>NW_024704750.1:13972629-15305963 GCF_018977255.1 Callorhinchus milii | reverse complement strand
AATTGCTGGACGAAAGAAGACCAAGGTCCATTCAGTTTGGCTTCCATGGTCCTGGCAGTCACGTGCACATGTCATGTCCCAAACTGGCGAGGTGTTGCACACCACTGGGCCCTCCTAGGCAGCACATGACGTTTGCTCTGTTCACCGTTGAATGGCCCCTTCCAGCATTACCAGATCTTCCTGAATGCTCCTCTCCCCCATCTCCCGTATCCATAAAGACTTTGTTACAACAATCTTAAACACAAAATCTGAAAGGTGGAGAATAGGACAGAGAAGAGTCAGAAAAACAAACACGAGTCCTATCAACAAACAAGTTATTGAAACAAAGTGTGCATTGAGTTGTGGAAGAGTTACAAACCTTTCTGGGTTGGAGAAGAGGGCAGCGGGGTAGAAACACACAACGTTTCTGCTGAGAGTGAATTTGGTTGGCAATAAACATGAAAAACAATCATACATGTGAGCACGTGATACGTGATCCAATGTAATAAATGCTGGTCCACAATTTCTGTATGTGCCAGGTATAAATTTGCTATATAAATCCTTGTATATTTCAGTACTTGACCGAGCTTTTGGCCACGACCAGCTCAACCTCCCAGTCAGTTCTGTGAAGCGCTTCGAGATGTCCTCCTGACGTGAAAGGAGCTATAGAAATGTAAATCGTTGTCGTGCGTCTGTGGTATCTTTCTCCTACAAACTACGCAGTCGCTACGCTTTAGAATGAATCACGAGAAACGCAAAGTCACTGTAAAAACACGGTATCAAAGGCAAGCCACATAATGCCGCCTTTCCTCCACAAAGTACACAAGTCAATCCACTTGACCATGCATTCCGTGCGGCGCTTCGAGACGTCTCAACGGCGCGATGGGGCGCTGGGTCAAAAGCAGGAGATTATAATAACGTGCGGTAAACAATTCCAATCTACAAATCCTTGTGCATCTCGGTGCCAGGTCTCGGGCGTCAAACCCTGGCACAAGTAAATCGAAATGATAATTAATGGCCAGTTACATTGCCAATTAAAATGATAATTAATTGCCCTGGTACCATGGGATTGCAATAACAATAATAATACTATTTATTATGATTGGGCAGGGACAGAAAAAGAGAGAGAGAGAGAGAGAGAGCTGTGCCACAAACATTGGTGATGATGGTCCATTTGCTGGTGCTCACAGCTGGGAAACTGCTCCATCCCAAGCCCCGCCTCCACACTAGCCCCGCCCCCACACTAGCCCCGCCCCCTCCCCCCTCCCCTCTGCCTGTTCCTACGCTACATGCAGTGAGCAACCTTTCTAAGCGGCGCCGTCGCGGCGCTCTGCAGCGCTCCTTCGATAGCTCAGTTGGTAGAGCGGAGGACTGTAGTGGATTCACCCCGTAGCACCGACATCCTTAGGTCGCTGGTTCGATTCCGGCTCGAAGGACGCAAACTTTTTTTTTAAATTTAAAAATAAAATAAAGAGAACTTCTAAAAACACATTTTTTTTTCACACACAGAAAACGCACAACCCGACGACTCTTCTTATTCACAACCCTTCCTTCCCTCCGTTAACCTTTCTATTGCTTTCTCTGAGTACTCCCTCCACCCCATCCACTCCCAGACGTTGACGTTCAGGTTGAATCTCCCAACAGTCACACTCAGACGGACTCCCCTCTCCACACCGCCCCCCACACCCCCCCGCCCCCCCCCGCGGCCCCCGCTCTCCACACCTGGACACAGAAGAAGTGAATCGCGACGTTCTTTCTTCTCATTCGGAAGTCATTTTTATGTAAGAAAGCGAGGAAAGGACCGGGTGCGAATCCGCCGCAGTTTCGCGGGGAAAGTAAAATGGAAGGCGCTGAAACGGCCGTTAACCGGGTGGAGGGGGTGGGGGGGGTCAGTCGTTTACGTCGCAGGCGATGCAGTGTCGAGTAACGAGCTGCGTGAAGCGCTCCTCACAGCCCGGCTAGCTCAGTCGGTAGAGCATGAGACTCTTAATCTCAGGGTCGTGGGTTCGAGCCCCACGTTGGGCGTTCACATTTTTTTTTTTGCATCTCTCCCCCCCCACCCCTGTGGTTGGGTGTTTACAAATCAAATTTCTGCTGTGTTTTTTTTTTCTCCTTTTTTTTTTCTCCAACCCCCAAAAAAATGCAGAGGATAATCAAGCTTTGTTTGGAACCCCAAAAAAGACGCCAACAAACTTTGCTTGGACACCACCAGACCCCTGTGTTGGTTTCAAAACTTTGGGGCAGAGAAAAACAAAGCTAAACGAGCGAAGGTGGAAGCGTTGACCGTGTGGCCCACCGCGGCATTTTGTTTTGAATGCAAAGATTGGGTCCAAGTGAATCCATCTCATTCAAATGAAGAAGGTGTTTTCCAAGAGTTTCCACATTTGTGCGCGGGGGGGGGGCGGGGGGGGGTGGAATACATATCAAGAATGCACGTGTATTTCAAATGCAATAATAATAATAATAATAATCCTTCCATTTGTTACGCAGTAGCACCTTTTGCATCAGGACACCTGACCTCAAACTGTTAGTATTACGCGATTCGCTGTAGAATGCTGTAACTGTGAATTGTTTAAGCGCTTTGAGATGTCTCGAAGACGTGAAAAGCGCTATATCAAATGCAAGGATTATCGTTATAATTCTGGAGGCAACGACCTCGGTCAATAGGACAGTGCGGAAATATTTGCCAAAAATTGTGCGGTGGAGTCGGGGGTTGGGTCCCAGGGTGTGGGCTCTGGAACTCCCTTCCTCACTCCCTTCGCCTCGCCCACTCTCTTCCTATTTTCAGGTCTCTGCTGAAGATCTTTCTTTTCGACCGCGCCTTTGGTCACCTTCCTCCCCCTCCCCCTGGCTCGGCCCCGGGATCCATTACTGTGAAGCGCTCTGAGACGCCCTCCGGTGTGGAGGGCGCTGCATAAATCCAAGTTGTTGTTATTGGTGCAGTCGGGGGTTGGGTCCCGGGGCGCGGGCTCTGCGGTGCGGTGCGGTCGGGGGTTGGGTCCCGGGGCGCGGGCTCTGCGGTGCGGTGCGGTCGGGGGTTGGGTCCCGGGGTGCGGGCTGTGCGGTGCGGTGCGCGGGGCATTGCAGACCAGGCTCTGAGCGCACGCTCTGTGATTGGCGGAGCTACGCTAAGCGAGGACTGCGGGCCAATCAGGAGGCGCGTTGTTGGCAGGTATCGGCCGGGAGCTGAGACACAGGGGCCGATCGCCGACCTCGTCCCATCCGCCCGGTTTATTTTGATCCGAAATGAGCTCCATCGGCACCGGGGTGAGTGAGTGAGGGAGGGAGCGCGCGCGCGCCGGTAAAACCGTTACGACCGTTCCTGGGAACATAGCCTTCGGTAGTTAGGGTGGAGCGGAAAGGCTTCTCTCCGCTCCCGGGGTCTAGGCCTGGGCCGCGGGCCTGAGTACCGGCCGGGCCCGGGAGAGGGGCTGCTGTTCGCGGCGCCCACGGGGGGGTGGGGGGAGGTGTAACGGGACCTTTCTAACTACTGCTGCTGCTGCTGATGATGATGAACGGGGCTTTTGCGGGCGAGTCCAAGGCCGGAGCCCGGCGCTCAGTTGCCTCTCCGCCGCCGGAGCGGCAGCTGCTGAATCACGCCTTAAAGCCTGAGCTCTGTGATAAAAGTGAAAGTGAAACACACACCAATACACTGTGCAGTGATTCACGTGAAGAGCTTCCAGACCCCCTCCTACTGCACTGTAATAGTCACCCGAGAGCTGGACTGTTTTTTTAAAAAATGTTTTTTTTTGGATGTGACGTTTTTAAGCGCCAAGGAAACGTTTTCTATTTTCATCCCTTTATTCCCCGTTTCCCTGGAAGACTGTTTGAGAGAATTGTTCCCTGTGTCTGGTTAGGCGCCAGCAGTCACCCCAACGCACACTCCGGGGGTCCCCAAAGCCTTGGCTCTTGCCAACCTGCGCCTAATACTTTCCGGAATTAGGTAATCAGGATGTGTCCCTCCCGGGAGAGAGAGTGCGCATTCCATTCCATCAATCTATCTCTGAGATTTCCATGTGTCGGTGGGATACATAGAAATCTCCGCTTGGTTTGGATAACTCTTGAGCACGGCGATGGGTTTCTGCATGTGTCAGACACCCGGCTGACCAAAAGAAAACCCTGGTCACCAGGAGGTGCCAGAGCAACTCAAGTGCAACTCTCTCTCTGGTGGTAATAATAATAATCCTTGCATTTGATATAGCTCCTTATCACGTCTTCGAGACATCTCAAAGCGCTTCACAGAATATACTGTAAAGTGAATTGACTGTATGTGTTGTGGGCGAAATGCGGGCAGCCAATTGTGCACAGTGTCCCACAAACAATCGTGGATTGAGTGACCAATTTATTATTATTTCTACCTCCCAGAGCATCACTGTGCCAACTTACAATAACATTTCAGAACTCAAACCAAATATTTTGTCATCTTGATTTGGATTCCACGTCCCATCGCAATGAATGGCAATGTTATTGCACTGTATGTTGTGTAAGAAGTGGATTCTTTGTGTTGGAAGTATGAAAACATGATGGAATCTGAGAGTCACATAAGAATTTTGTATCCAGGCTCAGCTCTGTGATGAGTGTGAATAATGTCAGGGAAAAAGATTGGAACTTTTGTGTGTTGTTTACAGTATGACCTGTCAGCGTCCACCTTCTCTCCTGATGGACGGGTATTTCAGGTTGAATATGCCATGAAAGCTGTTGAGAACAGCAGGTAAGAAATCAATATTTATTCCTCAAATTAGACTTTGGTGTTGAATTTATATTCTTTCACGTACAAATAAACTTAGGTTTTCAAAATTTAATGCTTCTGTTTTATTGCGTTTGCTTTAAACTTCAGAAATTAGATAGTTGATTCATTTTATTTATTGGAGGCTTGGATTTCCCAATGGATATCTTCAGGATGAAAAACTTTCAAATCTAACTTTCTATACGTTAAGGATTTTCTTAAAAAAACTGCCTGTTATTAAAGATTCATAGTATCGACATCCGTATCTGTGGATGACATCTGACCTAGTTATCCACAACCCGCTACCTCCGCTCAACTGGCCCCAGCCTTCTGCATGTCCCTCATGCCCTCCATTCCATCATTGGCGGCCACATTTTCAGCCATTACACCCCAAAACTCTGGAACACTCTCCCTCAATCCTTCCACCTTGCCCCTTCCTTCCCCATCTTCAGGTTGCGCCTGAAGACCTTCCTCTTTGACCTTCCTCTATGGTCACCTCCCCCTCCCCCCGGCTCGGCAGCATGCTCTGCCACTGTCAAGCAATCTGGCACACTACCCAGTGTGAGCAGTGCTATATAAATGCAAGTTGTTGTTGTTGACATTTGCGTGCTTACTTTTCATATTTAATTTTACAGCACCGCCATTGGGATAAGGTGTAAAGATGGAGTCGTGTTTGGAGTAGAAAAACTGGTCCTTTCTAAACTTTATGAACAGGGCTCCAACAAACGCATATTTAACATTGATCGTCATGTAGGAATGGTAAGATAAGTTTAATGTGTTCTCCAAAAGTGCCTAGTTTAACTAGTTTATCAGTTTGTAAAGATGAGGCATTCTTGCAGTAGATCTTGCCCATGAACAACAACATGTAGTGCCGGCTGACTGTTGAGTGCAGTGATGGAGGTGTATAGCATTGTTCGAGGAGCTGCCCTTCAGATGAAACATTAACCGAAGCCCCTTCTGCCTGTTCAGGTGGATGTTAAAGATCCCTTAGCATTATTCAAAAAGAGAAAGGAGTTTCTCCCAGTGTCCGACCAACAATTCCCCAAATAAAATTGGTGTTCACTTTAAGGGAAACAATGTCTTCATTTTGTGGGACATTGCTGTGTGCAAATTGGCCACTGCATTTGTCTGCAGATTACATGGTCACTGCACCTTATGGTATACCCTGTGAAGCAACTCCCGAATTGGAAGCTACTACATCAAATGTAAGTATTATTAACAACTTGCATTTATGTAGGGTCCTGCGTGTAAGATAATGCCTCGGAGAACTTCACAGTAAGGCTGGATGTGAGCAATGGAGAGGGGGCAAGGGGAGGGAAAAGAGGTTTAAGGCAGGATTTAAAGACAGGTGGAGAACGGGCAAGGCAAAGGATTAGAGGGTATGAACCTCGTGTGTGAGTGTGATGCATATGTAAAGAATGAGAACTGAATAGGTGTCATGTTGCTGTGTTTTATGACAGTACTCTTATACTATGATTTGTGTACAGTCTTGTATTGTCAAGTTTGATCATGCAAGAAGTGATTAAGGATTTTCCTCCATTCCACAGGCAGTAGCAGGACTTCTGGCAGATGCACGTTCCCTTGCGGATATTGCCAGAGAAGAAGCTGCCAACTTCAGAACCAGTTATGGCTATAATATTCCACTAAGGGTAGGTCGTTTATCTAGTACTGTGTTCTTTCGCTAAAACACAGAATTTGTGATCTGTGTAAATGATGCATGTTACAACTTAATCAAAGCACTTAGTCCCGTAGTTAACTATTGAATGACATACTGTCCAAGAATCCACTGTCAATTGATCCAGATGTATTTATATTATCATGAGATTAGTTTTGGATGATTGTACTTTCCGGTAAGAAGATTCCCGTTTTGTTTCATCTGAGAAAATAATTAATCTCAAACAACTTGTTGCCCATTTATTCCCTTTTTTTTAAACCAAGATTGGGAAATTTACTAACAAATCAACATCTTTCACCCATAAAATATAGTCAATTCACTTTACAGTATATTCTGTGAAGCGCTTTGAGACACCTTGTGATTATGCGCTATATGATAAGTATGGATTATTATTACCTTTCCATTTTATGACACAGTAAGAATAGGAGCTGAAGAACTGCAACAAGATTCATATGAAAAGAGGAGGTCCATTAATTGGCACAGATTATAGTTATTTGGCTTAATTTAGAACTATATTTTATCGCAAATATCATGTCTATTATAAATCACTGGGGCTTATTTCTTTAATTATAACCAAGCTTACAAAGCATTGTCTATTTACATTGGAACAGTATTCCTAAATACTCTGAATACTATGTTCAATACTCTGAGATGCTATCCTACATGAAGGGCACTTTATAAATACAAGTTGTTGTTTTATTGACAAAATTTTGTTGCTCTACTTAAAAAGAGTTCTCTTTAAAGCATCTTGCAGACCGAGTGGCAATGTATGTCCACGCATACACGTTGTACAGTGCTGTGAGGCCGTTTGGGAGCAGGTACGTTTTTAGATATAAACTGATTAATATGAAATAGTATGGGTTGTGTCTTTTCATGTTTATACATTGCTGTGTAACTTACTTGGGAGTTTAAGAAATGTCTACGGTATCTGGGGAAAACCTATCCAAACAGCAAGTGAAGTGTGAACCTGCTGTTTTAGATGTCAGCCTGGTTCAGTTGGTCGCACTCTTGCCTCTATAAATCAGAAAGGCTGTGATTTGAAGGCCCTTACTGGGACTTTGAACTTACAATTTACAAATCCAATGATAATCTGCAGTTTCCTTCGACTGCGACATTAAACCAAGGTCCTGTCCTTCCGACTTGAATGTTGAAAGCTATTTTAAGTGCAAAGATTATTATTATTAGATTGCTATTTGCAAAGTGAATCAAACCACAGAAAGAAGGTTCAGTACTATAAAATATTCTATTGTTCGAAATAATATTCCATGCATTTGATGTAGCTCTTTATCACATTGTTGAAACATCTCAAAGCGTTTGAGCATTTGCAGATGAATGTGGCACAGTAACAGTAATTACTGCGCACAGTAATTTGCCACAAACAGCCATGAAGTGATCTAGCTTTGTAGCATATATTGGTTTGCTTGATGTATTCCTACCTAAAAGCCTCAATGTTTCTGGTAAAATTTGTAGCTTTATTTTGGGATCTTATAATGAAGATGATGGAGCTCAGATGTACATGATTGACCCTTCAGGAGTGTCGCATGTAAGTCTCTCTTCAAGAATATTTTGCTTCACTAAGTTGCAATTTATTATTTAGAATGCCATTGAATTAAATTTCTAGTTTGAAGCATTTGTGCGATATTGAACAATATGACAATGAGAAATAGTTATACTGTTCATTTTTAATCATGAACATACTTTTTTATACTCAATCCATTCAGACCAATGCACAAAACATCTTTAAAAATGACGAAAAGGGTTTATTAACATCTGAATATCTGTTAAATAAGCTTAATGCATTCCAAATCTTCTTTTAACACCTGCTTTAGTTTTGTAAAATTACCTGCAATGAATGGATATAATTTAATAATGATGATCCTACATTTGGTATAACACCTTTCACGTCAGAAGGAAATGCCAAAGCACTTCACAGGACATACTGCAAAGTGCAGTGACTGTGTTTTGTGGGCAATTTAAACCATTATCCACTATTGTGGGGATTCTTGTACATTGGCCAAATATTTCTGTAGGTTTTTAAATTCTTATTTTAAAACAATCAGTAAGTGCTCTAGAACTTTTCTGTCTGCTTGTAACCCCTTCCCCCTCGTCATTCACCAGTTCATGCCCAAGAGGACATGTGGCTAATCTGATTCAAGGTGTGTAAGAGTTGCCTGGTTTTTAATCAGAAATTATCTTTAAAAAGATACAGAGAACTTGGAATTTTTTCTTCAATACTGAATTTCACACCTGTGGGTTATTCTGTACTAAATGACTGCAGTTTTGTACATGATGTATCTTGATTACAATACTGAAAAAAGTTAGCAAATTACTGCTCTTTCATATTATCTATAATTCTCATTCTTCATCTGTAATTATGGAGATTGAATTGAATAGAATATTATTGAACCGTCTGTGTACGGTGTGAATTAATTCCTAGTAAGGTCTTTAAAGGAATGGCAAATGCGTTGCATTTCTGATTTCCGTTATTTCCGACAGCCTTTGAGATTGTGCCCATCATGTGCGGCAGGCAGGCTTCTGGCAATGCTATTCGGGTACTGTCTCTTTTAGACATGCCATTTTACTATCCTGTGTGGAGAACATCCCAGTCATGATTTGCACGTTTGCTCCCTTGCTGTGAGAAATCTGTATCATGTTCTATTGTGTCATTAGCTCTTAGAATTTAATCAGTATATATGATCATTTATAATTTAGTGAATTTTTAAAAAATCCTTTTAATGCTGGACACATATTTCACATGAGTGCTGTATCATTGTGTGGTGGTTGAAATTTTGACATGATTGCAATTCTGCAGGGATACTGGGGATGTGCTATTGGGAAGGCTAAAGAAGCAGCAAAAACAGAGATTGAAAAGCTACAGGTAAGCAAAAAAAGTTAAACAATGTGTGAGGGAATGAAATAAAGAGGCGCAAGGACATAGCACTGGGAAGAAGTGGAGTGGAGATCATGAGGTCAGGCATGAAGGTTGCACAACTTCAGATGGATCCTGGTTAAGATTGCCAGCTGAGGAAAATGTAATACTTATGCGTAGTTCCTCACGCTGCAAAATATTCTTTGTAATTTGAGAGAAGCACTTGTCTTCCCTTCATTTGTATGCTTTTATCATTCATTGGGAACTTGGACATGCAATTGTGTATGTGTATCAGAGACCAACTTGGAGCAATGGTGTGCTAATTGTGGAAGCTTACTGAAAATATTGCAGTGTAAATGGGCATTTACTTGGAAATGATTTGAAAGACTTGAAGGAAATGTGTTAAGTCAATTTTCCAGTTCAGTTTTTTTATATATACATATTATATCATATATATAATGTAAAATGCTGAATATATTTAATCTTTTGCTATTTTTTACTCCCTTAAGTTTAAGTTGTCAGATGACACACTATTCTTTTGATTGAGGTGATCAGTTTTCAGGCCTGTTAATTAAATACTTGTCTTAAAAATGGGGAAGCTAATTTGATGAAAAAGTGAGTGTATCTAGTAAATCGATGAAATGACAACAGGGGAGACGAATCAGCTTGAGGAAGGGTCAGTGAGAATGGAATCATGAGCTGAATAATGCGATTCAGAGTGTAACATTTTCTTCTGGGTGCACTGAAAGCTAGAAAATGTATAAAACAGCACAACTGCTTTTTGGTAACTCTCTTACAGATGAAAGACTTGACTTGTAGAGAAGTGGTGAAAGAAGTTGCAAAAATGTAAGTTACAACTTCACACGCTGTATTGCTATACAAATGCAATTTGTTGTTGTTTCCAGTGATACCTTGACGAAAATTAATTTTGATAGTGGCTCCTGCATGATATAGGTCACTCTCACTCACCAATATTTAATGACTTAAGCAAGATTTGCCACTGATCTGATATGCAATGTTACTAAATTATCTCAGCTTCACCCACAAAACAGTCAATTCACTGTATAGTATATTCTGTTCATGAAGTGCCTTGAGACTCTCAACGACATGATCAGGTGCTATATCAAATGCTGTTATTATTATAGTCACAGTTCAAAATCTGGGATTTGTAAACTTTTTGTCCAATTTTCAGACTATGGCAGAGGTACCTATGAGAGAATCATTTTCATGTGTTCGGATCTTTGGGCTTGGACCAATACTTAAACGTGTATTAACCTTTTATTTTGTTATTCTAGTTGGCTTTTTTTAAGGGTGTGGGGGAGAAAGCCGCATCATTCTTTTACATTCCTCACCTTGATAATTTATTTTAATTTGGATAAATGTGAACAAGGTGCCCGTTGAACAAATGTAAAATAGGTACATTAAGTGACAAGGAATTGATGACAATGGTACACATTTGATTCTTGCCTGCAACTAGTTTTATTCATTCTCAGCTAGGCCAGGCCACTAGATGGTGCACAAAACAATCTTTGTTCACAGAATTTAATCTCACAGACAGCGTAGTGCCATTGCAGTCTTTTTTCCTCCCATAACGCTCTACTTTCTTGGAGGAAGATGTACATTATGATGATCATTTATCTTGATATTTTACTTGTATAGTATGCCTTAGTTCTATAAGCTTTTATTCATGCAAGTGTACATTAAGAAAAAATGTAATGGAGGAAACCATTTCTTAAAATATATTTTATTTATTAAATATTAATATTAAATATTAAATATCTGAACATTTTTCAAAAAGTTTGTTTTTAATAAAAATGTATCGCCTTCCCACTAAACACAATCTATACATGTGTTTCTAGCCAAACACTGTATAGATCGATATGGGACAGTCTTAACACTGATGATGTATGTACCTGTTCTATTCTCAGAATCTACATAGTCCACGATGAAGTGAAGGATAAATCTTTTGAACTGGAGCTGAGCTGGGTTGGAGAAAGTAATCTTTTTTTTTATAATCTCACTGCACACTAATTCTTTCTCCACAGGTCATTTAAGTAAAATCATTTAATATGAATTGTAATTTGAAATTCAAACTGAGTAATCTTTAAATTAGCTTTTTAAACTCAATGCTTATATAAATATAGTATATATGTATATTTATGTGTGTATATATATATATATGGTGTGAAATATTTTTCTATGCCAAATCAATAGTTATTTGTACATAAACAATGAAAAACTATGTGAAACCTCTCAAATCCAAAGACATCATCTCTCACTGCAGGGTTTGCTTTCAAATCCCACAATCCCTTTAAGTTGAGACTCACAATCTTAATAAAAACTAATCTAAATTCTTAGTAAAATGAGACTTGGAAGAATTGTGTACATTTCCTTAATGCTTTATTGAAATAATATTCTAATGTGGCTCTTTTCCAGATACAAAAGGTAGACATGAATTAGTACCGAAAGACATCAAAGAAGAAGCCGAAAAATACGCCAAAGTAAGAATGCAATTTACATAATCATTTACAATTATTTTGAAGTAAAACATTTCTCCTTCCCTTGTTGAAACCACTTACATTGGGTTTTTCTTCCTTAGGATTCTCTTGAGGAAGATGATGAATCTGATGAAGACAACATGTAATCAGTTTCTGTTGAGAAAAAGTTTGAATTTGAGCTTTTTTTCTTTGTATTTTCTCCCCGCCCCAATATTCAAACATACTATCAAGTTTAACGTTTCTCAATGTTGAAAATTAAACTTTACAAAGTGTTTGTAAAAATAGATCCGGAAATGGTAANTTTTCAGTTAAAACATGTAGTAATTTTTTAAATTGTTTTCTGAATGCTCTACAACCATGTTATTCTTGTAAGACAGTGACAGAAATAAAGACTTATTAGATTTAGCTTGTTGTGCAGGTGGCTTGATTTGCTCAGAATAGCTGTTAACAATAGTTTACAGTGCTTCCTCTAACTTTCTTCTGGACTCTAGCTCTGATAGTACCAGTGAGTTTTTGCTTTATAGTTGCATTGATGTTGTAACTAAACATTGCATGGTTGATGCTTCCAAGCTGATAGGTCGTGATATCGGGGTGTCAGATTAGATCTTCATGTTGATTTACTGGAAGATCTGTAGGAGAGGCAGAGTAAGATAAACCCGTCTAGAAGATTAAGATCCCTCCCAAACAAGAAAATGTGGCTAGTTTACTGTTAATTAGGAGGTAAAGTATGTAGGTGTAATACAATGTCTGTTTTGGGAAAATTAGTCATGGGAGTATCTGGTCTCTTTCCCCCCACACCCCAAAAAAGATGCACTAGATTAGCCAGGCATTTCCTGAAATAGTCATTGGCTTGGGGATGAGTATTTTGTTTTGGAGGGGGTTTAGTCGGTGGTCAGTTTCTTTAAATGGAAAATAGAAGTATTGTTAAGTTTATCTGCTTCTGTTTCCTATTCAAAATATAGATCTTGACAAACAGTTTTACAGATTTGACATGAAATCCAGTTAATGTTTGAAATGTTCATGTTACAATAAAATGTACATGCCCCTGGAGAGATGAGTTGCCTAGCAACAAATTAAAACCTGGAAGTGTCTGGCAAATACACAGTGACTGCTGCCAGAAAACATTTGCCAGCAGCCATTCGCATTTGAATTCCTTGGCCCTTTAAAGGAGTGATCTTGCCCTGGGCTGTTTGTGAGAAATGGAAATATGATTTACAATTTTTTAAAAAACGTTCCCCCCATTCCTTCTAGTTTTAATCTTTTGAGCAAATGACAATTTTTGATTCCCAACTTTACATGCAGTTTGCATACACGTTTCTGTTACTATATAAAGCAAAATTGGAAAATGGCAGAGTCAAAGATCATTAATTAAGGAATAAGATAAGATACCTCTGGCTACAAAAAACTGTTGCTATCTCTCTCTAACCTCCTCCTCCACTTCCTTTCTTCCAATCCAGTATCACCTTACTGACATGAAGAAATACAATTCACAAAAATTACAAGGTTGTTTGAATAAAGGTGGCCCTTTGGCTCACTTGGTCTGATTCCGCTAGAATACCCACCCTATCACAATACTATCAAATTGCTTTTTACACAAGCTTAGTGTTCTGGTCTCAACCACCTTTCCTGGCAACCTGTTCCAATTGTTAATTATCAGTGACCAAAGCAAAGCTTCCTGCATTTATCCTGAAATTGCTCTTTGCAACACTAAACCTGTCATCTTGTTCTACTGTCTTGGTACACCAGTGCCCAGGAGGCAGTGACCATTCACGTGCAAATGTCTTCAGGTTAGATAATCACCAATGAAATGCACATCTCCAGAAGGAGGTTATTGGTTGCTGCCAGCTTAGATAAACAGGAAATCAATGGACCTGCTGGTGGTCTGAGGGTTAATTCTGGTGCGTGTTTATTAAAAGGCCACTGTGGCCCCAACATAGAACCTAACAAATTTAGGATCTCTAGCCGAAGCTCAGTTTTATATTTAGGCTCACTGAGAGACAGACACGCTTTTTGATCCTGCTCTTCATTGCCTCATACTCCTTACCGTCTTACCTTACTCCTTACATTTCCAGTGTAAAGAGAATATTTACAGGTTAAAAGCCTGTTCACCTAGCAGTAAGAAGGAACCCAGTTATTAGTCAATTGGCGGATCACATTTCTGGGAGTAATAATACTTCCAAAATAATAATAATAATTTGGTCACTTAATCCATGATTGTTTGTGGGACACTGCTGTGCGCAATTGGCTGCCATGTTTCACCCACAAAACATATAGTCTACACTTTACAGTAATATTCTGTGAAGTGCTTTGAGACGTCTAGAAGACGTGATAAGCGCTATATCAAATGCAAGTATTATTAATTATACTTTTTTTTTTACTCGCCTGTTATCAATTTACACGGCTTTTCATTCCATTGACAAACTTTGCCTGGTATCCCATTTCATCTTTTCTTAATTTCCAGCTAATTCCTAATGCCTATCCTAAATTATCTTTTATTTTCCTGAACCTGTGCTTTTCTTGCTGCCATGTTGTACCTGAAAGCATTGTTTTAAGTTTAATAATCCATTTAATCAGGTCTCTTATGAGACCTATCTCTCTAAGGCTGTAGGCTAGCTTCTCTAGCCATTCCTCATACTTAATCCTCTATTATTGTACCATATTGCTTTCCTTGGTTTTCCTCATATTACAAAGTGCAATTCTTTTCATGGGAATGGTGAAGTGGAAAAACACATTATGTTGTTTTTTTTTTGGTCAACCAGGTCTCTGACACACTCAGAATCTCATCACTATGCCAATATCCAAACCAGACAGAGTTCCACAAATGTACATCACCTCAACATATGTTGAACTCTTAGCTGGTTTGCATTATGTTATTTGGTTTATGCATTCTGTGACCATGTGCAATGAGCATAAAACCAAAACTGTAGCACCTCTTTGCTGTCAGTGCTGAATACCTATAAAACTCATGTAACTGTTCATTAGTTTAAAAATACAATTGTAAAAGGCCATATTTCTGCCGAACGATTTAAAACTGAAGCACAAATTAATTTACTAAAATTGAAGCTTGTGTGAAAGGAGAATAATGTTAGGTTTTGTTGCTTGGTTACCAGAATAACTTACTTGCATTGACTAGCTGTCATGAGCTACCAAATCAGCCTTCTTTAGGCATAATTCCAAATTCAGACAAAGACTACAAAACATGCTGAAGGTCTTTCATTCTACATTTCCAAATTGAAGAAAAACTTGTCTGGCCTTTGGTGCTGTTCCCAGTGGATACATCATGGTTATGGAATGTCAAAATGTAGCAAAGAGACATCCATTTAGTCAGATGAAAAGCACTCAGCTGATTCCGTCAGAAAGTGGCCATTTCAACATGAATCTAAAAACCAAAAGAAGCATTTAGAATTATACAAAAGGAATGGTTAGGTTTACATACATTTATTCATTTAGGTGGAGCACGTGTGATAGGACTTGAATGTTCTTCATGCTATGCAATTAAATCGTAGGACACCAATCTTAAATTTCTGTAATAATAATAATCCTTACATTTGGTATAACACCCGCCCCACCATTGGCGGGAGAGCCTGCAGCCACTCTGCCCCCAACCTCAGGAATTCCCCCAATCACTCTGCCTCGTCCCCTCCTTAGCCTCCTTCAAGTCCCGCCTCAAAACCCTCCTCTTCGACCATGCCATCGGCCAGCCCCTTCCCCTCTTCTCCCGCCCTGATTCCAACTCGGGTCTGAAATGCTATACACTGTCCAGCGCCTTTGGACGTCCTCCCGATGTGAAAGGCGCTATACAAACGTAATCTTGTTGTTGCTGTTTCCTGTAGAGAAGATATCCCAAAGTGTTTCACATGATATACTGTAAAGTGCATCATTGACTGTATTTTTGTATGCATATGCAGCAGCCAGTTTGCGCACTGCAATGTCCTACAAACAGCCATACAGGGAATTAAAAATGCTGTACTCTTGCAGAAAGACTAGAATATTCTTCCCCTCCCCTTTGGAACTTTATCCTCCTCCCTTCACCCACTATGTCTGGGCCATCAGAGGCAAATTGGCATTCTGCCAGATCAGAAGTGTGTGTACTTTCTCTGTGCTTCTATATTTCATGATAGATATTTTGAGATGCACTAGCAGTTTATGGACTAAAGTAGATACTAGGTTTAATTTTAGAATGAATTGCAACAATGACACACATATCCTACAATGTCCCTGTATATTTAACACATTTCAAAAATGTTCAAATGCCGAATTATAATAATAATCCTTTATTTATCCTTTCAATAAACCATAATATTCAACTATACTAGATGTAATATAACTACAGATATTTTCAGCTTCAGCTGAAATGGAATAAACTTTCACTCTGCATTGTTTAATTTTACTGTTTTTATATTGCTTTTGTGAAAAATATCAGATTTAATGGCGTAGTGACTAACAGCCATTCAGCAACCCATAGCAGTCTTTACACAATACTGCATGTACTGCAACCACAAGAAACATAATACAGCCATTTACCTGACCACACCTTCTACAGGCATTTTTATGTATGTTGGGAGGGGGGCGAGAAAGAGTGAAAGCTAAATGGTTCTTAGGTATCCAGTTACCTTAAACTGCAGTACTTTGCTATGGGTTGCATAGAATGGCTTGTCTGGTCATGACTGAGTCTGTATGTATCTTGTCCTTCCATTTTCTCCCATTGCTGTCGCAAACAATTTTGAGTGAGACGGTATAGGAAGGTTAATGTTTTGAAACGGACGGCAGGTTACAAATTCAAAACACTGTAAAAAGGATTTTCTTTATAAATATCATAGTTTGCTATTTTCCCAAAGAATCAAAAATGCATGAAATAAACATATTTCATAAAATGCTTTAGGTGAAGCAAAGCAATTTTGCAACCAGTTCCTCCACTAAAAACTAGGAGCATGTGTTTAACCTCATCCCACCTACACAAGGACAGGTTTGCTCCATAAATAGATCAAACATTCTGGATATTAAGATCATCCCACATTTAGCTCCAAATCAGTTTTAAAAACAACTTACATTTATATAGTGCCCTCCACACCAGGTGGCGTCCCAATCTATACATTATGTACGTGTAGTCCGATGCTGAGCCAGGGGAAGGGGGGAAAAGTGACCATAGACACAGTCGAAGAGGAAGGTCTTCAGGCACAACCTGAAAATGGGGAAAGAAGGGGCAAGGCAAAGGGATTTGAAGGAGGGAATTTGGGGTGTAGTGGCTGAAGGCATGGTTGCTGATGGTGGAGCGGAGGATTCGAGGGACAAGGAGGAGGCTGGAACCAGTAGAGTGGAGTCAGCGGGTAGTGCTTTGAGGAGAGAGAAGGTTGAAGAGATAGGGTGGTGCCCAGGCGTGGAGGGATTTAAACACTAGAGGGAGAATCTTGGAAGTCGATCCGTTCTGTGACAGGGAGCCAGTGGAGTTTGGCAAGGACTGGGGTAATCGGGGTGCGGAGTTTAGTGCGGGTAAGAATGCAGGCGGCGGAGTTTTGGATGAGTTGAATATTGTGAATAGTGGAGGAGGGGAGACTGGCAAGGAGGGCATTTGAGGAGCCCAGCCGAGAGGTGATGAAGGCGTGGACAAGGGTTTCGGCAGCTTATGGAGTGAGGTATTGTCGGAGATGGGTGGAGGAAAGTGGTCCTAGTCAGGCACCAGATGTGGGGGAGGAAGGATAACTGGGGATCGACCGTGAAGCCTAAGTTGTGCACGGGTTCAGAGAGTTTTAAGGAAAGATAGGGTAGGTTGAGGAGGTCGGAACCGCAGGACAGAAGATGTTGACGGGAGCCAAAGAGTATGGTTTCCGTCTTGTTGATGTTTAACTGTAAAAAATTTGCGCTCATCCAAGCCTTGATATTTGTCAGACAAGCTGACAGAACATCAGAGGTCTGGGGGTTGCAGCTGGAGGAGAAGAAGTAGAGTTGAATGTCACCGACATACTGAGAGAAGGGGAGAGATTGGAATGTGTTAGCGTCCAGAGGGACTTGGGTGTCCTTGTACACCAATCACAGAAAGTTAGTCTGCAGGTGCAGCAGCAATTAGGAAGGCGAACGGTATGTTACCATTCATTATGAAAGGATTAGAGTATAAGAGTAGGGAAGTCTTGCTGCAACTGTATAGGGCCCTGGTGAGACCACACCTGGAGTACTGTGTCCAGTTTTGGTCTCCTTATTTAAGGAAGGATGTACTTGCCTTGGAGGGGGTGCAGCGTAGATTTACTAGGTTAGTGCCAGGGATGAAGGGGATGAGTTACGAGGATAGGCTGACCAATTTGGGCCTATATTCTCTAGAATATAGAAGAATTAGAGGGGAATCTTATAGAAACCTATAAGATCATCAAAGGGCATGATAGAGTAGATAGTGGGAGATTGTTTCCCTGGTTGGAGAAACTAAAACCAGGGGTCACAACCTTAAAATCAGAGGCCAGCCCTTTCGTACTGAGTTGAGGAAGAACTTCTTCACTCAAAGGGTAGTGAATGTATGGAACTCACTACCCCAAAGGGCTGTTGACGCTCAGTCCTTGAACATATTCAAGACTGAGATAGATAGATTTCTTATTGCAAAAGGGATTAAGGGATATGGGGATAAGGCAGGGTCAGGTTATTAGCTGGAGTTAGATTAGAAGATCAGCCATGATTGAATGGCGGGTTAGGCTCGAAGGGCCGAATGGCCTACTCCTGCTCCTACATGTTATGTTATGAGAGGGAGCATATAGATTAGGACGAGAAGCGGGGCAAAGATAGAGCCTTGGTGTACCCCACAGGTGACCGGACAGGGGCGAGAAGAAAAACCATTTGCGGAAATGTAGTGCTGGCCTGGCGGTTTGTAAGGTGGATCTCGACCTATACCCTACAAGCAGTCTTTTTAATTTTCTTCCTTTACCAAAATAACAGACTGTCACCTTTTAGATTTTGTCAGGGTCCACACCCCAACTACATTATAACGGGGTTGGTCTCTTATTACCATCTGTTCTCTGGTACAGGTTAAGACATTGGAATTACAACTTCTGGAAGTATCATCGATAGAAATCATTGCAATAAAAATTCTGACTTACGAAATTCAATCTATACCAGAGATATGGTGACAGTGTGCAGCAAAATACAATACGATTTCAAAGAAATCCAACTTTTCCATTTGATTTTATGTGTGAATCATCTCAGGAGACAATTGTCCAACATCAATTGCAAAAGAAAGTCAGACTGTTCATTTCAGGCCCGTAACAAATCTTTTATGGGAAGGATTCAGATAATTTTTTAAATTTTTGCTGTGAGTTAGAACAGCTACCATTACATATGAAACACCAGTCCACATATTATTTACATTATCCATAAGGTCACACTCAGCTGTTCTGTCAGTCATGTTTATGTCCCTATAGATGGGCTGAAAAGACTATATTTGCCCCAAATAAATATATTTCATTTCTAAAATTACCAAACTAGACGCAGGATATCAAAAGGAGTGAGCAATAATTGTTCTGTAAAGCACAGAACTATTATATAGAAATAATACAAGTACTTTCTCATTTAGAGTCAAAATAGACTGTAAATTTCTCTTTTCTTCCCTCGACACCTGAAGGTGCAGTCTCGTGCTAGGTACCTACATGCACCCAAAATAAGTGGCTATCCAACCGTTCCTGTACACATTACCATCCGCACTTTGTAGTATGGATCATTGGATAGTGACCAGAAATGGAATATATGTCCAATTCCTCCATCCTCTTCCTCAGGCCAATGGTGCGAAGTTCAACTTTAGCGCCCCCCGGCTGACAGTTAAGGCTTGAACCTGGGGCCTTCATGGTTTTACTTTTCAGCTCTGCACCACACAATGCTGTTTACCAAATGTAACTACAGGAAACTTCATTATAGAGTAGACCAAAATCTCAAGAGCTGAATTACAAGCAAAGTACTTAAAAAAAAGGTTATTAGGTCAGCTTTGCGATGTGACATCAGTGATGCTGCCAGTGCATATCATCCAGGAAGTCCTAATTCTGCCTGCAATACGTAGTCTGGCTCGTTTACTAATTGACTTTTTTTTATTACACATACAAAATACGCAGCCTGTACACACCTGTTTCCAATTCCAGTATTCTCAGATCAATGCTAAAATGCATTGTTGGACAACATACGTAGTGACAACATGCTATTAGCTGACTGTGCTTCACACTCCTCTTCTAGATTCAGCCTGCATCTAGATGATTACAAGACACACACTATCTGCATCTTTCAGATGCTTTAAAAACAAGATTTCCATTTCACTGAATTGTTTTGAGAAGCTTCATGTCCATGTGTCAAGCAAATAAAACGTCAGCTAACTCACTAATAACAAACTGGAAAGCAGCACTCCAGCGATTGGTTTTGCTTGATAAAATGATAAATATTGCATATCAAATGTGCCGAGTTGTGGATTGTATGATCTGAATTTGAAAAGATGGCTCAATGACATGGTGCCAATTTCAGTGACTGAAAATGGAAAGAGCAAACACCAAATTTCTCCCATACACAAGATTATTAAAGTTTGAAGATTAAAGTTAATCTTTCAACATTTAAAAAAAAATCAGAATGTAATGATTAAAACGAGATTGTTATCTGGTTACGATATGCTAACTCTACTTGAAGTCACACAATCCAGGTTTCTACCGCTCATTGTTTAAAGACTGATTGTACAGAACTGGGTATAACCTGCCCATGAACTGTACAAAATTTTTTAAAAACTTTACATTATGGAACTGTCTTATGGAAAAAAACCATCAGTGAACCTTAGAGGAAGTGCAGGGAAAGCAATCCTAGTCATTTGGCCACTAAAATATTTTCCTACTGCCTTTGCTTTTTAAAAAAAGGGTGAACCTTAAAATAAACAACATAAACTGAACAAAGATTCAGTGAAAAATAATAATAATAATAATAATCCTTGCATTTGATATAGCGCTTTTCACGTCGGGAGGACGTCCCAAAGCGCTTCACAGAATATACTGTAAAGTGAATTGACTGTATATTTTGTGGGCGAACGCGGCAGCCAATTGCGCACAGCAATGTCCCACAAACAGTCGTAGATTGAAAATGACCAATTTATTATTGTTTTAGGTTTTTTGGAGGGATTATTATTAGGCGTGTGGAGTAAGGAAACTTGCCCAAGGTTTCGCCCTGCCTGGAATTGAACTCAGGTCTCTCGCTTGCAAAGCGAGTGCTCTAACCACTGAGCTACAGGACTCCGTTATACACACAATGCCTTTAAAAAAAGGACCAGTCTGAAATCTATCATTTTTAAAATCTAACATTGGACAGGATTGTGACAATATTAGGATTCTGCCTTGTTAGTAGCCTTCCCCGGCTGCTCATTTTCAACAGAAAGGAATTGCCGTGAAAAGTATGTAAATCACTGATAGTTGCTATCATCTGCTTCCAACCCCAGTATTCTTTGAGATAAATGTTGGACATTTACAATAAAAGTAATGACAACATGCCAGTAGCTTAAATGTGTTGCACACACCTATTCTAAATTCACCCTCCAGCCTTAAAGCCTTATTTTAGACTTATGCAAGACAAACCAGAAACTTGTGATAGCTTGAAAGTAACAAAGTATTTAATGTTTGTGCCAGTCTAAATTTTCCAGATCCAATTTAATCAATCTAGTATTGCACATCTGGAAGTTATAATTAAATACTGTAATAATTCCAAAGCGCACAAAAGGAACCATGACGATTTAATGAGAATATTTGTAAAAGAATAAGAACTTACAACAACAATCTCCCCAAAATGCTTCCTTTTCGGAATGAAAAAAATAATGGTCAGGGCCAATCTGTATTGAAAGAAGAGTAAGTGATTTAATAGTGTAAGATTAATTCCAGCACTACATAAATACATTTTAGCTGGATTCATAAGTTATTTTGCTAATGCGAAATGAATTACTCAAGAAAATGTGTGGTGTTGATGCAAAATCGAACACACAATTCACTAATATTGGTGAAATTGTTCAAGATAATATGTTAACTCCTGTGTAAATTCTATATTATTTCAACCAGGCAGATACATACAACATCAAAGGTATGTACCAATCAATTAACATGTCACTGTGTTCTTTAGTTTTCCTTTTTTTTTTGCATCTAGTACGATTATTCTTTCCATGTTGGTAAGTAGTGGGAACATATGCACAGGATTGTGCACATTGAAAGTGTTTAGCAGAACATTAGAAGAAACATTTTTATGCACAGAGGTGTTAGAATGTGAAATATGAAATGCTTTGCTCCCAGTAGCTATTGAAGCTAAGGCCATAAATGTCTAAAATGAATTGGATAAACTTTTGAAGAGAAACAATATAAAAGGGGAAAATGCAAAGATTATTATTATAAAAGGGTGTGGGGAGAAAGAAGGGAATTAGGAGTTGTTAATCCAGTCAAGAAGGCATATGCTCAACTGACTAAATAGCCTCATTCTGTGCTGTATATTTAATGATTTCCTATGAAAAGCATGCTAAAGTGGTATGTTTTGTTGTCGATTTGTTATATTGTTTCTTTATAGTAAGCAAACTGATATCAATGGATGTCATAGAGTTCATAGAATTTCAGAGGGTCTAAGCATCTGTGGTTAATGCTTGGCTTTGAACAGAAATAAATTCCTTTTGCCTTGAAACTCCCTTTAGAGGCCCGGTCCCTGAAGTAACAGTAGCTTGCATAGCAGATCAGGCTTTGGCAGGCCCTTTACATTTCAAAAATCCTGACTGTTGTTGAGTACATAAGTTCCTCTAACTAAAATGTCTTGCCATTTGCAGACTCAAGCACCCTAAAGAGTTTTCTTTCAAACTACTGAGTGCAGGAAGTATGTAAATCAAAAATCTAGAATCTTGCTTGTCTTTTAATTTGTGCTGACTTTATTTTGAAAAGGAAAGCAGGATAATTGCAATAATAATCCTTACATTTGATAGAGTACCTTTCAACAACAACCTGCATTTATATAATGCCCTTCACGCAGGAAGGGCACGCTTTTGTGTCAGGAGGACATCTTAAAGTGATCCACAGGATGTACTGTAAACTGTAATGACTGTATTTTGAAGGTGAAAAAACGTAATAAAATTATATTGATTCACAATAGAACTCACAAAGGACTTTTGTGTTATGAGGTATGATAGGATACGTTTCCCTTTAAAAAATTCCAAACATAAAATATTCACATCTCCAGTAAGATTCTACAAGCCTCACATGACGAAACAGTGTTCACGGCTGGACTGAATATGCTGGGATCCAGGAACTGAATCTAACCCAGAGGCCACCGCTAATTTCCCATTTACACATACCTATGCCAGGAAAAACAGGTTTAAGTCTCTCTTCCTAGCCTGTACATGGGGAGGAAATAAGCAAACAACAAAGTGCATCTAAAAAGTTCAACCAATGAAAGGCATCATAATAGTTGTTCTAAGCGTGCAAGCTACAAATGATATTGTGTGCTTGTGATGTTTACCGGTGGAGTAGATCAGTAACCCATGCATTTGATTAACATCAGCGCTCCAGATTTTTTTCAAATCACTTAACCAAGGCATAAATTTAAACAAAAACATATCTTGCAATAAAATTACATTGACTCACAATCCCTTCTGAAGCAAGCATTCATTAAGCGGCTTTGTCGGGTGTTAAATCTCTAATATATCACAAAGGTGACAATATTAAAAATACTAAACACAGCAGTCCTATTGCACTTCCCATATATTCCTCCTGCCTAACTCAGTTTCACAGACTCAGTGTGACACAACAACACTCTTAATAAGCTCAATACTGCACCCACAACCAAGCTGATCTGCTTGGAGCAGCAGCTTGGTTAGAGCAATAAACACACACTTGAAACAACACTGAAAACTTTGGTTGAGGTACAAATCTGAGTTTAAACTTTTTATTTTGAACATTTTATTTTGAACACTGCCTCCGGTGGAAACATTGAGTTGTCAACATAGATGTAAGAACAAGGGCTGTTGGGGGTGCAGCAGCTCCCCTGGCTTGAATTACATGGGTGCTGTGCACCTGCTGGTGCTATCGTACTTTCCGGCTGCTCTCAGCATCACCAGCACCCACAAACAGCTGAGCCACGTGTCAGCTCAGCCTGCGCATCAATGCCGTATACATTATTTGCAAGCCATTAACATTTTGATTAGCTCAGTCTGGATAGTCTTGAAATTTGACACAAAACTGGAATCAATTGACTTGAGCCAGCAGCACAATTCTTAATTAAACATGAAAACATTCATTTATTTTAAAATGCAGCGAAAAGTTAAGATCACCAAGACTAAGGTAACACAATCTAGTAATTCTCAAATCAGCCTCTTAGCAATAATAATGTTAATATTAATCTGTATTAAATTCACTCAGTTCAGTATTATCAAAAGCAAATACACTTTTGAAAAGACGGCAGTCAAAAACCCAGTCTTTATGTTCAAATCCTTCCGTGGACTTGCCCCACTCTAACCCTGCACTCTCTTGAGATCCTACGCCTCGACCAATCCACCCCAACATTGGCAGGCGGACGGTTTTTCAGCTACTGTGTCTACACCCTTAAATGCTTTTCCAATATCCCTTCAGGTTCCCCCTTCCCTCTCAATTTCAAAACTCATCTAAAGATTCATCACTGTCTGTGCCTACAGCACCCGTCCCCCATTCCCTGCTTTCTCAGGCTCCCACTTAGTCTTTGTAAAGCATTTTGAGAAATTTTCCCTAAATGAAAGGTACTATATAAGCACAAGTTGCTTTCAGATTTCATAGAAAATAGTCATCCTAATTGATTCAGGATAAAACAAAGTCTTGGCACATTATCCATCTGAGATGTATAAAAGGCTAATCCTGCAAATTCAAGGATTGGATTACATGAATTGAAGTTATGCAGATTGCAAGTGAACAATCTGCATGACTGAGTGAACATTAAGGGACTCTGAATTAAGTTATTATATTGTCTCATCTTCGCTCAGATATTCAGACAGAGGTCAGGAAAGGAAAAAAAGACGACTTACAATGGGAACTGCTAGCTTCCTCAGGATACACACAAAGCTGCATCTATAGAGATATTCAGTTACTCATCCAAAAGAGAGGCTCTAATTTTGTCAGGTTCACTTCTTTAGTACTGAAATGTTCCACAATCAATTTAATCTTGGTTTTGATTGTTAGAGATCAGCTACCTATCTAAAATTGATGCAATAGGATAATATTCTTCTTCAGAAGTCTAACACACAGTGTTGCACAAAATAAATAAAAACAAAATGCAGTTTTAAGTGCATTATAGTCCACTATCAAGGATTCTGAAAGATGGCTGAAATTACAAAAGAAAGAATAAGTTTGGCTTGCACAACTACAGCTTGAACTCTGTATCACTGAAAATACCCATAGTTTTGTCTAATAATGTTAAACCTGCATTTAATCTGTTATTATATGCAGCAACTTAGTTACTGGGCCAATCAATACATTTTAATGCTTGATGTAAACAGTGGGAATGTCCAGGCAGGAATGTTGCTGAATGGCATTCATTTTTTGGACCATTTCATCCAGATGAAAAGAAACACTGCAAATGTTATTTTGAGTTGATTTCATCATTTTGCGCTATGTTATCAGCATAGGCAAAATACCAATATGTTATTTCAGGTTGATAAGCGCTCTCTAAGAATACATACAGATTCAAGATCTTAATTAAGTCTGAAGAATCAATGGACAGCAAAACTAAAAATAAATGGCACTGATATGCAGTAAGTACCACTGGTTTGACAAATAATAGTTGCAATTACCATTTCTTATATTATACTGGTAGGCATATGCACGTAACGTCTATCAACATGCACATGAAAGTTTCTCTAGGCAAAAGCAAAGTACAGGTAGCAAACTATCCACATGAAACTTCTGATCTCACCCTTAACTCTTCGGGTAATAATCATGCACTTATGCCCTTTAGTTACCGATTTACCAACACAGTGCAAATAATCTTTTACTATTAATCCTCTAAAAACATTTGAAGACCACTATTAGATTCCTTTTCAACCTTCTTTATTCTACTGAAACTAGTCCCAGTTTATCCTAATTATAATCTACAATGCTGTTTCTAACACAAAAGTCCTATTATCTGCTTAAAGGCGTTATGTGAGAATTTACCACATCAAGAAATTTTTATACTACAGTAATTAGCCCAAATCAACTCTTCTTTTAGCACTGATATCTCAGTCAACACTACAAAACATGAATCGCTGTTCAATGAGCAAAGCCAGAGCTCTGTATCTGTACTGTTAACAACAACAACACATCGAGAGGATGTCCCAAGGCGTTGGACAGTTGGGTCTGGACCCGAACAGGGGGGGAATGGTCAGGGGGAGGGAGCGGGGAGGGGAGGGAAGGGAGGGAGCGAGGAGGGGGTAGAGAGGGGAGTTGAAGACACGGTTGAAGAGAAAGGTCTTGAGACCGGCCTTGAAGGAGGAAAGGGAGGAGGCAAGGCGAAGGCACTGGGGGATGGAGTTCCAGAGCCTAGGGGCTGAGAGGCTGAAAGCCCGGCCACTGATGGTAGGGCGGTTAGGGCGGGGGATGTGGAGCAGACCGGAGCCAGAGGAATGGAGGGTACGGGCAGGTACGTGGGGGATAGTAGGTCGGAGAGGTAGGAGGGTGCAAGGCCGTGAATGGCCTTGTAGGTGAGGATGAGGATCTTGAATTCGATTCTCTGGGGATGGGGAGCCAGTGGAGGCGAGTGAGGGTGGGAGTGATGTGGTCGCGAAGCCTGGTACGGGACAGTACACAAGCTGCAGAGTTCTGAATGACCTGCAGCTTGTGGAGTGAGGTGCCGGGAAGGCCGACTAGGAGAGAGTTCCCGTGGTCCAGCCTTGAGGTGATGAAGGCATGGACCAGTGTTTCAGCGGCGTGAGGGGTGAGATAGTGCCGTAGTCTGGCAATGTTCCGGAGGTGGTAGAAGGCAGTGCCAGCTGTGGCGTGGATGTGGGGAAGAAAGGACAGCTCAGGGTCGAACAGAACAGTTTCCTGACTGGCTTTGAGAGGTGGAGAGTGCAGCCTTGGATGCTGATGGTGTCAGCGCCTGAGGTGCGGAGCCAATCAGGAAGGCCTCAGTTTTGCGCACATTGAGCTGAAGAAAGTTGTCTCTCATCCAGGACTCGATGTCAGACAGGCAGGCTGTCAGGACATCGGTGGTCGTGGAGTTGAGGGTAGAAGAGGAAAGGTAGAGTTGGGTGTCATCCGCATACATGTGGAAGTTAACCCCATGTCTGTGCATGATGTCACCAAGGGGGAGCATATAGAGGGTGAAGAGGAGGGGACCGAGGACAGAGCCCTGAGGGACACCGCATGAGATAGTGCGGAGGCTCGAGGAAAAGCCGTTTGCAGAGACAAAATGAAGACGGTGAGAGAGGTAGGACCTAAACCACTCAAGGACAGGGCCTTGAAGGTTGAGGTGGGAGGATAAGCGGTGGAGGAGGATAGAGTGGTCGACCGTATCGAATGCGACCGATAGGTCAAGGAGGACGAGGAGGCAGAAGGAGCCCTGGTCGCAGATGGTCAAGATGTCATTGGTGACCTTGACCAGGGCAGTTTCCGTGCTATGGGCAGCACGGAAACCCGACTGGAGAGGTTCGAAAAGTGAGTGGGTGGAGAGGAAAGAGCGCAGCTGGGAGGCGAGGACTCTTTAGAGAACCTTGGACAGGAAGGGGAGGTTGGAGATGGGCCGGTAGCTTGATAGCTGCAACGCATCAAGGGAGGGTTTTTTCAATGTGGGAGTGATGGTGGCAGTTTTGAGGGGAATGGGCACAGAGTCAAAGGAGAGGGACAGATTAATAGTGTCTGTGAGAAGTGGGGCAAGGAGGTGGAGCTGGGAGATAAGGAGTGGAGTGGGGATGGGGTCCAGGGAGCAGGTGGTGGGTTTCAAGGACAGGATGAGTTTGGTGACAGAGAGTGGGGAAACGGGTTCGAAGGTGTGTAGGGGAGGATGGGTAGGAGTCGGAGTGTGGGAGGGAAGGGGTGGGGGGTGGGTGGAAGTTGGAGAGGTAGTGACCGCGGAGAGGATTCCCTTGATTTTGGATTCAAGGAAATCCAGCATCTCCTCGCAGTGAAGGTTGAAGGTTGACCTGCGCGGGGTGGACGGAGGAGTCGGGATGTGGTGGAGAACAGAAGCCTGGGGTTGTTCTTCGCCTCCAGGATTATCCTGGAGTAGAAGGATGACTTGGCCGAGGCTAGAGTGGAGCGGTAGATTTTGAGGAGGTCCAGCCAGATTTGCCAGTGGACCGTTAGGCCAGATTTGAGGCAGGTGTGTTCAGCGGCCCGCACCTGAGAGCAGAAGAGGGGTCAGTGAGGGATGAAGGCCAGAGGGAGAGGAGTTCAGAGGACTCCAAGGCAGCGGTTAGGGATTATGGGGGTAACTTCTTCCAGGGGCGGTAGAAGATGGTGGTGGGTCTGGTGGAGGTCGGGAGGGGGGTGGACGTGGTGAAGGAGATAAAGTGGTGATCAGAGACGGCCTTGTCGATAATGGTGACATCCGAGACACTGAGGCCCCGGGTGATCACCAAATCGAGTGGGTGGCCGTGAATGTGAGTGGCAGAGTTGATGTGGAAGGAGAGGTTTAGCGAGGAGAGGAAGGAGGAGAAGTCCGAGGAGATGGAGCAGGAGGGGGTGAAGTGCAGGTTGAAGCAGCTTAACATATAGAGTATTTTACCATTAGTGACATAATTGTTATGATTGAACAGAATATTCAAATATTTTTGATCTGTAAATGCGATTAACAGTTCTGCCATTGGTTTTGAACCAGTGCCAAAGATGTATTACTAATGACAAAATAGTATACAAGAAACATTAGAGTCAACCCTTACCTGATTCAATGTGTGGTGTTCCTACTGGTGTAAAATTGAAAAATGCTACTTTCCCCATTACCTTGATAAAATTGAAATACAAAAAGGTTAGTTTTATTTTTTATACATAGATTAATATAAGTCACACATGAAATTAAACCAGTAATCCCCTTCTATCCAACGAAAAATTAGAGACAAAGTAAATGTAACAAGCCACCAATTTGAAAAATATCAAAGTTGCACCTAATAGTATCAAATAAAGTTTACAAGTCTACAAAAGGTGTCAGCCTGTCTCAGTTGCTTGCATTCTCACCACTGAGACAGAAGGTTGCGGGTACAAACCCCATGTCAGGAATTCAAACTTAGATAGTCTATGGCTAAGGGATGCTGCATTATTGGAGGTGTCATCCTTTGGATGAAATGTTAAACTGAGGTCCTATCTGATTTTTCAAACAAACATTAAAGATCCCATGGTATCTTGAAAAGAGGAAGTTCCTTCCATCACACTGCCCAACAATCCCTCAGATAAAATTGGTCAGTCACTTCACAACCACTTATAGAACATTGCAGTGTACAAACTGGCTGCCACTTTTGTCCACAACACACAGCCAACAATGACAACTTGCATTTATATAGCACCCTCCACGCAGGGTAGAGTCTCAGAGTGCTTAACAGTAGTGGAGCCTGACTCTGAGACGGGGAGGAAGTGATCGTAAGCACAAAGAAAGGTTTTCAGGCAGGACTTGAAAAATCGGAGAGACGGGACAAGGTGGAGGGATTGAGGGAGAATGTTCCAGAGTTTCTGGGTGTAGTGACTGAATGCATCTCTAATGGTGAGCGGAGGGTGTGAGGGACAAGCGGGAGACTGGTGCGAGTCAAGCGGAGGTGCCGGGTGGTGGATTGGGGAGTGAGGAGATCGGAGAGGTAGGGAGATGGCGGGGAGTGAAGGGATTTGAACACGAGTGTGAGGATCTTGAAGTCGATCCGTTCGGTGATGGGGAGCCGTGGAGTCTGGCCAAAACTGTTGAGATGAGGTCCATCTGGTGAGATGGGATACAGAGATGGGGTACAGAGTTTGGGTAAGTATGCAGGCAGCAGAGTCCTGACCAAACTCTGTATCCCATCTCACCACAACTCGTGAGATGGGATACAGAGTTTGGTCCAGGTAAGTATGTATGCAGCAATTTCTGAATGAGCTAGATTTTTTGAATAATGGAGCTGGGGAGACCAATGTGGAGTGCATTGGAGTAATCCAGGCTGGAGGTGACAAACGCATGCAAGAGGGTTTTGGCTGAAAAGGGGTGGGGTATGGTACGGACAGAGGTGAGCAATGTGGCGGAGGTGGAGGAAGGTGGTCCTGGTCAGGGTACGGATGTGGGAAAAGAAGGACAGCTGGGGATCAAACCGGAAACCTAGATTGCTCACTGGTTTGGTGAGTCTGAGGGAGAGCCCAGGGAGTTTGAGGAGTTCAGATCCGTGGGAGTGAAGATGTTGACGGGAGCCAAGGAGTATGGCTTCCATCTTATGCACATTCAGCTGCAGAAGTTTGCACTCATCCAGGCTCTGACGTTTGCCAAACAAGCTGATAGAACATCGGCGGACCTGGAGTCGATACTAGAGGAGGCACAGTAGATTTGTGTGTCATCCGTATACATGTGAAAGTTTACCCTGTATCTGTGGATGACAGCGCCAAGAGGGAGCATATAGATGAGGAAAAGAGGGCCAAGGATGGAGCCCTGCAGTATCCCGCAGATGCCTGGGTGGGGCGGGAAGAGAAACCATTTGACGAGGTGAAGTGGAGGCGGTTGGTTAAGTAGGACTTGGACAATGTGAGTGCAGTCCCATGAAGGTGGATGAGGGAGAAGAGCTGATGGAGGAGAATGGCGTGGTCGACTGTGTCAAACACGGTAGAGAGATCTAGGAGGACGAGGAGGCAGGAGGAGGCCTTGTCACAAATAGAGAGGACTTTGACAAGTGCTGTCTCTGTGCTGTGGGTCGAACGAAAACCAGACTGCAGGGGCTCGAAGAGGGAGTGGTGTGACTAAAGTTGACCTGCAAAAATGCGTTCTAGAGCTTTGGTAAGGAAGGGCAAGTTGGAAATGGGATGGTAGTATGAGAGGTTAGAGGGATCGAGGGTGTTTTTTTTTTGAACAGCAGTGTCCAGGGGGAGTGGAACAGAGCCTGAGGAGAGACTTGATGACCATGACTGGTTGACAGTCACTACACTTTACAATACGATATTACATTTGTATAGTACCTTTCATGTCAGGAGGACATCGCAAGGCACTTTACAGTAAATCCTACAAAACATTTTGAGATGCTCTCCTGACGTGAAAGGTGCTATAAATTAAATACAAGGATTATTATATAAATGTTTTTTTAATAACTTTGCCAAATCAGCATTTCTACAGAAACATTTCAACTAAAGGATTTAGTACTGCCACATCACTCATAAAAAGAAATCCTCAAATTTGTATTCCTCATGATCACACCTTAATCCATTCCTTAGAAGCATGTGCATTTCTTAATGCTATCTTAAGTGGCTATTAAGCATCGTTTCAATGACCAGTATTCAGTTTCATCCTCTTTTTGTAAAACCAATTACCAATGTCTTCTTGAGGAGGGCATGCATGTGTGAAAAGAAGTTCCACTGAACTTTAGATTTTCTTTCTTAACATTTCAGAGCCTGAAGCACAGAATTTAGCATTAAATATTATTTCTATGATCCTTGCACAACTGCATGCAAAAATTTCCCAAACACTGAAATGTGAAGAAAATCAGAGTAGATATTTATAATAATCATTGCTTTGTCACCTTGCCTTATCACCTTGTCCAGACATCTCAAAGTGCTTCACGGAATTTTTTGCTGTGAAGCATGGTGACTCACGACTTGGGACATTGTCCTAATGTTGTTGTTGTTGTTGTGTATTTGTCAGTGATCATTTTCACTCAGCAATGTCTCACAAACAGCTATGAAGTAAATGACCCATTTTTACTTGGGAGAAGAAGGGCGGATAGGGGGGAAAGACCTGGACCTCAAGTGAATTCCTCCTTTCCTCCCTATATGGTTGGGGTAATCCACCACAAATTAAATGATAATAATCCTTACATTTGGTATAGCCCTTATAACACCTTTGAGAAGTCTCAAAACGCCTTACAGGATATACTACAAAGTAGATAGACTGTGAATTTTGGAGGCGAAACACGGCAGCCATTGATTGATCAGTCTTATTTGGAGGATTGTTGGGACAGGACACCGGGAAAAACTCCCTTCTCTTTTCGAATAGCGCCACGGGATCTTCAACATCCACTTACTGGGACCTGGGTTTAACATTTCAGTCTCAGGACAAGGCAGCACACCTCCCCGCATGGCATTGGAATGTCACCTGAGACAAAGCGCTTCCAAGTCCCCCAACGCGGGGCTGGAACCCCACACCCTCAGAGATTCAGAGGTCAGGGTTTCTACCGATTGAGCCAAGTCAGTGAAACCTGCGGAGGAGGATGTCAGCTCAGCCGCTGCAGAGGTCGGCTCTGCCTCTCTTCTTTGCGTAGCTGACAAGCCTCGAGCCCGCCAGCGCAGGCCCGCGTGCGCACTTGTTTACAGCCGCAGCTGTTTCCGGGAGACGCAACGAGCCGCTGACGCACCGACAAACCCGAGCCGGCCACCAGGCCGCCATTGCACAGCAGCCGTTCCCCGATGACGGAGCGCAGAAACAGCCTTTTTTTTTTGACCCTTTTTAATTTGTTTCATTTAAACGGCCCTCTTCTCCCCTTTTCCCCCCTCCCCACTAGAATAACAATCACCTTCCTCCTCAAGCAACACGAAAATAAAGCGCCGCGGCGTCGCAAGAGAAACAAAAAAAAACAGAAAAGAAATACAAACCGCTCACCGGCGGTTTAAGACCGATGGATTCCGCCCAACGCATCGTGGCTACAGCCGCGGTCGCTCCTTCGGCGGGACGTCGTCGAGTACGAATAAGGAGGAGGAGGAGGAAGAGAGGAGTAAAAAAAAACCGCCGCCAAGATGGCGCCGGAGCGAGCTGCTTGGCGCGGTGGCGCGCATGCGCGCCGGGGGTGAGCGGCTCCGTTGGCGGGCGGGCGGGAGGGAGGGACAACCGTTGCACGTGCGCAGTCCGGACGAGCTGCGCTGCACCCTGGGCCCGCGAGCCGCCGCTGCCGCGAGCCGTTTCTATGTGACCGCGAGACCAATAGGCGCGCGGTGGCGGCCGCCTCGCTCAACATTCAGCCTATTGCGGCTCGAGGACGGCGGCTTCTCGCTCAACAGCTTGTTATTTCGGTTTTTTTCTCTCATTTTTTTTTCTCTCTTCTCTCTTCCTTCCTTCCCCTCCGCTGCTGCCCATCCACCGGATCTGGGGGAGGGGGGGGGAAAAAAAAAGGAGGAGGGAGGACCCGGTTCCAAGTGGGAAGAAGCTTTTTTTTCGCTGTCCCCGAAGACTGCGGGCGGGTGAGTTTTTTTTAAATATATATATATGTGTGTGTTTATCTACCCACATGTAGACATAGATATACATGTATATAATTAAGAAAACGGTAAATAATATTAACAAAAAAAAACCGCGGGTTTCTCCTCCTCGTCTTCTTTTGCTTTTGCTTTCCCTCCCTCCCCCCTCCCTCCTCAAAACAAAACAGGGAGACCCGCGTCAACGTTCAGTTCCGTTTTCTCGCTACGATTATATGTGTGTGTGTGTGTATATATAGGGAGAGAAAGGTAATCTGTACATATATATATATATATAACATGGTGGTGAGAGGGTCTGTGTGTTTCCATGCCTTGTCGAGGCTGGGGTGAAGCCTCCGCCGCGGCCCCTTTTCTCCCTCTCTCTTCCCTCCCTTCCCCCCCCTCTCTAACCCACCCCAGTCGGTTTGCGTTGAACGACGACCGGGCTCTGACTTTAATATCCGGCTGTTAAGGAATTTCTCTCTTTTCTCTCTCTCTCTCTCTCTCTCTCTCCCCCCCCCACCTCTCCCCACCTTCCCTTCCCTCCCCACTCCCCACTCCCCAGGCTCGTCGTTGCAGTTGACGGGGGTGGTGGTGGTGGGGGGGAAGCCTTGGAAGAGATTTGCTTGTGTGTGCGTGTTTTTTTTTACACACACACTCACTCACTCACTCACACACACCACGGTTGGGACGTTAAAAGGTGACTCGTGCGATTTGGATGTGTGTGTGTGTGTTTTCTTGGCGTGTGTTTGTGCAGAAGAGCCTCCATCGCTCTTGATTTTTTTTAAAGAGGTGTTTTATATCTACAGTCTGTGTCTGTGTGTGTGTGTGTATATATGTGTGTGTGTGTGTGCGCGAGAGAGGGAACGGGGGAGGAGGTGCGGGCAATGCAGGCGATCAAATCGTCTTTCAGCTTCACTTTTTTTTTCGCCTCCTCGACCCCCTTTTCAGTTACTCTCCAGATGGTGCCTTTTCCCCGTTCTCCCTCTCTCTCTCTCTCTCTCTCCCCCCACCCCCCACCCCCTCTCCCACACCCCTCTCTCACACCTCTTCGTTTTCTCCAACTGCGAAGGAGAGAGAGAGCAAAAAAAAAGGGGAAAAGTGGTAAACGAACGATTGTTACTCTGGAGGGAGGAGAAGTGGGAGGAGGGTGTTGTTTGGCTGTCGATCCGTGTCCAGGAGGAGAAGGCGGCCGATTTGCCGGGACACCTCCGTGAATCGTACTCCAGGCTCCGAGCTCTCGCCGGACTGACATGGTGCAGGAGAGCGAGCAATGGCGACGTGACACACAGGATGGAGGAGCGGGCGGAAAAGGGGGCAACTCCAGCGTCTTCGAAGCCCACACTCCGCTTCAACTGTAGCTCGATTGACCCCTTTTTTTTCAGGCCTATTTTTCCAGTGCAGATGCGAAGAAAATGGCCTGAGAGTAGAGTTTGCACTCACGAGATGAGTAGTGCGGTGCGGGGAAGCGGGGGGGGGGGGGGGGGGCGTTTTTTCACATTTCCTTGAGCCGCACTGTTTCTTTCGAGTTCTCTCTTGCGTTGAGNTTTTTTACGGGATATATTTTCACGGTGTCTCTCTCTCTCTTTTTTTTTGCACACACTGCAGTGAACACAACTTCGAGCTGGAACCACTCACGTAAATAGGACACTCGAAAATGAAGGTAAATTCCAAGCATCGGTTCCATTACGTACGTCCTGGTATGTTTTTTTTTGACCCGAGGGAGAGGTTAACTGTGTGTCTATTGTGCTTAAGAGGTCCTGGGAGGGCTGATGGGCTTCAATATATATTTTTAGAAGTCGGAAGGCTTGACGAGGCACACTGCTGTTGGTATTTCAAAGACCTGCTGACATTTAATAACTGATTAATCAACGTTTTAAACTGATGAGGTCTACATAGCAGTTTGAATAATTACCCATTTTTGAAGCACAAGCTATCAGATGAAACGTGGAAGAATTGTACAAAAGACTACATAACATTCAAGCAACTGTCAAAAACAGAGGAAGTACTGCACCAATTTGCTTGTGAGATTTCTCTCTCTCTCTCGAATTTTGTACTTTTAAACAAAAGAATAACTTCAGTTTGCAGCTCATACAGGTGCAAACTCTGCTATTTTGAAAGTGCCTGTTTGACCTTTCCTGATGGGTGCCGAGCCACAAAGAACAAGAATGTCGTACATTTGATCCATAGTTTACTGAGTTAGCAAATTTCAGCTGGGATGGTTAGGCTTTCTGCTGGTAACTGTTTAACTGGTGAGTGTCCTCCCTTTTTTCCAACTACCCTTGGCGGTAAGTAAGGGGTGGGGGGGGAGAATGTGGTTTTGGTGACTTGTAGTTGATACAGTAGCATGTCAAAACTTCTTTAATTTAGATTTTTTTCCTTTGGAGTATAGTTTGCATTGCCTTCTTTTGCGTTCCCTGAATATTTCTATTTTGCAGTCTGTTTGAAAGTGCTTAGCTATTTTAAGCAGTAAAATGTGCTCTCAGCTTGGCTTAGTTGGTTGCTATCTTGCCTCTGGATCAGAAGTTTGTGAGTTCAAGCCCCACATTGTTGCTGCCCTTTGAAAGAAATGCTTAAGCCGAGGTCCTGGCCTCTCCTTGGGTGAACATTAAAGATTCTGTGACATTGATCAAACAGGTAATTTCTCTTGATGAATAGGTAATTTATGCCATGGCTGTTTGATAACTATCTGTGTACAAATTGTCTGCTAAATTTACCTCCAGATTGTCAATAAACATGACACGTTTAATATGAAGCGATTTGAAATGTTTTGACATTATAAATAACATGCTATATCAAATGCAAAAATTATGTATATCTTCATTTTGACTGGACGAATATTGTGACTCTGTCCACAAGTAAATAATATCTTACTGATTACCTCTGCAACTGGAATGGAGTATCAGTACATTTGTCATTCCTCAAATATATGTACTCTGGCAATTGTTGAGGTGTTCATTTGTGTTCCAGCAAATGCTCTGTTGTCGCCTCATTAATGTCAGATGTGTAGTTGGATTGCTACTAAGTTTGACAGGTGATTTTCCTCAAGTCTGTGAATTTCTTTTGAACATTGTTGAATTGAAATTACTCATTGAAACTATCAGTCACGTTTAATCTGCCACCTCAATAGCTAATTTACAAATGCATATTCATATTTTCTTCAAACATGGCAAGTGCCTATTTGTTTCTATGCTTTTAGAAAATGCAGTAATTCTAACTGGCTGAGAATAAGTTATAGTATCTTCCTATGTAGTTTGGGAGCTTCAAATAATGAGCAGTAAGTGCTGACTTGACTTTTTGACCGTGCCTTCAGCTCCCCTCTCGACTCTCTATCCCCTCCTCGCTCCCTCCCTCCCCTCACCCTGACCATTTTCCCCTTGCTCGGGTCCTGACCCAACTGTACAGCGCCTTGGGACGTCCTCCCGACGTGAAAGGCGCTCAATAAATGGAATCTATTGTTGTTGTTTTGCATAAAATTATTCAGTGCGATTAGGAGGTATAGATTTTAGATCACTTGGTTGATCTGGGAAACATGCGATCTGTAGTTAGGAATCAAGCTGAAATTGTCTTTATCAAAGAAAGTTGGGAAGAGCTGTTATAAAGCCAACTATTTGCTTTCAAGAAGCATACATATAAATTACTAATATAGTCATAATAATCCTTATATTTAGAATAGTGGCTTTTCATGTCGCCAAGACTTTTCAAATTGCTTTGTGGGCTTTTGCTATAAAGTGTAGTGACTGTATTTGTAGGAGAACATGGCAGCCAATTTGTACACAGCATGTCCCACAAACAGTTAGGAAATTAATGACCAATTGCATCAATTCCCTAATAGGGGAAAGCAGTAAATTTGAGGAGACACAAAAAAAGTTTATGTAATTGCTGACTTGCTGTTCGTAATATGCAAGCGTTCACAATTTAACAACCTGTCATAAGTGAGTTTCTTTCATTAGCCACTGTCTTCCAGCTGGAACTGTATATTCAGTCTTCAAAAATCATGCTATTTTGTTAAATGTCACAAATAATGAGTTGTGTTCTTGCAGGTAAGGACCAGCAAAAGTATTCAAGCATTCATAGCTTTATGCTACCTACGTTAAACTCACTACTTTAACACAGCTTCTAAAATTAACTTAGATATGGCAATCTTTGCTGTTAATCACATAACTTTATTTTTTTGCACTGACTTGCCTTGGTAAATAGTCTTGTCAGGTGCTGAAGAACTGATTGTGGATCCAGAAAGCACATCAGAGTTGATCACTTCCAATGAAGCAGTAACACTGCCAAGTTTAGTTACAAAAGTCATTGTGTGGTTTTTTGCTCATTCTTTACTAGTGTCTTAAAAGTGCACTTCTCCCATCAGTTTGATCTCCGAATCACCTAACCACTCCTTATTATATCATATAGTGTCTCGTATTTTTATCTGTTTGTGACGTTCTGCTCTGTGGTCGGTTGTTCAATTAAATATCTTCCAATTGGTCGGAAAAGTGTCCTTTGGAAACACATTTTTAAGTAGGCCAGTGAATGCTCAGAAAATAGTGGTGTAAGATTTTACTGAGGTAGTGTAAGGTAATAAATCTTGAAGAAGGAAATGCACATTGTAAAAATAAAGTTTTAAACATGGCAGAAGTGCCTTTAATGTCTTAAAGCTTTTCGGACATTTATGGGGACTCATTCTCACTGTGTGACAGGCAGAATACGTGTTGTAGTTCAAAAACAAATTGAAATTTGCCTTCTTGAAAACTTATTTTCTGTTGAAAGCAGCAGTTTTGTGTTTTATTTCCTAACCCTCAATAGAATATTACATCTTTTTATGCTTTTATAAATTGAAACAAACATATTGCCAGCTATTGTGACAGACTTAAATCCATTTGGATGTCTGTGTGCATTTCCATTACATTTGAGAGACTTCCCGAAAGATTTCTCTAACCATTCTTTGACATTTTTAAAGCACCAGATAATTTTAGTACACTCAAAAAATCTCCTCTAATGAAGTGTCCACTGGAACTTAAAACCAGCTTGAGTTGGTTAAAATATAAATCTACCCTCCCTGCACTCCCTTCCTGATCCCAACCCCCAGCTCGTGTGCACATCCTTGGCTGTCCAGCGCTTTGGGATGTCCTCCCTACAAGAAAGGTGTTATACAAGTGTAATTGTTGTATCCCTGCATGTCTTTCTGTTCCAATTTTCTAATTGAGTTTACCTTGTCATTGTTCGGGTTATTTTTTTCGGTCAAACGCCTAAATGGAATACTTTATGATGGTCTGGTTGACCTTGGAATAGAAAGATTCCTAATAACTATTAGTAAATGTATCTGGATTGCAGAAATTATACAGATTACAGTGTGGCATTTTGGTCAATCTTAGATAAGGTTTGCTGAAGGAGGCGGGCATTATTGTAAGCATTTCATGATATTGATTCAACACAGTAGAAATATTTTCACTGTCTTGAAGTGAGCAGCGGCATTTCTTTTAATGACAATTTCTCATCTATGATCTACTCTGCTTTTTCTTTAGGTCTTCCTCAAAGTAACTCATGAATCTCCTAATGGAAGAGCTATTGTCCAGTGTGATGCTGATGTTGAATCAGCTACTGGATACCTGCATATTAGGAACATGGGTTTGCTTATTTAACTTTTCTCACCCATTCTTGCCTTTGCTCAGCAACTCCCATAGCGTGTACATCTGAGATAGAGAACTTACCCCAATTTATGTGCTAACATGGTATGTCATTGCACATCTGTTCTTCTCAAGAAATGAGTGCCTGTGTGAAATAATGGTCTTTTCTGGTATAGTTGCATCTGACAGCAGTTAGTGGCATACTATCTAACGAGAGTGGGTGGTGAATGTACTTCTATTTGGTTTCACCTTCCAGTTGGTGGTCATTTCTGTAGGGACTTTGGAACAGTGTTTGCTTGTTTCCTCAAGTTTGAGAGAGTGGGTGGAATACAATTGTGAGAGAATAACATTTTGCTGCAAAACGACTTGGGATATAAATAGAAAATATAGTGATTTATAATAATATAGTGCCTTATCACGTCCTTGAGACATCTTAATAATTTAATGTAGTTACAAATTTGGTTGTAACCTTTACCGTCAATAGATGTCTCTGAAATCAAGTTGAGAATAGGAAAGCAATTTAAACTGCATAAAATCTTGGCAACAAATTTAAATACAGCTGTGTATATATATATCATTGTTGATAAGGCAGTAACATTTCTTGCAATAGGAACGGTGGAGCATCCTCTGATAATGCTGATATGATTTGGGAGTCTTATCACTTGAAACGTAGGGGGAAAAAATCCCTGAGGCAAAAGTGAACCAAAAGACAGCCCCAGAGAGTTCAGTAGAAATGCACTGTGTGTGTGTGTGTGCGCACGCGCGCATGTGTGTGTCACTCAATGCAAGGTGGAATGATATGGGTATATTGGATTGACAGCACAGTGTTGTTGTAGATGTCTGATGAGAACAGGAGGTTGGTGGCTATGATGACCCACACTGGTTAGATTCATTGGTGACGAATAGCTGCCTTGATGGAGGTAACGTTATCTTTTACAGTAAGAAAGATAGGAGTGAGAGAGGAAGTGTCGGAAATTAAAGTAAAATATCCACACTTGTAGATATTTTTAAAAAGCTATCTTTACCTTAAAGGGAGTGAGAGAAGCAGTATGTGTGTAGAGGTGGGTAAAAGGATCCAGGGCTAACATTCCAGCAACTGTGGAAAGCAAGGTGCTACTGCAGAATTCTACTTTGAAGGTTATGTCACTGGGTTTGTGCATATGTTCAAATGTTTTCAGCAGATGTCCTGAAGGCGGTTGTGGGGTATGGAAGAAATAATGATCTGTTTTCAATAATTGACCAAATATTGTTCAGAATGTGAATGTTGCTGATTTTTCGAGCTACAAACTTTCAAGAGTCTTCATAATATTGAAAAAACTATGAAAATTAAGAATGTTTTGTGCTTTAATTTTACTCTTTGGAGCACCTAACATACTATAGTAAAACTCACACAAGTCTTATCTTTATAAATCGTATAATTGCTGAAGTCGCTCATACATATACTTGAGTCCCATTCAGTTTCCTGTCAAAACTATATTTATTTGCACTAGTCATATTAATCATCTCCTAATTCGTAACGCCACTCCCAAATCCTCCATTACTCCCGCGCTTAGCGGCTGCATTGAATCACGGGAAATTAAGTCCTGACCCATCACTTGGTACCACACTTAGCTTACAAAATATTTGCGGCCGCATTGAATTGTGCATGTGATTATTGATTAAATCAGATTTTATGCAGTTTGCCTGCAACTTGGACTTTGTGCAAGTCATATTAAGTGTTATGGTTCTGACTGACAGCTTCGAGGCTCTGGAACTCTATCCCCCAGTGCCTTCGCCTTACTTCCTCCCTCTCCTCCTTCAAGGCCGGTCTCAAAACCTTTCTCTTTGACCGAGCCTTCAGCTCCCCTCTCGACTCTCTTCCCCCTTCTCGCTCCCTCCCTCCCCTCACCCTGACCATTTCCCCACTCCTCGCTCCCTCCCTTCCCTCCCCTCACCCTGACCATTTCCCCCCTGCTCGGGTCATGACCCAACTGTGCAGCGCCTTGGGACGTCCTCCTGACGTGAAAGGCGCTTTATAAATGGAATCTTGTTGTTGTTGTTGTTATGAATTTTACTGTATATGTTCTCTGCTGAGGACAATTAAAATGCATGTTCTGTTGATTTTATTAATTATTTTAAGGCTGCATCGGTACCATTTTTCACCCTAAATCTAACTGGATTTCAGTTAATTGGACTATAAGGATTAAAAAAAAGGGGTTGATTTTAAACATTAACTTGATTTGTATCAGTATCACTTTGGCTAGACATTAACAGGCACTTTTATGAAAAAAGTTTGGAAAGCTGCAAAAATCTTTTATTGTTTCCACCATCAAAAAAAGCCCAACGTACTGCAGGCACGAAGAATGGACGTTATTACTTATAAGCTACGCTGTGTATAGGGACCTGTATAAGTTGCTGTTGTTGGTCCTATCCTTTGGGTGAGAGGTTAATATGAAGTGCTTTGAGATATTTCAACTCAATAAGGTGCCATATCCAACACAAGGATTATTATATCAAATAGAAGGATCATTGTTGTTATAAATCTGCACTTCTATATTCAGGTAACTTCAGAATTATTTACTTACATTTAGTACTTCGTTGTTACTCATTTAGGAAATTTATCTCGCTTTTGAATAGCCATTAACATCTATATACAATAGTTTTTGCTGAAAATTCTCAATAGCGTGATGACGGGATGTCAGCACCTTTTGGAAGCCAAGTCGCTGATCATTTCTGTTATCCTTTCTGATCTATCCATCTGATTGCCTCTATCCACCTCCGTGCTCATTGTCATTATAGTCCAATAATGGGCTATATTGGACAACTGAGTATCTTTACAGTGTATGCTTTAAAGGGAGCTTAAAAAGAAATGTCAGCAACTCTGTCTCAGGGCTCTGATTATAAATTGCATGAGCTTCTCTGTATTTATGGCTCTGAGGTTCAACTTTGCAACTAATTGACAAGTATCTGTTTCATTAATGTTTTTACTGTTTGATAGTATCTATCGTATGAAGGTAACTGGCTCTTCACTGGAACAAGATGTTTTGATTTTTTTGTTGAATAGTAAATACAGAAAATAATCAATTGATACCCACATAACCAATCAACAATTTATCAATCTTTTAACATGTAGATAATTAAGTTATGATGCAATACAATATTTGCATTCAGTTATAGATGTAAATTCCAATAAGCAGACTTGTTTTGCTGTTTAGAATTTTTTTTGTATTACTCTGTAGCTCAACACTTGACAGTGATTTTGTTTCTGTAGTTTAATGCATTTGCAGGAAAAATATTTTTATTCCAGAAACTTGTCAGGACTGGTAAAGCAGTTCCTGTCGGGGGTTCACCTGAAGCGTTTAAGCATATCTCATATCTTTACTGGATTGTCAGCTAGGATTAGAACACGCTTGTTTCAATGAGATGTTAGTAGTTTGTAATCGCCTGTTTTAATGAATGTGGACTAGAATCATCTATTCAGTACTTATTCACTACCACCGCTATGCCATGTGATCTTGCGCTACAGCTGGAACTGATTTGTTATGCAAACTTGGTTTTCCTGCAAGTCTGATAATTAGTAATAAAGACTGCTTTGCAGATATGGCATGTAAGTTTTTAAACCGCTTCTTTTCTGATCATTCCTTGTGCTCTCACCAAGCTGCTTAAGTAAGGCACCTTGATTGATAAATATCCTTCGGATCTTGTTCGTGTTCTACTTTTACTAAAAGGAACATCAACACTAAAATACACTAGTTCCTTCTTTTGTGTTTCAGGATTTCAAGTGACTTGATATGAGGAACTTGATCCCCAAATAGTTTTTTGCGATTTGTAGCACTGATGTGACGTGTAGTCACGTGTAGTCACTGACATCTGCCTTCATTGCTCAGAAGCTAGGATGCTCACTGGCCTATCTGATTGTAGAATTGGCTCAGACAAAAAAAAATATTAGCTTGAGGAGTAGGAAAGTTAGAATTCCATTAATTTTGCTCTAAATTGCAGAGAAGGTATAATCTAATTGCCCCTATGACAAATGGTGACTATGAATGGTGACTAAAAAATTTAAGCAATTGTTACTTAAGCGTTCCAAGACGCTGCCCCAACCAAGGGCACTATGTAAATGCAAGCTGGAATGCCGAAAAAACTTTAGACATACACTATTATTGCAACAACTCCAGTAAAGTAGAAATATACAATTGTAAAGTATTTGTGGTGAATTCTGAAGAGAATTGGCTGCTTCGGTGGTGTTTAACTTAACCTGAAGGGCGAGGTTTCACTAAATTTTAGTTTTGATAACAAGTGCATCACTTTGTTAATGCTTATTCTGCTGCAAAGTGTAATTTAGTGTAACAGTTAATTTGGTAAGACTAAAAGTACATCTGGCAACAAGTACAAGGTTTCAAATGGTATCTGGAGAGTTTCAAAGCAACCTCTTAGGTGCAGCATGAAATCATAGGACTGCTGAGGATGATTTTAAGCGGGGCAAAACATAAGACGGATTCAAAATGCAATTCTCTACGACAAAAGAAAGACAGCTTTCTTCAATACACGTGTATGAGAATTTTAGGCAAATTGTAACTTGAATACTGTTGAATTTTTCACTTTCAGAGTAGTGAGTGCATGTGCTATCAAACATAGTTTTGCTTGCAGATCACACTCCAAGTGGTAAGTAATGCTGTTACGTTTGGCATCAAGCTCTCTGAAATGGGGAAGGTAATATCAGCCAGGTCTCCAAATTCCACTTGCTGTTCAGCAACTTGCCAGAAGTGCGTACGTGTTAATACTACGTGAGGGAAGATTTGGCTTTGTGTGTGGTATGTTTGGTAATCAAAAAGTGACTTCTGTATTTTAATTGAACTTAAATGCAAGGATATTGTCAATATTGCAAAACTAGTGTTTACCTTCGCTCATGAAATAGGTCCCTGCTGTGTTGAAAGAAATGACATTTAAACTTTAGAATTTTGTTTTGTTTGTATTGTACTCTTTGGATCAATATTGACGTTTTTTTCCTTGCACTGTATTCATTGCCTGTTCTTTAATGTTGCACTGTATGAGTTGGTGTTATTTGTGACTTTTACATTTCTTGCCTCCCAAGATGTGGATAAACGTTGTTTACTTTTGCACCCCCCCCCCTCCAAAAAAAAAACTGGCGAAGACCTATCTGACTAGAGATTTTGTACTGACCATGACGATCAAACTCCAGATTTCACACTGGCTTAGTGGTAGTAAACCCTGAGTTGTCATCTCAAATGTTTATAAACTGTCACAAAAGAATATCTTGTAAAAGGCACAATTGCGTAAATTCTAGGCTGGAATTAACTATATCATTGCTGCTACGTACTCTGAATATAGCCAAGCTCTCAACATGAAAGGCGCAATATAAAATCCTTGGAAGGGATGCATTCTGTAGCAGCAACAACAAATTACATTTGTATAGTGCTTTCACGTAGGTGCTGGGATGTCCATTCTACTCGGACAACTATGAAAATACCTGTAGTCGGTATTATAGGTTTCACAGACTACAATTCTGTGAACCATAAATTGCGAGTGGAGAAACCTGTTGCATTAAGATTTCAAGCCTTATACATTTTAGAAATGATCTATAAGTTACACTTCTCCATCTTCTTAAAACTTCTTTTATTGATTATTGAATGTGAAACGATGTTTCAGTGTATTCCAGTTTCGCAAAACATGAACAAACCAGAAGAAAGAATGGCTTCAGTTTAGAAATTCAGTGCAGGCTTTCTAAATACACTACTAGATAGAGAAAAGAGAAATCGGATCAATCCAAGTGCAAGCAATGAGTAAAGAGAGTTTTAAAACTCGTGGTGTGGAAGCTAGTTATAGGGATATCTTATTGGAGTGTTTGGGAAATAATGTAAATTAACACTGTTAGAGTGGAAAATCACTATTAAGGGCAGTCAGTGGATGTCTTTTCAAGTGCCCTGTTCAGTGAGTTTGGAATTTGTGTCACCGCCAGTTGCAGATTGAGGAAAAAGTGGCTTAAATGATGAATTGCCATTAATACTGATGTGTTTGCAAGGTGAGGTGCTTCATTGAAAGTTCGTGAGAAGTAAATTTAGAACTGATATGGGGCAGAAGGATGAGAGATATTTCTTAAGCGATGTTTAAAATAATCTGCCAAGCAACGTATTGGAGGCAAGCACCTTTGGGTTATTCAAGAAACAAGTTGATTCTATGATGGGAGAGTTAATGTTCTAGAGTGATTGAGTTTTGGCAGGCATGAATTTTCATATCCTAAACTTTTTTTCCTTGCATCTTAGCACATGTCAGGAATGAACTGTTCAGGTTTTGTGGAGGTATGCACTTGAGAGCGCTCTGTGGTGATTGAATTTTGACTGCATATTTTAGGTATTTTAGCACTTTGACAGCTCATTCTTGTGCACAAGTTTGGCACAAAAACTACATCAACCATTTCTGGTTTAAGAGCTAGCTTGATTTTTCTTTTTTATATCCTGAATCGCACAAAGTAGGAAAATGTACTGACTTGAAGATATCAATTCTGGTCCAACATGGACTGAAAAGGATGCAAGGAATGAATTTCAGATTGACTCCATTTTATGGGCTGCCCATTTGATTATTTTTTTTACTGGAGCGGCTGTGTGCAGCTTTCTCTAAATGTGGTTTAATTAGTGCACATGAATATCTAAGAACATTATTTCTTTGTGAGAACAGAGGTCTTTATCTATGAAGGCTGAATTATTAACTGGAATAAAGAGATTTTATACTGTACATATATAGGTATTTCATTCTTCACTCCAGCAATAGAAGCTTTCTTCTGGTATGTGTCCAGCATCAACACACATAGGTTTCAATGATAAGCAAGGAATAGATGGTTTGGTGTAAATTTGTTTTCAAGCACAAGTTGTACAAGGATGTGCTCAGGCAAATTGATAACCGCAGGTAACCGTTTTGCTCTAATCGCTGGGATTTGAAAAATTAAACCCAGAACAATACTTTTGGATGCATCAAGACAGTAGAACAAGATGACATAGGTTTAGAGTCGCAAAGGGCAATTTCAGGACAGACACAAAGAAATATGTATTTACCCCATGGTTATTTGACCATATATTGATATGCCTGTAACATAATGTGGATGTACTAAATGGGAATCTTGACAATCTGATACATCACATTCTTTTAGTATGTTTAACCTCTTCAAAAGATTTTTGTTAATGGGAGTAATCATGTATAAGATATGGGAGGTAATCAAAAGAACACATTAAAAAGCACTAAATATTTTAGTTTCAGATGGTGCGTATTTGGGGAGATAGTTTCTGTTGCTTCGCATTTGAGGATCTGCTGAAAGCTGCTAGGCATTTTGATGAACATAAATTTTCCTGACGACAATCATTGTGTATGTGTGTGTGTGACCTTGGCATTTTTCGATTTGAGCACCAGTGTTCAAATCAGGAATGGGCTTAAATGTCAGGTTGCTTTTTAGCGATTTGAATTTAAAATATTGAAATATTGTTTTAATGTGATTGCGACACATTTGAAAAACGCTGTCCTGCATACTGGTTATCATCTTAAGAGTACACTTGCTTGAAGAGAATGACTTGGGGTTCTCTCTCGTGTAAGATTGATGCCCAATTTACACCGAATTTAGCAGCAATTCAACATGAAATATTGTACCCAATCTTGCTGAACAGTGGAGGGTTGAATATGTGTAGAGGCTTCCTCGGTTCCAGGTGAAAGTAAGAGTTCAGTAACTTATGATGATGCATTTATTTACTCAGCCACTGGAAGAACCCAGTATACAAGTTCAAGCCCAAGATTGTGTTTACACGTCCACATGCATGCCAGAACCAACTGTTTTCATATTGTTTTTATTTTGTCTTCGCAGGCAGCTGATGAGCCTGCCTATTTGACAGTGGGAACCGATGTTAGTGCCAAGTACCGTGGTGCCTTCTGTGAGGCAAAGATTAAGACCGTGAAGCGGTTGGTAAAGGTCAAGGTATGATACTAGTTTTTCATCAGGAACCAAATTCTTTGCTAAGCTGCTTGTAGCTTTTACTCTTGGTAATGATTTTCTGTCTGTCTGTTCAGGTGATCTTTAAGCATGACAGTTCCACACAAGTTGTGCAGGATGACCAAGTAAAAGGTCCTTTAAGGGTACGTATGGCTTTTCACTGATGACAAATTATTTTTATACCTTGAGATATCGCTGAACCAATACTATTTGCATTTTTGCAAAGGCATACAGAGGTAAATTCTATTCAATTCAAGTATTTTGGAAATGTTCTGACTTCACTACATGCTTGAACTTATGAACTATATTAATAGTGTAACTTGTCACTGAACGTTTGAGAAGTGGAATCCTATTTTAAAGGGTTTTCTTGGATTAAAAACTCAAAATTGTCCTTTCTTAATACATAAATATTCCCCATTACAATTCATTTTTGACTCATTAGCAATGTAGAAACAAGTTTCTGAGTTTCATGGGCACCAAGGTGTAAGTAAACAGAGTGACATTTAGAGACTGACATCCCTGTAGATCACTTTAGTGAGTAAGCTGGTTAAGAGAGCTGCTTCATTAATTTGTTGTCTGGGGATGTTGAGTTACTGACTCAAAAGCACATAGGGATATATTTTATTCTCTTCTCCAACTTTGGTCTTAATTAATTTTTTTTTACATTATTAGACCATCTATGTAACATAACTATGATGAATTACACCTACATTATACTACAATTATAGAGAAGGAATATAACGGGATTCCCCTACATTCTGAAATCCTGGTATGGAGCAAAACACAAGCCTTGAATTTTTTGCAAGTTACGTTAATATATCATTCAAACAGTTTGGTTGAAAAGACCATAGTACAGCATTTTTCGACGAATAATGCAGTTTAAAACTGCAGCTAATTAATGGTTTTGAATTGAGATTTGTTAAAATGACTCTTGACGTATTATAATTGTAGGTAGTTTTGGGGGACTGGTGGGGGAGGGGGCTCATGCTCCTGCTGATGAGCCAGGCTGTGCTGTCATCAGCTGTGCCTTGGAGTACTGCGGACGCCCCCGGCACAGGAACTGGACGAGAGACCGTCACAGAGGGCTGGCTCAATTCTGATATCCCATTACCAAACATGTTACCTTGGGGCCAGTTCAGCTCAGTGGTTAGAGCCTCGCAAGAGAGAGGACCCGGGTTTGATTCCCGAGCAGGACAGGGCGACTCCTTAGGCAAGTTTCCTTACTCCACACATGCACACCTCTATTTACCTAGCGGTAAGTAGAAATCCCTTGTTAGACGATTGGCCATTCACTTTTCTGGTGGTAATAATCCCTCCAAATAACAATAATAATAATTTGGCCACTCAATCCTCGACTGTTTGTGGGACACTGCCGTGTGCAATTGGCTGCTGTGTTTCACCCACAAAATATACAGTCAATTCACTCTGCAAAGCTGTGAAGCGCTTTGAGACGTCTCGAAGATGTGATAAGGTGCTATATCAAGTGCAAGGATTATTATGTGGCTAGCTGTTCATTAATAGATATAGAATATGGCTTCAAGATAATATTACCTTATTTAATACAGTATTGCTTCATGTTAGTTATATGATATCATAGATTAACATGGTGGTGATAGATTTGTCCTTCATTCAGAGCAAAAAAGCTACTGTGGCGATGACATTTTAAGCTACAAACATGTTCAGTTACTTATACTAACATCATTCCCCAGTTTACCATATCTACAAATCCAAATCGCCCTTTTTTATATCTCAATATCCCCTCAATTCCAGTGGGCACTTAGTAGAGGACTTGCTTTCTTAGTGGATTCTGATCGAGACATTGTGCACAATTATAATGGTGAAAGTTTGCAGTAATTCTGATGAGAAGAGGAAAATAGGTTCAGGTGTACTATTCCGCTTAAGTCAGTTGACTAAAATTGAGATCATGTTTGAAAGAATGTTCAGCAAGAAAAGCATGCAACTTCATTGGTGCCTTTTGCCACTGTTGTGTTTGGCAAATATATTAACACAATCTGATCATGAAAAATGTATTATAGCATGATCGTTTTGCCCACAAAACAGTCAATTCACTTTACGGTATATTCTGTGAAGTGCTTTGAGACGTCTCAAAGATGTGATAAGGCACTATATCAAATGGAAGGATTATTGTTATTATTATCACTGTTCCCATATTGGGTCACCACAACTTTTAAATTAGCAGATAAGTTTTTTTTAAAAAAAGCTGGTTATTCCAACACTGAAGTTAAGCTCTTAACCCTTTTTTTACAAAAGTATTTTTGTTGAGTTCTGGAAAGCGCATTTGTTTCAGACTAATCTTGTATCTGGCTTCAGGTTGGAGCGTCAGTAGAGGTGAAAGGTTCTGATGGTTGCTCCCAAGAAGCCATTATCAATAAACTAACCGATGCCAGCTGGTATACTGTAGGTGAGTGAGGTGCTTAATATACTTTTGCTGTTTACTGTGTGTTCTGAGTTAACATTAACAGTTATTGGTTTGTAATTGTACATTGCATTTTACTTTGGGGTACAATTTATGTATTCTTGGTTCCTGGTTTTCTTTGTGTACTAGTAGATGTAGGCGCTTCTTAACTGAATACTGCTTTCAAAATTGTGGTGGTGGTGGGGGGGTAAATATTAAGATATAATTCCATTCTATTTTAGGAAAAAGTATAAGTGGATGAAGCATGCATGTGTTTTCTCTGGGGGAAGGGGTAGATTTCCAATGATATCTGTATTGGGTTCAGTGGAAACTTGCTATTGACAGCTTATTTGCCCTCATTAGGAATTATGAGACGTTGGTTTCCATTAGTTTTAAATGAAAGGGAGTGGGAGTGAGTTTTCCTTATTACTGGAGTTGTCGAGGTGAAGTTTTACTGCAGTTGTTTTTCACGTGAATTAAGTGAAAAGGGTTACCCACTGATTTTCTGTCAACTGTTATTTCTTAAAGAATTACCCAACGTGCTTCTGCTGAATGCTTGTCTATAAACTGAATTAAGAGACGCTTTGCTTTTAACACCTTATGTTTTTGTGTTTTTGTTTAAATATTGGTTGTCTTTTGACTCCCGTAAACAATGCTACTAACTTTACCTGTGATTTTCTCTACAACAATTGTTTTCATGGCACTGTTCATGGAAAAAATGAGAATTTGTTACGATCAAGTTTTGTTGCATGTCCTTTTGTGGCTGGCTCCCAAATCAGCATGTTATGCTGAGTTTGTAATGATTTGCACTGATTTGTTTTACACGCAAGTGCTGCAAGGAACTATTCACTTTCTCTGTCTCTCCTCGTACTGTAATGTAAATTTTACTTTACTCGCTTATTAATAGAATGACCTATCACAGGGGAAGGGTCTACCGTATCCCAGTGATGTTGGTGGTGTTTTCCACTGTGGGCTTCCTCTCAGCCCTTTAAATGAATTATGCTTCTAGCAACTGTACAGAACTGTTTCATTTAATAAAACCCTTGATTGTTTAAATGCTAACTGTCCTACTTCCCAGTTCAGGAATGTTGAGCAAGCATTCAGAATCATCAAGCTAACAGACTTTTTCTTGGGTGGGGTGTTTTGACCAGATTGAACTTGCAAGTTCATAGTTTTGAATTCCCCTCCCCCCCCCCGCAAAAAAATCCTGATTCATTTGAAATATGTAACTCTTCAACATCCTTTTGTGACTGAATTTTTTAATAATAAAATCTCTAAATCATAGAATATTACAGCATAGAAGGAGACCATTCAGCCCATTGTGCCTGTGCCGGCTCTTTGGGAGAGTAATTGGGTAATCATTCCCACTCCCTCGCTCTTTCCCCATATCCTTGCAATTTTTTCCTTTTCAACTGATGCCCAGAATTGGACACAATACTCCAGCTGAGGCCTAACCAGTGACTTATAAAGGTTTAGCAGAACTTCCTTGCTTTTCTAACCTATGCCTATACTTATGAAGCCAAGGATCCCATTTTTTAACAGCTGTCCTGCCACCTTCAAAGACCTGTGTATGTGAATCTCCAGGTCTTTCTGCTTCTGACCCCCACTTTAAAATTGTACCATTGAGGGAAATGTAAAACAATATTATTCCAAGATTCGTCAAACTCCCAGTATGGTTGGTGGCACAGTGCCAAGAGTTTAGTATAATCGAGGAATACTAATTACTGGTGTAAATTCTGCTGTTTCGGTATTCCTATTAGAAAATTGGATGACATTATCATGTGCAGTATATGTGTATGACCCACTTATAAACATTTTTTATAACACAGGTTTGCTAATAACACCCACAGTCCCTCCACTTCGCCCCCACTCCCTTGCCTCCTTCAAGACCTGTCTCAAGACCCTCCTCTTTGACCGGGCCTTCAATGACCCTCCTTCCCCTCCCCTCCCACCCGCCACCTCCCTGATCCTGACCCCCCAGCTCCGAAACACTAATTGTCCACCGCCTTGGGCCGTCCTCCCGATATGAAGGGTGCTATACAAATGTAACTTTGTTGTTGTTGCATTGAATGCAAAACACTGACTGATTGTGGCCCTCGTTATAAGACGGTTTGGGATTTTATAGATCTCAATCTATGTTAGAATGTGACTGTACATAGTCATATTACAATTACAGTAACTTGCTTAAAGCAAATTTACAATTTAGTGCTTTATTGCTGATTTGACTTTTGCATAATATCCTTTGTGTCCCGTTAGTAATTTGATCTTTAATATTTGTGAGATAATTAGCAGTGAGCAGTGCAAGCCTGTTGCTAAGTTATGTAAAAATGTAACATGGGTATATTTAACATGAATTCACTGCTCTTGACAGCCTTTGAATGTACTGCTATTCAATTTAAAAGCTCTGTTAGGCAACATTATTCACAGGACAGATCAGGACATTTCTCACCTGGGAAGATTAAAAGTTGATTGCATCTTCAAAGTAGCCTCGTTTCTGGACTTCTGGGTTTTTTTTCTTTCAGGAATTAATTGGAAATACATGTTGAGACTGTAGTGAAGTAAGGGTGTGGCTGAAAAAACTTCACTTTCAAAACCAGTTTTACAACTCGTGGTTCTTTCTGTTTGGAAAGCGAGATTACTGAAACCTCTGGATGGTGTGCATCTGCTATTTTAATGCATTGCAATAAAAATTTAGTTTATTGCTATTTAAGTTATTTGTAAAGGATTTGGAATAGCCGTTTTAAACATTTTACCTATGCATTTAAAAGTATAGTGTCATTGTTTTGACTGGTGGAGAGCAGGATTTAAAATAAATTGGTTCAAGTTATAGTTCTGTAATACATATTTGCTACTGGGTTTGTTTTCCTGTAAATAATAAACCTCTTCATTTACTCTAGTGTTTGATGATGGAGATGAAAGGACACTTAGACGTACATCACTGTGCCTGAAAGGAGAGAGGCATTTTGCTGAGAGCGAGGTGAGCTGGCTCTAACTTGTCCAATGTTGCAGATAAATAATATACGGCTGGTTAATACAGTGACATTGCTAATGTCAAAATATCTTTTTAGACCCTTGATCAACTGCCTCTGACAAATCCAGAACACTTTGGTACCCCAGTCATTGGGAAGAAAACAAACCGAGGAAGGCGATCCTCCTCTGCTCCTGTGTAAGTCTCATCTACCAATATTTATGTTGTGTTTTGAAGTTATTTGAAATGTTTCCTTTGTTTTTGGGAAGAGAGAAAAAAAGGCAAACTGCTTTGGGAAACCCTGAGAAAGCCTATATGGTACTCTCGATGGCCTTTTATGATGTCATCGATCAACCACAATAAATTGCATTTATATTAACACCTTTCATGCCGGGAGAAAGTCGCAATGTGCTGGGCAGTCGAGGGTTTGCATCTGAACTGTTTCGGGGGTATCAAGATGACTTGATATTCACTCAATAGATCCATTAAGGTGACACAAGTGGTATCTCTTGCAGTTGTGTTGAGTGGGGGATTAGATGTAGCAAATGTACTTACTTTCATCGAATGGTGATTATGAAAATTCTTTTATTGCATGGGATGTTGCACGTTTCATCACAGCTCTGCTTTATAATTTTGATCAGAAGTTTGACCCGCATTGTAATTTGTATCAGCCAACTTCAAAGGAACATATATATGCCTTGTCTTCAGAGCACATACCATTAATGTTGATATTGTGTCAGTCATGCACTGTATTGAGGAGGAAAGGTGACATCTCTTTTGGAGAAGATGTAATAGTTCACAAATGTTACAGAACGCCTTTCTTGAACACTCAGTGCATGGGATTATTTTTGAGCAGGTACTACCAAGCCAGTCAGGAATTTAGGTGTCTTTAGGTTCCTCAACTGTCTTTTCTCCCCCACATTCAAGCCATGACCCCATCTCCCCCACTCTCGCCCAACTGCATTGGCATCCTATCCTTCAGAGGATCCAGTTCGAGATCCTGGTCCTCACATACAAAGCCCTCCATGGCCTCGCCCCACCCTCTGCGACCTCCTAACCCCCTACCAACCTGCCCGTTCACTCCGCTCAGCCGGCTCTGGCCTGCTCCACGTCCCCCGCCCCACCATTGGCGGGAGAGCCTTCAGCCACTCTGCCCCCAACCTCTGGATTTCCATCCCCCAGTTAATCCGCCTCGCCCCCTCCTTAGTCTCCTTCAAGTTCTGCCTCAAGACCCTCTTCCTTGACCATGTCATCAGCCACCCCCTTTCCCCCCCGCACCCCGCCTCCAGCTTGGGTCTGAAATGCTGTACTCTGTCCAGCACCTTGGGACGTCCTCCCGACGTGAAAGGCCCTATACAAATGTAATCTTGCTGTTGTTTTAGGTACCTTTTATTGAGACCTGTCATGGGAGGAGCTCTATAGAGGAAAAGCTGTCAGTAAAAAAAAAATGACCTTCAAATTATTGTTTTTTGGTATATTTTGGTTGTATTTAGCACAGGTAAATTCAAGGGAATTACCACCAGTGTTTGAGTTAAAGGGCCAGTGACTAGCAGTATTTAGGTGGCAACACAAATCCATTGTATCAAAGTTAAGGCCACAATTGATTATTTTTATACTTTAAGGTTATTTTCATGTTAAAAATAGAAAAGCTCAAAGGTATCAATTTTAAAATCTTTGTATATGCTAAGCATTTTATTTCCTGATCTTATTTTTGTGCAGGACAATGAGGTCTTTGCAATACAGGTGACAGTCTTAAATCTACATTTGCTTGATTCTTAAAAGGAGACCTAGTTGCTCATGAGATGTCATACTACAGCAAACCTCGCATAGGTCTTACCTTTATGAATGTATAATTGTCTAAGTCGTACATACACGAGTCCTATTCAGTTTCCTATCAAAGCCACTTAGATTTCTTTACCCTAGTCGTATTAATCACCTGCTAACTCGTAACACCAAACCTTACTTTCTCAGTTACCGGCTGCATTGAATTGCGGAAAACATAGTTTGATCCGTTCAGCATGCACGTGTGCGCAAGAACTTAATTTTCCGCAATTTTATGTGATTCCAATTCTTGCTGGTAAGTGTGCATGTGGCGAGTCAAAACAGATTGAATTGCCGGAAACGTACTTTTGACTCTTCATTATCTGCATACTTACCGGCTGCAGTGATAAAATACCGCATGTGCACTTACCGGCTGCATTGAATTACCCGTGCGCAATGTCAATTATTGATTAAATTGGATTTTATAAGATTTATACAGATTGTCTGCAGCTCGGACTTCGTATAAATTATATTAAATTTTATGGTCCTGAGTGATACGACTTATGTAAGTTTTACTGTAGCTCATGTTGGACCACCAGGGTGTGGTGCCATCGAGTGGTGGGATGTGGTTTTGCACATGACTTCTCCTGTCACTGACCTTCTAATCTATGATTTAGTGACACTGGAAAAATGGTTAAACAGAAATCAGGTACAGTGGGTAGTGAAGAAGAACTGGTCGTCATCCAAGGGCACTTCTGTGCACTTCCTAGAGATTGTCTCAGAGAGCTGCTGTTGGAAACAAGTCACCCTCATGATTTGAAATGGTACATGTTCCAGAACTTTGCCCACATCTCAAAAAAGAGATGCATTAATCTCTGAATTTTGGGCATTCCATTCCTGAACTTCCGAGCAGTAATGCTGCAAGTGTGTGTATTTTAGACGAGAACACTTTTGGGATTGCCGTGATGTTCTACAATAGAATAAGCCTTCTAATATTCTCCAGGATTGCTTTGAAGAATGCCTATTTTGCAAGTCCTGGAGGATTGCCAGTAACCGTGGAACTATACTTTAGCAAGGGTGAGGGGGTAGGATTTTGGGAGAGGAATTTAGGGTGGTCTTTTATCTATGGGTTCTGTTTTCTATCTCTAGGATTATTACCTCAGCAAAGTGAATGTTACCGCTAGTACAACTCGTGTCATGAAAGCTGCGGGTTCTCTATTTTTGGAGTTTTAGATTGAACTAATTTGATTGGTTTAGATATTAAACTTGACTCTTATTTTGCTTTGAGCACTGTTCTTAATGTGCAAGTTACTAGAAAGTTAAGAATGAATGGGGAGCTTAGTAGGCATTTTTTGGACAGAACTATATATGAGTATAGACTTGGCATTGCTCCAAATTCTGGTCATTTATGAGGAAATCTGGTTGAGTCCTGAATGATAAATCCGCGTTCAGGTAAATTCATTCTACAGTTTACTGCTTCACTTGCAGCTCAATATGCGATTTATTAATTTTATGCAATGAGGCTTTAATTCATTATGTTCAGTTTGATGGTAGTTCACTGTGTGCAAATAGAAATCTGAAAGGTTTATTTTATTAAAGGCCTTCAGCCTCTCCGTCCCCACTCTCTGGAACGCCATCCCACAATCCCTCCACCTTGCCCCCTTCAAGATCCATCTCGAGACCCTCCTCTCTGCCGTGACCCCCACCCTCCATCCCTCCTGATCCCAAACACCATATTGGGTGCAGATCCATGACTGTTTAGCACCTTGGGCCGTCCTGTAATATGAAAGGCACTGTACAAATGTAATTTGTTGTTATTTGTTCCTTGCCTAGAAGCAGTGACAGTTCTAGGACTGACAAAAAGTATAATCCATTCCATTGTATTTAATTTCTCAGCCCTGAGGATGAAAGGGAGGAAGAGCCAAGTGAAGATGAAGATGATGACAAGAGGCGTCTTAATGATGAACTTTTGGGCAAAGTTGTATATGTCGATGATAATGGGGACAAGAGAAAGGGCTGGTATCCAGCTTTGGTAAGTGAGATAAGACTGCCCTTACTGATCTTCACTGTAAGTTCTGCTTTGGAGTCTTCTAATAAGAAAATATATAATTGTGTTACTATTACACATTTCCATTTCACTGTAGTTTGCATGCATGGGCGTTAATTGTATTATTGTGGATTGAAAAATGTAGGTTTGCTTCACAATAATTGATTTGGTGCTATACAATTCTGAATTGTAAACCTGTCTATTTATAATAACCATAATCTGAAGGTTTAAAACTGAACATTTGTTTTCCAAGCAAGAAAAGTTTCTGAAGTTTGTCAAAGATTGAAATCTTTAGGTTAGAGTCTGGAGAAAATTTAGGAGGTTTCTAGAATAGGAGATTTTAATACAACAAATACAGCAACTTGCATATTGCGCCCTTCATCCAGTTTCTCAGAGCTGGGTAACTTACAACATTGGAGTGGCTTGGAAAATGAATAACCTGGCAATTTTGTNAAAAAAATACTAGCTACAAACCTATTTTCCGAATCTCTTCATATTTGCTTTTTATCGTCGAAGATTTTTTTTAACAATCCCTTTACTATTTATTTCAGGTGCTTTCTCCAAGTTGCAGTGATGAAATCACTGTGAAAAAGGACCAGTGTTTAGTGAGATCCTTTGCAGATTCCAAATTGTAAGTATAGCTGTGTTGTGTGAGTGTATGAATTTTTTTAAAAAAGCTACTTAAAGAGTGAGTTTTGAAGTGCAAATATTTGCTGTTTGCTGCTAATTTCAGCCTGTTGGAAGTGACAATTTTTTTTTTTGCCTGATCTATATGAGCTCCGGGTTGCGACCCCACGTGAAGGGTTCTGTATAAATGCAATTGTTGTATAAATGTAGATATCATGGCAGGTGGTTAATGTAAATGGTTGTCAGTTTCAAACCTGTATGTGCTTTAGTAATTGTTTGAAGTGCCTCTGGTGTTTTCTTGCAACGAAGTGATACTAGCTAATGCTAACCACAACATTGTGAGTTTGCTGCTACACAGCATCCTGCTAAAACATGCTTCCTGGTCTGGTCATTTTTTTTAGTGGTTTACTCTTATTTCGTGAAACATCTGTAAGACATTAAACAAAACTTGTTGAATTCCTGACTCTTTCCTCCCCCCCCCCCCCCCCCCCCCCCACCGCACACGCACGCACTGAAGAGTGAAGAGTTTAACTGGAGTCCTTTCCAAACAATGTAGTCTTCATGTTTAATTGTTTTTAAAAATCAGCTACCAAGACCTCCTTTGAAACTGTTCCACATGTTTTACATTATTCAGTGTTGAATTATTTAAAGAGGGCAAAAGGATATATATATTTTTTTAAATTATTTGAATATCATTCTTTCCTTTGTGGCAGTTGCTTTTTATAATCTAAAATAAAATCTATGATCCTATAATGGAACTCATTCTCAATGCTGGGGTGTTATTGAATGCCTCATTGATTGAAATAACCTAAGCGCAAAGCACCTTTTTCAAGGTAAATGCAGGCTCTGAATTTCAGCTGTTCTGTCTTCCAAGCATTAAGACTGTCAGACATGGAAAGCAATTTTAGAAAGTTATCTGTCAGTCTGTGACTATCCACTCAGAAGAGAGATTACAGTCAGTCATTTCAAAAAGCACTGCAGGAACAGAGCGATTTAAATGTTAACTCCTGACGTATATGTGTTTTCAACATTTGAAAGTCAATCTTCAAAGAGAAATTATAAGTGTATTGAACCCGAGGTGGTGTATCAGATGAGAAGAGTTCTGCTTAGAAGGTGGGGAGCAGCATTTGAAGTTTTAATTGGATTGTTTTTAAGTAGGTGGACTATGGTAAAGATTTTTAGCGATTGTTTTTGGAATATAATACTTACAATTGATATAGCGCCTTATCACGTCTTCGCGACGTCTCAAACAACTTTACAGAATATACTGCTGTGTAAATTGACTGTATACTTTGTGGGTGAAATGCGGCAGCGAATTACAAACAGCGGTTTCCCACAAAATTCGTGAATTGATGAGTGACCAAATGCTTATTAATTTTTAGTTTTTTTAAAAAGATTATTACCCCCAGAAAGTAATCCGACAATCGACTAACAAGGGGTTTCCTACTAACTGCTAGGTAAATGGGCTTGTGGAGTAAGGAAGCTTCCTCAACTTTTAGCCCTGACCATGAGTCGAACCCAGGTCGTCCTGCTTGCGAATCAAATGCTCTAACCAATACGCTACAGGACTCTAGAGAACTTCACTGTTAACTTTAAGATGCATTTTTTTTAAACAGCTATCCTATAGCAAGAAAGGATATTAAAGAGCTTGATTGGGACAAAGTTTCAAAACCAGATCCTATTGTCAAACAAGGTAAGGTGGAGTGAATTGCAAATCTCTGTGAGCTTTGCTTGTTCATTTCTCTGATGGGGAATGACTGCAAGGGACATAGATTTTGGGGGGCTTAATTTCATATCCACTTATTACCACAGAGTCCCCTTAATTATTTCTTGTGCTGACTGCTAAGAACGGAAGTTTAATTTCTTTTTTTAATGTGTATAATAATTTAGGAGTAGGAAAAATAAAATATGGGTACTCTAAATTTACATTCTGCTGTAAAACTACATTTTTTGCTAACTCAAAAATCTGTTTTCTCATGCCACCCTCGAAACAGTTACAAGGCCAATTATTTCCAGTTGTCATCATTTTTTCTGTTCAATGTATATTATAGGCCATTCATTGCAGTACTCACTAGCATTTCACATTCAAGTTCTAAAGGACTATTGGGGCGAAATTCCACCTGGGTCTAGAGTTATTCAGTCATTGTAGGATTGCAGAGTATTCTGAATTTGACAAATTGCTTAATTTATTCTCAACTTTTCTGTAGTTCTAAAAAGAATTCACAATAAAGGCTTCGGAATTGAGGCTCTATTTGAGAAATTGCCGCTATCTGAAAGCTTAAAAAAGTTACATAAATAGAATAAATCTAGATCCAGGTAAAATTTCACCCTATTGGTCCTCCAGTCCCGAATAAATATATATATATATATATATATATACACACACACATATATAATTTTCTTTTTTGCCCTCCCTTCTCCCCCCTCCCCCACCACCACCCCACCACCACCCCACCCGCTGGGCTGTGTTTGATTTAGTTTCAATAAGTTTACATTACTTCCTTCAGGTAGAGGGTGAGCTGCAGACGACTTCATCCTGTAATCAGGCAGCAAGAGACATTTAGTGAAATTGGACCTACTAGTATTGACTGAGTGCTGGATTTTCAAAGAGTTTAATCAATGATATTTAGTGAACCTGCTGCATTCATCAGATCTAATTAATCCTACCCTCCTCTCTAGCGCTTGAGGAAGCTCACGAATTCCATGAGAAACGAATAGTTCCTGAAAGTTGGAAGGTGGACATGAGCGTCATATTAGAATCCTCGAGTAGTGATGAAGAGGAGGAGGATGAGTCAGAGGATGATGAAGGCAATGAGGACAGGAAACGGGAGGTAAGCGATTGATGCAGTTTAATAGGTCAACTAAATTGATCTGTCCTTGTATTGGGATGGGAAATGCTGAGATACCAACTATAGATACCCAACTCCCCTCCCTGTAGAAAAATGTTATATTAAGCCTGCGATTTTTAAGGATTCTGCTAAATTTCTGGGGGGCTAAACATTATTGCAATATAAACAGATTTGAAATAAGCCACATGTATTGAAATCCTAAAATTTAACTACTATAAATAAGGTACTAGGACAGCATTATTTAAGGTGGGTGTTAATTTTTTTTCCCAAGTGTTTCAGAAAACCGCAACAAATTGTGAATAAGTTGAATTTCAGCTATTCTCGTGGCAAATTCAAACTCCAGTGTGTGTATAACAAAACTGTTCCATTTGAAATACTAATGAATAGACTGGTAATAGTAGACCAACATAGTCGTGACAGTGGCTCTATCAGTTCTGGATTTTGAAATGAATATTCCTGAATGTGACGGGCACTCCTCAATGAGCAGTTGCACTGCACCTTTAGGCTAGATCGGGATATTTTAAATTATGATCCGAGAAAAAAAGCATGAACCGACTTTTCAGTCTTCAGTTAATAGCCCACCTTTGGCAGCCGTGCTTGACATTTTGATTTTATGCCCAGAAGTAACATTTAGCTTAACATAGACACCGTGCTGCCCTGTACATGCAGTGTTATTGCTCCCTTTCCGTCTTTTGACGGCTGCACTACATTTGTGTAACTGGTTATGGAAATCCTGCTGCATATTCAGACTAAAATGGGTGAATGTCCACTCCATTTCCTGTGTGGTTTCCCAAGCAACGTGCCGCTGGTTTCAAAAGACCTTGCAGCCGCAGGAGCTTGGCAGACTGCCTGTGGAAATTTGCCAGATGTTTTCAAATGGGCCTTACATTCCTTTCACTACAGTTTTTTTTTCTCACTGGCTGTACACTCAACAATAGAGTTAAGTAACTATGCTGATCAGAGGAGAGGAAGAGCCAAGACTACATATTGATTTAGTACAGAATATAGATTTGTTTTTAATTCATTGAGACGTGAATGTAAACGCTGTCGTAGTTAATTTTGTATTTTATCTTGACTGGGGTTGTTATAACAAAAAATGTTTAATTGCTATCATGAAAATCTTATTAATATGATAATGTTTCTGTATCTAACTGTTTGATAATGTGCCAATACACTGTATTGACCATTTGACCAGAGTTGACCAGAGTTCCCTTAATTTTCTTGACTGTGGTAGCTTTCACGAGGCAGAAGGCTCATTGTGTGGGTAAGCATCCGTTTGACCTTTAGTGCATCATATACATCATAAGTACTTCACTTCCTGACAACCATTCCTACCTCAGTTGATGAAGTTGCCTTTTAACAAAATTGTTTCTTCAGCAAAGAGTCATTTAGGCTACTAGTTAATAGCTACCTATACCATACATATGTAACATGTATAACAACACAGCTGTCCTATTAATCTCTAGTACATGCTAGAAAGGGTGATTTGACTAAACTCGCCTTCATTAGAGCTCAAGAACCATTCATTTAAAAATGAGAATTGCTGGTTTGATTATTTTCCCTCCACTGCTGTTAAATAGCAAATATCAAATAGCAGCAATTCATAGTTCACAGGCAATGGTAGGCTTCCAGTACCTCATCCATGTGGTTATTTCCATGTGTGTGGACTTTGGTGTTTGACCAGGGGGGCATTGCAAACCTTATCCTGTTCTTTCACCAGTGTTGACATACATTTTCTGCCGTTAAAGCCTGCTGAATGGCAGCCAGGAGTAGAAACCTTGAATATATTCAATCATTCAACCTTTTATCCTTTTCTCTTGTGATTATTAAAGCTCATTTCAAATCTGATGCAATAGAGAAGAAAAGTCCAGAGATGTGTATTTTCTATTGAAAGAACTTTTTCTCTTCCCCCTCCCTGACCCTCACCCCCAGTTATAGAAGAGAAAAATGGCATTGATTTATACATTTTGCTTTTAGTGAAGCATTCTTCTGCTGCTTTAAATTACTATTTTTTTCAGAATTGAGGCATTTCGGTCCAGGACTTGATATTCGATTTATTACATATTGCAAGAGCAATACGTGACAATGCAGCTTTTTTTGCATGTGGACTATGCTACTTGACGGAGCTCCATTTGTTCACTTATTACTGCAATCCATAATTGAAATAAATATTTAGTTGCTTTTTTTATTAGCAATGTTTCTGAGATGTGTTAACCAGTTTAGGCAGCTGTTAGTTTCCATGGTTTGATTCAAAGCTACAAATTGTACTGACTGTGAGGAGTAAATTGCCATGATAATGTTAGTTTATTTTGAGCTGTGGGTGAAAATTAAGCAAATCGTTAACTCTTTAATGTGCATTCTTTGCAAAATTAGCTTGCATGCACTGCTGTGCTCGCTGTTAGCTATATGTACACTGGTCTAGCAGTTAAATTGATGCTGGTCATACTGGTGATGTAATTATGTGTGATGGTTCCATTGTGTATTCTGCACCATTGACATTGATTATGTACATGTGCTGGAACCTGCATTGAACTGTGACAGGTGTAAACATAGCAGAAAAGCTTTCTTTTTCTAATAGCAAGAAATCCTTGTTTTTAACACTTGGGACCCCCTTTCTGCTGTTCTAGACTGCATCAATAATGGCTGAAACATCAAAGTTAAAGAAGAGCATTAATTTAGATCAGTGTAGCCCAGTACTGCATTAGTACTAATGTTTTCTGGATTAGTTCTTGGGTCCAAAGCACCTGCCTATGTTACGTTACACCCAGAGAGCAGCTCCAAGATACTGCCAGCTCCTCCCTGATAATGCATTGTCAGAGCAGCGTTCTACGGAAGGAGATTGGTACTGTGTATTAAGTTTCTTGCCACAGGACAATAATTGTTTTTCTTTCAAAACATTGAACCCTCGAGACTGTAAACGAAAGTTAGAAGGAAATGAATTAAACAATAATGCGTTATATCAGGTGGTTTTAGCTCTTACGATCTGTTGGATTTTGGAATTTTGGTTTGTCTGCTGATGATTATGTGGCATTTGGTCATGACTTATTGACTTGTAGCTGTAAGGGTTTATCTGCATTTTGACCTTGATACCTGTCTGTCTGCAGTCAGAAGAAGAGCTTGACCCAGAGGAGAGAGACAACTTTCTGCAGCAACTCTACAAGTTCATGGAGGACAGGGGTAAGCGTTTATTGAAAATGATATTGCTGAAGAGGTGACACTAGCTTGTGTTTACATAGGAAGATAAATTAGGTGGTGTTAAACACATTAGGAAGGGCTCATCTTTTATCAGTTACTTTGAGGAACTGGCCACAAAGTGTAAATGTCAAACATTTTATGGCCAGTTTTGTCAAAATAGTAGGTAAAACATATATGAAAGCATGCTCTTCATTTTAATCAAATTTAATAAAATGTTTTGTCAGCTCATGTTTTAAATTTAACACCTTAAAATTTGCACTTATAGTAATAGTAACTGTTGTTCCAGCCTTTTGTCACTGGATGGTTCTGCTGAGCCGTGTGACTATAAAGGCATATGTTAAGTTGCACAACGGTACTGTGTATTTTGCTGATCTGCTTATTTTATTGAAGTGTGTGTTTCTCTTTGCCCGTACATTCCCTGCACTTTGCGCTCAACAAGTCACACAATAGTTGTGACCCGATAGGTGAGCAGCCTGGTCATGGGAGCTTCTATGCCACTCTTCGGTCAATGAGGAGCCAATAGATTAAGGTTTTTTTTGTTACTCCTTTCTATGAGGAAATTTTTGGTTTTCACTCAGTGTTCCTACATAGTGTGATGGAGAGAACAGAAGTATGGGGAACCAATCCTGTCGCACACACCAAACCACAAATGATGATCTCACTCATTTTCGAGTTAAATGCTGAATCCTCATTTAATTTACTCTCACTCCCAATTGTTTACTGTTGGATATTGAAATTAATCCTAAAATGATACCCATCAGTCTGTGAATGTTGCTCAGGAAAGGGATTGCAGCCCCAGTCAATTCAAAACACTGCAGGAACAGAATAATTTTAATGTTTGCTCCTGATGTGTGCATATTTTTATGAATATTTGAAAGTCAATCTTCAAAAACCAACTCTAAGTGTATTATAACTGAAGTTATGAAACATAAGGATTGTTTTGAAGGTGGGGAAACTTTTAAAAATTATTTTTCAAATCCAATGTCAAAAACACAGATTGGAGGAGAGCAGAAGCTAAATTCTGTCACCACTAATAGCCACCAATTCTGTACAAAACTAATATAATAGTGTGTATCAATATACCAAAATGCACTTGTGACTGACTCCCTGCAGCCATCACTTACATTATGTGAGCATAGTCTAATGCTAATTTCTAGGTGAAGCAGCTGCCACGATTATGCATTCTTAGCAATGATGATTTTGCTAATTTCTGTGGAATAGTGATGCATCTAACTTTTAATGGAGAAAGAAATGTGTTTTGTGCAAATCGGAATATAACCTGTTGAATTACTTTATCTAGGAACCCCTATCAATAAACCACCTGTACTGGGCTACAAGGATCTGAATCTCTTCAAGCTCTTCAGACTAGTGTATCGACACGGCGGTTGTGACAGTGTAAGTTGACCTAATGTGAACATGTTCTGAGAAAGCTATTGCTTCCTAAAGCTGAAGAAATAAATCTATTTGTAATATATATTTTAGAAATACATACACATTAACAAACGAACAAATGATTTGTCTTCTGCATGCAACACAGCTATGTTTTGGAAGCAATGTATCATTATTACAGTCAGCCCAAAAATTGTAGTTTGTTAGTTAACTTTGGTTGTAAATTCAAAAGGATCTATTTTCATTGACTGGATAGATCGAATGCTTATTGTTGCTCTCTGTGTGGCTTCCTGAGAAATCTTTCTCATTCTTGTGCTGCAGGCAATTATAATTAGTTTATAGCCAAAGGGGTGAGGATTTTTTAAAAATAACTGGAATAACAAAAGGTCTGGAATAAACTGCCTGAAAGGGCGGTGGAAACAGATTCGATAACAACTTTCAAAGGGAATTAGATAGGTACTTGAAACGGAAACATTTGCAAGAATATGGGGAAAGAGCGAGGGAGTGGGTCTGATTGGGTAACTCTTACAAAGAGCTGGCACAGGCACGATGGACTGAATGGCCTCCTTCTGTGCTATAGTATTCTATGATAACTTTTTGGGGATACTTTGAAATTTCAATGTGTCGTTCATAATTACATTGATTAAAACCTTTGTGATTCTATGTCTGTCGTTAAGTGACTTTTTCTGTAAAGTCAACGGCAAATAAAGTTTCAAAAGTGAGTACAGTACACTCATTGTATTTACTCCTGTAAACTGAATTTGTTAGAATATTTGTTTGCATAAATCACATTTATTACTGTATTGTAAGGTGGATAGCTTCTGTGTCATGATTGGTTTTGATTCAGCAAGCTGTCATTCGGGGGGTAGGGGGAAATTTCATTTTAGAAAACCTTCGGTGCCCTGGTCAATATTCTTCCCTCCTCTAAAGCAAGCATTAATTAATCATTACATGCCCCATTGCATCACTATACTTCGAAGTAATTAATCTTGTGAAGGGCTTTGAAAAGTTCAATGATAATCCTTGTGTTTCCACTTATATCAAAATAACTCAAAACTCTTCGCAGTTTTCTGTGAAGTGTAGTGACTGCTTACTTTCAACAAAGTACAACATCAAATACAAATTCTCAATGATTTTACTCTGAATTCCTGTTAAGTGAATATTGTTTTGAAGCAAATGCCTTTTAACTTTAAAAGTAATATGTAATAATAGGTTACTTTTTACATTATGGAAAACTAGTTTAACTAAACTTGTCTCATCAATCTACAATGAAGACATTGAATTTTACTATCTTTTTGCAGATTGACAGCGGTTCTGTATGGAAACAAATATATATGGATCTTGGAATTCCAATTCTGAACTCTGCAGCCTCTTACAATGTAAAGACTGCGTACAAAAAGTAAGTAATTCTGAAATATTAACATTCTTACATAAAATCCAGTATTTACTGATATTAAGTGTTTGTGAGGAAGATTTAAAACCAAAACAAATCTTCCCTTTTACAACAGGGCCATGTCACCTGTAGGCAAGAAACTACTTTTGGACTGGAACAAGTGGTTGTTGGGGGTGGGCGAATTATATTGAGCCTTAGTCAAACAAACATAGCTGCTACTTTTATGTAGTTGTATAATGTAACTTCTCCATATGAGAACGGAATGGTTATTTTAAAAAATCATTAAAAAAATTCTGATGCTGGTTACCAGGTGGGAAGGGATGTGCTGAAAGACATTAGAAGCTGCAGCTGGCATTATTTCCCCAGCCCACTGTACTGAGACGCTGTTGTAAATTCACACTGTATATACAAACTGGTCGAACCATCGGTCTCCCAAGAAAATATAACTGATGTTGAGTTGCCAGGCAGGAATATCAATGATTGATTGAACTCCCAACTGAACAAAAGCTTCACGTTGCAGCCAAGCAATCCTGTGGGTTTCTTTTATAACAAAAGATCTTGTTCCAACGGTTAGGTAGTAATGGAAGAATTTCAACATGAAACTTATCTGAGGGATTAAAAAACAAAAGTCATGTTATGGAGGATCAGTGTTTTTCTCTATGCGAGTTGGAGACTGCAGAAATTAAATGTTTTTTGAGATAGGCTTGGCATTTGTCAGAATTCGATCAATTTGGCGAGCATTTATTTGAGATCTGGCTCATGAGGAGGCTAGTTATTGGTTATTGATAAAATAACATGCAAACTTGATATTGACACCATCAAAGCAGAAACGTAAATCAACGTTGGTTTGTCTGTACATTTAGCAAATATACCTGGAGAAATCATCTGAGATTAAGTCATATTAAGATTGTTTTTTTTTCTTTCTGATGAATGAGAATTGCCTCTGAAATATTCTCATGTGTCTTCCTTTCGGAGAGTTGAAATCAGCCTTGCAGTTCATTTATTGGATGCAGTATCTGTGTTACAATACTATGGACTTCTACTGTCCACTTCATTTTGTACGTGTGCAAATACTACTTTTAAAGTAGCTTAATAAAATCCTGTCTGTTAATTATAATTCGATCTATTCGCTCAGAACTAAATTCTTCCCCTGTACCAGGTTCACTTTCTCAGACTTTGCATTCCAAGGTACTGTTCCATTTTCTAAAGCTGCTGTTCCTTTCTGGGGTTGCACTACTAACTGCTGTAAGTAACAATCAGAATTCCTCACCTGCTCCTGCAAAGTGGTTTTTGAGAGTTCTTATGGGAATACAGCAATCACAAGTTTGGCAACATTTGTGTATTCATTCAGTATCTAAAAGTGTCTGGTCTTGAAACATCCCTAACAACCATGGTTTGACTGTCCATAATACTTATATTAATAATAATAATAATCTTTGCATTTGATATAGCACCTTATTACGTCATTGGGACGCATCAAAGCACTTCACAAAATATGCTGTATTTTTGTGCGCAAATGCAGCAGCTAATTCCGCAGTGTCCCACAAACAGTCATGGATTGATTGATCAAATTATTATTATTTTTTTTGAAGGGATTATTACCCCTGGAAGGCAGTCTGCCAATCGACTAACAACCGGGTTCCTACTTGCTGCTAGGTAAACAGAGGTGTGTGGAGTAAGGAAACTTGCCTGAGGTTTTGCCCTGCCTGGGAATCGAACCCGGGTCCTCTCGCTTGCAAGGCGAGTGCTCTAACCAATACGCTACAGGACTCGTTTATTTGCACAAATTGTGTAACTTGATTGTGCGATTGCTTTTCTTGAATGAAGAGTTGCTCCATTGAAAATTTGTGACCAGTTCATCGATTACAAATGCATATGCTTTTCCTCTTCTCTTCATTTCCTCCTCCCTACCCCCTCCTTTCTCGGGGCTCCTAGGTATTTGTATGGCTTTGAGGAATACTGCCGAGCAGCTCACCTTCGCTTCAGGACCATTCATCACATGGAACCTAAAGAAAAATCTATGGAAAAGAAAGAGGAAGAGAATGGAAGATTTTATCCAAAGAAAAGCCCTACAGCTTTAGATAAAAGAACAGATATTGAACAGAAAAATGACACTGATTCCAACACCGCACCTGAAAGTGACAAGGACGAGAAAGAAGTGAGGTCGCCAAGAGTAAGTGGTTCTCCAAACTCGAGTCTGTATCTGCAACTTCAGACTACTTGTAGAGTGTCTACAGACCAGAATACTGAGTGAAAGCACATTCAGGTTTACAATATCTTTTAGACCTGCATCTTCTCCGGTGCTTCAGTTAGTTAGCAAAGCCACTGCTTCGTGTGCCACTGAATTGTGCAAACCTACATGGTCCCTGGTTTAATGCCATGAATCTGTTAGTGTATGTATACTGTGCCCAAAATTGGGCTGAGTTGTGATTTCATGGTCAGTTGCTCTACTGACACTTGGTTTGTGTTCACAAATGACACCGACACTGTTTAGGGCGTGCCCAGCATGAATTGACGCCTTCAGGATTGGGGAGGTGGATGAAAGGAGCGAGGGGGTGGGGAGAGGAATCCATTAATCATTAACTTAAGGAAAAGAGCTGCATCAGGTTTCATACCTGTCATTATTCTGGTGGTATGGGCCTCTGTGCCTTGAAAAATAACAGCATCCAATTTGCAACAGAATTTGAAAATATTAATTGTGACTTCCAAAGGCAGCCAACTTACGATATCTGTAAAACTAATGTTTCTGACCACGTGCTCAGAAAAGACATGATGGGCTAAATGCTTCCCCTCGTGGGTGGAAAAATTATATTTTTATTTAATTCTGCTCTATAGTTGAGGAATTCCCACATTACTGAAGGCGATAACCACTCCCCCCCACCCCCACTGTAGAAATGCACCACCTAGTGGCTACTGAAGAACAATACAGCGAGAAATCTAAATGGTGATAACACAGAATGTAGTTCAATAGACAAGCTACTAAAAATGTAATTTTGAAGTTCAAAATGAAAGTTGACAATAAAGAAATTTGTTCATGAAAGAAGCATAATCCAAATTCACCAAGTATGACTGAAGAATGTTTATGTTGAAAGTGCAGTAGGTAAAACAGTGACAGAATGTAACTTTTTGAGGAAGGGAATTCAAAGCAAAATATGTTTGTTTTGACTGTGAAATAATTGTGTTAAAATGTATGAACAAAATGGCCAGTCGTGTGTACACGTGTGTGGCTGTTTCTGTAGAGTTGTTTGCACTAATGGACTAAATTGATTTCAATGCAAGTATACATTTTATAATTGGGGCAAAAATTACAGTATAGGAAGTGTTTAGGCTGATGACTGCATGCTTATTATAGAATTTAGGGAATTTACTTGATTTTATTGTCAGTTTAGCAAACATAATTTACTTCATAGAAATGTGTGATAGAAAGGCCATTTAGTGACCAGTCATAGCTATAGGTTCCGTTATTAGTACAAGCTGAAGAACTTTGATTCTTATCAGGTTTTCTGATGATGTTCAACATTGGGCAATATCTTACTCTCATCCCATGTGTTAACTGAAAGCATCTTAAAATGTATTTTAATTGCTTAACACCTGCTGTCTTAATTGCGCTGCAATTGTTCTATGCTGGAGACGATAAATAACGAAAGGGGATAACTTTGAAAGTTTCTGGTTTCAGGATGTTCCTGTCAAGAGCATTCACTTGGACTGCATTCCACTGAATAGAATGTCATGTTCTGTTTTATTTGATTGATCTATATTCTACCTTTAATTCCAAGCACATCAATCTAAATAAACCTTGTGTCTATAGGGTCGGAGGAGAAATGCAACACCTGCCAAAAAGGAAGGCAAAGAAATAAAAAAGGAAGTAAAAGGGAATGAGGAAAGTAATAAAGAAAATGAAGATGTTAAGGAGGAACAAAAGAAACGGGAGAAGGAGGCTGACACGGGACAGCAGATGAACATATCCACACCCAAACATAAAGCTGAGAAGAGTAAAAAAGTAGAATCCGAGGAGGAAGATGACGACAAGGAAGAGAGTGAGGATGCACAAAAAGGAAAGTATGTACTTTTTCAATTGTAATGTTTGAGTACAGTATTGAGATTTCCATGCACTGATACACTTATGGTTTCTAGAAAATTGATGTGTAATCAAACACATAAGGTAAACAAGTTCATTGAAAATCACTGCCAGTGGAAAGTTAATGAGCTGTTTCTTTCTGTACCCTTGCAAAATATTTTATGTTTAGAATAATCCTTGCATTTTCATTTGATATAGTGCTTATAATATCATTGTTTCAAAACACTTCCCAAGAAATTGCAGTAAAGTGCAGTGAGTATTTATAGGCCAATGTGACTGTCAATTTGTGCACAGCGATGCCCCACGAACAGCCATGAAGTGAATGAACAATTTATCTGAGTTTTTTTGGCAATTTATTACATTCCCTTGTGGTTTGACTGAAGGATTAGTGGATTATTCAGGTGCACGATGTCCTTTGAAATGCTTTTGTATGTATTCACTTAAGACTATGTAGACTGATTAGTATTCTTTGCAGAAGTTGCTACATTTTGAATAGAGAAAGTGTCAATGTCCTTTGGCTATCCAGTATGTTTCACTCTAGAAACCAGACATTTTTTTCCTGTTGGAGATGCTCTTGATCTTCTTGTCTCAGAGAAGCTCTCCATGATTCTTATTTTGAAAACACTGAGGTACCAGTGGAGTAGCAATTTGAATAAGGAGTGGGATTAATGACTGGGATAGGACTGTAATACACATCAAAAACTCATTGAGCAGCCTAAAGGGCTGTAATTCAATGCAAATTAGGCAGATGGATAAACGCAGGTGTCTGAGCTGCCTCCATAAGGCAAACACCCAGTGAATGGACCTGAGCTGCTTTTACTCTCTTGCTTGCTGACTTATTTTTTTTTAAAAAAAGGGAAGAGAGTGAAAATGAGGAGGAGGAGGAAGAGGAAGAGGAGGAAGAGGAAGAAGAGGAGGAAGATGAACTTGAACGATATCCATCTGGGACCAAGGTTAAAGTAAAATATGGACGAGGGAAAAATCAAAAAATCTATGAAGCCAACATTAGGAATTCTGAACTTGATGATGGCGAGGTTATCTATTTAGTGCATTATTATGGCTGGAATACAAGGTAAGAGAGTTGACTTCATTGCATGTTTCATTTATAATTACAACAACTTGCATTTATATAGCACCCTCTATATGGGGAGCGTTTCAGAGCGCTTAACTGTGGCAGAGGCTGACGCCAAGCTGGGGGGAAGGAGGAGGTGCAAAAAAAGCTTTAAACCTGTTTCTCCTACTTGTTTTTGTGATGTTGCTATGCTTGTCTATGTATTGAACCAGAGAGAAAATTACATCTCATTGAAATCGGATGATGAACAGATTGTCATTTCTTCCATTTCTTTGGGTTTTTATTAAATTAGCCGGTTATGTAACGTGAAAGTGAAAACTGCTGTTTTGTTTCCCGCTAGATATGACGAGTGGGTGAAAGGTGATCGAATTATCTGGCCTTCAGATAGAGGTACACCAAAGGGAAAACACAGAAGAAAAGTAAAGGTACCACTGAATCCAGCATTACATTTTTATTTAACAAGCTATCTGCTCTTGAACTTATTTGAACTTCAAAACATTTCATCTTGCAGCACAAAATGAAAATAAACCCATTGTTAAGAAGCCATTAATTGTTGCAAAGAAGAATCCTTTCCTGGAAGCACAGGGATTAGGCTAAATATTCATATTGAGAAAGTGGAGTAAATTACTGTGCATTGTTCTTACTTGATTTGATGAAAATGTCCTCCCAGTTAAAAAGTATAAAGTTGAGCGGTCTCCCTTCAAGTTGATAGTTTTTGCCATGCACTTGCTTGCACCCCTTTATCAGTGACTACTTGTGCCTGAAATTCTTGAGAAATGATCTCATTTTTTATTGAAGGTATTGGGGTTGGATTATTTTTCTTAAGATTTTAGGGGGCGTTTCCATATGCTACATTTATAGGAATATTGAAAGCATTGCTTATCTTTTACCATGTCATCTTGGAGGTGTAAATACTACAGTGTTTGTAATTACTGCCGTGCTATATACAGAATAAACAAAACCATGATAAGGATGAAAAGAAAGAAGAGGATAAACAAAATAAATCAAAACGGGGCCGTCCATCGCTGAAATCCACACCTACTGCCAATTCACAACGTAATTCACCCAGAACTCCTGGTAGCGACGGGAAAAGTGGAACGAGGAGTATGCGGAATAATGTTTCTGATTCATCGCCCCTTCTCAATGGAGTGGAAGGTATTAGCTATTAAATTCCACACTTTATTTCTCCCCCCCACTCCCCCATTGTTTACCAATAGGCAAAGTGGTTGAAGTTTTTTTAGTGCTTGTGATTTCAATACTAAACGCTTAATTTTTTCAGGAAAGCCACGGAGACGCACAAGACGTAGTTCAGGGATGTGTGATTCAGACAAAGGTAAAGAAAATTAATTTCTTTCATTTCTATAGAATGTATTGTATGAATTTCGTTTCATACCAAATTATTCCAGCTGGTATCTTTACAGCACCACAGAAAGCCTGACTACCTAATCATTTATTGTTCAATTTCCAAACCTTTTCTTTTTTTTAAAAAAAGAGAGCAAGTTGTTTTTATTTGGAACCTTCCATGCAACTAGGCACTGAATGTGTGTATCAGATTTTTTTTCCCCTATTGATCTCTAAGCTTTAAACCTATCTGTCTGAACTATGATATAATCTAATGAAGAGATGATCCGCGGAAGTTGCACAGGTTTTCCTGCTGTGCCAGTCAGATTTGCCTTGGGAAAAGCAGATTATAAGCCCTTTGGGACATCCTCACAATGTGAAAGGCGCTATACAAATGTAATTTGTTGTAATATGTGTCTTCATCATATTTAGCAATTCTTCAAGGATTTAGGACAAGTGAGATTTTGTAGCGTATTAATGTTGCTTTTAATTTTTAGTTGGTACTTGCTATTTAATTACAAATTAAACAAAACATTTTCTTGTAGAGTCTGCCAACTCTTCAGATGAAAATGAAGTAGAAGCGTCCGTGAACCAATCTGTAAAAGAGGAGGTTGTTTCCATAAGTACGGTGGATGAAGATGATGAGGAGCTTGAGGAAAAAAGGCCTCGGGATAACTGCTTGCATGAAATCAGGGGGTTGCATTGTGTTGAGAACACGGCATCTTTGAACCAAGCGATATCAAGCACAGAGCAAACTGCAGACAACGATGAGAAAACGATCATTCCAATTGAGGAGGCACGAAAAGAGATTGAGGAGAGGTCACTAAAGGGCAAAGGAAGGAGAAGTAAGACCCGGGACACGTTGTCGGAAAATAATACCATCCCTGTTAACCACGTGGTGACAATAAGTGAAATCAGAAAAGACGTGGAAGAAATGGAAAGTTCCGAGGCCAAAGAGCTGCCTTTCCCTAGTGCTCCTGAAGAAGAAACTGAAGTTACAAATACTGGTTTGTCAAATGAGCTTGGACATGATGAGAAGAAGCCAGGGAAAAGAAAATCTCCCGAGCTTTCAACGCCGGAGAAGAGGCTTCGAATGGAGAGTGAGGAAGTGATGCAAACTGCAGAAAGTGAAGAGGTGAACAGAATAGAATATTCCGCACAAGATTGCAAAGAGTGCAAGACCTTTGAGGAGTTAGAATTGAAAAATGATGAAGCCCCCACTTTAGAGATGGTGACAGAAGGATGTGCGAAGGATGAATTCAAAGGTCACGGTGAAGAAACCGAAGAGGATATTGCGTCAAAAAACGACGAAGACGACATGATGCCTCAGATTGGTCCGGAAGCTTTAGTCTGCCATGAGGTGGATTTAGATGACTTGGACGAAAAAGAGAAAAGTAGCAGTGAAGATACAGCTGCAGGAAACTCTAGACCCAGTACTCCTGAATTGGTTGTCACAGTCATGGCTGGTTCAGTGCCCCAGGTTTTGCCAATGGCTTCCCCACCACCCTTTCATCAAGATGAGGTGCGCAGTGTGAAAAGCGAGAGCGACATGACAATTGAAGTGGACAGTGTGGCTGGAGAATCGCAGGAAGGATTGTGCGAGAGCGAATCTGCCAATGGTTTCGATGCCAGTACCAGCTCGAGCAGCAGCATCACAGTTCAAGACAATGAGAGCAAAGAGAAAGGTACGTGCGGTAGTTTATGAATCTGTACTGCACTTGAAAACAAGGACTGGGTTGAATTCTCAAAATGTTTATTTTGTTAAGTTTGTTTTCAAGTCTTGATGAAAAACGCCTTTTATTTTGCAATTTCTCCTCTTTCCTTTCCTTGGTTCTGTGTGGCTTGCACCACTTGTCAACTGCAACAGGTCACCCATCGACCTGCTCCTAGGACTTTGCCAAAGCCACTCTCACTGGCTTGTAAGAAGTCTAAGGGAAATTGGTGAGCCAGCCTCCAATTTGTCATTAACACTTCTTTGAGTATAGTTGGTGCAGAGTCTGTTTGTACAATTAATTACGTTGAGAGGAGATCCCAATAGATTTTTTTTGTCGCTTAGAGATCACAAAAGAAAAAAACAGTGCAGTATCACCAACTTTTTTTTGTCCATTGTGATTTATTTATTTGCCTCCAGCATCTCGGATTTCACCGTTGAACAGAAATGCTTTTGCCCTCTGTATCAAACCAGATTGATACAACCACTACAGTTTCTAATCCTGCTTGTGAAATGACACCCAACCTCCCCACCTGACCACAAATAAGAACTCAAGAGAAAGACGGGGCATGAGTTGACCAACCTCTCCTTGGGTTGTGCAGAAAGCTGGCCAGTTGAGTGACTGCTCTCTTGAGCAGTGGTTGCTGGGGACGCTACGGTTGTCAAGAGGCCCACTAGTCTGTGTGCAGGAAACCAGCCAGTTAGCACTGAAAGCAGGAGGTGTGCCACACTTCCTGTATATTATGTTCCCACATCATACCCACACACAAAGCATACTTAAGTATTTTTGTGGTGTAATAGGGTTGCACTGCATTTTGCTAGTGTAATGTGTGCTTGGGATAAGATGGCTAATGTTCTTCTCCCCTATTCACAGCGCTGGCTTATTTTTATAAAATCAATTTTGCCTTGAGTAGTTCTAGCATAGGCACCAATCAAGCCCTGTGCTAGAAAGATTAGGTCTCAATTCATCTGAATTGTAAGCCCCTCTGATATTCACCAAGTTTCCCAAGGCCAGTGATTACTTTGCAGTGCAGCAAGCAGATTTGCTCCACCTTCTGTGTGACAAAGAAGGAAGAAAAGGGACATTTGGAGGCACGACACCCATTTGCTGACTCGGGACATATCTTTTTATTTCCAAATAATTTTTTCTAGGATTGTTTCTCATTTGGATATTTAGGAACCATCTCCCGAACTGACTTAGTGGATATTTCTGCAACATTTTTTTTGTGGGGTTTTCAGTTGCCACCTTCTCCCATCATGCGGACTGCAGCAACAATAATTTGGAAACATTTATTCCAAGCAGTCACTGTGGCATCCAGGTTGATAGATTTTATTGTGTTCCCCAGACTTCTGAGGGAGTTTCTGTTCACACAGCCATCTGCAGACTAGCCTCACATCTTTCAACTACAGATGGAATATGGTAAGTCCTCTGCCTATCAGGCCAGTGCCTCTGAAAAAGGAGTCTAAACAGGTGGATGCATGGGAGACGAGTCTGTACTGGCAGGCGACTCTCCAAATGCATATAGTCTCTTAACAGGCACACTGGATGAATATTGTGCATTGACTTTGTGACCACACTGAATCTTGTTGCAGCTAGGAATTGGCTGCTGGCTAATGTAATTGGCCAGTTGGCTGACCTGCTGCAATAGTCACCTATGAATGTGTTTAAACACAAGTGGCCTAAGGCATTGTTGTGCACTGCTTTGCATGGCTGAGGATTGCAGGATGACTTACAAAGAGGCAGATGGGACTGACTTTTTTTGGTGATGGGTTTGGTTCTGGGTTAATAACCTTAATGAACTGGTATAGTAGGCAAAGTCAAGAAAACACAATTGTAGTTGTTTTCTGATTGAGGAAACAGTAATCTAGAAACTCAGCCAGACCCATCAGAGTAGGTAGCAAACATTCGGAGAGAGGCTATAGTTTCATGAAGCAGTTTCTTGGAGAACCCTATTCTCCAGGTGTGGGACACTGCAGTGGGGAATCGGGATGGCATCTGATGGTTTTACTATGATCTCATTGGATGTTGATTGAGAAAGACCAGAGGGTTAATACCTTTGAATTTTGCCCCTGAAATTCTCCCAAGCAATCTAGGAATGTGATGAAAAGGGACCCTTGGAACATCCAGGTACAGATATTAATGCACATTAACCAGAGGAAAGGTTTGATCAGATCTGAAACAATGGTCACAGAAGCTTCTTTCCTATTGGTTTCTTTACTTGTCACCCTATGAAATGGCTTCTGTTGCTCTCTGTTTCTGTCTTGATGCAGGGGAATGCCTCATGCCTGAAAAGTTAACCTGTCATTCTGTTTCAGATGCTGATTGTCCTGGGTGGATTTCAATCATATTTCTGTATTGATCTTGTTTGACTCTTGCTATTTTTGGGGTCTCAGGTCTTTAACAAGTTGTACAATGGGAGGTAGTTCATAATTAGGCCATATGCATCTTTTGGAAAGGAAAACGAGAGAATACTTGAGTGAATAGTACCTTTCTTAAAGGGGCATTTTCAGTTCTTGGGTGATTTTCTCTTGTGGCAAAAGTATATCCTCTTTGTATGTGAAAGATGAACTTGTTTCAAAGGAAAGAAAGACTGCTTATGGAAGATAATCCAACATTTTAACCGCACTGGGACACTACACTGTGTGAGGGGCGCTATATAGATGCAAGTTGTTGCATTTTCACTTATAAGGACTCTGGAAACTATGTGATTAAAATGTGTACCTAGAATGCGTTCCATTTTGTCTAATGAATTTGGCCATTATTTATCCAGTGGTTTAGATGTTCGTTTGGATTTACATTTACATTTGTTTTTTTTCCAACTGTACATAGGTCACAAAAGAATATGTGACAGCGGCAGTGTGACACCGGCAAAGAAACAAAAGCGGAATCATAAGCGGTCAACCGTGTCCAGCAAGAATGAAAAGAATGGAACAGGTAGGTTTGCGATCCAAATTTTAAATTGTTTTACTCTTAGGTTATCTTATACATGGAGTGCCTTAGCTTAGTGGTTAGCACACTAGCCCAAGTGAGAGGACCTGGGGTCAATTCCTGGGCAGGATGAAACCCTAGGCAAATTTCTTTATTCCACTGCCTCGGTTTACCTAGCAGTAACCTGGTTTTAGTCAACTTGCAGATCGCTTTCCGGGGGTAATAATCCCTCCCATCTATAATTTGGTCACTCAATCCACAACTGTTTGTGGGACTTCAAGATCCTCGCTCTTGTCTTCAAATCCCTCCATCCTCTGCACTCCCTACTTCTCTGACCTCTCTCTCACAACAGTGCCTGTTGCCTTCGCTCCACCAGGTCTGGCCTCCTCCTTTGTCCCCCGAATCCTCCGCTCCACCATCGGCGGCCGTGCCTTCAGCCACTATGCCCTGAGGCTCTGGAACTCCCTTCGCCTTGCCCCCTCGCTTCCTATTTTCAGGTCTCAGCTGAAGACCTTTCTTTTCGACTACGCCTTTGGTCACCTGCTTCCCCCTCCCCCTGGCTCGGCCCCGGGATCGTTACTGTGAAGCGCTCTGAGACGCTGTCCGGTATGGAGGGCACTATATAAATCCAAGTTGTTGTTGTTGTTGGACACTGCTGTGCGGAATTGGCTGCTGCGTTTCACCCACAAAATATACTTTACAATATATTCTGTGAAGTGCTTTGAGACGTCTGAACGACGTGATAAGGCGCAATATCAAATGCAGGTATTATTATTATAAATCTATTTCAGGTAATAGCAGTGACAGTGAGGACCTTCCCGTCACAGACGCCTCCAATAAATGCACTCCAGTTAAGAGCTCAAGCAAGTCTCAAAAGCTTGGCAGATCTCCTTCAAGGATGACTTCTCCTAACAGCAAAGATGGGGATAAAGAGAAAGATGGACGTGACAGTGCATCACCCAGGACGTACAAATGGAGTTTCCAGCTCAGTAAGATTTTGTTTTCAAATGAATTTTGCTTTGGGAAGCACAGTTAGTATAAATTTCACTCATCAGACAGTTTGATAGGTTTAACTAAACACAATTGTAGAATTTGGCTGTGGATCATGGTTTTAAAATCTGAATTAGGAAATATGTTGGCTGGCGAGACCCCAGAATGTTTCATACTTAAATCTTGTCACTGATGGTGAAAAGACTAGAGTTTCCAATTCATTGACATTTTGTCTCTTGAAAATGCCACTGCTGAAGGTGTTCCTTGCAGATATATCTAGTGCTTTTGCATTCATTGACCTTTCATCTTTTTTAAAAAAAGTGTTGACCAGCCACCATAACAATTCTGAAAGTAGTCTGTCAACTTTGGTTTTGCAACACTGAGAGTGCATGGTGCAGGGTGATTGCTGAGGTGAGGGCCAAAGTCACTGGAATAGTACCTAATAGTGAAACTAGAAAAAATTTTGTACCTGCATTTTGTGTAGCTGGAGAATTATTGTACAAAAAATATATTAATGGATTTACTCCTAATTTTCCACAGCTGATCTTAACAACTTGACAAGTGGAGAACGGATATCCTTCCTACAAGATAAACTGCAGGAGATCAGAAAATACTACATGTCCTTGAAGTCTGAAGTAGCGTCTATAGACAGAAGGAGAAAACGGTTAAAAAAGAAAGAGAGAGAAGGTAATGTGCAGAAAGAAACATTTGCTTTGGCTGAGAGTGAGATACGAGGCCTGCACATTTCAGCATACAGTACGTTTCCCCAATGCAAGTTATCTTAAGAATTGCACATATATCATTGGAAAAGGTAAACCTGCAGTGACTTTCTTGCACTTCTTAGTGATATAGGAGATACCATTGTGATTTGTTTGGGAAGGTTCAGTGCTTTACATTCTGAGATTTGGATGCTGTTGAGTTCTATTGGTATTTTGCCAGCGTAAGAAGACTCATCGTTGTGTACTTCAGATTTTCACACAAGAGAATAATGCCTGAAATGTATAGTCCAAGTTTTAAATGCTCTGGTACTCTTGAGTTTTCTCTCTGGATCTTCTCAATATTTTTTCATGCGTGAAACTAAAGCCATATTGATGATAGAATTATAGATCTTGCCTGGGCAGAAAATACAGGTCCCTCCGCCACTTCCCTGGCTTACAGACTGGGGATCCAGAATTTGGAACGAGCTGGACCAGGCCTACAACCAAAAACATTTTTAAAAAAATTTCCAAGTGTCCATCCATGCCTTGCAGTCTCCCTCCCATTGGCCCACCTATCCCTGTGTGCACCAACACCTGAACAGCCTCACCATCCTTGCTGGTCTTCACAGTGCCCAGGGATATTGACGTTGACTCCGATTGTTTTGAATGCTGCGAGCAGAAAATAGCTTATTCGCTACCTTCTTCTCGAGGGATTCAAACAATTGCAATGTTGGTACCGGCAGATTGACGTACTGTGATAGGAAGCAGAATAATCAGGGTGGGTAGAGGGAAAGACATTCATCTTATATAGCTACGCTTTAAGAATTTTTTGGTGCATGCTCATTAGTATAAATCAAAATTTCAAATCTAGTTTGAATAACTGAGGCGCTTTATTCCAATTAGTTGCTGCTGGAAATTCACAACATCTGAACCTTTGTTCTGTCAGTCTGTGAACAATAAGGCATGATGAGTGTACACTTGCTGAGTTTACAAAAGAACCAGCTGTAAAGTTAGATTGAAGTGTTATATATTGTATATGCAATTGCATTGTTCTGTGCAAATTATTTTGCTAACTTACATTATTTTGTCCCAGCAGTTACACCTGCAGCTGTAGGTACATCCTCTGCCTCTTCAGAAACTGGTATGAGTCCTCCTTCCTCTGCTTCACCAGCCCAGAACAGTGTGGCAGTAGAATGTAGGTGATGAAACGCCCCCCCCCCACACACCCCTCTTCCCCCAGCAATCTGCTGCCATAACACAAGTGCTAAAATATCTTGGAACATTAGCATAGGAAGCACTTAGCTGATTGGACTTGTGTATTGTCAGTGGGATTTAAATGGACCTTTCCCAGTCCTGGTTAACTTCCAGTTCCTTTTAACACTGCAAGGCACAGAGTTGAATGTAATTTGAGATGAGTGGAGATGAGCTTCATTAACGACTACTGTCCACTCTATTACATGAAAAGGCACTTTGTAGAAACGGCCTCTCAGTGATTTAATGAAATGAATGTGACCATTTTCCTCAGAAGACTCGCCCAGAATAATAAGTGCACCAGAAGAAAGCTTTGTTGGTTATGGAACAGAAGATGCCCACTACGAGCCCAGTCAGCTCAGTTCATTCGTTGGGTAGTCGTTCCGATTCAGTCTTAGTTGTGGGAGCATTAGCAATGTTGAACTGCCAAAGTACACATTGAGCAGAGTGCCCTATTTTGTGTAATGTGGAAACGAGATGAAATAGATTGTTACAGGAAATTTAGTTTACTGAAAACTGAAACTAATGGAGAAAAAAAAGTCTTCCGCTTTTTTGCTGTTGAATTTGAGCACACTGTTATGCAAGTGAGATTTCTTATTTAAATTTTTGTAATGTTTACAGTCCCGTTGGAGAAACTGGTTTTCAGTAGACTAATTTCTGCAGCAACACTAACTTGTCTCTTTTTATATGTAATTGCAGAGTTTTTATTTTATTACAAAAAAAGTTTCAAAAATATATCACAACAATGAAGTTATTTAACAGAAAAATTTCTAGACCTGAGAATTTTGTGTAAAATAAAAAAAATTGTATTATCTTGCAACTTGTGAAGTATATTTATTCAGACAAGGCAATGGACATAAAACTTGTATTTTTTATGTATTTTTAAAACCAGAAAGAAAAGATGATATTTTCAGACTTGGTTCCGTTTTCCAGGTTTGTTCACTCATTTCCCAAAATGCTGCAAACCTTGAATTACGATTTCAATCATTTTGAAAGCAGGGTCGCCTGTCTTGAATTTCATATCCTGAGCACTCAGTTGTCTAGCTTTATGGTCACACTGCCTAATGGTAAATTGTACTTACTATAGTTGCCCTATTAAAGAAGGCTGGTTGGTCCATTGGTCCAGCTTCTGTTACCGTACGTACCCAGCAAGTTGTGCAACCTACATATTTTTTCTTTTTAAAAAGAATTGTACGAGAATGGCAATGACAAAACAAACTACAGTTACCATTAGATGGCTGTGAACGTTTTTCAGTCCATGGGTAGAGCCATGGGGAACTACTTTGCATAATTTGTATATATTTCAACTCTTCCAGAACCATGTATTTAAAGAATACAGTTTGCACATACATTGTGTATAGATGTGATTATTTTATCAATTTTTATCCATACCTGAACTGTACATTAAGGAATTGGTGTCCCTTTCCAATGTTTGTTAATATGCTGTAGAGTAATAGCGTGAATGCTCTAGACTGTTTGTATATTATGATACTGTGGTTCAGAACAGCAGTGGGCCTGAGGTGGATTGTAATAGTATTCCATAGAACTGCTAACAAATCAATGTCCATTCATCTTATGTTTGATTTTTTTTTCTATTTCTTGACAGCAGTGTGAAATTGTAGTAGTTAATACAATGGACTTTTTCTTCCACATTTGTAGTGGGGGAGAAAAATTTGACGATGGCTTAATTTTTTTAAAAGCAGAGCAAACTTTTTTTTTCTCTCTCTTCCACTTGCAAAGCTGGTGTATCGTAATGTGAAATAAAATGGAGCTCCGTACAGAGTATTAATAAAGGCCAAGTTTTAAGAAACTGTTTTGAATGATTGTTTTGTCAGCATTTTGTTTTTCCACCTTTTGTCATGCTCTTGGTTGCATTACGTACCATTCCCCGCTGAGAAGGCAAGGTGGCAGCCTGTTCATGAGGATACGAATGAGAGCTGCCTCGATGACGTGCTCACTGGTACTTATTTAAAATTTTTCCCTTTCTGCAGGTTAGGTTTCTGCCCTTAATCTGGCTTTTTAACCCAGCTAAGATCAGGAACCCAACTCACCATGTTGCAAACTATGCAATGATGTGGATCACAATCGATCACTGTTGAAGTACTGCAAACAATATTGCATAATTTTCTTGAAAGGGAAATGCAATTAACATTGCAGTATGCCTGTGTATGCAGATTCAGGATTATTCTCCAAGCGCAGCAGTGTTTGCCTAAATGTATTACCCATTACAAACCAAGGGAAGAATTTATTTGGCTGTGATAACATAAATGCAGGTGATGCAAAAAAAAATCATGCACATTGATCTCTAGTCTTGAAAAATTATGGCTTGTGGACAGATTTATAATCTAATCCTTGCATTTGATATAGCACCTCATCACGTTGTCGATGTCTCAAAGCACTTCATAGGAATTTACTACAAAGCGTAATGACTATTTGTAGGTTAAAATTTACTAAACAGTTCAACAGATGTAGTAAACTGATAACTCACTTGTCACTACCACTTAACTCATCATACTGTCAATATCCTGACTGCATCTATGTATTTATACGTATACCTATATGTGTGTGTGTGTACGTGTGTGTATATATAGAGGCCGCTGAAAATGAGGGAGCGGACTATTGCACAAAGGGACAATGATACAATTCAAACCCCACTTTAGTAATTCCTGGGTGCCTGTAATTCCCTTTACATAAACATTATTTACCCAACAAACAAACGTAAACTCTGAATGGAAATTAAATGTGATATGGACAGAAATAAGGGTACAATAAATGCTGGGGAAGTCTGAAATAGAAAATGAGGAATGCAAACTGCCTTTAAAAGAAAAAAAAGCCAATGTTTTGAGCAAACGAGTGAAAGAGAAGGTGAAACAATGGTCTGTGGAGCTGAGAGGAGGGCAACTTGAGAAGAAATAAAAACTGGCACATTTAAGCACACCATTGGAATTAAATAACCCGTGCATTTGATATGGTATTAATGTCAAATCATTTCAAAAGTACTTTGATAACTTGAGACTGCCAGTGCCTTTCATTTGGAAAACATTTCAAAGCACTTCACAGAGATGGAGTGGAAACCCAAATGGTGGGGGAGGAGAGGTGGCCAAAAGTGTAGTGAAGGAGGCTGTTTTTATACAGGATTTGAAAGCAGACAGTGAGGCTGTGAGATGAAGGGATTAGAGCAAGAGGTCCAGAGAGTGAGAGTAAAGTTACTGAAAGTTTATCCTACAATGGTGGGATGGTGTGTTGCAGTCACAGGGGAGGCAATGGACTTGGAAATAGATCCGAGTCACACGTAATTATTGTTGAGTGCAGTGTCTTCTTTTAAAAAAACGAAAATGCAGAATGAAAGCACCGATCAAATGGTTTAACTCCTATCTGCGCGCGCACTTTTTCAAAAAAAAACGAGAGAGGCAACGAACTGGAAGTGCACAGGATTCACAAACCTTTATCCAATAATATCTTGGGCAGCGCTTTGAGATGTCTCATCGGCATAAGGTGCTATGTAATAATCATACAGAAATAATAATAACCCTCGCATTCGATATAGTGCTTTATCGTGTCAGTGAGACGTCTCAAAATGCCGCACAGAAATATACTGTAAAGCGAAGTGACTGTATTTTGTGGGCGAAAGGCAAGGATTAGCAACTGATCACAGCTGTGGTTGCTGTCAGCTGCCACGCACCCCCCCCTCCCTCCCACTCTGCACCCTTTTTTTTTTTTGCCAGTCACAAAGATGGCGACCTCAGCCTTCAATTAGTCACAAGGCCGCTGCCAGCATAGGAATGGGTGGATGGATGGATGGGGGGGGTCAGAGTTCAGAGTTTAGACAGTGAAGGACCGGAGAGCGGCTGCGCGAGCGAGCGCGCTTGCGTGCGTGCGTGCGTGCGGACGTACGTACGTGCGTGCGTGCGCGGGCGGGCGGGCGGGCGTGCGGCGGCGCACGGGCTGAGCCGCGGTCCCCGGGAATGTCGCTGGTCGGTAAAACGGGCGCCGTCGTGGCCGGAGTCGTCGGGGTGGCCCTGGTCGGGTATTGCCTGTACTTCGACAGGAAGAGGAGGAGCGCCCCGGACTTCAAGAGAAAGTTGCGGGAAAGTGAGTTGTCTTCTTCTCTTTCCTGCTCCCTCGACCCTCGTCCCCGCAGCGGCCATTGGTGCTGGTGGTGCACCTGAGGGCTGCCGAGGCCTGGCCTACACTACCGCCCTTGTTGCCCTGACCCCCGGCCCTGCCCCCCCCGGCCCTGCCCCGCCGGCCTGACGCCGAAGAGGAGACCCAGGCACAGAGCTGTGTGGATTTCATGTCCTGGTCGCTCTCAAAAGAGGCTCCCGGTTGACAACCGATTCGGTGGTAGAGCTTTCCGAAAGGGATTGGATAGGCACTTAAAAAAAAACGGGGAGAAAAAAATATATATATTGCAGGGGACTGGCTCCATGGGGCAAGAGCAGGGGCAAGAGGTGGGGCTGGTTGCATAGGTTTCTCAAAGAGCCGACACGGGGCCGGTGGGCCGAATGGCCCCCTCCGGCGCTGTGAGATTCTCTTAAATACGACCTTTCAAATGCAAGGATTTTTTATTAATAATACTAATACTAAACCTTGCATTTGGTATTTGCACCGTTATCACGTCCCGGAGACGTCGCAGAGCGCTTCACAGGATGTGCGGTAGCGTGAATTGACTGTATGTTGTGTGGGTGAAACGCGGCACTTTCCTTCACGTTCCTCCAGTGTTTCGCAGTGATGGATCCCTCCAGCAAAATGAGCACGTGTTGGATGAGGATAAAGTCACGTACAAATTGCTTCATGCTCTGGCACCTCCCTGTCTCTCCGACTTGCTTACTCTGCACTCGCCGCTGCCTTCACTAGGCCTCCTGCACATCTCTCGTCCACTTCACCATCATTGACCATGCTTTCCACCACTGTGTCCTGAAACCATTACTACTAATAATAATCCTTGCATTTAATATAACGCCTTATCACGTGGTTCTCAAAAGCGCTTCAGAATATACTGTAAAGTGAATTGACTATATTTTGCCGATGAAACCCAGCAGCCAATTGCGCACAGCAGTGTCCCACAAACAGTCATGGCTAGGAGTGACCAAACCATTATTACTTTTTGGAGGAATTATTACCAGGGAAGCGATCCGCCAATCGACTAACAACACATTCCTACTTACTACTGATAAACAGAGGCGTGTGGAAATGTCCTGAAACTATGAACTTTCTGTTTCAATCCCTCCACTTTCCTTCCTCACCTGCCTTCAGTTCACAACTGAAGACCTTTTTTGACAATGCCTATGATCATCTTTTCTCGGCTTGGTCAGTGTTAACCACTCCAAGACGCAACCCCATGTAAAGGGCGCTATATAAATGCAAGTTGTTGTCGGAATTTAACTTTGATGCCCATTCCCCCAGGGGTGGCCCGGGGCGCTTAATTTGAAGGATGATTGAAGTATCAGTGGTCGAAGAGCGCATACAAAATAACCCTAACATGTATCTGCACAGTGGAATTTCATTGTTGCCCCAAATACAAAGACTTTAAAAAATATCATTTTATTTCGCTTCATGTTACTTGTCCTCATAATTGACTCTCACATCTTGTGATTTGTATTCGTAGGAAGAAGAAAACAGCGACAACAGGCTAAAGAAAATGATTTTGTTGGCAAGGTCAGACCTAGTGCTTGTATCTATACACTGACTTCCTGCTGAAAATACTTGTGTATTTACAACCTCTTTCGAACCCTTATGTGTTCTGTGTTTGATGTGCAGAAATTCTCCCTACCCACCCAATAATGTGATGAATGAAGGCTAGTGTAGCAGTAACCCATTACGAAAGAGAAGGTCACAGTTCATTCCTTCCTCTGTGCGAAAGCTGATATCACATAGGGCACCGTTATCACTTGGGGCAGCTGTAGGTGCTAGATTGACCTCATTGGAGCCTGGAAAATCAACAAGGTTCCTAATGACTGCCCAGAATTCCCGATAACTGTACAGTAATCCCTTCTGAAAGTACACGTGTGGTTGTTGGCTGTGAGACATCCCACAGATTGCTTGTTCTGTAAATTTACACATGAAGAATGACGTAGTGAAGGTTAGCTGACATCCACGCAATCATAGCCAGCAAAAAGTGAGAGAATGAAGGGAGAAAATTGGCAAAGCCATCCCATTTAAACCTACTAAAATGCTAATCAATCCCTTTTTGTCTATGATATTTTTAATTATGGGTGTGACATACGCCAAGATTTTGAACAGATTATTGAATCATGACACCTTAAATGTTGCTTAAGACTGCATTCATGTGGAAAAGTATAATTTGGCGTCCTACTGAAAATAAATCAGGGCTAGAATGATGCAGTTGTTCAATGCACCATCCTTTCACCTCTTGTTTCAATTCAACCCAGTATGGCAAGAAGATCGTCTCCTTTCCCTTATTGGTCCTAAATGAAATTGGTTTATCCATTTTAGTTAAATTATGCTTTATTTCGATTTAGTGCCTTATTACACATTAAAATGTCCCAAAGTACTTCATGTGAGAACTACTCTTAAATTGTAGTGAATGTTGTGTACCCAAATGTAGCGGCTGATTTGCACCAATAACATCCAACAAACAACAATGCAACAAACGGATCCTTTTTTTCAAAAAAAAGAATGATAATCCTTCCATTTTATATTGTGATTGCGACATCAAAATGTCTTAAAGCACTTTGCACGTAATGGTGTCAAGTGAAGTGACTGTGTCAAGTAATTGATGTCTCATGTAGGCAAACGTGGCAGCCAATTTGTTCACACAAGATTCCACAAACAGCCATTTTGTCAGATGATTAATTTGGCTGGAAGTTTGTTTCTCAACATTGGGCTTGAACCTGCAACATTTTGATCCAGTGGTGTTCAAAATGCTACAAATTGAGACAAGCTGCTACCTGGATTAGTGAAGAATATAGGCCAGGACACTTAAAGAGCTCTTTTGAAATAGCACCATAGGAAAGTTACAATTATTTTAAGCGGGATTAAACAGGTTCCTCTTTTGGAGTTGTGCAATTAAAAATATAGATTTTCATAACTGATGGATTGTTATTTTTTGACCTAGTTACCGGACATGAAAGATGTTGAAGCAGTACAGAAATTCTTTCTTGAAGAAGTGCAATTTGGAGAAGAATTGCTGGCCAGAGGTAAATGTTCAACAATTGGTTCATGTCAGTTCATAAAAATTCTGTGATGTCTCCACTATTCACTAATAATAAAACACATTTTAGAGCCCCTTGATATTTATCTTATAATGTTCATTAAACCTGCAGATTTCAACTCGGTTCCAACATAAAGTGAGAATAAATAGTCTTAAGAACTAGACATCCCTCATCCACTCTAATAAAGGGCTAAGGGAATGAAACAGATCTATTGAAATTCTGTCTCTGAGCTGAATGGTTCTGTTGGAGAGAATCGGCTATTGTTCACTTTTGGATCTGGGAAGGCCTCTATTTTTAACGCACNTTTTTTAACTCTCATTTTAAACTAGCTACCAAGTTGCTCTCATTAAGGTTGCTTCACAAAGTCTATCCTCGATGTGAACACCAATCAGAAATATGTGCAGATACAGCTTTAAAAATAGAAAGCTGGATTTATGCTTCCTACTTTTAATTGCTGGTGTTTTAGGAGATTATGCACAGAGCTCTGCTCCACTAATCAGGGATCATTAATTTAATGTTTAGAGCTGTGAGTGCAACTGGCTCTTCTTCAATCATATTAAAAATGGTTCCTTAAAATGAGAATTCTAAGATGATCTCAGCAGCTGGAGTTCCAATACTAATTACCTTACAATCATGTGACTTGTACTGAATTTTTCTGGCATTTTTGCAGTACAGTATAAATAGGCATTAAATGAACAAATTAAGACAGACTAACAAAAGTACTATGAACTGTAGAGTTTGTTTGTGGGTGGAGGGGAAAGGGGAGAAGGGAAAGAGAGGCAGAGAAGAAATGAAAAAGGATGTATTGTGTCCAGTCTCAGCTCAGTGTGATGAGCTGTGCTGACATCCACCTCTTGGCTTGTATTTGACAAATTTCTAACTGAATGAGTCATTTGTCACCAGAGGCCAACTGCCAACTTTTGGCAAAAGGAGGGGTATGGGAGAAAATGAGCGAGAGGAATGAAGGAACCGACGTTTTCTTTCTAATATGATTTAAATAGATTAATCTCACAAAGGGCCAAATGCTTGTTTATTTTCAGGTGACTATGAGAGAGGAGTCGACCATTTAAGTAATGCCGTGTCTGTATGTGGTCAGCCCCAGCAACTGTTACAGGTCCTCCAACAAACACTACCACAGCCGGTGTTTCAAATGCTCATCCAAAGGTTACCTGTTGTTAGACAGGTATGACAATATTTCTTTCCTCTTTGTAAATAGAAGTGTGTTCATTTTTTTTCAGTGGGGAAGGGGCTCTTGCAAACACTTTATTCACTTATTGAAATGGTTAAAATACTTTAAGATATAGAAGTGTAAACCTTGAAATGTGAAATTTACAGATAAGCTAAAGTGCTCAACAAAGGTTATCTTTTCTTTTATATTGCAAAATCTGACGACCCTGTGATTGAGAGTTATGTAGTGTTTATAAATTTAGATTGCGATTAAATTGTTTTTTTATATAACTTGGTCTAACTTGCTAAAATTATCATCGAATCAGAGAATGTTACAGGACAGAAATGGCCTATTCGGTCCATCAAATCTGTGCTGATGCTTTTCTCCATGAGCCACTAAATCTAATTCCATTGTTTTGCTTGCTCCCATATTCTTCAAGAATCCTTTTTAAGTCATTTATCTACTGCATTTAAAGTTTTTCCCCTTTCCTATCCCTTTGAACTGGGACAGCAGTTAGACTGAAGCAGTAACCTGTTACTCTGGTAATAGGCAGTTTTGCTTAGGAGACAAGATGGTTCGTCCCCACACACTCTGCCTAATGTGTAACGCACTTCATTTTGACCTGTTGTAAATGAGGTTGACTTGTTTTCCTATCCAACCATGTGACATTTGAAGTAAACTATATTAGTGGACTATATTACAAACGTTTGCTGCATCAGAGTTTTTGTATTATTAGTGTATTTTCACAGATGTGGTGTATTATTTGAAGCCATAGTGTGAATATCTAAATTTGTCTGTTCAGAAGTAAAAAGTGAAATGTATGTAGGATAAACTTATTACTGTTCCGGAGAACAAGAAAATTCTAACACTTTTCTCTTGCATCAGCGCTTTCTTGCAGATGTGAGTGCACAGAATTTGGCAGAAGATGATGTTGAATAAAAGAAGAGTACCTCACTGACTTCAGCTCCAACGTTTATTCCACCATCATTATAAACTCTGACCTCAATGATTACAGGAGACTTAGCTTTACAAATGAATGAAAAGTACATGGTCCGTTTATTTACTTTCAAAATAAACCGCATTTGGTCAACTGGAGATAACAAATTCCTGTTTTCTTGTACCTTCACTTGATTGTAAGAATTTATTAATTGCATCTTAGTTGGCACCAAGCGCTGTAGGCATAAAAAACATCATGGCTATTCTTCCACCATTGTGAATGCTGTTTTGCATTGGTTTGTGCCTTCCTCCAAATTGGTCCATTTTATATTCGAGGTTGGCTAATAAGTCCTGCTTTAGCCGCTAAAGCTTCATTTTGTTGAATATGATATTCTTGAAAACGCATCGATATTCTTTGCGTCATCTTCAAATATTTCTGTAGACAGTGCTCTGTACAAGTTATCTGTAACAAAAACAATGTGAAATCAAAGTTAGCTCACTGAAATATAGACATTTCCAGGGCCTCAATTTTTTTCTATCCCCTGCCCCAAACTAGTTTTCTAAAAAGGAAATCACTTTAACTTTGATTTGAATTATATACTTAATTGGTAACTGGATAATTCACGATTCCACTTCCTGCCACCCAACATTTTCTTGCTCATTTATGTTGAAAATGGTATTTCTGCATCAGGCTCCAAGATATCACTTCCATCACTCCTGAGCCTTATATTTATAGAGAAGATATGAAATCAAGACTTAAAGGTTTCCCATCAGGAAACTTAAATATACTGTTATACTAAAATGTTTGTCAGGTTGGGATGAGTCTAGTTTTTGTGCGCCTTGATGTTCTGGAAGTGTGAATGTGCTGCTCTTAATCCTTGCAACTTTGGGCCTCTATTCATAGTCCACCAGAATCCATTGACAAAATAAATTGAGAAACTTCTGCAATAAACAAAAAAACGCCCCATACCATTGCAGATGTTGAAACTATTGGTGGGGGTGGAGGGGGAGTGCAAGAGAGAGAGAAAATGTTCATTAGATGAATCTATTCTTGGGTCTTTAACTACATTGGTGCAGTGTTATAACATAGGCCTGCTTATAGCACGATTGGAGTATGCTGACTCCCAGTTACTTATCAAAAAAATGTGTGCAGAAAGCCAGCTGTCTTCTTTCAAAATGCTGATTGGTTTGCTAAAAAAAAGTTCACTTCTGGGTCACCAGGTTGCTGCTGGTGTTGCGTTTCGGTTATAAATTGATCGAAAAATTTTATGAACCCAAACTACTGGTTATGATTGAGCTTAACTGTATATTTATTTTTGTATAAATCAATTTGTGTTGAGTCCAATCAAGTCCTTTGCTAACTACTGTATATTATATTCTGGACCCCAGATTTTAAAGATGCTCCAAGCTTTAACAAAAGTTATGAGATAAGGGAATGTGTATTTCAAATGTAAGGAAGAAAAAATAATTGTATTAAAAGTATATACAAACCTCTTCTGCTTTCACATCCCTATTTGTGAAGTCCTTTACACAATCCATAAAGCAGTGTTCTGTTAGTTTGTTGTACGTGCCCAAAAATTCTTTGAACTATAATTGCAGAAAGGGGGAAAAAGTCATTGTAAACCATGCAATGCTTCTGTAGTACATTAGACATTTACAGCTGAGAAGACCATTTGGCTCATCGTGTCTTTGGGTGACTGTTTCAGTCCCACTTAGCTGGCCTTTCCCCACACCCCTGTAGTTTCCTCCTTTTTAAGTATTTATCTTTTCCCTTTTGAAAGCTAATATGGATTCTGCCTCAACCATCACTCCTGGCAGGGCATTCCATATCCTAACTACTCTGTGTGAGAAAAAAATTCCCCTTATCTTCCTTATCTGTCACCTACCTTAAATTGATGTCCTCTAGTCACTCTACTCACTGACTAGGGGAAATAATTTCTCCCTATTGACAATCGAAACTCTCATAAGTTAAAAGACCTCTAACAGATCACCCCTCAACTTTTTTTGTTCCAACTGAAAATGTCTCAATTCCTCCAGTCAACTCAGGCCAAACCGCTCATGCTCCGCATCAAACTTGTAAATCTCTTCTGCACCTCTTCTATAATAATTTTATTAATCCATGCATTTGATAAAAGTGCCTTACCACGTCTCCAAGCACTTCACACAATATACTACATAGTGATGTCTTAACTAAAGTGGGGTGACCAAACCTGGACGCAATATTCCAACAATCCATATAAGTAATGCTTAACTGGGCAACTGTACTTGGTTTCAATGAGACTACAATCTTAAGACAATTACCTGTTTTATCTGGTCTGTTTCTGATATCTGTGCAGCCATTGCTAACCACTGTAATTATTCAGGAATTGGAAAGGTCAGAGTATCTGTCAAGAAAAACAGGACAATAAACCACATGAAAATCATACATCAACCATACCAAACCGATTGCAGTTTATCCAGCAAGCCATTGATTATAATTAAATAAAAACTCCCAGTGGCTGCATTTTCCCCAATCCAGCGTGTATTTTAACCTCTAGTATTTCTCACATCCACGTGCATTTTTGGAGCCGTGTCCCCAGAAACCGCGCTGAAGAAGCAAAACTCACTGTGAAAAAAAAAAAAAAAATCCAAAGACAATCCATCTAAGCCTTTCATTTTCTGACAAATGTCATTAAAAAATGCATCGCACAATGAATGCCCCATTTCCACGTGTGGGTGGGTTGGGGGGTGCAAGAAATTCTCAAGTTTGGTTCGGATACTCGCAAACGCGGTGAGAGGTCTCTGACCCAAAACAAATCGAGTGCAAACCAGGAAACGGGGCAATTGACAGCTGATTTTATTACGGTGAAAGCCTGGAGGGGGGAAGGGGAGGAGGGGAGAGGGGGGGGTGTTGCTGTGACCAGGAATGACTTTGACCAGCTATGAATATTCAAGGTTTGTGAACAGCGATCGGATTCAGTCAGTCTCTGTTGTCCACTTCTCTTCCTCCTGGAAAAGTTAATGTTCCAACCAGACCCCTCGGGGAGAGGACAGATGTGCGTAAAACACGCCTCAAGTGCTGCGCCTCGACCTCCTTTAACGCGTTATAAAAGGGTCAGCCCTGGGTCTGTGTCCGACAGGGTCCCCCCCGGCACCGAACATGGGGGGGAGGGGTGACCGTGGGCAGAGTTGCCACCGGTCAGCAAAACGCGGCCGCAAAGGGCGCGGGTGCACGTGCCATCGACGCAACGAACGCGGGGAGAAGGGCAGAGACGCGGGAGGCGGCGGCGGCGGCTCTGCCCCGAGGCGCTCCCGCGCTCCCGCGCCGGCACCAACCCCGACCCCGTTGGGCATGTCATGAGGCCTCCGAAGCGCAGACGGGACCCGAGCCCAGAGAGAGAGAGAGAGACACCGACACCCACCACCGACACCACCTCACCAGCACCGCCCGCCCGCCCGCCCCGGTCAGTCAGTCAGTCAGTCAGTCACTCGGCTTCAGCTTCAGCCTCGCACATTCGCCACTCTCACACTCACTCACTCCCTCCCTCACCACTCCCAGCATTCCCTCCGATGCCCAAACAAAAACCCCAAACGCGCGCTCTCTCTTTTTTTTCTTTGAATAAAAAGCAATCAATATCCCCCAAAAACAAAAACTCATGACATCCTCTTCTTTAAATCCGATTACATTCCGTGTCTTTATATTCCCCCCCACACCCGTCCCTCAAAAAAAAACTGACAACAATACTGTGGTGTCGAAAGCGCTGCTCCGGGAAACGGTTGGGTGTTTCGTCCCGGCGCTGAGCGGGTGGTCGCGACGACAACGCCGCCGGTTATTATATATATATATATAACACAGAGGAGAAACCGGAGGAGCGGCGGCGGCGGCGGCTCCCGGTCCGAACCCCACCCCACCCACCCCGGCCCTGGGCACCTGCACAGCCGCGGCCTCTGGAGGGGAACCCGACTCCCGGCCACTGCACTGTAAGTGTTCACTCCCCAGGGCTTCAGTTTGAAATAAACGGTCACTTTTCTTCTCCCCCCTCCACTCCCGCTGTGACAGAGACAGTGTCTGCTCTCCCCCCCACTCTCTCTCTCTCTCCCCCTCTCCCCCTCTCTCTCTCCTCTCTCTCCTCTCTCCCCCCCCCAAAAAAAAACACCTTTTTTTTTGGTGTCAGACAAAACCCGTCTGACACCAAGGCATTGGAACAGCAGCTCTTTCCTCTTCTCCGGCTGACACTGGGTATCAGTCCGCTGTCCAAGTGTCCAGACCGTTTACTGTGTCCCTGACTGTTTAAATCTCTCTCTCTCTCTCCCCCCCCACACCCCCACTGATACTCCCCCATCCTAATGCTCCCCCATCCTAATGCCCCCCCTCCCCCATCCTAATGCCCCCCCTCCCCCATCCTAATGCCCCCCCTCCCCCATCCTAATGTTCCCCCCCTCCCCCATCCTAATGCTCCCCCTCCCCCATCCTAATGCCCCCCCTCCCCCATCCTAATGCCCCCCCTCCCCCATCCTAATGCCCCCCCTCCCCCATCCTAATGCCGCCCCATCCTGACTCCCCCCCCCCCCCCCCACTCCTCCTGCTGCTGCTGCTGCTGCTGTCACCGGGAAGATTTCTTTTAAAAAAAAGTTCTCCTGCTCCCATTGATGGGATCCCGGGCGGTTAGTGCCGGGGTTGTGCGTTGGGAGAAAACGCGGGGATCGGCAAGTGGAAATTTGTGAATGAAACTTAACGGAGAGAGTTGCGAGGTCAGCGTCAGGCGAGAGAAATCGCCAGTGATCTCTCGGAACGGATAGTGAACGATGTCGCGAGTGTGAACCCGGAAAAGTGTGAACGAACGGGATTAAGGATCAGAGAATTGAGGACCAGCAGCACATGGGCTGAGTGGGAACATTATACATGTGAACGCATGAGCTGCCGGTGAACAGGGCGGGTGGGAATGTCTTAGATGAGTGTCAGCAAACCCACAGGACAGCGTAATGACTGTTAATAAAGAGAGCAGATTTGCAGCTGGAATTCTGAATGAATGTTTCTCTCTCACAGAAGAAACAACACCACAGACGACAATGGAGTCAGAATCGAATGAGATTGAAGAGGTCATTGCCTGCACTGGTGGTTACAGGAACAATGTTCGAATTTCAGTGAAAAAGTTAAAAGAAGTTATTTCTCCGTATTGTGCAGAGGAATCCACAAATTCCATTTACATCCCACCAGCTCTGCCTGCAAATCAACCTTCTTTTGACAAGTGGACGTCCAACGTCGCTGTGCCGATTGGAACAGCTTCGCAAGGTTTGTGTTGGGTCTTTGCCGTTCGTTGAATTGTTAGCGTGCTGGTGAGGATTTGAGACATTGCAATCTGATCATTAAATTCTAACCCTGCATAAATAAAGCAAAGTGTGTAAAGATATCTGTTTGCATGTAGCTGAGTCATCATCAGTATTGATTATTTGACTCCCCAAGGTTTGGAGCATTGTACAGCACTGTACAATAAATTAAAATGTACAGGTAATGTACTGAACATTGTACTCGTATACAGTAGCTGTACAGTACTGGCAACCCTTTAAATCTAGGGAAGCCCTCTACCTATAAACTTTAAAATATTTATGAAAACCTTAAAAGTGACGGTCCTTTGATTGTTCAGTTGGAAAAGCTATTACTGAGAGTGAAATTTAAGTTGTACAGACCTGGAGTGTCTAGTTTGACCTCACTGATCTCAGTCATGACAGTTTGGACACTTCCGGTTAAAGAGGGGTTTAAAATAATAAAACGAGGAGGTTTCATGCTCCTTCTTGCTATCCAGTGACTCTGTGCTGGAAAGTGCTCGTGTATGTGAAGTTTAATGAAAACTGTATTGACCTTAGCTGTGACATTGCACTTCCTTTTGAGGGTGATCACTTGGACAAGTAACTGGAGGGTAACCAACACTTGTGGAATCGTATCCAGACATAAGTCAATGGATTCACAAGAAGAGAGAAGAAACAAGTTGTGTGATCAAGCACTTCTGAGATTTTTTCACCGAGTACAGATGACATAAAATAACCCGATGCCCGATCGAGTTTAAATTCTCCAAAGTATGATTACTGAAAGAAGAATGAACTTGTATTTCATTCACATACAATTATTTTTATAATTTCAGGAAATGTAAATAGTTTCTTCAGAACAAAGGTAGCTGGACACTATGAAAACGACAACAACAATTGCAAAGTACAACAGCGGGTAAGGAAGTCTTGTGTAACATTTAAATGTATTTTAATTGAGATGGAGATTGCTAATTGGTAACTTAATAGTGGCAGAAGCATAAAAGTTCATTCCTCTGTGGACATGGTGATACCTTGAATTTTCACACTGTTGTCTCTACCAGCCAGATTTCAGTGTGTTAGTCAGGCTCAGTTGGTACCCTGCCTGTCTCGGAGTCTGAAGGCTCTGGGTTCAAGCCCATATCAGGACTCGGAACGCATAGAGTCTGGGCTGATACACCATGGAGTGCACTGTATTGTTTGAGGTGTTGTCCTTTGGACGAGTTGTTAAACTGAAGTCCTGTCTGCCTGTTTGAGTGTTAAAGATCCCGTGACAGTATTTGAAAAGAGATGTGAGTTTCTCCTGGTGTCCTGGCCAGCAATACCCCCAGATAAAATTGGTCATTCACTTCATGGCTGCTTGTGGGACATTGCTGTGTGCAAATTGGCTGTTGTGTTTCCCATAAAAGACAATCGTTCCACTTTACAGTGTACCCAGTAAAGCAATTTGAGACATTGTGCTGAAGTAAAAGGTGCTAAACCAAATGTGGGACTGGTGGGATGAAAGTCTCCTCATTCTGCTGGCTATCTGGATGCTTTGGGAAGTGGGTTCACACATCATAACTGCCCATTATTGGAGTTTAAATTGACAATCTCCTCCAGAGAGGTCATGGAAGCAGCTTGTGTGAGAAGTGGATTTTTTTGATACCCGTTTGCCTGAAGGAAGTTTGATTAAAGACACTTAATATCCTTTGTATTTGATATAATCACATTCAAATGCTTTGAGGCGCTTCACAAAGTTTTCTGTAAAGTGCAGCGATTGTGTATTTCTAGATAGAGCTGCAATATATTTGCACATAATAGTGTCCCATAAACAACCAAAAAGTGATTGGCTCTCTTTGTATTGGGGATCTTTGGCCAAGACACTGTGTGAGCTTGTATAAGATGCATTTTTTTTATGCATGTTACACAAGCTCATCTGGAAGGTAATTATATTCTTTCACTCACTCATATGGATTACTTTGTCAATATTTTATCATTATTATTATTGAAGTTTCCTCACTTCTTTCTCCCAAATGCCCAAAGTGCCATCCTGCCAGTTCAGTTTTGTCTTGTAATTTGACTGTTCAGAAATTGATAATCACTTCACCATGTCTTACTCAAACTAATTGTTTCTCAGCAATTTCTCAGTAAGACTGGAACGCGCCTACATTCCTCAAGCCCTTCAGGCTTTTAAAATCCTACTGCGGGGTCAATTCAACATTTCTGCTTGACTCATCTCGTTTCTTTGCTAATTGTTTCAACCTTGGTGTTGATTGTGCAATGGGCCATGAACCTTCACCTATGATCTCAATTTAAAAACAAGTTACTGCTAAAGTTTCAAAGCTCAACATTTTTCATTGAGCTGGAGGGAGATGTGATCCGCACTACTTAGTTTGCATATGCTGGTTGAATGAATGAGTAAGAATATTAGATTAGCTACAATATTATTATTATTATATATATGATTTTCTGTTTGAAAAAAGTTCAACCTCTGAAGCTAACACCAACCCTTCCCCTTGTTTCTCTGTGTAACCTCTTCATAATGTTTGAGCGCAGTCTGCTTTCGAATTTTCTGTTTAATTTCATTGTGTTGCTCCTGCGTCAGTCTGTTTTGACTAGCCGACAAAATAATATTACAACCTATTCTTGTTTTTTTATAAAAAAGATTTCAAGTTCAAATCACAATGGTGAGGCTGCAAGGCTGTTTTCCCCAGAACCAGCAGAGGGCAGCAGACAAGAAGGTATGATGCATTCTGCTCCAAATTCATTCATTCTATAGCGCAGTGAGAGGAGCGTATAAATCTGTTTCATACATTCATTCCCTTAGTACTCAGAACGCTTTTACTATCTTTTTCTCCTGGGTCTTAGGGTCTTTCTTCGGAGTGCAAAATCACACAGGTTTCTTCATACAGTGTCTGCTGTCATGTTGCTTTGTGATTTGGAAATTTGATTTAAAGGAAGCAAAGCGGATGATATTTTTTTTTAAACAGAATGCTTCCTATCAAAACCTAAACTAGGTCCAAGGAATATTGCCTTAAACTACGTGTAGTTGTGTTGTGCAGCTCTGAAACTTCTAGAGTTTTTTGACTGTGAGCCACATACTCCATCCTTGGGGCACTCCTGGGAGTATAAATTGTTGGCATTTTTTAATCATTCTCCTGTATTGCCACAGGTTCTTGCTGTGCTGTTCTCATCCGCAGGGTACACTGATTTAGCTCCAAGGTACTGAATACTTCCTGGAAATGTTGTACTTTAATCAACTTTCTGGGAAGCATGCTTAAGTCGCACACCGAGGTATCAGTCCCTAGCAAGTATTGCTAGATTGTTTCTGACCAACTGGCAAATAGACAGTCTTCATGTGAGCTGAGTGCAGTTGAAACTCTGGTCTAACAGATGAGATGCCCATGTCCACGCTAGTTTATACAACTTTAGTAAACTTTCATCAAAATGTTTAAAAAACAATCTAACAAAAGTACTGTATAGAATAATTACAGATCCTTTTAACCCCCCCCCACTATGTTCAATGCATTTGGACGTTCAATCCAGAAATCCATGATGTCAACTTAAAATAACCAACACATTCATTTCTAACGTGTTTTCCTTGAGTTAGCTTGATCTGGTTGAGATGAGCGATGTTTGTGTGATCTGATACTCTATATCTGTGTTACAGTTTCATTGGATTCTTTGTTTTTCCAGGAAGTGATGTTTTGATTTCCCAATATGCTGTAGGCCAGAAAGAAGCAACAGAGGCAATCATCAAGCGGTAAGCTGCTGAGGGACAATTTCAGGAGTCCTGTAGAATAGTGGTTCGCATGCTCACCTCGCAAAAGAGAGGACCCATGTTTGATTCCTAAGTAGAAACCCAATTTTTAGTCAATTGGCGGATCACTTTCTGGGAATAAGAACCCCTCCGACAAAAAAAAAATGGTCATTCAACCCACAGTTGTTTCTAGGACATTGCTGTGTGCAATTGGCTGCCATGTTTCACCCATAAAATATACATTCAATCCACTTTACTATGTTCTGTGACGCACTTTGAGACATTCCGATGACTTGATATGACACTGTATCAAATGCAGGGATTATTATTATAATCTGACCAGTGTAACATTTCTTGGAGATGGTTTTCTTACTGCAGACTTGGAAAGGCTCAAATTAGTGTTACTTTGATTTTCAACTGTTCATTGATTTTCCTGTTCATTCATGTGGAATTTATTTGCAGTGTGCAAAAAAAAATGAAGAATCAAAGATTGAGTTGTCAATACTGTACTCTGGAAACAATAAAAAATGTATTGATAGACAGGATCCTTCTACAGATTTTAAATTTTCCTGAGGTTGTGAAAAATAGTAGTTCAAGACGATCTGCATTGCAAAAGTCTGTTTGCAAGTATCCTCCTTTGATTTTTTTACAATTGTTTAATCCCTTCATATTTTCTTTTATGAAATTTAGGTGACAATATTTTAGTGATGTTACACGGGAATTTTAGCATTTTTCCAGCTGATTACTATTCAGGCCTTGTGTCACCTCCAAGATAGTAAAGTGAAGAATTGTTCCTGATTTCAGAGAGTATAAATGGTTGCAGCAGTAGCTTTGAAAATCACTTAACATATTAGGTCTGCATGCTGCCATTCATCTGCTTGTGCTCCTTGTCTTAATACCAACTGTACTTCCAATTCTTCTGTTTGACTTTATTCATCTTCTGGATGAAACACATAGTGGTAGAGCGAAGGTAAAGCAGGTCTTAATAGAAATTTGATCAGCCATAACAGGAATTGAGCAAATCTCATCTCAAAATTAATCATGTATTACCTGGCAGAGCCCCATATTTCACCCACAAAACACAGTCAAACCACTTTACTGTATATCTTGTGAAACGTTTTGAGATGTCTCGACGATGTGATAAGGCTCTATATCAAATGTATGTATTATTATTTATGATGACCCCCATCTTAAAATCCCTCCTTGAAAGTCATAAAGAAGAATATATTTTCCTTTACAGTAAGTAACCTTCATGGTTACTTATTGGCCAACTAAGATATGTAATTCTTGTTTCAGAGGACCTGAAAGGAAAGAAAATCTTCCTTCAGAACCGCCTGAAAAATCTCCTTGACTTCTGTGCTTAAATTTGCTAATTGAGTGGGTGCGTCATCCTCTGGTGCGCAGTCTGCTGCAACAAATTTGTAAGATTTATAAATGATCAGACTCACGGGATTATACTAAATTGAGCCAGTAACAAATGCAATCTTATTTTGGAAGAGGAGTCTGCCTGTACAGTTCCTAAAGAGATGGCTTTGTGAGCATGACATCAAGTATATAATACTGCACCTCATAAAGTTCAGAAGACATGCAGAAGCACACACATAAATCCCTGTAGTCCACTGCAGTTTTAGTAAGAGCAGTTTAGTTTGACAACAGATTACATTTGGATAGTGCCTTTCACGTCGGGAGGACGTCTCTAGGTGCTGGACAGTCAAGGATTTGGAACTGAACTGGTCTTTGGGATCAGGAGGGATAGAGGGTAACGGTAGGAGGGTGACCAAAGGCACGTTTGAGGAGGAGGGTCTTGAGACAGGCCTTGAAGGAGGCAAGGGAGAATTTTGGGGGAATTGTGGGATGGAATTCCAAAGAGTGGGGGCAGAGAGGCTCAATGAGACAATACAAGGTAGATTTTCCAGGTACTTTGCCCTGAGTTGTATCTTTCTCAAGCTGTTTTACTACACTGCTAGCTTAAGTCTAAACTCTATGCCAAAGTTTGCACTTTTAATTTTCCAAGGGTTTCACGTGTATTTGCTACTGTGATTCATGTCATCTGATCCCAACTCTTCGATGCTAAACCATCACTAGGAGTCTGTTTTAGAAATCTGACCTCTGCAGCTAAATACTCTTTTGCTTTATCATCAATACAAATCCGACACATTGGTGGAATACATTGGAACCTCTTTATGCATATTCACTTCTCACTTTGAATCCCGATTTAATCTTTTTTCACCCAATCTATTGCTAGCTGTTAAAAAGGTAATTGGGGCTTCACAGCCTCATCCCCTTCCCCCTCAGGACAGTCCTTGTGTCCTTTTTGTTAGCAAGGTTGAATGAAGTGCTGAGCTAAACTGATGAAAGCATTTTAATAATGTACAGGGAGCAGGTTAACAATCTATACTCTGTATACAGGCAAATTAAATCAATGTTGTGCTAGATTTGTGTCCGGTAACATCTTAATTTACTGGAGATTCCTGCCACTGAATCCATACACACACAATCATATTCCTGTCCCTTCAGTTGTGCATATCTGTCCCTATTTGCTGGGCTTCTTTCTGTTGTAGTTCTCTTTCAGCCTTAAGCAAGCCAATGAAGGCTTAATGGTTTATTCTTCTTCCTTAGAGAAGTGAATGAGAATGAATGTATTTCAGTGTTTGTGTATTTCAAATACTTCCAGCTGTAATCCCCAGATCCAGTTTTGATGCATTAGATTGCCAAATTAGGTACTGTATATGTAATAGTGAGATCCTGCGTGCATTAAGCTTAATTGGCTTCAGCTCCTGAGAGAACGCACAGATTCACCTTCATTGTTTTCTCGGTTAGAGAGGTGCAACATTGGCTGCATTTGTAGGGATATAATCATGGAGGCATTTCCTGGTCACTTTGGAACAATCAGCTAACAGCAGGATGATTAAACCAAAGTAACATCCCACAGATATTAAATTTCAAATATTTTATGAAAAGGAATTTCATCCTTTAAATGGCACATTTTAATTGTATTCAGATTTAAGTTTAACAAATATTTGAATGGTCACCTTTCACACAGTGCTTTCTCTACAGGCTTCTGCAATGTTGCTATCGCTTATTGCTGTTCAGCCTAAACATCCATTTCCTCCTGCACTTCCCCACCCCCATGGGCCCTACACACTTCTTATATCCAAGAGCACAGAGGAAATATCAGCACAGCAACAAGTTTGATTTAAACGTCACTGAAGCACCTATTATACCAGCTGCAGAATGTCAGTAACTTATGTAGTAAGCAGTTTCCAGCAACAGTTTTCTTGTTGTGTTGTGCTGAAGTTTGTATCAATTGAACTCTGCAGAAAAGACAAATGTGTGGACCTTGGGTAATGACTTTGTCGGGGTTGGCTTGTGATGCCCATCTGGAGTTGCATAATCTACCAACGTTATTTGTTTGCATTTGAGGCCGGGTACTGGAGGATAATCGTTAATTAAACTGTAGCACAGAATGAGTCACTATCTTCAGGAGAGAGGGGTTAGGGGGAAAATTGGAATCATCTTCATATACACCTATGTTCTGAATATCAGATGAAGAAACATAATGAAAATGCTATGAAATTTGCTCCTCCAGTTTTCACTCCTTTCCATCCCTTTTCATTGGCGGGAGAGCCTTCAGCTACTCTATTCTTAACTCTGGAATTCCATCCCCCAATCACTCTGCCTTGCCCCCTCCTTAGCCTCCTTCAAGTCCTGCCTCAAGACCATCCTCTTCGATCATGCCATTGGCCATCCCCCTTCCCCTCCACTCCCTTCCCCCTTCCCCCCCCCCCACCCCAGCTCGGGTCTGAAATGCTGTACACTGTCCAGCACCTTGGGACGTCTCCCGACGTGAAAGGCACTATACAAATGTAATCTTCTTGTTCTTGTTTTCTGAAGGCATCCGATTTCTTCTTCCTTCTAGTGGTTATAGTCCATAGTGCTGATTGCTCTCACCCAAGTGGCTATTTAATGATGCCACATCCTCTTTTTTTTTCAATGGGAAATGTGAAGTTAGTAATACCTGAAATGAGAAACGTTGTTTTGTTTCTGGCAATACATGATCAATCTGTTCAAATGTCTCTATCAAACATAAAAATCACCGCATCAAGCTGTTTGTAAGTGTGCCTGAGCATAAATTGTATGAACTGTTGTACACAGTGGGTGCAGAATGTACTGTTAAACTATGGACTATTTCTGAACCCAATCTGCAGCTTTTATTAGATTTTTTGCTTGGTGGTCCTCAATCACCAAAGATGTGAAGTACATGAGAATAAATCAAGTGGTATGTGAGCCCTTAAGGCAGGAATGAATTATCACTGCTGGCATGAGTAGTTTGATGTTAATAAACCACTGATCCCAACAGGTATTCTATTTATCCAATGCCAATGCTCTATAATTGATACTTGAAAGGTTTTGTGTTGTAATTTTTGCTTTCACTTATAATTTAGTTAGAAGTGATTATGTATACACTGTACTGATACATAAGGGATATATCAAATTTGTAATGCACTTGGTGTCTGCAAGCTGACGTGTCACAACCGAGCTCCATTTATTGTTCATTGAAAACGCGAGCTATCAAATATGAAATATTGGTCTGGAGGCCAGTTATTGTATAACATCTGACCATTTTTAGCATATTTTGTCATTGTATTCCAATCCTGGCAAACTGCTGCTGTCCCTGTCACTGATACAATGGTTAAAATCGATGACTATTTCAAAATCCTTTAGCAGCTGTCATCTACATTTCTCTGTAAAATAAATTGTTTGTATAAGGGCATTTTGTTTGAAATTAGAGATTGAACAAGTGCAGCACAAAGTGGAAATTTGCTATAATGTAGAGATAGTCCCAATATGTAGGTACCCAATTTCTACAGAATAGTGTTCCTTTGTTGGAAATTAACTTAAAATGGATTTATATTGGAAACATTAGCAAATCATTTCTGTTATGTTCTGTCTTGCATACATTTAATTGTAATAGAAAACATTCTGAAATGTAAACCTTTATGCTTTTAACTTTAAATTGTAGAAGTGGTAGGTTTAAAGCCTGTTTTAAAGCAAGGTGACTACATTGTAAAATGTGTATGATCTGAACACAGAATTTATTTTTAAACAAGATGCAGCTGAAAGCTTTGAGTTGCAAGAGTGAGTGCAGAAAACAGTTTGGGATTTTCCATTTTTCTCAGTCGAACAATAATCACTTAAGGGAAATCAATATCACATATTATTTAATGAAAAATTGGAAATGGGTGTACATACTGTTGATATTTATGTACATTCACAGAATGAGCTTTGTTTTTAATGTGTTTTTGAGAACCTTTTTAATCCTTTTTTTTATTTGGTTCTTCTATCAAAGCAGCAAGTTTCAAAGTGGCCCTGTAGGGAAAACCGTGAAAGTACAATTCCTGGGTAACGCTGTGACTGAAAAAAAGGAGTACGTCCCACAGGATACCAAAGAAACTCTTTGTAACCAGGGTTCTGCTACAAGTGCAGCAGCTGCTACTGCAGCAGCCATTGCCGCCACAGCTCCTCTCCTCAAGGTCAGTGAGAGCTCAGCTTCCAGTGTGTTAAGCAGATGCTGTGTTAACCACATGGTCATGGAATACATGTGGCTTTTCATTTTTACCATTGATCAGTAGCATATGTTACACATTATGATGCAATCTTTTTAGTATCAAACACAACTGTTTTTTGTATTTTGAAGAAGGGGAAGTGAAAAGTAACATGAAGCGCCAGTGTTGCTGTAATGAAAATGCTGAATGAGGAAGGATGATTAAAAAAAATTGGTTTCAATACCAAGAAACTGAAGTGAGACAAAGTTAAAGTGAGACACATTTAATTTAAAGCGACAGGATGCATTGATTGAAGTAAGTTTGGATCAATATTATGATCAGCCAGTGAAAGGTGTTCATTTTAGGAAATAAAATATTTTCGATACTTTTAATTCAATATCAGTGTCAAATATTGTCAGGCAAAGTATATCAGGGATGAAAGTAGAGATGCAGTACATCTTGCAAAATGCCCAAGAGTGTGCCTAACTTGAGCTTCAAAGAACTGTTAACAATAATAATAATAATGGAGACTATTGGTTACAGTACTCACCTTGCAAGCAATTGGACCTGGGTTCCATTCCCGGGAGGGCAAAACAGGCAAGTTTCCTTATACCACACAAGTCTGTTTACCTACCAGTAAGTAGGAACCCGGTTGTTAGTTGATTGGTGGATTGCTTTTTCGGGAATAATAATCCCTTGAAAAAAATAATAATAATAATTTGGTCACTTCATCGGTGACTGTTTGTGGGACACTGCTGTGCACAATTGGATGCTGCGTTTTGCCCACATAATATACAGTCAATTCACTTGGTGTGATAAGGCACTATATCAAATGCAAGGTTTATTATAATATTACAAATCTTTAAATTTCAATTAGTGCCTATTACATTGAAGCACAGGTAGTTGCTGTCAAGTTTAGTGACTGTATTTTAAGCAAACTTAAGTGAGCTTGTTAATTGGCAGACTGCCATCTTCACAGCTTCTATGAGTGCGATTGACAGTTTACTGACTGATGGTGAAATATTGGCTGTTTAACATTGTGGTTCTTCACCTTCTGGTTACAAATACACAAAACATACTTATAATTAGCTATCGCACACTAAATAAATTATTTGACCCATTTGGTTTAATTGGAGAAGATATATCAAATATCTGGTATTGTGTGGTCTGATGATTATACAATCTACTAATAGGCTTTCAAAACAGTTATGGCGCTTTTCAGTTAATTGCCATTTTTTTCTGTTTGTTCAGGCCCAAAGTGACCTGGAAACAAAAATTGTTTCTGTGGTTGAGATGGTGAGCAAACTTCAGGAAATGAATCGACAGGTTGCAGAGAAGAAAGAAAAGACCCCAGTTCAACAACCCGAGTCTGACAAGCACCGAGAGAGGGTCAAGGAGTTGGAGATGCAGCTGAACAAACTGTTGGAACAGCGTCTCTGCCACCTGGAGAAACTTCAGCAACAACAGCTAGAACTTCAGGTATGTTGGTTAGGGCAGAGCATAAATTAATGGCTATGCAGCAAAACATTTTTTCCACCACTACATATACTATCCATTCTTCCTATGTATTAAAAGTATATTGCCCACGTTCATTTCTTTATAGATTTCAAACATCTTCAAATATGTTACTTAATGGTAGATAACAGTATCACCGAAAAGGCTAACTAATCCAGATAAGGAGAAAAGTGTGATCTAGGTTGATTAGAACCAACAAACTACAGTACGGACAATTATTGTGCAGCTGGAAGCCAATGGTTCCTTGCTGACTCTCAAACAGCTATCCCTTGAGTCCCACTGTTTTGCCCTCTTGTATTTCTCTCTATCTATTTCATTTTTAATAGCTAAAATAAATTCTCCCACAATCACCATTCTAAGTAGAACATTCTATGTCCTAACAACCTTCTGTTTAATAAAAGAAATCCTCTAGCCTTTTCCTTTATTCTTTTGGTAATTAACTTAAATTTGTGCCCTCTTGTTAATGATTCACCGATCGATGGAAATAATTTCTCCCTGTCTATTTTATCAACCTCCCTCACTATGCAGCATAATTTAAATTCCAAACTAGTGGTGTCTCATTGTAGGTATTTAGGTTTGAAGTTAATTCTCAAAATTGAAATTTTCGTAATTTTTTAAAAAAAGCTTTAAATGAAATGTGTTCAGTTGCAATTCATTTGAAAGATGTTATGAACATCAAAACTCTTTTGAGGTTTGTGTAAATCCGAAGAATGTATAATAGATACAACACTGCCCTACTTTTCTGTAATGGATACCATGTGTTATTGTTCCTATATTTGTCGCACAACGAGATGTTTTCTGGCTAATGTTTCAGTGTGTGGTGGCTGTCGTTATAACTTGTGTTGGCTTTTATGATGGGAAGAGTGTTTTACATATGCCATTAACACTTCAGAGTTATTGACAAAGAAAAGAGGAGTTTCCTGGAAATGTATCCCTGTCTTGTGAAAATTGTACACAAAAAGGAGAACAGTATTATACTAGGGAATGGGTAAGAGCATACAGTTCAGATTAGAAGCAAAGGAACCTGAGAGACCACATTTGGATCACTAGGTTCTGAGTACAGAACTGTTAACAGAGATGTAATTATGCTTGAAAGAATATTTAGCTCCCAAATGCACAAATAATTTATTCCTTTTCTTATCCAAGTAGCATAACTAATGCAATAAATTGGTTGACATACTGTATTTTGCATTTCTAAATACTGTTGACGAAGGCTAACTTCTTATGATGATAACAATAATCCTTGCATTTGATATAGTGCCTTATCACGTCATTGAGACGCTTCACAGAATATACTGAAAGTGAATTGACTGTATATTTTGTGGGCGAAGCGTGGCAGCCAGTTGATCACAGCAGTGTCCCAATCATGGATTGAGAAACCAAATTATTTTATTTATTTAAATAATCTGTGATCACATATACAGTAGTTTAAAATAGGTAGTTCTTGATTTCTGAAATTGTGAAGATAAAATCTTGCTGTACAGTTTCATTTGGAGTTGTCATGTGAAATACATATTTCAATCTTCTATTGTCTTCATAAATGTAAATGTCTTTGCAATTGAGTGTATATAACAATGAAGATAATTCTAATTGTACTTTTATCGATTTGCATTGTCTAAAGAGATGAATGGCCTCTTTTTACCTTTCAAAATGCTGAATGTTAATTGATCATCAAAAAAGTAATTTGAACACTTCATCAGATTTAAGATGGCTTTGAAAGTTTCACTGTTGTTCAAGTGTAATTTTTCTTAAGCTTGCTATGTGTATATGCACTATATGTAATATATATTTAAATTGAAACACCTGTCACACGTTTAGGGTGTTTGCTTCATACTATGCAATAGTTAAATGTTGTTCCTTTTGGTTTGTCCTTTAGTCTCAGCTGATGACCTCGGCATTTGCAGCCAACAAAATCCATCCCTTTGGTGCACCTCAAGCACGTTCTGACATAGTGTCACAGAGTTCAGCAGCATATAGTATTGCAGCACAGACTTTGAACCACGGTCTCCATCAGTTGCCTAGCAACAACCTCTATTACGTTTCTCTCAAAGATATGCCATCTGACTCCTCTGCCGCACTGGGTGAGAACAAAAACAGCTTCTGTGCAATTGGGAGCTTATTTTCTTTTTTTCTAATAAATCGCCATTATATTATTTAATAAAAAACCCAAGATCTGCACAATGACCAAGAAATATTTTTTGTAGAGGCATTAAAGGTAATTATTATAATAAGCTAGGAATGCTTGTAAATGGCAGGTTTCCGTATAGAGTGCATAAAAGATTGATTTTGATTCCCTCCATTAAATACATTGCTTTTAAATAAGTGAAGACTTGGGTGTCTTTTTTTGCCATGTCAAAAGGTGCATGGAAATAATAGACCATATTTGCAGTTAGTGTGTTTTTGATTGCTCAATTTACTGATAATTCTGTAATGTTTTGGATTCCCAAAGTGCATTGAATACACTGTGGCATTTGCAGCATTTTGGTTCCAGATCATCCATGTCAAAACATATGGATTCCGAGAAATCTCTGCAGGTGCACTCTTCATCGCACTATAATATTTGTACAGCGAGAGGCTGCTAACAAACTACGTGTATGTTGTGGTGGCATTAGAACGTACTACAATTCCACTGACCTAATAATTTCTGCAGTTGCAAATCTTGGATCTTGATGGATTGAATTGTTTTAAGCCCCAACAATGAGTAATTTAATGCCATTTTGACTTAATTACATTTATTTTTAATTTTTTTTTAAACATTGTACAGAATTATTGTTAAATTATTTTTCCATTACGTAAAACTGATCAACAACCCCCCCCCCCCCCCCAATAAAGAATAGTAATTATGGGACTCATTTTAGGCTGTTTTGATCTATCTGACATTGCCAATTTGTAGCTATACTTGTGTCACACAGCGAAGAGAAATCTACTGTCTTGATACGCAGGATATAGTATTGGAAAAAGTGAACTGTTAAGACCCGTTCATGAGAAAACTTGATTGGATCAGTTGCAGAGTTTGACAATACAAGGGAGTTGAATATGTTATTCATTGGCTTTTAACATTGTCAACAATGTGAATTATAATTAACAATAATAATAATTGTTTAGTATTAACAATGCATTTATTTTTTCATTGTGATTTATGCAAACCATTCCAGTCCTCAAATATCTGCAAAATTGTACCAGCTTTCACACACACAAAATTGGTTTTAGATTTGAAATTGTAAGGTTTCGGAAACACCTGACTATTGACTTCAATCTCTACTGTCTTATTCCTTTGAATAATTAGACTCAGTAATTCCAGTGTGTGTGTGTGTGTGTTTGTGTGTGTGTGCGCCATCCACTTCCTGCAACAAACACAATTTTCCAAAACAAAATGACAGAAATGGAGAAAGGGTGTTTGAGATTATTTTATGTAAAGGTTACTCATTTTGAAAAGGGAATTAAATGGAAAAAAAGTCTGGCAAATTCTAGCTAGTTGGAAAATACACATTTATAAAAAATTGATATGCAATTGTATGCTCAAAATATCATTGTGTTCATAAAATGAATTTTGCAATATTTAACCCAGTATGTTAATAAATGTCCTTCCATCGACTAGAGATTATTATTAACTAGAACTTTAAAGTATTGGAATTTAATTTTGTTAACGTATTTATCACCTTTATTTATATAGCTGATGAGAAAGCTGAAGTATGTCATGTTTTCCAAACCCTTTAAGTTTAACTCACAAGCTGAGTATTTTCGTGTGTGCATTAGAGGGCACTCTGCTTCTGTGTATTGACTTACTGAATGGAGAGTTGCAACAGGGCATCCAGTGAGCCACTGATCAATGAATGCAACTACAGAGGATGGTCATTTTTTCTAATTCCTTCTAAAACTAGAAATAATGCTTTTCTTAATAAATATCAATAAGCAATTTACTGAAAATGCATTGTTTCAATATTCTTAACTGTACAAAGAGGCTTTAACCTGATTTATCAATACAGAGAACTTTTTATGTGAAGCCATGAGTTTCTGTGAATAGAGAGATACTTGAGATGTAGCTCTTTGTAAAAGGTATTGATTCTGAATTTATCACGAAAGTTATGGTAGAAATAGAAATGTAGTGGATTAAACTTATGTACAAAATACTCACCACACATTATAATAAATCCTATGCAGCGTTTTGAGACTTCCTTCTGACTTGAAAGGCGCAACATCAAATTCAAGTAGTTTTATTTGCAATTTATAAATAGATTTATTTTCAATGTTAGTGAGTGGGTGTTAGCTGACACAAGTGAACTCTTCTAAGAACTAGATTATTTGCAAGTAGTAAAATTAATTTACCAGCTATCTGATTGTTCTGTTGGAAAATGAATCAATGTGATGGAAAAATAAACACCACGCTGTAATGGTAAAGGTCTTTTGAATAGCTTTATGTAGCATTAAGTAATCTTAGCACAAAATCAGAATGTTAGTGCAGGATATTAGCTGATATAAGCACTGACGCACTGGAGTAAGAATTTAAAAATTGGTTTGAATAGATGCTGTTGTTAAAATTTTAATGTGTTAAAAGTAAACTTATAATCTTCAGATTTTCTTACAAATAAAGCTTATTTCATGTTCCTTCTCTTTGAGGGTGGTTGTGTTGAAATATGTGGCTGACTGGTGCTCAATTCTCACTTTGTTGAGTGCAGATTGGATGTAACCTTTTAAGGTTAAAAACTGTAAAACTCAAATTGTGTTGATTGTATAATTCAAATTGGCTTTTCATTTGTTATCCGAATTATGCTGATTTTATTTCAAACTTAAGTTTTTAAGGTTTTAGACTGTACTTTCCTTTCAAACGTGAGTATTAGCCCCATTTTGCAAGGGTCTACAGCAATATGTTTACCTTTTGTGCATGCAATGAGATAATCTGAATAGTTAAATGTGCCCTGTGAATGATTTGGCAAACATTTAATTTACGTTTAGGTTGGAGGTCATTCCCAATAGGCCCCTCTTTCAGTTGACTAATGCTTTTTTTTAAGGAAAATAGAGCATTACTCTGGAGGAAGAGAGACAGCAATACTGTACTTTCAGGGGGCACTGCCACTGGAGAGTGGATGTGTAAACACAGGGCCCCTTACATCTGTATGTGTATGTGCAAATACCCACGATCGGTGAGGGTTTGGGGAAACTGCATACATATATGCACATTGTCTGAAAATGAAGCACTATTTGTGCCTATAACCATGGACGTATATGGTGGTGACTGAATTGTAGAATAGGTTTAATTTTCACTTTCTTTTGCTATATTATCTTTAATCCCCTGAAAATCTTTAAAACCCCTGTTTCAATAATTTAGACCTTACGGGTTAGTGCAGCTTGAAGATGGATTATGTACGTGAAAAGCCATGAATATCACCCTTGAATTTGATACAGTAGCTTTAACACTGAAAAGTATTACTTAAAGTGCTTTGCAGATAACCGCTGTCAAGTGCAGTCAGTGTGTACAACAAAGCAGAAGTCCAAAATATTTTTTCTTAAAGTACTTAATGCGAAGTCTCTTTTATTTCAGCTAATGGTAGACAACCAGCTACCGGCAGATTTAGGATGGAAAACTCTCCTCTACAGACCCCCGCACCACGCAGGTATGCTCCTGTACCCATGTCCAAGGATGGTAAAGTTCAGCAAGACAAGGGAACATCCATTGTTCAGAAGGATGGAATGACTACTAGAGTTGGACATGGTAGGACAAAAAAAAAAGCTTAATAGTAACTGTTAATAAACTGTCAGGAACTTTTATATTGAGAATTAATACTTGCATTTAATATAGAGCTTTACACATCAAAACATCTTCCCAAACAGCTGCATTAGAGTGCAGTGTTTTCGTTAGGCAATTGTGAGAATTGATCACCTCCAGGAAGTTCCATTTTAAAAAAAAACACATTTAGGTGAGAACTTTTAATTTTGGTGTGCATTTGAATTTGAAGGAAGGAGCATTGATCAGGAACATTACATTCTTTGGAACTTTCATGTCGGGAGGACATCTCAAAGAGCTTCACAGCTTTTACTGCAGAGGGTAGAGACTGTATTTGGTGGACACACTAGTTCTATTTGTGGCTATTTCCATACCATTTGATACAACATAGAAACATAACAATATATAAAGTAAATGAATTACTGAATTTTAAACTGTAAAATAACGTTTCTGGTATCAACGGCAGGGCGAAAAGTTGTGCAAATTTCCTTACTACACACACCACTGTTTACCTAGCAGTAAGTAGGAACCTGGTTATCAATTGGTGGATCACTCTTCCGGGATAATAATCCTTAAAATAAAAAACACTTGGTTACTCAATCCATAACTGTTTGTGGGATACTGCTGTGCGCAATGGCCTACCACATTTCACCCACAAATATACAGTCAATTCACTTTACAGTATATTCTGTGAAGCGCTCTGAGACATCTAGAAGACATGAAAAGCGCTATATTAAATGCAAGGATTATTATTAGTATCTTTGTAGTAGCCACAAGATCCTATCACCTACTATGATATCACATAACTTTCAGATTTAATTGTTAATGTTTGACCATGTACACACTTACTAACCTTTCAGTTTAACTTTTTCTCAAGTAATTAATCCACTACATTTAATAAAGTCTGTTATTCTGTGGACATTAATGCTTTCATGAACCCTACAAGTTGGTATTTCACAAAACTGCAATTCTTGAAACATTTAAGAGCTCAGTAATCTTTGGTCACCTAGTTGTAAAACTTGATTCTGTTTCCTACACATTTCTTGTTTATACTTTAATGTGTTTAATCGTTGCTCATGTGTGGGTTGCATGAGTTTCCAAGAAAAATAAATTCTCAAATTAAATGCTTCCAACATAATCGCAATGAAATCCAGGACAGGTCGCACTACTTCTAACCATTAGGTTCATTAAACTCAATGACTAATCCAATGTCCAGTATATCATGCAGCCCTAGTACTTCATGCAAACAAAATAATTATTTCCTTGATTTGTCACAATAAGAACTTCAATAAGAATTTCATTTTGAGAATATTTTGTGGTATTCATTTGCTGGTGTATCTGTTAGGAAGTGGCTATATTACTCACTGACCGCTGAATAGTTCCACTTGTGAGGAAGTGGAATAAGATGCAGGTATCTTATTAACCACTCTTTTTCAACAGGACAAAGTCTTATTGACAGGGTAACTATATATACGTTCAGCTTAATTCGACTACCAATATTTGGAATTGGTGGTTGCAAAATTCCAAAGGTTTAGATCCCAGACCTGCTATTTCGAGTCTAGACATGAAGAAAATATCTGATGCACCAAAAGAAACTCTGTGCTATGATAGTGATACTGTTCTCTTTTGAAATAGGAATTTCTGGTGTGCCTGCATTGTCGTAATAGCATAGGGTGCAATGCAACAGAACATTAAGCAACCTTTTGCAGTTTGATACTGTGAAGACATTGACTATTAAATGCATAAAACATATCTACAAATCTGCAAAATCTGCAGATTTTTAAGTTATCTTTAGAAGACTCGGAACAGAACATAGCTTTGTGAGTAAAGCTTCAATAATTGTTTTAAACCACGAGACATCTCTGGACTAGTATCTTGTTACAGATACTTTCTATAATGGGTGTGACAGAGTGGGGTGGTGTAGAGTTGGGAGGGGTGTGGGGGAGAGGCCTGACACTAGAGGCTGGGAGGAATAAGGCTTTGGTGTGTTGTATAAGGAGTGCTGTTGAGTCCTGTAGTGTCGTGTTTAGAGCACTCGTCTCGCAAGCAAGAGGACCCGGGTTTGATTCCCGGGCGGGGAAAACCTTGGCCAAGTTTCCTTACTCCACACACATGCCTCTGTTTACATAGAAGTAAGTAGGAATACTTTACCGGTAATAATCCCTCCAAAAACATATTTGGTCATTCAATCTACGATTGTGGGGAAACTGCTGTGCATTATTGGCTGCTGCGTTTCACCCACAAAATATACAGTCACTACACTTTACAGTATATTCTGTGAAGTGCTTTGAGAAGTCTCAAAGACGTGATAAGACGCTATATCAAATACAAGGATTATTATATTCTATGAACGCTGTGAGATATCTTGAAGACGTGTATATCAAATTATTATTAATGTTAAATATCACAAGCAGTTAAGATGCTAGGAGGGCTTAAGATAACCATGGGTAGGACACAAAAGACAAACTTTTAGGATTGCCCCTTCATTGTGTTTATGGCCACATTGCTTGGTCTATCAATGGGTTGGAGGGAAGGTCATCAGATTAGCAAAGACTTTGAGGTAACAGGTCTCCTCCCCATCTCTGACCTTTGATAAAGAGGAGTCATTTCTGAAAAACTTTATTTGATGATTTACATGGGAAACCTGCTCTTGGTGGCAAAACTTGAATGTCTGTGCTCCAAGTATCCACAAAAATAATTTAATGACTTCCACACCAGTCATTACATTATTATTAATCTGTGGATTTTAATCATTGGCCCAAAAGGTAAAAGAACATTGCTTTTAGCCTCTGCCACAAATTCTCTGGCACATAAACTTGTACCATTTCTAATAATAAAAACTAGTTGAGGAACCAAGGACGACTAAACAGGACAGTACCCAACGCTGAAGTGAATTTCAAAAGGGTAGATTCCAACTGCAGCCAAACAACAATTTATGATTTCTCTGTCCTTGACCCTATCCAATTCTATTTATGACTTTGCTGACCAATGTAGGAAAACATACGGTTACAATAATAAAACCACCTGTATTCAGGCTTATCAGAGGCAATGAGCATGATTGCTTTACAATCCTTGGAGGCCCTTCACAAAGGAAAAATCTTACAGCTAGCATTCAAACAGGAATTAGATGGATTTTCAGCATTGTCTTTGTGGGATTAAAGAGTAATGTATGAAAGATCCATCTAATACTTGCATTTAAATGTTATATAGAGTCCCCCATGGTCATTTTGGATCCTTGTTTGTTAACCATACAGTTAAGTTTATGATCTCCCAGTGCTGTCTGGGTTTTGCAATAAAAATCTCAGAATTCTGTACCTTTGAATGAGTGCCTAAAAAGAGTCCATTAGGCTTGAGTAGCTGCCTTTTGTGTGTGTTGAACACAATTCTGGTTATTCCCAAAGCAGGAATCTTGTAATCTGCTTGGGACCAACCAAGATTTGGCAGAAAATACAAATCCTCTCACAAATGATGACCTGCAGATCACTGAAATGCTGTATTTGCAAATGCACAGTACAATCCAACAAGTGTGATGAGGTAATAGTTTACAGCACTGCTGCAAAGCACTTTGTTAATACATCATTAACTCTGTAAGTTAGTAAACATTGAATATAAAAGGCTCTTGTTGAGAAATGGAAGGTATGATTTAGTTACTCATTGATTTGAGAATTTAGCTGCCAGGATACCTGAGTTGCTCTACTGAAACCACGGTGTTAATAAATACTAGCAATCTGTTTCACAACTGTGGAGACCAAGCCGTGAATGTTTCAGGATTCCTCAATGTTAGATTACCAATTTGTAGGTATAATCTTACTCATTCCAAAGCGTATCCTGATATTCCCCAGGCACAACCAGTTTAAAATGCTGTGCCTGATTATAACCAGTTCAGAAACCATATGTAATCATGTTGCTTTCTTGAAATGAAACAAGGAATGTTTCATAGTCCTGCATCATCAAAGTGCAGATCATCACCTTTACTTTAAGATCAGCCTTCGTAATGGGTTACAAAAGAACTGGCATGTTAAAAGGAATGTAAAAAATGACATCTTGCAAGAGTGGGGCAAACTGCCTTTTGCCTAACAACATCTTATTTCTCTCTTTGTTTGCCTGCAGCAAGATAACTGAAATTGTGGGACCTGTGCTCATATGCTGCTTTTGCTTCAAGTTACGTTAAAATGCAGGCATATGGACTTGCTACACATACATGTATTAATGTGTTTTGAGTTTGGAGCATGTGTTTTTTCTGTGATGTACTCTGAGGTGAAGGGGGAATTTTGACACCTGTTAAGACATCTGTTTAGATCAGAAAGCTTTACCTGAGTCACTGTAATCTTGTGCCAACTTACATTTCTGTATCTCCTTATTGATTATGTTTCTGGTTACTAGTATTGTATATTATCATTAATTTTCCATACTTCTAATAACTGGTCTGCAAAACTGACATAACTGATGCCTTAACTGGGGTACATGACTATATTGTGTAGTGTTGCCTCAAAACTGTAGTGACGAGTAATATACTAGAGAAGTTGGTGGGTATGCATCCGCAGATTGCAGAAAGCTTTACTCAAAAATTTCTACATTTGTTTGAAATGGGTTAATAAGAATGTGGTTCATTCACAATGACTCAATATATCAGATTAATGTGTGTGAAGTTGCACTTTTTGTTCTCTTTATTATGCTCTGCATATCATTTTAAATCCTGCATATGGTAAATCCATATTATTTTTTCTCTATCCTTTCTTATTGGCATCAGCTATTTTGTGCCGCTATCATGAGCGAGATGGAGAAAGGGTTTTCTTTCATCATCCTCTTTTGCCCTTTAGGCTAATTTTCATTGTTATTTAGTGATTTTTTTTGGTGGGTTGTAATTTATGGCAGTATTGATCTTGCGTTAAATTCTGCTGTTGGAATCCTTGCCAAAAACTAAATTTTTTTTGATTCAAATAACTGTTGTGGTCTTTGAGCTATGACTTGGCATTCCAGCTTTTTCAACTATTTCGGGGAAGGCTGATGATAAGGGTCAGTAAACTTAGCGGACGTAAAAGTGCTGATCCAGAACCTTTTTTATATAACTAAGCTTAAAAAGTTTGAACAACCAGACTTCTTCCCAAGAAAGAATTGTTAGCTTAAAACTTTCATTGTCAGAGTAAAATTAAGCTTTTACAAAATTGTAAACACCTTGAGGAAAAACATTGCCATCGATCTTGGTTAAGGATCATAGACTAATTATGTTAGAGATGATCCCTACTGCTGGCTTTAGTTGGGTATTGTCTTGCTCTTTGTAGTGATTCTGAAACAAACTACTTGCCCTCTGAACTCAATGGATTAGACCCTGACTTCTCATTGGAAGTACCAATTAGATGTCCCTCTTTGGAGCACTTTGAGTTGGGTAGCCATTGCAGTTCATCTCTTATATAATTTTATTATATCAGCTGGTTTTGCCAGCTCATTGGACATCTGCACCATCCATTGAGGAACAAAATAGACACAGGCATCTTTAAGATGGTGGATATGATTTCCGGAGTCTTGCCCAGTAAATCCCTCAGTCCAGGTATACCTACAATAAAATTAACCCTTCCCCTGAGGTTTACCAATTTCTACCGTGATCAAATGGATTTCAGACAGACTACCCTTAAACGTGTGATCGGGCATCTGTTTGGTGTGATCGGGCGGATAGTTAAGATCCTTTGGTATGACTGTATTTTGAAGAGCAGGAGTTTGGAATTTTGGCCAGTTTTCTTCTATCACTCAAAATATTTATTTAAAAACTTTAATTGTTCGTTCATCTCCTTGTTGTTTGTGAATCAATGCTGGTGCAGATTAGCATTGCCTACACACAATTAATATCCATACATTTAAAAATTAACTCATTGGATAAAGCTTGATGTGATCAGATGCTGTATCAAATCAACTATGATTAACTGTTCGTAAGTATTAACATATTTAAGACTATTAAAAACATTAAATAATAATAATCTTTGCATTTGATACAGCGCCTTTTTAATGTGTCAAGACATCTCAAAGTGTTTCACAGGACATACTGTGAAACGGATTGAGTGTATTTTCTGGGTGAAATTGACGGGGTAAAAAAGAGGGTAATGTTGCCCCAACTCATCATATTGGCAGAAATGCTGACCATTTACTCTGGTATATACTTCGTAATCGTTGTAGAATTTTATATTTTTAAGATAGTTTTGAAACTTAAATTGAAGATAAGAATGTCATGATGATTTTTCCGAAACCAATATTGAAGTGGAAATCAACCTTGACCTTTAAACCAACTCCACTGTGCTTAGCAACCTTGTGATCTCACCCCAAATGTTTTTATCTGTTTCCTTGCAGTAGGTGTTTGAAGATATAACTGGATATCTCTTATCTACCAGACTGATTAGAAATGATTTTATTCCATGGGGTTCTGATGCTCTTGGGAAGAGTAAATTGCTTAAAGATGACAGTAGCCTCCAAGATGAAATATATCTGTATGTTGCCCTATCGATCCCAGTTGTATAGTTTAGCACACTGTGCAATCTATGGCATACTTATCTGGGCTAACAGTAGATCCTGCCTCATCTTCAGAATGTCGTCACTCCCTGAGGAACACAGGAGCTGCTGAGTCTCTAAACCAATATCTGTTTCACATGCTCCTCATTCATGGCATCTCTCACAATGATTCAATTCTTCTCATCACTCTTCCCCAGTCTCTCTGCTTAAATTAAATAAGTCGATATTTCAAACCACTCTGAACACTTTTACTCTTTTGTAACATGTGGAGAATGGAATTTCCATCATAAACTTACAATGGAAAGTTTATTAGCACTTGTTATTGCCCCACCAGAGCCACCAAGTTATTGTCATTGAAGAGATGCAAGAAATGAATATCGATGGCTCAGTATGGCATCTTTAAAGCCCTCAAGATACTAGCGAGGGAGAATGATTTTAGCTTCTCAAAAAGATCATCGTGGTAGTGTTCCGAAAGATTTTTTAATAAAGTATCTATTATTTAAAGTTGGTGAATAAAATTTGGTGGTTTTGGTGATTCAATGCGCAGATCTCTGTTTATTTCCCGTGCTGCAACTTTCAATGTTGGCCAAAAGGATGTTGGTGAGATATTGAAAAAAGAATAAGCTTCTCCTTCCCACCCCCACCCACCCCTCTCCTGTGAAGGAATGGATTTTGTTGATGTTTCACCCACAAAAGGCACAGTTACTGAACTTTGCAATATATTCTGTGAAGCGCTTTGACATAAAGCGCTGTATCAAATAGAAGGGTTATTATTATCTTAAACATGGCAGCTTGTGAGAGATTCTTATCCAGGAGCAGATATACCCATTCTAAATGTTGACCAGGTTTTTTTTTTGATCTGCACATATTAACCGACAACTTCTTGAAGTGCATTACTTCATCAATGTTGTGGAATCTTACAAACTTGGTGAAAATGATTGTAGGTTTTCAATTAAGTCACGTGTTGCATTCTATTTTAGTTCTTGTTCTGATTCCGTGCTGTTCTTGTGTTTTGTTTGTAATTATTAAAACACCTTCCGTTTTAAAAAAAATTGTCAACATTCGTGCAGTGGCAAGTCATCTATTTGTGCCCTTGCTCCAGTAACATTTTAAGCAATGGAATGTCAAGTATTTAGTAAATGTGGGCATGCTTGCAATTTGGACAAGTTGGGACAAAACTACGTAGACGAGGGTATTATTATATTTGTAACTGTTTTTAATTCCTGCTCTCCACTGTCTGTCAGCTTGCTTCACCATGATTACTTTAGTTTTAGGCTGAGAGGGAATTTTTAAGAATTATTTTTTTTAAAAAAAGTTATTAATAAAATGTACTTTTTGGAGGTTTTAAAATACGAAAGGCATAAATGTGTTTATAACACAGCCCTAAATAATTATAAAACAGCTTACTTTTTTAAAAATTCTAGGTCTACTTTACACAAAGCAGCCACCAATGGATCTCTATTGCTCTGCGTGCATTGCACGTTACTGATCAATAAATGTAGAATTTCTGTATGAATGCACATGAAAACACAATTCAACCAGTTTCCTCCTTTCAAATTGATAAATTGGTTCTGACTGTTGTGGCTTTTGTGAGTATTGATTTTTTTCTTTGATTCTTTATGAACGATGTCACTGTTTTGTGGGTTAAAGTGCAGCTGTTAATAAGATGAAAGCAACACCGAGAATGACCTCATCGTAGTTTTGCTGAAATAACCAACTGCTGTAGATTCATTACCTACTGCATCAGGGAGTCTTAAATCTCTTACCGGCTCAATTAATCCACCACCTAGGGCAGACCTTCCACATCCTAGTTCATCACTTCTCCACTGTATTTCCACATTTGGAAATCATAAATACTTTCTGAGAATTTCATTTTCTGTTTAATTAGTGGAGTCCTGTAGTGTGTTGGTTAGAGAGCTTGCCTCACAAGCTGGGTTCGATTCCCAGACAAGGTGAAATGTTTGGCAAGTTTCCTTTCTCCACACTCCTCTGTTTACCTAGCAGTAAGTTGAGACCAGGTTGTTAGTTGATTGGTGGATCGCTTTTCCGGGGGTAATGATCCGGTTAGGATTTATTCTCTTTAGCCCACTAAAAATAAACGTGTGAAATAAATTTGCTTGGAGGGTATATTCAGTAGGCAGTTTCATTAAATAAAAGGCAATATAAACTTGCTTGCATGCATTCAAGAAATCTGACTGCAGTACCACTAGATTTCATCACTTAATATAATGTATCAAAGATTTACAGTCTAAACTGTAGATAAAATACATAGCTTTATTTTTAAAAAATTCTGGCCAAAATAACAATGCTACTTTCAGATAAGAATATGAAAAATATAGGTATATATCTATTCTTGATTAACTGAATGGCAGTTTGAAACATATTGTCTAAATTCCATCTTTTTAAATAACACATTCATCTTAACCTGGCCAGGTTAATTTTATAATCAGTCAGCTTTAGTTGTGATCCATTATTTATTTGCTTAGGTGTAACCACTCTTTATCATACCTTATATTGTAAGAAAAAGACAATGCATCTATACTTGCAGATGTATAGGAACTTTGGACATGTTACTGATATACGAGTTCAATCAGAAAGGTCACCACTGGTGAATAGTGATGAAAACATTAGGTAAGGGTTTACTTTTCACTTCCAGGTGCCCGATCAAAAACTTATAAACCTAGCCCAATGGCATTCCTAAAAGTGGATAAAATTATGGATTTCATTCAAAAATTGCATTTCTGAATAAGAAAAGTGCTATCTGTAAACTGCGAAACAAGAGAGTGGTGCTTCCTTTGCAAACTAAACCAACTGGAAGGGATGAGTTGTCCGCATCTGTCTCAGATATACAGTAGTTTCAAACTATTAATATTTGCTGTTGATGTTTTTGGAGATTTGTTTCTTTAGCCTCCTGTTTTTTTCTCACTGTTTCAGAAAATCACTACTAAAAAGAAAACCACCATCAGTCTAAAAGTCCCTCACTGACAACAGAAGATGGTTTGCTCGCTTATTATCTTTGATGCAGACTTCCTTAGACTTTCCCAGAGGGGAGGTAGATTTAGACATCCTGTGACATCCCGTCTAAAAATCACAGCCTAAACTAGGAAAAAGCTGTTTGAGGAAATGAGGCATAATACAGCCCAATATAGCCTCTAGAATGCAGACTGTTCTTGATAATGTATGGAATAGTTTTGCGTGTTGGTGCTTAAACCGACAAAAGAACCTCATTATGCAAAGGTTCTGACTTTGAGGTGTGAAATCAAAGCATTTAAGGTTGCGCTTAGTTGCCATACTCTGTAATGCTTTGACTTTCAGCATTAGTTTTATTTTGTGGAGGATATTTGTGTAAGGCACAGTTACTCTTGGACAATCTTTATAAAATTTAAATTTTCTCGCATTTCAACAAACTGAAAGTTGCATTTCTTAAAATTAGATATTTTCTAGAGCTACATGTGCAATACTGAAAATCTACTTAGTATGAAAACCATTGGCAATGAAGTATGTGACTTTGGAAAAAGTTGAATAAAATGGCTACTCCACTGACATTATCGAAGATTAAAATGAATACAGTCTAATAGTGAGAGAGCAGACGTTTGTTCCATTCGACCAAGCTCAATTGAAATTTGGATCCGATAAGTCAAATTACAAAGCTCTTAATTGACTATTAATTCATTATCGTGTACTCTCACGCACCAGGCTCCGTGACCCCATCACTCCCACTCTCGCCCGACTCCACTGGCTCCCCATCCCCCAGAGGATCGAGTTCAAGATCCTCGTCCTCACCTTTAAGACCATCCATGGCCTTGCCCCCTCCTACCTCTCTGACCTGCTGACTCCCTACCAACCTGCCCGCTCCCTCCGTTCATCAGGCTCTGGCCTGCTCCATGTCTCCTGCCCGACCCTCCCTACCATCGGTGGCCAGGCTTTCAGCCTCACTGCCCCCACACTCTGGAACTCCATCCCACAGTCCCTTCGCCTCGCTTCCTCCCTTGCATCCTTCAAGGCCGGTCTCAAGACCCTTCTCTTCGACCGTGCCTTTGGTTTCCCTCCCACCTCTCTGCCTTCCCTCACCCCTACACCACCCCTCCCCCATGCTCGGGCACCGACATCTGACTGTACAGCGCTTTGGGACGTCCTCCCAACGTGAAAGGCGCTCTATAAATAATTTTGTTGTTGTTGTATTACACTGAAGGCACGATCGAAGTGGAGGGTGTTGCATTAAGTTATCCGATATTTTGTGTTTGACTTTGTGCTCATTTTATTGGAAATTATTATGAATAGTTATTGAATAGTTATTATGATAGAGAATAGTGCATTTATTGCTATATATTTTGCTCTCTGTAAGCTGCTCTCCTAAAATGGATTGCAGCGGTCTTGGAAATGTGATGAACTAAGAGAAATTAAATGTTGCTTTGTAAGAACTGATCATTTTTATTTGGTGCAATTGAAACAGGAAGTAAATCCCTGTAGCTGCTCATATGCCACCTTTCATCTTCATATGTTGCGATAAATGGAATTATTTCACGGCTGAAATTCCAGGCAGCTTTATGCATAGCACTTTTGGCTATGTTGGCCCATTTAATTGCTGTGCACAATTGGTTGCTGCGTTTCGCCCACAAGATGCAGTCAATTTGCTTAACTGTATATTCTGTGAACAACAATGTGATAAGGCGTTACATCAAATGCAAGAATTATTGTTATTATCATTGCATTATCAACAGTGCTAGTCGCAGGCCATCTGGAAGGCAGAGAGGTGGGAGGGAGACCAAAGGCACGGTCAAAGAGAAGGGTCTTGAAGGATACAAGGGAGGAAGCGAGGCAAAGGGACTGTGGGATGGAGTTCCAGAGTGTGGGGGCAGAGTGGCTGAAAGTCCGGCCACCAATGGTAGGGTGAGTCGGGCGGGCGACATGGAGCAGGCCGGAGCCCGCTGAACGGAGGGAGCGGGCAAGTTGGTAGGGAGTCAGCAGGTCAGAGAGGTAGGAGGGGGAAAGGCCATGATTGTAGTCTCGGCTGGACTACTCTAACGCCTTCCGTACCTACCCCCATCCACTACCATCCATAAAATCCAGATCATTCAAATCTCTGTCGCCTGCCTTCTCACCCGCACAAAACTCCGCTCCCCGACCACCCCAGTCCTTGCCAGACTACATTGGCTGCCTATTCCAGAGACGATTGATTTCAAGATCCTCACTCTTGTATTCAAGTCCCTGCACTCCTCTGCACCCCCCTACCTCTCTGACCTCCTCTCTCCTCAAAACAGTACCTGTTGCCTTCGTTCCTCCGGGTCTGGCCTCCTCCTCATCCCCCGAGTCCTCCGCTCCACCCTCAGCGGCCGTGCCTTCGGCCACTACATCCGAGGCTCTGGAACTCCCTTCCTCACTCCCTTCGCCTCGCCCCCTCTCTTCCGATTTTCAGGTCTCTGCTGAAGACCTTTCTTTTCGACTGCGCCTTTGGTTACCTTCCTCCCGCTCCCCCTCCCCCTGGCTCGGCCCCAGGATCCGTTACTGTGAAGCACTCTGAGACCCGTCTGGCGTGGAGGGTGCTATATAAATCCAAGTTGTTGTTGTTGGATGGCCTTGAAAGTGAGGACGAGGATCTTGAATTCGATCCTCTGAGGGATGGGGAGTCAGTGGAGTTGCGCGAAGGTGGGAGTGATGGGGTCATGGAGCCTGGTGCGCTAGAGTACAACAAGCTGCAGAGTTTACATACATTCAGCAAGTGTGTGGCATGAAGCTGTAGTACTTTTTGTTGGCCAGGATAACAGGAGAACAGACAGATGTGACCTCAGTTTAACTCTTCATCTGAATGATGAATGAAATACTGGTTTAGGGGTAACTGACTCATCAGCATCTGAGACATTGACCATTGTGGTAGCTGTGGTGACTAGCGAATAACTGGTGATAATAAAATAATATTCACATTTCCCAGCCACATTACTGCAAGTGGTATAAGGCTATAAATTCTCACTCCGTGTTTTGATTGAATACACATTTTTGCATGTAGTTATGGATAAGTTAAATTACTTCCATCAAATGAGTGAAACTTAAGAAATTCTAAGCAACAGGCAGGGCTGGGAAAGCGATGGGGAACTTTAATAAGAATTCTTTTTTTTGTCTAACTGTTCATGGTTTCTTAGTTTTAGAGCTTGACATATATAGTCATCTTAAGTATGAGATAGCTGGAGACTTGAGAATAATTGATTAATTTTGCTATGTGACGTGTATAATGGGGTGACCTAATTAGATAGCAAGGAAATGCAATACATGGTTGCATATACTGTAGTTCAGAAGCTTTTCTGGGTGAGTTGGCCATTAATATTTATTACTTAATAAAATTGGATTTTTTTTAAAAGGACATAAATATGGAGTGGGAAACGATTGGCCCTATAATGACAATTATAGAGGAGTGCAGAATTTTAGTATTAGGAAAATTGATATGTACACGTTTTCTAAAATAATAAGACTGTATAACTAAGGTATATTGATTTAAAGAAGTCCCTAGATATTCTGGTTTTGCAACATGAGACTTAAAAATAATATTGTGCAGAAATGAACTTTAACCAAACTGATTTTCAACCCTGTTTACAGCAACCCGTTCAACTAGTTGACGTGGAGTCCAGACCGCTGAGCAGTTTACATTCAACTCATACCTGGCAGGCTTGTTTCAACAGAGAGAATAGTTCAGATAAGGATATGTATTGAAACACTTAGATTCTTGTAATTCTAATAAAAACAGCTTATTGCTGAACACATGATGTAATGCCGTGCTATAATGTTGATCTTCCATCTAGATTGAGGATTAAATCTCGGCAGCAGCCAGAAACATTCTGGTAAGATGTGTGTCATCAATTTTTGTCATTAAACAACAGCTTGTTTGGATTACTGCTGCTGGTAACCCGAGGGCCTCACCAGTGGAATACCTACTTCCTTCATCAAGCACAATTCAGCGGCTGAAAACAATTGATGTACATTAACTGGCAATGTGTGTGTACTCTTCTGCGTAGGAATACAAATATGAAATGCACTAGAAATAGAACAGGGAGAAATATTCAATCAACTTAAGTATCTTGTATATTTGTACATGATTAAGAATAGAATTTGTTACTTTTCTTATTTATTTATTTAGCTAATGTGCTGCGGTGTCATTTTTAAGAGTAGCAGTTTCCATAGTGAGCAGTCAGACAGCTTTTAAGGCAAGAATAAAACAGTTATTTAAGAAGCTTCTGGTTGGGGTGGTACACTACTGCAGTTTGTTGGAGCTGTAATATGTGATATGGCCGAATGGGAGGACATGGGTTTTTGCCTGAGGTCTTCCACATGGTAAGCTACTGTTCATCATGAGCAGTTCTTGTGATGAATCCCAATGATTATAGAGTCGCACATGAAAAGCCAATGATCAAAGATGCCTGTCTGAACTCTTGCCCTCCAATGGCATGTTATAATAATTATAATTTGCATTTGGTATAGCGCCATATCACGTCGTCAAAGAATATATTCCAAAGTGTATTGACTGTATTTTGTGGGTGAAACATGGCAGCCATTTGCGCACAGCAGTATCCCACAAACAGTTGTGGATTGAGTGACCTTTTTTTTTGAGGGATTATTACCCCTGGAAATCGATCAACCAATCAATTAACAACTGAGTTCCTACTTGCTGCTCGGTAATCAGAGGCGTCTGGAGTAGGGAAACTTGCTTAAGGTTTCACCCTGTCTGGAAATGTTGCATTCTATGGGAAAGGAAAAATTTAAATGCATGTTTCTGGTTATTGTTTTGTTTGCTACAACAAAACAACAACAAAATTACATTTATAGAGCGACTTTCACGTTGGGAGGACGTCCCAAGGTGCTGGACAGTCAGGGGTCAGGACCCAAGCATGGGGGAGGGGTGAGGTAGGGTTGAGGGAAGGCAGAGAGGTGGGAGGGTGACCGAAGGCACAATCGAAGAGGAGGGTCTTGAAGCGGCCTTCAAGGAGGCAAGGGAGGAAGCGAGGCGAAGGGACTGTGGGATGGAGTTCCAGAGTGTGGGGCCAGAGAGGCTGAAAGCCCGGCCACCGATGGTAGGACAGGTCGTGTGGGAGAGCCAGAGCCCGCTGAATGGAGGGAGCAGGCAGGTTGGTAGGGAATCAGCAGGTCAGAGAGGAGGGGACAAGGCCATGGATGGCCTTGAAAGTGAGGACGAGCATCTTGAATTCGATTCTCTGAGGGATGAGGAGCCAGTGTAGTTGGGCGAGGGTGGGAGTGATGGGATCACGGAGCCTGGTATGCGAGAGTACACAAGCTACAGAGTTTTGGATGATCTGCAGCTTGTGAAGGAAAGAGTTGGGAAGGCCGATGAGGAGGAAATTTCCATAATCGAGCCTTGATGTGACGAATGCGTGGGTGAGGGTTTTGGCAGCCTGAGGGGTGAGGCAATGGCGGAGTCTAGCAATGTTGCGGAGATGGTGGTAGGCAGTGCTGGTCATGGTGCGGATGTGGGGGAGAAAGGACAGTTCAAGGTCAAACAAGACATCCAGATTCCTGACTGGCTTAGTGAGGTTGACTGTGCAGCCGTGGAGGCTGATGCTGCCAGCGCTCAAGGTGCGAAGGCGCTGGCTCGAGCCAATCAGGAGGGTCTCGGTCTTGCTGACGTTCAGCTGAAGAAAGTTGTCCCTCGTCCAGGACTTGATGTCGGACAGGCAGTTGGTCAGGACGCTAGTAGTCCTGGAGTTGAGGGTGGAGGCAGAGAGATAGAGTTGGGTGTCATCCGCATACATATGGAAATTTACCCCATGTCTGCGGATGATGTCACCAAGGGGAGCATGTAAAGGGTGAAGAGGAGGGGACCGAGGACAGAGCCCTGAGGAACGCCGCTCGAGACAGTGCGGGGGCTGGAGGAGAAGCCATTAGCGGAGACGAAGTGGAGAAAGTGTTAAAGGTTGGACCTGACCAGTCAAGGACAGAACCTTGGAGGTTGAGGTGGGAGGAGAGGCAGTGGAGGAGGATTGAATGGTCCACAGTGTCAAAAGCAGCGGTCGAGGAGGACGAGGAGACAGAGGGAGCCCTGATCACACATGATCAGGATGTCATTTGCTACTTTTAGAAGGAGCACTAAAAGAGTTAAATGAAATTGCTCACTGTACAGTATTCTTCAGTAGGATACCAAAACACAGCACAATTTGGACCCACATTTAGGTCACAACGTGCATTGAGCGAGTGGTTGTTTCCGTTTATCACAGACCTGAACTTGAAGGTAATAAATCTGCCTGAGGCTCAGTACAAGAAAGAAGCGACTCTGTCACCAAGCTACGGAGTTATTGTTCTGATCAACTTAACATCTACCCCCAAAGGCTGCAACATTTTTGGCTGCGTGAGTAAGGTGAAATTTATTACCCATATCGCTTGGGTCAAGCAACAACCAAGCCCTTTTATCTGTATTGTTGAATAGTTTACCAGGGTGTGTCTGGTAACTGTTAAACTAGAATGATTAGAAGATTTTTTTTCCATCTGTTTGTAAATTGGCCCACGGGTTGTAACCACCACTAATGATTTGCATGAACAGTACCAGAGAAAATTAGGTTAAATGGTTGCTATGACAAGAATCACAGTTCTTATTGCACTTTTTTCTCTATGTCCTGATAATTTTATTTTCTGTTCCCACTTTCTTTAAATAAAGTTTTGCCAACACATACTTTGGTGTCGGTTTGAACAAGATCCACTCCATCCCACAGTCCCTTCGCCTCGTCCCCTCCCTTGCCTCCTTCAAGGCCCGTCTCAAGACCCTCCTCTTTGACTGCATCTTTAGTCACCCTCATACCCCCACCCTCCCTACCCGCCGCCCCTCCTATCCCAACTCCCAGTTCGGATGCACATCCTTGACTGTCTAGTGCTTTGGGACGTCCTTCTGAAGTGAAAGGCGCTATACAAATGTAATTTGTTGTTGTTATTGTTGTTAACTAACACAATGACAGAAGCACACTATTTGTGCATTAACAAGACTTTAAAATACATACTTTACGCACAAATACTAAATAGTCAACTGGTTAGTTATCACTGTCAAAAGTACTTAATAGTTGAATGTAAGTCGAATAATTTAACCATATCGTCTGAAATGAGTTGCATGGGCATGGGAGAGTGGGTTAAAAAGGTTTCAAAACCAGGTAGCAGATTCATCCTAAAGATTTTAAATCAAAATTTCCACAGAAAGTAAAAAAAAGTAAAACTAAATAATTCAAGAATCGGAGAAAATCAAAGAACTTATAGTAAACTAATTCTGTTTAAAAAAAAATTATATAGCCAATATAAAGTATTTGGTGAACAAAAATGAAATGCTTACTTGCAGCCATTTGTTTATCACTGTCAGAGCAGACTGTAAGCATTCTGCCAGTCAGTGCAAGGGCAGTAGGGCAGCTCGTAATATTGGGGCAAGTCAATAAATAACTCGCCCAAAATAAAAATCATTGATGGTGCACTCACTCCAAGCAGCTCGGACACTTGGCAGCCAGAAATACATGCCGGTCAATGGTAAGCAACAGACCAAAATATCACATAGTTAGATTAGGGATGAAAGAATCCAAGGAAGGGAAGCAGCCAGCCATAGGCAAAGCAATGAATAACATTCACCGAAAATAACAACTAAAAGCTGGGGCTGTCAGTCACCCATTCAGTGTAAGTGGAGTAGGTAAGCAGCAAGCAAGATTGCCAAAAATCAAGCTCGGGGTTGACTGAAGATCTACGCAGCAGGGTGCCATAAAAGCGCATACCTTTCCACACAACAATGTTACACAGATCTGTGACTGACACCATTTGTGCGTTTGCTGCTCAAACGACCAGTAATCGTGTTAAATAATCTTGGTTTCCCTAGATTGTGAAAGAAATTTATAAATTCAACTAGGAATATTGGCAGTTGTTTGGCTGTAGGCTGATCAAATGCTCTATTTCTGTAAAAAGATAAAAAGTTGTCTAGACAGATTAATGTTCCATTTTGTTTGGACACAAAAACAATGCCATTTGAGTGTCTTGTCTTGTGTAAGATTTGTTCATGTCAGAACAGTGTGGCCTTGGAAAAAGTTAAGTCTCTTCAGTTTATTATCACAGGAATTTTTCAATTCATGTCAATTTTTAGAGAATCCAAATTTAAACCAGAACCCAAATTAGTAAGACAAATCCACATTTTTCCAGTTTTCTAATTTCACTCTGCTTCAGAAATCAATTTTGTTTGCTGCCACATATCTTGATGGTCTTTGAAGCTGGAACATATTTGGCAGTAATAACGAATCGTACTACACACTAATATAGCTGATAGGAAAACTTTGAACACCAGAGAGTTTCCTTTTTTTTCTGATGCATTTTCCTCAGTTTCCCCAATAAATGTTAGTAACTCAAATGGATGCATTTTCACATTTGGTAGAAATTATATGGGGACGACTATTTTGACAAGACACCGAAAGACAGCAGATGAAAAGGAATTTTGGATCTTGCCTAGAGATGTGAGAGTCAGTAAGCTCTGCAGTCTTGGAAGGACATCATAGAAGAGCCTGATTCTGTTTTCCCTCATGCACACTTTGCAGCACAGTTCATGGATAGCAATCAGGAGGCTTGGAATGTATTTCTCATTCCCCCCCACCCACCCTTCAGTTGCTCAGCAAGCTGAGGCCAGTAATGGTGCCCAAAGTTGCTGCTTAGCCTACAATTGGCAAACTCAGCATAGATATCCTTGAATTTGTAAGGCGCAAAACAAAGAATGTAAAGATTGAGCTGGTGCTGCTGGCAGAATTCTCAGAAGTTGCTTATAATAAATATAAAAATAACTCTTAATCCAACCCAAATATCTTTTGTTTCAAACTCAAGAGGCCATTGCAGCAAGAAGCAGAACATTTGTTTTTATTCTATAATAATCCTCGCATTTGCTAGAGCGTCTTTTATAACAGCAGCAACAACAATCTCAGGAGGGTGTCCCAAAGCGCTGTAATGTGGAGTGACTTGTGTGTTTTGCAGGTGTATGCGACAATCAATTTGCACATAACAATGTCCCACAAAAAGCCATGGAGTGAGTGACAAATTTTATTGGTGTATTGTTAGCCAGGACTAGTGTTTCTCTCTGCATTTGTCATTCTGCGACTGCGAGATATTCAAGAGCAATCTGGCTTGAGTCCTGTTGCTTTCATCCCTTCCTTATAGCTGGTTAGCTGTGCCCTCCTCCACAATAACATGACCAGGCTCACTGAGCAGTCAGAATCTCTCTCTCTGTTTTCAACAGTACAACACTTATTACATCACATCTTAGTAAATGCGATTGTTTTCCATTTGACATAAGTGCATTCCTTAATAAATCAAGGTGATAATCTGCTTTGTTCTTTTTGTGGAGTATTTGATTTATCTGTTTAGCTTGGTTACAATCTTTTAAATGCTGCAGTTTTATTTCTTTGTACTCTAGCCGATTCCATTGTTGGCTGAATGCAGTACTTTGATCAGTGTTTTTGCTCAGTTTTTTTTCATACTGTGCTGGTATCAGCCATGGTCATATTTGTGAAGAATTTGTTTCATGGTAGACTTTTATTCTGATTCTCTTGAAGATGGAATCTTTAATTTATATCCCTAGTTTTGCAAAATTTCTCTGCTAAAAGATGCCCATCGCACAAGGTCACGTATCTGTTAAGTGTCAAGTTATACTGCCTTGAGAGCAATTTATTTCCTGCCCTCGCAGATTCTTTGTGATGTTGGGAGGGCTTTTCACTCCACCTGTTTCCAATTTTGTGTTTCTTTTCAGATTGCATGGCGCGCTCAGCTTTTGTAATGTATTTGAGCAGTCAGAGGCTTGTAATGTCTGAACGTACTAGTTGGTGCCTTAAAGGAGATGTTTGCTATTTTAATACTTAAAATTTTCCCTTCCATCGTTATTGACATATTGCACCGATGGATATCTTTGCTGAAAATATCGCTTATATTTAAGATCCCATTGTCACTCCTGGGCATTACCTATTTTCTCCATTACTTTTGATCTCCAAATGATTCTGGAAATCCAAACAAAGCACAAGGAGATTTGGTTTTTAAAAGTATAAATTTATTCTCCCTAAGTTTCTCTACCAGTTTTTCTCTTTCCGTCTCCTCTTCCTGAAAGATCTTGACTTATTGACTCTTTCTACTGCAGTTCGATGGTGCTTTACCCAAGTGCCCATTATTCACATGTGAGCCTTGAGAGTGATTGTCGTTGAGCTAATCAATGATGATGGGGAGGGGGCACATTCAGTTTAACCTAATTCGGCCTTCACCGGCAGAGGTTTTCGCTGGGCTGATCACTAATAATCCCTTGCTTAACCTTGGGCTTGAGGCACATTGAAGCACACTATTGCAAATCCAGTTAGGATCAGTTACCCGAGCACACTTGAGAGTCAGATCCAGTGTGTATGGCTCAGCCACTGGACCAAGAGTGATTGTTATTCTATGTTGGCAATGAAAGTTGCACTTTTCAGATTCAGATCCCCTTGTTCAGAAACTTCCTTTCACACAGATAGAGTAGTCCTTCTCTCAGTGACTGAGGTTTGATATTCTTTCAAAAGCAAATTAGATAATTTATTTTAGGAAATAATATCTCTGGATACAGTATATAGTTTTGGACCTGATATGTGCATGCGACTGCCAGGATGGTGGAAGGTGAACAGGATGGACCTTGGTTTTCTTTCTTCTAGCAATTCTTATGTTGATCACTGCTGCCAGTAACCCAGCAGCAGATGATCTAGTAATTGAATGGTATATATAGACATCTTGGTTATATACTGTATAGCTATATCACTTAATTTCATAAATGTTATAATTCCAAGTGGAAAAGGCGCCTATTATGAGATGGATCAGCTATTTTCTGGGGACTGCAAAATTAAGGGCTTGAAATGACTTCATTAGGTGAGTCTTTCTTGAGAAGATCACAAGGGAAGTTCAGAATGAAGAAAGCCTTTCACCCTTCAAGGTAACCAATTGCAGACTTTGATTAACCATTGTATAAATAAATACTTACTGGTGTCATTTCTAAAATTATCTTTCACTACCTCAAACCTGAACTCCGCTCACTGAAAAGCCAGGTGCGGGCTGCTGAACGCACCTGTGTCAAATCTGGCCTAACGGTCCACCGACAAATCTGGCTGGACCTCCTCAAAATTTACCGCTCCACTCTAGCCTCGGCCAAGTCGTCCTTCTACTCCAGGATAATCCTGGAGGCGAAGAACAACCCCAGGCTACTGTTTTCCACCACAACCCGACTCCTCCGTCCCCCCCGCCACCCCGCGCAGGTCATCTCCTCCAACCTTCACTGCGAGGAGATGCTGGATTTCCTTGAATCCAAGATCAAGGGAATTCGCTCCGCGGTCACTTCCCCTCCAACATCCACCAACCCCTCACTCCCACACTCCGACTGCTACCCATCCTCCCCTACTCACTTTTGTACCTGTTTCCCCACCCTCTGTCATGAAACTCATCCTATCCCTGAAACCAACCACCTGCTCCCTTGACCCCATCCCCACTCCACTCCTTATCTCCCAGCTCCACTTTCTTGCCCCACATATCACCGACATCGTCAACCTGTCCCTCTCCTCTGGCTCTGTCCCCATTCCCTTAAAAACTGCCACCATCACGCCCACCCTGAAAAAACCCTCCCTTGATGCGTCGCAGCTATCAAGCTACCGGCCCATCTCCAACCTCCCCTTTCTCTCCAAGGTCCTGGAAAGAGTTGTCGCCTCCCAACTGCGCTCTTTCCTTTCCACCCATTCACTTTTCGAACCCCTTCAGTCAGGTTTCCGTGCTGCCCATAGCACAGAAACTGCCCTGGTCAAGGTCACCAATGATATCCTGACCATCTGTGACCAGGGCTCCCTCTGCCTCCTCGTCCTCCTCGACCTATCGGCAGCATTCGATACGGTCGACCACGCTATCCTCCTCCACCGCTTGTCCTCCCACCTCAACCTTCAAGGCACTGTCCTTGAGTGGTTTAGGTCGTACCTTTCTCACCGTCTTCACTTTGTCTCCGCAAATGGCTTCTCCTCCACCCCCCGCACTGTCTCGTGCGGTGTCCCTCAAGGCTCTGTCCTCGGTCCCCTCCTCTTCACCCTCTATATGCTCCCCCTTGGTGACATCATCCGCAGACATGGAGTTAACTTCCACATGTATGCGGATGACACCCAACTCTACCTTTCCTCCTCTACTCTCAACTCCACGACCACCGATGTCCTGACAGCCTGCCTGTCCGACATCGAGTCCTGGACGAGAGACAACTTTCTTCAGCTCAACGTGCGAAAAACCGAGGCCCTCCTGATTGGCTCACGTCAGCGCCTCCGCACCTCAGGCGCCGACACCATCAGCATCCAAGGCTGCACTCTCCACCTCTCAAAGCCAGTCAGGAACCTCGGCGTTTTGTTCGACCCTGAGCTGTCCTTTCTCCCTCACATCCGCACCACAACTGGCACCGCCTTCCATCACCTCCGGAACATCGCCAGACTACGGCACTACCTCACCCCTCACGCTGCTGAAACCCTGGTCCACGCCTTTGTCACCTCAAGGCTGGACTATGGGAACTCTCTCCTCGCCGGCCTTCCCAGCACCTCCCTCCTCAAGCTGCAGGTCATTCAGAACTCTGCAGCTCGTGTACTGTCCCTCCCTCCCTTCCCTCCCCTCACCCTGACCATTTCCCCCTTGCTCGGGTCCTGACCCAACTGTCCAGCGCCTTGGGACGTCCTCCTGACGTGAAAGGCGCTTTATAAATGGAATCTTGTTGTTGTAGTTGAACTCTCTCTTGAGCAATGTTTCCCAGGATAGTAATTCGTCTGACCACTGTTTTTCTCTGTCCCCCACCTAACTGATCAGTTCATTAAATGCTCATGTTAACAGAGCTGTATCCAGTTGAGCAACAAGACAGCTGCATAAAATGTATTCAACAAAACAAGCTGCTAATTTGATTGTCCAGCTCAGAAAATCTCACTTTCACTAATTCTGCTTTATAAGTAAAACTAGCTGCTGACGAATGTTTAATTATATATAGGTAGCAATCTGTCAAAACAATCTCTCGTCATCACCAAATTAATTATTGTCCAAGAACTATTTACAGATTGTCTTGAGTGGTGTGTTCCAGGCAATTGTAAAATTAATTGTTACAGCTTAGTTGATGAGGTTTAGAAGGAACCTGCTTGTTCATTATTTTTTCTCTGTCAATTCTATTGCGAAAATGCAGTTAGAGGATCAGTAACAAGCATTAGGAAAGTAAAACACCAGGAGACATCTGTTAAGGCTGCATAACTTTCAAGACCACAGCTTTCTACTTGCCTAAGGACAGGAAATTTTGATTGACTGTATGTGAAATACCATTCTACCCACATTTCAATAGATTATATCCAGCAAATTAATATAATCCATTTTAATAATTAAATCTTCCTTGGGTATTCTCTTAGTACAGATGGTCCAGTGCCTGTTATTGTACCAGATGGTTGAGGAGAGCCACTGTTGGAAGCTAGTTTCATTAGTTCTCAGCTGAGTAACTGTGACGACTAGCTCATTGGAAATCCACAATGGAAAAAATTTCCATTGGCATAATGAAAATCTGCTTCCATCCGCAGATAAAGGGAGGGAAACTAGACGATTAAATTGGAAAGTCAAGACAGAACAAACATTTTATGCTGAGGAGAAGGATCCAAATCCTAATTGCTAATGTTTTTCTGCACAATGAGTTCCTACTCTAGAAAGTCCTCTTAACCCCTGTTACAAAACAGTGATATGAGTCTACGGAGGAGCTGAAACAAGCTGACAGAGATGCATTTTGCCTCGTCACTCCTTCCATGTTACAGAAGATGGCGGGCGCACACACACCGATCCTCTGGATGTCTAAATACAGTTAATAATAAAAGATAAAGTAAATAATAATCTGCAATTGATATAGCGCCTTATTACATCATTGAAACGTATCAAAGTGCTTTAGAAAACACTTGTACTGAATACAATTAAGTACATCTAAATACAATTATCATCATTCTTCCACTTGTTTCAATTATTGGTCAGTGCACTGTAGAAAAAAAACTTTTTTTGAGAAACATCCTGTAGAATAGTGCTGTCAGAAAAGCAAAGGATGAAGAACTCTTGTATACAACCTAGGAATAGCATCAACGTAAGCTTAAACAGGGTTCGCTGTTTGACCCTTGGTTACTTCCTTTAAAGTGTAGAGATATTGAATTAATCATATTCAGTGCTTTCATTTTGATAATATTTTGTGTAACCTTTTGTGTAACCAAAAAAAAAGGTATATGTGATTGAAATAACCTCTGGCGTGGCACACTGGAAAGGAAATTCTGTAATGAAAGGTTTCTTTAATAACTAGTGTGGTAAATATTTTGAACCAAATGTGCCATGATGATGCAACTGGTAAAAAGATTTCGGAAGACTTTCCAGCAATATTAAGGTTACAATATCCATATTTATTCTGTTCCAGATACAAATTTAATACTAGAATTTTTTTTAATAGTCTTAATGCAAACTCTTCCTAATGCTTATTCTTTACTCTCCAATCTCCCTTGAAGCCTGTGTTTCATTTTGACATATGTTTCCACCTGCACTCAGTGGCCATTCTACATGTTTGAGCCAACAGAGCGAACGTCAGCAGACTATTCAGCTGTGGGAAGCATCATAGTTGAGTTCAACCTTATCCTTTGCTCAATGTCTGCACATATATTGTCTGCACATATATTTTTCCACCTTTGCTTCATATTCCTCAATACCCAGGGCAGGGGTCACTGGATTTTCCCCTTTCCCTTTGACGCCAAAACCATTTGCAGCTGCCTCTATTGCCCCGCTGGCTAAGATCATTTTAACACAGACTAAGCAATGAACCCAAGGCCTTTCTGGGTCTGCAAGGCTCAGCTTCACACTGGACAGTGACTTTAGCATTGTGGAGCAAGTATGTAAGCATACTTTGAAAATTTCAGTTAAATAAATAGTGAGATTGTCACTAAAAATGTCAACGTGTAATTTTGGCTAACCTACCACTGTGTTATGATTTATTTCCCCTTTTACTTTTGGCTTTCTGATTTTTTACCTTTTCTGTATTGCTGTTGTTTCCCCCTACAGTGTTCTTTATTTATAATAATGAATTATTCCATCATTGGGAGTATCTTATCTTTCTTACAATCCTAGGAGTTGAATTATAATGATAATAATGCTTGCATTTGATATAGCACCTTATCATTTTGTTGAGACGTCTCAAAGTGCTTCACAGTAAAGTGGATTGACTGAGTGAATGGATGAAAATTAATATTCTGTCTGCACAGGTTGAGGATAAGCTTGCTCTGGAGGTGGAGCTTACCTAGTCTATATCATTTTTGGTGATCTCTCTCATTCAAATTCTGCAATTGATGATGTAGGTTTAAGGGAATTCCAGTGAACTCCCAAAGGCTGTGTCCTCGGGTTATTGATACATGGCTGTATTCTCTCAAACCTTCCATTCAAGCTATGAGACTACAACTGGTACAGACTAACACTATGATGTCAGGTCCAGAGGCAGCCATGTGTGAACTAGCATAAATACTGTGGTACTTCTTGTAGGATTTGATGAAGGGAAATGCTTCTCGATGATCTCAAACCTAACGCCATCAGAGTATACACACCGACTATCACATTGGTGATCAGCAAAATTATAGAAATATGTCATGATTTTTCAAGTTCATAAGGGAGGTGCCACTCCCTGGAACCTCCCTCCCTCTCCGACCTCGTCACTTCCCAATCCACACACCCGGTGCCTCCGCTCAACTGGCACCAGCCACCTGCTCGCCCCTCGCACCTTCCACCTCACCATTGGAGGCCATGCTTTCAGCCACTCAATCCCTCTGTCTTGCCCCCTCTCACTCCTCTTTCAAGTCCTGCCTGAAGACTTTCCTGTTCGACCATGCTTTTGCCCCCTCCCCCCGGCTCGGAGTCAGGCTCTGCGACTGTTAAGGGTTCTGAGATGCTACCCTGAGCGGAGGGTGTTATATAAGTGCAGGTTGTTGTTGTTGATAATAATAAGTTTTTTTTTGTCTGAAAAATCTAATGTCTCTCAAGTCCATTGCCCTGGGTATTGAGGAATATGAAGCAAAGGTGGAAAAATGACATTAAGTCTGCCAAGATCCAATTAAATAGCAGGAGAGGTTAGATGGGCTCAGTGGCCTACTCCTCTTTCTATAGTCTTAGGTTCTTATAACTGACACTAAATAAGTGTGCAATGTTGCTTATGGCTTTTGTAACCTTTAATATTCTGGGCTCAGCTCACTGAGATTGACCTAGAATATAATAATGATAATAATCCTTGCATTTGTTGTAGCACCTTATCATGTTTTCGAGACATCTCAAAGCACTTCACAGAATACACTATAAAGTGTTGTGTCTGTATATTTTGTGGGGGAAAAGCGGCAGCCAATTACGCACAGCAGTGTCCCACAAACAGTTGTGGATTGCATGACCAAATTATTATTATTATTATTTTGGAGGGAAAGCGATCAGCCATTCAACTAACAAGTGGGTTCCTACTTACTGCTAGGTAAACAGAGACGTGTGTGTGGAGTAAGGAAACTTGCCAAAGGTTTCACTCTGCCCGGGAATTGAACCCAGGTCCTCTCGCTTGCGAGGCGAGTGATCTAACCACTACACTCCAGGACACCGAGGAGACCCCACTTAATGACTAGCTGTTAATATACAATTTAACCTCACTATAATGAACCCTGCTTATAACAAACCCCCAGTTAACAAGCCCATCAGCGAGACCTGCTTTTGGCCAAACTGTTTATGCTGTATGCCATCCCTCGGTACTCAAGTGTTTGGAGGCTGACGCATTGATTGATCAAGTACATTTTGCTGTGGTTTTTTAGCCAGCAGATGGAGATCCTAAGAATGAATTACTGATACGTTACCGAATATTTAGACAAATAGCACGCCACGATATCTGTAGGGCAGCAACTTGGAGTAATCTGTTTACAACTGGCCTTTGCCAAGAATTGCTGCCTCAACTTAAATATGAAGAAAGGCCTGCCATTGCCAAAGTTATGCTCAGCTGCCTTCTGGATTCCAGTTCCTTTATTCTCCCTGTGGAAGCGTGTGTGGAATCGAATGAGGAATAGTAATCCTTGCATTTGATATAGTGCTTTATCATGTTGTTGATGTCTTATATACTGTGAAGTGGTTGACTGTATTTTGTGGGTGAAACTCAGCAGCCGATTGCACATGGCAATGTCCCACAAACAGCATGGAGTGAGTTGTATTTGCTGGCCAGGGAGAAACTCCCTTCTCTTTTCAAAAAATGCGATGTGATCTTTAACGTCCATCTGAACAGGCAGATGGGACCTCAGTTTAACGTCTCATTCGAAGGACAGCATTTCCGACAATCCAAAACACTTGAATGAATGAAATACCCAACTTTAGGCCTTCTTTTTTTTTTCCATCTCTATACCATGCAGCATCGTTTGTGTTTCCTGATGCTTGATTTCCTCAAATGTTTGTTTTCCCAATGTTTTAAGTTTCACTTTTTAAGGATACTGATCTGTATGTGTAGGCCTACGTTTAGCTTTTCATGTTCATCCCCGAAATTCTGTGTCCATCTTTTGTTTCAAAGTTTTGAGATGTTTGTTAGTGAGTGTTATTCTCTCCTTGGATGTCAGGAATATCCCATCTTTCTGAGGATCACAAGGGTTTAGAGTAAATATCGTCTCTACACATTGCCTTCAGTAAGATATCTCCTTCAGATAACTGAATGAGATGGTCACAGATACATTAATAATAAGCCTTTATAATAATCTTGCATTTGGCATAGCCCCTTTCACATCCGGAGGATGTCCAAAAGCACATAACAGGATATATTGTGAAGTGGAATGACTTTCTGGGGCAAACATCAACAGAAAATCATTCTGCCTGAATTTTCTTTGAGAGAGAAGTCCTTCTAATATTTCCAAACGCAGAGCCTTACCTTATATGTGGTGTGTGGACCCTGACCTTCAATTTAGCATCTGCCCACATTGCTAATTATTTTTAACTCTGAGCCCAGTTGTAGTTTGCAGTTTATGCAGTGGATTTGCCATTTGCTCCTGAGATTTCTCCCATTTTGAATTGAGTACACAAATTATAGCTTCTGATAATTGTGCAGTTCAGAACTTATTCCAAAATAATACTGTTGCGTACGTACCAACATTCTGACCTTAAATCAGGGCAGATGATCCAGTTTCCCTTAGGTAGCTTGCACTCAAACGTTTTCCTCCATTAGAGCGCGAGCATGTGCAGTTTTAAGCAGGCAGGTTGAAAAGGTCAGTATTTGAGGTGGGAAACACAGAGCTCATGTGGAACACTTCTCTAAGCTTGCGCTTGTCAAAGAAAAAAATGCACAAAAAGGAAGGAGAGGGCCGAGGAATCCTGAAAATTGGAGCCATTGCACTAAAAATTGTGAATCGGGTCTTTAAGCTTCAAATCAAAGTTGTCCAAATACTCTAAATTTCAACATTTGGTCAGGATGCCACTGTGTGGTGCTGTGCAAACGGGGCAGTTTAGAGTTATTGTTGCTGGAACTTATAGGAGTTTTAAATGAAGCAACTCCTCATACCAGTATGAACAGATTATATTACATGAATGCTAAATGCAGGATTTCAGCTACTCCTGGTTCAAGTAAGAACCAGAAACATTCAAGTGATAGCGTTAAGGAAACTAATGTGTTAACATCTAGATTTTTCTTTTTCCCTCCCACTGGAAATGTAAGTTAAATCAAATAAATTGCACCTTTGATACAAGTGCGGAACAATTATTTATGATGCTGTTTGAGGGGAATTGTTGGTCTTGCTGCCCAGGAGATGTATTTATGGCAAATGAATGTCATTAAAGCTAGGACAATTAAATAAAGTTTACGGTTTATTTTCAGTTAGGTCAAGGGACTCTCTAGTCCCTTGACCTAGATTTTCAGATGATTGGAGTAACCAGATTATTTGCTTACTCTAGCAGATTGTGAAAGCTAATAGAACTTTTTCCCCCCCCACCCTCTGTTACTACAGGAAATGGGAATTTTTTGGAAGAGATTCTAAATCATCAGGAAACTCCAGCAAGAAAGACTGATACTGAAGAGATCGGTGTTGTCATGGCAACTGCAGGCAGACATCCAGAGAGATCCAGGTAAAAAAAACTGTTAGCCGCACAACCACAGCAATAGTTTTTTTTTTCCTTAATAGGAATTAACTGAGGATATATCCTCCAGCTGCGAGCTGTTGAGTTTCTCTGAGTTTAAACCTTTCGACTGCTGTACACATGTGTTGTACAATCCCAGAATCTTACTTGATTTGGTGCTGTGTTTTCACTATCGAGAAACCAAAGAGACAGGAGGCTGTAGATCACAAGGCCATTCTGATATCCTTGCGTTTCCATGGTTACTATAACGGCATTTATCAGTTCCTTATGAGAAGAGGCAAAGCAAATCTGCATGCACATGGCAAGGCTCCAGCATTTCAATTGAAAAAGCACTTTGAACTGCTGCCAAGTTTATAAGAAGCAGAGCTGTCAGGACTGCTTAATGCTGGCAGTTTGTACTTGGCGAGGTTTCATTTCCCATCATTCTTCAATTGGCAATTTTCCATGTACTTAGCGGAAGCTAAAAATTAACCCATGAAGCTGATTGTGGTTTTTAATTTGCTCTTGTGGCCATCCAGCACAGTTAACAAGATGGCTGAAAGGATACTGGTTTGAAATAAATGCTTTGATAGAGATTTTTGTGCCTGTTCAATAACGGAAAAGATTGATCTCGGCCAATATAACACCCATCCATTATTACACAGTTGCACTTTGTGGTCTAATGAGCGTAAAGAAATTGATAGTTTAAAATCTATTTCCTAAATGAATACATTTCTGAAAAGGTGTAGATTGTTCTCTTGGTTTGTCTTCCTTGTTTTTAGCTGAAACTCCGGAGACTGATATTATGAGTTTGTTCAAAGTAGATGCAAATGACCTTTCTCTTCCTTATGAACTTAAAGTCGAGGTGGCATTTTGGTGGACTGTGTCAACAGCGGCTGAATGCACACGGGTTGATTATTGGGGAAAGGGCTTACTGGCTAAAAATGCAAGGCTTTTCAAACAACATAGAAATCAAGAGTGTCTACTTTTTCTTCCTCGACTATTCAATAACTTTTGGTACAAATGGACTGAAAATTGCCCGTTACTCAGGCAGCATGGAAAAGGTTGAATAGAATTGTGCCTGGCATAAACTGCAAATAAATGAGTTGTATAAAACCAACTCCATTATCTATGGCAAAGTATTTGCTAGTTTGTGCTGCACCATTAAAGAGTTGTTCATTGCCTTTTGCTGTTTTAATGAGACTGAGTATATTGAGCAATCTTGAGCAATCCTGAGCATGTTTACGACATTAGTTATTCAATGAACAATGCTGACCATGTTTTCATCCACTGCCTTTTTAATTATGCTGGCTATGCTTACTTCATCCATTGCCAAGTAGATGAAGCAAGCANTTTTTTTTCCAAACTCTAGTGTGTACACTTTAATTAAAGGAGGTTCAGAAATTGTTATGTTTCCTTAAAAGATAGGTTAATCTCTTGCAGAGAAATCAATCACTATAATCATTGACTTTGTTCTTTACTTTTTTTTCTTTGCTCCTTGATAAATATCTCCGGTTTTGTGCATTTCGATTTATCCAGTGTTTTACTTTAAATGTTATATCCAGCATGTGCTGAATTGCTTGAAATCCTTCAACTACAGTGACTACTACTTTACATTGTGTGCCTACATATAGAAAGCATTTATTTTCAGGATCTGGTTGTGAACCAGATATTTAACTCCTTGTTAATTATGAGACTTACGTGTATTCATTTTCCATGTTTTACAGTTTGCTTTTTAGCCACATTCTTCTTGCCTTCATTTTCTTCTCCTTGTAAACACTGTGAAATTGGAACATAGATGCTTTGGTTGGTTTTCAAATGCTGTCAATCTCTGCTAGAGGCCAGAAGCAGGGATACCGCTTTTGGCCATCTCTTTGCTAAACATTTTCGAGTTGGGGGTGCAACTTGTTTGAACTTGGTTTAGTTTTGGCAGCTTATAAATTAGAGCTCACAGGAATGGAAAATCGTACGCACTGGATTTGGAAATGGAGATTGGAGATGCAGTGTTGTGTCAGAGTGAGACGTGGAGAGATCAATTATTTGTTTAGTGCATGTAGAAGGGTAAATATATTTCGCTGTGGCTTTAAGGTTCAAGGAATGGCTTAAGTTTGCACCTCTTTCCTGTGCGTGTGGTGAAACATAAGGCTATTCATAGCAAGTTATGTTTCCTGATTATATAAATAATCTGTGGCAAAACCTCAACCACCCAATACAGCTTCTACTCTGCTCTCTATCCTAATACATTTTAGTATTTTTGTCGTGCATAAGCATTTTACATACGAATTAATATATTTGCCTTGTATTAATATTGATACTGCTGAGGCATGTTCTTGGTGGAGAGTGCGTGGGTTGGCACACTGTCCTTTCATCTCTGTGATCTGTGTTTGAATCCAGTCAAATTGATGGAATTGTTTTTATCGGAATTGGCTGTAAGAATCCTAGATGGAATGAGATTTGACAGTTTCCATCCAGTGCCAAATGGGCAAAGTCTCCTTATGCAAAACTGTCCATAATTTGCCTTCAAATAAGACTAGGTTGACAATCTCACTCATATTATAAAAATGACTGGAATATGAAGTGAAAAAAATCACTCTGATGCTTTGAAGAATGTTTTTCTGAGTTTATTGCAGCAAAATAAATGGAGCTTTGTAATGCCTGTGACCCATAACATAATTGTTTGGGATCACTGGATCCTGATATTTAGTTATGAAGTGGGAAAAAATATTCTATTTCCCATTAATGACGTTTCCCATTAATGACGTTTCCAAATTTCCACAAATTCATTCCTCTCTTCAAAAAAAGTATGTTAACATTCGTAATGTTTTCACGTTATTTATTCATTATAACTCAACAGTAACATGAGTACACTTTATTTTATTATTTAATTGTGGTTTAAGGATGAGTCTTAGTACTCGCTATGCATATCCAAACTGCACATATAGGGGGCACTGGATACTATGCTCAATCCCTAGCTCATTATTCTTCTACCGTCTCCATGTGTTCCTGACTAAGTTAACTTCTTACCCACCTCCTTCATTCATTCATAGTCTTTTTTCTGCCATCTGTTTTCATTCTCTATCTCTTGTGCATCTTTGTACATATTTGGGACACTGCTGTGCGCAATTAGCTGCCGTGATTCGCCCACAAAATACACAGCAAATCTACTTTACAATATATTCTATGAAGTGCTTTGAGACGTCTCAACGACATGATAAGGCGCTTTATCAAATACAAGGATTGTTATTATCTTTACCTTTGCCAGCTCCAGCGTCCACATAATTCTCGTTGTTTGTTTGCTGTTGGTCTTTTTTGTCTCTTTACGGCAAGTTGTCATTGCAACACGAGTTTCGGCCATCCTCTACTCTCCCTGCCCTCCACCTTCCCTGAATCCCAATTCCCTGCCCCCCCCCCAGCTCATGTGAAAATCCTTGACTGTCCAGTACCTTGAGAAGTCCTCCAGGCATGAAAGGCATTATATAAATGTAATTTTGTATTTGAAAACGTGTTTACTACATCTTTGAAACGGTGGTGACCAGAGCTAATCCACATTTCATCTGACATTCGCCCCCTAGAGTCTGTGGGTACTTGTATTGGTTACAGCAATGTGTGCCAGCATTTGGTTTACTTTCTTTTAAATTGTTTTCCTACATTTTACTGCGATTGTAAGTAATGGGTCTACAATCACTTCCAGTCCTCTTCCTTGATCTCCCCCTGCAAATGCAGAGGCTCAGTTTGTAGCACTCTCGCCTCTGAAGTTAGAAGGTTGTGGGTTCAAGCTCCACATCGGGGATATGAGCTCATAGTCTAGACTGGGGGAGCACTGCATTGTCTGAGGTGTCGTCTTTTGGATGAGACATTCAACTGAATCGAAGATCCCATGGCACTGTTCAACAAAGAGATTCTCCTTGTGTCCAAACTGAAATTCCCAAATAAAATTGGTCATTCACTTAATGGTTGTTTGTGGGATATTGCTGTGCATAAATTGACTGTTGTGTTTGCCCACAAATTCACAGTCCCCACATTTTACAGTAAATCCTGTGAAGCGCTTTATGATAGCTTGATAATGTGGTAAGCTGTGACATAAGGATTATTAACTGTTGTAAAGCATTTTAACTTCCACAGAGCCGAGCAATTGAAATGTGTATTTTCCGGCTATTCTTGCCCCTTTTTACATTTCAGTTCTTGTCAAAGGTCTGAGAATTGCTGAGGACAATTATTGTCCCCACTCCTGCCCCTGTAGAGATTAGCTAATGCAGTCCAAATCAGAGGCTGAAACTGGACACCTTGCTGTGGTGCATTTATTTTCTGAGCTATTGGGACCTTGAAACATTAGTATTTTCTATCTGTAACACTGAAAATAACTCGCTTAACAGGGGGATTGGGTGGTAAAGCGGGTTAGACTGGCCGTTCACCTCTGGAGCCTAAGTTTGAATACAATACAGAGTAATTGGATAAAAGGCTTCAGTGTCTCTTGACTAAGATTACTGTGAAATTGGCCATCTCAATTGAGATTCCAGCCGTAGCTATTGTGCAGATTGTATTCAGTGCTCTATTGCTCTTATAAATAGGTAAACATAGCAGAGTGTACCTAATGCACTTGGTACATTGTAGTTATTATATAGGTGACATGAGCACTTTGAGATGTCTCCTGTATCTCAGTGGTTAGAGCATTCGCCTTGCAAGTGAGACACCTGGGTTCAATTCCAGGCAGGGCGAAACCTTGGACAAAGCAAGTTTCCTTACTCCACACACCTAATAATAATCCCTCCAAATCCCTCCAAAAACAAAACAATAATAAATTGGTCATTTTCAATCCACAACTGTTTGTGGGACACTGCACCCTCATCCTCACTGACAAGGCCATTCACAGCCTTGCTCCCTCCTACTTCTCCGACCTACTATCCCCTTACATACCTGTTCGTACCCTCCGTTCCTCTGGCTCAGGTTTGCTCCACATCCCCCGCCCTAACCACCCTACCATCGGTGGCCGGGCCTTCAGCCTCTCAGCCCCTAGGCTCTGAAACTCTAACCCCCAGTGCCTTCGCCTTGCTTCCTCCCTTTCCTCCTTCAAGGCCGGTCTCAAGACCTTTCTCTTTAACCGTGCCTTCAGCTCCCCTCTCGACTCTCTACCCCCTCCTCGCTCCCTCCTTTCCCTCCCCTCACCCTGACCATTCCCCCACTCCTCGCTCCCTTCCCTTCCCTCACCCTGACCATTCCCCCCCTGTTCGGGTCCTGACCCAACTGTCCAGTGCCTTGGGACGTCTTCCCGACGTGAAAGGCGCTCTTTAAATGGAATCTTGTTGTTGTTGCTGTGTGCAATTGGCTGCCGCGTTTTGCCTACAGATATACAGTTAATTCACTTGACAGCATATTCTGTGAAGCGCTTTGAAACATCTAGAAGATGTGAAAAGCTTTATATCAAATGCAAGGATTATTATTATTATCCTAAGCTAGAGTCCTGTAGCTTAGTGGTTGGAGCACTCGCCTCGCAAGTGACTCCCATCAGAGCAAAACAGTGGGCAAGTTTCTTTACACCACACATCTCTGCTTACCTAGCAGTAAGTAGAAACCCGGTTGTTAGTTGATTGGTGGATCGCTTTTCGGTGGGTAATAATTCCTTCCAAAAAAATTGTTCACTTAATCCACGACTGCCGCATTTTGCCCATAAAATATACAGTCAATTCACTTTATAGTATATTCTGTGAAGGACTTTGAGACATCTCGAAGATGTGATAAGGCGCTATATCAAATGCAAGGATCATTATTATAATATAATTATCCTTGCATTTGGTGCAACTCCTTATCACATTGAAATGTCTCAAAGCACTTCACAGAGTCTTTCATACAGGTAACGTCACAGATTGCACTCAATAGGTTTAGTTAATTTACTAATTTAACCATCTTCGAAGAGGCCACTGATTGCTGTTGCGGAAGAATGTTGTGCATTAGGGGATGCTCGACTGAAGTTGGGCCTGAGGAACGTTGCAGAGGAAACAAAATGTATTTTGCAAGTATATGATCCTATGTATCTGCAGTTTCATAGTGTTTACGGAGGAAGAGAGAATGTCACTGTGCGAAACTAACTTCATTGCCTGCGCACATTAGATTTGCTTACTGATGTGAGTACTCAAAACAATCTTGAGAAAGGTTGAATTTGTGACTCCATTGTCACAATATACAGTATATCCGTTTCTGGAGCCCTTTGCCAGCTCCAGTTGTTAGAGTTGGCACATTACTACCCTATTTCAGAGCACCTTTTTAAGTAAGGCTAACAGGAGGTGAGTTAAGTGAGCTGAGTTTGGATTTGGCAGCATTATACCAAGAATTTGGTGCCAAATTCATAACATGACACTATTAACTCTAACCTCAGAAGGGCACCTCCTAATACATCAGTCTACTTTTTTTTGCATTTCCCACAACACACCCAAACCCTATGACTTCAGGGATTTCTGCCTTTGTGTTGTTTTAAGCAGTTTATAACCAGTTGAGACTGCCCAAACAAGCTTTATATAAGATACAGTACTTACAACTCATCAGAGAAAGGAAACTTTCATTCAAACTGTCTGGGCTGGTTTTCAATCCAGATCCCAAAAGTGAAAGGCCAACAAACAATCTGCTACTTGACCTGGTTTTTTGTTTGTGTTTCTTCAAGGACAAACTTAATACACATGCTCCATAATACAGATAAGGCCTCCACTTAGGCTTTGTTCTGTTTTTATTTGGCACCTTTTATTCGAGAGTCTCCATGGGATTTTCAATACCCAGTATGGAGCTGGCTTATTCTGGGATAGTACTGGAGGAAGGCAGAATGTTCACCCTGAATCCTAGTTTTTTTGCAACTTTTTGGGCAACTCTGCTGGCAAATCTTTCATTTTCCAGTGATTTGATTAAAAAGCTCACTGTCCTGTCAGCCGTCTCTCAGTTGGGGAGTGGGGGGAGAAACCAGAGCTAACCTTGGCAAGCAAGTGTTTGAGGGCAAAGACCTCTTCCCACCCCACAGCTACATGGGTGGAGAGTGCAATCACTGCTCTGGTTATAGTGCTGTTGAAATGCTTGGCAGTCCCAATGCACAGAAAGACTACATCAACCAACAACAGTATAAGCTGACTGCACTTCCTTGATAAACTATAACAGTATTAGAGAAAATACTGTCACTTGTAACATTTTATTCAGTCTTGCAAATTTCTTTTTTGGGTAAATTTAAAAAGTTGTATTTGAAAGGAAAACAAAGGGTGATTTACTTCGCCATTCAATCCAAAAATAAAATCAAAACTTACATTATCAGCCTCAGTATAGTAGTTAACACTGACTGTGTTATGGAAATTTATACTTTGTATTTATTTCTGGACATCAGGTAGACACAGAGTTCTGTCTCGTCTACCAGTTCTTACAAAGAGAACAACACAAGATAAAATATTACATTTTCCAACTTGGCAACCAGAAAACTCTGAAACTATTTACTAACAATGGAGAGAAAAAGAAAAGAGTTTGCTCAATGCATTTTCTAAGTTAGACATTTTTCACATTTAAGTTTAATTTTGAAAAAGTAATGCTGGCAAAGGAATCCTTTTAACTCCTTGTCTCTGTACATGTTCCTGATGGTATCATTCATTTTTAAAACATTCAGAAATGATTTGTTTTATCTTTCATAGAAAATGATCAATTTGTTCTAGTTCCAAAGCACCCACAGGTGTTTAATAATAATAATAATAATCCTTGCATTTGATATAGCGCTTTTCACGTCGGGAGGACATCCCAAAGCACTTCACAGAACACACTGTAAAGTGAATTGACTGTATATTTGTGGGCGAACGCGGCAGCCAATTGTGCACAGCAATGTCCCACAAACAGTCGTAGAGTTTTTTTTGGAGGGATTATTATTAGGCGTGTGGAGTAAGGAAACTTGCTTTGTCCAAGGTTTCGCCCTGTGCCTGGAATTGAACTCAGGTCTCTCACTTGCAAAGCGAATGCTCTAACCACTGAGCTGCAGGACTACAGGCAAATACACTGCATCTTGGTTGTGATCAATCAGGGAGAGCATTCCAGCGCCTTGGGACGTCCTCCCAACGTGAAAGGCGCGATACAAATGTAATCTTGTTGTTGTTATCCATTCTGATTCTGCTACTTTCTAAATTTGGTCAACTTGGATAGACAGTGGGTTATCCAAACCAGACACTGATACAGAGGGATGCAAGGTGAGCTGCAAACAGCAATAAGTCAACAAAGTAACCATTGTAAAGATTCAACTCAGCACATATAGCAATGGGGGTTGAACACTGGCCATTTCAAAACAGTGTATGGGAGGCCCTTGGCAGAAGAGAAATTAGCGAAATGAAAATGGTAAATGAAAAATTGATGAATAAAATAAACCCGGAAGCTAGAGGGATGACTGGTGTGGGAAATAGAACATTTTATACTAATTCAATTGAGGGTTCTTTGCAGAGGCGGGAACATAGTGGAGTGACATAGAGTTTACATTTGGTAAGCAATTACCTTTTCAGAGAATATTTCGACTGCTACTAGCTGTTAAAGTTAAAAAGGTTTGCTTATTCTGTACCTCTCCATTCAGAATTGGTACAAGTATATTTTGCTGTGTATTTCAAATCTGTCTATAAAGAAGACTGTTATGAATGCTTTGGGAATTTAGTACCCAATAATGTCAAGTGAGACTAAAACCTTTTTCGACCTATGGACACCTCCCTCTAGCTCGGAGTTGTGCTCTGCCACTGTCAAGTGCTCTGGGACGCTACCCTGAGTGAGGAGTGTGATATAAATGCAAGTTGTTGTTGTGAGTAGAAGTGGTCAAAATATTGAAACCTCCTTTAACTCCTTTTCAACTATTCTAATTTTTAGATGCAATTACTTTGACTCATAATATATAGTTAAGGCAATCTTCAAAATGACTATCAAAGAACTTCTATGGGTGTAACAAAAATAAAATAAAACAAGCCACAGAACAACAAACTTTAAAGGATATTTCTAAGGGTTGAACTCTATGAAAGTGGCACTCTGTGTTGGTTTGTCAGTGTTAAATTTAGCATTTTTTGCCACTGACTCTTTACAGATGATCATCTGTTGCACTGAACAGTAAGGGAGAGCTGATGGAGATGTGTTCTCTGTTGATATAAATGGAAGGAATCAATTTTCAGTGCAAACACACATACACGCACAGTAGGGAGGAGAGAAATAAATTAACACATACTTGAGAAAGCTGCTGTACTATCCAGTCCCATAATGGCTGCCAAACTCTTTTTTTAAAAATAAGTTTCTCATTTCATATCTTTATTTTGAGTCCTGGAGCTAAAACCTTTTTTCTGTGATGGTGACCCATTGTTGTAAAATGTTCCAATTTTAAATGAGCTCCAAATACACCCCACTTTGACTTATAAATCTAGCGAGAGACCAGAGTTCAATTCCAGGCAGGGCGAAACTTTGGGCAAGATTCCTTACTCCACATGCCTAATAATAATCTCTCCAAAAACGAAAACAATAATAAATTGGTCATTTTCAAACCACGACTGTTTGTGGGACACTGCTGTGTGCAATTGGCTGCCGAGTTTCGCCCACAAATATACAGTCAATTCACTTTACAGTATATTCTGTGAAGCGCTTTGAGACGTCTAGAAGACGTGAAAAGTGCTATATCAAATGCAAGGATTATTATTATGAATCTAGTCTTCTAAATTATCTCAAGGAACAATAAAATATTTAATGACTTCGCTAAAAAAAGTTATAATGTAATACTATATTGGTTCAAAGATTTCTTTTTAGACTAAAACATACAGTAGAAGAGGATTTGTACATGACCTATGCAACCATCCAGTATAATAAAAATAATAATACATTGCATTTGATAAAGCGCCTTATCACGTCATTGAGACGTCTCAAAGTGCTCCACAGAATATACTGTAAAGTCGATTGACTGTATTTTGCGGGCGAAACGCGGCAGCTAATTGCGCACAGCAGTGTACTACAACAAGCAAGTACTGTATATGCAACAACAACATGTTAAGATTTTCCTTTATCCTGCTTTGCAAATTACACCTTGTCATTGTTGAGCGCATTGGAAGCAGCACATTGGAATACAATTGAAAGAAATTGGTATGATCCTGTTGTTATTCACTGTGTGTTTGACGCTGTGACAGTCTCAGATTAACCGCAGATCATCAGCCGTTGGTGGTTATCATTACTTTATGTTAAAATATTAAGTCGTTTTTTGAAGGTTACCTTGATTTTCAATGAAGGAAAAATGATTTTCAGTTAAAATAAATGTTGGACCCTTTTAAATGAGTCTGTATCATTGCTCCCTTGAGAGTTTTTTTGTGACGCCTCCTCTTTCTGGTTCCAAAAACAGAGCTCTAATTTACATGGGTGGCAGCCTGGCTCAGTTGGCAGCAGTGTTCCTTCTGAGTCAGAATGTTGTGAGTTCAAGTCACATATTTGGACTCTTAGCTCAAAGTCTAAGCTGCAAATTCCAGTGTAGTACTGAAGGAGCGATGCACTGACAGAGGTGCATCCTTCACATAAGACAACAAACTGAGGGTCAATCTGCGTGTTCAAATGAACATTGAAAATTCTGTAGTACTGTTCAAAAAGTACATCAGCCACATTTGCCTGTAAAATACAGTCACTACGCTTCACGGTGAAACAATGCGAAGAGCTTTGAAATAGCCTCTGGACATGAAAGGCTCTTAGCTGGTAATTTGTCTTATTGCTATTACTTAATAGCATTTTAGATGTATATACACAAGAGTATGGATTTAGGTGGTTCTAGGGAATCTTGTTGTTGTTGTTGTTGTCAATTCATTGTAGCCCCCCCCCCCCAAGATTAGGTGATTGCGTCCCAGGATTCACTGTAAAATGTAGTATCTATGTATTATGTAAGAGAATGTAGTACAACGATGCATCAGCCAGAGCAATTTTGTTAGAGGATTGTTGGGCAGGACACTCGCCTTCCTCTTTTGAAATAGTGTCACGGGAGCTTTAATGCCTCTTATCTTTAAGGACAACAATCATTTAGACTGAGCAAACCGTAGAAATTTACAGCACAGAAGGTCATGCGGCACATGTATGTGTGTGGTGGGGAGGGAGGGGTGGGGGGGTGGGATATCCAAGTTTTATTGCAAAATCAAAAACTGAAACGCAGAGCAATCGAGATAAACGTTGGCTTTGCCCGTTTGACCAACTTTTTAGTGTGAAACTGCAGAATGCAGTGGTCACTCTGGCAAAATATTGAGCTTTGTCGGGATGTTAGTGTGAGCAGACGGGTGGGAGAGGGAGTGCGGTGCGTACCACACAGATCAGGTTCTTCCTTCTATGTTATGTTGGGGATGTGTGTGTGTGTGTGGGGGGGGGGGGGGGGAGGGCGCACAGTGATTTATCTTTGATGCTATAAGCGTCGCAGAAATTACTTTTACTTTCGAAACTATTTGAAGCCAAACTGAACGCCGATGCTTTGCCGGTGGGTAGCAGCAGGAGGCGGATTAGGATGTAAATATGAACCCGTCTTAATCCTCGGGAGTTCTCACAGAACAAGGCTGGTACTGTTCAGGGAGAAACACCCACTGTCCGCACCCCATCCACACACATTGTTTCTGCTGTTAGTTAAGTGGGTTAATTTTTAAATTCCCAGTGCTACACTCATTACGAGCTCCAGTTAAACTTCACCTTTTGAGTAAACAGTAACCAAGTGGCTCTATTTATTTTAACGTCTGACGTACCCTGTGAGATTTATGGCTCTACATCCATATTAATGATTAACTTGTACTGGGGGAAAGGGGGGGGGGGGGGGGGATGGGGGGGGGGACCAACCCCCTTCCCGCCTCCATTCCACTTCAAAACACAATATCGCCCCCAACTTCTTTCATGCAAATTATAGTTAATCGTTTTAGTTGATGGTACGAACCCACCACAAAGTGCACAACAGGACACTGAGTTGGGAGGGAAGTGGCATAATCCCATTCGTATCCACTTTTCAATCAATGCATTTTAATGCAATTCCCCCTTTTTTATGCTCACACCGAGCTGTTTGGGGGTTTACTGTTTCCCCGTCAGCCTCACTGCTGATACAGTATCTCGCTTATAAATGAGCCGCAGCGCAGTGCAGCGCAGTGCAGCCGAAATGTGATCAGCGTTCGCTTTGGAGGGCGATTGACGCTTTCTACGTGGAGTATCGTTTTTTCTACACACACACACACACACACACAATGAGTTGAAAGCGGCGAAGGCAGAGGGTCTGGTGATCGATGGCTGTGCGTTCAGTGACACGGTGCAAAAGCAAAGCGCTGGAGGGGGGGCGGGATGGGGAGTTGCGACATTCAGAGGAGAACTGAAATAGATCGGGGCCCCGCGTCACGGGGCGGGATCGGTGCCTTTGGTGGTGAGCTGCAGCTCAGAGGCTTCCTCGGGGAGCACACGGGAGGCGGGGGGGAGAGGGGGGGAGGGAGACGGATAGCATCGCCAAGGCGCTGACATAACATCCACGCAGCGGTTTGCCTGTGGATTTCACACTGCAACTGATGCTGAGACGATGCTTTTCCATTATCATTTTGCGATTGCACTGTTATGACAGTGAAAATAAAAGCGTTACGAGATCCTCTTCATGGCAACCGTGATTATAGTAATCCAACACCCCTGCAGTTAAAGTTAAAGAAGCCAGTGCTGTACTATACTGGAGTGAGGCGCCTCATTTCGATCACGGCCGTGTGCGATGGGAATTTGATAGGAACCGGTTGTGGAATCTGGTGTCTTTAATGGGAGGTTGTCCCTCCCCCCCCCACCCCCTCGGTGTTGCACATTGTTCAGATGCTTACTGCTGAATTCATTACGAGAGCAATTTTTGATCATTCGGGCACGGACTGGTCCGAATACAGGTTTAAGCGTGGGACTGACTGACTGACTGACTGTGTAAAGATTACAACTGTCCTTTCCCATTGTTGGGACCGAGAATCCGTCCCCACATCACCAGCCATGGCCCAGCGAACCTTTCAAAACATTCAGCCCGAGTCCATCACGGGTAGCAAGGATTTTTTTTTTTTGGGGGGGGGGGAGGGGGAGGAGAGGAGGGGGGTGGATCAAGGGATCAAAAGCAAGTTACCGAGATCTCTCCCCCCCCCCCCAAAAAAAAGAAGCAAATGTGCGTGTTGACGTTGCCATGCGCGCCGCTGGAAGTCATGCAAAAACATGTTCCCCCCACCCCCCCACCCCCCCCCCCCCCACCAGCCATGGAAACGGGTTGCATTAAATGCAATCGCTTAATAATGGTGCATTGGTTAAGAAAAAAAAGGCGGATGTTGTTAAGAGTCCTGGAGAAGGGGAGGAGATGTAGCTTTAAGATGTTTTGGTGCGTACTGTACATATATAATATTGGACGGGGGAAGGTGGGGTGGGGGGAGAGAGGGAGGGAGGGAGGGGTGGGTGTAGCTTTAAGATGATTTCTGGTGTGTGCTGCACGGATGTAACATTGGAGAGTGGGAGGAGGTGTCGCTTTAAGATGATTGTTGGTGTGTATCGCGCACATATGTAACATTGGAGAGCGCGGTGGCCGCGGGGGAGGAATGCGGCGGCGCGCATGCGCGGTGCCCCGGCCCACCGTGTCTCTTCAGCGGCGCGGGTGACGTCACGGGCGGAGGAGCACTGGTCGGCAGTGAAGCTGCTCAGAGCCGCCGAGAGGGAGAGCGAGCGAGAGGGAGGGAGAGCCGAGCCGAGCCCGGGGAGCCGCACCAACCACAAGCCGTGCCGCGCCGCGCCGCCTCGCGCAACGCCGAACACCAGGCCTTGCTCCGCGCTCCCTCCCGCACCCGCACCCGCGGAGCGAGGAGCCCGTACCGAGAGAGAGCGAGTGAGGGAGAGAGCGAGAGAGTCGGATCGCAGCCTCGCTCTTTTCTAGTGCTGGGGCTGTTGCTCTCTTTTGCGCCATGTCTTCTGCACAAGTGTCTTCCTCCAGGAGACAGTCGTGCTACCTCTGCGACCTGCCCCGCATGCCCTGGGCCATGATCTGGGACTTTACGGAGCCCGTGTGCAGGGGATGTGTCAACTACGAAGGGGCTGATCGCATCGAATTCGTCATCGAGACGGCCCGGCAGTTGAAAAGGGCTCATGGCTTCCAGGATGGGAGATCCCCCGGTCCGCCGCCTGTCAAAGTTCAGTCCATGGCTGCAGGTAAAGAGAGTGCTCAACTCAACCACGTTGACGGTTCGTCCAAACCGCCCCAAACGGTTCTCGATCGCTATTCCCTGGCCACGGAGAGACCTCGGTTCGAGTACCCAGGCATCACCCACGCTGGCAGGCTTCCCAACGGCTTGAATGGACCCAATGGATTCCCCAAACCCGAGGACATTCCTCCCGAACTCAACAGACAGAGCCCCAATTCTTCTCGCAGAAATCACGGGCTGGTGCCTCCGGGTCCCGTCACGGTCCCCCCTAATTTGTTACCACAGACCACTCTGAACGGCCCGGTGACGGGCGCCCTCCCCCCGCACGGGCTGCTCGGCCGACCCCCTCCTTCCAACGTCTTGGGCTCCTCTCTGTCTGTGACCAGTCAGTCGTTGAGCGATGTAAACAAACGGCCCGGTTCCGTCTCCAGCACCGACCAGGAGAGGGAACTGAAAGAGAAACAACGCAATGCAGAGACACTGGCGGAGCTGAGCGAAAGTTTAAGGAATCGCTCGGAGGATTGGACAAACAAACCCAAAATAGTGCGAGAGACTCTGATCACTCTTTCCAACTGCACACCTTTTGACGTGCGCTTCAAGAAGGACCACTGTCTACTGGGCAGAGTGTTCGCTTTCGATGCCATTTCCAAGCCGGGCATGGACTACGAGTTGAAAATCTACATCGAGTACCCGAGCGGATCTGCCAATGTGTTCTCCAGCGCCTCGGGGGTGGCCAAACAGATGTACCAGGACTGCATGAAGGACTTCGGCCGCGGGCTGTCGTCGGGCTTCAAGTACTTAGAGTACGAGAAGAAGCACAGCTCCGGGGACTGGCGGCTGCTGGGCGACCTGCTGCCCGAGACCGTGCGGTTCTTCAAGGAGGTGGTGGCGGCTGAGATGCTGCCCCAGTCTTACGTCGACGCCAACTGCCCCATTTTGCCGACCGCCCTGTGTAACCTGTCCCGGTCTCTGCCCAACAACTCCTCCAGGACTGGTATGCGCAAGAGGAAAGCCTCGCCCGAGCCCGACCCGGACGCGGGCGGCGTGAAGCTGGAGGAGCGGCAGCAGCAGCAGCAGCAGCAGTGGTTGGCCGGACAGAACGAAGCCCTGAAGCTCACCCTGGCGGCGTCGGGCGCCTTCGGGCCGACCATGGCCCCCAACCGAACCAGCCCTCCCGAGTCCAGCGGCGGCGGCGGCGGCGGCCAGAACGGCCAGTCGCCCATGGCCGCCCTCATGTCGGTGGCCGACACGCTGGGCAACGCGCACTCGCCGAAGGACAGCAGCGGCGGCAGCAACTCGGTCCACTCGACCACCAGCACCAGACGGAACAGCAACAGCCCCGTGTCGCCGGCCTCGGGGGGCGGACAGCGCCGCGTGGCGTCGAGGAACGGGGAGGTGGCCCTGGCGGCGGCGGCGGCGGCAGCGGCGGCGGGGTCGGCCCTGCCGAACGCGCACGCCATGGAGGCCGCTCACCCGCCCAACATCCCGGACTCGCCCATGGCCAGCAACGGGCCGCTGTGCTGCACAATCTGTCACGAACGCTTGGAGGACACGCACTTCGTGCAGTGCCCGTCGGTGCCCAACCACAAGTTCTGCTTCCCCTGCTCGCGGGAGAGCATCAAGGCCCAGGGCGCCAACGGCGAGGTCTACTGCCCCAGCGGCGAGAAGTGCCCGCTGGTCGGCTCCAACGTGCCCTGGGCTTTCATGCAGGGGGAGATCGCCACCATCCTGGCGGGGGACGTTAAGGTCAAGAAAGAAAGGGACCCGTAAACAAACACACACACACACACACACCCTACACACACCCCCCCACACACACACACACTCACTCACTCACTCACACACCACCCCCCCCCCCCGCACACTCTCCCCCACCCACACACACACCCACCCACACACACACCACAACAACAACAACAACACACCCGTTTTCATTTTTTTTTATAAAAGAAAAGAGGAGAGAAAGCGAGAGAGTGACAGAGAGAGAGAAAAAGCTTCAGACTCGGGGTTGAAGTTATTTTTTTGAAACGAAAGAAAAAGCAACGCGAGTAAGAACTAAACCCCACTCCTCCTCCCCCCCTCCCCTCCCCTCACACACACACACACACACACCAACAAGTTAGTCTTATGTATAGACCCATTTTTTTTTCTCTCTTCTCCCCCCCCCCCCCCCCCACTCCCCACCCACCACCAACCACCACCCGTTTTATTTTTCGTCGTTATGTTTCTATATTTTGAAACAAGGTATGTACTCTTCTTCATTTCGAAGGATGGACCTGTGTGTGTGTGTGTGTGTTTTTTTCCCCCCCCCCAAGGGATTAAGATGTTACTGGTTACTGCTTAAAATACTGCTTTCACTTCTGTGGTTGGCAGTGTGTTGGCTCGGTACAGAATCAGAGCACTTAGCGATTAACGCTGCTGGTGTGTGTGTGTGTGTGTGTGTTGTGTGTGTGTGTTTTTTTTTGTAAATGTATGCACTTCGCTGAATTGCCAAGGCCAGTGTTGACGCCTGCAGAAATGCAAACAAATCGTTACAAAAAAAAAATGGTTACAAAGCTTGTTACGTTACAAGCCCTGGGATAGTCTCCTGCAAAGTGACTTTTTTTTAAAAAAAAGGTGAGGGGTTTCTTTTTATTAGTTTCCAAGGGGCAAATCTTTCATTTTACGATTCAGTGAACTGCTGAATTTTTTTATATATATATATATATAAAACGTGTTTTTTTTTTCTTTTTTTTTGGCTTATGGATGCACGAATGCTTTAAATAGTAGAGCAAATTGCTGTACTGTATATGACAAAAAAATGCTCTGTTTGTTCTTTATACATTTCTGTAGTAACAGAAGACTGTAATGTGCCTTGGAGCTGAATAAATTGTAATAAATTCAATTAATAAGCTCCCTGACTAGTCAATTTCTTTAAAGAACTATAAGAAATGCAGAACAAATGGTATGTGGAGTATGGTTGAATTTCTTTGATAGCATTTCTGGATTACATTTCTACAGCCACTGTTAGAGATGTCGTTCTTATTAAGTAATTTATGTCATTGCTGTATGTACTCGTCTTGGCAAAGAGCCCATATATTTGTGTCACCTGAGTTGATTTAAGAAACTGCTGACTCAGGATTTTCCATTTTTTATGGACTCTGGACTGAGATTTGATGAGTTCCAGGTTGTACCTTTATTTCTGCTGAAACAAAATCTGTGGTAACTATTGTTCCGCATTTAGAGGCACTTTAAAGTGATTGAATGTTACTGTGTAAAATCAGTGCTAGTTAACTGTAGTGGTCCAGGCAATAGCAAGAAGTTTGAACTGAAGACTTTTTAAAAAACGAATGTGGAATGCAACTGTCTGCTTGGACCATGGAGAGTAACAAAAACTCTACTATTAGTTTGCAGAATTGCATTCCTGTGTTTTATTTCAGAAAACTTAATCATAAGACAATAATTGTGTAAGATGTACCTCCTCCTACATGCTTTAAAACAAACAGTTCAATATTTAATGTTTAGTGTACCAAAATATTACTGTTTTCATTACATATTTAAAAGCGCTGATGCTGTTTTGCTTTATATGAGACAAAAACTTCCAACTACCAGTTGTCTTCTTTTACACGTTTTCAGTGTTTACGTTCCTGGTAGCTTTATCACTAATTATGTTTAGAATCACAATAGTAATGGTACTACAGTATTCATTAAACAAGGTTAATAAAGTACAGCACTGCCAGTGGACTGCTACAGTTAATTTTTTTGTTATATTTAGAGTGTTGGGTTTCTATAACCTGAAAAAATGCACTTTCCCTGAACATAAAATATTTGAAAGTTACTCTTGTGACTAGTGAAATGTTAACAATGAAAACAATTGAGTGTTTGGTTCCAGTCCATCTTTACAACAAAAGAGAAGCTTTATGTAAACACTAATGTATTTGATGGAGATGTGACGTGGGTTTGATATTTTATGTTGTGTGTCTGTCCTAAAACACACCCTTTACACCTTGGAACAGATTATTCTGAAGCTAGCAATCAAATGTTGTTGGAAGGGTACAGTGTATTGGAGCATATGCCTACAGTAATAGATTAGTTGAATGGAGGTAAATTCTGTACTGTGGATAATTGATCAAAATCTAGTCTGGCTTTGTAGGGTTTTCATCAGCAGACTATTAGTCCCAAGTACTGTAATCTGATGATTGGTGTTAGTTTATTTCTCTTTTGTTGCTAGGCTAAATTATACGTGACCTGCAGGTGATTAACAGCACAAATATAATTTCCTGAATGTGGCAAATGGTACAGTTTCAAAGTAAAACTGAACAACATTTCATCTTTAATGCAGGGCTTGTGCATTCAGGAACTGCAGCTCCAGACCTGTTTGTTTTTACAGCTGCTCATCATCTGCGGGTTTTGATTCTAAAGATACAATATTGGGAGTTATTTTTATATTTTAATTACTCAGCCTTTTAATAGCTCTTGCTAGCGTTTGATAAGGCATTTTGTTTATAGCCTTGATCGGTACTCTGTGCCAAATTATATGTTCTCCCTAACTGATCTGGATAACATGTTCCAGAAAAACTTGAAATAGCCACATAATCTATGTGATTCCCAGCCAGTGAAAACCGTAAAGCAGAGCGCCTTCTTCGCATTTCCTCACAATGTAGAATAATTGATATTGATGTGGGGACAGAGCCAGATGAGGCAATGCCTGACTCTTTGCTCTACTGCCCCAATATCAATAAAGCTAATGGTTAATAAAGTGCAGGGAGGTGCTTAGATGCTAAGTACTGTTGCTTGTTGAATTGAAAAGACTTTTTTTTAATACCGCATTCAATTAACTACCATGAAATATTTTTTGACACATCAGGACAGATGACCTGCTTTTCAAAAGCACTTGGTAATCAATTTCAATAAAAGCCTAAGTCAGACACGGCAGGTTACAAAAAAATACTCAACAAAGAGACTAGGCAACATCAAAGATGTGTTTAATCTCAAATTGTGCAGACTAAGAAAAGTTATCAGTGGCCTTGGCATTTCTAAAGCACTGTATTATAATTAAGTGAGAAAGAGAACAACACGGTTGACATAAGCATTTAGGCCTTGGGTATGAGTGGATGCTGTTGAGCATGGAAAATAATGCATAAGATCTGTACATGTTGCAGAAGGTGCATGGATCTGCCTTCATTGAGTTGTGTGTAATCCTGTCAGACAGAAAGGTGGGTGGTTTAGATTTTGTCCAAATTCCAATTGCAAGTAAATAACAAAATTAACTTAAACGTCCACCTGTCACGGTCAGACAAACCCCCCTCTCTGGACTACTGTCTGGGATCCACATAACATGTATGTTGTAGAGGCTATTATGAGCTCTTCAGAGAGACATAAAGCAGCCAATATTGTGCTGAGAGCTGGTGTATAACAGAGGAGTTACTGCATGTAACTGAATGCCTTAGTGGAACTCTTCTTCTGTTCCATACACTGTAACCTAGTTCATTCACCATTTTGTTTTGCTCCTCACCAATGGGGAAACCATCAATAATCTTACCATAAACAAACATTAGAGTGGTTAGTGCAGTTATATGTGAGGGAGTCAGGACATCTATGTATACAAATGTTTATTTGTTATGGCACTACTTAAAGTTGAAAGAGGGGGTGGGAACTCTTAATTGTACATGCATGCTTTATTTTCTCTCATCTGTCTATAGCTTCAATCTTTCCAAAATATTTTATTGGCATTACTTAAGCTCTTCTCTTTTTGCCCCGCATACTTGAGTTTCACAACTAATTTCACTGACAAGTAGTTTGGCTGGAGTCCGTGGTACATTATATCTTTTTACCTGCTCACGTGGAAAGCAAATGTGACTTTTGTCCAGATGTTCCTATTAAGCAGATACGATCCAAGGAGATGTTAATTTAAACTAATTCCACCTGACAAAGCCTATGCTTTTTTGGGCTTTATTTTGGGAATTAGCATATTTATTAATGTAATATATCTAAATAAAACGCTGCCTCCCCTGAATCTTACTTTCTGCTTAATTATGTGACATGCTTTTTTTTTTGGCATGCAAGCAGGTTTTTAACAATAATCATTTCAATGTGGAAGGTAACATACTGCAGAGTCCCATCCTACCTTTATATTTTGCATCAATGATTTACTGCTACCTTTCTTCTGTGTAGCCCTACCCATCCATGTTCTTCCCTCCCAATAGAGCTGTAATTTTTGTTTAATTGACTAACATTAAAGCTGCTCATGATGGTCATTAAAATATTTGCTTCCTGCATGGAGTTGTGAAACACAAGTGTCAAGAAACAAATTGCCCAGAAATCGTAAAGGAGAGTTTGCCTGTAGAAGAGGTCATTTCTATGAAACATAATCTTTTGTGTCCCCTACAATAGGTTTGTCCATAAGCTCTCACCTTTGAAGAGGGATCTCTGAAAAAGACCTCTCCGCAGCTCCAAGCAGACCGATGTTTCACAAACGCAAACATAAGTCTGTTCATATAACGGGGATTTGCCTGTCAAATAGAGCAAGCACTATTAATTTCTGCTCTTGCATTTTACGAGGAGATGTGCTTTGTTTTTCTATAACATCACCAGCATTGAGGTGAGGCTGGTTAAGGAAACGGCACTTCCGAGACCCTACTGCACAACATACAGACTTACCTGCTGAATGTCACTTGAGAAAACCAAGTGATACCAATTGAATCCATTTCATAAAATATTGGTCTGTTTGAGGCATGTTAACAAGTTTTTCTTTTGCCAAAAGATTACTCTTTATAGTTGAGAGTAAATTAATAAACATTACCTGTGGGAGGTATGAGAGCGGTAGGTACTTTATATTGAAACTACCTCCCTACAGGCAGATATTCCTTTAATCATGTTGTTTTTTGCTGAGAAGTGTACGTGATTACAATGTAAAGTCCTTGTATCTGTAATGTTTGTTTTTAAAAAGAATAAATAATTCACAGAAATTGTCTTGTTTTTTTTTGCTAAGGAGTGTGTTAGTTCTGAAACTGCAAACCATTTCACCCAGCAAACCATCCGTTCATGGACAGCCCTCCGGGAATACATCTGAACTCCTGCAATGCCTATAACTCTTCCCTTTGTTTCAGTGTTCAGCGAAGAAGTCGCCCATTTTGATTTTGTTTCTTTAAGTAAGTAAAGCGTAGCAGTCCTGCTCTTTATGTTGCGTATTGTGATTTTTTTTACATATAATTTAAAACTGGTATTCCAGATTATTGAAATCATCATGTGAATCTTATATAGGTGACAGAACTAGCTTTCCACATCATTGCTCATTTTAGTTTGTTTTAGAATTCTGTTTTAACTTCTGACAGTGGACCTTTTAATACCGACCAAGCAGGTCAAGAGTTTCCTGTATCCTTCATTGAAGTTCTGAATGGTGGCTGGAGGTAGTCTCACAACATCTACCAGCAAAATCCATTGTCCCAGACAAATTTCCACTGCTCTGTCACACTAAATGCTTTTATACATCACCTCATTCTCCAAATGACCACATAGCCATTTGGAGTTGGATTGTGTCCTATAATTTGGTTTCCAATAAAAGTGTCTGCTTATACGTTTTGCCAAGTGCTATTGGCCTGGTGACAAAATGCTTTGTGGTACTGCAAAATTATTGGAAACCTTTTGTTTTCATCTGTACTTCTAATGAGTTATTTGTTACAAGAGCTCTTCTGATGGCCTAGTTGTACAAGCACTAAACAATACTGGTCAGAAGTTCCTGGTTCTGGAGGTCCTAAATTTCACTAAGTCTTATCCTGGAAAAGCTTTTTGTCTGGAAATTCAGGATGGCACAGAATTGTGAAAAAATTATAGAGGAAGTACAGTATGTGCTTTAATGTGCAGTGACTGTGTTTTGTAGTCTTGGATGTTAAAACTAAATGGAATCAGATCTCGCTTTCTGCTAAGTTAGTTGCCTGAAGCTCTTGGGAGTGCTACAATTGGCTTCAGGGGCCTTTATTAGGGAAGGGGAAATCAGCCATGGTTCCTGGGGCCTAATTGTTATCCACTGATCCCTGCTAGCAGGTGGGTTTGAGTTGATGCTGGGTGAGGACAGGATTGGGCTGGACTGATGGGCCGCGTATCAAATTGTCTGCAACATTCACTGTCAAGGTTGTCGTGTGAATAATGATTATTTCGGCAATGCGCCAGAGGATGTCCATGGAAGTGTACCCCAAGACAGTAAACCTCGCATAAGTCGTAACAGTTGGGACCATACATTTAATGACTTATGCAAAGTATGAGTTATGTGAAACGGGACTTGGGCAGATGTACGATTTAGGCAATTATATGATTTATACAGGTTAGACTTATGCGAGTTTTATTGCAGAAGCAAAAAAGTCAGGAGAGGAGGGGAGAGAATTGAGAGTGAAATCTTCCACCATGTAAATAGCATTGTAACAAGTTACTACATATGCTGTATGTATAGTAGATTAGAGGTCAACTCTGTGCTTTGAAGCAAAAATGGGAAGATAGTATTTTTTCCCCTGTGGGCTGTTCTTGAGTGGATCCTAAATGCTGCCTCTGGAGAAGCATATCATTACAACCACATTCTGTGCCGGAAACTAGCATGTGGAATAAGAGTACCCCAAAAAATGTATATGCTACGAATTGCAATATTTACAGTGTAATATGTCGCAGATATGATATTCCCCTGCATCAAAGTTAAACCTGGTATTGCTTCCTGTTGGAGTCCGTGCAACAGCTCAAACAATTTGATGCCGCCAGCCATGATTCCCCCAGACATGAAATCACATAACAATCTGAAATATGCTCCCAAGAAAATCAGACATGAAAGAGTTATGGTGAGGCAATAAATTGCTTGCTTCCCTCTTGTAGTTTGTACTGTAATGTCATCCCAACCCCTCTATGTGTTGCTGTTTGTAGCGCACTGCAGACTAAGTTACCCCATGTATCCTTTTCTTGAAATGTTGTTGCTGTCTGTGTAACATTTGTTACAATTCAAGACTTGCTTGGTTTTCAGTTTGTTACTTTTCAAGAAACCTGACTCTGAATGCTTGCGCTTGACAAATGTGATGCAACCCATTACCTGTGCCTCCTCTGTATTGGGGTAACATATAACCTATCCCCTTTATAACCTTTTTTTAAAAAAATATGCCTCCCAAAGTTCTAGTTAATGAGTTAGTTAAGTATTTGGCTGTTTGAATGTGCACAAATTGGCTGAATTCATCCTCAATTTTTTGGGACTTCAAACTACTGTATTTTTCTTTGTTGACAAGGTTACATAATTGCAAATGTAAATCCACATGGTAGATCGTACCATTGCTAGGATAGTGGAAAAACCCTTCAAAAAATAAAAAATGTGGTCATTCAATCTACGACTGTTTGTGGGATACTGCTGTGCGCAATTGGCTGCCGCAATTCGCCCACAAAAAGTCACTACACTTTACAGTATATTCTGTGAAGCGCTTTGAGGCGTCTAGAAGACATGATAAGGCGCTATATCACAAGCAAGGCTTTATTACACCTACCACATTCATTGCACTTCAGTAAAGTCCTGTGAAACGCTTTGCGATATCTCGACCATGTGTTAACTCACAATGCAAGGAATATTAGTATTATTTTGCCCTTTGAACAACTTATTTTAAAAGTCATGAATTTCAGTACTTTCCTGCTCAGTATTGCGGCTCGTGTTCTGAACATTTTTGCGACTGTTTTGCAGAGGTATCCAACTTGTAATGGAATTGTTTCAGCACTGGGGGGGAATGTCACTGCTTCACCTCTGAGTACTGTACTCTGGGAAGGTTCTCTAGCCAGCTCGTCTTCTGTCAACAGACTATAAAACTTTCCAGAGACTTTTGGCTCACAAACAAAATGAAACTTGCTTCTTTGTGAGTCAGAATTCAGTGGAAAATGTTATAACACAGTTTGAAGAACACAAGCAGCCAGCAGCGAAGGCTTCCTAGAATGTAATGCAGTGATATCCTCCTAGCGGTGATCAAATGGAACAACAATAATAAATGGTTACGAATACTCTACTGTTTGGTTTAAAACGTTGAGATTTATTCTGTTAAAATTAGGATGACAGACACCTGTCCCTTCTCCCCAATTGAAATTTGTTTTACTTAACGTGAATTTTGTGCCCACAAACTTGGAAGGGCATTGAAGCTGGGAAATAAAGCCATTCTATTCGGGGGCTTGGTTAACCTGAGGGTCTTGTTGGTATCAACACCCCCACGTTAACCAGATGGACAAACTTCCCTTCTGCTCTTCCGCAACAATCTGCCTCAAGCTCGAAGAGTTGCTCTGCTGCACCAGCCTGACGTTTTACACTCCCCGTGCAAACCTCCTGTGGGCTCTCTGAGATCATCAATTGGTGCTGCGCTAAAGGGCGATCTTCATAATATTGGGTTCTCAAAAGATCCCCTACACCAAACAGATTGGGAAGATTTTGTCCATTTTACTCTTGGTCAGGTTGAAACCAAGAGACAACAGGCTGGTCGGTCAGTGTCTAACCCAGCTACCCTGAGTTTTATGTTAATAGGAAATACGGTAAACTCCTGCTAACTTGACTCTGGCTTAACTTGTCACTACCATTTAAGTCATCATTGCTGTCAATATCCCAACCACATTTATTTATGTTTATATCCATATGCCTAACTCGCCACTCCAGATAACTGGTCAAGGAGTCTTTTTCTCTTGGCGTGATGGGTTACCGGGAGTTTACTCAATTTTCAGTTGGGATTGACATACAGATAGGGTTATGAATGTTTTTAAATCAGGCATTCATTCACCATTCCATTAACATTCTGTTTATGTCATGTTTGCTGGTATTTAAGAACCATTGTAATTATATTGGACCTTTTGTAAAGGTGGAGAACTTTTTTCATTGGGTTATGTGAAATACCTCCCATCTATTTGCAGAAGTGACTGACTGACATCCTGATGATTCTCTTCAAGCTCATTTTAGTGTGAACTCAGGGATCCGATGCAATTCTAAAGCATATCCTATTATGTATTTAACCTGGAGCTATTTTAACTAACTAACCAGCTTCATGATTTATTGCCTACGAACTATAATTGTAAAACGTGAACCAAGAAAGGTTAAAAATTCTGAGGATTTGGGTGTTATGTTAATATTTCACAGCCCTTGCAGTGAGTTTCTTGAAGTCAATCATTGCATTTGCTGATGCTAAGAGTAGAGAATTTCAAATATTCTCAACAAGATTTTTATCAAAAACATACAGTATTTATGAAATGGTGGCATATGAGTCACATGGGCTGCAGATTTAAACCAACTCTGTGACAAATCGATAAAGTAAAATGTTGAATTAGAGGATGGAAGTGGGTAGTTTTCTGGGACTGAAGGATCTGTAGGAATAAATAATAATACTAATAGGAATGTAGTTCCTGCAGCCACAAAGTTTGTGTGTGTGGAAATATAGAAACTATTTTCACTGGTTATTACCCGCACTCATGGGTTAAATAGGTGTATGTTGGAAGGGAGAAGCAAAATGTATGCTAAGGAGAGGCAATATGTATGCTTGGGACAATCTTAAATAAGATTATACTATATGTTAATTTTAGATGGTTCGGAAAATCAGACGGTTCTAGAGAAAATATACCCAGATATGCATCTTTTGATTTAATATCACAAGAAGATTTACATTGTAACCTTTTTCAATCATTCTATTTTGGGGTAAAAAAAAGTACAGGGTAATCAGCCATATAAGAAGGTTTTAATATTGCCTTATCCAAGTGCTTCACAAGGAATTATTGTCTGGTTCAGTGACTGTTTTTTGTTAGCAAACACAACAGCAAGTTGCTTTGCAATGAATAGCCAATATAACCTGGAGAGCTGTTGATCAGGACACCTCACCAAATTTGTGTTACAGTATCTGTAATATCCAACTGAATAAGCAGAAAGGATTGTGGTGTAACATTTCATTTCAAAGATGGCAATCCAGCACTCCTCCAGTACTGCACTGGAGTGTCAATCTAGAGACTATCGACTGTCTCAGGGCTTGAACTCAACTTTCTGACCTGGAGGTGAGAGTGCTACCAGCTGACATGTAAATTGCAGCAAAGTATTTGTCAGCTGGATTTATAATGCAAAGAAAGTGTGTTGCTGTATATTATCAGATATTATTTTGTACAGTTTTGTCCGTACACATCTCTTAAGGCAGCAGAATTGGGATATTCTAGCTACCTTGTAAGGCAGCTGTGATATTTGTAAAAAAAAACATTAAATCTGCAGGAATATGTTCTTCTGACTTCCAGGAAACAGCCTGCTCCAGAATTCTGTTTTGGATTGAATTGTTTCCATTTAACACCACCAACAACAATTTGCATTTATTTAGTGCCCTTCATGTGGGATAATATCTTGGAGAGCTTCATAAGAATACAGTTGGATGCTTAGTGGGGGAGGAGGGGGAAAGGGAAGTGATCTTAAACATGACATAATAATAAAATAAAAGAATGAAGCTCACTTATATTTTTGGGCCAGAATGCTAGCTTTTTAACACACAAAAGGTCTCATTTAAAATAAGTAGTAAACTAAAATTCTCTTGCATTTGTTCTTTAACACACTTAACTGAATTAGTTAATCACCACAATATACATGCCTGATATATATTTGGATACTTTTTACTGAGCAAGTGTGTTAAAATAAAGGCTTTATTACAACTAAAATCAGTGGATGGCTTTTAAAATATTGGAGGATTTTTGCATCTCTGTAAATCGCTCAGTGCTCTTTACGGGTTGCTGGACATATAAATTTTGTTTTGTTGAGAACCTAAGCGAATATCTAAGTCTGTAGTGCAGTTCAGCACCAATATCTACAAATGGTAGCAGAGAAAGCTTGATAGGTTAGGTACCATCAAGCTTGGGTGTTTACCTTTTCTGCTATGTGGCCTCTGCAAAATAATTCCACGTTTCTAACACTTGATATTAAAAGAAGAACTGCAGAGCAAAAGCTTTCTTAATGAGTAATAATCTGTAAATCAGCCTTTTCATTATTAATAATCCTTACATTTGATATAGGCACCTTATCACATCAAAACATCTCAAAGCACTTTACAGGATAGACTATGAAGTGACTGAATTGACTATATATTAAGAAAGTTTTCTGTTTCTACAACCATGTGGCTCACAGTTTAGAGATGCCCACTCTGAAACTGAACTTGCAAAGGAATGCTTCTCTTCATCTAGTTTGCAGATTTCTGTCTTCGCTCTTACAGGTAGAAGAGCAACAACAACAAAATTACATTTATATAGCACCTTTCGCATTGAGAAGACGTCCCAGTGTTTCAGACCCGAGTTGGGGATCAGGATCGGGGAGGGTGGAGATCAGGGGGGAAGGAGGATGATCGAAGGCACGGTCTAAGAGAAGGGACTTGAGATGGCTCTTGAAGGAGGTGAGGAAGGGGGCGAGGCGTAAGAACTGCAGGATGGAGTTACAGAGGGTGGGGGGCACAGTGGCTAAAGGCCCACCCACCAATGGTGGATGGGTGGACAAGGCAGGGGACTTGAAGCAGGCCAGAGCCCGTTGAGCGGAGCGAGCGGGCAGTTTGGTAGGGGATTAGAGGTCACACAGGTAGGGGGGAGCAAGCCCATGGAGGGCTTTGAAGATGAGGACCAGGATCTTGAACTGTATCCGCTGTGTGATGGGAAGCCAGTGGAGTCGGACGAGGATGGAAGTGATAGGGTCATGGAGCCTGGTGGGGTAGAGGATACATGATGCAGAGTTCTGGTTGATCTGCAGCCTATGGAGGGAGGAGTTGGGGAGGCTGACAAGCAAGGAGTTTGCATAGTCAAGCCTCGATGTTATAAATGCGTGTATGAAGGTCTCGACGGCCTGTGGTGTGAGACCGTGGTGGAGCCGGTCGATGTTGCGGAGCTGAGGAAAGGCAGAGCGGGTCATGGCAAGGATGTGGAATAGAAAGGATAGTTGAGGGTCAAACAAGATGCCAAGGTTCTGGACTGGCTCAGTGAGGTGGAGTGTGTATCCTTGGATGGTTTTGTCGTCAGTGCCTGTGGTGTGGAGGCGCTGATGGGAGTCAATCAGGAGGGTCTTGGTCTTGTTGACGTTCAACTGTAGAAAGTATTTATTGTTTTCTAAAAATATAATCTTTGCATTTGATACACCACCTTATCAAGTGAATGTCTGAAAGCACTTCACAAATATTCCACTACTTGGCAAGACTGTCTTTGTAGGCAACCATGGCAACCAATTTGCACACAACAGTGTCCCATAAGTAGTCATGAACAATTTATTTGGAGGATTGTTGGCCAGGACACCGGGAGAAACTCCCTTCCCTTTGTGAATAGTGCCATAGGTTGTTTCACATCCACATCAAGAGGCAAAAGGGACTCAGTTAGATGGTTCATCTAAAGGATGACAATTCAGCACTCCTCCAACCCTATGTACTGCGGTGTCAGCCTAGACTACTAGCTCAAAGCTACCGACGTGTGACTTGAACCCACAACCTTCGGACCCCAAGGCGAGAGCGTTACCAATTGAGCAGGCTGACAACATTGATTTTTTACACTTATACAGTGCCTTCAATATTGGGCAAATGTCAGAAAATCACAGAGTTGACTGGCAGCCCAAGCTGGAGTAAGGATGAGCTGAGGTAGAAGTGGGGAAAGGTGACCAAAAGCATGGTCGAAAAGAAAACATATATGAAAGATTCCCTTATCAGTGTACAGAAAATTGAGATGTACAGAATTTGAAGTGCTTAAGCGAGTTGTCAAGTGTAGAAGAATAATACCAGATTTGCCTAACATTTCAGGTCTAAACCAGTGCTTAACTACGAGTTAAGACCCCTTGACATTTACCAACTCTGCTATTTTGGAGCATTAATCGAGCAAAAGATTAAGGATATTTAATGAAAACAACCTTCTGGCATTCGATTATCAAAATTGTGCTTTCAGGTACTTTCCTATCCCACCCCCACCCCAGCTCCTCCAGTTCGTACTCTCAATCAGTTGTGTGAAGTTTTTTGAGATGAAAGGCCCTTTATAAATGTAAGTTATCATTTTGTATTAAATAAATATGGTTGAATGTGTAGGGAATTATTTGATATCAAAGTATTGCTAGTTTGAGCAAATGTTTGCTTAAAACCGTGCCCATTAACTGGCATCTGTTAAATAAAATGTGAACAATCATTCTCCCACAGATATTTCCCCCTTTTTTCGGTTGGCCATCTGAAGCACAAACCAGTTCCTTGTTGAGCAAAAAGGAAATTTTCCAGTTCTCTGCCAATAGTACTTTGTAACCATCTGCTGGGAGATGCACAAGACCGGCCCAAAATAACTTACTTGCTTATTTCCCTCATTAGTCCCTGCTCAAAATTCAATTCCAATGTTTTGATCTTAGAATTTTGTGAGCACAAACCAATATTCTGCAACTCAATGCAAAATATCTGCACATGCTTATTTTTCTATTAATGCATCGTGCATTCATTGAGGCAGGTTATATTAGTGCCAGTTAATGTACCATTTGTTATTGCTTCCTACGTTTTGTCAGCATCAACCCACTCTAGGTCAGGTATAATTTAGCTGAGATTGGATATAGGGTAAAGATCTCTCTACAGCACAATCACAGGCAGTTTATGTTGTGGTCACTCGCCCACTATGAATTGAGTTTTGCTTAGCACTTTAGCAACTGTCAGAGTGACGTGATTCTGTCATTTAGGGCTGAATTTGCCTATTCTTCAGCAAATCAATTTTAAGATCTACGTTCCAGTTGCCTGTCTCCTGACCCCTCCACCCTACCATTCGTAATAAACATACACCCACTTTGCCCCCCACACTCTGGAGTTCTTTCCTGCAACTCCTTTGCCTCGTAACTTCCTTCACTTAATTTCAGAACCATTCTAAAAAGTTACCTTTTTAACTGGGTCTTTATTTTGGTCAGCTGGTCAATATGCTTATGAATATCCGAACCAAACGGGGAGTTCCATGCATGACACCTATGCCCAGATATTTTCCTTTTATCTGGAATGTGCACTCTCTCCCCAGAGGAATGCACCCTGTTTACCAAAATGCAGAGAGTATAAGGCTTAGGTTGAGGGGTGTCATGTTATGGTGCCAGGAAACCTCAAAAAGATAACATTTACTATAGTGATACTGCTTTTTTTAAAAAATTGTATAAAATTAAAAGCTGTCGTGGTGTGGCACAGTGCAGAAAGGTCTCGAGTTCATTGAGTAGTCTTTGCTGAATTAGCTGATGTCAGCAAGAGTAGCGGCAAGGAAGCTACAATTAGCCTTAAGAATTCCCAGTTTAGGAAGTGTTTTAAAATAAACTGTTGGAGTTCCCAGCCCTGATTGCCAACCCTGCTTAAAAGTGGACGTGTATGACATTGGCTGAGGACAGGGTCAGACTTAAGTTGCATGTTGATGCTCCCTTGCACTCAAACATTTTACCCACAAGTATACAGTCAATTCACTTTACAGTCTATTCTGTGAAGCGCTTTGAGACGTCGAGAAGATGTGAAAAGGCGCTATATCAAATGCAAAGATTATTATTATTAAACAAGTTACTTCACATTGTAAAGTAGGGCCACTGACACCATTGGAACTGCCTCCTAATATGAATCACTGTCTTCAGGAAAGGTGGGAGAAGCAGAGACAGTGTGGGAAAAATTAAGCAATCCACCTTAAATGTGTACTTTGGAATTTTAACAGCAATACAATGTCTTTTTGTACTGCAGTGAAGTGTACTATATATGGAGGGAGTGAATTCAGTTGTAAAGGGAAGTCTATAATTAGGGCTCCCAACTCCCAAAATGTAACATGGAGTCTGCAACCAACCTGAGCAGAACCTGGGTATTTCTGTCTGAACCTGTTGCTATAGGAACTGTCAGCTTATGGTTGGTCAGCACAGCCAGAGAGCTCGCCTTGTTAACTGATAAGCAAGTGTTCTGAATTGCTGCGATTGAAGCTGGGATACAATGAAAAGCAGTGCGCACGATGGATCTTTGTGTTGACTTTCTTGAGATCTGCCGGCTCGACCATCTGTACAGATGCAAGTGATTTTGGTCAATTAGCATTAAAGTCATGAATGTGATTTTTACACCTGTGTGTGTGAAAATGCTTTCCACAGTCAAATTACATAGAGTCCATCAAGCAACGTTTTGAGACCCTGTTAGTTAAATTATACTTGCATTTAATATAGCTCCTTATCACATCTCAAAAGTGCTTCACAGTAGTTATTGTTGAGTGTCAGTGACTATATTTGTAAGGAAACATGACAGCCAATTTGTGCACAGCAACGTCCCCCAAATGGCCAGGAGGTGAATGAGCAATTTAACTGGAGGATTATTGGCTAGGCTATTGTTTTGCACAATTCCTCTTTTCGAATAGTGCCACGTGATCTTTAACATCCACCTGAACAGGCAGTTGGTACCTTGATTTAACGTCTCATCTGAAGTACGGCATTCCCAACAATGTCACAATCCCCAAGCAGTGCAGTGTTGTTCTGCAGTTTGCAGGATCTCAAAGCCCCTGACATGGGATTCAAACCTTTTAAACAAGAGATGACAAGTGCTACCATCATAGCCAAGTTTACTCCCTTGATAAAATATGAACTTGTTGTGAGTTTTCTCTCCTCCCCTCCCTCTTTCCTTGTTTGCCTTTCAGTGAGGTGTCAAATTCCACCTTATCTACTCCTGAGTTGAGGAAAATTCAGAAGTTCTGTCTTAATTTGAAGTCTGTTTCAATAATAATAATAATAATCCTTGCATTTGATGTAGTGCTTTTCATGTCTTCTAGACGTCTCAAAGCACTTCACAGAATATGCTGTAAAATGAATTAACTTTATATTTGTGGGCGAAATGCGGCAGCCAATTGCGCACCACAGTTTTTTTAAGAACTGTGGGAAAGAGCCTTCCAAATTAAGACAGAATTTAAGCATTTTCCGCAGTTCTGCACAGTCTTATATTTTAAGACAAAATGAATGGTCTTGTGAGCTGAAGTTTCAGTGGAATTTCTGGCCTCAAGCCTAACAGTCAGGGCAGGCAAGCTGCTTCCTCCCTCCCACCAATGTGATTCTGTAACTCCGCCAATCCGCTCTCCCAGCCGCCAGCGGATAATGACCTGGTGTCAGCTGGGTTCTTCCTCTTGATAGAGCAACAGAGATCAAAGTTCATTCATTGTGTGCGGATTTGTGAGCTCACAGCCTTCTACCACTTACTGACACGTCACTGAACTGTTTGTTTAAAATTCAATATCTAACAAAATGGGTGCAGGATATGAGAGCTAGCAATGAACTTCGTTTTCCGCCCTCATATCCAACACATACAATCAATAAATTCATACATTGAAATTTTTCATGCAGACCATTAAAACCTTCTACATTGAAGTTGTTTTTTACATTGCCACCATATAAAGTGCTTTACATTTTTTAAAAAGAAATACCTACTCCTTATACGACATTTGGTTTAAACTTTTTGAAAAAGCATAGTTTAAAAAACAAATCTCACTCATTTGCATTTAGCCTTCCTTAACATGCTATGATATCCACTCTGAAGCCTCTGTTTAAATCCATGGTGAACCTCCCTCCATTGTCTCCACAAATGGTTTCTCCTCTAGCCCCCGCACCATCTCTTGCGGCGTTCCTCGGGGCTCTATCCATGGTCCCCTCCTCTTCAACATCTCTATGCTCCCTCTTGGTGACATCCGCAGACATGGGGTCAAATTCAACATGTGTGTGTTGACACCCAATTGTACCTCTCTGCCTCCACTCTTGACTCCAGGAACACTGCTGTCCTGACAGAATGTCTGTCAGACATCAAGTCCTGGATGAGAGCTAACTTTCTTCAGTTGAACATCAACAAGACTGAGGTCCTCCTGATTGGCTCCCGAAGTGCCTCCACACCTCAGGCGCTGACAGCATCACCATTCATGGATGCACCCTCCACCTTACTAAGCCAGTCCGGAAACTTGGCGTCTTGTTTGATCCTCAACTATCCTTTATACCCCACAACTGTGCCATGACCCACTCTGCCTTCCCCCACCTCTGCAACATCGCCCGGCTCCGCCACTGTCTCACACCCCAGGCCGCCGAAACCCTCATACACACTTTCATTACATTGAGGCTTGACTATGCAAACTCCTTGCTTGGCGGCCTCCCCAACTCCTCCTACCAAAGGCTGCAGATCACCCAGAACTCTGCAGCTCATGTCCGCACCATGCTCCGTGACCCTATCACCCCCATCCTGGCCTGACTCCACTGGCTTCCCATCACTCACAGGATACAGTTCAAGATCCTGGTCCTCAGCTTCAAAGCCCACCTTGGCCTTGCTCCCCCCTACCTCTGCAACCTCCTAAACCCCTACCATCCTGCCTGCTCCCTCCGCTCAGCGTGCTCGGGTCTGCTTCACGTCCCCCGCCTCTCCTGCCCCACTATTGGTGGGCGGGCCTTCTGCCACTCTGCCCCTCCCCTCTGGAACTCCATCCCGCCGTCCCTCCGAAACTGTTTGTGGAGATGAGGGAGGTTTACCATGGATTTAAACAGAGTGCTTTCGATTACCCTGCTTCCCCCTCTACCTCCACCCTCCCCAATCCCGTCCCCCTGCTTGGGTCCGAAACACTGACTGTCCAGCGCCTTGGGACGTCCTCCCGACGTGAAAGGCACTATACAAATGTAACGTTGTTGTTTATGTAATAATAATACTGTAATAATAAGCCTTGCATTTGACATAGCGTCTTATCACGTCGTTGAGATGCCTCAAAAGCCCATCACAGAATACATTGTAAAGTGAATTGTATATTTTATCGGCAAAACACGGCAGCCAATTGCGCACAACAGTATCCCACAAACAGTCTTTTTTTCCTTGGGGAGGGATGCAGGAAGGTGATAATGGTAATTTCAACTGGAATTTTTTAAAAAGTGATCAACTAATAATCTAGGTTGTGTAACTAAAATATATTTCAGGGGTACATGAGTTAAGTTACCAGTGCTACAGGAAGTGTTAGCTTTCGTAACCCAAACTGGTCCCAGACTTATATTTCACTGTTATTGGTTTAAAGTGATTGTAATTTATCAAACATAAAACATTGTAGTTTTGCATGGTCGTGTGCATGTGGTGTAACAGTACCGTGGCACAGCTGTGTGCAATGCTATGACTGCCTAGACTTAAGTTTAGACATTTTTTTGCACGATCTACTCTCATTGCAGCATCATGGAGAATATAACAAGGAAACACTGGGAGCAGGCCAGTTTATTTCTGGTGCTGCTAACTACTTCCATCTGTGTGTCTAGTTTAGTTACTGCCTTTGGCACACTCCGCAAGGTGGTGTGTCCCTGGCCTAATTATACAGCCCACATCAGGTCGGTGAAGTTTTGATCTGTTGGTGGAATTTCTGGGTACATCGAGTGTGTCTGTAAAGGGCACTACCCCCTCCTCCAGTTCTCTTAACAGGATTCACTGTCACGTAAACTGGAGGATCCCGAGCAGACTGTGTGCGTGGGGGAGTCGGGTTACTGTGTGGAACAAGAGACTCGGGTCATTCAAAGAAAAAATGTGTCTAGGATTTTTCCTGAAAAGATCCTCCCCGCACCGTTCTTTTTAATATATATTAAAAAAATTGCGCTTGTTTAAATCATAGGTTAAGTTGAGCTGAACTGAAACTGGCTCAAAATCGAATCTTTTCCACGTCTGGTTTGATTTAAGTTCCCATCTGGAGCTTTGTGGCAAAGGCACAAAAATAAAGCGTTTTTAACAAGAGGGTTACAAGTCTGCTGGCCTGGTATTTCACACAGCAGTTAATCGAGCACGATTTAGTTTTTCAGTTAAATACAACGTTGAAAAATGATGCTGAAACGTGTGTTTGTCAGAACCAAAGGGAAGGGGCAGATGTGGAACAAATGTAATTCGATCAGAGCAGTCTTTCCTGCTCCTTGCACAGGCTTTATGTACAGTTGCAGTCTTTCCTGCTCTCAGTTACACTGACACATACCACTAATAATAATGCATGCATTACACCCCCTCCCTCTACCCACCCCCCCCCCCCCACACACACACACACGCACACCAATACTCATTTAAACATATTTACTCCTTTGTAATGTTTGCTGATTTTTCCGTCACCGGTTTTCTTGTGGAACAAGATTTCAAGGTTCAGTAATAAAAAAAGGGATGGGATTGGATGTTTAGCTCAGTTGTGCATGTTTTCCACGCTGAAAGCATGGCTTTCTGCGTGATTGAATACGCTCGGAGACAGGCAAAGGAATGTGGAGGCATGTGGGCACAGATGGAATTAACTATGCTTGACTGATTACTGGACCAGACACTCATGTGATGCAGCCTTCAGTCCCAGCGGGGCGTTCCTGCAGAAACAGTTGTAGTTGGTACATGTTACACGTCTGTGCTGCTCTAAGCCACAGCAACTATCCTGTACTGTCGTGGAACTCTCTCTCTCTCTCTCTGGTGAAGAAATGAATGGCTCCTTGCAATCTCTGCATTGCACAGTAATCTTCAAACGTGTTCTACTCGGGAGAATTTATTCCCAGGGGCTATTTCGATTAAAATGATCATTAATGATCCTTGCGTTTGGGCTGAGTGTTTTGCGTCAGAAGGACGTGCTTCACGGGATTCACTGTAAAGAGCTGTGGCTGCATTTTGCTGGCAAATCCATGCTATCACTGATATTCAGAGTACTCTTTCGTGACTGAGGGAGGTGTACACCTATTATGTGCTGATTTAAATATTGGGGTTGGGAAAGGAAAGAGTCAGACAGTAGCAACCTATTACAGTAATAATGAAAATCAGTCTGTGTGGCACTTAGCTACACATAGGTTTGTGACCTGATTTATTTTAGGAGCCTAGTTCACTTATGATAACATCATTGCTGAATAAATCCTCTAAAGCATATGCAAGCTGTTTACACCCTGAACAAATAGAAAGAAGTTAGTACAGTAAATACAGTATTTTGGAAACCTTACTGCAGCTGGTAAATGAGCTGCTATTTTCAGGTGGTTATATTTGTTTCTGACCTTTCCATGAGCAGAATTTTTTGGACTGCCTGCCTCTCTGGAACTGATTCCATCTACCCCTCTGCTACCACCCCACTATCAATCTTCAAGTCTTGCCTTAAAACCTACCTTTTCGACTGTGCCCCCCCCCCCACCCCACACGCTTGGCATTAGTCTCTGTCACTTTGGGACGCTACCCTGCATGAGGGGCGCTGTATAAATGCAAGTTGTTGTTGTTGTCATTATAAAGGGAGCAGAGATGTGATTCCACATGTAGGATGCTATGTAAATGCTATGTAAATGATGTATGTAAATACATCAACCGCACTTAATTCCATAGAGCTGCGTTTTTTCACCCAGCAACATTGACAGCAAATAAATACAAGGAAATACAAAAGGCTTTTTAGACTGGAAAAAGCAAATGCCTGCAGAGCTTTTAAATCCATTGGTCATCTTCTTCCCAACACAAGACATTATTTTTCTTGAAAAAAAATCACTTGCAAGTTTATATTTAAAAAACATCGCACAGAGTGTTAAATGTAGCAGCAAAACCAACAGCCCATTTCAGAGCCCTGTGGGCTTTGGTCATTTGAATTTGCATCAACAAAGCTGAAACAACTTCCCATTTGGTTTCAAAGTATGCCCCCAAGTTGAGGTATTTAAAAGAGAACATTTAATCTAGTTGAAAGTATTATTCACAAATGATATTTCTTCATGGATAATTGATGCTTCGGAACAGTGACAGAAGAGAAGCAGAATAGCTGCTCCTTTGTGGCTGTCGTGTCGCAAAGACTAATTCTGCTGTGCCTTTATTTTTAGCCGCTCTATATTCTGGCAGCTGCTGTGCTTCTCATTTAAGTGGGCTTTTATTACCGTGGCATGTGCGCAGAATACCACACAGTCTGAGAAATGGATTATTTGGCAGAATGATGCAGTGAAGGTTCGGCCACAGGATGGACGAGGGTTGGATTTCAAAGATGGCTTTGTGGAATTGGCACACGGATTTAATGGCTGACCCGCCCCTGCTATTTTGCGTCTCTTGACACGCGCTAAATATATCAAGGGTGGCATTTGCTAATGGGTTGTTGGTTGGCAGAAAGGAATACTGTTGCATTGTTTGGGGTGGGGTGGAGAAAGAAGGAAGGTGGGTGGAAGGTTCTGGTAATAATACAACACTTTGAATGGAGCAACGCAGCCTGTTGAGGAACAGAATATACAACACAGTACTGTACATACATTGCACAGTGTTGACGATTGGGTCAGGGTTTAAATAGATGCAATGATCGAATGACTTCATGTAAATATCTGCAGTCAATAGCTGTAGTGTTTTACATCATGATTATCAGCATTTTCTGCCTTTCTTGTGAATATTGTTGCTCAAATAATAATACTAATCTTTGCATTTGATATAACACCTTACCATTTTACGTCTCAAAGTGTTTCACAACATATACTGTTTTGTGGCCGAAATTTTTAGGAATACAAATGACCTGTGTTCCTAAAAATTCACTTCACTCAATGTTCTGGGGTCAACAAGCATTCCCCCCCACACCCTCATATTCTGTGCTAGTAAATGAGTGTGGTGTCTTTTTCCCCCTGTGATCTGGATGTATGATAGAGCAGGGGGCTAAAAATGCCAGGACATTTCTGCTGTATCATATGCCAGCTATGGAATCTAATCTGGGAGAGTGTGATTTTAACTCCCTGAGGCTGCTGCAGTGGAAGGCAGACTCTTGCAGAGCAAATGACTTCAGCCGTCCTCTTGTCTTAAAATCCCTTTTCAAAGTTGAACATCATTGAATGCAGTTACAGCCATTGATTCAGAGTACTGTATTTGAGCAATAAAAAACATTTCAGTAATTTTTCTTTAACCTCGCCCCAATTCATAATGCAACAGTGGAGAGGGGAATTTGATAACAAAGAAAAGGTGAACCACAGTAGTGAGATCAGTTTATTTAGAATGATTCCTGGTCACAGCTTTTAATGCTTTTCCACAAAAGGAAGTATTGTGAGGAATCGAAAAACAAAATGTCCTCTGAAGCACTCCTCTTTATTCTCGCCCCATACCTCAATGTGCTGAGGGAAGAGGGCACGTTGTACCAAACAGAGCTTGGTTAATACTATCTCCTTTTCTCCAAATTATTGTTTGACCATTTTCCATTGATTTTTATTCGCATACGGTTTATCAAGCACAAAATAGTGCACGCACTCATTCACACTGATCCTTTGAAGCACCGATTATCATGCCTAAGGGCTTTTTCTAGTGGAAATTTCATGGACTTGCTGCACTGGTTCTAAGCAACCTGTCAATATCTAGGCCTCTTAGGCTTCTCCTCATCTTGTTTCTGGTTGAGGCTCTCACTTTACTGTGGCTGAATAACTTGAGTCTCGGATTATATGATTGTTCGTTGATTGCCTTACTCTTGAATCGGAGGTTTGTTATAAACTGGCGCTTAGCTTTGTAACTGTTGCAGAATCGTAATTCTGCTTTATTCACAGCAAGCATGTTTTATTTTGATTTATTTGTATCTTTGCTACAGTGTTTCTCCCTTAACGGCTGTTGCCATTGCACGTAATTCAGAAGTCCCCAAAATATATAAGTGGTGAACTATTAGAGCTCAAAATTCTATATGGTGTTCACAAAGCCCTTTTACTCTCATGTTTGTTTTCTACTGTGCACTGACCAACAACTAAACATGTGGAAGAATGATGATAATTGTATTTAGAAGTACTTAATTGTATTCAATTCAAGTGTTTAACTATATTTAGACATCCAGAGGATTGGCGTGATGGCAGATAATGATCTGTCGCCATGTATCAGACACTGTTATGCTCGACTCCTCTGCAACAGAAAATAAAAATTAATTGTAAGAAAAAACAAAGGGTGGGTAACAGGACTTTGTGAACACCCTGTACTTGGGGCTGAATGTTGCATTTAACCCTTTGATGGTTTGCTCTTCACCCCAGAGCAGAAAATGCATTCCAATTAGATTGCTCTGCTGTTGATGTCGAGTTGATCAACGTTGATAACATTATGTACCAATTACAAATACCGGGGCCTCTTCCAATTAGCTAACACTTAGGCGGTGAGGGTTGGATCCACATTTGCAGGATTTACTTTTCCCATGCATGATCACCAAATTATTTTTAAAAATGCTTCAGTAATGCAGTGGAAAAATCTCTGTTTAAAAAAAATCTTAATGTCAATCTTGTTGATAACGTGGGACGTAACCTCACCGCAGGTAGCATAGCACTCTGTATTTAAAAACCACACAAAGAAAAGAGGACAAACTGGTAAACCAAAATGATATTCAAACTTGCAAAAGCAATTGTTTTATTGCATGAATTATATGGAATACCAACCAGGGCTGGTGGTCGAATGAAAATAAACAAAGTGTGTCGTTGGTGAATAACAGCAGCATATGCTTCAGTTTAATAGGTTATCAGAGGATTATTTTTGATAAACCACAGTTCCCTGTGATGGGACCTCTTTTTCTTTGCTGATTTTATAGGCTGGTCTGGTTGTTCTTGCAGTATAGCATTTAGACTCAGGTACAGTGTTGCACATTTGAATCCCAGACTTAGATGAGACTCATTCTCGCCTACTTTCATTCATCTAATATTCACTCGGTTGCAGTTTGGTGGCATCCCATATTTTTGTTTGTAGACACAACCTTCTCTTAAGTTCTGCCAGTGCTCCACCTCGGTAATATCTCTCATTAAACACAACACATGACAAAAGCCCCTATGGGTAGTTGTGCGTGTACCGTCATCTGCAGCGTGTATGTGAATCGGCAGTTTGCAGCAAGACAAATGGTTTTGCTGCACTTGCAGACTGTTGGGAGGTCCGATTGTGTACGCATTGGAGGAGGGATTGAGTGTGTGCTGATTCAGACAAAAGGGAAGGGCGTAGATGTGAGCTTTACAATAGCGAGGAAGATGGAGTGAGTACATGATTAAATCAACAGCGGAGTTTGGGTGCCAGAGNAAAAAATATTTTTCACATCGCTTACATTGTGAGTGTTCTGTGAGGGAATTTGGCTTGAGGCCAGGAAGATGGTGAATTTAATTTGCTTTTCCCGCAAGGAAAGGGGAGGGGGGAGGGGGGAGGGGAAGGAAATCAAAAGAATTTAGGCAGTTTGCGGAAAGCTTATTTTCTCAGCTTTCTGACATGTTTTGTTTCTTAAATTCCGATCCCCCCCCCCCCAGCCTCATCCCAAACACTCCAAAAATGTGTCAGGTCCTGGATTAAGGTTACACAACACAGTGAGCCATAAAATGGGGGGAGGGGGAAAGCAAGTCAGTGGACAGCCATGCACTTAAAACACAGATTAAAAACATGACCATTTAAGTTTATGTTCGATCCCTTGATCGAAACAGAAAATTGCAACACAGGAAATCATTTCCAGTCCCCAAGTATGTTTTGGAGTTCCATTGTCCTTCACCTAGGTGTCAGATTTCCTTGTGTTTACTCGGGCCAAAGTAGGCAAATAAATCCATAAGAGGCAACCCCCCCCCCCCCCACAAGTATGCAGTTACCTGCTGTTTTCATTCAAAAGGTCTGGTTCACTCGGGAAGAAATGGCACATAACTTTCGCCCACAAAATATACAGTCAATTCACTTTACAGTATATTCTGTGAAGTGTTTTGAGATGTCTCAATGACGTGATTAGGCGCTATATCAAATGCAAGGATTATTATAGCTACTGTGCCAAAAAAAAAGCAATATTGACGCAGCAAGAACACGCTCATTGACGCAACACAAAACCAAGCCTGAGTTGGTGAAAATATTTTTTTAAAAAGCTGCCACTGATTTTGTGGTGACTACCTTTTTTTTAACCTATGGTAAAGGTAGTCGCAACGTTTTCAACAACCCCCTTTTCTGATGCTCTTGGATCATTAGCAACAACTGCAAACGATTCTGTCACTAAATAACTAGCAGACATTGGAATCGCGTTATGTGCATTCAGCACTGCACTGAGGTCATCTGTGAGCATATATATTGTACCTCAACAACAACTTGTATTCATATAGCGACCCTCAGGCAGGGTCGCTTCCCAGAGCCCTTGATACCAGGGCGTGGGTATCTCAATCAGCAGATCTGCAAAAGTCACACATCCTAGAAACTGGAAAGATGTTAGAAGCTAGAGAATTCGGGGTTTATTTGGACAATGTTGTCAGACTTCACCAGAAAAAGCTGACTTTAAAGGCCCCTAACTTAACCCATTACTCCTACCAAGTAAATTCCTCGTGTACTTCAAAACGCCTGCTGATCCAAGCACAGCATTTCTTGGCAAACTGGTTCTGCATTTCACAAGGGTTGAACAGCGTTCAATGTAAACAGGCTGTTAATAATGGAGCTCCTATTACTGAGTTGTTCAGTGGTGCTATGTAAAAGGAATGACAGGGGACCAGGTGTTTGTTTCTACCCTTCCTCCCTCCTTCAATTCAGTCCAAGAGGTATCACTGGTAACTAACTGCTGGAGAGAGCAAGCAGCTGTGTTTACTGAAGGAAAATCATATTCAAGTAAATAAATCAGGAAGGGATGCTCAATAGCCCCTCGTGAAATATGATTTTTCTTTCCACAAGCAAGCTTGATTGGTACTGTGACTCCTGAGTGCTGCAGAGCTGAGTGCATTAACCTGTTTCATGAATGGAAACAAAAACATATTTGACAGAAAGCTTTTGGGTTTTCAATTTCTTGTAGTCGGTATGTTTTTTTAAGAGTTTTGAGTTCAAAACAGGCTCCCCTGATCTCTTAGGCAAATGCTGAAATCCCAGGTTTGATCGATTATTTCTCCCTTTCCAGTATGTGGGTTGTTAGTTGATCTCAGCCGAGGCAGCAGTTGGGAGTCTTAATTGGCCTTGACCCTTGCTCCCTGGGTGAGGAAAAGAAAAATCAGCCAATATTCCCACTCCTGATCATAATCCAATGATCCCCACTGGAAGTGCATCTGGTTGCACGTTGGTTGAGGACAGGATCAGGCTGGGATGCAATCACCCCCTACGGTCAAATATACAGTCAATTAACTTTAGAGTGTATTCTGTGAAGCGCTTTGAGATGTTTCAAAAGTGTGATAAGGCACTGTATCAAATGTAAGGATTATTAGTATAATTATGATCCCACATTCTCCTGAAAGTCACAGCCTGGATCAAATTTATAAAATGTTGGCATTCACATCAGATATTTTAGAAATGTTGTTGAACGCTTACATTTCTTATTATGAAGCCCATGAAGAAAATGAGACCCGGATGCATAGGAACAAGATTCGCATCTTGCAGATTCTACCAAGCTTACATTTTTGAAAGGGCAAAGTAGGTCACAATGGTTAATTAAGGCTCTCAGCTGCATGCTTGAAATATCTTTCTGCTAATCCTTAGTTTTCAGTTTGGAACAATTTCCTGGCGGAGTGGATTCAGGAAAATGTCTAAGGCATGATAATGAATGGTCTGATTGGAATGGAGTATATGCACAGCGGGTCAGTCAGTACCTGAAAAGGAGAAGGATAGGTTAACATTTCAAGCGTAGCCCTGCACTGAATCTATAATAGTAATAGTAATGATCTTTGCATTTGATTTAGCGTCTTATCACATCTTTGAAATATCTCGAAGAGCTTCAAAGGATTTCTGCAAGTGTTGTGACAGTGTATTGTAGGTGAACGCTGCAGTCAATTTGTACAAAACGATATCCCACAAGCAGCCAAGAGGAGGAGCAACCAGTTTTATCTAGAGGACGGTTGCCCAGGGCATCGAGAAAAACTCTTTTCATATTTCCAACATTCGCAGTATTTCATTTTCTCTATGCACAAGTACGTGTAGCATCTTATAGTATTAAAAAAATTTAGAATCTATGATTAATTTGGGCTGCCTCTAATGTATTCACCAGCACACATGTATGCAATAATGTAGACCGTTTACAAATTTGGACTCTCCAAATGTTAAATAATCTAATTCTTTTGTGTGTCTGTCTATGTGTGTGTCTGGCTTTAATGTTCTGTTTTTAAAAGGCACAAAACAGAACCGGCGATGGAGATTTGACTCCCGTATCATTGAGCGTATTGTTGCTTCTGGCAACCAGTCTTTCAGAAAGAATTGATTCATTTACGAATCCAAGGATAGAACGGCTTCAGCAAGGGCATTGGGTAATTAACTTCTGGTACACGGACGTTTGTTTCCATCAGGCTCCTGAAAATAGCATTTGCAGGATTCTGGGGTTTTAATTGTTTTAGAAGCTACCGATTCCAGTAATGGCACACAATGATGTTTTAGTGTAAATGGATGATGGTGTGTGTGTGTGCCTCCATTGAAAGCCACAGTGCACTGTCTGGATGATAGGGTTATTGCATTCCATTTGCATTAGCTGAGCTTTATGGAGAACCATTTACAGACAATGATGTCAGCAATATCTCTCAATGCCTGGGGCCTCTTGACTGGTAATGTGTACAATCTGAAACATTCTTTTTTGGCAGATAATCTACTCAGGGCTAAGGCAGTGCTTCCTAGCCTCTTTTAAAGATAAACACGGGAAGCAAAGACTGCCCCCTCCCCATGCCCCTTTAAAAACGTGAATTAATAATCACAGCACTTATTTGTTTTTTCTATTGATTCTATGATTCCTTCCCCTCTTGTAGCTTTTGTAACGTTTGCATATTTTACTAAGAAATGCTAATCACGCTTGATCAGAGAAAGTGAGATTCATGGCAAATAAAATTGTGTTCTATTAGCGAACATAACCTGTAAGAACATACAAGCTATCTAATGCTGCATAAAAGGACAACTGAATAATGACTGTAATTTGTAGTTGAACAATACTGTTTCTGTTTGTGTACTTCAGTCACAGATATAGAATTGGAAATGTTATGACTGAATTTGTCTAAGCAAAACCAATAAGAGCCAGTAAATGTATTAAAAATTACTGTTCTTTCGAACAGAAATATTCGGGTTGAAAATTCGCTCCACATTTCAGAATGGATACTGTACTATTGATGGGCTGAACTGCATTGCAAGTGGCTTGTTTCAATCCCCCCTACTTTTGGCCCCACGGTAGAAGAGTTTCAGTTAATACTGGGAGGAAAATAAAGAGTTTCTCAGACACTGGCTTGGGTCACTGAGTACTAACAAGACAGCATTAATGCACGCTTTGTAGGTCAAACTTTACAGCTGAATGACAATCTCATTCAGACTAAGACAGAGCCAAGTAGCGGTTGGTTTGTTTTGCTGCAAAAATGGGAAAGTGTATGTATGTTACTTGGATCAGAAGATGCAAACAAATTAAATTTATAAAGGGAATTTGATCTACGTGCTTCCACTGTCTTTCCAAATATAGAAAGCTTGTTGGGTTTTATATTGAGATTCTTCCAAATATGCTCCATTCTTGGCACACTTAATGTGCTTCATTGAATGTACGATGACTCCTTCCCCCAGAGCAAGCTTTGTACATAGCTCAAGTGTGGTTGGCATTTGGTAGGTTAGTTTGAACACCAAAAGAAGCCCTAGACATTCAGTAGAACCACATTATAAAGCGATCCCTTGTAATGCTGGCTCTCTTATAAGCTGACCAGCTTCCAGTGTGCTTAAAAAAAAGACAAACTTTTGGGTCATCGAGTTACTGCTGAAATCGCTTCTTGCAGGAAGTGATATCAGCGGTGACCTGATAATAATAATAATAATAATAATAATAATAATAATCCTTGCATTTGATATAGCGCTTTTCACGTCGGGAGGACGTCCCAAAGCGCTTCACAGAATAGACTGTAAAGTGAATTGACTGTATATTTGTGGGCGAACGTGGCAGCCAATTGCGCACAGCAATGTCCCACAAACAGTCGTAGATTGAAAATGACCAATTTATTATTGTTTTATTTTGGATGACCCTGAAAGTGCTCATTTTTTTAAGAGCAGGAAGCCAATCTGTGAACTGAGTTCAGAAATGCTCACCACCAATTGTACCATTTATTAAAATGGGTTGAGGTAGTGTAGACCATCAACTGCCGCCTTATAATGGAGTTCCATTGTATAGTTCTGTTTCTGAGACTGATTTTGCATAGAGTATTGGTAAGACCAAAGTGTAGCAACACATGCTCTTATAAGATAGAGTCCCATTTGTCTTCCCTCAACATATTGGGCGTGTTTTTACCACCGGTACAATTTTTTAGGAATTCAACATTCAAAGCAATACGTTCCAATTACAGAAGACAGCCCCTCCAAATTCAATCTAAAAGAGAAGTGTAAATACCAAATTTCATATTCTTCTCCTTCGAAGTAAGTTTATTGTTGCATAACTTAAAAACAGTGACATTTACAAACGTTAAAATTGTTTAGGAGAATGAGGGTGATAGGCAAACAAACTAATGTTGTGTGGTTTAGGGAAAACTGCTAAGTGTTGCTTTGAAGCCACTGGTGCCATAATCTATAAAACATTGATGATTTCGCGACTTCACACAACATTTTTTCATGAAGAAGAAAAGATACATAATGCTAATAATTCAGTCAAAAGCAACAGTTAAGGTGAAGGGTTACCACAGTATATTAAGCATTCTACATTTCTCTTTATAACACAAGTGCTTTTTTTCCTAGGGCATTCCCGGTGTCATGTTTCCATAGGGTTTGAGCTGGTAATTTTACTGTTGTGAGTGTGGAGCTGAGCTTTGTGAAAACACTGCACAGCCGAAAGTGGGTGTCGTGCAGATATCGGAAACCACTTGTGTGATAATTATGGAATGGTGTTTGAAAGCAACTCCATAGAAAAACAACCAGTTGCCTGAAAGCACGGTAGCCACCACCTGAATTCCTCATGGTACAAATTCAAAGATACCTCTTGCAGCAATTAGGTTGGTTTTTGAGTAGGTTAACCTCATCTGAATATGTTTTTCAGGTATCTTATTTAATTAAGGTACAGTAGTCAGTAAGAGTGATTTGCAGGGCCACCTTACTGGTTTAGAGTGCTTTTGATCACAATTAAGTAAGACTGCTTCAGAGTACTTTCCAGTGTAACACTGTACCTTCCCATGCTTCAGGACCTGAGGACCTCCTTTGAATAAAATTGAATAAATCGATATGAGTACGGGCAGGTTTCGTACGCTGTTACTTTACCTTTTGAGCAGCAGGCTCTCTGCATTTCATGTCAGTTGAGTAATTCGTTTTTTGGTTTATTAAATTCTCACTTTATTGTTCAACTGTGTTTACGACTCATGCAGTGGTTTAGCTTTGCGAACACTCAATCAAAATTTATTTGACAGATTTTGAGCATGTTGAGTTGTATTTGAAGCATTTCATGAATATTCATGTGATAGGTACACTGGCAAAAAGTTAGACGCCGTCTGATCTAGTCAGATGCCATTTACATTGTGATTTTAATTCAGTAACAATTCTAGCAGGTAGGATGCTGATGTGATTTGCATTTTTCAAAGAATGAAAGCAAACTGTAAAGTTCAATAAAATGATGTGTCATAATTCATAACGGAAATGCTCTTTCATCCTTCTAATATTTTTAGGGTTAACAAGAAAGAAATTGTAACCATTTTACATGGTTTGTTTCATCGTTCTAGTAAAATTTTATTAATTTACAGGGAAATAAGGAAACTGAAAAATGTCAATAAACCGCTGACATTTAAGCAGCGAGGAGCTTTTATGACATTTCTGTCACAACCAAGCACAGCTATTCCCACTACATTCTTCTAAGGTGAAAGAGTAGACTTAGTTTCAGGCAGTTTCAGGAAAGCCTAATTCCTCAGTGACTCTCAGATACAATAAACATTTAGAATTTTACCAGCATAGATTCATATTGGAATTCTGAATATGAGCAGAGAATGCAGTGCAAGATGTATCAAGAAACCAAAGTGAGTGTCTGTTTTATAGTTAGCCCTTTGGGTTTTTATTCAGAAAATATTTCTGTCATCTGATGTCTACAGTTTTAATGATTATTACACCAGTTTTAGCGATTATTATTATTTGAGTGACCAATGGCAAAACTGCAGCACAATCAAAGCTTTCGAAGGGTTCCTTGAATTAAACTGGAACCAGTGCCAAATGCGAAATTGAGCCAAACGCCATCCTAGTACTGAAAGCGTTAAACAAAGCGGGGCTTGTTGGAACATTCAGCCACACATCAATGACCTTTGTTTTCACACTTCAGTAAATGTCCATCAGCCAACTCAATTGGAAAGTCCAAATGGAAAAACAAGGAAATGGCTTGAAGGAACGACTACTGTACAGAAGTCAGGCATGGTACTGAATTAAATTTAGCCAGAGTAGTGAATTTAATGAGCTGAATTTCCTTTCACAACCCTACAATGTTCTGGTTTAATAAATTGCAAAACCTGGATTGACAGATTACACTTCCCCCAACATATTTTGAAATGTGTTTTACGCCATCAATTTTTTTAGATTGACATATACTTTAATAATTTAAAATCAAACCACTTTTGCCCTTTTTGAATAGGCTATAACTCTTCTGAACAATCTCATATTTCTTTAAACCGTTATTCCTTTAAGACACTGTCAAATAATCAATTTAATCAGTTCTTTCGACCCTTTGTATTTCTAAGGTTACGCTCCATCGCAGGTGTTATTGAGAAACTATCACTTCTGCCACACAAACCAGTCATATTATTGGAGGTGGGAAAATTAGACCAACTTGAGTCACATGTATTCCCACCCACCACCCACGCACTTGCACATGTGATGCCCCAAGGCCTAATGGGGAGTGAGATTCAACCTCAACATTAAATCCCGTAAAGTCTACTATAAAGGTTGTACGTTCAGATTTTTTGGGGGGTGAGGGGTTCTCTATGACTGGGATTTTAACCAGAATGATAATCTAAACAGAACAGGCAGAAACATGAGTTAGGTTTTTGCACTGATTTTTATGATTGTTGCTTTAGGAGTATGTACAGCAATGTGCAGAATTTATTTTTTAAATCCCTGCCTCTTGGAATCATCAAATATTCCTTTAACCTTTCCATAAAACCTGAGTTGTTTTTCTTGAAGTTAATGAAAGGAATGGGTGGCAACGCTGCATGACTGGCACTGTGCTGAACCTTTGAAATCCAGGGCCACTAATCTATTTGATCCCAAATGTTGCAGTACAACTCACGGGTTGAATGCTTAGGCACTGAAGTACAATTGTGCCCGACTTATTTTTTTTCTGGCTAAAACTGAAGCATTCAATTCATGAGTTTCCTAGCGTGCGTAGTTTTCTTTATCTTGGTTTGTAAAGGGAACAGCTCCCCTTCCCAGCCAATTTCTGAACCACCTTCTAGAGGTGTTCCTGCTGAGTGCAGAGCAAAATCAGAGCACATTTGGAGCCCTTCCAATTAACAGGCAGCAGTACAGAATGGCTTTGTAATGCTGTGTGGAGTAAATGTAGCTTCAGCTGCTACAGATTCAACTCCTCACTAATGTTTACTCTTAACATGTGGTGATTGATGGATCTTGAATCTGTATTGCTGTGTAAGCAGCGTGAGTTCAATATGCTGACCACCGGGACGTCAAGATCTGCGGAGCTGTAGTCGCAATCTGCAAAGCATGCATAATGGCTGGTACAAATGTGAGGGGTCAGAAGGAACAGCAATTAACGCAACAGAACAGAGAAAGGGGGGGGAGGCAGAGAGACCATAGAACAACCTGAAAGAAATTGAAATGGGAGAATGAATGGGAGATGCATCAAAGCCAGGAAATCAAATGCAAAAATTAAAACCGTGAATAAGTAATCACTTGGTAATGATGCACTGTGTGGGATTGCAGGTGTTTTTCCACAAGGTAAAGGATAAAGATTTCAAAACAATGAAATGAGTGAATGGGAACCAGGAAAAGCAAAGGCAAAACAGAAAGCAAAGCAGTTTACAATTGCTATAGAAAATTACTATAGTTTAAAACTACAATAGAAAAATTGCAGAAGGATTTGTAATTTTAAAAAATCTTGAAAGAGTCGAAATAAATGGCAGCTAAAATTTGTATAAAGACACCAGAATGCTACCATCTTAGGTTTAATTTGCAGAAAGCTTCCACATCTATATCAAAGATCAGAGTGCTGGTAATATTCGCACTAGTATTTTCAGTTGGCTTATCAGTTTTTTAAAAAAAAACTTCCTGATCAATGCTTAAACTTTATTGCAAGGTCAACAATGGGTCTGATTCATGTTTGTTTAAAAGGAAAATACACCAGGGCCCAACCATGTTACAAAGGTTTGTTGAGCAATTTGACTTCAGATGTTTTTTGAGTCACTCCCTTGATACGCCAACAAAAAGGAATGCAGGCGCTTTCATTATTTCAGACTTGTTTACATCAAAGGCTGGGAGCCATCTTGGCTTGGGGCGTTACAGACACAATTAGAGCATCAGATTTACAGGAGCTGCCAGTTGCATCATGCAGGCTTTAGTGCTTTATCAGCCAGGGATGGGCATTGGCTTCTCCCTTTATCCCCCGCAGCATATGTAATTAAAGTCAAAGCCCTTCATACTGCTGCTTGTCATTCTAGTGGCTCATGTGGATCCTCTGCCTTTCGAATCGTATCATGTGACCACCTGTGAGACAGCTCACTCGATTAATCTTTCATGAGAAGCGAGAGGCAGTAGGATGTGAAGCTACAAGCTATGACAGGCAAAGAATTAGAATGACTGAAGGCAAGGTCAGAAGTGGGCCAATTCATTGTCCACATTCTGGCTCACAACCACTTGCGCAGGGGAAGAGAGAGAGAGAAAGATTTGTATACCACAATTTCTTCGTTAAGACAGACTCGAAATCTGCTGAATCATCATTATCTGACAAATTAGTCAACCGGATGGGGGTGACCTGCGCTCTAGTAATTAAAGCTTATGATCCGCATTATACACATCTGGCTAGAGAAAGGAAATTACATGCTCTTGTCTTTACAAACAGCAGCTATTTGTGTTTACAAGGGCACGTCAACGCTGTTCACACTTGCATTGCCATTATTTGTTGTTGAGTTTTTCTGGAAAACAATGCTGACCCCATTTCCTTTGTAGATGTATTATGCAAATTAATCCTCACAAGGGCACCATTGTTCTTTATTGTGTGGTTTCAGGTTAGCTTGTGGGAAAGAATGCTCTATCTTGACTGAGGTAAAACCATCTAGAGAAACCTCAGTCGTAGCTCAGGGCGGAGGGAGATTCTTTCATGTGAGTCATCCCCGAGGATTAACATCGAAGCCCCTCCCAGGAAGCCAAATGTGTCAAAAGCCTGTTTATATGCTCGGAGAGCACAAAGCTCAGTTAAGGTGGATTTGCAAGGTTCGTTCAGTATCTAAAGGCAAAGAATCGGGTCCATGCATACAATGGTTAGGGGCCCAGATATGGGTTTGCGAGGCAACCCAAGCTCTCAGTTTGAGGTACGAAATTTGGTCTAATTTGGCTCAGTGACTGGGGAATGCCCCACTCACTACAAAAAAAATCTAAAGGTCACCTTGAATTTTAGTGGTAGGAAATTATGAAGCAGCAATATTTTGAGTGTTCAGTTTTGTTTCTTCTCCCCCACCACCCCAATGCGTTTGAAAAATGCGAAGAAAACATAGGGTGGTCACAAAAATCAAACAAGAGATGATATTGTTCTGTTGCGATCTCAATCTCCCACAGTGCAAGTGCCTGAGCTGGTGCGTGCTTCAAGAAGGAATGGTTTCGCTTGTTGTTGGGGTGGATTTGGTTGTGTGACAGGTGGTCAACTGTGTTCCTCTTGTGCTATGAATAGGCCAGGCGGAATGCCCTTGGTGCAAATGCACATACTGTATCTCCATTTGGGTGTTGCCTTGCACTGCTGTTCAGCCCTGACACCTCTGCACACTTGTCACTACATGTACTGTGATATGCTGCAGCCCACTCCTGTCTCTTCAAAATCCTTGATGGAAAAGGGCAGAGAAATTGGATTAGAGCAAGTGATTCTAGTGGAGGATCCAGCCCCAGCCAAACAACTTTCTTCGGTAATTTCTATGATTCTGTAGTTGAGGTTAAAGAGGTTCTATATTCTCCCTCCCTTCTTTCTTGAATTAGTACTTTATTAACCCAGTAATAAACTCAGGTGGTGCTCAGTTACTTCTTAGTCCCCAACATTGCTACATATCCTCTTTGGAGCAACTTCTGTTCTTTCCATTATTTATTAAGGTTTCTTGGTAAAGGAGGATCTAATCTAATATGGAGATGAGATTTTAGATCGATACAAAGCTCCTACTCCATTTCAGCTCCCTTCCTTCAGAACCTAGTAGATAAACATGCTTTAGATTACTTGAACACAAAGGTCATGTCTGGTTATTAAAGTATGGTTAACCTGCCAGTACATTTTTTGAAGGAGTTATAAATGCATCCATTTACTCCCTTTAACTGCTCTAATTCTGGAGAAGTGGGACATTGTGGTTGACGGTCTCGCATTAAGACTATAAATTCTTTTAAATGGAAATGAGATACTGCTTCAAAAAGAAAATAACAACAACAAATTACATTTGTATAAACTCTTTTAGGTCAGAAGGATGTCTCAAGGTGCTGGACAGTTAGGGATTTGGAACCGAGTTGGTAGATGGGATCAGGAGGGGTGGAGGAAGGTCAGGGAGGATAGGTTTAGGAGGGTGACTTAAGGCGCGATTAAAGAAGATATTTTTTGTTTAATATATTTATATTTAATATAATACAAAATTACATTTATATAGCACCTTTCACGTCGCGAGGACTTCCCAAGGCGCTAATATAATATATTACAGGACATAGGAGAGTGGGAATAGACTAGTTAGCTCTTGTGGGGAATAATGCCAGCACAGTCCAGTTGGTCTGAATGGCTTGTTTGTGTGCTGTAATCTTCTGCAACAAAGACAGATTCATTATTAAAGGTTTTTGGACCTTTGAGACATTTTCTTAATTTCAGGTGTGTTGTCCACCTGCTTCTGCTGGTAATTCATGAATCATCAATGGAGCATAGACTGTGTTCCTGAACTCTTCTGACCTCCTTGCATTTGTCACACTCAAGAAAAAGAGGTTTTATGGAGCCCTGGACTTCAAAGCAACCTGACTGGTCAATAAAGCGAGTTTAAAGCCACCAGAAATAGTTATCAACATGAACCATTGAACTCTTGTTTATAACTTTTGTCTATTTGTCCATGAGTGGAAGAGGTGAAGAACAGTTCAGAACATTAACCTTTTTAGATCTCAGCTCATTTCCCAGCAGTCAGACCAGTTGATATGGCACAATCTTTTACCTGGAGAACCACGAAATCAGACACAAAACAAATGTTTGAAGTGTCATAAACCGTTCCATTAAGTTCACCGTGTGTGAAAGGAAATGGTTAGTACAGTACAATGGGAGATGATTACTGAAACAGAGCACAACCCAAATTGAATTTATACAGCGACATTCACGTTGGGAGGACGTTACCAAGTTTGGACAGTCGAGGCGGTTGCACCTGAGCCATGGTTGGAATTCAGGAAGGATGGAGGCCAATACAGTGGGGGTGGTAAGATGACCAAAGGCGCAGTTGTAGAGGAACGTCTTGAAACGGTCCTCGAAAGAGGTGAGGGAAGGTGTGAGGCAAAGGGATTGTGGGATGGAGTTTGAGAGTGAGGACAGCAAGGCTGACACCAACAGCATGGGAATAGTTGGGAACTGCCACTGATGCAGACTAGTTGAGAGGGTAGAGCAAGTGTGGGAATAGTGCCAGGCCAGGCACGTTACCAGGAAACTGCAATGCACTGCAAATACTTTTGTTTTATAGGTTAGAGAAAGTGGCCTCAGAGGGACCCCTCCCATTCATTGCTTATGTGTCTGCTGTGGTGGGCTGCCTAAAGTGCTATTTCTTGTCTTTGTGATGCCGGTTGGCTGAGCTGCCATTTTCTCTCTGCTGAGGAGGAACGTTTGCATGGAAGGGGGAAGGAAGATAGAGAGTATTATATGATACAAGACCAAACTCTGAAGAAAAAGTACCTCTCACCAGCTAAAGCAGTTTGCTTATTGAAACGCTTACTATTGCAGCACAGACTCTGAGCTTCAAAATAACTTGCACAAAAAAGTAACAAAAAATACTGTTTAATTATCACCATGGGCACATATCACCATGGCAATACCACCAAATTGCCTTGCCACATTTTATCTTGCACACTCCGAAATACCTTTTTGTTTTATTTATTTCTTAAGAATAAAAAGATTGATGCAAGCTTTCTGTCATCTGATGCCAGGTGTTTAACAGCCCACAGGCTATGATCATTCATCCCTTTGAAGTTTAGATCCACACTAGAATTCTATTGTTCGCTATTGCAGTTACCAATAAATTGATATTCAGTTACAAACACTTGAAAGCAATTTTGTTTTCGCCCCTGAGATTCAGGCCACTATCGACAATTATAACAGAAATATAAACAGATGATGCGTTCACGGCCCGCCACTATGTTCCGAAACCTTGGAACGCTCTCCCTCAATCCCTCCACCTTGCCCTCTCTCTTTTTCAAATCCTGCCTTAAAACCTTCCTTTTCGACTGGAAATCGTCACCTCCCCATCCCAGCTCGGAGTCAGGCTCCGACATTGTTAAACGCTCTGAGACGCTGCTCTGCGTGGAGGAATATATAAGTGAAAGTTGTTGTTTAACTGCAGACCCTGTTTCAAATGTATTGTTAGAAACTCAATTTTCCTTCCGTTCTTAAAAATCATAAGACCCCAAGTTTTACCTTTGTTTAGTTTCTGGAAATGCATGAAGCAGATTGCTTGTGCAAACCAAATTACACTCGAAAATATGATCAATTCCATTTTGAAAATACAATTTGAATTTATATCGTGCCTTTCTCATCAGGAGGAAATCTCAGAATGTGTTTAAAGAGGACTAATAATAATAATGTTTGCATTTGATGCAACACTTTTCATGTTGGGATGTCTCAAAGCACTTTACAGGGTTTACTGTAAAATACAATGGCTGTGTGTTTTGTAGATGAATGTGGCAGCCAATTTGCGCACAGCAATGTCCCACAAATAACCGGACAGTCAATGACCCGTTTTATCTGTCAGGGACAGGACAACTCATGCCTGAGATGTGCTTAGTAATATAGCCTCTCACCTCCAATGTCAGCAGAGAACCAAATTCAGAGGAGTGTGGTTCCCTGACTGTCCAGCGCCTTGGGATGTCCTCCTGACGTGAAAGGCGCTATACAAATGTAACTTATTGTTGAGTTATAGTCGAGCGTTTAGTGGCATTTGTGTAAGATATTTGCTTCTGTTTCTTGCTCACTGTAACGACCGCAAAGAAAGTACCTTAAAAATAATAACCTGGTAGATTTCCTTGAAACAAAACACTTGAATGAGCTCCCTGTGTGGGTCTGGTGAGTAGCTGAACCATACAGATCAGGTACGATCCCCAGACTGCTGAGTGAGCAATGCAGCAGATGTGGCACAACAGTTGCCTTGCGCCCTGAATCAGGCAGGAGAGAATCAGCCAGGGTTTCCGCTCTTGAGTGCTATCCAGCGACCTCTGTGCCTTTGTGGATGCCGAAGAAAGACAGGTTCAGGCTCAGCTGTGCTGTGCTCCCTGTAGTTGATTCTGCTGCCGGCACTCACACATTAATAACTGATACTTGGATGAAGAACCAGAGAGAGCGTACAGCGCCCATGGATTCGTACCCCCAGGAGAAGCAAAAAGGAATCAAATTCCTCTGAGAGGCGAGGAGCGGAGCAAATTGATGAGAAATGTGTTGAGTGACATACATTTTGTTTTAATTTGTCACCATTTGTGAGGGATGCATCTGAAACATTCAGTCCTCACGCACATGACTTTTTTTCGTAAAACCTGTACGTGTTCTGGGCTTATTTGCTTTTGTTTTAGTAGATTGTCTACTATTTGCAATTTGTCCTCCCCCCACCATGTTGGAGACCTTGGTAATCCTACAGTAAATTATGTACAAGTGCTAAGCAATCCAGGCTATTTTTGTCTGACTTTTAAAGTGATGCGTGTCATACTTCCATATTTTGGAGTTTTCCCTGTGCATTGAGAGAACATGCTTCCCCGGGAATCCTTACCACAGCTGCAAGGCTAGAAAATAAACACTTGGGGTTAAAGTTGTCTTTGACAGTGAGCTAAATTCCAATTCAGACTTTGCGCATGTTAAAACCTCACTGGGCTGTGTCTATGCAGGCTGAGGATATTATTCATGCTCTGCTGGCTATTTACTGAATGGACAGAGGGTGGGGGGGGGGAGCTGGATTACTGCAAGAGGATTGAATGCCAGTTGTGATGAGAGAGCTTAAATGATGGGGCTGAAATATCGTCTCTGATGTTCTTATGGCTGGTCATCAGCCTGCAGAATCTCAGCTGTTCCTGCTGGTGTAAATCCTGGGTAAGGTTGCCTAGATACAGATGCATTTGATTAGCACGCTCTTCCCTTGGGACTCTACCACCCTATTAATGGAAGACAGTTGCACGGGAAAGTGAGAGAAATGGCCTCCCGTAAAATGCATTTTTGTCTGAGCTGAAATCTCAGGACGATGAAAAACACTGATGCGCAGCCCTCCCTCCCCTCCCTCAGGCAGTCTTTATTATTCCAAAGCTGACATTGAGCATAAACAGAGGATGACTCATCACTCAGGCAACAAATGTCACTGTCAAAGGGTTATCTTTAACTGAGAATTCTAAACACCCACTTGTCATCTGCTGCACGTACAGGTTTATGAATTCATCAGTCTTTTTTACACTCGCACGAAGCGAACTGTACCTGGGAGTAAGACGTTTTTATATTTTAAAACAAAAATGTGCATTTAATGTGGCATAATTACTACCCGGTCTAGAGAGGAGGGAGAATCTTTCTCGGTAATTCTTTCAAGTGAACAAAGAGGACACGATTTGCTTTGTAATGTAAAAATGTGGCAGAGTGCTTTGCAAAGGAGCCAGCCGTGCATTCAGTGACTTTCCTTCTGCGCGTTAACCTCTGCTCTCAAAACGAACTACAGGCCGCTTATTTATAATTCACGCTGTTGCCTTTGGAAATCATTTTCTGTAAATTTGCAATGCCACAGATTCATTTTGTCGTAAAGAGTGCAGAAGCAGAACGTATGGGATTCAAAAGGGGGAAGAAATTGACATGTGAAGCTATTCGGTCATTAATGACAAACTGTAAAAGGTTGAAAATGGTAGTGATTACTATTAACTATCATTGTAGAAGAAGCACAGTGTATAAGCTCCTCTGATGATTCTGGGTTTATCCAACACGTCCTGCTCTGTGCTTAGCTAGTTGATCTTAGCTGGGATGGTATAATTAGAGTTTCTACGCTTTACTTTATTGCCTCATGTCATCAATGTCAAAATCAGTCAGAGTTCCCACTCCTGATCAATATCCAGGTATGTGTGTAGATGACAATAGTAGGGAAAGGACTGGGCTCCACTGTGAGATGAATGAGTTGATATATGGACCTTTCACCTCTGGAATCAGGCCTCGATTCCAGACTGATGACATGAATGCCTCCTCTTTCCACCAAGTATAAGTGCTCTATAGGAAATGAGTTTGGACAGTCTCAAATCAGATCCTAGCTGGCACCAGTGCACAGGACAAACCCACTGATACTTTGGTTCAGATTGGTGCTAAATTGATGATTTCACTTTGAGGTCACAACGTGCAGGAGAGTTCACATTGGGATAATAGGAAAGTGCTTTTTGAGGTCCTTGTTGATGAACGTCTTTGGCTGCTTGGTACATGGTCTGATGATGCATCTTGCCTGACATCAGCAAGATGCAATGATAAAAAAAATTCACAAACTTATTCAATGGATCGAATCATTAGTTCCTAGCCATACTACAATATTTCTGATTTGAGAACTGAAGGAAATTACATTAATTGACTCTGTATCTTTCTCACCTCCAGGCTCTTACACTTAGCATTTGTACCCTTTACCAGCTAAAATAACACAAATTAATTATTCTTAAAATAAACTCTGGTCTGTATAATGTAAAAGAATAACAAATGTCTGGCAAAGAGTTCAAGGCAGTAATTCAATCTCATGGTCCTGTTTGTGCCCATAAACGTCTCAAACTTTGAACTTGTGGTTTACGCCATTATCATAACTTTATTGTAAATGTGAATTTACTGCCAGCCCTTAAAATGCATTGTGTTTAGTTGTTTTAAAATATTTAAATTTGCATCTATGAAGAAGTGTATATCAGGGTGGTCCAACTGGTGGGCTGATTTCATCCCCTCCCCCACTCAATTTCATCTGGCTCACCTGCTCCGCCCATAACCCATAAATGTTATGTTTCTGAAAGGGAAACACAAAAATATTACTTATGCAGCCCGTGGAAGTTTGTTTTTCAAATAGGGCATCCAGGCTTCGGCAGCCAAATGCTTGGACCACCCTGGTGTATAGGCTCTTCTCAACGTGGCATCTGATCTCAAAACGGACCCTATAGTGTATGTAGTCTCTTGCTTCCGATCCTGAATGCAAATCCATATGTGGAGGTTGCAGCCAGCGATCCATCAACAAAGAGCACTGAAGCAAGTTACTTTTCCTTGGCTCTCCTATCCGGCCTGTGCCAAAGGGAAGCGCTGGTCCTTCGCCCCACGGTGGTGAAGTGAAGCGGATCAGTTTGTCTGCCAGGTGGGAGAGGAGTTGCCTCTGCTGTTGCGAGTGACCTCATTTCCCTGGAATTTCAATTTAGTACGTTGAGAATCGATGACACATCTGTTGGAGTGGATGTCTTTGAAAGATTAACCGAAGCGGGGACTGTTTTAAACTGCAGGGCACATCTCAGAAAGAATAACAAACATGCGGCCATGGATTTAAGACAGCAATTCAGTCTCATGTTCACAGGATGCTCAAAGGTCTCTACTGCAGGTTCTGACCTCAGAAATCCCGAAAATCCTGCTTTTGCCTTAAGACCTTGGCATCTTGCAGGATTTTTGAAGATTCTTAAATTCAATCTTTCTTTAAATACTTTAGTGAGGTTTGTTTTTACGAATTTCCAAAACCTGCACAACTTTATATTTCAAGGCTAAGCCGTGAGACGTAGGGCTTCATATTTCTGTAAAATCTCAATCCATTAAAAGCTATTTTGGAGTTCCCTACCCTACATTTTGCTTGTGCTGCGGTACTATTCTATTTGTAGAAATTCAACTATTCAACACTGTTTATTTTTCATCACATGGTCCACTGTAAAGTCTTAGTTTAACATGAAATGTCAGAATGAACAACAATCTGGAGTATCTACAACCCATTTCCTAAAATGTCCCTGTCCCAGACACAAACCAGATGTTCAAATATCCTGCCCAGATTCCGAATCCATCCATCTTGAATTCTAGTATGTTTTCAGAGATGTTTCGTTTCCCATCCCTCCCCCACTGCTAACCCCATGAATCCTGACACAGCAGAAACGGGGAATTTATGCCATAGAACTGGCCGTCCATTCACTGTCTGTCAGCAGACAGTCGCTTTTCACATGAGTAACTTTAAAAGGCTTTATCAGGTTTTGCCCAGATGTCATAAGTTACTTCATCTCATAGCTTTCACATGCCAGGGTTATTTTGTGTTGAAATCTCCCCCTCCATAGTTTATTTCTGTCTCTTTTGATTTTCCATACAGTCATTAACCCAGGGTGCTTAAGCTCTAAGCATGCCATTAATTCAGCTCCCTCACAATAACAGACTCAGTAGTAATGCTTCCAAGCCAATTCCCCAGATGATGTCACGAGCACTTAACTCTTTAAAGGCAAGTGTTGTTAAAAAACACAGAAAAAAAGAAAGGATGTTAAAATAATCCTTTGTCTTTTTTTAAAAACAAATTCTGATTGTTCTACTTTCTGTCTGGCATTTTGTTTTTTTTAACAAAGTAAAACATGCAAACCTTGATGATGTTTGTTGGGCTGAGGAAGGTTAGTGCTTTTGAAATCTGCAGAATGGCAGGAGGTTTGATCAGTACAATTACTCCCGTTGTAAAGAAGTATTTAAAAAAGATGCTTTTGTATATTATTTTGTAAAATCCACTTCATGGCAGTTTGTGGGACATTGCTACGTGTAAATTGTCTTCCAAGTTCGCCTACAAAATACACAACCTTTGCATTAAATCCTGTGGCGTTCTTTCAGACATGTCTCCAACATCAAATGCAGGGATGATTAATATTTATTTAAAATACATTTGTCTTCTTGCATATGGTATGTAGAGTGCGTTATTTCTTTTCTGTATTCACTTTCAAATCCCAGATTTCTCAATGTAGAGTTTGAATTTAAAACACTAAATTTACTGTAAAGTTCCATGCACAAGTTGCATCCCATCCCATGTTTTAGTAGCTTTGAGCCTTGGGGAGGGAGTGGTTTATGTTCTGCTGTGAGTGATGGATTTTTGCTTGACACTAAAGTTGCAAGTGAGACATTTGTACCAGTGAGATGTCTGCACTTGTTCTTGAAATGTCGAGATTATTATTGCAGAGTGTTATTCAACACACAACAACTGCATTTATATAGCACCTTTCACTTGGAGCACTTCACAGTGGCAGGGTTGGACACCAGGCAAAGGGGATGGGGAGGTGAACAGGGATATAGGTGGTCAAAGAGGTAAGTTTTAGGATGGGATTTAAAGATTAATAATTTGAAGCATGAGTTTTAATTTCATTCTATAGTTTTAATTTCCCAGAATAGAGTTGGAGTATGTCCCATTGCATAAGCAACAGTTAATGTGAAACATTTCTACAAACAGCAATCTTAACATTCTCCTGTGCAGTGTATTCCATTCATTACGCAGCTGAATGGGTGAATATTAGTGTGTAACCATATCTGAGCTACCCAACAAATTTTGTCTGTAAACTGCACTGCTTCCAGCTGCAGATCTTATTAAATAAAAATAAACCCAGTATTTATTTTGAAACATTTATATAAAATTATTTGTCAGTTTGCAATGTGCAGTAAAGTGACAAATCAATAATGTTGCCTGCAAGGCACTGTGAAATTAACATACTTCTTATTGCAAATTATTGTATTTAGCATCTCTTTCAATATCCTGCTTTTCATTTCAGAGTGCACTTCCTCACAAGCTGCTAGTATTCTTGCGTCACAGAGATAAACTTATAGGAGAAATATTTTAACAAAACTTATGGTTAGAGCGTATTGGTTAGAGCGCTTGCCTCACAAGCGAGAGACGTGGGTTCGATTCCCAGCAGGGCAAAATGATAGGCAAGTTTCCTTACTCCACATGCATCTGTTTATCTAGCAGTAAGTAGGAACCCAGTTGTTAGTTGATTTGCAAATTGCTTTTTCAGGGGTAATAATCCCTTCAAAAAAAAATAATAATAACAATTTGGTCACTCAATCCACGACTGTTTGTGGGACACTGCTGTATACAATTGGATGCCGTGTTTTGCTATAAAATATACAGTCAATTCACTTTACAGTATGTATATTCCGTTGAGTGCTTTGAGACTTATCGAAGGTGTGATGAGGCACTATGTCAAATACAAGGATTATTATTATTATGATTCATTAGTTTTAGTAAGAATTTCTATTTAAAAAAACTTAAAGGTGCTGGGAATTACATCTGTAGTTCTAGCGTAATTTATTTCTAACCGTAGTGGAGTTAACAATAAATAATAATAATCCTTTTTTTTAATCCTTGCATTTGATATAGCGCTTTTCACGTCGGGAGGACGTCCCAAAGCGCTTCACAGAACACACTGTAAAGTGAATTGACTGTATATTTGTGGGGAAACGCGGCAGCCAATTGCGCACAGCAATGTCCCACAAACAGTCGTAGATTGAAAATGACCAATTTATTATTGTTTTGGGTTTTGGAGGGATTATTATTAGGCGTGTGGAGTAAGGAAACTTGCCCAAGGTTTCACCCTGCCTGGAATTGAACTCAGGTCTCTCGCTTGCTAAGCGAGTGCTCTAACCACTGAGCTACAGGATTCCTCCTTGCATTTGGTATAGCTTGTTTTATATCAGAAGAACATGCCAAAGCGCTTCAGAAGATATACTGTCAGGTGCGATGACTGCGTGTTTTGTGGGCAAACGTGGCAGCCAATTTACGCACAGCAATATCCTACAATCAGCCATGAAGTGAATGACGAATTGTATTTGGGAGATTGTGTGGCCGGGACTCCTTTCTCTTACTCTGCTTCGTGTAGTAAATTTGTTGGACTGAATACTATACTGCCCCATTCTGTAAATGTCATCCATTGATCCCTGTGTGGCTATTAATAATGCATACAATTATAAATATCTAAATTAACATTTCCCTTACGACGTGCTGTTATTCGTAAGTTATAATTGCATTACTGTTATTTATAATAGTGCACAGGGGCAAATTCTCAAATGCACAGGGCAGAACAGAAGGCATGTTAACGTTGCTATACAGAGTGCATGGAACAGAATAATTCCCCCCCCCCCTCAAAAACTTATGCTTTTCTTAAAAAATTATAAACAAACAAAAGGAAGGGGGAGATTTGCTGTAATAATATAATAATATCCCTTTGTCTCGCTCCCTCCCTTCCTATTTTCAGGTCTCTGCTGAAGACCTTTCTTTTCGACCAGGCCTTTGGTCACCTTCCTCCCCCTCCCCTTGGCTCGGCACCGAGATCCGTTACTGTAAAGCGCTGTGAGACACCGTCTGGGATGGAGGGCGCTATATAAATCCAAGTTGTTGTTGTTGTTGTTATAATAGTCAGTGTTGTTTTCCTCTTGTTGGGAAAATAACCAAACATGTTCAGATTCAGATTTGTGTTCCAAGTGCAAGCTTGGTGTTGGATTCAGTGGGATTCCTGCTGACTCCAGTGGCAATTCTGCTGCCTGTTTTGCAAATAGATGGAACAGCAGTACTTTGAGTTTGTTTGCACTGGGTGTACGCTCCGCACAAACAAACGCTTCTTCATGACACTTTGCCTGCGTATTATTACAGTATCCTTCTAGCACTTGTGAATAATCTGTGGACAATTTATCTGTAGGATTTGTTAAGCCAGCACTTTGTGAGCCAGTTCCCTTTTCTTTAGCCAACATGCACAAAACTCTCCCTCAATCCCTTCGCTTTGACCCTGCTTCCCCATCTTTATGTCGCTCCTGAAGACCTTCCTCTTCAACTGTGCTTACACAGCCACCTCCTCCTGACCCGGTGTCGTGCTCCACCAGTGTCAAGCACTCTGGCACACTATCCTGCATGAGGGGTGCTGTATAAATGCGAGTTGTTGTTCTCTTAATGGACACTTTCATGGATCTTTAATCCCCACCTGAAGAACCAACAGACATGAACTTAGTTTAAAGACTCATCCAATTAACTTGAATCTCTGACAATGCAGCGCTCCTACAGTACTGAACTAGCATGTCACCCTGGAATATGAACTGAAGTTATGACGTGGGATTTGAATGCAGAAACCTTTTGTCCCCGAGGTGAGAGCGCTACTAACTGAGCTATGCTACAAGATATTTTCACTTGTTGCTATATCCAGCATATAGGGTAGGGGTGAGGTGTTGGAAGCCAGCTGGAGGGAATGCTGGAAGGCTTTACTAGTGGAGCACGTATTGAATTTCAGGGTTTCTTGCGCGCTTACTTTGAAGAATAATTGCATGAAAAAAAGTCCTGCTGAAGAATTAGTCAGACAAGTGCGAATCCCAGCTAAATAGGAAGCTGGAAGCTTACTGGCTTCGGGCAAAGACTGAAGAATTCAGTTTGCTTTGTGTGAGTGTGAATGTTCATGGAGGTCTCATTAGAGTATTTCTGCAGAAAGATCTTTTTGGAAGCAACCCTTTACTGACAAGTCGATATTGTTATAGCATCTTGGAACATCCTCCCAACGTGAAAGGTGCTATACAGATGTAATTTGTTGTTGTTATAGAATCCAGCAGAAAGAGAGATTATCCATTGATATGAATTGATATTTTAAAATAATTTCTCATTTTAATATGCCAGTTATGTTTTTATTTTCTTCCAAGTGAAAGAAAAGAACGTAAGAAAAATAATTCTTTATGCAGTAATGCTGTTGCAGCCCAAGGAGAATGCCTCGAAAGGACACACTCTGGTGGTTGCGATGCAAAACTTCTCAGTGTTTCTCAATGGTTACTGCAAAAATAAAGTCCTGTGCCCAGGTATTGGCAACAAGTTCAGTGTAACAGTTGCATGTTACAGAAGCGATTCAACCCAGGTTCCTAGAAAAATAGAGTACATGCCTTGAAAGAACTGTAAGGCATTGGGTACTCAAAATCAGTGTGTACTTTATGTGAAGACCTTTGTGTCAGTCAGTGCATTGATTTGAGGACCTCATTGCGAGTAAGAAGGTGGGGAGGGAGGAAATGGAGGATATTCTGTTTCAGTTCTGAATTTCACCTCATACATTAAAGGAGGATTGCACGTCAATAGGAAAGTTAGCAGAATTTTACAGTTAATGTTATAAAATGCTGATGTGTACGGCTTTTTCCAAGTCCACACAGACAACAAAAAGGGTTGAAAGTGCAAACAAGCCATTGCGAGCCCTTTGTCAGGTCTCCCATGTTGAAACGGCAATGGCTGAACACTTTGCAAGTTGTAGTACGGTTGTGGCCACGGGACGGAATGACTCAGCTTCTCACGCAGCTTGCCCTTCAGGGAACAAATACAATGCCAGCTTAGAGGGAGGTGAGACCAATTTAGTTGAACGTGTGCCAGAACAGCTATTTATAAACACGGTTTAACAAACAAAAATCAGGCATTAAAAGGAAATACTCCCAGCAGGAGAGATCACAGCGATTCAAAGTTCCATTTTGAAATGATAAAAATGGAATATTATTCCAATAAGTTTCAATTTGACTAATTCTGTGGATTTATGTGTAGAGGATGGGTTGGTTGGTGGGGCGGAGGGGGGGGGGGGGGGGGTGCAGGAGAAAGATACAAGCCAGCTACAAATGGTAGCGTGTAGCCATGAGGTGCACACTCAATAAGGAACATATTTTAGCAAAGTGCATTTTTTTAGGTGTAGAGGGAATAGAAAAGTAAGCTTGTGTTGGATGCTGCAGTGTAACTGTTGCAGACATGCAGCACGCAAAGAGCCTCATTGCTTTCCTGGATGGAGGGAGTCTGGATTATGTCCTCACAACATTAACAATGCAACCACAAAAAAGATGTGTTCGGCATTGAAGTGACAGGAGGTTATATTCAGCTCTTTTGCTTCTCTCTGGTGACACTTCCAAACCGATTGTGAATTCCCCCCTCCACACACTACTTTAAAAGAGTGATATACTTCTATTTACCAGAGAATGGCTTCATTGTTGACATAACAAAAGTCCGCTCAGTTTATGTGTGGGAGAGTTGCGATTTCAGATCTTCTGCTGAAGACCTTCCTCTTTACCTCCTCTCTCTCGCTGGCACGGCGTCAAGCACTGTTAAGTGCTACGAGATACCACCTCGCATGAAGGGCGGTATATAAATGCAAGTTGTCGTTCTTTTCAACACACTTCAAAATTGGAACCGACGGGGGAACAGTTAACTTCTCAAATCTGGTGGCCCACGGGGCCTGGAATGTAATGAATGTCAACGTGTACAGCCTTTTGCGGTTTGATTCTTTTCAAAAATGCAGGTTGTATCCAAGTTCTGAGTACTGCAGTATGTTTAGTACCTGTAGCGTGCATAAAACATTGCCAGTTTTCTGGTGAGAAACGAACAGAGGCACATCAGGTAAAATTTCCAACTGTCAGTGTTACAAGATGGAGGAAAAGTTGAAAATTGAGGAGCAAAACGATAGGAACCCATTATCTCCATTGCACATTATATTTTAGATATAAAATAGAACGGTGCGATTTGTGTGCTAACGTCATTTGTTTTGTTGGGCTGGCTGGGTGGGTGGGTGGGGGAGGGTGGCAAGAATATCGGGGTTTAATTTAAGATATCTGCATTTCTGTTAACCCTACAATGTGAAGCCCTAATAGGTAGGGTGGTCCTACCTGTAGTTGGATAAGCAATGGGAAGCTTCTCAGACAGTGCTCTCGATGATAAGTTACACAGTTTTAGCTGGCTTGATTCCAGCTGTACCCCAGGGCATACTCTGCAATCCTCAAGTATTGGCTCTTGCCAACCTGTGCCCAATACACTCCAGAATGAAGTAAAGCAAAGTGCATCCCTCAAGGGAAAGAGTGCACAATCCATTCCAAACACAGACATGTTTCCATATATATGTGGCATTTGTATGTGGAACTCTGTCTGGTTTGGATACTCTTTAAGCACGGTGATGGGTTTCTGCAGGTGTCAGACACCCAGCTGACCAAGTAAAACATTTCTGAATTGCCTTGTCTTCAGGATGGCATGTGTTCAAATGAAATAATTTATTCAGTCTTAATACGTGTAACAGCTTTTGAACATCATAACTGTGATTGACAATAAATTGCCACTATTGTATTAAATTATGAAATATCCTATAGGTTCAATATTCATCCTTTAGCCCTTGTCACAATTATAATAAAACTGTGCCTTCAGTGCTCAATTGCAGAGTTGGTGCAAGGTGTGAGAGCATCCACGTTGAAAGTTTAAACCTGCTGGATTTCACTGAGTGGAGATCAGCTTCATTGTAAAATATCTGTTTGCTCAGTCTACCAGTGGAGCTACCGCTCCACCTTGATCCTCTCTGTCTTTCATTCCTGCATTCGCCCATGCCTACGATCACCTCCCCTTTCTTCCTTGCTCGGCATTGAACCTCAGTACCGTGAGATGTCCTGAGATGTTATCCTATGTGAAAGGCCTTATATACATGCAAGCCCTTGTTAGTGGTAAAGTTGTTCTATTCCAGCACATTTTGAAACAAAGCTGGAGAGCAAAACACTAGAAACCCATTATCTCCATTGCACATTAAATTTTAGATATAAAATAGAACTGTGCAATTTGTGTGCTTACGTCATTTGTTTTGTTCAGAGATTTTCCCATTGTATCCATGGATCGTCTCAGAGATGCTGGACATGTCGATTCTTTCAAGAACAAATTAGATAGATTTCTGTTAGGAATATCTCGGGATACAGTATATAGTTTGGGACATGACATGAACACGCAACTGCCAGGATGGTGGGAGGCGAATTGTTATGGCGAACTGTTATGTCTCTTTCACTAGCAATTCTTATGTTCTTATGTAAGGCACCAGTGTTGGCCTCTGCCTGATAGACGGGGTGACCTGTTCAGCTGATTGTGGCACTTGCACACTCCGGTCGTCAGCTGCTATTGTTTAAAGCGTAGATCATAACAGTGTAAAGCTGCCACCTCAACCACTGTGTTAATGGGCACTCCATAAACAACTCAGTTTCTGTTGCACTTGATTGAAATGACACATACTGATTTGAACATAAATATGGGCTTGTTGGCTGGAGCACATGTTAGTATGAACAGTGGTGCTCTTTGAGACACATTGGCAACAAAGAGCCGGAATTGCTCGGACATAAATGGTCGTGGATTCTTTCGTCTGTGGTGATGCATTCCGTTAAAAATGAAACAACAGTTTAATCTCAACAGTGAACGAAAGAAAGAAAAATGGAGTTATGAGCCTTGGAAAGTTGGCTGTGTCCCATTGAAAGGGGAACAGCACAAGGGGTTGCCTTATTTATGCAGTCACGGTATTTCCCTTTTAAAAACCCATGTGGCTGTAAGTGATGCATGCAGTGTTGTCATTAATCACGTATTTATTNAAAAAAAGTATTTTCACCAGCAGCTGCTTTCCAAGACTGGCCTGAGTTTTGGAAAATCAAGTGGAAGTAAATTACTTTCAGACCATCAGTAAGCTTGTTCCAGATGTGCAGTGTGAACATCGAGCGGTTACCAGCGTTGTTTTGCAGCATGTATTTTGATATTTTCTGCACGATAAATCTGTGTTATCACGCACCAGTGTGAAAGAATAACATTGTACGCACGTGCTCGAGGAGATATCGGGATTGGGAGTGCGTTTCAGCCCGCGCCTCGCACATCATCGCTGAGAATAAGCCAATGCTGGCCTTTTACTGAAGCTGTGAGGCTGATTGTTGCTGCCAGCTTTATAGAATCTCTTGCTTTCTCCATCCAGTCGACTTTGTAGAGAGAGTTACTGCTTCTTTTGTGGGTGTTTATATTGATTTACAGAGCTAAATGTTCATGCTAGTGCTCCGACTGGCTGATGAAAGCAATAGGTTCGAGCCAGAGTGGTGCTGCCTGTCTGCTGCTTAATGCCCTTTTAGGGAATTTTCAAGGTGGTGGGCAGTCAGAGAAAGACAAGCAATGCATACAACATGATTGGGATTAGTGACCTGTGCAGGCGATAATCCCCATTAAAACTGAAGGCTAATGAATAGACGTAATCTTTTTCTATAGAAAACGACCCGAGTCGTGCATACTGTGTAAACAGAATACATAAACGAGGAAAACAGCCCGTACCTGCTTTATTTCATTCATAAGGAAAATCTTCATAGCTGCTTTGTGGTTTCACTGTGTCCCTATTGTGCGCTCTCTCATGCTGTCCTTGCAATGCACTGCGGTTGCTGTCTGCACGGTTTGTTGTTGTCAGTGTCATTTTATCAGTGTCAGTGTTAGAAGTTTTAAACATGCTATCAATTACTGTAGCTTGTGCTTGTCAGAGTCTGACACTTCAACGCACACAACACAATGTTGAATAAAATGTGTTTCACACATTGTGACCCCCATTAGAATGCACCCTGGTTTAGTGCGGGTTCATTTATAGAGCCTGCATTCCTGAGGACCTGGCATCTGGCAATGACTAGCCAGCTTGTAATTAGATCACTGGTGCAGACATCATTTCCTGCCCAGGAAGTGCCGCGAACGTCACTTTCTGTGAACTGGAAGCATTGCTGAAGATAACAACAACTTGCATTTATGTACCACTTTGCAGAGGAAGTAGCGTCAGTGGTGCCTCTTTATGCATAGATCCAGAAAGTGATGTCAGTGGCGCTTCCTGCATATACTCACAACGTACAGGAGTTTTTCTTGCTCACTAGGTGTCTGACAGCTGCATAAACCCAGCACCACATTTACCAGTATTTAAACCAAATTGAGAGTTCCACATATATGCAACTGCACATACAGATTTCCCTGTGTCAGGAATGCAACGTGCATTCACTCCCCGTGGAGAAGCACCCATCTACCTAATACTAGAGAATATTCGGTGCAGGTTCACAAGAAGAAAAACTCAGAGCGTGCGTTGTCGATAACTGCTGGAGTTTAACCAGCTAAAACAGTATAGCTAGCCATTGAGAGCACTGTATGGCAAACTTTCCCACTGCTTATCCAGCTAGGACCACCCAAAACATTTGAGCTTCGGTCTGCAGAGTTAACAGGAGCTGAGTGGCAAGAATCCCTGTTCCCAATGATAAAAGGAAGTGAAGACAGCAGCAAATAATAATAATTTGGTCATTCAATCCACAAGTATTGTTGGGACATTGCTGTACGCAATTGGCTGCCGTGTTTCGCCCACAAAATATATAGTCAATTCAGTTTACAGTATATTCTGTGAAGCGCTTTGAGACGTCTCAATGATGTGGTAATGCACTGTATCAAATGCAAGGATTATTATTGTTATAAATTGACAATTTTTCGTGCTGAGTTTTAACTCGGTGTCTGAGATTATGGATCCAAACTACCACATTACAATAGGGTTGCCTGCAGCTGCAACAACCTTTAAAGCAATATTCAGTGCAGCACGTTTAAAATAAACACATTAAGACCAAATCTTGCTTAAGCCTATGTTTTGAAAACTCTTCAAATTCACTGAAGTATAAACTATTAGCTTTCGCTATAGAATTTGACTTGTGCTTAAGAGAAAAGAAATTCGACCTTATTATTTATGCATGGTCATGTAAAAGGGAATTTGACCCTTCTTTAAAACTAATCAATAGTTTGCTAGTACATTGTTCACCTGCCAGCTGTCACAAAGCTGTGCTGAGGTGCTGTACCGAGCTCCAGCTGGTTGGGCTGTACCGTTTGCCTTCAGAAACAGAAACGTAATCCCATTGATTAACAGGCATCAGTCTAGAAATCCCCATTGCATGTGCGGAATAAAATTTTATGTCAAAATTTTATGCTTGTCTTTTTGCAGTCTCCACCCTTTGGCTGACTAAATGTCCCCATTCCTTTTTAACAAATGTACCTTCTCTCGCTTTCTGGGCTCCAATCGATGTTTGAGACCAGATTTGTCTCCTTGGTGAATAGAGCTGACGAGCCCACAAAATGGCTACCAGTGAGGGATGTTAATGTTGGCGTAGAATAGTGCTCCTCCAACCAGACAACAGAACAGGAATTTTGCTCTGAAATAGGTAACTTTGTGATCCCACCACATACAGCAGATCACACCTGACAACCTTTCTCTTCAACGTCCCTGGTCACCTCCCCATCTCCCCGGCTGCATCAATCTCTGACACTGTTGAACACTCCAAAACGCTACCTGCATGAAGGGTGCTGTATAAAGCAAGTTGTTGTTATTTTCCTGTTTAAACAGCAAACTTAATACAAATATCTGTTGGGAATAGAATCCTAACTCTACTGTCATACTTGGTAGTCTTATTGTATGTTATTGACTGAGCTATTCCATTATTTTGCAAAAATACATTTAAAAGTTGTTTTGGTTTTGCAATATATATAAAATCAAGAATGGTGTCTAGTTTTATTTTTTGCCACTCCCCAATTTGGTCTGTGTTGGTTAAGGGATTCAGCATAACATGCCTTCTGCTTAGCTGTCCAGCATACATCAACAATATGATTTTAGCAACTGATGTCAAGTGTAATGTGTAGGACTAAAACCCAGATTCACTAAATGACTGATGAACCATTTAACATGCAGCGCGAGCAAATTGTACACAGAGGATGGCGCGACTCACTTTAGGACAGTGAATGCAAGTTACGACTGGGAATGGAAACTCCCCCGAGGCAAAAGCTCTTTACCATTTGCAGGGAAACTGAATTGTGCTGGTTTCAATCAGATTTCCACAGCGCTTCGCTGATATCTTCTGAGTTTGTGCGTACTGCAAAATAAATGAATGGTATAGAGCAGGCAAAGAGGAATATTCCAGCTCTGAGTACTCTCTTGCCTGCGGCTAACTTGGTTGTGTGTGTGTGTGTGTGTATAAAAAAAGGAGGTTAATGACTGACAGTTTTCAGCTGTCTGGAGGATTTGGTTCAATCCATTTTAACAGAGTAACCGTGGCCTGCAAGTGGAAAGAATGCTTCCATTGCCGTGCGCAATTGTGCTGCTGCGTTTGCCTACAGATTCACGCAGTCACTCCATTTCACAGTAAATTCTTGAAGCGCTTTGAGATGTCTTTCCGACTTGATAAGGCACTATACCAAATGCAAGGATTATCATTGTTATTATTATAAGAAGCAGCAAACCGTATAAGCAACTGGACTGTGCCACCTCCAAAGGGAGACCTCATTGTTTTAAAAAATATTTTGCGCAACAAAGGGCAATTTGCGATTGTTGGGCAATGCACAGAAAGCTAGCTGTTTCATTCAAAAAATACCAACGTGCTTCACAACCGAACCACAGTTGGGGGTGGGGTAAAAGCAGCTGATTGTTTCAATCGCTGCAGTTCAAAGGTCGGGAGTAACCCAAGTGGCTGTTTTCATGGTAGAAAAATGTGACTGTAACTAAATACCATCAACGTAAATGATTCTCTTGCAAGGATGTGATTGATGGGATAGGGTCCTGGGGTCAGTTGTAAGCCATAGGCTTGAGAGCGAAGGAGAAACACGCCGCAGTTTTTTCAAAAATAAATTCTCTGATCAGTCAAGCGTTGGTGTACATCACAGGCTTTCAGGGCGGAGGGAATCTGCGGCTTGGAGAAAAAGGGGATTTGCCTTTGAAGATTTGAGCAGGAGATGGTGGCTGACATTGGCATGGTTTAAAAGATCAAAGTGTCTTTCGAGAAATCCATGTAGGGTTTTAACGACACTTAGAATATGTGTGTGTGTGGGGGGGATGGTGGGTGTTGTTCCATTGCAGATATTTGCAGGCTATTACAGATAGTTTCTTCTTCTGTGCTAAACCTTATCTTTCCACACATTGTACAAGTACTTAAAGTTGGGTACTCTTAAGCATGGTGATGGGTTTCCACATGTGTCAAACACCCGGCTGACCACAATAAATACAGTACTGGACCCTAAGACATAGCGATACACAATGCTGGTGACTGCTCCGCCTGCCATTTAAATTCTGCAGTGGATTTTTTTTAAAAAAAGGCAACTAATAGTTTGAAGTCCAGCCTTTGCAATTTCCCTCCCTTCCCCTAAAAGGCTCAGTGTGAAAATATCCAGGTCACCCTCCTTTGCCTCTGTGAGGGCACACTGACAGAAGCTGTGCAATGACAATTTGTTGCTGAAGCTTTCAGTCTGAAACTGCTAGGAATGTTTTCATTCCGTGCACACTAATCCTCCTCTTCCCACCAAACCCCCTCCCTCCCCCCCCACTTCTCTGGAATGCATACAAAAAAAGGTTCCGAGATTGAAATGGGAATGCGGCAACAAAGAAGTGCTGGTGCCTGTGATTTATTTGCACCCACGAGGTTCACTTTATATCTGCAAGCCTCCCGTCTTACTTGTGTGCAAAAGCAATGAGCAGTAAGCCCACCTCTTTGTTTCCCTTTGCCGCAGACAATGTCTGTGTAAAAAAAACGTGTAGTGCAAGCAGAGATGGAATGCTGGCTTGTGAAACGGGGTCAAAACCACAGTGCTTCAAATCATAACAAATTCATTGTGATAATCTGCTCCAAAACGTGGCATTTTTCACCTCTTGTTTAAGTGTTGGAAATTAGGCATTCTTGTTTTCGTTTAAAGTGAAAGACGAAATTCGAGCACACAGTATACCAGCGAGCAGTGAAGGTGAATTCTAATCTCCTTTACGTTGCAGACTCTTTCTCAGGGTTCAAATTAAATTTCCTGTTCAGATTCATTGTTATTTTTGGCTGAGACACCATTCCCCTCCCCCCCACCCCCCTCTCTCTCCTCACCACATTCCTGAAATGAGAGGGTGAGCAGCTGACCTGCAAGGCTGCATTCAAGCAGAAATATGCAAGAGCAGTGCAATTGGATGAGCTTTCTGAATTCTTTTTAACCCTAACCCCATTTATCTCCTCTCTTCCTCTCCTCCCCCCCACCCCCCCACACCACCACCACCCTTCGACTGGAAACATGCCCGCCCCCTGGTCAATACCTTCTCCCAAAAGTCTGGCTGAAATCAGAAACTGGTCGTGCGACAAAGATTGGGCGCAGACTTGTGTACTGCCACTGTAGCACAGGGTTTCGCCCACAAATACACAGTCAATCCATATATTCTGTGAAGCACTTTGAGACACCTCAACGACATGATAAGTTGCTATATCAAATGCAAGGGTTATTATAATAATGTTCAATATGCACAATGTGCTGCCTGTTTCTCCCCTCCCACCCAGTCTAATATTTTAAAACTACTGTATTCCTCCAGCAAGGACTGATCTTACTCACAACCCACAGTCAACTCCCGCTTCTGAATATGACAAAACAGCTAGCAGTTGCTTTCCTTCCTTCCTTCCTTCCCTTCTTCCTTCCCTTCTTCCTTCCTTCCTTCCTTCCTTCCTTCCACGGAAATAATAAATAGATTTCGAACACCTTGCATTGAAGTTCAGCACTCATACTATTGTTTTTATGGTGCAGATTGTAACAATAAGGATCAAAAATGATTTTTAAGTTTTGTACGTTGTCTAGCAGTTGTGAAGTGATCTTTGATCGAGCCCAAGCTGACATGGTACAGTATAGCTACTGTAGTTGGTTTGCCTTAAACAAGACATTACCATACCAGATAAGTGCTTAACACAGAGAGCATCTGTATTGTATGTATTAGGAAGTCATGCTCACAGATTAACATTGAGTTTGCTAATTAGGGAACATGAGTATAAAACGGCCAAAAGGCTAATAAACAATTAAAGTGTTAGCATCATTCTTCTATTGCCAAAGTATTTCAGTACATAAAATAATCGAGCAGTGTGACACAGCTGAATTTGGGCATTTTCAGCCTAAAACAGTGTAATTTATTTTATTATCTTTATGGCATTTGTTAGTCGCGCACTGAATACTGTTAGCACAGTTTTTAATTCTGTCCCATCTTGGTGCCTTTTACCATCATATTGCTGCATTCCATATCCGTGAAAATGTATCGGTCCCTAAGGAGTTAATCTATATTAGTATGCAGCGGATGTCAGTTTTCAGATGGTGAATGTCATTTGGTTCTTTTTAGCTCTGGCAACCTGCTGACTGAATCGTTTCCAGCCTTTGTAGCCCCCTCTAGGGGTTCTCGAGCAGCGGCCAGCCCAGCTGTACAGAAAGCTACTGATGTGCTGCATGACCTTGGTAAACTGAAGAGCGAAATGCATGGCATTCTACAGGTAATGGGTCTGACTTGTTGTTACAAATTACCGCTCTTTGCTGCAAAGGACAGCTCAGAATTCTGCCTGGGATGATGGCGGGCGAGAGGTGAGGTGCAGATACGTGCGGGTCCCAAGTATGGAACAAAGGAACAAATGCTGGGGACAGCAGCAAGCCACAAATCCAACAGGGTACCCAGTCACGTATCTGCACCTCACCCATTCACAACTGTAGGCTGTTCCCGCACCATCTTAACACATTAATCTATGTAAGATAGCGCTTGCTCCGCAGTGTGTTCCAAGGCATAAATGCACCTTGGAATTGAGATGGGGTCTTAACCCCAAGACAAAACTGTGGTAGAAAACTCTTTAGAGCCTTGAGATGTCCTTCCAACGAGATAAGGCGCTAACACCAAATGCAAGTATTATTAAAGTTTATCAACCGAATCACAACCCTAACTCTTCAGCATGGATTCTTTAACCAAGTGTACAATCCAAATCAGCGCTTAATGTTGTTCTGTGATTTTGGCTTGATCCACTCTCCAAATCAAGGTGTTTTGCTTTCTTTCCCCCCCACACACACATACACACCCAAACCCACCTTTCTACTGAGGGTAGAACTTCACTTCTCCCAACAGTAACACATTATTCATGTGTGAGCCTTGATATGATTGCTGGCAGGCTTATTTTGACTGCATTTGACATGGGGAGTGGAGAGTGGGGAGTAGTGGGTGGGGGTGGGAGACGAAGAGTAAGCTCACAGCTGAGCGTTTGAGCCTGTTCCTATCCAATGTCCACATATGTGCAAATCTAGCACTCTTCAACTCATATCGATAGTGATCAGGAGCTACGGTTGATTTAATAGGTTCAATAGGTTATCGAAAAAATCCTTTCTCTCTTCTCCCTTCGCCCCCATTCCAAACCCTTGGTGTGTTTTATGGTCAAAAATAAGGCCAGTTTAAAAGCTTTACAATGTTGACATTTAAGTTTCTTCAAAAGCCTTCTTAATAATGTTGCCCTAAAAATGATTTTTCGAGATAACTTGGACTGGTTATTCATTTAGCAAGCTTAAAAAAATCATGAATTATGATCTATACAGTATATAAATGTGCATGACATTTCTANTTTTTTTACGATCTGAAGTTGCCTTAAGATCAGAGCAATAATAAATGCTTCTAATGTACCACAGTAAATAAAAGAAGCATTGAGTGACACAATGACATTGTTGGATTTGGCCCGCTACCAAATTTAGCTGAGATTGCTATCCCTGGAATACAAAAAGCAAGATTTGGTTGAAATCCACTAAAGATTTCTGAAGTCATTGCCATTAGCAGACAGATGGAAATGTAGATTATACAATAGCTAACGGGGGAGTTAACGCAGGGAAAATGTTTCTGTTTACTTTTCTAGTTTAAGGGGAGACAAGGTTGTAAAGAGAGCAACCTATTTCCTTGTAAGGAGTTTGAGCTGTTTTGTCTTATTGCTTGCTGCTTTCCGATGCCAGAATTGTAAGCAACGTCTCTGAGGTTTATTATAGATGTCTGGGTTCCGTGTGTGGATGCCAGTGGCTTGAAAGCAGGAACCAGAGATTTATTTAAAATGAGGCATGGTGTCCGCAGTCTGCCTGCTAACAGTTCCTTCTTCTTGCTGCTTAAATTCAGAGAGACACGTTAGCTGATAGGGTGGGTGGTGAAAAATAATTCTGCTTTATGAAAGATTTAACGTGAGTCACACCATCTTTTGTTTCAGGAGGCAGAGCACTGGCAGTCACGCATGCAGGACATCAAGAAGGTTTGCCTTTTGATTTTTCTCTTAATATATTCCCCGCGCGTTGGCTCTCTGGTGCCACGCTCGCACAGGAATAAAAATGAGAGAAAAGCAGGTCATTGGAACTGTCTCTCTGCACATTTAGTTTACTTATCTGTTCTCTCGAATCTCTTTCCCCTGAAATAGAATGTGAGTACCAATCAGAGCATCAGCCATAAGACTATTGACTCACCACCTCTCCGACATCATCTGGTGAGTTGCCATGGAGATAACTACCCTGCTCATTTCTCGTGCACTTTATTTTTTTTATCTGAAGTTAGTCACATTTCATATCGCTGGCTCTCCAGTATATTTTAGCCTAACTGTGTCTTGAAAGCAGCACACAATTGTTCCTGATACAATTACATTTAACAGCATTTTTATGATTGCTTCTTAATACATATTCTGCACACTCGCTACCTCTGCAGCATTTGTATCCTAATAAAGCTCTGACCGCATCTTGCTCATACATCTGTAAAGCATTTTCGTCCACAAGGTATACAGTCGATTCACTTTGCAGTATATTCTGTGAAGCGCTTTAAGATGTCTCAACGATATAAGGAGCAATATCAAATGCAAGGATTATCATTATTATAGATGGTATTTGAGTCCTGTAGGTTTTAAAGCAATCCCCCCAAACAGGATGAACAATTTTTAATTAGCTTTATTCAATTTACTAAATTTGATTTGAAAGAAGTGACATAAAAAAGGAAGAAGGAAAAATAATTCAACCCATAGGGTCTGTACCGTCAATTTATTATTGTGTGACAGTCTGGGTCAGTGGTGGCCCTCTCGCCTCTGAGTCAGAAGGTTGTGAATTGATATCTCAGGTCGGGACTTGGAATCACATAGTCTGAGCTGAGGCTCCAGTGCAGTGGTTGTGCTACTTTGTCAGAGGTGCTGTCCTTTGGAAGAGACATTAAATTGAGGTTCATGTTAAAGATCCCATGGCATGATTCGAAAAGAGAAGAGAATTTCTCCTGGTGTCCTGGCAAAACAGATTGTGTAATTTGTCAGCTTATGCGGCAGCCAATTTACTCACAGCAATGTCCCATAAACAAACATGAAGCGAGTGAACAATTTTATCTGGGGGATTGTTGGCTAGGACACTGGGAGAAACTCCCTTCTCTTTTTGAACAGTCCCATGGGAAGTTTACGTTCATTTAAACAGGCAGATACAATCTTGGTTTATCATCTTGGGGCTTGAATTTGCAACTTTTTGATTAAGAGGCGAGAGGGTGCTAACAATTGAGCAAGACTCGCATCTTCCTTAATAGAAACACCTATACACCTAGTCACTGCACAGCCTCTCTTTTATGCAACGTACAGTTGGGCTTTGCTATGTAAAGGAAAATACAGGCTTTGGTCTCCATGGCTTAATGTGCGTAATTGTACAAAATGTAGACATTTCAAAGTGGAGCTCAAATTGAGGAGAATGTATCAAATCGTTTTATTGTTTTAGCTCAGTGTTAAATGCAGGAATTTATGAGAATTAGAAATCTGCTCGCTTGCAAGATAACTGATGCTGTTTCCCCCGGGAACGGCCTTCAAACAGGTGAAGTAGACCGTACCTTCTTGCAATGCAGAAATTGACCTGCATATGTGTATTGTGCAGAAGGTTCACGGAGCCAAGATCAGAGAGGCCTGTCAGTCGAACCTGCAGTCACATCGAATAAAACATAAACTTTCTGAGTCTGACAGCCCACTGTCCAAAATCCCAGAGGGAGACTGCAGTGCTATTGCAGAATTAAAGAAGATGGTATGACAGTATTGCCCAATGTGAACACCTGATCCAGAGTGAAATTCACTGGATCCAATTCTGAACTAGCAGCCGACAGCAAGAAAACTGGATGTGAAATCAGTGTTGAGACAATGAAAACAGTTAACGGCAAATGATGTCGAATGAAAGGGAAAGAAGCATCTCGATAGTATGATTCCCACCACCAACTGCTAAACCAAAAGGCACCCTGAGTTGATTTCTGATTGAACTGACTACTGGCGCCCACTCTTCCCTCACCTGAGACTTCCTGAGTGCATTCAATTGCTGCAAGTGGTTTTCCGGGAAAAGAGAAAAATTGTGGGGTGGAAACCCAAATTAATAGCTCTCTTTGCAATGCTACAGAGCTTCAGAGCTTCTCACCTTGAAAGTAAGGAAGTGGCGGGAAGCATTGAAACCGCTTTAATCTTTTAATTGGCTCCAGGATGGGGAAGGGATTTGAACTGCAGTGGGAGAACCAGTCAGCTGTTGGGCACCTAACAATGTGTTTTTTAGTCAGCAGGGTGTCTGGTACATGCGGAAATGTATCACCATGCGTAAGAGTATCCAAACTGTCATTTTCACCAAATATAGCCTCCTTCACCTCTCCTTGATGTAATAATAGCTGCCAGCTTCTGCCTTATTTGGACAAATATGACTTAGCTTTGCCCTCCTAGCCACAAACTAGACCAAGCAGATTCCTTTGGGCTGTAGACAAGAGTCGCATTCCAGGCCTGTGGACACCTCCTGATTCTGCCTCTCTCCTGATCTAAATGGATAACATTGCCCACTGGGCAGAGTGCATTGGTGGGAGCCCTAGTCCTGCAAGGAACCATATCTGAAGTGGATCGTAATCAATGACGGATAGAAAATGTCATTAGTGTGTTGTGAGAACATGGAACGCACATACTGCCCCAGAATGTCACAAATACAGAATGAATTGAGCTGCTGGTGGGAGATGCCCAGATACAAGGGTATTGAGGGGTATTAGAAAAGGCAGCAAATTGGAATTAAATATCTACAGTCCTGAGATGAGCTAATATAGCATGAAGGGCTGAATGACCTACACCTGCTCTTGTAAGGTTGCCTGACCTTCATATACAGTTCTCAGTCTCCACCAACCTCATCTCAGTGCAGGCTCTAGCAGTGACACGCACACACACACAGGGATACATAGGCCATCATTTCGAATGGAGCACAGCTCCCATCTTCCACTAACTTCCATTCATTGCGGGCTCCAGCAGTGAGCACACAAATACCCATAGGGGTACATGGCCTGTCATTGTGAAGAGAACGTATTGACACATACAACTCAAGGTAGCAATTGGACCAACATTTCAGTGAGGGAACAGTGTTAAAGAAGAGCACCTCCATAAGGGGCCAATTTATTGTGGCCTCATTTACAGCATAATAGTTCAGCCTGCAGCACCTCTGCTCTCTGTTGAATCAAAGCCTGGCTATTTCCTTTCCTAAAATTTGAACTGACCAGCATTCACCCCTTAGAAAAGAACTCTGTTATTGCGCCCTTATTTGATAAAGCAGGTGAACCTGTAAAATTGTTAGCATATTTTTATGTCTTGTTTCTTTACTTGGAGCTAGGTGGTACTTCTGAGGAAATAAATCAAACACTTATGGTGAATTATCTACATGTGCTTTGTGTATTCTCAGTTCATTAGCCTGCCAAATGTTTTGAGGTAAAATATGTTCTCAAAGAATTTAATTTTTTATACATTTAATAGCCTTTTACTGAGGGTTTGGACATTGCCTTTATGTCATTCTGACACTGCCCTGTGCATCTGTTAGGTACCAATAGATAACATGCTGTCCTGGCTACAAAATTCTATCTGAGGGTGAACTATCTTAATCTTTCAAAGTAAGGTTAACAGTGGGCGCAAGACAAGACTTGTGAGTGGTCCAATATTTAGTTGAATAAATAAAAGTACGAGAATGTTTTTTAATAAACATGGTCATTGGCCTTATTTAAAGCCGTAAAAGCACTTCTAATTTAATACAATAGAGCGTCACATTGGAGTGTCTCAAAGGGCTTCATCACACTGTTAATGTAGGAAGAACTTGCCACTGTAGGCCCTATATACCCTCAAGTTCTTTTTGTCGCCTACAAAATAAAAACTTCAGTAAATCCTGTGCAGGGCTTTGAGATGTCCTCTTGACGTGTAAGGCACCATATCAAATGCAAGGATTATTTCTTATTTGAAAAGTAAGCATCTCCTATAAATTTTGAAAGTTAAATGTTAACAGATAGAGGAATGTACTTCGCAATGTTTCAGCGTTTGAAGAATGTGGCTAAAAATGTACCTCAAGTTTTGTGATTCAATTTGTACCCACAAAAGCCTAATCTGAAGCTGCCTTCAATTCTAGCCCAAGCGAACTTTCAGCAGTTCGAAACTTGTAAATCCCAGTCCCACACAGAAGCCCTCCTTACTCCAGGCAGCCAAAGCACCAGCTTCAATGTTTGAAGATGCCGAAAGGATCCTGCGTGCGGTGCAGAGCAACAAAAAGTGCCTCGAGGAAAACCTACAATCCATTGTTCGAGGGAAGGACAGTACCCTCATGTACTCACTGGTTGACACTCTAGCTGCAAACAGGTAAGGAACAACCAAGAGGGAAAATCGGTTGTAGTTGGGCAAAGAAATTCAAAGTTGATGTTTGTGCTCGTTGTTTCTTATTCATTTAACAGTGAAAGCCACGTAGACAAGAAGGTCTCGGGTCCAATTTTGTGTCTATCCTCTGTCCTGATGTCAGTCCGGGGAGCAGTTAGGCAATTGGTCTCAGCGTATCAGATCCCCTGGACTTGGGAAGGGGAGAAAAAAATCGGTGCTTAGTCCTGATCACTATTGCCCCTTCGCCCTGATACTGGAAAGTGTGCTGTTATGGAATTAGATGAGACAGGATGAAATTTGGCTTTGACACCCTGCATGGTTGAATACCCAGCTAACAATGTCTGCAGTCACAAATGTTAGCTCGAGTCCAAGTGAGCTTTCATAGCTATAATATGCATATTAAGAACTTCCACAATAGCCACAAACACAGTCACAATTATCCACAAACTTTACAGTAATTCCTGTGAAACAATTTGAGATGTCTCAATGACGTGAAAAGATGCTGTATCAAACGTAAGAATTATTATTCTTGTTTGTCCCCATGGACATGCACAGCTGCAATTATCAGGATAACTACTCAGAGATTAGGGAATGCTTTGCTTAGATGTCAGCAGTCGTCCCATTTTGTTCAGCAACAAATATATTGAAAAGTGTGGAAATTGAAGCATTTCCTCAATAATAGAGACTGAAGTCTTCACCTGCACACTTATGCAGGCTCGCACAAAATACATGCAATTTCCACCTGCTGAAGAAGGTGACTCGCAGTCAATGCTGCTTAATATACATCATTTCAACACTATTATGGAGGTTTGACAGACAGCTCCATCGCAAGCTCTTCAAAGCATCACTTATAAAAGCACGAACAAAGAATTTATTTTAATTGACAGGGAAAGGTTATGTAACATGCTAATGGTTGGTTCTCGTGATCAGCAACAGCTATAATCATAGAACAATTCACATTTTACAGGGGACGAATGAGGGGTTCCTGGAAAGATGCATTTTCTTTATCACAGTGGACAATCTATAGTAAACTCGTATTTACATTCTTTTCACCAAACAAGCTTTGTTAATTGCAGATTGTCGTTTTAATTGTGCGTTTTCTTGTATTTGTTCCCTGGGTCTTTGTTGGTGGTGCCATGATTCAGATGAGCCTTCAAAGCTAGAGTTTAACCCAGTGGTACATGGAGAATCCTACATCCAAAGAATGAGGAATAACCAACAGGATAGATAATCATTCTTTTGTCCTTTTGTTGATGTGAATTAGGTTAAACTAATTCGGCACAGAAAACCTAAAGAGAAAGTATCAGGCGCGTAATAAATACGAAGGTATTTTGTGACTGAAAGTTAATCCTGTGGATGTATAAAATGGAAAAGGAATAGAAAACGTTTTGCTACATGCTGGTTAAGCAATGAAAGGCAGACGGTTGTCTGGTTCAAACAGAAATTCAACCGAATTTGTTGAAGATTAAATCCCCTCAGAAAATGGACAACCAAGCGGTATTTGTTTATACAATTGTTACTTGAAAGCTCAAAACATTTAACTAAATATTCTTCCCAACCAATATGCATTATAATTGCTGACTTTCAAGGTAAATGCTGCCAAAATGCTAAATAAATGCTGAGACCATTCTGTGGGTTGGGCACAGGATGCAATGTGAATGCAACTATTCTGATGTATATTGTGGGATTGAGACCTGGATTAAGATTAGTTTTCACTTCATGGCTGTTTGTGCGACATAGCTGTGTGCAAATTGGCTGCTGCATTCACCTCCAAAATACAGTCACTACACTTTACAGTATATCCTGTCAAGTGCTTTGAGATGGTCTCCTGACATCAAAACTTCATTTCAAATTTAATGATCATTATTATTATCGACCTGATATGTTGATCCACAGACCTTTTGAACATGACAAATGTAACTATCAACCGAGATATTCCATATTCCTTTATTGTAGCGGATGACAGGTGATGAGTCCTTTTATTCCCATTACCATACTGAAGGCAGTATTTGTTTTAATACATGTCTTTCAGGATGTCAAATGCCAACCGAGCCTCCCGGGGAACCTGGTAATTTGATTTTTAAAATGATCTTAAACTGCAACCACCAAACAAAGCTCAGAGTTAAAGCTCCAACGAGCATGAGATGGTGGAACCTACTTTCATGCTCACAGTTCTCTAAGCTTTGAGGTGCAAGTCTCAGCCACACAATTGATATGGAATGCTTCCCTGCAGAAAGAACTGTGCTCCTACGCTTCATAGCAGCTTGCTCTGTGGAGGCCTGCAATCTTGTTAGGGTGAGGGTGGGAGGGGTGTGTAAGTGGGCTCTCCTTTGACCTGCTTGGTTCCCCTGCCCCCCCCATAATGAACCGCTAAATCAACAATAATTTACATTTAAATTGAACTACATCTAATCCCACTCTCCTGCCCCTACCCCCCCCACCCACCACCATTCAGTGTTTTTTCTCCAAGTATCTAATTCTTTTTTACAAATTTTTTGAACTGTCATTCAAAAATTGTTTGTGACAAATATATTCATTTTGTGAAAGTTAAATGTTAACAGAGGGAGGAATACCCATATTATACAGAGAATATCCATATTCCAATGACCTGTGCACAGAATTATTTTCTAACTTCTCCTTTAATTCTTGTGATCAATGTGTTTCCCTCTAATTACTGAATCACCAACCAGTGGAAATAATCTATTACTATTCACCAATCTCAAAGCCCTTTAACAGGTCACCCCCTTAACCTTCTCAACAACAATCATTACAACAGAAGCTCTAAATCTTAAGTAAGATCACTCATTCTCAATAGGGTCTTAGTAAATCTACACTGCGCCTTTTCTATTGCATTTATATTATGTTTATTAATTCAGCTACAACTGTATGTACATTTTCACACCAGTGGAGGTAATTTTCACACCAATGTAGTTTAGCATCTGGCTAAAATCTCCATTTCCTTAGTCTCGACTCTAGAGGAATTCTCCTTAACTATTTAAGCTCACTTTCTGAAAATCCTTGCTATACGGTGGCAAACAGGATATTCTGCGAACACAGACCTCCATACAAATGAGATGCTGAGTGTGAGTTGAACCCACACAGTAGCATCCATTCATCACCTTGATGCCCAGAGCCTGGGTTTCATGTTTCTTAGAAAACTGCAAAAACATTCTTGATATGTTATGGTAACGAAGTTACTACTGGACAGGAAGTTGCTCTAATGAGCCAAAAATAATGAGGCATGCCTTGCATCTAATTATAAATCACCATCCAAAATGGAGTTACTAAATTCAAAGTTATTTTATAATAATAATAATCCTTACATTTGGTATAGCGCCTTATCACATCTTTGACACGTCTCAAAGTGGTTCACAGAATATACTGTAAAGTGAATTGACTGTATATTTTGTGGGCAAAACGTGGCAGCACAATTGCGCACATCAGTGTCCCACAAACAATTGTGCATTGAGTGATCAAATTATTATTTTCTTTTAATTAAAATTCAAGGGATTATTACCCCCGGATAAGTGATCTGCCAATCAACTAACCAGGTTCCTATTTCCTGCTTGGTGAATGGAGGCGTGTGGAGTAAGAAAACTTGCCCAGTGTTTCACCCTGCCCGGGAATCAAAGCTAAATCCTCTCGCTTGCGAGACGAGTGCTCGAACCACTAAGCTACAGAACTCCACATTTTTCAATATCTCAAAGTGAAAAAATGGCATTGCCTGATTGCTGGCTCATTGGAAAATATGGGCATTTACACCTTGAGGATTTTTTAAAATGTTGTCTTAAACTATTTTTCCTAACCACATCCTTCATTTACTCTGCTCTGTGTATCATGGCGATTCACTGAAATCAGAGGCGTGCCATGGTGGGTGGGGAATTTTCAAGTGCCTGCACTTTTAGAAATGTATTTGATCTTGCCACCATGACAGATTGCTTGCCAAGGCGAGTGTAGCAACCACACTCCCATCTATTCCTCAGTTCTTTTTTTTCTGCTATATCCAGAAGTTAGATCTGTTTTTTAAAGTCGCTGTATCTACCATTGCATATTTTAGTTCCAGATTCTTAAGGTTCTAGTTCCACGGCAGCAAAAAATTGGATTTATAATAAGACCAAAGAAAGAACTTGCATTCTTGTAGTTCTCAACGATGTGATAGGGTGCTATATAAAATGCAAGGATTATTATTATTATTACTAAAGTATACAAAAACATCTCAAAGCTCCTCACAGGTGATTGCTATAAACTGTGGTGACTTTCTGTAAGCAAACTACTAGGAACAGCTGTACAGTGAATCAGCTTTCAATTTGGAGGATTTTTGACCAGTAAAGAGGAAGAAAACAAAAGCACTCAATTTATAATGTGTTAAAGATTTGTAAACAATACCTGAAGAGTTCAATGGATCAAGCGCATTCCTCAACTTAAAATTCAACCTGAAACTTTCCAGTGTGTAGGTATTGTTCTACACCGAGTCGTGTCTGCATCCACTCTGCCATTGGGGCCGTTGCTGATCATTTTGCGGAGATCTGTGCTGCAAGGGGTTTGTCCATGATGTTGTTTTTAGTGTTTCCAGCTGAATTGTGTTTTTGTGCTGAAAGCTGTTGTGGGCAATTGAATTTTTTCTCTAATCACTCAAGTCTGTCTGTCTGTGCCCAAGGTGGTGCTACACTGCATGCTAGAAAAGGTTTTTCCCCTTCATTATAAAATAAATGGAATTGTAATGCAACATGAAATATTGACGCAATTTACTGGTGTAGCCCATTTTCACAGAGCAAACCTGTCTGGGCATAGTATATCAGGAGGCGATTTGCTGCATGTGCCAGCCTGGCTCAGTGGTAGCACGCTCACCTCTGAGTCAGAAGATTGTGGGTTCAAGCCTTACTTTGGAACTTGGAATCACATAGTCTAAGCTGACACTACAATGCAGTACTGGGGGGGGTGCTGGATTCTCGGAGGTGCCGTCTTTGAAGGATAGATTGTTAAACCGAGGTCCCACCTGCCTTTTCAGGCGGACGTTAAAGATCTCAAACACTATTCGAAAAGAGATGGGGGTGTCTCCCGATATCCTGGCCAAGAAATCCCCCAACTAAAATTGGGCACTCACTCTATGGCTGTTTGTGGGACATTGCTATGTGCAAACTGGCTGCCGGGTTTTGTCCACAAAAATACAGTCAAATCCATTTTACAGTATATCCTGTGAGATACATTGAGACATTTTGACAACATGATAAGGTGCTATATCAATTGCAAGAATTATTATAAACAGACCAGCCATCTAGCATAGATTTACATGGTGTGTACAGCACAGAAACAGGCTGTTCAGCTGAACTTGTTGATGCTGGTGTTTATATTTCACATGAGTCACCACTCATGCCTTACTCGCTCCCAAACCCTTCTATTCCCTTCTCCCTCATGTGAAAATCATGCAGTAAAAAGCATTCAATACATGCAGTCTTTTTATCTGCCATTTGCAAGTGTCACTTCACAAACCCAATTCAGTTCACCTCAGATTATTCACTGAGCTTCCTGAACACATCTAGCAAAGTCCCAAATAAGAGACAACCTGGTTCCCAGTACTTAACGTAACAGTTAGGCCACTAACTCAGCCAGGAGCTGTGTAAAGCAAGGGGGAGTGGCAAAGCACAGTTTAAACAATTTGCCAGCCAATCTTTCACATCTGCATAAGAAACCAGCAATTAATTTGTCTGGTCTAACATTTGAGAGTTCAAATGCATTCCTGAGAAACATGCACTAGTAGAGACTGCCAAGAATACATCAGAGATTGGTTATACTGTACATAGTACAGTAACCTTCAGTTCTGTTTTCCTGGGCAAGTGTGGAAAACAGTCAAATATTGCATTAGTTCTCCTTTTGTCACTGCTCAGACTAGTTTATTACAATGCTTACATATACTGTACTTCAAATGGGTCAGTTCGACTCTGAATGATTTAGTTCTATAGGCCTCGTTACAGCTAAAAAAACTCCCAGATTGTTCTTTGTATCAGTAATTTGGACTGATGCCAGCTTTCCTGTTAGACTATTGCTCGCCCACTACCAGAAGTCCCCCTCCCACCACGGTTAAACATTTACTGTCTTTGTTTATATATAAAAACAGTAATAAGGTAGGCTGCTGCTTTTGGACATATGGTGACAGATTACATTTCACTAGTTATAAGTTGTTTCACTTTCCAAGTATACGTGGATAGTAATAATAATCATTCTTGCCTTGATATGCCTATCAAGTCATCAAGACATCTCAAAACACGTCCCAGTACTGTAAAGTGGATTGACTGTATTTTGTGGGCAAAACGCAGCAGCCAGTTTGCCAGTTTGCCCACATCAATGTACCACGAACAGCCATGGACCAATTTTATTTGGGGGATTGTTGGTCAGGACACCGGAAAAAACTCCCTTCTCTTTTCCAATAGTGCCATGGGATCTTTAACATTCATCTGAACAGGCTGACTGGACCTCAGTTTCACGTCTTACTCGAAGGACGGCACCTCCAACAATGCAACATCCACCATCCCACTCCAGCACTGTGTTAGAGTGTCAGCGTCTTATGTGATTTCAAGTCCCGACGTGGAGCTTGAACTCACCACCTTCTGACTCAGAGGCGAGAGCGCTACCGCTGCCAGCGATTTTAGAGGGGGAAAAAATTATCAGAAACGCTGTTTGAACCATCAAACAGAGACAAGAAACTCCCCAGAAAAAAAAGACTGTGTGGAACTGAATGTGTTCTGAACTCAGTTCGGCAGACTGATTTACCGAATTATGGACCGATAAACAAAGAGTAAGGTCAGAAGCTGATGTTAAAACAACATTTAAGGAGGATGAAACTGAGACGGACTGAGTTGTCTGGGTTTTTAGTGAGATTCTGGCTGCTTGGATGCAGTGTTAAACAAGGACCTGTATCTGGAACAGATGCGTTGCCAAATAGACTTGCCAAGCCAGACTGGACCAGCAGGCAGTGTGCAACAGTCTTTCATGTGTTTATAACTGTTGCTGTTTATCACTGTGAGGCCAACCGGATTCCTGCAACCCATAATGCAGAAAATGGGAGGTTGCCTGCGGAATCCAGTTCAGCAGTAACAAGTCAAACACAGTCGGGTTATAGTACAGCAAAATCCCTGTCCTTATTTTACAATGTAACATCTGGCACCCTGCCCCCTTTCTACGCCAGAAACATCCCAAAAATGTTACCTCCACGGTGCTCCAGCTTCTTGTCGAGACCTGTCTGAGTAAATCTCGCTGTACGCTGCCACTTTCACAGTAACATGCCGGCCACAATGAGTGCACTGACATCTGGAAGCAATTGTGTTTGAAACTGTTGTCAGAAATCAGAGTTGTGGTGGTAGGATCTGAGTTTCCTTGAGGATTATGTATTTGGACAGAGCCACTGAATAGCAAGGTTTAACATAGTTGGCCAGAGAGCATGTCTGTGTTAGAGCAGTTGGGGTTTTTATAAACGCATTCCTAATAACCTTTTATGTGGAATATGTGACTTCTATGGAAGTTAAACAAAATGAAACTTATTAAAATGCTGTGCGCTGGTGTTGCTGGGCTGGTTAAGGGGATTTGTCAGCCCTTATAGCGATGCAGGATATAAATTTTACACTGTATTGCCAGAAGGCATGGGCGATGCAACGACCTTCGTGAAACTTACGCCACCTTGACAGTTCTGACCTCCTCCAGTTAGTTTCAGGCCAAAATGAACAGCTTAATATAAAATATGTCACGCCAAACTTTCCTTTGGGTTTGAATTCTGAACCTTTTTTTGTTGCATTAGTTATCAAACTCCTAAAGCTCTTCAGTGTTCTTTTGTTTGGAGGGAAAGATGCATGTTTCCAATAAAGAAAATGGTGCATTTAATAAGGCCAAATAAGAGTTAGACGATGTATTGCTCACATCCATTCAATTACTGCAGCACTTTTAACATCCTTTGAAAAACTAAGCCTGCCAATGAAATATTATTTCAAACAATTCCAAGAATTTCTAAGAATTATTTTTTTTAACAGCTTATTGCATTGCAACATCTCAAAGAATTTAACAGTAATTACTGTTAAGTTTAGTGACTTTTTGAAGGCAATAGTGAGAGCTGTTTTGCACACAGCAAAATCCCAACCATTGCCATGTGGTGAAAGAGCACATCTGGAGGATCATGACCACTGGGGTGAGAGAGAAAGACTGTTTTCTTTTTGAATAGAGTCATGGGACCTTTAACATCCATCTTAAGAACAAATATATGGTTAAGCACTCTGAGGCGCTCCCTGCATGAAGGTCGCTATGTAAGTCAAATTGTTGTTATTTAATCATCTGAAGGACAGCAACTCTGACACAATTTGGCATTGCAGTGTTCCAAAAAATGTGCGTGATTTGTTACTCCTTCGGAATAAACTTCAAAAGAAATTACATATTATATGTGCACTTGAATGAGCACAGGAGGCTATTTATATAAGAGGATATTATCTTGAAAATGTATACTGTGGTTCCTAAATGTAGCATGTGCAAGATTCATGTTTAAATTTATTTGGGTTCAAAAAATTAACATGTAAATATGAGCATTAAGCAATTGAATTTCCATTTCAGTGATGCAGCAGAGAGATTACGCATAAGGAAGACAGTTGATGCCTGGATTGCTGTTATTAGCCACGACATAAAGGTATGTTGGAAAGGATTATTGGCAGTCTTAGGTGGCCAATGTCCTAAGTGACCTCTGATTCCTGTTGAATTACCGGTTTTGCTTCCTGAGTAAAGGCACACTTTGTGTAGCAGGGATTCATACAGTTCAGAAGGTCCTAGTTTTGAATCCTGGTCTGTGAGATAGCTAATCTCTCCTGGGGTGACAGGTAGGTGCTATAATTGGTCACAGTACCCCAGGACATTCCACTACTGATTGTTACTGACCCAGAGATTCCTGTTGCTGGATCATATGTTGATGTCATACGATGACAGGATTTGGTTTAGCTACGAGTGCATTCTCTGTGCTGGTGAGAAGGCTGTGGCTGTTTTGTTTTCAGCAGTGGCCTGGAGTATTGTTGGACCCGCCTGGCTCAGGAACAGCTTGACTCGGGGAATTGGGTGTTTGGGAGATTGTGAGCAATGGTATTTTAGAAACCCAGAACGATTGCATCCAGGTAAATTGCAAATAGCCTTTTCTGGTCTGGTGCTTTCCTGTGTACTTTGACAGTAGCTATGACAAGATATAATTCTTCTCAATGAGAGCTGCCTAGGGTGCAGTTTGGCAGTATTGTGCAAACACTCAAGATAACTGAACTGTACCGGTCGTGGTTGGCCTGTACCAGTGTTCTCTGAGTAGAATATTATGCAAAACCTTCCAGGAACAGCGAACGATGCCACCTCATCTAAGCAAATGGGTTCTAGCATGTTTATGATAGGTGCATCTTTACTGCTTACTTCAGTAAACCACACAAAGTTGGTAGCTATTTGGTCCCACATTTCAGGCGCTTAGCTCATGCTCAGTTCACTTGGAGTTGACTGCACACAGAACGCACATGGGAAATTGTGAACATTAACTCAGTCCTGATAAACGGAAAATAATTTTTTCCTTTAGCCTTAAGGAATTTCACTCCAAAGTTAAATGACCAGTCTCATGCACTGCTATGTAAACGCCCACCAATTTCTTTGAGCTCCAAAAAAGGGCATTAATTTATTATGGAGCTACCACTTTCTGCTACTGATGAGACTCTATACACTACACATTCATTTTGAAGTATACCAATCACAATTTTTCTGCAGGTTATTTGCAAGATAGGTGTTTTTGCCCTCAAAATATAAAGTCGATTCACTTTACAGTATATTCTATGAAGCACTTAGAGACGTCTCGAGGACATGATAAACCGGCTATATCAAATGCAAGGATTATTATATTTGATTATTATAGGTGTGTGTGTGCTTGTGTAGGGGGGAAACACTATGTTACTGTTCATTATGAATATGCATCTTACATCTGAATTAGGAAAATAGTAAATAAGTCCCTCACGGTAAATTAAGGGAAAAAACAACTGGATTTCCTCTGTGTGAGAATTGCATCATTGCACCACTGGCATTGGCATAGTATTGAACCGTTTTGTATTATGCGGAACTACAGTATGGTTTCCATGGCGACGAGGCCACAGGATCTATTCAGCTATTGGCGTCTTTGACCCAGGCACAAGGCTCTGCAGCAATATTTTCACACGTAAGGTGATATTTTTATTATTGGTTAACTATCACTGGCAGTGGATGTGAAAATAACAGCAATGGATGTTTAAGGAAACTCAGGGCTTCACATACGTCAAATAGCACCTAGCAGTCAGCAATTGCAAGCGCTGCAGAATCCATTTAATGATAAGGTTGAAGGAGCTTGAGCTGAGAATCCACAGAGTAAAGGCATTGCCCCCCCCACCCCCCCTTGTGATCTGCGATTTCCAGGCATTTCTTCACTCAAATGAGCAAAGCCACGGTAAGTTGCTTCCACCTGTGGCAGTTTTGAATATTTGTCTTTCATGATTGGGGAAGAACAGTCAGAAATCCTAACCTAACTGGCGGGTTTATCGCCAGAAAATGTTTATTCCTGTCCATCTGCGAGAGAGGGTCAATTGCAGCATCAAAATCAACCTGGAGTTGGTCAGCAGGTTTATCTCACAAACAAAAGGAAGATCATAGAGCGTAAAATGCGGGTTGGGTTATGAAGCCCAGAGGCTAACTGTGTTGAGAGATATGCAGCTGTCTCAGTTATGTAAATAACCACCAATGTAAAAGCTTACCGCTGATTCTGTAATCCTTTTCATTGGTTAATTACAGAAGTAAGGGATCTGTATGCATTTCAGCACGGTTTGCCCATGGGTTAATTAGCCCAACCCCGCAATTTAGCATGCCTTTTAGGTTGTGGGGCTGTTGCTCTGTTTGCTGGTATGTTTAGCACAGTTGATAATGTGCTTGGTTAATGGCATTCCCCACTATAAGTGCACATCAACAACAGCAACAAATTACATTTGTATAGCACCTTTCACATCGGAAGAGTTCACTAAACCTTTACGTGCTTGGCTGTCAAAGAACCATTTTATATTTGCTTTAGAATTACTTTGCCCTTTTAAGAATTGGGCAACAATTTAGGATTAATTGCAGCATCCTTTTGCTTTCTTCGAGGGGTGGAAGTTTGTTTTTGAAAATGCTGTATCTCATGTATTGACTACAATGGCTTCATTAAGGAAATTGGCTGGGCAAGATTAATGAACTGGAGAACGCAAATGAACTGAATTAATGCACATTAATGATGAGATTGCCAAATTGTGTTAATATTCAACTCATGCACCACGCTGTGATTTTTACATAAAGCTGGCCAACAGTCCTCCAGATTAATTGATCATGCTCCTCATGGTTATTTGTGAGACCTTGCTAGTCAAAGTGTTTACCAACAAACAGTCACTACACTTGACAGTAATTACGTATGAAGCTCCTTGAGATGTTTCAATGTGATAAGGCATGACAAAAATGCAAGTTCTGTCTTTCGAATCCCTTTTATTGAGCTCTAAAAAGAAGTTCAAATCTTTTTCCCATTTTATATTGTTAGACGATACTGCACTTGTTATATCTTCTTGCAACAAGACAGGTGGGTGTGTCTAAGGAGCCTTCCACGTTTAGAGTGAATGGTAGTATTACTGGGATGATCAACAAAGCGTGTCCAATACACAACATAAAAAGTGGCACAACTTTGGCCAAAGATAACAGTTTTGTGAAAGATCGCATAGCAGCAGGGCGTTGTCAGAACAGTCAGCTTTACTTTGTTAGTGTCTGAAATGCCAGCCAAAAACAGTAACCCTGCTGGGATAGAGATACTGGATAGAGTCCTAGAAACCATTCACACTCATTTTAAATCATAGCAGAATGCAGGTCAGCTCTACAAAAGAAGATTCCTAAAGACCCATTGAGTCAATCTGGTAACATTTATATTCTCAATCTCGCTCTGGAGTTGAATGCATTAAGAGTTGAAGGGAATTTGTGAAGGGATTGATGCATTAAAACATCTGAGGCAGTTCCTTGTGTGATCCCTGCAGATGGGAATGCATCAGAGAGGGAAAATTGGGGGCATGGAATGAAAGTGCGCATGTGTGTGGGGGGCACGACTTGAAAGAGAGAAGCAAGTAATTAAAAATAGGGGATTAAGTAAAGATTGCAATTTGACATACTGCAAGAGGCAAAGAAATTGCTGAAGGGCTTGTAGATAACCTCCAGTATTGCTCTCAACCGCAGGTGACCTGTGCACTATAGACACTCGAGACTGAAGGCATTTGCACTGATCTGTTGTCAATTCTATGACAGCTGAGGTGAAAGAATCCGATTCAGAAGTGTTGAGCAAAGCTGATCGATGGCTTCCTGAACTAAACCTATCTGAGCGATAAGATGGAGTTCACAGCTTGAGGGACAGAATTGGGAAAGTCAACCTTCATATCTTGTTCCTTTTCTACAGAACATCCTGATAGCATAGTTCACCAGGTTCCCCAGAGCTAACTACTTGCTGTGGAATTCCAAATGGATTATTTTTCTGATAGAAAGTAGATGACCACCTCATTTATTCATGTTCAAATCTGTTCACTGTGTGAGTCCTGTAGCTCAGTAGTTAGAGCAGTTGCCTCGCAAGCGAGAAAAGCTGCGTTTGATTACTGGCAGTGTGAAACGTTGGGCAAGTTTACTTACTCCACACGCCTTTCTTTACCTAGCAGTAAACAGGAACCCGGTTGTGAATCAATTAGCGGATTGTTTTTCCGGGGGTAATAATCCCTCCACAAAAAAAATGATAATTCGGTCACTCAATCCACAGCCATTTGTGGGATACTGCTGTGTGTAATTGGCTGCCGCGTTTCACCCACAAAACATACAGTGAATTCACTTTACAGTATATTCTGTGAAGCGCTTTGAGACGTCGAGAAGTTGTGAAAAGGCGCTATATTAAATGCAAAGATTATTATTATTTAAGGTCATTGGCGCTTCCTGCGCATGCACAGTATGCAGGAGGTGATGTTAGCAGCTTTTCCTGCGCATAGCGTGCAAGAGTGGAATGTGCAGGAAGTGACATCAGAAGCAACCTGGTTACCCGGAAGTTGGCTATTTGTTCTTGCCTTGCTTAGAATGAGTCACATTTTCAATCTGAAACGCACCGTGCACAGAAAGAAAATTGACACAATATCCATTAGGTTAACAGTCAAAAACAGTCACTACCATGTTCTAGTATTCATATATTTCCGATCTCCCAGCAATTTGATTCCTAGTGGAGCATCTCTTCAGCATATGCTAAAGCATGGTGATGGGTTTCCGCATGTGCCAGACACCTGGCTGACCAAAAGAATGATTAATATTCAGCTACATTTTCAAATCTTGAGCTCAGCTCTTGTGTGGAACTCAAGCAACTGAATTTTTACTTAATTTTAAAACTTGGCTTCATAATTAATATCACAGCGCTAAAACATCACTCCATTCCAGGGACGTAATTGGTATAAGCTCCACATTTTGCCTGGATATCTTTCTCCTCTCTTCAGAGAGGTTTCTAAACATTAAAGGGAGGAATCGATCTACTTGCTGGTAGCCTCTCACACTGACAGCCCCTTGTTATCTGATTCTACTTCAGAATTTCTGATTAGAGGCATGGGTTCCACAGTGACTTCACCAATGAGGAGAGCTGCTCACAATCTTCTGTCCCCTTCACGATGTCACAGTAGGAGGGGATCTGTACAAAGCATTGCTCCCAGCAGCAGTTCAAAGGAGGCACTGGTAAATGGATTACTCTCTTTATAACTTAGAGAGAGAATGTGGATGAAGCAGCAGATGTCAATTTATTTAAGAAGAACCTTGATGCCTGCTTGAGCGAGAAGGGAAGAGAAGGGCTTGGGAGACAGTATCAGGAGGGGTGAATAGTCATATAGAGTATAAATACCGGCACAGACTATTTGGGCTGAATGGCCTGTTTTGGCCAGAAGTGTAATGTTCTGTGTAATTTTATGTAACTTATGGAATATGGGGTCAGCTCCATGGAATAAACTTCACCTTAATGATGAAATGACTTAATCAGGGCAAAACCCAAACATATTCTGTCCATGTTTTGACCTCGGTCGAGAGTTGCTACAAAGGGTTAATGTTCTGTCTGTTCTGATCCCCGAAAAAGAATATGCCCATGACACTCCCAAATGCAAGGCCTTTCCAATGAGGTATAAATCATGTCTCTACATCATTCGGTTATTGAGATCTTGACTGACACACAGGCAGACATTGTTGTTTTATTAGTATAGATTTTTAAAGGGATTATTACCCCCGGAAAGTGATCCGCCAATGGATCAACAACTAGGTTCCTGCTAGGTAAACAAAGATGTGTGGAGCAAGCAAACTTGCCTAAGCTTTTCTCCCATCCGGGAATCGGAACCCGTTCTTGTTGCTTGCAAGGCGAGTACTCTAACCAATAGGCTACAGAAATCCCCTCTAGTTAGAGAAAATTAACTGGAACATATAAGATTAGTTTGCTAGCCTTGATCACCCTCTAAGTTTCCCTCTTGATTTCTCCCCAGCCTCTTTTGTCCCAGGTTTTGCTGGAGTGATAGTTCATTACACACCAACCAGCTTGCTAGCTTTCTGGTCAGTGTTTGCGTCACCCGGCTGCCCACACACCACCTTCACCATTCCCCTTCACCTCAGATGTCATCTTCCTGTGTTTCTGTTTACACTTCAGTTCACAGAAAGGCCACGCACAACAAACAGCTGGGAGCACCAGAATTAACCTGTTTTTCGTCTTCTGCCAGGATTGCTGCTGCCATAGTCAATAATTGTTCATTGGTTACATGTTACAGTTAATGATTTGCAAACATAAGCCTTCCATATATTCCCTTAGAGTTCAAGTTTCCTATCTGGTGTATTTAATAGTAACTGCAAATAGCTTATGCGAATGAGTAACTTCTCTGCACCTGGTGGTGATACAGTATTTCTCTAGCTTGTTGTTTGGCTGTTCAGGAAATGGAAATATACTCTAGCGAGTCACAAGGTTTTGTAGTAGAAATCATTGAAGGACGATGTGTTCTTCAACCAAACACAGCATTTTAATCAACAGCATACGATAACCATGTGCTGAAGCCATCTCTCATCTACAATGTCACTCGCCAAGCTGCTCCAAACTCAGACTCAACCTGACACCAAAACAGGGTGCTTTTTAAGGGAGCCACTGTTTTTTCCTGCATCTCAAACCGTCTTCTGCAGGGGCACCTTAGGCCAGTCGTGGTGGCTGGTGACCACAGCAATGATTATTTCCCTCCCCACCCTGTCTGCCATGTCTGAACTTCCTACAACCTAAAAGAGTTTGTGAGACATCCTGAAACATAATGTCATGTTGTCTTGCTATTCAGAGCTTTAAATAACAATTGTCTGTCTTCACATGGAGTGGGTGTGAAACTTTGATTCATTTAAATTTCAAAGATATGTGCACAAAAATGTTCATTCCACTTTTTGTCAAAGCAGATTTTACTCCCTTAAAGCAGATTACAAATTTTATCGGGGAGGGGGAAGGTTTAAAACATTGATAGAAGCCATTACTTTATCTCAATTTCTGTCAGCTGGGCTGTTTCAGCCAAAACCTGTCTTGTCCTATTTCAATAAAAATTATGTGTGCGTGTGAATTTTAACACTATCCATGTGAGTTGAAGTGGAATATTATTCTGAAATAAACCACCGTCTTTTCCTGTTTTGTTAACTTGTGTTTTTCAAAAGAGGCATATTACAGTGTTCAAGTGTTCCAGTATTCCTGGATGTTCCTGGGTCAGGGGATTGTGGATTCAAGCCCCAGTGTCAGGATTTGAGCTCACAGTCCATGTCAGTACAGTAATGGGGGAGTGTTGCATTATCAGAGGAGCGGTCATTCGGCTGAGACATTAAACCGAAGTCCAATCTGCCTGTACTCAGGTGGAGGATAAAGATATGGTGAAATCATTCAAAAAGAGGATGGAGTTTCTCCTAGTGTCATGGCCAGCAGATAAATTGGTGAAATAGCCACTGTGCATGCCTCACAAAATAATAATCCTTGCATTTAATATAGCGCTTTGTCATGTCTTCTAGACATCCCCTAGCACTTCACAGAACAGTAAAGTGAATTGACTATAGTGGGCGAAACGAGGCAGCCAATTGCGCACAGCAGTGTCCCACAAACAATCGTGGATTGAAGTGACCAATTTTTTTTATTATTGTTTATTTTTCTTGAGGGATTATTATCAGGCATGTGAAGTAAGGAAACTTGCCCAAGGTTTTGCCCTGCCGGGAATCGAAACCAGGTCTCTCACTTGCAAGGCGAGTGCTCTAACCACTGAGCTACAGGACTCTTGACACTACTTACTTTTGAACCGCTTTGAGATGTTTTCACTCGATAAGGTGTCATAAAAATGCTAGTTCTTTTCTAAAAGTTTAAGTCAAAATGCTAATTTCGTAAACTTGTCTAAAAGTTTGACCATTTCCAAGCAGTGTAGTTGTCGTACTTGATAAGGTATTGAAATTGCTGGCATCGGAATGAGTTGTGCAATATTGAATGTCCTTGGCTTTGTCGGAGACTACGTCTGAAATTACTAATGGTTCCGATTGAGATTTTTTGTCCCAACGTTTTATCTATTTGCCGTAATACGTAATTTTCTCATTCAGGGTGAAATTGCAAAGAAGGATTTCCTTCAAGAAATTACATCAGAGAAAAAGAACATGAGCAGATTTGGATGAAGAAAGGGTGTGATGTCAAGGATATCAAATTTAACAAAGATGGGAAAGATAAAGCGCAAACTAAGCTGACGAGGATAACAAAGAAATCCTTGAGTACAGCCAGACCTCTGCAGAAGCCGCTCACAGAGCCTTACGGAAAGAGAAACCCAAGAAGCAAGCCTGCAACACAGCAGCGAGAGCAGAAGTCAAAGGTGAGGGTTGTCAGTATTAATGACCTGAGGCCCTCTGTTAAACTGTGCAATGCTGTTGGGAGAAAACATCAATGAACCAATTTGATGTTTTTTTATTTTTTAAAAGATATAAATGCAGTGTAATACTGTCCCGTTAGGGAAGTAAGGGGTTTGTTGCAGTTTGCTTCACACTTGACCCAGACTTGTGTTTAAAAATATGTTTATATTCTTAAATCAAACAGACAAACATCTAAAATAATAATAATATTAATAATCCTTGCATTTGATATAGCGCCTTATCACGTGATGTCTCAAATAGCGTCACAGAATATACTGTAAAGTGAATTGACTCTGGGCAAAATAAGGGTTTCCAGTTCTGATCACTATCTGTGATGTCTAATACAATACTGGGGACCACTGCAATGTTACAGATGCTGTTATTTGATGAGAATTTAAACTACAGTCATTTACAGTTTTTTGGGGCTTTCTGGAATGCTGGGCTATGGACAACACATCCAAAGTACTTCCTCCTTCCCCTCTTCCTCCCCCACCGTCCCCAATGAAATTGCCAACAATTCGCTTTCAGAGGCATACACAGTGAATGGGTCTCATGTGATGAGACTTTCAGGACAACTGGCATTTGGAGAGTTTCTTTAGCTTATATGTTTCTAATGTTTGTGAATAGGACTGCAGTTCACAATGTAAGAGAACATACATTAGTTTATTTCCCATTTTCCAATACAGGTGATTGCAGACCCGGATGCCATTAGTTCTGCTGAACCAGTGTTGCAAGGTGAAGACTATCTCAGAAGAGTGTATGGGAAGGCACTTTATCAGGGCCATCGCAGCACATCTAAAAAAGGTCCTTATCTGAGGTTTAACTCTCCCGCTCCTAAAGCCAAGCCTCAGAGACCTAAAATGGTTGAGAATACGAAGGGTGAGTGGCTTTGTTTCAATCAAATTGAGTTTCATGTTTTACCACTTAATTTTGTTCTGCATTTGTGGCTTTAAGAAATCTCTTACAAGTCTGGTTCTGTTTAATGAGTCGGGAAATACACCACTTGGACATTTTAATCTGATTCTCCCTCCAATTTGAATCTGCATTTAATTAAATGAAGAGAACCATAATGATCCTGATCTACCATTAACTAGGTCATTACCAGATGTGTTTAATTACAGCAACAATGAGTGAGTTGGTTGTACTTTAAAAAGGGTCCTTTTTTTCTTGATCGTTGTTTATTTCTGGGAAAGGCTTTCCAGTGCACTTCGTAGGAACCTTAAATCGATGCAAGACACCTATGTGATGCTTTCCCCGTCGTTTCCCACCATTTATTGAAATGTATTGAAATACTGCTTGCTTAGGTATGGCCTCTCTACTTATTCTTGAATCATTAGAAATTACAGAACAAGAAGAGACCATTTAGCCCATCCAGCAAATGCTGGTGCTTGCGACTAGCTACCCAGAGTCAGATCCTGTTATACCTCAGTAGTTTGAATCCATATATTCAGACATATGTTATAATGGGGCTCATCATAAAAATAGCTGCCAGTCAGTGCTTCCTGGTTATCAGATTGCCTCTGATATCACTTCCTGTGTTATGTGTACCACACTTCCTGTATACCATGAATCTACTTAACACCTTTGTTAATAATGGACCTGTATTGTAATGATTACTGAAGCATATTATAATGGGGTTTGACTTTGCTCTAATTCCAATTCCCTGCTTGTTGCCTTATCATTTTATATCCTTCCTCTTCAAATTGTCATCGTATCACATGGTGCATTATAGAAGCTTCCTTTCAGGTTGGGCAAATCTTTGGTTTCCTTTTGAGGAAAGGAAACATAAACAACCTGTGGACTGTTCAGCCTCTTCAAGTTTACCTCTTGGCAGTGGTTGACAGGATAAGCTACTCTCAGTGCAGCTTGCTAACCCACCACTGAGAGAGGACGAATGCTTTGGGCTGGCTCCTTCTCAAATTACCAGTTAACCCCTTCTTCCTTCTGCCAGGGAAATACTGTACCAAACCTCCACTCGGAACTGCTTAACCCCTGATTTACTGACCAAGATTGGTTGCAGTATGCAGCCGCTGAACTTTGCCCTAATGCTTTGTTAATACACAGAGTTAATACACCTAAACTTTGCACCATCAAACTGCTATAAAGACACCCTTTGTCTAAACAGCTCTTTCACAACCACATAAAGAATATTGTTTCTATTGTGGGGTGAATAAGCTGGCTTTTTTTGCCACATTTTGCATATGAATGGAACGTTGCTATAGCAATCGATTTAACAAAACAACAGCTGAAATGTTCTGTTATATGATACTACCTCAAATGTTGGGTGATGAAAACTATTTACAGAAGCAGAAAGGGGGATGTAAGACAGCATCAAATTGTGTGACAGGGTATCTGCAGGGATTGTGGAGATTTTGCATGGGTTTTAATGTGTGTAGTTCATTCTGTGAGATGCAGCAGACCAGACTTGCCCAGGGTTCCCTTGGGATTTACAGACCTTCAGTTTTTGATGATCAAATATCTGAAAGCCTCTGAGGATTTCTCTGCACAGTCTAGCCTGCGCCATCAAACTATTGCTGAAGTCTCACAGCTTTCTTTTGCCATTTCACAGGTGTCAAGGTGAAGTCAGCCAGAACCCAAACCAATCCCTTTCCAGTCAAGACAGTGGTGAGCAGCCCAACTATACAGCGACCTTTCTCTGCCCCACTTCTTCCAAGCAACCAGTACCTCTTCAGCCCATCCAATGAGATGGCGTCTTCATCAGCCATTTCAGGCCCAGTTGAAGGACATCTGCTCCCAATGGCCATCCCCCTAGGTATTATCAACAGTGAACTTTATTTGATGTACTTTAGTATAGAGTTGCTAACTGTGGTGCCTCAAGCATTAATGCTACGTAAGTCTCTCAAATCATTTTCAAATTGGCTTTTCCTTTCTAATAAAGGAACTGACTTGGATGATTCATATTGCTGAAGCTGTACTATCCTTTCTAGCAAACTCAATGTCAGTTTTAATTCACTTTTTATGAGTTCAAATGTAACCACGCAGTAATCTCTGCGAGTCTCTTTGCCAAGAGCCTTTTGGGAGTGGATGGCTCAGTTTGACTCCAGACAGGTGATTTATGCATTGAACTATCTTGTGCAGCTCATTGTTTGCAATTCTAATGGAAGTTGTTATAAAGTAGAATTATATACACGAAACAAATTTCTAAGTGTGTGCTGGTGGTATGGATTCATTGAAGTTTACAATTAGATACGATTTGGTTAGTAACAGAGAGGATAAACTCATATACAGTATGTGGTGAGAACAGCTTCAATAGAGATCACGTGAAGTGGTTTTCACAGGGACCGCAGAAGAAACTGGAGTCTAGATTGCAGTATTTTTTAACGGGATTCTCTTAAGGAATCCAAATAGGCAAATGGCAAATGCTTTTCAGTAAACTAGAAGTGTGTTGCACCAACTCACAGGAACTCAACTTTGAAGTTATCTGCTTCTGGAGCAAAGGGTCACCAGGTGAATTGGAATTCTAATGGGATTGGAGAGGAAGGGAGTGAGGCGAAGAATGCCACAGTTTTGGAGAGTCAGGACTGTCTTCTACTCTGAAACAAATTGAGAATTGTAGCTTCTCATGTCGCTGGAGCAGCTGACGCGGAGAGTGGAGACACAAAATAGAGACTAGAAGAGTAGAATGTACTAAATCTATTCCACATTATAATACCATTTTAATATGCAATCGGGATATAGGATTATTGTTGCTGTGATATTGCCATGTACCGCCTGGAGGCTGCTTGATGTGAGTGGTAGCAAAGGTCCAGAAACAGCTTGCCCCTTAATAACGTTAACTCAGAATATTATCAAAATAACATGCGGTTTGCGCTCTGAGAGATGGAATCCTTCAGTTTGGAATCTTTGTTTAATTTATATCAAGGATTATATGTTACAATGGATTCTAGTGCGTTACAACGTAATAATAATAATCATCCTTGCATTTGATATAGCGCCTTATCAATCCTTTGAGACATCTCAAAGTGCTTCACAGGATATACTGTAAGGTGAATTGACTGTAAATTGAAAATAAGAAAAGGATTTACCATTTGTTCATTCAAATTCCTCGAGCTCTTCCATTCTGCCTCGTACAAATATTCTATTCTGACAGTCCCTGTTATGGGAAGATGAATTCCATCAGTTACTTAAATTTTTTTTGTATAATTGAAGCCCAAATACTATTGTGCCAATATCTGTCAAATCGTGGTACTGTGATAATGCCAGCCACTGTTAAAATATACAACTTAGAGATTGGTAAATTGGTAATGGGCTGGTGTGCATTGGGAGAAGTCATTTCTAGTGGTGGAAAAACAGTCTGCGGTCTGCAGGCACTTACCTATCTTATGCAGACAAATACCATGAGAACAGTGTTGTGCAGAAAAATCCTATTGAGGCTGTGACCTCATTAAATATACTGGTTTAAAAAAATGCCGCTGTTCCAGCTAATGCTGTGCTATTGAAGGTCACTTAGCTACCCTGCTGGTGAGCCTCATTGAAGGGGCATTGAACTTTAGTTCTCAGCATTAATAGTGAGGTTCCCTGTGCTTTTGCTCGCGATTCATAAAGGGCATTAGAACCAAATGAAGCTTTAAGTGAAGAATATTGGGGGAAGGAGTGCTGAAATGCCACTAATGGCAGATATTTATGTCAACAGAAGCCTTACATTCTTGTCATATTGGATGGATTGATAATAATAATGATCCTTGCATTTGATATAGTGCTTTTCACGTTACTAGACGTCTCAAAGTGCTTCACAGAATATGCTGTAAAGTGAATTGACTGTATATTTGTGGGCGAAACGCATCAGCCAATTGCGCACAGAAGTGTCCCACAAACATTCGTGGATTGAAAATGACCAATTTATTATTGTTTTATATTTTGGAGGGATTATTATTAGGCGTGTGGAGTAAGGAAACTTGCCCAAGGTTTCGCTCTGCCTGGAATTGAATCCAGGTATTTGCAAGGCGAGTGCTCTTACCACTGAGCTACAGGACTCTACTATACCAAGGTGTTTAAAGTTATTAGGAAAAAGAGCCTTTTCTTCATGGCCATTCCTTGTGTGTATTTATTAATAGCAATTGTGCTGAAGTGGCAGTTTGATTAAGGAGTCTCGGTCGGAGATTTTATTTCAGTCTGAAAAATATTAAAAGCAAATTTTTTAAATATATAATATAATCTCGTACCAAATGTACAAACTGAGTGTTTTTTTGTTCCATTCAACAAAACTAGAAGCAACTGACCAAATAAAATACTCCAGGTCTACAGATTTAAACAAAGGTTTTCTTACCCTTGATAAGAGTTAGATGACTGGTGAGTGCTGTGTTTTTACAATTTTTTTAAGTAATATATTTGTCTGGTTTTTCAGTTAGTTAAGATATCAGTGGTTTAACTTTTGTACAGTGCAACATAAAGTAACTTTTGTAACATTTCAATAATATTTGAAAATATTTTTCAATTTTTTTTCAAATGACCCAACCACTGATATATCGTATTTATATGCAATGTAACTTCCAGGCATTCTATCCCACCCATCCAACCTCCCAAAATAATCCTCCAACAAACTTATCTCATTAATTAATAAGTCTGAAATCTTTTAATTTTTAGGAACTTGCCTAGTTTCTTTTTAAAACCATTTAGCTTCTTAACTATAGGGCCTTTCATGTCCTCCCGACATGAAAGGTGCTATACAAATGTAATTTCTTGTTGATATCCTATCCTCTGCCAAATCTCATAATTTTGATATCTATCTGCCCACATGCTTAGCTTCTCTGAATTTGTGCACGTTAATACTTATCGGTTGTCACTCCTCCTAATTTAGTGTAAATTTGTACATCTCAATAAAATACCAGGCTCTCAGTTATTCATGAAAACTATAAATAATACAAGTTCTGCTGCCAACCCTTGTAGCACACCTTCCCTCGTTTGCCAAACAGCCATTTGCTAATCTGGTTTTTAATACATCTATCGATCTGTTTCAAGGCCCTTAAGAAAAAACACTGATCCTCTAAAGCGAAAATTGGAAGGATGAAATCAAATTATAATAATAATAATAATAATCCTTGCATTTGATTTAGTGCTTTTCACGTCTTCTCGACATCTCAAAGCGCTTCACAGAACAGACTAAAGTGAATTGACTGTATATTTGTGGGTGAAACACGGCAGCCAATTGCGCACAGCAGTGTCTCACAAACAGTCGTGGAAATGACCAATTTATTATTGTTTTGTTTTGGAGGAATTATTATTAGGCGTGTGGAGTAAGGAAACTTGCCCAAGGTTTCGGCCTTGGCTAAATTGGCTAAAGGGCTTTTCTCATTGGCACATCTCTTGCATGTGATAATTTTACGTTAATCCATCCATTGCCCTGCCTTAATCCAATAAATCTGTTACTTCCTCAAAGAAATCCAATAAATCTGTTGATGGTGATCTTCCATTTCTAAAGTCCTGCTGGCAGTGCCTGATTAATCCGAGTGCCTCAAGATGATCTCTTATCCTATCTCTCGTCATAGTTTCAAACTCTTCCTAAGTTCGATGCGAGTCTTGATTCTAGTTTGTAGTTTATAGGTCCTTTATTAAAGATGTGAGTTGCTTTGCTGTTTTCCAATCCTCTTGAATTTGTCCTGCATCTAGTATAAAGATATCCGTGACAGAACTGGCAATCACCTGAGCTAAATCTTTCAGAACCCTTGGCTTAAAGGTGTCAGAGCCAGGAGCTATATACCTTGAGCATTTGCAGCTTCCCTTATCCACCCTCATTCATGTTGTTAATGGGGTTAAGTCTTCACTTCCCTTCAGACCAAACCCTTGCCTCTGGTATTTCTCCTGCTGTCTCATTTATAAAATTCTTGCCATTATCTGCATGTGAATGTAATCTGTGGTGGATGTATGTGTGTGTGTGTAGTGGTGAGTTAAGATAATAAGGCTGCGTGGAACGTCACATAAAGATTGGATTTTTTTTCCCAAATTAAAATCAATTACGAGAGCAGCCATCGCCAGGCTGTAATTATATCTGCAATGCAGTCAGGGTATCATTAGTTTGCAGTTGCCACAGTGTCACTGTTGACAGTTCTGTGGTTAATGGCGTTGACAGCTTTCAGGCAGACTTCTCCCAGCATAATGAAATACTTCATTTAGGATTTCGTACTGCTGGGCTATTTTTAGACATTTCAGTGATGGTCTGCCTACACAGAGAGTTGGAAAATGACTAATATGAAACAAGATCTATTACTATTGGGTAGATTTGTCACATTAAATGCAAGATGGTGTGCTGGAGTCTTACAGTATCTGAAGCTAGCGCTGTGATGTATCCAGGAAGGAGGAGTATTATGGCCATTATAAAATAATTAACTACTGCACTCCAGCGAAACAGAACCTATTGCTGACTAATCCTTTCCAGCTCTATGAGTTGGGCTGTCAGGTGGAATTACAGTGCAACTTTTTTGTGCTTGTGCTGCGGAGGTGTGAGCATGCTTCGTTGGCTTTTAAAGCTGTCTGTATGGGACCCATTTCAAACGAAGATCCTCTTTCTCGGTCATCTTCACCTTTGACAAAAGTCACCCCTGCTGAAGTGGTCCAGAATCACCACCCTGATTCCTGTGCTTACCCCCACTTGAATTCTTAGATCAAGGTTATTACGTAAGAAGGTTAAGGAATAATCAAAGAGAGATTTTTTAAAAATCACAAACAAGTGTGCTGCAGATACAGAATACAGCCACAGGGATAGTTATCACTGTGTGATGAAATGGTTGTATCGATGTTGTAACTGGCTTACCGTGTGTCAGCCTGGCTCAGTCAGTAACACTCTCACCTCTGAGTCAGAAGGTTGTAATAGTCTAAGTTGCCCCTTTAGAAGATGCAGTTTTTCAGGTGAGGCATTAAACCTGGGTTCCTTCTGCCCATTCGATTTGTTAAAAAACCTATGGCACTATTTGAAAAGAGAGGGAAATATCCCCTGGTGTCTTGAGAGGGAAATATCCCCCGTTAAAATTGATTGTTCACTTCATGGCTGTTTGTGGGACTTTGATGTTTGCAAATTGGCTGCCGTGTTCACCTACAAAATACACATTAACTCCTGTGAAGTGCTTTGAGACATCCTCTGGATATGAAAGATGCTGTATTAAATACGAGAATTATTATTAATTTAAAAGAAACTTTCATAAGCTTTCCATCCCTGTGTTCCTCAGATCCTGGTTCAATAGAATAAAAATGTATTTAAGAGGAAACTTGATACATATATGAAGGAAAATTGAATAGAGGAGTATGGGAGCAAGGGGGGAAGCTTACGTGGACGCTAATATTCAAGTGGATGTTAAAAATCTCATGGTGGTATTCAGAAAGAGAATTCTACAGATAAATTGATTTCAGTCATTTGTAGAACTTTGCTCCAATGCACCTCAGATGCTGGTGGCAAACGAAAAGAGGGAACAAAGGAAAAACAGTGAAAATTGGTAAAAGGGAGCAAAGGAAATGCAATTCTGTAGTTTTCTGTAGTTTTCTGTGCTGCATTCATCTGAGTTGTATGTTCAGAAAGCTATTCATTGAGAAAAGAAAGCATTTTAAATCTTACCTCAACAGCCTTACAGATAAGAATTCATGCTTAGGAGGCAGGCTGTTACCATGGTGATGTTTTTTCAGTATTGTTGTCCTTTTTGGATTGATCTACTGACGATATTTTGTTCCATTTCCATATGAGGTAGTTAGATACCAACCATTACGGTTATTTGAACCCAAAACTAGAATATTTTGACCATTACATAGCAGTTATGTATGTCTTGTGTTATTTGAAGCATAAGCTATTCCTCTCCTTGCACACAGTGCGTTAGCAGTTTGACTTAAACTCACGTTGCCAAATACTCTTTGCTATAAAACTGCAGGTGGCAACAAAACTGGGAAAATAGACAGGTATTTGAATAATATCCTAGCAATTACTTAAACACATCAACTCTCTTTGGCTTGTGAAATATGCCAAGTGGTAAGTACATGTTACATATTCACACTCAGTAAATAAGGGTCGATTATTAGTATATTGAAAACAATTACATGCACTTCAAAATAATCCATAGGTAGCAGAGAGACTTTCACTTTGTTCATCACTTTGTCATTGGGCTGTGGCAATGGGTGCATGGACTTTGTTGTATATAATAATCAATATGCTTGATATGGTGCCTTATCAAACACTTCACAGGATTTTTTGTAACATGAGGTGGCTATAGGTGAACAGAGCAGCCAATTTACCCCAAATTTCCAAATACCCAAAAAGTGAAAATAACCAGATTTATCTGGGGTATTTGTTGGCCAGGACACTGGAAGAAACTCTTCTCTTTTTGAGTAGTGCTATGGGATTGTTAATGTCCTCCTGAACAGGCAAGCAACCTTGGATTTTACCATCACATCTGAACAATGACACCACTGATAGTGCAGTGCTCCCCCAGCATTGCACTTGATTGTTGGTTAGGACTGTGAGCTCCAAGTCTCGATGGGGGCTTGAACCCACCACCTTCTGTCTCAAGAGACAAGAGTGATACAAACTGTGCCAGGCTGGCACACAACACACATGGTTCATTTCGACAGCTCAGTATCTCTTTAACAGTTTTTTAGATACTGATTGCAGGTACTGGCTTTTCCCTGCAGAGTACCTCAAGGCATCAACCAGCAAGGCACTATTTGGCCATTTTAACTCCCTGAATGAATAAACAAATGAAGGTATTGAAATATGTTTCAGGTATGCTTTCCTGACACGGGATACTACAAGGCACCAGGGAGGAAGAGGCCTTACACAAGGCGTTGCAGATTCAAGGGCTACCTTCTCCTTCAGATAAAAGGAAGAAGTATTTGTATTAAAGGCATCTCCCAAGGAAAACTGCAGCAATTTATGTTTGCTGTTTAAGGAAAAATCCTGTGTGGTGTATAAGATTAATATTGCAACATTTTCTTTTCCAAACAGCAGAGCATTGTGGAAACATTTTTCAGACTGGTGTTTTGTATAGTTGCTGTGTTGTGGTGGTGTTTTTCTGTTTGTACTATTTTGGTTCCCTTGTTCTTCCAATGGGACTATTTTCTCTATCTACTCTGTTACCTCTGTGCTTGGCAGTCATGGGTTTGCACCTGAGCTGGGGAATATATTTGGGAGAGGTGGGAGCCAAGGGGGTGAAGGGGGGGAGGAAGATGACCGAAGGTGCTGATGATTACAATAATGAGGTCTGAGGTGGGATTGCTTAATAATTCACACAGAGGGTAATTATTGACTGGAATGGGTACATTGAAGTATGAAATAAAAACAGAAGTTGCTGGGAACACTCAGCAGGTCAGGCAGCATCTATGGAGAGAGGAACGTGGGTTCAAGGAAGTATGGTTGAAGCCAAGCTACTGAACATGTTTAAAAAACATTTGGTGTTAGAATTGGATGACGGTAGGGTGGATGTCCTGGAAAGATTAAATAAAAAAGGTCTTCTTTATCTGAACTTCTCTAGTGATCATTAATATTATTAGATTATTAACTAATATCAACATTATTAACTAATATGTAAGTGCTCTGGGACTTATATAGCGTATGGGGCACTATACAGATGCAAATTGTTGTTGATTATAATTTTTAGAGGGAAGAGATATGTGTACACCAGCAGGGAGGAAACAAAGCAGATAGAGAAAATAGTCCCATTGGAAGAACAAAGGGCCTCTACCTTCAAGTTTGTTCTTGATTAAAAAGTATCCCTTTGATGTTGACATTCATATTATTGCTAGGATAATGCAGGGTGAGTTGCTCCTGGAACAGACACCTGATCTTGAAGCCGTAACTAAGTGCAAATACTTCCTTTCTCAGTGCCATCAATTGCATTTTGCCAATCACGCAAAAACAAAATAAATAAGCATGGCGGTTTTCCTGACAATTTGATCACTAAACGTTGCTTTGCATTTCCAGGTGAGCCACGGATCGATGGTGGCGTTCTACAACCCGCAAGGCTGCTCATCAGCGGGGCCCAGCCTGTCACACTAACTACTTCGATTCCCCCCAAACCACAGCTTCGGGTCAGAAAGCCCAATGCGGCAGTTGTGCATGTGAAATCTGAGAAGAAGTCCCTGCCAAAGCTTTGTGTACAGGTGCATTCTTATACAAGATACTCTTCCTACTGGCGGCCTGTAATTCTTAGCTTGATTTGTGGAAATTTGCTAAATTCAGCCTTAATTTGGAAGCTGGTTTCTTTTTAAGAACTGCGGCCAACCAGCTTCCTAATTTAATTTCCACAATTTTGTATGTTCTTAAATATTGAGGCAAAATGGTCTTACAAGCTATTGCTATGCAGCATTCCTTCCTTGAATAGGTGGGCAATTTATTTGGATGTTTCTGTCAATGCCAGGGTGTCTCTAAACGCCTTAGCACCTCCCTATCTCTGTGATCTTCTCCAGTGCATCTCTTCTGCTCACCTCCTCCACTTGGCAAACTCAGGATTGCTGCACCACCAACAGTGGCAAGCATTGAGCAAATACGTCCCACCTCTTGAAAATCCCTCCACATATCCCTGTTGTGGAGACATGCCAGTCCTCTGCTCAATGCCAGCCCTGAAGCCTAACAGAATTGTGGGCACATGGCCCCATATCCTAGCACAGTGCAGCACTGTACATTGGTATGTACAAGTTAANTTTTTTTGTTTGCTAATAAAATACCATTACTTTGAAGTAAATTCCTTCCCGAGTGACTCCTGAATTCAGGAATAAACTGGGATCGGGCGGAACTCTCCTGCCTTGTTTTTTTTAATCTACCGTTAAGTTGAGTAAATTTGCCTTATTTGGATGAGGGTAGACTGCAGGTTACACAGTACTCACACACAGATATATTTAGAATTTGCTTCTTGGCATTCTCAGGCAGTGATGGAGAGGGTGGAGTCAGAGTTCATTGGCACTGGGTACTTCTACCATTGGAGCTATTTGAGGTTTTTAGTAGAATGTGAGTTCTTTTTTAAGCAAATGAATATATTTGGTAAACCGATTTTTAGCCTAGCAGGAAGCTACTGCACTTGTGGAATTAAGTACCGGATCCTCTCAGTAAACATTTGAATTGTATTCTTATATTAAACCTAGAATTTATCAAATTGGGAAACTATCTATATAGCATCCTTCATGTGTTACAATGTCTCGGAGCGCTTCACAGTGGCGGCATTGGGTCTGAGCAATGGAGGACGGGGAAGGGTGAGGTGAGCATAAGCGCAGTCAAAACGTTTTTTTTTAGGCCTGATTTAAAGACAGAAAGAGAGCGGGTAAGGTGGAGGGGTAGAGAGAGGCAGTTCCAAGGTGTAATGGCCTAGTAGCTGAAGGCTCAGCCACCAATTCTGGCCCAGAGGGGGGGGCGGGTGAGAATGTGTAGACCGCCCAAGTTAGCTGAGCCGGTGGGGAGGAAGCAGAGGAGTGGGGTGGGAGAAGATCACAGAGATAGGATGGTGTTGAGCGTTGAAGGGATTTATAAGTGAAGGTAAGGACCTTGAAGATGAAACATCATGTTAAATGAATAGAAGTAAAATATTAAACAATCTGGAAATGGAGTGGTAACGCTCCCTTTCCAGTTTAGGATGATTCCTGGCTTTACATTGTACTATCTGACAAAGGGCAAGTTCACTTATTAACAACCGACGATTAAAATCCAGCTACTTCATTGCATGAAACACACTGCCCAGCCTTGCCTGCGCTGTATTGTGAGTGTGGCACTTGTTTCGTTTTATTCTGTTGAAAAGGTCATTTTTGTGGATTCAGGTCTCACTCTTCATCTTTCCGGTGTTGGAAACTGTCCCATGAAAAGTAACACAACTCTGTTTGCCTTCAGGTGTTACCAAATGTAGACATTGACAGCCTTCCAAGTGACAGCCCCAGTGCAAGCCACCGATCCTCCAGCCCTGAGCAAAAACAGCTGTCGACCCAGCCCGCACAATCTCTGATAAAGGTAAGCTTCAACAAATTCCCTTTTTTGTTAAGCGTTGTTCATATTGTCTTCTGATTTCAGTTATATGCCAGTGGCCAGACATTTCTCATGGTTTTAGTCTTGAGACCATTGTCTTGAAATTTAAGATTGTGCAGAATTTTAGAAAATTCTTAACATTCAGTCTCAATTTTGGAAGCCGAACTTCCGCAGGTTTTAAACCGTTATGATAATGGTTTTAAGGCTAATACCGTTAGGTATTTCGGGCCTCAGTGATAAACACTACCCACGGAAAATACATTCAGAATTTGGAAAGTCCAAAATGAGACTGGCAAGGAAAGCATCAGTACGGATGTCTCAGTTAATGCAACAAACCCAATTTGCAAACATCACATTTTAGATCCCACTGTTTTCCGGTCTTCACAGAGTGTATGGGTTCAATGCTGCCTATGTTTTCCCAACCAACTAACCCAAATGCCAGCTAACCAGTGCTCCATCTAGAGGAAGTGAAGGTCGATAATGGTGCATTTCATCATCCAGCCTTTTCATCTGATTCTTGCCTTTTATGTCCGTCTTCATTTGATATAGTACTGGTTTTTGCTGTTTTTTTGAACGTCATTTGAAATATTTCTACAAACATAGGACGTTGATAAGGGGCCCAGAGAAATGGAATACTTTGAGTTATCCCTTTATTCTTCTTTGCTACACAGCCAAAACTATTTGAAAATGCATTTAATAATAGTTATAGCTATGGAGGGGAAAAAATTCTTAAGGTATGCTGCTGTTTTCTCCACATACCTGTTTGTTGCTTTTAGAGGTATGTGGATGTTGCCTTTCTGTTTCCATTTCCTCTATCCTACTTGTTATTTGATGACTGAATATTATTTCTCAGTGATGCACGACAAGTGAGAACAAAGCTGGAGAGCTCCTGCTAGTATGGCAAGGTCTAAAATATGTCATTCATATTCTTATAAAGATTTTTAAAATGTTGACGTTTTGAGAGGGAAGGCAAACAAATAAAGTGAAGAGATTCTCCCAGTGTCCTGGTCAAAAATCCCCCCGAGAATATCGGTTGTTTTCTTCATGGCTGTTTGGTGGGACATTGCTGTGACATTGCAAATTGTCTGCTGCATTTGCCTACAAAATATGCAGTCCGTACACTTTACATTAAATCCTGTGTAGTCCTGACATGAAAGGCACTATATTAAATGTAAGGATTATTATAAAGTTATCCTATGTTCGAGTAGCTTTATTACTTCATATTTTTTCAGTGTATTAGTGCCTGAGCTGAGAATGTACTAAAGCAATTGCCCCACAGACACTGGAGTCTCTGTGGACCTTTGGCAGTCTAAGAGCTGATATTTATAGCAAGAGTTTCCTTTAAGGGACAGGTTAAACATTTTAAAGGTGACTGAGCACAAAAATATCTACGTGCTTTAAAGCTTAGAATATTTTCTGATGTTGCCGCAGTCTTGAAAAGGGATGCATTCACCCTCTTCTGTGGTAAAGCTACACTGATCAATTTGTTAAATTCAGTGCAACAACAACAAATTACATTTGTATAGTCCTGCAGCTTAGCAGTTAGAGCTCTCGCCTCGCAAGCGAGAGGACCTGGGTTTGAATCACGGGCAGGGCGAAATGTTAGGCAAGTTTCCTCACTCCACACACCTCTGTTTACTTAGCAGTAAGTAGAAACTCGGTTGTTAGTTGATTGGTGGATCGTTTTTCCGGGGGTAATAATCCCTTAAAAAAAAATTGATCAATCAAACCATGACTGTTGGTGGGACTGCTGTGTGGGTTTAGCCCACAAAATATACTGTCAATTTACTTTAGAGTATATTCTGTGAAGCACTTTGAGATATCTTGAAGATGTGATAAGGCGCTACATCAAATGCAAGGATTATTATTATTATAGCACATTTCACGTCTGGAGGATGTCTCAAGGCACTACAATAAAAAAGTGGGCAGAAAAATATGTTTCTTACGAGAGCATTTGAGATGAGACAGGGTTAAAAAAAGTGACCTTGTAATGTTAGGACTTTCCTGTGGTTGTTTTCTTTGTGAAGCAGTGTTGGCCAGGATCTTTGGCTAAGTATGGTATTGCAACGTTGACTGTTCAGAGCAAACGTTGTTCTTTGATACTGTTTACTGTAACTCACCAGACACTCTCCAGAGCTTTCGTGGAAAATGTAGAACAACAAACTGAAAACCGATTTTATTCTTTTCATTCATCCAATAAACAGCGAAAGTTTTCGCCCTCTGTTCCTCAGATGTTTCACCACATTGTGAGTGTTTCTTGTGGGTGAAATAATATTGTAATTGGGATGCATATCCCAAACAGTTTAGAACCTATGACATCTGATGTGAAAAAAAGGTCTAGTCTGTGCACCCACCGTGTAGACATGGAATGAGACCTGATCTGAGACCAATTATTTTGCTGTACAACACAAAACCATCACTTAGAAAAAATTCTCACACGACTGTTTGCACTTTGTCGTCCATTAACAATGATGTTATAATAAATAATTTTTGGTCAAAGCGCAGACAACAATTTATGAGTAGCTTTTGACCGTAGAATTACTGGGGTCTCGTGTATCCAGATTGCTGCTGATACCAATTTTTCACAATGGTTTTTCCCATTACAAAGGCATAGCTATTTTTAGGATCAGCATAAGTTGGAAACTAACTATGGAGGTGACATAGAGGTTAATGGTGGCTAAAGGCTTGACTTGGGTCTACATCAGTATGTAAGCTACATATCCTGGATACTACTCATCAATAACATTATTACTGGATCCTTTTATTCAATGATATTCACGGTATTGGAACACCACCAATGTTTTCAGACATTCAGTATTTTTTTTAATTCTGAAAGACAGCCACTGTCCTAAACACAACCAACTATGTTTTGGCATCGTCGAATTCCATAAAATTTAACCCTGTGCATTCTTGAGCTCCCTCGCACTGCAATGCAGTTGTTTTCCACAGCTGTATTTCTTTTAACTCTAGAGAGTGTTTTGTGTAACACTGATCCATCCTAGTTAATGCGTCGCTTGCTCCTGCCTTGTCACTGAGGAAATCTGCATAATAGACAGGGTTACAACAGAAATGATGAAACAGCCGTAAGAAGCAGCTCTGTGGCAGAACTGGTAGTAAGGCCTGGAGCTTTACCACGGGAAAAATATTTATTTAAAGCCACTGGAGGTGCTAAGGAAATAGATGGGGAACAAATTAGCGGTGCTTGAATAATAGTAGAAGCAAACCACAGTGGATAACTCCTACTGTTAGACGAGGTCGGATTTGTCCACGGGGCAAACAGTTGCCTTTTGACTTTAAGAAACAAGTTGCCTCGGATGGAATCTTTTTTAAAATCATTTTGCTTTGCTTTCTCAGTACAAGGGCTGTCCAGTCTTGTTTTTCTCTCTCAGTAAAATAACACAGCACTTGCATTATCACCACCAGACTTTTATTAAAAAATAGTTTTATTTCCTGTTTGGGAAAAAAAGTTGGTTGAGAATGTTAATCCTTCAAGGACTGAAAGTCCTCCACAGCTTTTCAAAGTATATGTAACAGCTGTAAAAATCATTTCCACAGCTCCTATTAAATGTAAGGAAGTCAATTCAAGCAGTACATACAAGTCACCAAGGATTAAGATGCCGATGGAGCATGCATGATTTTAAAAAAAATTGACTTATTAGTTTTCTTTCAACACTTGATGTGTTTTGGGGCTGAGCCGCTACCCTGTGTGAGGAGCCCGACATAAATGCAAGTTGTTGTTATTGATGTGATGTGTTTTGATGCTGAAATGCTTCTGCATCTTTTACACTCTTAGCCCTCCTATCCTACCAGGTGATCATTCCCTACTTACTGGACTGTCCGATCTTCTCTTGAGCGTGTACTGCTGTAGCTTCAAGTTATTGTTTTAGATTTGTTGTCCTTTTTTTGTACACACCGCTGTCATTTTTAATTCATAACCTCCTTTCAGATTCATCATGTTAACATTGCATGCATAACAAAAACGTTCCATCTCTTTATCCTCCATTTCCTTTTTCATTAGTGCTACAAATAGGATCTATCGACTGTCTGGAACACGTAACCTTTAAAGCAGCATTCCGTCCTGACCTTGTGCAACATGATGAGCAATTTAGTAAATATTGTTTTCAGATTGTCTGCTGCGTTTCGCCCACAAAATATACAGTCAATATGGTGTGAAGCGCTTTGAGATGCCTCAAGACATGATAAGAAACTATATCAAATGTAAGAATTATTATTATTATTTCATGCTTTAATAATCATGGCATCAAAAACAAGAACGTTAAAAAAATTCTTATGAAAGGAGCTGCTTTGCAAGCTATAATTATTATCAGTGGATTATTTACCATTAATAATTAAGTATTTTTAAGTGTACAGTTTAAAGGTAGCCAAAACCCCATGAAAATCTGCATTTAAACCCACTTTCTCCATGATATGCATAAGTTGTGCTTATGTCTTACGGCTCTTCCACTAAAAGAAACACCTTGAGATGTCATCCTGACGGGAAAGGTGTTATATCAAATGCAAGAATTATGATTATTATTATTATGCCGCAACACTTCTGCCAATATCTGCCAGAAAGCATATGGTAGTTTCCTTTTTGGCAAAACTCTCGTGCGGAAAGATGCCTTTACTCATTGTGTTTCTACCCAGAAAAGCTCCGTTTGAGATCTTAAGAGGAGAATTGAATTTGCACTACATTGAGTATTAATGCAGTAGACCTGTACAAAGGGAAAATGTGTGCTTTCTGCAATACTTTGTGGGAACAAACACAAAATACTGTTGCAGTCATGCAAACTGAAAAATAAATGTGCTTTAAAAAAATGCAACCTTCCTTAACTTAACAGTAAAGTGCAAAATGAATTGCTTTTGTTCTGAATTAGCTGTCAGCATGATTCATTTTTAAAACTCCCGAAATGTAAGAGTCCTGGAACCAGTGACTTGTCCATAATGTGCAGTAGATTTAGTATGCAGTAGATTAGTAGAAAGAGATTGCCTTTGACTATGTGTAATAACCCAAATGAAAACATGTGTCAGCAGAAACGCACGCCCACCACTGATGCTGCAAAGCCGAAATCAGACGCTTTAAAACACCATGTGGCGTTTTCTGGAAAATATCAATGTTAAATGACCCACAGAATACTGTGGTTTTTTTTTTAATTTGCAGAATGCTAAATAGCCCAGAACTGTAGATTACAGAGGAAAAGGGGGCATCAATTGTGAATGGTATTGCTCTTGAACGTTTGCTTCTCGGCTCTCTTGCTTTGCAGATGAATACAAATATGGGCTGCGGGGAAATTTTGCACAGTGAGTGATTTTGGCGCTGTAGCCTGTAACTGTTCTCCTGTTAATGTGTGGAAATCAGACGGCTGGCAGCTGTGTTCAATTATCTCTATCCAGCAGGCTAGTGAGCCTCAGCACATCTGAAATACACCACATCAGGCGGCAGCCATTGCCGACGGCACTTTATTTCTTAAAAAAAACATGACACAGATAGAGCAGTTTGCAGTATAAATTAACTTTCAAAATGTAGCTAGGCGATCCTTAGCAACGAGGCACCTGTAGCAGGAGACAATCTCGTACAAAGAGGAAAGCAAATAGAGCAGCCAAGTGCATTTTGCACCAAAAACACGCAGGCCTGTCTGAATACAGATGTGTAAGTGGTCAACATTATAATGCTAAGGATACTTAGGATCTCAGACATTTCAGGACACAAGCATCCTTACCAGAGGTTTAAAATTTGACCTTGTTTAATGCATCTATGTGTATCCATATAGAAATGTAAACGTATTTACTTCATTTGATCCAAACTCAAGCATTTTAGAATGAACATTCAGAATTATTTGGAGGATTCCTCGTGAAACCTACAGACTTATTGTTCTCTGGAGCTGCCCTCAGATTGATAAGCATTCTGATCACAGCACTTCATGCTGTTTATAATCAGGCTTTGCCATCTTCTTGAGAATTTGCTAACCAAAGGGAATATTTTCTGTTGATATGCTCTATCAGTTCCCCCCCTTCCCCACCGCCCTCTGTCTGAGTTTACTTTACAGCAGCCATTGCAGTGTTGAATCAATAATTGTCAGAGCTGTGTGCATTGGAAATTACTGTATGTCAACTGTGCCATATTTAGAAATATTAAATCCGGTGGAAACGCTCTGCAAATGTTTCTTAGTATTTTTGGTTTATAACTCATGCACATTTATATAGCAGAGGGGATGTGATCATCCAGGTCAGCAACAAAGCACAGTACCGAATTTAATCTAACCATTGTTAAAACGTGTAACTTCTGTATTTCTACTCTTGTTCACCAAAGGCAGGGTGAGCACATCTTTTATAATGTGCACAAAATCATTTGCAATGTTCGAACCAGAGATAAATAGATATTTGGAAAGTACTAAATTTTAAGTGCTTTGGGATGTGCTCCCGATGTGGAAAGCACTATTTAAATGTAAATTGTATTGTATTGTTCTAAAGGATAGGGAATTAAAAGAATCTGCCTTGATTTAAAGTGGCGGAACTGGCTCGAGAGGCTCCTGATCCTATAGCTTTTATAGTTGATACCGGGAATCCCTAGCAGGCCATTAGCAACTGAAAGAGAAAAGTAGGTTAATGTTTCAGGTACCGGCCTTCAGCATGAGGGATTACACCTGGAGTACCAAACCTATTTGTCGCTTCCAGATGCTTATTTACCTGCTGTGGATCTCCAGCATTTCTGTTATTTTTTTCAGATTTTGATTTCCTTTGTTCCCCTTTTTTCTAACTTCCGTCACAACAACCTTACTACCATTTGAGACATTGAGGCCAGTATTCAAGATCACAGCAACCAGCTGAAACCACATATGTGCCAGTGTCCTTCCAGAGTCTACTTACGATATGTTTGCATTATTCCTGTATGTATTGTTGCTGGCGCCTAAGATGGTTACAGGCGTACTCCATCAGTGGAAGGGGTCTTTTTATTTACTAACGAATTGAATTGTGGTGGCGTACGGCAGGAAGCACCGCTGGGAGTAGGTGGTTTGTGATCTTGATTGCCTTGGAGGTGAAGCATTGAGCACCAGCTGCTTAGCAAAGCAGAGTAAACAAACATTTTAATCAGAGATATCCTTCAGCAGGATAAGGTGGAATGTCGACAGACACACTGGGGGTCTAATGCTTGCTGATTTCTAGAAATAGTCATCTTCTCTGCAAAATCTTTACAACATGAAATTCAATTCTAAAAACCTGGGGAAAAGACAGCTAAATTTAACCATCAGAGTACATTAGACCTCAATATGCACAGAGATGTTCTGATTAAATCCAGTAATAATAATAATAATCCTTGCATTTGATATAACGCTTTTCACGTCGGGAGGACGTCCCAAAGCGCTTCACAGAACACACTGTAAAGTGAATTGACTGTATATTTGTGGGCGAACGCGGCAGCCAATTGCACACAGCAATGTCCCACAAACAGTCGTAGATTGAAAATGACCAATTTATTATTGTTTTTGGTTTTGGAGGGATTATTATTAGGTTCTGTGTGGAGTAAGGAAACTTGCCCAAGGTTTCGCCCTCTGCTGGGAATTGAACTCAGGTCTCTCGCTTGCAAAGCGAGTGCTCTAACCACTGAGCTACAGGACTCCAGTAAAGATTTAGGCAAAATATTGGTAGGTTTAGCAATCCAAATGTGTTAAAATGATACAGTATTGTACATGATTGCACTTGTTTTGTTTAATTCTAAGTTTGGACAAAACTCACAGTGGCCTTCCTGTTAAGAATGGGCAAGTTGAAATGGCCAATAGGACAATTTTGCCTGCTTTTGTGTGGTTTTGCAAAGACTTGATGCCAAGTTGGAAATGATGCCAAAACATTGCATATTTTTAACATCTGGAAGGGTGTAGCTTAATAGTTATGTGTCTTGTAAAAAAACAGTTTTTTTATAAAGAAATTATATTCCATAGTGACCGTAGTTATGTGTCCATGGCATCTGATTCTGTGATGGTTTAGTAGAGTTAAGGTTGCAATTTCTTGCGGTTGTTTTGGTCATTGTAGATTTGATTTTTGTGAAAGTAAACAGAGGCTCTCGACCGCGCCTATGGTCACCTCCCTTCCTCCTAGCTCGGGGTCCAACTCTGTCACTGTGAAGCAGACCGAGGCATTATCCTACATGAAGGACCCTATGTAAATATATAAATGCAAGTTGTTGTAGTTCTTGCCTGGCAATGAAACATTGTAATTGAGTCATTTCTCTGCAGTAATCTCAGAATTCTGTTTCCTGAGCCAGGTAGGGCTGCTGTACTCCAAAGAACTGTTAGTAACAGATGAGCCAGCCTGGCTCGTTGGCTGGATTTCGAGCAGGAACATGGGGTGTGCCCGTTTGGGGGTTCCAATTCTTTCCACAAACCAACTGTTAATCCTGAAGCCAAAGCCCTAATAATAATGCTACCATCCACTTAATGAGGGCTCAAACCAGCGCTTGTTGGATGTTGAACAACCAACTGGAGACTATCCTCCTTAGGGGTGGAAGTAAGCGGGGTCTCCTTGGAGCTGAACTGGCTCCAAGGTGATAGGCCTGGCAATGGAATGTCGGAATTGAGCCAACCCTCTGTGGTGATCTCAGTAGTCTGGTTCCTTAGCCAGGTGGGTCCGCAGTTTTCTAGAAAGCTGCTGATGACAGCACAGCCAGCTTGGCTCATCGGAAGGACATAGAAGGGCAGACCAATCACTAGGAACAGGGAGTCATCTCACTCAGCTCCTGTTAACCCTGCAAGCCAAAGCCCTAACGAGTAGCGTTGTCCTAGCTGGACAAGTAGTGGGAAAGCTTGCTGGACAGCAATAGCAATGGCAAGCTATGTGGTTTTAGCTGGTTAGACTCCAGCAGTACCCCAACACACACTCTGGGGTCCCCAACCTTTGGCACTTTCCAACCTGTGCCGAATACTTTCTGGAATTAGGTAATCAGGATGTGTTCCTCCAGGGAGAGAGTGTGCATTCCATTCCAACAATCTATCTCTGAGATTTCCATGTGTAGGTAGGATGCATGCCCAAGCTATTTAACCTATTTTAAAGTTTTTCCATGTTCCTCCCTGACCTACAAAATTTGATTGAGAAAAGTTGTGAAATATCTACCCAGTTGTGCATTTATTATTATTCATTGATGATCTTGCACCCTCCTGATTTGTCGGATGCTGTAAATGATTAGCCAAGCGAGCTGTTCTGTCATTGAAATAACTTCAATTTATTTCAAACCATAGGGTTTCAAACAGAATATGTTTCGCCCTCTCAATATTATAATTCTCAATCCCTTTCCTTTCTAGCTCTTTTCAAAGCAACATAGTATTAGTGTATTTAGTTCAGAGTCTATTTCACATGTCCACTATTCTGTGGAGGGAAAAATTCCTTCTAATTTTCAGTCTTCCTTGAGGCTATAAGTGTCTTGAGAACTATACTAGAAATCATTCAGTTTCTGTCTACTTCCTGTATGCGATTGTTTAGAAAGACTAAACAGAGTACTAGGCGAGCAAGGCACTGTAAAATCTCTGAATCCTAAATAAGGAATGACACCCTGATCTGGTGGTACTAATCCTGAAAGCTGAAGTTCATCAGCCAACCTATTTTTGCCTAATGCCGCAAATGTGTAGATTCACAAGGAGCCTGGTTGAATTATGTCAAAAAGGTAGAGGTATCGACCTTACCGTCTGAGACTTCTCAGAAGACAAAAGGCTACTGGTGTTTCACATGCATCATCCATGGACCTCCAGGCTGGAATCCAATCTATTGTAAAACAAATGAATGGATTTTGCTGCAGGGAATGGAGGTGTCTTTTCCGTCAGTCAGAAGCTCTTGGGATTTAATGAAATCAGACAACAGTTATGTTTGGAGCAAGAGCTAGCTTTGAATTTGACAGTAATGTTGGCAGCTTACCAACCTCTTCGGCTTTGCCCTGAGCTGGATGGCACTAATTTCACAGTACACTTCTGAAGTTTACATCTGATTCCGACTGACCCAGTGTCCTTATGAGCTTCATTATAATTCCCAGGATCTAATGTCTACTGATTATCATTCTGCAGTAAGCAACTGCACAATACTGCTTAAAAAAGCTAACGGTGATTATTTTGCATTAAACCTTCAGAGACTGTTAATATCCAGTTTGACATCTGCCATGAGCAAAAAAAACTGCAGTGAAAATCAGGCTCCACCAACATGACGGAATATATTAAACAAAATGCCCAGGAATGATTCCAAGGCAGGCATCTCATCAGCTCAGATGACACTTAGAAATTGCTTGTGCTTTCCCCTGGTGATATATCACCCAGGGTAAAGAGGGGAAAAACAATTAGCTAGGTTTCCTACCCGATTTCTAAGCAGTCTCCCCCCCCTCACACACTGGAGAATGCATGGTTGGAGGTCAAGTAAGGACAGAAACAGGCTTGGCTGCAATGCATTCCATAGTTGTATTGCACAGCATCCCAGTGTTTTGAGATGTTTCGAATGGATAATAATGATAATAATAATCATAATATTCCTTACATTTAGTATAGCACCTTTCATGTTGGGAGGATATTTCACAGGATATACTGCAAAGTGGAGTGACTGTGTGTTTTGTGGCTGAAAATAGCACCCAATTTGACCAGAGCAATTTCCAACGAACAGCCATAACATGAATGACCAATTTTAGCACACGTTTGTGCTGATGTTGAATAGGATTTAATTCAGGGTGTAACAAATGGTTTTGGGGTTCTGTTGAAGCTATAAGGTATGACTTGTATATTTTCAAAACCAATTTAATGTAAACATCTGGACTGTTGATTTAAAGCTGCAGTGTAAGGGGATTGAGAGCCTGGCGTATGAAGACATGCAGAGCAGATGTGTGCAGAGTCAGTACCCAATCTGTGCTGAATTAGCTGATCTTACTCAGGGCATTGGCTGGAGCCCTGTAATTAGCCTCTGTGCTCTTTGGCCAGGGAAGGAAAGACCTCAATTAGGATTGCTGCCTCAGATTGCTCTCTAGTGGTTCGTTTCCTTTGCTGGAAAACACAGGCCTGGAGGTCAGGTGAAAAGAGGAGATAGGGGTCAGCTGAAATGCCCACAAATAGCCTGCCAATGCACTTGGACTCATACACTCACGCTCAGACTTAAAGCCACCAATTTGGGGCGAGGTAGTGGTAGCTGCCGGTCCCTGTGGAGCCATACCCTGTCCAGAGCCAGCATCAGCATAATGTAGTGGTTAGCGCACTCACCTCGCAAGCGAGAGGACCTGGGTTTGATTCCCAGGTGTGGCAAAACTTAGGCAAGTTTCCTTACTCCACGTGCCTCTGTTTACCTAGCAATAAGTAGGAATCTGGCTGTCAGTCGATGGGCAAATTGCTTTCCGGGAGAAATAATCCTCCAAAAAAAAATTTGGTAACTCAATCCACGACTGTTTGTGGGACACTGCTGTGAGCAATTGGCTGCTGAGTTGAGCCCACAAAATACACAGTCAATTCACTTTACAAGGTATTCTGTGAAGCACTTTGAAATGTCTCAACAATGTGCTAAAGTGCTATATCAATTGCAAGGATTATTATTATGATTACATTCTTCAGGAAAGAAAATGAGCAAATGCAATGTTAGCAAAGTAGCAGTGTAGTGTAGGTCTTTTTTTCTTACTAACCAGTAAAACGTTCTGTTCCCAAAGACAAACATGTTGGCTTTAAGTGCAGTGGAAATCCTTTTTCTTCTTTCCTGCTGGCTTTGCTCCAAATAGCCCTTAGGGTGGTCTCCCATCTGCAGTGCATTAATCACAACCACTGCATAGAAACGAATGGGGTGTTGGCCAGACTGGTTTCCTGTACTTGGGACAGACATCATTAGCAACCTGAGGGTTCCCCTGTTAGCTCAAAAGCACACTGATTGAGGAATAGGATTCTGTACTTCGAATTGTGTTGATAATTGAAAAAAGTAGCGTACGGAGCTGTTAATGTGATGACTCATTGCTTTCTTTATTCTGAAGATAGGCGCTTTATTTTACGGGTTAAAATTTAGTTCATTTGGTGCCACAACCATTATTCATTGCCACAAATATGGTATGTTTCAATGTGATATCTCTATGAAGTTTGTCAGCTGCATAATAATACTGCCAAATGCAAGTGCATGACCAGTTTATTTAGCAGCAGTGAGTTCTATTACGTCACTACAATGTGCAGCACCACATTATTAACATTGTCTCAACGCAATTTTACACTATTAAAAGACTGAATCTTAACAGAAAGCTTCCTCTGTGACTGTGCTGGAAATCTAAACAGGTCCTTAGCTCCTAGAGCTAGGGAAACTCCATATTCCAGTAATCTCTGCTTGAAGTTAATACAGATCTGGAAATTCCACTCCTCCTCCTCCTTCTCTGATTCTCAGATGTATTTTAGCCGTATGTGTCTGTTTAGTAAGAAAAACAGTAGCGCAGGATCCACAGATCAGATCTTACCATTGACTTTAATTAGCTGCTTGAAACAACCAACGCACTGTAGTGTAGTGGTTAGAGCAAGCGAGAGGACCTGGGTTCGATTCCTGGGCAGGGTGAAACCTTAGGCAAGTTTCCTTACTCCACACATCTCTGCTTACCTAATAGTAAGTAGGAACCCGGTTGTTAGTTGATAAGTGAATCACTTTCTGGGGGTAATAACCTCTTCAAATGATATTAATAATTTGGTCACTCAGTCCACACTTGTGGAACACTGCTGTGCGCAATTGGCTGCCGGGTTTCGCCTACAAAATATACAGTCAATCGACTTTACAGTATAACCTGTGAAGCGCTTTGAAACGTCTCGAAGACGTGATAAGGCATTATATCAAATGCAAGGATTATTATTATTATTGTAGGAAGGGAGGCACAAACACATGACAAGATATGAAATGGGTCAGATGTGCTCAACAAGCTGGCAGCTTTCTAAATGACATGCAGTCTTTTTGGATTAGTAACAATTTACGTGCTTAAATAACAAGCCACTCAGTCAATACCAATTCCGAAGCACTTTGAGACGTCATCCCGATGTGAAAGGCGCTATATAAATGTAAATTGCATTGGAATTCCTTCCCACCCCATGTCATTTCTGTTACATCTAATTGCCAGTTGGTAAGGTTGTCTTCCAATGGAGATTTAACTCCATTGCTTTAGCAGCTGGAGCTGAGTCACTTGACCTATTGCTAATGACCGTAACTTTGATCAATTCTCAGTTGTCTTTCTCCAGCTCATACCCAGGAAAACAAAGCCTGCAGAACAGTGCTAGTCAGCCATCGTTCTGTGCAGCCTTACCAGTTTCTGGAATGATACTTATTCACATGAGTCTCCCTTTTCCTTTCACTAATACAGAAAGAGCCTCGACTTATACTAGTTGAAATGTGTATTTACTCAGTTTGCAATTGTGGACGTTTGCAAAAGAATAATGTGATAGTATTGTTGCCAAAAGTGCTCTTATTGCCCAAAGTGGTAAGATCACTCAGATCTGGAAATTCCCCAGTGATTCTCAGATGCGTTTCAGCCAAATGTATCTGTTTCACAAGAACAGTCACATAAATGCATTCGCAGATCAAATCTTGCTATTGATTTTGATCAGTTGCTTGAACTGACTGCCAGGAATACGTTAGACATCGTAAAATCTAAAAGGAGAAGCAGCTAGTAAAGGCCAAATTGAAATATGTCGGCCAAATTGTGAATTGTACAACTTTTTTTGAAAAGAAATTCTTAGGCACATTTTCACAGAGGCTCCAGCTTTTGCCTGTATTCTTTGTGGATGAGACCTTAAACTGAGGTCCTGGCTTCCTGTTCAGGTGGATGTTAATCAAGAGATTAAAGGACGTTGAAGAGTTTCTTCCCAGTGTCCTGACCAACAACCCTCCATATAAATTGGCCATTCACCTCTTGGCTTTTTGTGGGACATTGCTGTGCACAAATTGGCTGCTAGACTACAATTAATAGTAATTACTGTAAAGCACTCTGTTGTTTGGCGTTAAGACAATGTATCAAATGTAAGGATTTATTATTTAATAAAGTGCTCCTTGGACAGTATTAGGCCATAATTCTATAGATGTCATCTTGTTTTGAAACACGGACAACTCTGTGGGATTTCTTTTAACAGAACACACTCAGCAGGAATTTTAGGAAATGATAAATGATCCAAAGTATTACAACCAAAAGAAGCATTTATAGCAAAAAGCGACTGGACTGTAATATCATATCTACATAATCCCAGCTGATCTGTGAATCTGCAAAAATCATAAGTAACATGTGTCTAAGCCTAGTTAAACCAAGAACAGTCTTTAGAGAAAATGCTGTGAATCTGAGTACCTTGACTTCTGGAAATCCAACCACATTTAAGATTTCTTTTGAAATTCTAGATTTATTCAGTGAGATTATTTAAGGTAAATCTGTTGAGCACCTATGTTGGTTTCTCCTGCAGTGTTAATGTCTCTCTGTACCATCATGAGTTCTATTATTGTTGTTGTATTAATCTTTTTTTTCATGAACCACAGGCTTTAAAATTAAATATGCCGAATCTTTATGTGTGATGCTTGAAAGCCCATTTTTGGACTGATAACCGGGAATATATTATTCGCTTTTAATACAAATTTTTCTGGGTTTACGTCACAAAAAATAATGACTTTCAGTTCATACCATGGTTTCCTGCTTCTATCGTCCTCTGTTCTGATTCTAGTCTTCTGCTTGTTTTCTGCTCCATCCATTCTGCTATCTGTAGCCAAGCCTTCAGGCACCTGTCCACTGGAACATTGTTCTAAAGTCTCTTTGCCCGACTTCCTCTCCTCCTGCCTTTAAAATCCTCTTAAAACCATAGCTTGTCGACTGTACTTTAGATCTACATCCTTAAATCTCCCCTTCTCCCTGCTTGGTGTTCACCATTATATCTGTCAAGACATTCTACAAGAAAGCACTATCCAACTGTTACAGTACAGAATAATTTCTTCAAGTTGTCGTTTTGGAACAGACCATTGTAATCTGTTTTTCCCCAAGAAAGGATAATTACAGTCGGACCCCATTCTCCAGAAGTATGCTACACTTCTGGCTTCTTGTGTTTGGCCTCTTTTGTGCACTTGCACGTAGGCCCAGAAGTCCTTCTGGTCACCAGCATCTTAGCAACCACAGGAATCACTCACTCACTGACTGACTGGCCGGCTGGCTCCCTGTGGAAGCTGGTAATGTTGTCGAGAGACTGATGACCTGAAATCACTGGCCAGCAGCTATTTATTATATAACGGAGTCTGATTTTATGGATTTAAACCACTGTGTTTTTATAAAGGGGTCTGACTAGTAAGATAGCAATGACATCCATTTCATTTGGACCAAATCCTGCACACAGCTCCCAGGGTAATTGACAAACAGAAGGTTCTTTTCGATTTGTAGTTACACTAGTTCCAAAACAACTTCATCCTCTAACCAACTTTAATATTTGCAAGCAGGAAATTTCTAAAGCAAAGTTTTTTTTAAAAAAAACTCATAGAGGAAAAGAAATTAGAGAGGGAATAATAATGAATATTAGAAATTCCATACAGATTCGTTCAAAAAAGAGCTTGAATATACTTGAAATAATAATTTTATTTTTATTGAAATAATAAACCTAACATTTAAAAAAATTATGATTTGGGCGTTCAATCCACAACTGTTTGTGCGCAATTGGCTACCGCGTTTCGCCCACAAAATATACAGTCGATTCACCCTACAGTATATTATCTAAAGTGCTTTGAGATGTCTCGAAGACGTGATAAGGCACTATATTAAATGCAAGGATTATTATTATTATTTGATAAACGACCTTTCACGTCTGGAGAACATCTCAAAGCATCACACGGAGTATACTGTAAAGTAGAGTGTGCATTTTGAAAACAAATGTGCACATACATATAAATATATGTATGTGTTTAAATATCAATTTATTTTACATTGATTTTGTTGTGTGTAGAGGGAAATATTCTGTAACCCCGCTTCATTTCATATCCCATTATAACCCAAGAGAAGGACAAGCATGTGATGAGTGAGAAAGCAGCAGACTAGCACGTTGCTGAGCAATGCACCATATCAGTGACTGCTTCCTACTGCCTTCAAGATTATTTGGCTTCTACTGCTTGTTACACACCAGTCGTTTATTGGGTGATTAAACCAGCCCAACTCCTTCTCCAGGAAGCACATCCTTGTCAATGGGTCTTTCCTAATTGACTTGGCGTCACCATTCTGATCTCCTTTCATATTTATTTTAATTGCAATTTGCAAGGTTTAACGCTTGGAAATTATCGCGCACTCATTTTAATTACGTGTACCCACTGCTTGTCTCATTTTAAATTAACTGATCGTTTTGTCAGTCAATATTCATTTACGTTTCCACTGTACACGATGCTCCCTGCAGCCGGAGTCCACTTGTCTTCTTTTCCTATCAATATTTCAGCTTGTTTATTTTAACAGATGTGTTACCACGATATTGCAGTCCGCCGATCTAGATTTAATATCAGCTAGTTTTGGAAGTAGCCCTTTCTCCTTTAGAATATTGCAATTCGTTTGTAGAAATCGTTATTAAAGGCAACCGAGGAAATGATGCTCTATCTGTGTGGATTACCTGTAATTCCCTGATATCCTGAGTATAAAATAAAAGTCTTAATGTCTTCCATTCCAGTAAGCAGTACTAAGCGTCATGCTTATGAAACCCATTGTGCTAGTTCTGTTGTTTGCAAGTGTTACTTTGCTCATTCCTAAGATATCAAAGAGAGCCGAATAACTATCCATTTAGGACTCAGCAAAACGCAAAATACTGCAGATGCTGGAAATTGGGTTGAGGGCTGTCAGGGAAAGATCAGATACAAATGATAAAACTCTGTATGGAACATGATAGTTCCTGAGCTGCTGGGCCATGGAAATGTCATGTTGAGCACAGTTAAATATAATCTTTGCATTTGAGAGTAGTTATTCAAGAGTTTTTCTAGATGCATTCGGGTGTTGATGTGAAATTTTGCATTAGTTTTGCTCAAACAAATCAGCTTATCTCAGTGATAACATTCTTGCTTCCGAGTCAGAAGGTTGTGGGTTCAAACCCCGAATTGGAAGTCGGACTCATATCTTTTAAGATGATGCAGTGCTGGGGGTGGGTGTTGCATTGTTAGGGATGCCGTTCTAAGGATGAAATGTAAAACCGAGGTCCAGTCTGCCTCTTCAGATGGACGTTAAAGATCCCCCTCCCCCAAAATAATCCCATGGTACTATTCGAAAAGAGAAGGGAGTATCTCCCGGTCTCCTGGCCAACAATCCCCCAGAATAAAATCGGGCAGTTGTTTTATAACTGTTTGTGGGACTTTGCTGTACGCAACTAGGCTGCGGCATTCACCTACAAATACACAGCCTCTCCACTTAACAGTAAATCCTGTGAAGCTCTTTGGGACGTCCTCTTGAAGTGAAAGGTGCTGTTTACCAAATGTAAGGATCATTATTGTTTTTAGAGTATGTGTTGGAGAATACTGCACCTTGAAGGGACTGGGCTTGACTGGTTGAATGGCCTTTTCTCCCAGCATTCTCTTAAACTCTGACTCTCTCAACTCAGGAGCTCTCTGTGTGGCAAGAAGTGTTGTTGTTGGAAGAAAAAAACTCATTCTCACTATATCCAATTATAACATGCTGCAACACTCGGTTACTATAAAAACATATTTTGTGTGCAAGAGGGAGAGGAGAGCGTCATTCTTAGGAATGAGCAAGTTTCCTTACTCTACACGTCTCTGTTTACCTAGCAGTAAACTCAGTTGTTAGGTAATTGGAGGATCGCTTTCCGGGGTAATATTCTGAATATATGACAGTCTATGGGACACTGCTGTGTGCACTCAGTGACTAAATAAGGCTCTATACCAAATTCAAGGATTATTATTATAATTTATGATATTACATTCAAAATACAATCCAGACCATTTGGCTTCTCTACAAATACACGTAGCATTGTGATTATTTCCATTAAAAAAAATTGCAACAACACAACAGTATAGCCTTTTTGCAGGTTGGATCCTGACCTGTTGGCAACATAACAGCCTGCTCGTATTTATTTTACTACTGTCAATTTAAGTTAGTAAGACAAGGCTAAAGTGTGCCTTTTCTCCTCAGCTGTTTTCTCCTGATTCTCTGGAGATGATGGAATCTGATCCAAACCAGTGATCCAGTGTAGCATGCCTGCCTTTATCCTTGGCTTCCAAGCATAACACATTAGAAAAGCTGTTACAAAACTTGCTCCGCTTTTTATACCTATACAACATCAGTTGGCTTGCATCTACTTGGCAGATCTGTTGCAAAGTGGAATAACAGGTCTCATTGTCTCTGTCGTGAGCTGTTGTGTGAGAAGAGGTGACTTGGTAGAAAGCGATGCTCATTGTTGAGGGATCACAAGGGTGGAAAAGTCGAGCATTGGCCACTGATGAGCGTGAATGGAACGTGTGTCAGCTGAGAGGGGATGATACTGAATAGCAAGTAGTAGCCTTCTTTGACTGCCCCATATGCACATAGAGTGCAGGCATAACCCTGCTTGCCTTGTTCCTCTTTGTGCCAGATGATGTCAGAGCAGCATGGTGACTTTTTTTTACACAGTACTCAGGAATACAGATGTTCTACTGCTGTGTGTCCACTGTGTGACAACCTGATGTACACTCACCAAGCTTTAGAATTGTAGGGCCCTTATGATCATTTTTAAGTATTCAGGCTTCATATGGGAAAAACTATCCAACAATTAGCTGGTCAGAACACAGAATGCTTGAGATCCACCGAACCAACATTCCTCGAGTGGAGTCCGAGTTCGTGAACAAGCATTTGTACATCTAGCCACACTTGGAGATCACTTTGATTCGTTTGCAGAGAGCTAAGAAGATGATGCTCAAGCTCCGCACCTCCAACTGGTGGAACCATCAAGCAATGGGAAGGGATGTGTGTCATTATGAAAGGATTAGAGTGTAAGAGTAGGGCAGCCTTGCTGCAACTGTATAGGGCCCTGGTGAGACCACACCTGGAATACTGTGTCCAGTTATGGTCTCCTTATTTAAGGAAGGATGTACTTGCCTTGGAGGGGGTACAGCCAGGGATGTGTGCCAGGTTAGTGCCAGGGATGAAGGGGATGAGTTACGAGGATAGGCTGACCAATTTGGGCCTATATTCTCTCGAATATAGAAGAATTAGAGGGGAATCTTATAGAAACCTATAAGATCATCAAAGGGCATGATAGAGTAGATAGTGGGAGATTGTTTCCCCTGGTTGGAGAAACTAAAACCAGGGGTCACAACCTTAAAATCAGAGGCCAGCCCTTTTGTACTGAGTTGAGGAAGAACGTCTTCACTCAAAGGGTAGTGAATGTATGGAACTCACTACCCCAAAGGGCTGTTGACGCTCAGTCCTTGAACATATTCAAGACTGAGATAGATAGATTTCTTATTGCAAAAGGGATTAAGGGATATGGGGATAAGGCAGGGTCAGGTTATTAGCTGGAGTTAGATTAGAAGATCAGCCATGATTGAATGGCGGGTTAGGCTCGAAGGGCCGAATGGCCTACTCCTGCTCCTACATGTTACGTTATGTTATGTTATGTTATGAGCTGTCGGCAGGTAAATGGTGGCATTGCTCTTAGGCATTTCATACTGAGCTGTGTTGCTCACCAGGAAATTCACAGAGAACTCCTGCTACCTGCCATCTACCTATTGAGGGCTCAAACCTGCATTTGTCGGATGTCTAATTAGTGACTGGTGGAGGGGGAGGCAAGCGGGGTCTACTTGGAGCTGAACTGGTTTGGCATCGGAATGTCAGAACCGAGTTGACCCTTGGTAGTTCCTGAGCTGATTCCACAGTATTCCAGGGCGTTGTTGATGACAGCACAGACAGCCTGGCTCATCGGCAGGACTTGGAAAGACAGACCAGTCACTGGATTCAGCTCCTGTTAAGCCTATAAAGCCCTAACTGGTTGGGTGAGCCTAGCTGGACAAGTATAGGTAAAGCTTGCCAGATAGTGTTATCGATGGCAAGCTATGCAGTTTTAGCTGGTTAGACTACAGCAGTTACAAAGCACTCTGGGGTCCCCAAGCTTTGGCTCTTAACAACCTGTATCTAATACTTTACAGACAGAGGATCCATCCCTCCAGGGAGAGAGTGCGCATTCCATTCATATAAACATCTGAATTTCCAATGTGTAAGTGAGATGCATGGAACTCATAATTTGGTTTGGATACTCTAAAGCACGGTGATGGGTTTTCGTACGTGTCAGACACCCAGTTCATCTTAGCATGCTAGTCATCAATCCTCCAAATAAAATTGGTCATTCACTTCATGTCTGTTTGTGGGACCATGCTGTGTGCAAATGGCCTGCTATGTTACCTAACAATAACACAGTGACAGTAATTGCTGTAAAACACTTTGAGACATCTCAAAGCGATAAGGCACTATCAATATTGTTGCACATCAAACACATAACACTAGAAACAAAGGGTTTGTGTAATGAGAATAGCAGCAAACACAGAAGTGTTGAACACTCCAGTTGTGGCTAAACGTACATGAAACAGCAAAAAGGAAGATACTGTTGTTGGAATCAAGCATCTCTTGACGGTAGGATCATTACTGCCCCAGTGTCTGTCTGTAGGCCCGACCTTATTGAAAGTCTATCATACATATGCAGTTGAAGTTCCATTTTAGGAAACATGTGAAGTTGAAAAGAATAGCCCGAAACTATAATTAGAGAACTTTGGTATCTCTGGGGTTTAATTAAAAGATGCAAACTGAGAGTATTGAACAGTAACTCAGGGAATAAGCAAGGAAAATGGGTGAGGGGTTAAAAGGTTCACATTATCCTGAAGCCATTTAAATTAGTATCCAATTTCTACTTATTAAAATAAAATAGAAGCTTAGAATGAGGTTGCTTTATTGGGGAAGAGAGTAGATAAGGGGCAGTGACAATATTTTAAAGCCACCGATTCAAAGAGATAGTTCAATGCTGCAACAAAGAAACTAACTCCCACCTCTCTGCCTTCCCCCACCCATACACCATCCCTCCCCCATGCTCGGGCCCCGACACCTGCCTGTTCAGCGCTTTGGGACGGCCTCCCAACGTGATAAATGTAATTTTGTGGTTGTTGTAACTGCTACATAATTTAAATGTTACATTCCGGAAATATTTTTTGGCAGTAGTGGTAATAGTAGGAATTATTAAGACAAAGTTATGTGTAGCAATAAACAAATTATTTTAAGCGATATTGATGACATGTGGTGGTTGTAACTCACTCTGATGTAATGCTAATCGCATATCATCATACTAGCTCAGCTTTACAGTGTTGAGCGCATGTCTACAACTCCAAAACTGCATTGAATTATTGAGGACCTGCCTTTATCAGAGATGTCTCCCCATCTCCAGTTCAGCCCATAGGGAGGCACTGTTTTCCTTTTATTCTCTCGCTGCTGAGCACACCCCTACCCCCAACCCATTTTCAGATCATGCCTTAAGACCTTCCTCTTTGACTATGGCTACCTCCCCGGCTTGGCATCAAGCTCCACCATTACCAAGCGCACAGAGATGCTACCCTGTGTGAAGAGCCCCATATAAATGCAAATTATTGTTGTTTGTTGTTGCTGTTGAATGAATGACTCTGAACTGAGTCATTCATTCAGCCCCCCTCCCTTTTTTCAAGACCCATCTGAAAATCTTCTTCTTTGACCGTAGTTACGGCCACGTCACCCCCCGGCTTGGAATCAGGCTCTGCCACTGTTAAGCGCTCTGAGACGCTATATAAGTGCAAGTTGTTGTTGTTGTTGAGTGGTTCCATCAGGATTCAAACCCAGAATCTTTTGGTCTCAAGCCCACTGCTCAACAACAACTTATATTTATATAGCACCCATCCCTGTAAGATCTTGTGGGTCTTCACAATGATGGGGTTGAATAACGAACAAGGGAGAGGGAAAGTGGAAGTAATAATAGGCATGGTTGAAGAGGGAGGCTTTAAGGTGGGATATAAAGATAGATAGTGAGGAAGCTAAATAATAATAATCCTTGCATTTGATATATCGTTGGGTGGTTGAGACGTCTCAAAACGCTTCACAAAATATCCTCTAAGTGACTTGACTGAATAATTTATGGGCGAAACGTGGCAGCCAATTGTAGTGTCCCACAAACAGTCATGGATTGGGTGACTAAATTACTATTACATATATTTTTTTGAAGGTTTATTACCCCCGGAAAGCGATTTGCCAATCGACTTTCAACCGGGTTTCTACTTATTGCCAGGTAAAGAGAGCTAGACGGAGAGATAGAGGGTTGGAGTTCCGGACATTAGGGGTGTAATTGCTGAACTGCTCAATTGACTGAGCTGCCTCTATATTACAGCTACCTGACATACAGCAAACCAATCACTGATAAACAGGTATTGTTCACGATTAATGAAATATACAATGCTGACCCTAAATAACCCATGCTGCTCCCAATAAAACAGATTTTCACGTACTCTCCAAAGAGAGGTTTATACAGTGGATATTTTATTGCATTATAAAATTAATTGTAAAATCGATCACTCACTTCATGGTTGTTTGTGGGACTTTGCTTTGTTCAATTTGACTGCTGCTTTGCCTACGAATGCACATTCACTGCCCTTCACAGTAAAATGCAGTTAGGTGCTTTGAGATGTCTCAGCGACGTGATAAGGCTCTATGTCAAACCCAAGAATTATTTTTATTAGTGCAGAGGTTGGCTTCATCTTTATTGTTACAGTATTTGTTTTATTGATGAGAGGAAATTCACCAAGCTGCCTCCCAGAAAAGCTATTTAAAATATTAACCATTGTTAATTTTACGTTCTAATGAATAATGAGGTCAGTTTTCTGGGACGTCTTAAGCAATCCGAGTGGGAACTCCCTCCGATAAACAGAAGTATGTCATGCAGAGTCGCGGGAAAGCTCACTCCAAAAGTTAAACAGTGAGAGCAGGATTCCCATAAGACTGCATCACACACTCGATTTCTTCAGAAAACCCGCAAAATGATTCCATCATTATCAAACAAATTGCATAAAATTGGTCCAGGAAAGGTCTTTAGCGTTTGACAAATTTCCACTTTTCACTGCTATTTTCTTGATTGCTTAAATGATTTCCCAAACAGGCTGGATCAGTTTCCGGGGAGCTCATTATTCTGCTATTTTTGCAATATCGCAAAAAAGCCTGAATGTCTTCCTGGCCATCTAAGAAGATCGTATTCCCTGCTTTTTTATTATTTTTATCTGGGAGCCTCTAATGAGTCTCTTTGAATAAATATGGCTGTTGCACGGCAAGTGTTAGCTAATGGGCAACAGATAACAAGCAATCAAAATAGAGTGCAGTGGGACCCATTTATAATGATCTGAGCTATAATGAAAAAATTCCAGTGTCTCACTTAATTTGTCTTCGAACAGACCAGAAGAACAGTCCTGCTCTAGATATACTACAGGGTAACCAAAAAGTCGTGATAACTATTATTTAAAAAAAAATTGTTTCATTAAGACTTTTTAGACATTGTAATGATACCATGAATTTTTGATCACCCTGTATATGCAAAGACATGTGCAATTGAATAGAACTTCTCGAGTTGACTGTGCACATATAGTTTTAGTGTTTTGTGGGAAGATGTGTGTGTCTGGGGAGGAGATGAGGGGAGACATATAGCAACATTGATGAGGAAGGGCCTGTATCACTGTCTATTTTTTAATGGGAATTATCCTAATAATCCTTGGATTTTGTACAGTGACTTTCATGTTGGGAGGATGTCCCAAAGGGCTTCGCAGGATATTCTGTGAAATGGAGTGACTATGTATTTATAGGTGAACATGGCAGCCAATTTGCACACAGCAATGTCCCACAAACAACCTTGAAGTGAATGATGACCAATTTTATTTGAGCGATTGTTAGCCAACTTCCTTCTCTTTTCGAATAGTGCCATTGGATCTTTAAAGTCCACCTGAACAGGCATCTGAAGCATGGCACCTCTGACCATCCAACATATCCTAAACAATGCATTGGAGTGTCATCTTGGATTATATAAGTTCAAGTTCCAATGTGGGGCTTGAACCCACAACCTTGTGACTCGGAGGCAAGAGTGCTACCACTGAGCCAGGCTTTGTTTTATGCCCCATGAACTTGTGGCTACTGAGAGCTGAACTTGAAGCCGTCTGTGCTTGTTTCACTTTCCAGAAGGAAAGGACAGGACTGTCCTATATGTCTGGCTGGAACAGAGTCCAGCTCCCAGAAGCGAAAGACAATATTCTAACCCTCTGCTAGTTCGCCAAACCCAAGGAACCTACTACTGTGGCTTTGTCTGTACCCAGTAATCTAAAAAGGAGAATTCCAATTGGGTTAATTTCACTAACTATTAATGGCCATTTCAAATAAGAACTCAGTTTGCAAGTATTTGAGTGAAGTGGGCAAAAATTGGCTTTCCTTTGGTAAATCCAACGTTTTCTAACAGAAACCTCCTGACTTTGTTTCTTGTTTTAGCTTCCAGAGGTGATTCATGGTGCAGAAGGGGAGGAGGAGCCAGGCTTCCCGGGGATCAGTTTTATCGCGGTGACTGATGTCGTTGAGGTATTTCCAGCTTTGTCACATTTCTGTATCCTTGTATGAAATTTTTCAACGTTTCCTTCCTGAAGGGCGCTACATAAATATAAATGGTTATTGCAAATTACCATACTTAAACAAAGGAGACTCAGCGAAGTTCAGTTGCCCATTTTTTTTAATAGATATGGTTTCACATTTTAAATAGGCTTGAACAGAATTAGAGACACACACAGACGTTTCCTCACAGAGTAATGGGTCTGCGAATAAATGTCCCGGGGAGGTTCCAGTCCTTAAATACTACCCTGTGTGAAGATTGCTATATAAATACAAGAAGTTCTTGTAGTTGGTTGTTATTTGTTATTAACAGGTTGAGTTGGGACCAGAAGACTCACTCTAACCCTTCATCCTTTTGAGGGTGGAAAATGATGTCTCACAATATCCCCACTGTGAGAGGCAGAGGGGAGAATAACTGGGGTGTCTCTGGCTTCAAGGAGATATGCTTATTTAAGGCAGGCAGATCTGCAGCAATCCAAGGCTTAGCTGCTTGTGGGTGGGGTTAGGTATATAGTGTATCGGGGGAAACCACGATAAGACTCTTTTGATCCCATGCCTGCTGCTCAACAACAACAACCACTTACACTTGTGCAGCACAATTCGCCAAAGGTAATGTCTCAGAGTGCTTTACAAAGGAAAATACTACAGCGTATTGAGTCAAAGGTGTATGTGGGAAACTGTGCATGTGTTACTGTTGTACCCCTCCCTCGGTACGTGATGTATGGAAATTAATCCGCCCTCTGTGAATGAAAGGCTCCAAAAGAACTATGTTCCCACAAGCGAGTGAAAATAAGTTCCGACAGCTGTGCTCCAAATGACTTGCAGCAGCAACAAACCAGTTGTAACTATAGCAACTGGCACCCATGATTGCCACTGAGCCTTGTGTCCTTATCAGCTTGACAAACCAGAGCTCTCTGGAGCCACCCCATGCAACCGGTACCCTCCACTGGCTGCCCACACTGTGCGCTTGGCACAGCGACTGTGGTGCTGCTTCTCAGCCCCGTCCCAGAAAACAAATCACAGTCACAGGGTCCAATCTTTAGCACCGAAAGCTCAGCTTGTGGGCCTGAGACCAGAACACGGGCGTTGTGTGATCAGAAGAGAATGTTTACTGAATATTATAATAATTATAATAATAATCCTTGCATTTGATATAGTATCTTATCACGTTGTTGAGATGTCTGAAAGCGTGTCACGGAGTATACTGCAAAATACAACTGGCTGCCCATTTGCCAATAAGTACGCAGCCACAGCACTTCACAGTAAAAATAAAAATAGCGCTTCGAGGCGCTTTGACAAAATGATATGGAGTGATATGAAAATGCAAGGATTATTATTTTCCAGTTTCTTTTTAAATGCTGAAAAGACTCGTCTCCAACAGTCATAGTGGCAAAGCATTCTATGTTCTAACAGCCAAGCGTGTAACAAGCATTTTTTCAGTGACTGGCATCATAAGTATTGTTGATATAACGCCTTCTCATGTGGAAACATCTCAAACTGCTTCTCACAATGAGTTGCTTTGAAGTGTAGTGATTGTTGTGTATACAAACAAGAGCAGCTAACATGCACCAGCAACGTCCCCCACACAGGATTCAGATCAATAATTAACTTTAATCAATTTTTTGGTGAAATTTGCATTTTAATTATCCCCAAAAAATGGCCCTTTTTAAAGATCCCTCAAAAGCCGAATGGGTAATGATTGACCCCACAAGGCCTACACACCAGGGAGTTGCAGAATCAAATCCCAGATAAATTACTGAATCTCAGCCTGAGCTGCAGTTGAGTTTTCATATTCAGGCTTAATTTGGTAGTCAGCATGTGGCGCGGGGCTGCTAGACAGAAGAGGGGAAAGTAAAGAATATATAATAATAAAAATAGTCCTTGCATTTGATATAGCGCCTAATCACGTCTTCGAGACGTCCCAAAGCGCTTCACAGAATATACTGTAAAGTGAATTGACTGTATATTTTGTGGGCGAATTGCAGCAGCCAATTACGCACAGCAGTGTCCCACAAACAGTCGTGGATGCAGTGACCAATTTATTATTATTTTTTGAAGGAATTATTACTTTAATGGGGCTTCGATCCGTGGAAAGCCTCAAATTGTTTCGAGTTTAAGGCAAGCGCAGAGGACAGATTAGCGTGCGTTAATATTTGAGCTTCAGAGCAAAGAAATCCCCACTGCGCCACCTCACAAGCAGATTAGAATGATGTAAGGCACACGTGTGATTTCTGCAGATGGTATGAAAGAGTTAAATTGGCAGAAATATCAGGACCGCCTCAATGGAGCAGCTTGATTGCCCTTTGTTTGCAGACCCGCTTTCTTAAAACTCAGTTGTCAAGTGTCGCGTGGCTTACGTACAGTGCCATTATTTTTTTCCCTCAATTGCATCTGAGCAAAGCAAGCAGCGCAGCCTGAGAGCAGGGAGTGTCTTGCTGCCGTACACTGACATACTGAGAGTTACCTATTGGTGGGGGACTTAGCCTCAACACTTTCACTTTGCAGCGAAAAAACACACTTCCACACTCACAATGGGGAGTGTCTTACATACTCCCTGCCTATAGTGTATGATATAGTGCATGTATTTTGCGTGTGTGAGTGTAATCGGCAGTGCGTCAGACCTGAAAACGCAATATGTCCTTGAAAGCCACATCCTGCTCTGCATTGAATGCAATCGTGACAATGAAGTTCTGTGAACGAAACTAGTGGTGACCTGCATCGGGTACTAAGTGGTGCTGAAAGTCAGCTTGCGTATCCAGAGTATCCCGCAAAATTAAAATGTATTTTAATATAACTGAGCGGCGACAAAACACACACAATAAGATGTCTCTTTGGGTCTCCTCAGCCCTCAGTCTGCCAAATGCCTTCAGTTAGCATTGTTCTTTGGTGATGCTTTCTTATTTATGCAGAAATCTGTGCCTCAAGCGTTGTACCTCATCTCTGCCTCTCGGGAAGAAATGAAGGGGTTTGACAGATGGGTGAGCCTGAAGGGAGATGTCAGTGCGTTTACAGAACATCTTGTCAAATAAGTGCAGAGGGGACTATTGAGGAGACAATGCAGATTTGGCCAAAATGACCACCATCGGCCTATTTGTCCGACACCCTTTGGCACCCTTGCCTCCTTCAAGGCACGTCTTAAGATCCTCCTCCTCAACTGTGCCTTTGGCTACCCTCTCTGCCCTTCACCCTCCCTTAGCCCAAGTCCTGCTCGAGTCCAAATCCCTGACTTCCAGCGCCTTGGGAAGGCCTCCCGACGTGAAAAGAGTTATACAAATGTAATATTGTATTGTAGAGCCTCAGTCGTACTTGCCATTGGGCTCCATGCAGCAGAGCCCACCAGTTACCCAATCTAAACATTGTGATTTGGGTAGGTATTCTGACTTTTCAGAGACACTCCCTTAAGATCTGGCATGGTTGTTATTTAACAGTGAGTGCGAGTGAGACAATCCTCTTATTGTATGCTGCTCCCTGCTGGACGTTTCTAAAAGCACAGACAGAGTATGGAGTTTGGTAATGCTTTCGAAATAAAACAAACAATTTCAGTGTTAGGTTAGTGATTGAATTAGTGAACCTGGATCGCCCAGAGGTCGGGCGATCCCGGGTCATTTTAACTGGTTACTAGAAGGGGAGAACTGGCAACGAGTTCCATCTTCCACAAGGATTAGCTTCATTTGGGGCTGATACTGTTGTGCCGGATAGCAATAACCTAACCCAGGTCACACTAGCTTGAAACATTCTCCTACATGAAAGTAGCTATACAAATGCAAGTTGTTGCTGTTGTTCATTTTCCCCCGAGATAATGTTCGCAACGCTCCACACTGCTCATCCTTACTACTCGGCTCATATTCAACCTTGACCTACGCAGTTAATTGTATTTTACTGACTGTTTGCGACAAAAAATTACGAAAATGAAACCAGTGCTGGGGCAGCACCGACTTATATGACCTACGAGCATTCTGGAGCCAAGGATCTCAAGGTATCTTGGTTCTGCCTGCCTGCTGAAGCTACAGCACCACAAGGTATTGCAGAGCACATACTCATTTCCTATGTCACACAGAGTACTGGTAGGTGATTGCAAGATCAGATCCCCCTGTACCAGTGATTATGTACCCATTTCAGCCTCCTTGGAGCCAATTCATTCTGCTTTACTTATGAACAAGAACCATTTAGTGCCAGAATTCCATCGCTACCATCAACAACTAGCGTAGATTCAGACCCACTATCCTCCCCGTCAGTGAACGAAAGCTGTTTAACCATCGCATCTCTGATTACAATCTAGAATCGCTTCATACAGAAGCAGATGGATCAAGTTAAGCACCACCATCATCCGTCTGGTTCCACTGAGGGTCAAACCCATCGGGGGGCAGGAAACGGCCATTCTCTGCTGGTGGTAAATTTGAAGCCTATTTCAGTGTACCTCTGAGACCGTAAAGTTTGTCAGATGGTTGAAAGTGATTTGTGAACACAGCAATTGTGATTGACTATACAGTCAAGGGCTGCCCTTGAACCATTTGGCACTAAACGACTTCCTCGGCTTTAAAATTGGGCTTAGTTTTATCTCAGGGCCATCTGCAGAAGCAATTCTCTGCAGTGTTTTTTCTTGTTGAGAAGAGGTTTGTTGTAAACTGGAATTCGAGAAGTATAACATGACGGAAAAGTGCTTTCTCTCTTGTGGGACATTGATGTGCACAAAATTGTCTGTGCATTTGCTTACAAATACACAGTCCACTGCACTTAACAGTAATCGCTGTAAAGTGCTCTGAGACGATTCAGAGTCAAAAGGGCAGTATCAAATACAGTAACAATTGTGCACAGCAGTATCCCACAAACAGTGTTTAAATAGTAATAAATAATTATTACTATTTATCGCATTGTACTGGCCTCAGACAGATCCATACCCAGTGGAACTGTACCCCAGAGATAGGGATGTCAATGACCAGCGGAGACTCCCTCCACTCAGAAAAAAATGTTAAGTTGGGGGAGAGGATAGAATAAGTCTTCATCATTACCCCACATTCAATTTCTAGCTCTCAATAAAATGAGGCCGATTAGTTTTAAATATTAAGGTTAAATCCCTCCTGCCTTTTAACGATATCTGCATTTCACTGCTAACAACCAGAGTATTCCAGTATGTTCTGGTAACTTATGTAAAGCTTATTTTCCATAGGGCACCAGTTCACTTCATGAACTTTTAACAAGACTGTTCACTGGACTACATGTTTCCCCTCCTCCCCCTTAATAATCCACATCTCATGCTTCTGGCCTGGTGCCTTTTTTCCATCACAGGACTAATAAAGTATTATGTATTATTCCAAGCGCACCACAAACATCTGACCAGAAAAAAACAAGACAGAGCTTTGGAAGCTGGGCCCTTGTACGTTTGCGAGCCAGCTGAAACCACGCCGGCTTCCAGCACAGAACACAACACATTGCCCTTTCAGTTACCAAGGAAGCTTCAAAAGTAGCACACTTGGTGCAAGAATATTTGTCTGGAAGTTGGCCTTGGCAAGAGGCCAAGATATAAAAGCTGCACAGACCTCAAGCAAATGCACAGCCAGGAAAGCTGATCTCTGGGTCTCACATAAAGTATTCAGTCTTTTGGGCTTAAAATGTTGCTTTGGCAGTTCCTTGCTGTACAATTGCCGGGGAATGTAAGTTACAGAATATAATTTGAGCACACAGAGAAACCTGACTTTTAATTCCTCGTCTCCATTTTTCTTCATGGGTATAGGTGTACTGGGGAGGACAGCTTAGGGGAGATAGACGATTTGTAGGATCTATAAGTACTGCAGTGCTATGAACACCTACAAAGTTAAACCACCTTTATTATATTATGAGATGGGAATTTGTGCGGATCAGAACAAGCCACATTCAGGTAACTGCAGGAATCACAATTTGTGAATCCCTTTTACAATTCTCCAAAAGAAGATCTGAATATTAACATTCCTTTTCATTTCTGAAAAGGCTCCCTTTCAATTCTGAAATGAATTGTCCCAATAATTGCATGTGCACTGTTTTACTAACCTGAGAGCAGTCTGTTTGATTAAAGGCAAGACCATTGATTGAGCCCTTCCCTCACGCGACTTAACTGGGTAACTAGTCTGTTTTTTCACAGTTTGGCCAAATGTTCTCTTGTGTATACATCTCTCACCCTTCCTTCTCCTTTCTTTCCCACTTCCCTACATAAACATTGTTCGCCTACTAAAATAGGCAGTTGCTACACTTCACAGTGAAACCTCTGAAGTGCGTTGAGACACTGAGGTTGTTGGGGATTATTATTTATCTGCGGACGAATCTGTCGTGCAATCAGTTCCTCAAATTGAAATGTTCAACAACTTGCATTCATACAGAACCCAACATGCGGGGTAGAATCTCGGAGCAAAAGTACAATTTAGAGTGTTATTCTGGTGCCATCCTTCCCACTGCATGTTTATCCATCAGGGTTTTCAGTGCAAAGGCTGCCCCTCTGCACCGGAATAGAATCACACCTGAGTATTACCCATTTATGGGTAGAAAATAACAGGTCAATGAACTATTTCTGCATTGAAAGTGACATTGCCATCTCACAAGCTTCTTTTAGTGGTAAAGAATCAGGAGGAAGCCATTGAGCCCCTCGAGCCTGATCTTCCTTGTATCCTTTCAAATGATCAATCTTACATTAGTTCTATAAAATCAGACATCAGGAAATTGATGGCCACTATTTTGGAATGTGGGCTGCATTGTTCAGCTGTTGAGATCAATTTTTCACGGAACTATTTCCGTTGTGTGAAAAGACAAAGTAGAACATACTGAATGATCAAACCAAACAGCTGTCTCCTTTTCGTCCACGTGCCAGCGAACACCCTCAAAGCAAAAATGTTCCAGAAGCAACAGTATTGCCACCGATCAACAAGGCGATCTTAACTAAGCAATTAACATGGGTAACGTGGGCCCTGTAGCCACAACCAAAGCAAGGACAGAGCCAGGGCTGGTTTGCTGTTGTCAAGCATTTCTTGTGCATATCTTCACCACAAAGCGATATGTGCCATGATGCCTCAATTTGCACTTCATTGAGGCTCCAGTGTTTCGATTGATTCAAGGCTTTTATATTTGTTTCTGCTTACACGTTGTACACTCTGCAAGCATGGTTGGATACGATAAAGCAATAAAATGGGAGAATTTAAGAGGTGACTGTAGCTGTAATCCAAGAGATAGATCTTTAGATGTTTGAAAGCAGGGAGAGAGGCAAATAAGTTTTAGAAGTGAGCTCCATAGAAGGTGAAGTGATTGAAAGCTTAGCTCTGATGATAGTTGAAAGAAATGAGGCTCATACAATGAACTAGTCACAGAAAACTAGTGTCAGACTGGACAGGTTTGGACAGACAGGGTGGAGCCCTCATCATATTCAGAGGCTAACTATTGTTCATACATACAGAGTGATTTAGAGAAAACACCACATCTTACGGCAATAAAAGCACACGCTTTATATGGATTAAATTTATCACGTGCCAATACACTTTTATCCAATTGCACATTTCCAGAAATTAGAAATCCAGGCGAAGATATTCCATCTTGTTTTCTGTGGCCAAATGGTTGTATCCACCTAACCTGTTTTAACTCTACGTTGCTTATCTTCCACCTATTTAGGATCAGGACAATGAAGATGCACTGCCAGAACCATCCGAGCCAGGCATAGAGCTGGAAGGCTTTGCTGGATCAGTCTCACTCTCTTACCATGGCACACCATTCCCTCCCTCAGCTCCTGCCCCTCAGCCTGTTGTTGACATTGTGGATAGAATGATTCAGCGCAAGGAATCTATTGAAAACCAGTTAGTTGAGTGGTGAGTCTACACTACAGTACCATATTTTGAGATATGTTTAAACCTCCCGGATTCTAAAATCGACAGCTTCTCGGAGCCGGCCTGTGTAACCTGGGTCTATTCTCCTTGTCGCTAATTCTCAGATGTTTGTTTTACTAATAGGGTTGAACAAGAACTCATGTCCCAGATCATTAGCGAGATGTACCCTTTCCAGCCAGCGCCTGTGCCACACGTCAGCAACCGGGACGAAAGTGAGGAGAGTTTGGATTCAGCATCGGACATCGGTGAGCCTCCAGGTCTTCTTCCACCTGCAGGCTTCTGCACCATCTTCTCTCTTTTATTTTGTCAAACAATGGAATGTCAATACATTCATTCTTTCCCAATTAGTCGGCAATTTAACAGTGTTCGTCTTTGCCCTTTGTATGCGGTTCTGTTGTCATTTCCTTTCTCTGTTGATTTTTCATTCTGAAATTACTGGATGCCACCACATTAGCTTCCTCTTTCAAGAAGATGGTTTGGAAACTTGCTCCCAAACCCCCCACTCCTCTTTATTTGTCCCCCATTCTCTCTCTCTCTCTCTTTCCCTTTGAGGCGGTCTCCTACATGTAAGACGCTGTGTGAGTGCAAATTGTTGTTGTTGTTGCAGTTGAAGCTGCTGGTGGAAGCGGACTCCAACTTTTTGTAGACGCGGGAGTTCCTGTGGACTCGGGATTGGTTCGGCAGTTTGTAAACGAAGCCCTTGCGGAGATTGTTGCCATCATGCTGGGACAGCGAGAGAGTCAGAGCACAGATCCTGTGCAGGAAGGTGCCATAGGACAAACACCTTCACCAGTAAGACAGCATCTTATTCTATTGTATTCTGTGTGTCAGTCTGGCTGTATATTCTGTGGATGAACACGGCAGCCAATTCGTGCTCAACAATGTCCCCTAAACAGCCATGAAGTGAATGACTAATTTCATTGAGGGATTGTAATCCAGGATACCAGGTGAAACTCCATTCTCTTTTTGAATACTGCCATGGGATCTTTAACGTCCAACCATGTGCATAGTAGTGGAAAGTAAAAGATTTCACTGCACCAGTTGTTGGAGCAATTTTATTTTATTTAAAAAATAAGTGTCCAATTGCCCCTGTCTGCCCTGGTGGTATTTGAGTAAGCACACCTAATAAAATGGAGATTTTGTTCTGTTAGTTTAGTGCAGTGGAGGACTGCTTAATTGTTGCCACATTGTATTATTAAAGAAACAGGACAGATTATGGATCTCACATTTTTCATTCCCTGTTCCGCTAGGAGCAGAAATTAATTGTGCCCTTGATACTTAAAAGGAATATTCCAAGCAAGAGGTTTCAGTTAAAGGAATCCTCCAGCTTTTCAATTTTTTTGGGGGGTTAGCCAGGTTTCTGACACATACGGAAACCCATCACCATTGCTTAAGAGTATCGAAACCAAGCTGAGATTTTCATGCATCCCACCTACACATGGAAATCCCAGAGGTAGATTGTTGGAATGGAATGCCTACTCTCTCCCTGGAGGGGCACATCCTGATTACTTAATTCCGTAAAGTATTAGGCACCGGTTGACAAGAGCCAAGGCTTGAGGACCCCACAGTGTATTTTATGGTAACTGCTGGAGTCTAACCAGCTAAAACTGCATAGCTTGCCATTGATATTCCTGCTGCTTGTCCAGCTAGGACCCCCTTATCTATCAGGGCTTTGGCTTGAAGGGTTAACAGGAGCTGAGTGAGAATGCAAAAAGAACTGAACAGAATTGGAAGAGCAGGAGTTTAGGCACTGGAGTTGGCCTGGAGGAGGCTGCGTGCTTGGGTGGGATGAAACAATATTAGGACTGGAGACCAGGACAAGGATTTGAATTCAATCCGCTGAGGTTTGGGGAGCCAATAAAATGCTAATAATCCTTATATTCGGCATAACACTTCATCACTTCTGTGAAACGTCTCAAAGCGCAGCGGGTCACAGGATATACTGTAAACTGCAGTGATTGCATATTTGTAGGCAAACGACTACGAAGCTGGGACGCTACACTGCGTGAGGGGCGCTATATAAATGCAAGTTGTTGTTGTTGAATCTTAGTGAGGATAATGGTAATAAATCCTATAAGCCTCACTTCAGTTGTCCAAGCTGACGCTGCATTGCAGAGCTGGGGCCTGCTGCATCATCGAAGGTGCCTTCTGATGAGAGATCCCCTGGGGGGAAAAAATCCCACAGTTTTTAGTTATTTTATCCATTATTTTGATCCATGATATTCCCCTGATGTGACTTGTCTGCTGACTCCTGCTGACCACTCCCTCCCCTCCCCTTCTCTCTCTCTCTCTTTCCTTTCGGAAGTCATCTGGCCTCCATTTCACACTTTGCCTGACAGTCCAGCCACGATTTGAGAATACGCAATGAGGAGAATTGCAACAAACTCCCTGGCTGCTTACCTGCCAGTGTCCAACGCACCACATTGATCAGTGACAGACCGACACGGTGCACCGCTGGAGAGTTCACAACCAATTTCTTTTGAAATGTACCCTTTGATGTTTTCACCAAATGGGACAGTTGAGCATTACACAAAGTGCACAGATTGTAATACACTGTTTAAAATAGCTGGACCCAATATATTCAGAGGAACAACTGCTAGTGATCTTTAAAAAAACACTCTGTCTGGCCCTTGATGGCTTCTGGCATTTCTTCCGGTGAGTTTAAATCGTGGCAGTGATTGAGGCCTGATGAGTTGACAATTTCAAGCAGTTTTCAAAATCAAGTTGAGGAAATTGCATGAGTGTTTGTGGGACATTACTTGGCTGCCGCATTCGCCTACAAATACACAGTGGCTGCACTTTACAGTGAAAAGGGCTTTGAGATGATTCGACTGTGTGATGAGGTGCATTTGATATAGCACTTTATCACGTCAACAAGATGTCTCAAAGCACTTCACAGGACGTGCGGTAATGTGTGCTGACTATATGTTTTGTAGGTGAATGGTATTTGAAATTGAGAGCGGACAAGCGGCCTAGAATGTTTTTTCCTGGCCTTCTCAGATAGCTTGTGCTTTTAATCATTTTGGTATTTTGCTATTCTTGTAGGAGGTGCTTGTCCCAACGCCAGTTCCCACCCCCCGGCACACTCCCTCACCGCCTGCCAAAGGCTCTCCCACAATCCAAACCCCAGAACTCACACCCCAGGGGTCTGTGGCTGTGTCCGAAGAGAGGGAGCCAGAGTCCGAAACGGAATTAAAATCTCTGGCAGAACTGTCGCCAGGTGAGTGGTGGCTTCTTACCATTAAGGGAATAACTGAGAGCGCTGCACAGAACAGAGCAAAGCATAGGGTCCCAGTGGCATCATCACATTGGGACTAGTGGACCTGAGAGGCATCAAGTAATTCAACTTGGAAATTGAAAGCTTGGGGAGAGTCTCACTCCACAGTTACCTCGGTTGCTTCGATTGAGCGGTTACAGTGGAGTTGCTCGTGTAGGGGAAATCATTTACAGAGTAAAGTCATCGTGCCTGTGCTGCCTCTCTGCAGTCTCCGGATTCTACTAAGTCTTAGCATACGAGACTCTTGTCTTCAAACTTAGGATTGCACGGTATTTATTTGGAAGCTGTTTTTCTGTCGTCTTGTTTCTTGTTTTCTAAATTCCGACCAATTGAAGAATTTTCCACTTTTCTGTGCGATCTTAAGTTTTAAAGCAAAATGGCCTTGGAGGCTAAGACTAGGTGGAATTTCAATCCTGTGTAAGAGAGAATCTAAAATATCTAAAAGTTGCCATGTAACTAGTTGAACAACAACTTGATTGACAAGTATAGCAAATATATTAAACTTCTAATAACTTGTCGCTCCAAGAGGGAATGTGATGAGTTAACAGGAGTGATGAGTTAAGCATATATAAATACATAAATAAACAAACGTGAAACAATTTAGGCCAGGGTCGAGTTATCAGGAATTTACTGCAGTTGACTTTTGTCTTTTCAACATGCTTTCTGCAGTGGAGTCTCCAGCAAAAGTGAGTCCTGTTGGCACTCCTGCTGTCACCCCTGTACCTACACCCTCCAGAGTATCCACACCTTCACTAGTAACAACCAAAGATGCCTGCCAGGTACCTTCACCGCAGCTTCCAAACCCGTGGGGAGATGCAGAGCTCCCTCTGGAGGAGGAAAACCCCAACTCACGACCAGAAACATCACTGCAACCAAGAGCTGTGTGAGTACTGTTGGACACGTTGGGATTGTAGATATAGTGTAAATGCATAATAACAATGGCAAGTCGGGGGGAAAAAAAACGTCTTCACTCAGAGAGTGATAAGTATCTTGAATGCACCACCCCAGAAAATCATAGTTGAGAAATCAGTTGAAAAATTTAAATAGGGATGGATAGAGACCCGGGGAGTAAAAAATGTATTGAGGGATATAGCGGGAGCAACGGGGGGAAGGTGGGATTTGGTGAGGTTGTAGTGTGTGGGCAATGGAATAGTCTGTGTTCTTAATTTCTTATGTTCTTATGTACACAGTAACTAAAAATTCAGCAACCCCAGTTACTTTCTGTGTAGAGCATTTTCCACGACAACCGTTTGGTTCTGAACTGCCATGCAAGTCTTATTTGCCTTTTCATTGATTTTATGTTCCTTTTAAGATTATTAGATTGCCAAAGAAGGTAGGCACCTCAGATAGTTTCTGTTTGTCAAAATGTCACAAGCTAATGTATCTTAAGAAGTAGACCTGCATTTTTTTTGTCAGTCGGGTGGATATCTGACACATGTAGATGACATCACCGTGATTCACAGTATTCAAGTCAGACTGAGAGTTCCTCATATGTATGCCCACCTATACATGGAAATTCCCTTTTGTCTGGAATGGAATACACGTTCTCTCCTTGGAGAGATACACCATGATTACCTTATTCTAGAGTGTATTCAGTACAGGTTGACAAGAGCCAAGGTTTGGGGAGGCCAGAGAGTGTAATGGAGCACTACTGGAGTTTAATCAGCTAATCACAATTGGGTCTAATTGGGAATTTTGTAACAGGTTCTGCGGGTTGCCTTAATAAGTAACAAGAAGCAGTATGACATCAAGCATATGTTGCCTTCTATAAACTATAAGCAGTGTCTTTCAATTCAAACCATTCAGTTCAGTCATGGGAGCTTCCTATCCTTAGAACCGTAAGAATTCTAGCGCAGAAGGAAGCCATTTGGCCCATTGAACCTATGCTGGTGTCAGCTCCTCTGCTGGCATTGCTTTAAGCCCCATTTCCTTTCCAGTATCTTTTTGATATTATTTTTCTTCAAATACTTTTCCAGTTCACTTTGGAATGTTATGGTCTAAGGCTTAATAGCCAAACATTATGTCCAAATATTCCATGGTCTAATAGCCATCTGTTTGAGGAAAAAACTCCTCTGACTTCCTGCTTAACTCTTTCAGTCCCTTGCAAAAATAAAAAAAATTGCTAAAAATGCGATAAACCCAGCCTGCGAACTCAATCTTGTAACCATCATAGAAAGCAACCGCAAAAAGAGGGTCAGAGGAACAGACCCATTTGATCTCAGAATATCCAGACTACTATCCTAGCACCCTAGGATTTGCAGGGGCAGACCAGTCACTGGTGGCAGCGATTCTTCATACCCAGCATTGTTAACTTCGCAAGCCAAAGCTCTAATGGCTAGGGTGGTCCTAGCTGGACTAGCAGTGGAAAAGCTTGCCACCCAGTGTTTTCAATGGCAAGCTACGTGGTTTTAGCTGGTTAAACTCCAGCAGTTCCCCAACGCACACTCTGGTGTCCCCAAACCTTGGCTTTTGGCAACATCTGGAATTAGGTAAGCAGGATATGTCCCTCCAATGATAGGATGTGGAACATTTGAATAGACAGGAATTTCCATGTGTCGATGGGATAGATGGAACTCTATTTGATTTGGATACTCTTAAACATTCCACTTGTGTCAGAGACACGGCTGACCAAAACAAATCATAAATGTGCCGTCCTGACTGAGATTTGTGGACACCAGTGCACACAAACCAATGTCCTTTCTCTAAACGAAACTAGCTACTAAAGTGCTGAATGAAACAAGTTATTGGCATACTTGGACTTTTATTTATTTGTATTTATTATCTCAATTTAGTTGCATGTCAGTGGCCAAGGACGAGGAACCAGAGTCCTTGATTCTACCACCTTGTCCAGTGGTAGCTGTACCTGAGAAAAGCCCATCAACCCCTCCACAGGCCCGGACCACTCCCCCATCCACCGAGGAAAGTAGCTCAACAATCTCCACTGAAACTGCTGACCGGAACATCTCTGAAGGGGAGGTGCTGATAAGCTATGGGCAGATAGCTGCAGCAAAAGGTACAACTACACCGAGCCGAGCAAGACCAGGCTTTTACTTAGCGCTGAATTAGTAAATACTGTATACACCAAGATGCCAGCAACAACAAATTGCATTTGTATGGTGCCTTTCATGATGGAAGGTTGGTTATCCAGTGAGTAGCTGACCTTTACAGACTGGTTAGCTCCCAGGTTCAATCCTCAGTCTGGTCAGCAATTGGGGAACTCTGCAGTTCTCCTCAGTGACTCTGGTTAGGGAGGGGCTAAAAATAAATCAGCCAGCGTTCCGCCCCCTAGCTCTGCATTGAGAATAGGGGAGGGTAACATGCGATGCAGGCTGGATGGATCTCATTGAGAACAGTGTGAGAATGGGTGGAGGACAGGAGGTCCATCAGCCACACATCCCAGTCATTCCACTTAAGTGCTTCAGAGAACTTTAAATAAAAAGAAGCGACTTCAAACCCAACATTAGCACAAAAGCTTCTTTTAGGGAAACTGCATCCCTGCCGCGTGCCTTATTTAAATCTAGGTTGACTTTTTGAGCTTTCCTTGTTTTTCAGCCTTTTTAGAAGGAGGGCTACCCCTACCGCACCTCAACGAAAGCCTGTCGAGCACCCTCCGTGATGCTCAGGAAATGGTATGTTTGTCCAGAATGTACCTTTGGAAATTGCTTTCAGACCTCCTTTTTTTAAGCTGATATTGACAGAAGTCTCTTGTTTGCATTTCTTTCATTTCTGCTTCATTACAGTCCTGATGTGACGGTTTGTATTTACAATAACCTCCCCCCACCCCCCACCCCCATCTGCTGTTACCATCAGCAGGCAAACTTTCAGCCACTTTGCCCCCTGCTCCCGGAACTCTCTTTCAAAATTCCTCCTCCTCTTCCTCACCGCTTTCAAAGCTTGTCTAAAGAGCAAAATAAGCTTAACGCTACGTGCAATCTTTGCACCGAATAATTACATGTCAAGTACAGAGCTAGAGCCCAAGACATTCTCTACAGTGAAAATATACAACACACAATGCAACAGCAACAATTTGTATTTATATAGCAACTTTCCAATAGAGTTAAGGTCTTTACAGAGACAATAAAGAGAGACCAGCAGGGAGTGGAGGAAGAAGAATTTATATGTCAAATTGTTTTTGTATTTTTTTAAAAACACAACCGGTATTTCAAAGCCACTTGTGATTCCATTCAATATATGTTATATAAGTGTTTTATATAAGTGCTACATTTCTAGTTAAAGGGTTTATGTTTGGAATGCAATCCTCACCTTTACAACCATTCTATTTCTAAACAGATTTGGTTATACTGTACACCTTTTGTCATGTAACTCAAAGGCTGGTTTGTCATTCAGTTTATACAGTGAAATGCCTTTTGCCTCAATTCTTTAGGGTGAATATGCTTTCAGGTGAGCCATGTTCCACAAAGGTTTAATGCATCATTGAATAACAAGGCAATGCATTTATGAAGCTGGTACACTGGTACAGAAAACCAGGAACTGCAACTTAGCAAGCAAAAAAAACCTCAAAACATGGCAAACATCATTGAAGATATTAAAGATCTAAGAATTAAATACGTTGTTGAAGTTACTAGATACTTTCTCTTTTACACTGGGCGCCAGCCTGGCTCAGTGATAGCACTTTTGCCTCTGAGTAAGAAGGTTGTGGGTTCATCTCCCGCGAAAGGACTTGGAACCCATACGGTTTAAGCTGCTGGAGGTGCGCTGCATTGTCAGAGATGCCATTCTTTGGATGAGACACAAAATCAAGATTCCGCCTACATGTCCTGACATTAAAGACACTGGCGCTAATTGAAAAGTGAAGGGAGTTAGTTTCTCCTGGTGTTCTGGCTAACAATCCCCAAATAAAATGGGTCACTCACTCCATGGCTGTTTCCTGAACATTGCTGCGCACAAATTGCCTGCTGTGTTTGCCTACAAAATACACACAGTCACATTACTTTACAGTATGTGAAGCGCTTTGAGACATCTTGACAATGTGATAAGACGCTGTATCAAATGACAGGATTATTATTATTATTATAATGTATTGTTTGTGCTTAGGATGAAGATTCCCCAAGTGAAGGGCAAGTGATCAGGGCTCCACACAGAGGAGGAGAGATGTACTCGTTTGGCACACTCTTAGCCAATATGAATCGAGGCCCATTCGCTCCACAGGAAATATATCACCCAGAGGTATAGAGGCCCCATATTTTCTTATAAGCTGTTTAGAGTGATATGTGCTAAAACTGTAGGAGAAATGTCTTGTTAAGACCGTGACAATTTTTAAGCAATGCCAAGAATTCTATATACTGTTGGCACCACGTGCCTAAAATGTAGTGTAACGGTGAACACTCTTAAGGCTCTTTTGCATCATGCACTTAAACAGCTACAACTTGCATTTATATAGCGTCCCTCACGCAGGGTTACATCCCAGAAAGCTTGTGTTTGATTCAAATTCTCCCTTCATACATGTGAATATTACGGAGGAACTGAATTCTGAAAGAATTTAAAATAAAAAGATCTCCAATTTTCCTGGAGTAAATCCAAATGTGCACTACTTTAAATGTAAATCTTGAAATGTATACAACAGATAAACTTTCTCTCTTTCTCCCCCCTACTTCACAATGTCCATATGTGTCTGGACTTCATTCCCTCTTCCAAAGGCAACTATTCTCCATAGATGCTGCCTAACCTGCTGCGTATTCCCAGCGACTTCTGTTTTTATTTCAGATTTCCAGCATCTGCAGTATTTTGCCTATTATTTTCCTTTGGATATCTGTTGTCTACTTACTTGACTGTTGACCCCCAATGAGTTGGATTTAACAGGTGGTGTGTTCACAATTAACCCGTGAAACTTCTGCTCGCCTGGCTGTAACCTTGACTTGCCACGTGGAGATTAACAGTGGTTGTCAACGGCACCACCACAGAGCAGCCAGTAACAGAATTATTTTCTCAAAGTATTCGTTGGCAATTGCCTCTGTATAAACTGGCAAATCATAATACTGCTGCTCCTTCTGACTGTAACTTAATTTCATAGATAAGTAAATCAGTAAATTGCTCAATCCGTAGTTGTATTTTATCTGTTATGTGGGCTGTTATCATTTCGGGCTTGCAGATGTTGAGAACGATGCAAGATTCATGAAAAGCTCAGTACGCAGAACATTCCAGATGTGTCACAAGCCATTCCCCTGGACTCCACTTGAATCCTGGAAATTGCCACTGATATAGGGATGTGACAGAAATCCAGAGAGCCAGTGACAAATCCTTTCCAGATCTCCTGGACTGCACCCCAGTGAACTATAAACTGGCATAGATTTACTCTCCAGCCATTGGAGGAGCTGTGCACTATTTTCTTTTGATCACTTTGTTCTCCTTTACTGTTTTGAGGTTTCACCTCCTCCCGTGGCACTACTTTATTTTCAATTTCGAGCCCTTCACTTCTGTACTTGGGTTGTATTCATTTTGACTGCCTTGTTTGTGCAGAGCGTAACGGATGCTGAACCAGAGGCTATAACTCAGGCCATGGGTCGAAATCTACAGCTTCTTCACTCACTCCATAAAATTAGCTTTAGGTATAAACTAAAGGTATTGTTGAAGATTACAGCAGGCTTTTGGATCACTTCCATTGTCATTAACAGGAGTTAAAATTAACGCTGTTTGATGTCATGGGAAGGTTATACCCACCACCTTCTGTGTTTGTAAGTGAAGGGTATACTTGCATTATATTTGTGCAATGGATTATCAGGGAATTTGGCAGCTAGTGCAATGCAGCAGTTCCTTGCTGCTTCTCTCTATCTTATGCCCTTGAGTTTCACCCCTCAGTGCTATTCTTGCATCTACAACCTCAACTGGCTGCCATATTCCTGCCATTAATTATATTCTCTCCTGAGCAGGGCAGTGGTTTGTGATATCTGGTGGGCAGAGAACAGATCTCAGCAAAAATGATCAGCGTGAGGTTACTTTCCTTTGCTACAGAGTTGTTTATTGGGAGACAGTCAGTCAGCGAGTCAAATAAGCCACTTCAGACCCTTATGATACACTTCTTATTACGTTTATTTAAATTTACACTTGTAACCAGAGTGACATGCCCCTACAGTTAATTGATCTTGTTCTCAATATCCCGATTCGTTTTGTGAATTTACTAACTTCTCTCTTACGTTGTTTTGTGATGGTTATTTATAATGGTTAATTGTCAGCCTGTCTTGGTTGGTAGCCTCTGAGTCAGAAAGTTATGGATTCAAACCCCATGTTGCGGCTTTGAACTTGCGTAGTCGAGAGGCTGAATCTCCAATACAGATGCTGCATTACTTGAGGTCTCCTTTTGGATGAGATGTTAAAATGAAGGTCCCGTCTGCCTTTTCAGGTGGACAGTGAAGATCCCACGGCACAATTCAAAAAGAGAAGGTATCCCAGCCAACAATGGCTCCCAAATAAAATTGGTCACTCACTTTATAGCTGTTTGTGGGAATTGCTTTGTGCAAAATTGGCTGCCATCAAATAGACAGTGATACACTTCACAGTAAAACATCCTGTGAAGTGCTTTGAGACATCTTGACGATGTGATAAGGCACTATATCAAAATGTAAAGAGTATTATACTATTATTAAGTGCCTCGAAGTGATGTTTATCTTGGATGTTTTAAAAGGTTATTCTAAGTATACGTCTTCTCCAAAAGCTTAAATAAAAAGATGGGAACTAAGTGAATTACTTTAAGCATTCAGTTACGGGAAGCTGTCTCGTGACTAACAGCCCTGATATGATTAACAGCACATGTTTTCCATTTATACAGTAATTTCAATACAAAATGTCACATATAAGGGGCTGGCACCACAGCCACTTAAACAACACTTTGAGCATCAGATAGGATCTTGGCGGGGCAAACATGTGGCCAAAAGCACATGTGGAGAATTATGCTCATAAAATCCGCAAACACGTAAAATATACAATACGCAGGCAAAGGATAAAAATGCCAGATGAGGCCCTTCGTCTGCTTGTAGACCTGGCCAAGAAATACACTGCAATACAACAAAGAATGCCATGTAACTCCCTTTAACAGTGAATGTCTGTAAAAGAGCAAGAAAGACTTAATTGTGCAGAGCTTTCATGTGGCCCAGCTGTCTTGGCACTCTCTGTTATAACTTGTGCGTGCCACGGTATAAGAATCTCCCTCCACCATTTAAGTTTACAGTAAAGGATGCCATGCTGAACGTATGCTAACTCCAGCCTGTTTCATCTGCTCTGCACTTTCCACCCCACTACTGTCAGATGTGTTTTCGGCCACATTGCTTCCACTTTTTGGAATTTTCTTGCAAAATCCCTTCGCTCACTCACTTCCTCCTTCTTTGCTTTCAAAACCATAAAAGCCCAACTCTTCAACCGTGCCTTCAGCCCCTTCCTCCTCCCCCATCTAGTTCCCTGCTCAGGCTACCACTTCATCATTGTAATTGCAGTTTTAGTCATTCTTCTAAGTGAAAGACGTTATGTTGTTGTTGATTGGAAACATCTCAGTGCATCCCTACTTAGGAAGGAAAATCTTATACTGAAGTGAGGTGGAGTGTGAGTGTGTAAGAAGTAAGTTGATTGCACCAATATAGAATAGGTGCTTTTCTCAGGCGAGGCTTGCTGTTAATTGTCACCACTTTTAATTCCCCACTTATAGGAACATATAATTTACATGCAAAAGAACTTTAAAAAAGTAAATAATTGTAGGCAAATTGTTGATTAGGATCATCTACTTGTAACACTGTAATAGTGACTCTGAATCCTGATCCTTTATTACTGTCCCGCTGGATCTTACATGTTTATCCTCTTTCTCTTGTCATTTAGAACTCTGATGATGAAAATAGTGCCGGGCAGATCAGTGAGGGCCAGATGCCACAACTTACTGCGGCAACAGAGCGCATACTAACTGGACATTCACAGTACATGAATCCCTTTGCAGTGAATAGACATGGCACGTCCATCCAAAGAAGAAGACGGTTAACATCACCAGGGCAGCTTGGTTCTCAGACAGGTAACAAGTCGAGTTATCTCCTGCAGGAAAGCATCTCACAGAGACTTCCTGATCCTTAAAGTCAGTCATCAAGTAACAATTCCATAATATTCCTCCATCGTCACAGTTTCGCTACTCAGATCTGGCCTCTTACCATCCTACAAGCAGCGTATCTCCCTTACTCCCCAAACACATTCTTTTGAATTCACCATCAGCTATTTAAAAACATCCCGCATGGCTTCAGTTAACACATGCATCTCCCGAATTGCTCACAAAACATTGCATCCTTTTGAGCATTGCTTAACTCAGTCTGAAGCTATCTATGTCCTCCATTACCATTCCCTGATAATTTCGCATCTGGAGGACATCTCAAAGCGCTTCACAGGATGTTTACCTTAAAATGCAGCCAGTTATCTTATCCTGTAGCCAGGGTCATTGATGAGAGTGTTACACTGCTCCAAAAGGAAAATAAACTGCTCAAGTGTCCACTCTTAGCAATCTTTCTTTCCGCCTCTATGTTAAAATTAGAACATAATTATTCATTTTTGGAGGAGAGGAAACCCTTTGCCTCTTTAATTCTCAGATTATGAGGAGGACCTTCAAGCCTCATTTTTAATTTTGTCTTGTTAATCTTACAAGCTGCCTCGCTGATCAAATCAATTCTTTATTTCAAGGGCACATTGAGTATCATGGTGTCCTGGCCAACAATACCTCCAAAATAACAAAAAAAAATTGGTCATTCACTTCATCATAGTTTGTGGGACCAGGTGTAACTGCAGTGCGTGCATACATACGTAGGTGCTCTGTGACGCACAATACCACAGCACCACTTTGTCTCGGCACCCACCAGGTGTAACTGAAGTGAAGAACGCAAAACTGAAAATAATTAATGAACAATAGGTGATACGCAAAAACAAATATGCCCATGTCACTCCCAGTTGCAAGACCTTTCCGATGAGGTATAAATCAGGTCTCTATGTCAATCGGTTATTGAGACCCTTCTTGAAGCGCAGACAGACATTGTCGTTTTATTAATATAGAAGATTTAAAAAATTCCAAAAACAGATGTGCTTTGTTCTGCTCTCTGATAAATATTTATTGGACCATGGCGTGTTTGAGACAAAACTGCATCTTATATGCAAGCGAGAGACCTGAGTTCAGTTCCAGGCAGGGCGAAACCTTGGGCAAGTTTCCTTACTCCACACGCCTAATAATAATCCCTCCAAAACCAAAAACTATAATAAATTGGTCATTTTCAATCTACGACTGTTTGTGGGACATTGCTGTGTGCAATTGGCTGCCGTGTTCGCCCACAAATATACAGTCAATTTACTTTACATGTGTTCTGTGAAGCGCTTTGGGACGTCCTCCCGACGTAAAAAGCGCTATATCAAATGCAAGGATTATTATTATTATATATAACACCAATCAGTATGAAATTCTTCCCTTCTCACTCTCTCTTCCCCCTTTCCTCTTCCCCCCGCTACTTCTACACTGGAACTGAAGCAGTGAAGGAAGTTTTTGCTTCTGAACAGTAGCTGATGGCGAATTGAAAACTAAATTCAAATTTATTATATGTTTATAAAGGAGGTACAAAGCTCCATATCAATTTAGTACATTTAGTCAGAAAGAAAGTGGTAGAAATGTCTTTTTCTTATTAAAATTCTTATAGTCCACGTAATTAATTGTGCATTGTCCAGACCACCCCATGAAATCAATGCACTGTACAATTTTCGATATAGCAGTCCTGAGAGGTGAGAAATGTCTCACGTGGTGTCATGGAAAACATTTAAGTGCCCCCTGTGCTTGTAACAGTCACTACGTTTATTTTAATGCTTATCCCCTCACACGGATAACAAGCATTCACAATAGGGAAAGGGTTTATTTTACTTTGGAGAGAAACTACCCGCTCGTAATAGCTTGCTCACTGGTATCTTAGTATCTGTTACATTCCAAAAAGCCTGTAAGATGTCCCATAAATATGGCTGTGTGCGTGTATGTGTGTGTGTGTTCTTGTGGAGCTGTTCTCCGGGCCAACAATTTTTATTGAAAACACTTTACTTTGACACCTCGTATCTCTTAAAAACAAGTTTTCAGAAACGCAACTTAATTGGCACAAATTTAAAAGAAGTTCATCTGCAGTCCAAACCGATGCATGCGTTAATACAGTTGGAACCCAATTAGTTGTATCGCTGCCAGTAAGTCTGCTGCTTGGAGCAGTGCTGTCAGGAGAGGTAAGATGCCTTTGTTTGTAACTTTCATGTACTTGTTTTGACAAAGTCAACCTTTGCCGGGTGAGCTAAACCATTCAGTTCCATTGCATTCAAGAGACACTTTAAAAGATAAAGGGAGCAAGCATTAATGCTGTTTCAGAAGCATTTTGATTCAATTTAAATACTTCTCTTCCCCACCCCACTTCATAATAATAATCCTTGCATTTGACATAGTGCCTCATCACGTCTTCGAGATGACTCAAAGCGCTTCACAGAATATATGGTAAAGTGAATTGACTGTAAATTTTGTGGGCAATTCATGTCTTAGAATAGCAGGAACGTTAACCGTTTCCACTAGGAGTTTTCCAACCAGATCTCAAGAGAAAGGATCGAGTGTTAAGAAGCACAGCAAGTGTTGATATATTTATTGCTTGTGCTTTCTTTTGCAAAGACCTTTAACCCTCTTAAGCGTAAGCTCCACTGGTGGGCAGAGGAAGTGCAATTTATTTTTGTGATCAAACATTCTGAGTACAATTGATTCTTTCAGGTACGATGTTTCAAAAATTCAGGTACGTTTCTCCATCCCTCAGAAAATGATGTGTAACCATCTAATGCAAGGAATGGGAACTCTGGCAAATCTATCACTTCCTCTCTGAGAAGCATTTAGACCAATTGCAGCACCCTGACCTCTGCCTGAAATCGGTCAACTAAGCACAGGGCAAGAATCAAACCTGGGATGTTCTGGGGTTAGTGTGGCTACGTTTCACTCTTGGCAATGGCTATTTCAACTGACCTCTTAGGAGGTCATGCTCCACCTCGTACACATAATTCATGGTGTTAATTTAAATGGAGTCTGAAATGTCCCAGGTTTGATTTATGGTCTGTGCTGTGTTAGCTGATCTCATGTACTGCAGCACTAATGTGCTACATTTGGCCCCAACACCCTGGATGAAAAGGGGAAAGTTTCCTGCTACCAAAGCCTGAAATACTTCATGATGTTGGCCTTACAAAGAATTGCAGAAACAGCTTATGTCTGAATTGAAGACTTTTCCGAAATTCTGCACAACTTTGCATTTCAAGCAAGAACCAGGAGGAATTTGGGGCCTTCGGATTTCTGTTGGTTGACTCACCTACCCTGGCTCTAAAGTGAGGTATAATGGTCATTGGGGTGAGGGACTGCTGCCTGTGGAAACATCCAACAGTGGAAAGAGAATTAAATGTCTTCAGGAGAAAAGATGGCAAGAAAACATTGTCATGAAGGGGAACAGATGATAATGTGGAGATTTGGAGTCCTGTAGCGTAGTGGTTAAAGAATGTACCTCACAAGGAGAGGACCTGGGTTTGGTTCCTGGGCAGGGCGAAACCTTAGGCGTGTTTCCTTACTCCACATTCCTTTGTTTACCTAAGAGTAAGGAGGAACCTAGTTATTAGTCAATTGGCAAATTGCTTTCCAGGGATAATAATCCTTCCAAAAAAAAATTTGGGTCACTCAATCCACAACTGTTTGTGGGACATTGCTGTGTGCAATTGGCTGCCAGTTTCTCCCACAAAATACACAGTCAATTCACTTTACAATATATTCTGTGAAGTGCTTTGAGAGGTCTCAATGACTTGATAAGGCGCTATATCAAATGCAAGGAATTATTATTATAATAATTCTTAGATTTGGTATAGCACCTACCACGACGGGAGGACGTCTCAAATTGTTTCACAGGAAACACTGTAAAGTGGATTGACTGTGTATATCCTGGTGCTGTATGTCGTGTGGAAGGTTTAATAGTTGAATTCCGACATCACCAGAGAAGTTCTAATTAAACTGCCATAACCCAAATAGCAAAAATCCAATTAAAAGTTAATTTTCTTGGCATGTCTTCTTTAATGTAAGTGTTATTCATGCAAGTTGTCAGGTATTTCATTCATTATTGACCCCTTAATCCCCATTTCGCTATTGCCAGCACACACATTGTAACAATGATTGGCATCTTGTACAACAAGAATAATCTTGTTACTTATCCTTTCCGAGGTAACTTCTCATTTTACTTGACTGTGTTTAACCCATTTGACTAAACAGAAGTCTTTCTTTGAAAACCCTGCCTTTTGTGAAAAGAAAGCAAGCTGGTCAGCTTTATTCACCAAAAACCTGTTAAGCTTCCTGCAGGAGTCTTTTTAGTTTACGCTGTTTTTATACATCTCTGAAATCCTTTAATTCTGGCCAATAATCCTCCTCATGAATTTGTCATTCACTGCATGACTGTTTGTAGAGCATCCCTATCGCTTTCGCCTGAAAAATCAAGTCACTTGCCTGTAATATGTGAGGTTATTTGACTCCGTTGTTAGCATTCTCGCTTCTGAGTCAGAAGGTTGTGAGTTCAAGACCACGATGGGACTTTGAACTCACAATCCAGACTGACAATCCAATGCTGCTTTGTCAGAGTCCCATCCTTAAACCAGGGTCCTGTCTGCCTGTTCAGGTGGATGATAAAGCAGAAGGGAGTCTCCTGGTATCTTTGCAAATGATTCCTACAAAATACAGTCACTGCATTTTATAGTAAATCCTGTGAATTGAGATGTCCTCCTGATATGAAATGCGCTATATCAAATATATGGATTATTTATTTATTTCATTATATGCGAAGCGCTTTGAGACTTTTCCATGTCATAGTAGCAGGAAAAAAAATGCAATTTTTAATGTTTTTTATACATAATATAAGACCAACATTTCTTGAACCCTAGGAAGAAGTGAAAGATTATCGGAAGCCAGCTATGGCCCCATGAGTCTTGCTGAATTGGAGGCACAGACAGTCTTGGCACCTCGCACCAGACAGGTTATCGTGGCTCCACAGAAGACAGGAGTTAGGGGACAGGTAACATTTCCAGTCCATCCCAACTGTTATTTGAAGTGCAGCTGATTGCTGTTGTAATATGATAGCTTTAACTGAACAATGCAAATTAGTTGGAATGGAAGGAGACAGTCTGGACCAGCATTCAGTCTGGATAAGCCAGGAAGAGAAAAGAAGAAAAAAATAACAGTCCTTACATGTGAGATGTCACGCTTTTCACGTCAGAAGGACTACCCAGGATCTGGAGTTGAGGTACAGAACAGCCATGATCTAATAGAACGGCGGAACAGGCTGGAGGGATTGAATAGCCTACTCCTGTTCGTGTGTACTGTAAAGTGTAATGACTGTATTTTTAAACGAATTTCCACGAGAGTCATAAAGCGAATAATTAAGCTCTCCAAGACGCTGTCCGGCTGTGAAGGGCGTTATACAAATGCAAGTTGTTGTTGTTATTTAATTCCATCCAGAAAATTGTTGACCAGAACACTGAGAGAAACTCCCCTCTCAAAACATTGTAGCTGGCTGAGATTAGCTCATCCCCTCTGCTCAGTGGGTACTGGGTGCTTCATGTCCCCCAGCCCAACATGGGCAGTTGGGCTTTCAGCACATCTGCCCACATTCTCTGCAAGTCCATGCCGGAGTCCCCTTCAACTCGTTGCTTCCCTCACCTACTTAAAGACCAGCATCAAGACCTCCACTTTAACCATGTTTTCAATCATCTTTCTCCCCCTTTCCCCCCATCAACCTTGCCCCCACCCCCAGCTCGGGTGCAAACTTGAGTGTTGTACTGACATGAAAGGCAGGCACTATATCATTGTAAATTTGAATGTTATCATAATCTTGGCACAGATTTATGAATTGAAGCTGTAACCTGGTCTTTGGCTTTGTGCTAAAATGTCTTTCCCCAGTAGACCATCAGATGAGCAGCAATTATGGCCTCTTTGAAAAGGGATTTATAATTTGACGAACAATGGGTGTTATTGGGGCCCCAGCATGAATGCACTTAGGATCTCAATTGCTCCTGTTTCAACTAATTTCAGGCAAAACTTCTGCCGCATCTGCAGAGAGATGCGACAGAGGTTTTGGCCTCCCATTCAATCACATCTGGGTCCCAGAGGTCAAAGTTCAAGGTGCTAACTCATCACTCCTTCCAGGAGCCTGCCTGTTTAACACAAGGTTATATTCTGAATCCACACTGTGCAACATCACACAGAAGGGTAATGGGGAGAAGGAGCAATCATTGTACACATTAATCAAGTATTGGCAGCTTCACATCATCCCAATAAAGCTTCTGGACTAAATGCCACAGAGAGCACATCACAATGTCCCCTGTGTAATCCGCTTGCTGTACATCACGCCAATTCTACTCCAAAGAAACCTCTAGTGAATTCATCTCCTTGAAAGGACTGATAACCGATTGAATTAAATGCGAACCGTTCTTCAACTTATACCTTGGGTGAAACTGACCCACAGATCAATGAAAGTAGCTAAGGCACGTAGAGGAGAATTGCCTTTTACACAAGTTTAGTTTCATCCTTTGTGTAATTGTGTTGCCTCCATAATTTTATTCCAGCCTTTTTTGTTATCCATAGCAATTCTATTTGTACGAACCTCAGTAATCCCAAACACTTGAATCTACTGCAGTAGTAGAAGATCAGTTTGCTAAACTGACTGGGTTGTGCAAGGAACGGATTGATCGAGATAATCGAGTGTCTGCAGTAAGCTTCCCTTTAATTATGGGGCATACTGCGCCTGCACCTTTAATGCAGCGGGATTTGAAGAAATAAGAAGAAGAAAGAGCATTAGTCGGCTTGGATAAGTGAGCAGGGCAAATGATTGATATTCAGCTGATGCTTTTCTACCGTACTGTTTTTCAGTGTAGGCAAGGAATTTCAAACACTCGGCCAGTAATTTGCCTACAAAATACACAGGTGCTATACCACTACCACTACAACAACAACAAAAAATTGGTCCACAACTGTTTGTGGGATTCTGCTGTGCGGAATAGGCTGCTGCGTTTCACCCACAAAATATACAGTCAATTAATTTTACAGTATAATCTGTGAAGCGCTTTGAGATGTCTCAATTACCTGATAAGGGGTTATATCAAATGCAAGGATTATTATTATAATTATGTAATTCATATTCTTGACTTGTTTAGGGCGATGAAATCGCAGGGACTGAACAAAGACCAGCAATTACACATCTGCTGCTGGTCGAACCTGCAACCTTAAGTCATTTACAACCAAGTAAGTGATCTCTCAAACACACGCCTCCTGGTTCTGCTGCTAATTGTAATTAGAAAGGACACTCGTCAGGAAAACGGCAGCATAAATGGCACCTCATTCCAGAAAAGGCGTAAATTGGGGCACCTCCAGGGACCCCCATGGACGTCACTCTGACCCATGAGAAGTCGACACCAAACGGAAATTGCCTCACTGTGGACATCTTACAGGTCAGCTTGACAATACATGGGTCCTCCTGCAGGACGTGCTGTCCCTGGAGAGAAGGCCCTTCTACTCTTACCCCCTTAACACTGAAAGTGATTTATATTGATTTATACCAGTTAGCAAATGTTCAAACTGACTCTGGATCTTTCGAAGCTAGCAGCACGGTTTGCAAAGTTGTAAAAGCTGTGCATTGGGTGGCAGTGGTTTCCAAATTGTTACATGATTGAAAACATATTCAATATTTTAAACACGTCGTGCACCTTGTATCTATCGTTCACTTCGGTCCATTGTTTTGTTTGCTACATACATCTTTTTTTTTTGCTCAGTTTCAAAAGTTGTGTTTGTAAATGTTTGCCTTCCACTAGGGTACGGTTCGCAGGTGGCATCTCATGTGTGGTCACTATTCACGTGTGATCATATTCACATGCGAATAATAGCCCCTTGAGTGAGGTTCTGAGGAGTCAATGAACTGTTCCCCAGAGAAAGTGGGTTAAAAGTCCTCAGGAGGGAAGCAGAGAAGATTGGAGGAGAAAGAATTGGCAGAAAAAATTACATTTAATTTTTTTTATAACAATAATTTAATCTTCATTAAACAATAACTAATAATAACTTAAATAATAGTTTAATCTTTCATAATGTGGCAATAATAATCCTTGCATTTGATATACCGCCTTTTGTGTCGTGAGGATGTCTCAAAGCACTTCAGGAGTTATTGTGAAGTGTTGCCACTGTGTATTTTGTGGGTAAATGCAGCAGCCAGTTTGTGCTCAGCAGTAACCTACAAATAAATGGCTATGAAATGAATGATGAATTTTATCAGGAGGATTGCTGGCCAGGACACCGGGAGAAACTCCCTCCTCTTTTAGAATAGTACCATGGGATCTTTAACGTCCATGTGAACAGGCAAGTAGGTATTTGGTTTAATGTCTCATCTAAAATATGACATCTACAACAATGCAGAGTACAGCACTGCCTCAACACTACACTGGAGTGTCAGCCTAGTTCAAAGTCTACACGTGGGGCTTGAAGCCACAACCTTCTGACTCAGAGGCAAGAGAGCTATCGGATGTTTTGTTCCAGTCTAATGAATAGATGCAATATTTTGGACAGATGTTTAAGAAAATAAATTATTACAACTTTTATCATAGGATATCATTTTTAAATTAAGTGGGCTTAGTATTTAACACAAAGACTATATCGCTTTATTGCAGTAACATGCTGTGTACACGAGAGAGCAGAGTTCTCAGAAGTTGTCTCTTCTAGTTGTAATATTCTCTGTTAGCAGTAGATGGCAGTTGTGGTCAACTGTGGTTGTTAAGATAATCTTTTACACCTTCGTTTTCCAGCTATTGTTCAACCGTTTTCTTTTTTCCAAAATGCTTCTCATTTGTGAGTCGTGACGCTATTTACTTTCTGTTGGCACAACATCTCGAGAGAGAGAAGCTGCTGAGAAGCTGGACACCCAACGGCAATTAGCAGTGGCTGCTTCAAAGCTTGTTTTCCTCTTTTTTTGTCAAAATAAAGGAGCTTCAGGTGCTTTAATAAGTGTGAAAACACTGATCCTCAGAGCAACAAGGTACAGCTTCCCACCTGCGATTACCCCACACTGCGCAGCCCTCATCCCAGCTGTGTCCTTGAGGGAGGAGTTGAGAATAGTATGGAGGAAAATGGAATCTGTGTTTACGGATTAAAGTGGTAATAATAATCCTTGCATTTGGTATAGCGCCTTCGCTGGTCAGACTCTATGGGTGGTGGGATTGGAGAGACATCCTCCTGTGTCCAGTTCTAAAATGTCATTGTCAGAGGTTGGTGTCCGCTTGTTTCTTGTCTTGTGAGACATAAGCGCTCTGAGACGCTACCCTGCGTGAAGGGCCCTATACAAGTGCAAATTGTTGTTGTCTTAGAAGGAGAGTGGTTGGGAAGAGGCATAAAGTGCACTCAGAGCTCATTCATTCAAGCATAAAACAAACACTTTAATAATTGCGCCGACACTGCAGCTCAGTATTTTGGTCTTGTTTAAAGGAAATTACTCAGTGCAAATCGGCTGCTGCGTTCACCTACAACAAGTTGCATTTATATAGCACCCTTATTTAGCTTCTCGGAGCACTTAACAGTGACAGAGCCTGACGCCGAGCCAGGGCGGAGGTGACTGTGAGCGCGGTCGAAGAGGAAGATCTTCAGCCGTGACTGAAAGTACAGTCACCACACGTAGCGGTAAATCCTCTGAGGCACTTTCATAGGAACATAGAAACAGGAGTAGACCTTTCAGCCCCTCGAGCCTGTTCCGCAATTCTATTCGATCACGGCTGATCTGTACCTCAACTCTAATTTCAGACAGATGAATGACACTATACAGGGCTGTATAAAACGCAAGCATTATTATTTCCCCAACTAAAGGAAATTGTTCTCCCCTTAGCACTTGATTCCCTGGATTGGAAGACTGCCTGTGTTGAATCACCTGATGTATGCTTTGTATCAGCCTTCATCTAAACCCCATCTGTTCTTCATCAATCGGACTTCACAGCCACCAATTCTGCTTGTCCTTCCACTGTCCTGACACTCTTACTGCCTTGTCCATGCCACCCCCCCCCCCCCCCCCATCCCCTGCATCAAAAATTCTGTCTGGATAAGTCGGACAGCTGTGTTCTGCACCTTGGAACTATTACCGCAGAACCAGTGGTGTGGAATGTGCGTTGCGACATATTCCCACTGGTACCATGTGTACAGTGAACTGCTCCATCAACAGCTTTCCCATTAAACACGATGTTTATGGATCAACAAAAATCATTGTTTCGTGACCTAGTTTGCTGCATAGCGATAAGATGGGGGTGCAAGTTTCTGTTTCTTTTCTGACCATCGATGCTGCTTTCATCTAGTTCTTAGAAGTGGGTGTTTATCTTAGCCTTCTTCATCTCATTTATTCTTTCTCTCGTCTAACACTTATTTAGCTTTTGTTCTTTTGAAATCTTGAGACTATTAAATCAGTTCTGCTGATCTGGCAATTCACTCATGCCAAAATCCCAGACAATTCCCTACTGTCTTCCCTTTCATCCTTAAACAGTGTGCTTACCCCCCTCTCTTCTCTCCCCTCACAGCTCAATGGATAAATGCACCATTTGTTGTTGCCCTGAGCCGTACAGACTGGGGAGGTCTGAGGCAGGCCTGATCCCTGGTTTGCGTTAGTTAGCTGATCTCAGCCAGGGAGTTAGAACAGATTTGCAATTGCTTGATCTTCCCTGGGCTGGGGAGGGGAATCAATCAGTTAGGATTTCCACTGCGATCAAGTGAAACATGCTGGAAAAGTGTGCGTGTGTGAACATGGAGAGGGGGCAAAGCTCCCAGTGGACATATGTTGCACACTGTTTGGGTTCATGTGTGAAGAATGGATTTTAGAGTCAGGGCTCGTGCAACCATTTGGTGCTGCCTGAATGCAGGAGAAGAGAGGGAGCAATGATGGACTTCTCTCTGTGCAGGAGGTATTACAGACCTGTAAGAAATTTCAGCAGCCTTTGAATAAGCCTATCCTGAAAAATACATTTGAAAACTTTTGATTGACATCTGGTCCATGGTTTAAAGTGCTGAGTGAAACCACCTCATTGATGCAGTTCATTTCTTCAGATAACTTTGTATAATCCTGTATTCTTTCGAGGTTTCTCGGCAGATGTTATTTGTGCAGCACCACAACCAGATCTGCGCTGTCCTCACCCTGCACAAAATCCCTGCATGAATCTCACACAGGCCTGGCTTAGCCCCATGTGTAAGGAATTAACAGCGATGTTACTAAATTCTGCTAAACTGCAACTATCCAGGTGAAGAACTACAAAAGCTAGAGAAAGATTCTCATTCTGCAGGTCCCCATCAGTCTGTGGGTCCAGCTCCAAATCTCGATAGATTTTGAAACGGGAATTTTATTTTTAAAAGAATTAAAATCGTTCTGTTACAATAGTGCGTTATTTTTTCAGTGAGATCTAAAGGAACTTTCAGCTTCACTGACTCTGCCCATTTGTCTGTGTCTCGTAATGGCAGATAACTTTAGAAAAGAGTTGACAAATGGGGAGCAAATGTATTTGTACAGCGGGTGGGAGGAGGGGAGGAAGGACGTCAAGTCATTAAATTAAGTAGCAACATTTGCAGTGATTTTTTTAAACTCAGTTTTGTGGCTTGGTTGGGCTGTTTCTTTTAAAAACGAAAACTTTATTTTCTTTGAGAAATAAGCTCAAAAGAGGTCAAGCAGACATGATGTATTGGTGCTTGCCTCCCAAAGGAATTATCACTCAGTTGAATTTCTTGTACATTACTGTATCTCGTTCTTGTTTATTTTTACAATACTTCCTGCTGAGTTAGCTGTGTGATGGGACAAAAAGAGAGGCCCAGGCACTAACAATATTGTTTTATACTGCAGCATTGCATGGGTTGAAGTTTATTTGCGGTCATTTTTTTTAAAAAAGGGAAAATGAGTGTTGTTTTATATTCTAGAACAAGTTTCAAATCAATTGGATCTCCCAAAATATTTATCCCCAAATATTTACATTTATAAATTGAATTTAATTCAAGAAAGAAGCTTGTTTGTAATCAGCCTTCCGTTAAGAGTGCTGTTGGTTTGGTCACTCAATCCACGACTGTTTGTGGGGCAATCCTATGAGCAATCGGCTGCCACGTTTCACCCACAAAATATACAGTCAATTCACTTTACAATATATTCTGTGAAGTGCATTGAGACGTCTCGACAAAGTGCAAGGTTTATTATAAATGTACTAAAATTGTAAAATTGTACACGCGCAACACTGCAGATCATCCTCTCAATTACACCTTCAGTAACATGGGAGGGTCGATTTTTCCCCTGTTTTTGTTCAGCGCTGCTTGATGGCGGAGATGAGACCAGTCAGAATCTGACCTTATCTCCACTGCCACCAACAGAGATTCAGCTCCCTGGGTGACTGCAGCTTTTATCACCATCCATCGGACAGGACTCCAACTGGGCATGAAATATTTAAAACAAATATAGCAGAGTTCACGCAGGCAGAAATACCAGCCGACTTCTCCCTGAAGTCTCCTGGGGATGACCCTGTGCATAAAATCCGCTTGACAGATAATAGTTTGTACATTTATTTTATTAATTTCTGCCAGAACTGGGCAGCGGTGAATCCACTGTTTTTCTGGAGCAAAATAGCACATCTGGAGTCTTTAGCTCCTCTACACCCCTGTGTCTCTTTGTTCCATTGAGGAGAAAGGAAAGAAGCCCATTGAGCCCACTCTTGGGTTCATTTCCCAATTCCACTTCCCACTCTTAACTAATTCTCCCCTGTGTTTGGCCACCCGGGGGGGAAGGAATTCCCCCTGGGGCTACATTGACTCTATTTGTGTAGCATTTCAGACCATCCAGAATTTGGCAAATCATTGAATTCATTCTGAAACTTGAAGCTGTTTTTCTGCAGTACGTATAGTAAAAATAATAATAATCATCATCATCCATGCATTTGAGATAGCGCCTCATCATGTCATCGTTGAGACGTCTCAAAGCACTTCACAGAATATAGAAGAAGATTGACTGTGTATTAGTGTGTTGGACAGCAGCCAATTGGGCCACAGTCGTGGATTGAGTGACCAACCTTTTTTTGGATGGATTATTACGCCTGGAAAGTGACCCGCCAATCGACTAACAACTGGGTTCCTATTTACTGCTAGGTAAACAGAGGTGTGTGGAGTAAGGACACTTGCCTAAGGTTTCGCCCTGCCCGCGAAACTAGCCCGTGTTTCTTTTAAAAAAGGGCTTAAAAATTAACACTGTCTTAAGAACTTGCCAACCTCTTTAATGCTAAGAAAATAGTGTTAGTCTAGCCCAGGTGGAATTTCTGCTCTCCTACTCCCCCCCCCCCCCCCGTGTTCTTGCTAGAGAATTATCTGCATGTACTAATTTCATCTTGGCCTGGCCAGCAATCCCCCTGACAAACAGTGGGCAAGCACATCAGGGCAGTCTGTGGGACATTGTTGCATCCAAGTTGGTTGCTGGGTTCGCCAACAAAATACACAGTCACTGGGCTTTATAGTATATCCTGTGAAGTACTTCGAAAAGTCTCAACAGCGTGATAATGCACTGTACAAAATACAAGGGTTATTATCTTCAGCATTATATTCAGAGCCACTCGGGAAGGTTGGTTTAACTAAGATTCGTGAAACCGCCCTGAACTTTCTGTTCAGTCTTCATTTGCTTGATGCAATTCAGATCTGTTTCAAAAGCAAGATGCACTGTTTGTCTTCTTACCAGAAAGCCAGAAATTTTTGCACAGAACATTTTGATAAATTGGACTAGAGGGTCAGTTTTATTAGAGACATGAAGGCCAATTTTCCGGGACTTTTCCAGACAGCCTTTCATCATTTTATTGGCTTTTCTCCCGACGTTGTTTTCGTGCCCCCGATTTGAGCCTGAAACTGCCTGCGTTTATTGTTTTTACTGAGACCAGTCATAGCACCGAAATAGAGGAACAATGCAGCAAACTGTGGAAGCTGCTTTAGGACGTTGAGAGCTTACAAGTGTTCTGACTTTAATCACTCAGCTAATAGCATCGCAGTTTACCAAACAATTAATCCCACCAGGGATTGCTTGGGATATCCATGATGAAATGGAGGGATTATTTGTAATTGTGGGAAGCAACTGCCTGTGTTTCTCACGCATGTAAAGCATTTCTGTTGCTTCTGGAACGCCCTGCCTCAATCCCTTTGCCTTGCCCCCCCCCCTTTATATCTATCCGTAACTCCAGCCCTGATACCTGTCTCTTCGACCACGCCTATGGTCACCTCCCCCTTTGCTCACTGCTAGCCCTGCCTAAGTAGCACTCAGAGATGCTATCTATCCTTTGTGTAAAGCGCCGTATACATTCAAGTTGTTGTTTATTAGATGAAAGGCTGTCTGGAAAAGTCCCGGAAAATTGGCCTTCATGTCTCTAATAAAACTGACCCTCTAGTCCAATTTATTAAAATGTTTTGTGCACAATTTTGTGATATTTCTAAATTGTGAAATCTAAGTGGGGTCTCCTTCTCCAGGTGGACACCAAGTATATCACTCCGATTCAACATTGATTCCGCTCAAAAATATATTGAGTTGAAGTCACAGACTTCTGGATTTCCTATTTAGGAAATTGGTTAAGAAATCATGGAAAGTTGACCCCCCGGTTTTTCAGTTAGAAACCTTTCAAAAAATGAGCCTTCAGTTTAACATGGGGTAATAGGGTTAACTTATGTGTGGGTTTTTAACCTGCAAGTTCTGTATTGGATCATTTGTTTCCTGCTCTTATTGCTTTTACTGCATATTTTCTGAACAATGAAGATCAGGAGGAATGCTACATTCTGTTAAACGGTGGATTAACGCTACTGTAATGGAGCTTTCACTGAGAATTTCCTGCCCACTGCCTCAGAGGTGCCTATCCAAACACTTACCTCTGCAGCTAGTCTTAGGGCCTCCTTTTCCTGGAACTCGTCTAACATATTTAGAAAACTATGCAGTGCCAGCTTTGCAGTTTATGAAACCTCTTTAAACCGCTCTAAATTTGTGGCTATCAAAAGCCAAAGAAATGCCATCTTGTTCACATGTCTTGGCTGACGCCTCGTATTGCCAATGTATTAAGAAGCATCAAATTACAAGGATTATTTCTAAGTGTTCACAGCGCAATGTAGCACGTACTGAGTCACCACAAGCACGCAATCTTGTGTATTTCCAGGAAATAATAGCAGCTGCTTTAAATTGTCACTATTAACTGGATCACAGGCGTCCATTTATTGCACCTGAATGGCGAGATACGTTTTGTTCTGCGAAGCAAGTTTCCTTGAGGTTTAGTTGCAGAAAACCATTGTCATCAGTACTTGAAAATGGGCCACAGTGAGTTAGTGGTCAGTGCCTTTAGATGATCTAAGTACCTGGAACTGGCGGCAGTGTTGGAGAAGGCTGGGCCCAAGGCAGAAGTACATTTTCTGGCCAAGGAACAGTTTTCGTCCCTTCTCAGCAGATCAAAGCTGAGAAATACCTACTTAACAGAATCATGTGGTACTAGATTTCAGGCCTAATTTACAAAGTACAAATTGCTCGCTTTAAGGTTAAAACAGTTGGAGACACAATGACCAGGAAATGAATGGACTTACCTGCAGAGTGTGCTCGACCTGATGAATATTACTGAATACAAGGAATGCATTAAAACTATCGCAAATTTTACCCCGTTATTTCCCTGTAGATGTTTTCATTTTTATATCGTGCTATTGTTAAGACAGTGAAGACAAATATGATGGCTTAGTTGGTAGTATCGCTGTCTAGAGCAAAACTGAGTCAGACAGAGCAAGCACCTGAATTACATAGTTACATGAAGTCATACACACAGAAATGGGCCATTTGTCCCAACCAGTCCATGCCAATGTTTATACTCCACATGAGTTCCAACCGCATCCAATTTCCCTCTGTTGTACCTTTTCCTTCTCCCTCAGGTATGCATCACATTTTCTCTTAAATACATTGATGTGATTTGCTTCAGCCATTGCTTCTGGCAGTGTGTTCCACATTCTCACCACTGTATATTCCTGTCTGTTTTCTAGCTGGTTTACATTTAAGTCCTATGCTTTTGGATTCACCAACAAAAGACAGGTCATCAACATCTACCTTGATCCAGGTGTATCCAGGTTTTCGCTGAATTTAGCTTCTTTCTGCTTGACAAGAGGTGGGGTCGACACACTGTGATGAGTTTAGTTTGTTCATGTGTACTGTGAAAAGTTAATCTAGGAGATGTGAAATATGAAAAGGATGAAAATCAAGTGGTCTTAACACATTTTATCTAAGTCAGCAGTACTATTTAACAAAGACTAACCCAGCATCAACTCTCTTTATTAACAGGTACGCAGGGTGACATGGATCAGATGCGCGTTGAACCAAACATCTATCTTGGGTCACAGTTTCCAGGTGAGGTGATGGTCAGACCACCAACGTAGTAGCACAGATTGCTTTGTGAAGGCTTGTTTTGAGACTTATCTTCGTCTGCCCACGATCCATTTCAAGGAGTAAGAATATAACACCACCTGAGCTTCAAAGGTGTCTCACAAAACAGCCTGGCTTGAGCTAGTCTTTGTGTACTCAAGAAAATTGTCTTTCGAATGGAAAGCAAATCAGTCTGTCAGTGCTCCTTGGAAGTTTAATAACGTTGCATTAAATGGCCCCAGGTGCTCCATTGAAGGACATTGGGAACGGCTCTTGTCCTCCAAGAATCTGCATCCATTTAAACAGGCTGAAGGCAAAGCAGCTGGAATCCAGCATCAAGAGGGAACATGTAAATAGTATTATCTGAGTCTTTCAGAAGGGCAGAAACCCTCCTGTTTTTACAGGTGTTTCTAGTTCACCAGTTTGTTTCCAGAAGGCTTGTGGCTGCCCTCTGATTATTTTCGTTTTGTCCTCTCTTTGTTAACAATGACACCGCAGTGTGTTGGACAGCACCTGCCCCCTTAACAGTCTCTGTCAATGGCCTCCCAGTGGTTCAGAACTGCTGCTCACGCAGTCAAGCCTCTGCTGTTTGCATGGACTGATCAGAGCTGTGCAGAGGCTCGGAGGCTATATTGTGGTGTTCACAAAACTGCTCTTTGCAATCTCTAGAAAAACCCTTTAGAAAACATCACAAGTAATAGATGGCTTAAAACTGAAGTTGTGCGTCCCATTCCTTTTCCAGATCTAGATGTTAGACGATCCTTTCCTCCCCCCACTCTCTGATCAGGTTACTGAAAGAAGAATTTCACTCACTAGACTGGAAATTGAATGGTTTTATTAATAATTGTGTGAGCTGAGGTGACTTGATTCACAGCCATATGTAATTTCCTACGCCAGGCTGGGTTGGATTGAATTTGAATCCGCCTCGCCGCACCCGACCTCTGCAATCCTACCGACCCTGACACTCCTTCTGCTCAGGAAACACCTGGTTCATGCCCCCTGCTTGATCTGCCCTACCATTGGTGGGCAAGCTTTCAGCTGTTCTGCCCCCGCCCCACTCAGATTCCCTCCGCCTTGCCCCCTTTCCTCCCTCACCACTTCTAAAGCCCTCCTTGACTTATCTCTTCAACTGTGCTTTGGGTCTTCTTTTTCTCTCTGCCTCTCACCCTCCTCAGCTCTTCCTCCCCATACACACAAAGTCCAATGCCCAGTCAGCTGCGTGAAGCACTTTAAGATGTGCTCCTGACGTGAACAACGCTGTATAAATGTAAATTGCTGCTATTGTTGTTGTCACCTGACCTGGTCCAGAACTGCTGTGGGGCTCAGTAGCTCTACAACATGGATGTTATAAACCTTGCCAGGTTATTGGACTTGTATGAGAAACTGTGTGACGCTGCAATGGGAGAACAGTGAGTGGGTGTTCTGGAAGGCTCACATTTTAGGGCCTTTATCAACTCTCTTGTGATTTTATGAAATTCTTCTCCCGTTTTGTAGTCCACTTACTTCATTTATTGGCAAAATCAGTAATTTCACATCTAGGAGTTATTATAAGCATTGAGAATCAGGACCATGAACCTTGGGGAGGGGGGGAGTGGGGAATGACATAGGTAGTAAAATCTATTTAAAGAGAAAGAGCTATGGGAGTGACATTTTGTAAAAGTAGGTTTCATTGTTAAAATGAGTGATCATCACTCTTAATGCCTGGTATTAACCTAGCAGGTCTGGTTTGGACTACACGTTGATGAAAAATTATTATATTAGGTCTTCCCTCTACTCCCCCCCCAATGTATTCCTCTTCCCCACCTCCAAACCCACCTCCCATCCATCCATATGTTTTCCCGTTCACCATTTCTGTCTCTGATGAGCCAGGTGCTGAAACATGATGTTTTTTTCACCTAATCCAAATGCAGCTCTGCTCAGGTTCACTATAATCAATAATGTTGATAAGGACAATACAAGGGCATTCTCTTTGCTTAATTCAAAGGGCATTGCTTATGTTACCGGAGAGATTTCTATCAGGAGCTGAAGTACAGGGCCGTAAATTAGAAGTGACTGAGTTTATGCTTCGAAGTGGTTAGTGAGCTGAAGTTGATTAATGGGTCCAAAATTCAGTCGCTTCAATGCCAGTGAGGGCAGTTGGGTCCCAAACTATTTAACTCTCTAAGTTCTGCATTGCCAAGTATAGGGACGTCTTCCCGACATGAAAGGCGCTCCACAAATGTAATTTTGTTGTTGTTGTTGCTTTAGTCATTGTTTAATGCTGAAAGGTTTAGTGATTTGCAGAAGGTAAAAAAATCACTGAGGTCGAATTAGTGTTTTTCTTAACAAGATTCCTTGATAAGGAATTCTTGTTGACCCACAGGAACTGTGCTGTGAAGTGGAGCTCACTGGAGTGCAGTTGCTGTCAGTGGGAGTGATGTACTTCCACAAATGAAAGTAATCCCTGTTTTTTCACAGTTTCCTCATTAAGAAAACACTGGTTAGGCCTCAGCTAGATTACTGTGTTCAGTTCTGGGCACCACACTTTGGGAAGGATGTCAAGGCATTGAAGAAGGTGCAAAGGAGATTTACCAGGATGGTACCAGGAATGAGGGACTTCAGTTAGAAGGAGAGGCTAGAGAAGCGAGGATTATTTTCCTTGGAGCAGAGGAGGTTAAGAGGAGACTTAATCGGAATTTTCAAAATTTTGAGGGGATTCGATTGGGAGAACAAAGGCAAACTATTTCCACTGGCGGAAGCCGATTCAATAACAACAAGATTACATTTGTATGACACCTTTCACGTCGGGAGGATGTCCCAAGGTGCTGGAAATAACAACTTTTAAGAGAGAAGTAGATAATTATTTGGGGAGGACAAGTTTGCAGGGCTATGGGGAGAGCGCGGGGGAGTGGGATTGATTTAGATAGCTCTTTTCAAAGAGCCGGCACAGACACGATGGGCCGAATGGCCTCCTTCTGTGTATAATTCTATGATTCTATGATCTAAGAACTACTGTAAATTTAACTCGCGATTCTTTTAGATGAGACATAATTCAGTTCTGATTTATCTATTCCCAGTCCACTGGTTTACTGGACTAATTTATGTCAGAGTCTATGATGAATCCCATCCTGATGATCCACAATAGAAATATGTTTTTAGAGCTGCTGGCATTTTTGACATTGTGTTAATATCCAGAGTATTCATTTATGATGGCAGTTGACTGCTTTCTTTCTGTCTCTTTCCACATCATCTATTACTTTCCATATCAACTACAATTTATGCAGCGCCCTTTACACGGGGTAACGACATGGAGTGCTTCACAGAAACAGGGCCTGATGGCGAGCAGGCACAGGAACAGGTCATTCGGCCTAACTATTCTGCGCTGGTGCTTATACTCCACATGAGCCCCCAACCCATCCTATTTCCCTCTCCTGTTCTCCTCTATTCTTTTGTCGCTTGTTCTGAGTGCTTTGACTTTATCTTTTGTATTTCTCTCTGTTAATATTTCTCTTTTTTTTTCTCACCGTCTACTTCCGCTCTCCTGAATGAGTTTGACTCCTTATCACTACAACTAAGGTAAAGTTCCATGGGCGATGGACATCCTCTGCTACATCGTCTAAATAGCCACATTGCTGAGTGTTGACATGTGGTGTCAGCAACATTTGGCCACAGGGGCATCACAGCCAAACCCAATCCTGCCTCTGACCTAACATCCAGCAGGGCTCAGCTGGCTCAACTAACTCAGCACTAGATATGAACGTGCTGTTGTCTGTGAGCCTTTACCCACCTTCTACGTCAAGCTTTCATCATTCAGACACTGGTTGTATGAGTTTGTTTTTGGTTTTAAAGGTACAGAGGCTGAAACAAACCTACAGTCAAACCTCCAGGCGTCTCCTCTGAAAATGTCCGTAACTCTACCTTCCATGAATGAAGAAGAGCAGTGTGACAGCATCAGCACCATCGATGGGGATGACACATCTGGGGCCGACATATTCTGAATTTCAGAGACAATTACAATCTGGATTCAGTTGCATCAAACGGGTCATTTTAACTTTTACCTTTTAATGCATTGTTTTGATAAATTTCATTAACCTCTGAAGAGACTAATGATGACAGATAGAAAACAGAAAGTCTTTTGGGAAAAAATCCCGGTTTGCATTATTTTGATAGCTTGTTTGTATTTTGATAGCTTGTGTGTTTTAATGACCAATGAAAAATAAATCAAAGTAGTTTTCTACAAAGTACATCTTCTCTTTGCTGTGAAAAACTGAGTAACAGTGCATGATCAGGAAGCGTCATTTGGTGTCGCCTCACTCTCTCAAGCCAGTGTTATTCAATGTGGGTGTTGGACTACAGTGCACAAGGTGGATGTGTTCTAGTGACATTTACCACTTGTTGGAACTTCCCCATCCTTCGGAACTCCATCCTACAGTCCCTTCGCCTCGCCCCCTATCTTGCCTCCTTCAAGGCCCGTCTCCTCTTCGACCGCATCTTCGGTCAATCTCCTACCCATACCCTCCCTGCCCCTTCTGATCCCAACCCCCAGCTCAGGTCCAAATCCCTGATTGTCCAGAGTCTTGAGAAGTCCTCCCGACGTGAAAGATGCTTTACAAATATAAATTGTTGTTGTTGTTGTTTGTACAAGCTGAAAGTGAGGATTTAATTATAAGACTTGCTCCTTTTTCACCTTTTACGCCTGTTATAATCACAAGATTTCTTTCTGCAGAGCCTGTGAAAACTACAGGAATGTTTCCCTGAATTGTGCAGCAATCTTTGAACATTTCTTGAATAGCAAGGAAAGTTTTTTCTGTGTCCTTTTTTAAAACTACAGACACAGAAAGAAACATTGAAGTGAAGTTCCCCGAAATGGTTTAATTGGTACAGACACTGTCGTGGTGTAAAACTAAGCCACACGGGGAGGAAAACTCGCAGATTTGAGCCTGAGCTTGTGATCTCAGATAGGCCAGCAGTAGGGGTGCTGCAATTGGCCTCGGTTCCTGTCACTATGCATAACAGTAACTATTGTGAAGCGCTTTGAGACTTTTGAATGTTAAAGATGCTATAAACATATGAGATCTTTGTCTCGCTGCAGTGCCATCTTCGGGCAATTGCAAGAGGAAGCTTGCAAAGTGCCAGTCTGCAACAGAGAATAGGAACGCTCTACACCACTTGATCGTCCGTCTGTCTTGTCCTGTCCTTATCTTGATTCAGTTTTAGCACAGCGAGCTGAGAGGGTGAATATGAGTGGAGCTGTGGAGAATGATTGACAGGTCCAGGTGATCCTTCTCCTCACACCCTCCCTTTCCCTCCCTTGGTCACCAGGGAGCTGCTTTTAAAAGGATTTGGATCAGTACAATGAGGCTCTGTAATCTTCTCTTCAGCTGTTGCCTTTTAACAGCAAGTTGACCGGAAACCTAAGAGAGACTGAATGCGGGTGCCCTGGCACGCTCCAACACTGAGGGGCAGGATGAAGTTATGCATCCCCCAATCTGACACTTGGCAAACTTCCTCACAGCCGTGCTGGAGGCTAAGTGCTTCCCACAGAGAGGGAGGGGACGTCAGAGGGATGCAACCCATTACCAGGCAGCCGCCCCACAGAGTAACACTGACAGAAGCTCTGGAGCAAGTTTCCTGCCTGAGATCTCGGCTGGAGAGAGGAGGCGGGATGGGCAGGGGAGTGGGGGGAAGGTCGGAAAACAGGGTTTTAAAGTGGAGATGAAAAGTTTTATCAACAAAGATAAAAGTAACACTCTTAAATGCAGCGTGCGTTTAAAACTTCCATCAGCCTACGAATTTTCTTGCAGTTTTTCCGAGAATTAATCGATGAATATTTTTTATTGTTATAATTTGCTTTTTCTTGTTCTGAACTATAGGTCCATACAATGTGAATGATGTTGCTTGCAGTTAGTTCTAACTTGAACATAAAGAGTACAAAGAACAGACTGTGCTTCTTCAAGCTCATGGTGAATGCTGTCTCGGCAGGGCATGTTTCCTCTTTCTCTGACAATCATTCTTTTGCTCTCTTTCCTTGTCTCTCTCACTCTCTTTCTCTGATACTTTCTCTTTTTAAAACTTGGACATATGACGCCTTTGTCCATTGTTTTGTGGTGAAGCTTTTTGATTTTTTTCATTAAAAAATTGTGTTCACTACCCGCATAATAATAATAATAAGTTCCCTTTTCAGCTTTAATCTGTCTATTTCTAGCTTTGATCTCTCATTTTTCTACACTCTGCCCCTTGATCTGCCAGCACCAGCCTCACGATGCTTAGGCGTTGAGTCAGCCTGTCTGCCTGCCAGCACAGTCATGTGCATGATGTACCTCCAGCCGATACAGTATTGATCTATAGTACTGCGGTCACTCTTCTCTACAGTATATCTCCCACAAGTAAAATGTTCTCTTTAACTTTCCAGTTTGAAAGAAGCGAAAACCATTAAAGAAATATTGTGCAAACAACACAATATGCAAGTATGTGAACTAAGAGCCTTTACTGTCAGACAGGGCCTTGGATCGATGTCTCATCGAAGGACAGCACCTCCAACAATGCAGTCACCCCACCCCAGTAGATTGGTACTGTACTGCATTTGTGTTGGTACAATGGTGCATTTCAACATGTTTCTTGATAATAATAATTATTCTTGCATTTGATATAGCACCTTATCATGTCAATGAGACGAAAGTGAATTCACTGAATATTTTGTGGGTGAAAAGCAGCAGCCCACTGTGCACAACATTGTCCCACAAACAGTCGTGGATTGAGTGACCAAATTATTATTTATATTATTTACTTATTTATAAATTATTATTTATTTTATTTACCTACAGAAAGTGATTCGCCAATTGACTAACAACAGGGTTTCCTACTTACCGGTAGGTAAACACAGTCGTGAGGAGTTAGGAAACTTGCTTAAGGTTTCACTCTGTTCGGGAATCGAACCCAGATCCTCTTGCTTTGTTCTCACAAAAAGTGATCTCTGTAAAAAAAATTCTGGTCTCATTCCAAGAGCTCCTTGTTCATTGCGAGCACACAGCTGGGGTTGGAATTCCTGGCAATTATACAGTGTATTTTATTTGGAAATATTTAGTGAATGCATTCCCAAACAAACCTAATCAGTAAAGTGATGTTCCACTGAGACTTTGCAAACAATCCCTTCTTTATTGTTTTTATTAAAAACTGACAATATCTAAAATAAACATTATTTCAAGCATTGAAAACACCCTTCAAGGCACACCACAAGCAAGGAACGCCCTACAACTGTACACTCGATTTTGAGAATCCTGGGAATATTGCTTGGTATTCTCCTGACCTACTTTCCATAGATCCCAATGCAGGATTATTGTGTTCTACCCCTAGGCCCGTGAGCATGCTGTCTTCCAAAATCTTATTCCTAGATATGGAGGTTGCATTGATCTTTAGTGTTAGTTCCTCAGGGCATGGGGAGGGGTGTCCACCTGGGGAGGCACAAGATCTACGTTTCCAGGTTTTGCTCCAGATTTAGCTAACAGAGCTCTTTGTACGCCTGCCCCCTTCACATGGGATACTGTTGAGAATTGCTCAGGAGTACTATTGGAGCCCTTTCTTGCCCTTTAGAGAAAGGCGGATCAGTCTTCCAGCTGACAGTGGTCAAATGAGACACAATCTGTAAACCTGTGAACGCTGAAGATACATACAGTCAACAGGTTTGTGCAGGTGGGTACAATGGAATCTCTCAGACGCAATCAACTGTATCAAATGAGTCTCTAAACCACTCACCATCAGAAAGCCTTAGAGAAGAGGCACCAACATGCTGACCCATTTAACAAGTTAACTGTGAAAATGTGGCTGTGCTTAAGAATTTTCCAAAATGATGCATGATCTACATTTTTGAGCAAATGAGGTGAAGACAGGAGAAAAGCAAATGAGATGAAGACGGGAGAAAAGGCCGGCACTATGAACCTTTTCTCGATGTTGTGCCTTGGATATTTGACATAGGAGGTGTTTTCCTGTTTACGTGACCATGATAATAATAATCCTTGCATTTGATATAGCGCTTTTCATGCCTTCTAGACGTCCCAAAGCGCTTCACAGAATATACTGTAAAGTGAATTGACTGCATATTTGTGGGTGAACGCGGCAGCCAATTGCGAGCAGCAATGTCCCACAAACAGTCGTAGATTGAAAATGACCAATTTATTATTGTTTTTTTTGGAGTGATTATTATTAGGCGTATGGAGTAAGGAAACTTGCCCAAGGTTTCGCCCTGCCTGGAATTGAACTCGGGTCTCTCACTTGCAAAGCGAGTGCTCAGACCACTTAGCTACAGGATTCAAATGATGATGAAACTCAACCTGAAGTCCAAGGAGAGAAGCAAGGCTACATTGAGTGTTAAAAAGAATCAGTGCGTGCGTTTCTACATTTACAGGACATTGAATTGCTTGCAGGTACATTGCAACAATCATTTTGTGCTGACCAGGCAGAAGCTATCCTTGACACCGCTGGCTTTCAGAGTGGGAGATCCGCTCAGGCACTAAATGTATTTAAAGTTCTGTAAATGTAAGAGAATTACAAGGAGAGGCTAAAGAAAATAGGAAGAAAAGAACACCCAAAGCTGATCATATTGAAGTATTCTAGATCCTAAAGGATAGAAATAAATACAACCCTAACAATGTTTAACATGGTCAAAAACTAAAGGGGCACAGTCAGACACAGAAGAGGGAAGGTGAACACACATTACAGATTTAATCTGTAAACCGGTTGTTGTAATGGGAAAACGAGTGGGTTGATTTCATTTTCATATGTACAAACCTGTACCAGACTTTCAAGCCATCCAGTAGTTCTTAACAGCGAATTGCTTGATCTAAAACGGTCAGCATTTTCTGCAGCTCATGCAGCCTGGAAGTACAAGATTCACTTTACAGTATATTCTGTGAAGTGCTTTGAGACATCTCGACGATGTGATAAAGAGCTATATCAAATGTAACGATCATCATTATTATTATACCAAATGGGCCGAAGGGCCTTCTTCATCCAAACCTCTCGTGGTTTTTCTACAGTTATCGCAAAATCTTAAATTTTTAACACAAAGTTCGTGTAGGCTCCAATTGTGTCAGCAAATTCAAGAGAGAGAGAGAAAGAGAGATTTGACGAGGAAACTGATTGCAGATATGAGATACAATGGTGCAGGATTACTTATTGTTGGTTATTTTATTCTTTTTTTACTTTGTGGCTGTACAGATGGACTCAAATGATCCTGTCCTATTCCCGCATACTTCAGATGCAATTTAGATTGGGTTTAAAATACAGCATTTGGAAAGGAAATGCTTAAACAGTCCTTCCAATGTATTTAAAAATATCCTGTATCTCAGGGGCCAATAAACCACAATAACGTGCCCGACAGAATAAAATCTGGCGCATGCTGGTTCTGTTGTTTTTAAATGATTTTAATGCACAGGAATGTTTGTCAGGGCACCACTCCAACTCTTTATGGCATGAGCTGCGAGAAAATGTTGACAGTTTTACTCAAAACCCCTTCATGAAACATAGGTAAGGCAATTCGCAGTCATCAACTACTGGTTGTCATGAAAGTCTGACACACAGGTTTATGCATATGAATTGAAAATCTATCCACAAGTGCCTTATTAAAGTGAGTCTGACAGAGATTTAAAGCCATTAATTGGATTCTGCCAGGGTAATTGCTTGTAAATTGTAGCAATTACGATAGGACATAGCTGGAGGCAGAATGCCAGGGATTTGGATAAAACCCAAGTGACAGACACCTAAGTTCTTAAATTAAATGGATCGCCATTCAGACAAGGCAGTGCTTTACCCCGGCTCAAAAGAGCTCAATTTTTAAAAAATAGAATTTGTCTTGAAGGCGAACACAAGATTCTCCAGATTAACAGTCTCAAGAGGACTGAGGAAGGCATTTTAAACTGCAAGGAAACACTGATGCCAATTGTCATCACTGCAATTCTGTCAGGCTGGCAAGCCAGTGAGAAGATTTGATACGAAATAAAATTGTGTTCCCCGCCATCAAATTGCCTCTCCCACAGTTTTATCTCCTTGCTATGCAAATAGAACATGAAATTATTTTTAAATTAACAGAATTTATGAATGGAGGTGGTGGTGGCGGGAGATGCTAAACTGGTCACGTGGTGGATTCGGCTATCTGAGAGACACTTCCTGTTGGGTTGAACCCAGAGTGTTAAATGCTACAGGATGGCATGGAATAAGAATAGGTAATGCTGTCATTTTGCCCATCAATCCTTCCTTCTATGGAGCGCATAAAGTTTACCTAATGTGAATATCACCCTAACACCTCCAAATAGTCAAAAAGTGGAATCGCCAATTAATCTGGAGGGTTGATGGCCAGCGCACTTTATAATCTCTCAAATTTCTAAGATGCTGGAAAAGTGTTTGCAGTTTTTGGTGCCACACTACAGAAAGGATGTTAGATGTCTCTCAGATTCATCAGGATGATCCTGGAGATAAGAAGATAACAACAACAACAACAACTTAAATTTATAAAGCGCCCTCCACGCCGGACGGCGTCTCAAAGCGCTTCACAGTAACAGATCCCGAGGTTAAAGTTAAAGATGTAACTGAAGAGAGGCTGGAGAGTTTAGGAGTCTTTCCATTGCAACAGAGAAGATTGAGGGGTGATATGATACCGAACACACTGTCAAAGATGACCCACTTGGCTCCTGTTAACACTGCAGACCAAAGCCCTAACAGGTAGGGTGCTTTCCAGTCAATGCTTTCAATGCGAGCTATACGGTTTTAGCTGGTTAGACTCCTGCAAAGCCCCCAACAAACACTTTGGGGTCCCCAACCCTTGCCTCTTGCCAACTTGCGCCTAATACTCTCCGAAATTAGGTAAGCAACAACAATAACAAATGACATTTCTGTAACGCCTTTCATTTCGGGATAATGTCCCAAGATGCTGCACAGTCAGGGATGGAACCCGAACAGGGAACTAGGATCAGGGAGGGTAAAGGATAGGAGCATGGCTGAAGGTGCAGTCAAAGAGGAGGGTTTTGAGATGTGTCTTGAAGGAGGCAAGGGAGGGAGTGAGGCAGAGGAACATTGGGATGAAGTTCCAAAGGTTGGGGCTAGAGAGGCTGAAGGTCCGACTGCCGATGGTGGATCGGGCTGGGCGTGGGACGTGGAGCTGGCTGGATCCTGCTGAGCAGAGAGAGCGGACAGGTTGATGTGGGGTTAGCAGGTCACTGGGCCATCAAGGCAAAGACAAGGATTTTGAACTGTATCCTCTGGGGGATGGAGAGCCAATAGAGCTGGGCAAGGATGGGGATGATAGAGACACCAGAGCCTGGTGCAGGAGAGGACACAAGCTGCGGAGTTCTGGATGATCTGCAGCTTGTGGAGGGAAGAGTTGGGAAGGCCGACAAGCAGGGAGTTGGCAGAATTGAGCCTAGATGTGATAAATGTGTGAGGGTCTTGGCAGCCTGAGGGAAGATGCATTGGCGGAGCCGGGTGATTTGTGAAGGCTGGGAAAGGCAGAATGGGTCATAGCACGGATTGAGGTAGAAAGGACAGTTGAGCGTCAAACAGGATACTAAGGTTCCGGAATGGCTCAATGAGGTGGAGTGTGGATCCTTGGATGGTGATGCTGCCTTTGCCTGAGGTGTGGAGGTGCTGTTGAGAGCCAATCATGAGGCCCTTGGTCTTGTTGATGTTCAATTGTAGAATGTTAGCTCTCATCCAGGACTTGATGTCTCACAGACATTTTGTCAGGACAGCAGTGGTCCTAGAGTCGAGGGTGGAGGCAGAGAAATTGAGTTGGGTGTCATCCTCATACATGCGGAAGCTGACCCCCATGTCTGCGGATGATGTCACCAAGAGAGAGCATGTACATGTTGAAAAGGAGAGGACCAAGGACGGAGCCCTGAGGAACGCTGCTGGAGACGGTGTGGGGACTGGAGGAGAAGCCGTTTGGGGAGACAAAGGAGAGGCAGTGTGAAAGGTAGGATCTGAACCAGTCAAGGACAGAACCATGAAGATTGAGTTGAGAGTAGAAGCAGTGGAGGAGGATAGAGTGGTCAACAATTTCAAAGGCAGCAAAGAGGTCAAGGAGGACGAAGTGACAGAGGGAGCCCTGGTCACAGATGGACAAAATGTCATTTGTCACTTTGACCAGGGATGTTTCTTTGCTTTGGGCAGCACGGAAACCCAATTGAGGGGTTCGTAGAGGGAGAGGCAGGAGAGGAAGGAGTGAAGCTAGGAAGCAATGACTCGTTCCAGGACTTTAGAAAGGAAAGGAAGATTGGAGGGTGCAGCCGTCCAGGGAGAGAATGTTCATTCCATTCCAGACGCACAGAAATTTCCACATGTCTTTAGCATACGTATGAGGAACGTTCAGTTTGGTTTGGATACTCTTAAGTACTCTTAAGTTACTCTTAAGCATGGATGATGGGTTTCTGCATATGTCAGACACCCAACTGATCAAAATAATAGACCTGGTCTGTCAGGGTTATGTACCACATTGCTCTTGTCTACAGAGGGCAGCACATTCTATTTTTGGAGAGCACTGATTTAGATGAGTCCTACCAACAGTCCTACTTGCTCCAATAGCATGTTATTTAAATTGTATGCTTTGGAACACACTGACCTTTTGTGGTTCTAAGGAGCGAAGGTTGCAAGCAAAATTGTATAATTTTTACTCAAAAAATTGAACAAGTTACAGGATTTAAAATGAATTCCCCACATGCCACAGTTTCCTGCAAGGACTCCAGCCTAAATTCAGCAGCAGTGAGGTGTCAACACCAGCAGGTCACGTTTACATAGAGACTTTCAGGTCAAAAGAACCTTTCAAAGGGCGGAACAAAATCAGACTAAATAGAATTGTTTTGTAAATAGAAATGCTATAAAAATGTAATTGTAAATGAAGTGAGGCGGGCTGGGTGTTGTGTCTGAATATTGGGTAGCTATGCTCCTGCCTTTTATTTGCACTTCAGCTATTACAGTTATTCAAGTTGTGACTGGCAGGCAAAACTTTGAAATTGCCTTTGATGTAGTTTAGACTGACACTCCAGTGTGGTGCCGGGGGAGTGCTGCACTGTTGGAGGCGCTGTCCTTCGGATGAGATGTAAAACAGAGGTCCTGTCTGCCTGTTTGGGTGGATGTTAAAGATCTTATGGCACTATTTGAAAAGAGAAGGGTGTTTCCCCTGGCACCCTGACCAACAATCCCCTGGATAAAATTGGACATTCATTCCATGACAGTTTGTGGGACATTGCAGTGCGCAAATTGGCTGCCACGTTTGCCCACAAAATATACACCATACAGTAAATCTTGTGAAGGGCTTTGAGGCATCCTTCTGACATGAAAGGCACTATATGAATATGAGGCTTATTACTATTACAGTATTATCTTCCATTGTGTGTGAAAGGTAAGACTCGTCGTGTGTTCTGTTACTGGGAGTGGAGTCGGCAGCCGTCAGTGAAGATTGGGAGAATGTGTTCAGACATCTGCATCTGAAAATGAACCACTGCTTTTTAATATCAGGTTGGCTAGCAGACGTGCAATGCAAACCCAGGATTAGAGCCGCCTTACACCCACCAGGCTTTCTCGGAGTCCCATGAAAACATCCCATCAGTTTACAAGGTTCATTAAACCTCCTGAGAGGTGACGGGAAGCTATAATTATATGGTAATATTTTGACAGCTTGAATCCTGGACACTGTGAACTGTGGCAATGTTATAATTAATTAATCAGTAAATAGATACTTTTCAATAATAGTGTATAAAGTAGCGCTGTTTTAATTAACTGCTGACTCTAATGTATGTTACAGGCAAACTGCGAAGCACTTGTTATTACCAACGCCTGAAATCTTTCCCTTCCATTAGAATTGTTTCGAATGGTTGATTAATTATAGTGTCTGCCGAACAGAGAGATAATTTAAGCATGTATTCCGGAACAGCCATTTGAATAATAATGGTTAAAATGCAACACAATCATTGCAGAATCAGGGTCTGTCTTGCCATCTGCACTACATGCTGAAAAGATACAAAGTTAGTCAGCTGTGCGAATCATACTGGGAGCCATTCTGTCATTCTTGTCAGCAGAATACACACACGCGCACACACACACACACACACCCGCAGAGCGACCCATTTCAATTTGTACTCTGCTAAGGATGCTTGTGTTTTAAATATTGAAGGAATAGAACGGACAAGTTAGCGGCAGTGGTTTAATAATAATAATAATAATAATCCTTGCATTTGATTGTGTGCATAAACTGCTGGTACAGCACATTTGCTTCTAATTTTCCCTCATATTGATATTCTGATGCTTACCTAAATCCAGTCATCTGGCTCGATGCTAAATTAATTAAAACGTTGCTTTTCGCTTCACCATTCCCACTGCAGTGCAGATTTGCCTGTCGCCCGCCGCACATGCTACCTCCAGCTTAATAATAATAATAATATTCCTTGCATTCGATATAGCGCTTTTCACGTCTTCTAGACGTCCCAAAGCGCTTCACAGAATATACTGTAAAGTGAATTGACTGTATATTTGTGGGCGAACACGGCAGCCAATTGCGCACAGCAATGTCCCACAAACAGTCGTGGATTGAAAATGACCAATTTATTATTGTTTTTTTGGGGAGGGATTATTATTAGGCGTGTGGAGTAAGGAAACTTGCCCAAGGTTTCGCCCTGTGCCTGGAATTTAATTCCGGTCTTTCACTTGCAATGCGAGTGCTCTAACCACTGAGCTACAGGACTCCACATTTGCAGGAACTTCTGGGCAAGCTCTCCTGCAATTGCCACTTCTATATCAAAATACATTTCAACTCATTCCTTCCAAACTAGCAAGTCTACTATCTTCCTGTTACAGCAAGAGGTTGTTGCTTTTAAATCCATTATCCTAGCCAGGTGTGTCAAGCTCATCTGGCTCCAAGGGCCATTGTTCACTTGGTGGGCTGCACCATAAAAATAAATTAGACATAATAACAATAATAATACTTGCATGTGATATAGTGTCTTATCACGTCGTTGAGACGTCTCAAAACACTTCACAGGATATACTGTAAAGTAGAGTGACTGTATTTTCTTGTCCTGCTGCCTTAAGAGTATTGTTCAGAGGTTATTTTCTCCCTCATGCATCTTATGCACAAGTTGCATAAACATATATTGCACGTTTAAAATGAAAGTGATGTGACATTTGATACTTGTTCCCCATCAGATTACTTGTTCTTTGGATAAGACATTAAACCTAGGTCCCATCTGCCTGTTCAGGTGGATGTTAAAGATCCCACTGCACTATTCGAAAAGTTAAGTGAGTTTCTCCTGGTGTCCTGGCCAACAATCCCCAAATAAAATTGGTAACTCGTTTCAGGGCTGTTTTTGGGACATTGCTGTGTGCAATTGTGTTGCTATATTTGTCTATAAAAATAGTCAAATCCACTTTAGAGTTATATCCTGTGAAGCGTTTTGAGGTGTCCTTCCGACATGATAAGTTGCTTTACCAAATGCAAGGATTATTATCACTGTTAATAATTTTCTGTAAAGTACTTTAAGTCATTTGGTGTTATAGGTTCTGTATCAAATGCAAGAATCACTATTATTATATTTTCAGAGTTACAAAGCTGCTACAAGAGATCTTGCAGATATTTTGGGGGGCATATCTGATCCACCTGTACCATAGTGTATTGCAAATTTGCTGCCACATTCGCCCGCAAGATACACAGTCACTACGCTTCACAGTAAATCCCATGAAGTGCTTTGAGGCGCCCTCCTGACATGAAAGGCGTTATGTCAAATGCAAGGATATTTATTTTATTGAGGATTTTTTTTTACTGCCATCAGAAGCTTCATTTGTGCCTCTGATCTGTCTGCAGATTGGGTCTAATTTTACAGCTGTTTCACATTAAAATGCAGCATGAACAGTGCAGATTTGTTTACTCCAGTCTTGAGTGAGAAATAAGTCTTTCTTCCCCCATCCCTCCCCTCCCCGGCCACCCCAATCTGGTTACAATTTTTAAAACCTGCAGCTAAGTGAAAGGGAGGAAATGTGCCCAGTGTAAACCGACTGGAATCGCTGCTTTTCTCCAGCCTGCTGTAGCTCAGACCGTGTGTGGATCAGTAATCTGAGACAGCTCCTTCTGACTCTTGAACTGCTAGAGGGCAGAGTTGCCAGAATGCTGGAGAGACGAATTTCAGCTGGGCTCAACGGAACAATATCTGCCGGAAACCAGGCTGGAGTGAGAAGCAGCCCCATTCCCTTCCCTGGTTTTTAGAACCCTTCATTGCTCGGTGGGCTTTTCATTGTCTAAAATCCGATATGAGCATGTTAGAACCGAAATCAAATGCTATAACTAGGCTTTGATCAATTGTAAAGAAATAACCAGATTAATGATTAGGGTGACTATGCAACACAACACAATTTCGCTCACAAAATATACAGTCAATCCACTTTACAATATATTCTGTGAAACGCTTTGAGACATCTCAAAGATGTCATAAGGCACTGTATCAAATCCAAGCATTATTATTTCTAATAATACAATTTACATTTATACAGAATCTTTCACATTGGGAGGACATCTCAAAGCGCTTTACTCTACAGGCTGGCACCCGAGCTGGGCCTGGGGGTGGCTATGTAAACAGCGTTTGCCTGAACCTCCAGAACAGACAGGCAGGACCATAGCTTTTAACATCTTATCCGAAAGATAGCACCTCAATAATACAATGCTCCCTCAGCACTGCAGCAGCGTGTCATCTTAGATTATGAGCTCAACTCCCGACATCGGGCTTAAACCCACAATCTTCTGGCCTAGAGGCGAGAGTGTTATCAACTGAGCCAGACAAAGGGGAGGAAATATATTCTAAAAAGGGTGACAAAAAAGTAATGTGATTTACAAGGTCCACATCATTGAAACAAACCCCATCTTAATATCCAATTAACAATCAAATATTTCTTTGGGACGTTGATATGAGCTGTAGTATGACAAGAAGCAGTTTTGTTTTACTGAACTGAATAAGTGAAACAAGTCCTGGTGAGAAAGTAATGGACTTTTAACCTCCTGAAAACCTAACTTTCTCTATACAAATTTGATTAAGAAGATGCCTCAGGAAAAACAATAGGATTGGATCAGACTTACTGTCCTCCACAGGAAACTACACACAAACCTGCAGGCTCCAGAGAAAGCTCCTAAGACTTGACATCCTGTATTGAAATTGTTAGGTTTTTCATGAAGCTTTGCCTTTATAAGTGTTGCAAGGCAACAAAATATCCTTAGGATTGGACAAAAATTAATGGAGAGTACGTTACTGGATAAATAAAATAATAATACTCAATAATTAATTGGGGTAATAATCCCTCCAAAAAAATGTGGTCACTCTATCCATGACGGTTTGTTTGCGCAATTGGCTGCCATGTTTTGCCCAATGAATATACAGTCAATTCACTTTCAGTGTATTCCGTGAAGCACTTTGAGACGTCGACAACATGATAAGGCGCTATATCAAATGCAAGGATTATTATTATTACTTTGTTTGATACAGAGCTTCATTACATCAAAATAATAATAAAATAATAATAAAATCCTTACTTATGATATGGTGTGTTTTACGTTAGGAGGACATCTCAAAACCTTTCATAGAATATACCGTAAATGACTGTGTATTTTGTAGACAAATGTCTTATTGCCTTAAAATACCTTAAAATGCCTCGCTCAGTGAATTACTATTTAACACCAACGTTTAAGCAGTATTCACTGTATTAAGTAGTCTATCAGAATCCAGTCTTCTAACAAACTTTAATGCTTTCATCATTACGCTTTGAAATAAAGAGGAAATTGAGGGTTCTTTCTAGATGGAAGAGCTTTAATTTAATCTGTGGATTGCGATGGACAGCTTCAATCTACTCCTGTCAACTATTGATAAAATGTCAGTATTTATTAAAGTCTTGAAAAGATACATCTGAGAGGGCACCTTAAAGAAGTATATAGGAATTTAAATGGGATTGAGACAGTAAACTCGGAACACTACTTTTGGGTGTACTGAGGGCACAGGTTCAGAGTTGCAAAGAGCAATTTCAGGACAGAAACCAGGAAGCAATTTTTTCCGAGTGAGTAACGACTGGACCAGTTTATTAGAAGGGGTGTTTGAGGTCAGTACACTGGGACTCATTTGAAAAGCATTGTTTTGCTCACAAATATACAGTCAATTCACTTTACATTATATGCTGTGAAGCACTTTGAGATGTATAGAAGATGTGGAAAGCGCTATATTAAAATACAAGGATTATTATTATGTTGATTTGGGACAGCAGGATGGCTACTCTGGAATCAATAAGATGAAGTGGGCCAAAATGTCTTCTTCGTCCAATCCACTCTTGTGATTGCCTATAAGAAAGAAAAGCTTCCAAAAATGCATCTTGAGACCGTTTCCCACTTTTCTCCCAATTTACATCCGAAGATTATTTGTCTATATTTTAGTTTGCATTTCACAGTTATGACAATGTTTCTGTACATATTTGTAGATGGTGCATTCGGGTGGTTAAGAGCTTCATTGAGGATGATCCCGGAATGATAAGGAACGTTCCCCACTCTCCACCCAAACCCCCAGCCCCCAAGTGCACGGATGGGGTTTTTGAGAGCTTTTGTAGGTGCTCATTTTCATTCTAGAGGGTGCCCGAGCTAGAGAATAGCAAAGAGCTCTGAATGGAGGGACTTGGATGGATCAATAGTGGCAGACACTCATATGTATGTTCACTGATCTTTATGCTCAGTCCATTCAGTTCATTTCTCCTGCCAGCTTTTGGAAGTTGTAGCCACGAACAACAATTCGACTAGGTTTTATAACATATAATATAAATCATTGATACATTGTGACCTTGGAAGGAGGGAAGAGTTTCAAACGGTATACTGTACTGTACAGTATATAAAAAAGACTTTGGCTTTCAAGAGTTGGATGCTTGTCAAGTGTGATATTATAACGTGAACGAAACATGATGTGGGTGAACACAACGGTTACTTGGGGATCGTCCCACTTAAAGAGTCAGTTTCATCACTGGATTAAACTGCAACCTAATCTTTATGACACTTCCCCGTCTCCCCCCTCCCCCGTTTCTTTGAAGTGCAAAGTGTGACATTGCAATTCACATTTATATCTTGGGCATCTTCGCTGATCTGCTCAACAGCTGCTTCTAGTTCCTTTAGGATTGTCGAATTCTTCAAAAAGAAAATCCCTTTGCCCGAATTCCACTGGGAAGCCCCACTCCTTTTAATAGTTTGTGCAAATGAAAGACTTCAGCAGAAACTCTGTGTTTTGTTGGCTGCAATGAATTTAATCCCTCCGTGGTTTTAACAGGAAGGTCGTGGCCCAATGTGGTGGTATTGAGAGATGGCAGGAGAAGAAAGATTTCTGACTCATACAGTCCAAAGCAGCTAACAAAATCCTCTTCAAGCACCAAAATCTTGTTTAAATGGATCCTGGAGTCAGCTTCGTGAAACCTCTAACCTCACGCCATCTAGGACAAGCTCGGAGGAACCTAAGTAAAGTAAGCCCTGGTTTATTATCGTTTTAAAATTGACAATCAACTTGAAAAAAAAAGGTTCATCCAACCTGTAACTTTACATCTTTAATATACCCCCCCACGCCATAAAACATTCATTGGAGGTTTTTTTTAATTTTAAAAACTTCTTCACCCACAAAACTGTTTTACAGTGTATCCTGTGAAGCCCTTTGGGACGTCCTCCCATTGCAAAGATATTAGGTGATTTGGGCTGTCTTGTGATAGTCAAGAAAGGGATGTGGCTTCTTTAAGAGGAGTGCTTAAGTACTGGCGAAACCTTAGGCAAGTTTCCTTACTTTACTCCACACGTCTCTGTTTAACAAGCAGTAAGTAGGAATCCGGTTGTTAGTCAATTGGCGGATCACTTATTATTATTTTGACAGCAGGCGATGGCACGCATGTTTTGATGAAGGTGCTGCAGATTTTTTATGTCAAAACAAACTGATTTCAAATCTGGCCAACCTCCTGGCTGTCTGAAGCTGACGTGAACCATGCGGACAGACACATCAGGACGATGCTGACCCCAGATCAGAACATCAACCCGAACGGTTCAGCTGAGGCCAAAAAAACAGATTTGAATGGAAGTTATCATGAGTTGCTGCTGGGTTCCTGGACAACCTTGCAACCCAAGCCCCAAGCATTCATCCATCTACCTGGAAGCTTGCCAGTGTTTGCAATGACAAGTTGTTTTAGTTATTTAAACCCACACATACATGGAGCTCTCAGTTTGGAGTTTTGTGTCTCTTAAATAAATGGTGATAGGTTTCCACATGTATCAGACTTCTAAGCTAACCCCCTGCTCCCCCACCCGCCCCCCCCTCCCTCCCCAAAAAAGCACATAAAACACAGCAAGAGACCTTGGTCAGTTCGGTATTGCTTGCACATGATCCAATCAACGTGGGCTATGGATTTAATAATGCTGGTTTTGAATTGCGAGCAAGGAATTCTAAGACTTGTTTGGAATTCTGCTTGAATTCAGGACAAACAAGGAATTAACTATTGTTGGGTTGTGCTGCAGTTGCAATTAACAGCGACTGATGGATTACACTCAAATCTATCGTATTCTGCTCGCAAGTGCATGGCTTGAACCGATTGGGTCATTGATCTGGGGTTCATGTCAGCTTCAAAGATCTGGGATTTGTCAAGGTGCGATGTTGGTTCATTTTCGCATTAAGTGTTTGGCCTCTTCATCAAATTGGGGGCTCCAACCCCCCCCACCCCCGTGCTCTTAAGGAAGCAATGACCCCTTTCTCAGCCACTGCAAGACCAGCCCTCGAAAGTCAACCTTCTTCGCCTTGTATATTCCATACATCAGGGCTGAGATAATATTTAAGTAACAAGTGTAACGGTGAACGGGAGTGGGGGTTGGTGGTGGGGAGAAACTCTAGGTGACAGCTGCAGTTGTATTTTTAGAGATACTAAATATGTTAATGTTCCTAAAAACACTTTACAAGGCAATGTGTGAAGGCTGTCGAGAGAGTAGGATTTGCAGGTGCAACCAGCAATGAAGAGTTGGTTTCAACAGTTGCGGGGTTGCTGCTATCATCTGTATTAGTTGCATTTGGATCTTTTGACTTGTTTATTCAAGCCCCACGACGGCACTTTTACCTCAAAATTCTGGCTGATATTCCAGTGCAATGCTGGGGAAGTGCTGCATTGTTGGAGATGTCGTCCTTCGGAGACATTAAACTGAGATTAAAGAGCCCACAAACAATATTCAAAAAGAGAAGGGAGATTCTCTCTATGTCCTGGCCAACAATCCCCAGGTAAAATTGATCATTCACTGCATGGCCATGTGTGCAGCATTTCCGGAAATCTGCAAGAGGCAGTATTTGAGAGTGCAAATGGTTGCACGTCGACTGTTAAGCTGTGAATTCTGTTCTGCAAACACACATGAAACACAATGAGCATCTTAAGAAATCCAATGCGGCACATACAACGTTCTGCAGAATGAGATGTGAAATCTTGATAAATGTTGCGTATTTATGGACAATTGCAGAAATAGTCACTCAATAACTGAAAGAGAGTGACTAGAGGTGGTGTGTAGGGATGGTGATTGCAGTTATCACAGCTGTCTGAAGAGGCCCTTTTTAGCCAAACCTTTACAGTTAATTTTCCCCATTGTTTCTCTTTCAGGGGCAAATTTCTCATATAATAATGTGTTGTTACTTATCCAGATTTCCAGCAAGAGCGATTTATCACTTATTGTGTAAATATGTATATAACAATATATATAAAAAAGTAAAGGTTAATAAAATAATAAATATATCTATAACAAAGAAAATAAATAGTTCTTGCTGGAAACCTGAATAAATAAGAACACACACAAAATTGCCGGCAAATGTGCAGCAGGTATATAAGTAATTCCAAATATGATATAAATCTGTGAACATACGTGATACATATATACACACACAGTATATATATCACACCTAAATATACATATAAAATTGGTCACTCACTCTATGGACGTTTGTGGGACATCGCTGTGCGCAGATCGGCTGCCGGGTTTCGCCCACACAACACAGTCAATCCACTTTACCGCATATAACAACAACCCGCTTAACCGCATATCCCGCGAAGCGCTTTTGAGACGTCTCGACGACGCGATAAGGCGCTGTATCGAATGCGAGGACCGTTACGTCTCTGCGTCGCACCTGAAGCCTTTTTGTTCGGAAGAGGGCACGACTCCTTTAAGAGAGAGAGGGAGAGAGAGAGAGAGAGAGAGGGCTTTGAGAGGGAGTGTTTGATGCTCTGCTGGAGTTGATGGCACTCGGATTTGGAGTTGATTAGGAGCTGAGCTGAGCTGAGCTGAGCGGTGAGAGGGGGAGTGGCTCCGTTGGCTCACGCAGTACAGTAACGCTGTCTCGCCTCTCCCTCTCTATATATCAGTGAGCAGCGCAGAGACTGAGGTCCAGAGGCGCTGTCAGCGGTGAGCGCTGCAGCCGCGGTGGGGACAGGGGGAGAGGAGAGGGGGGAAACCAGGGGAGAGGGGGGAAACCAGGGGAGAGGGGAGGGGGGAAACCAGGGGAGAGGGGGGAGAGGAGAGGGGGGAAACCAGGGGAGAGGGGGAGAGGAGAGGGGGGAAACCAGGGGAGAGGGGGAGAGGAAAGGGGGGAAACCAGGGGAGAGGGGGAGAGGAAAGGGGGGAAACCGGGGAAGAGGGGGAGAGGAGGAGAGGGGGGAAATCGGGGGAGAGGGGGAGAGGAGGAGAGGGGGGAAACCGGGGGAGAGGGGGACAACCAGGGGAGAGGAAAGGAGGAGTGGGATTTTGGACACCAGGGGTTGGGGTGTTGGGGGGAAATGCGAACAGATGACTGAGACGCTGACAACTTCCAACTAAAAAATTACCCCCTCACCCCATCTCCCCCCCACCCCCCACACCTCACCCCCCCGGGCTCGAGTGACCGAGACCCCCCTCCCCCCAGTCCGGTGTCCGGTGTCCGTGGCGTCTCCGCTCCCCCCACCCGGACACGGGACCATGTCGAAGTCGAAGCAGCAGCAAACCCCGGGCGCTGTCACCGCCGCGCAGCCGCCCGCGCCCCCGGTGGGGGATCGGTACCCGGTCAGACCGGAGGGCGAGAGTGGCGGCGGCGGCAACAACAACAACAACAGCAACAGCAGCAGCAACAACAACAACAACAGCAGCAGCAGCAGCAGGAACCGGGAGAGGACGGAGGCGGAGAGCGATCGCTGCAGGACCAGGGACCGGCTGGAGGCGGCCCTGGCCGGGCTGGGGGAGCTGGATTTCCTGAAGCAGAGGCAGGAGTACCTGGTCCGGGGGGCGATGGAGTTACTGAGACCCCCGGAGCAGAGCGAGAGGGGGAGGAAGGGCGAGAGCAAGAAGGCGGCTCAGGGGGACCTCTGTCTGACCCCCGAGGAGAAGCAACTGGAAGACAACATTTTGATGCTCAGGAAACAACTGGTAAGAAGATCTTTTATTGTGTGGTGGGGGGTGGGGGGGGATGGGGAGGGTGTGGGGGGGATGGGGGTGGGGGGGATGGGGGGTGGGGGGGGGATGGGGGGTGGGGGGGATGGGGGATGGGGTGGGGGGGGGATGGGGGGTGGGGAGGATGGGGGGTGGGGGGGGAACCAGATCTGTATCAAACGCCTCTTAATTGTACCAATCGTAACATTTCAAGGATTATTATTATTATTATCATCATCACATACATATGCGATGTAATATATAGAGTACGTGCAGTGTCTGTGTGTATAACGGTCGCAAACGTTTGACCCACAAACTATACGGTCGGTGCACTTTGCAGTATATTCTGTGAAGCGCTTTGAGACGTCTCCATAAGATGCCGCATCGGATGCAAATGGTATCATTATATATTATGTTGTTCGGATGTGTTGCAATATTGTATTCCTACACATGTATCAACTGACCTCACAACACACACACACACACACACACACATAGCGCTGCCTTTATTTTTTTTTAAAAAAGGTTTGGTACAAATATTGCTTTGTTCAAACAAAACACAGACACACACACACACACACACACACACCAGGTCGTTGCAGTTCTGTCCCGAACTAAAGATAAAAGTCTTTAGTGAAGATAAAAGTCTTGAATTTCGAGGTGGAGGTCGAGGTGGAGGTGGTGGTGGGGGTTAAATGTAAATGGTCCTACATTTGTGCCGATGGTAAAGGATGTGTATCGATTTCACTATTTACTTTCAGTGACCTTCCTCCCATTTGAATTGACCGCTTTGTGTGTAAGTGTGTGTGTGTGTGTATGTGTAAGTGTCTGTGTGTGTGTGGGTGTGTGTGTAAGTGTGTAAGTGTCTGTGTGTGTGTGTGTGTGTGTGTAAGTGTGTGTGTGGAAGAGACTCGTTAAAACCTCTTGTGCAGATAAAGCCAGAGAGAGAGAGAGAGAGAGAGAGAGAAATCCAACAACTGTCTGTGGGCAACTTCTAGTCATTTGGTTTCACTCGAACACATTCATTTCAGCGGAGCTACAGTGTAGCGGTTTATAAAGCAATAGACAAGAGGAGAGGGTGTGTGTGTGTATATATATATATATATAGGGGGCTGTGTGTGTATATAGGGGACTGTGTGTGTGTATATATATAGGGGGCTGTGTGTGTGTGTGTATATAGGGGGCTGTGTGTGTGTGTGTATATAGGGGGCTGTGTGTGTGTATAGGGGACTGTGTGTGTGTATATATATATAGGGGGCTGTGTGTGTGTGTGTGTATATAGGGGGCTGTGTGTGTGTATAGGGGACTGTGTGTGTGTATAGGGGACTGTGTGTGTATAGGGGACTGTGTGTGTGTATAGGGGACTGTGTGTGTATAGGGGACTGTGTGTGTGTATAGGGGACTGTGTGTGTGTATAGGGGACTGTGTGTGTGTATAGGGGACTGTGTGTGTGTGTATATATAGGGGGCTGTGTGTGTATATAGGGGACTGTGTGTGTGTATAGGGGACTGTGTGTGTGTATATATATATATATAGGGGGCTGTGTGTGTATATATATATATATAAAAATAGGGGGCTGTGTGTGTATATAGGGGGCTGTGTGTGTGTGTGTATATAGGGGGCTGTGTGTGTGTATAGGGGACTGTGTGTGTATATATATATATAGGGGGCTGTGTGTATAGGGGGCTGTGTGTGTGTATAGGGGACTGTGTGTGTGTATATATATAGCGGACTGTGTGTGTGTATATATAGGGGGCTGTGTGTGTATAGGGGGCTGTGTGTGTGTATAGGGGACTGTGTGTGTATATATATAGCGGACTGTGTGTGTGTATATATAGGGGGCTGTGTGTGTGTATAGGGGACTGTGTGTGTATGTATAAGGGACTGTGTGTGTGTGTGTGTATATAGGGGCTGCATTCATTCCTTTTATTAGTGAATTAGCAGCCGATATGTCTGTTAAAAAAATGGTACTGGGTGGGGGGGGGCGGGGGGGGGGGGGGGGGGCGGGGGGGTAACTGAGGAGATGGGAGATTGCAGTTACATTGTACAGTTTTGCAGTTACATTGTACAGTTTTGCAGTTACATTGTACAGTTTTGCAGTTACATTGTACAGTTTAGAGATCGTTCTTTGACCGAGGTGATAGCGAGTATGATATTCTCCCCCCCCCTCCCCCCACCCCAACACCCCCCCCTCCCCCAACCCCACGCAGTATTGCAATAAACTAATTTCATGTTGAAAAAATAACAGCACAATCTCGATCTTCGTTTCATAGGGATGGGGGTCGTTTTTATCTGTAAGTCTTGATGGGGTTGCCACAGCATGTGGGAAGGAGTGAGTGAGTGTGTATGTGTGTCTGTGTGTGTGGGGGGGGGGGGGGGGGTGGGGGGGGTGTTGGGTGATTGAAATTAACTCTACAGGCAATCCCCTGCGGAGAAGGGGCTCCTATCTCTCTGTTGACATGAGCTCAGCTGATTGTGTGTGTGTGTGTGTGTGTTGGGGGGGTGGGGAGCACTCACTCCCCCCCCCCCCCCACCCACTCCCTCCCTCCCTCCCTCCCTCCCTCTGTGCGATGCGTCCAACAGTCAGTAACTACAGGATAGAACAATAGGCTGCAAGGTTATACAGCCTGAGCAAAACTGCGCCCCACTTGAATATGTAGTGTTCTCAAATGTTTGTCTCTCTGCATCTCTCTCTGTCTCTGCATCTCCCTCTGTCTCTGCATCTCCCTCTGTCTCTGCATCTCTCTCTGTCTCTGCATCTCCCTCTGTCTCTGCATCTCCCTCTGTCTCTGCATCTCTCTCTATCTCACTATCTCTCTCTGTCTCTGCATCTCTCTCTGTCTCTGCATCTCCCTCTGTCTCTGTACCCCTGTATCTCTGAATCTATCTCTGCATCTCTCTCTGTTTCTGCATCTCTCTCTATCTCTGTATCTCTCTCCATCTCTGTATCTCTCTTTATCTCCCATCGAAGCGTTACTGAAATAGTTTGAGCTTGTTGTCCACGGGATCATTAATGTACAACGATATATATAAAAGTGCTGATACCATTGCAATGTCTAACAAATCTTAAAAAAAAATTGTTTTTTTAAGAATAGGGTAACAGCAAAAATAAGACTTTTTGGTCACTGTGTGTGTGGGTGTGTATATATATATATATATATACTCTCCTCCCTTAAAAATAGGAGAAAACAAGTCTAGAGAGAAATCATGGGTTGGTCGGTCACCTTTGGTTTTAAACGTCGCTTAGATTTTTCAGGCGACGCCATATTCAATCCTGTCAGCGTGTGTTTGAGTAGCGAGCGCCAAGTTATACCACTTTTTGCCTCAAAATGTGGGTTTAATTCGATCATATTCTAGATGTAGACGTACGTTCAGAAATTAACCGCCAGCCGATTGCCAGGGTTCAGCCCAGGGCTCATCAATCACATTGAACTTTCTGTCAAGCCAATTCCACAAGGAATAGAGTTCATTGGAGGAGGGTGAGGGGGGAGGAGGGGAGCAGAGAGAGAGTGGGGAAGCGGGTGGTGGAGAGAGAGGGAGCGCGGGGAAGACTAGGCAGCTTGTTCTAAATACCTTTTTAATAAAAGGTTGTATGGATATTGCTTATGGAATATCTGCCTTTATAAAGCAGTGGTTGTGTGTGTGTCTTGTGTTGTAATATATACAGTATAATGAAACAGTAACAGCCTCTGTTGCCTATTACCCCAGCTACACTGCAAGATAAATTGTCGCTGAGGCTGGCAAGCCGCCAAAACACAAAGTACTTTCCCTTACAAAGGGCTGCAGAACTGTGTTTTGATTCAAATAACCGGGCATCAAATTGGACTTGCTCTGTTGCCGCTGTTTGACTTGTGTTTGACTGCGGGATCCACAGCGCATCACTGGTCTGTCCAGAGTGAGAGCCCAACACAGACGGACCCCAGCCTGCATTCATTGTTTGGGGGTGGTGGGGGGAGAGAAACGAGATAATACAAGGATTATTATTATTATTATTGTCTTGCATCATTGCATTATTTTGCATTGTTCCTTAAATTGACCAAAAATAGCGAGAGGATAGAAAAGGAAAGTGGCTGAATGTCTTTTGCGGCAAGCTAGCTTGTGATTGTACAAAGAGCAAAAAAATTTTAAGGGCGGGTGTGGGGGGAAGGGGGGACCCGTGACCTTTTTTTTAAGATTCTCTGATTCAGCCGCAAAGAAGGAGGGAGGGGGAAGGGTTCGGCGAGGTAGGAAATATTCCAGTTCCGGTGCTCCAAGATAAACATGCCAATTCCCTGCTCCTTCAACTGGGAATGCAAGGCTGACCGCCGGGAGATCTGCAATTCATTAAAACATGCATTCTTCCTGCTTTTCAGAACTGCTTGAGGAGGAGAGATGCCGGGCTCATAAATCAGCTGCAGGAGTTGGATCGGCAGATCAGTGACCTTCGGCTGGATGTGGAAAAAGCACCTAATAACCACCTCGAAACAGACAGCCGACCTAGCTCAGGTTAGTCTGCTGTTGCAGGCGTCCAGATGTGTACAGTGCAGTACTTCATTGGTGTGTGTCTGTGAGCTGAAACACAACAGCCATTTTCAACCTTGGAATGCTACTCACAAACGTACATCCCGTTTGGGTATTGTTTCCCCCCACTTTGGTTTTTTGAAATCATTGATGATGTGGATATTGCTTCAAAACTCGAGCAATTCTCTGGAGCCACGGCACAGCAGGTAATGTAGCAATATCTGAATAACATGAGAAGTGCACTGTTGGCAAGGATTGACTGCGGGGATCTGCAGCATAACAGACCTCGTGTTTGCATTAATATGCAAGGTTTATTAGCTATTTGTTCAGAGTTAAAATGTAATGCTCATGAGGCCTTGTGTGTGTGTTTTGGGGAAGAGGGAGAGTTCAAGCTGAATTTGCGAAACCTGTTGGCTAGCCTAAACAACCAAATATCCAGACATCATTATAAAGTTGCCATAGCAACCTCTGCCCTATATACCTCTGTCCTCCTTTCTCCTATTCCTTTGCTATTCCATTTTCATATAACATTAAAAAAAGTCTGCTCTATAAGGTGCCTACAGCAATATGTGACAAATTCAGCCGCAAAGTATAAGGTGAATGTCACCCTTTACTATCTTTCCTTTGTTCAACCTTACTGCACATACTATGAATTGCTTGCTCACATACTCCGAATTGAGGTGCGTGTGCGGTTTACTTTAATGGCCAACATGTGGTGTGCTGGAAGTTGCAAAGAGCTTCATGTTCTCTGAACAATTGAATCTTTATAACCGAAATCTATCAATAAGCCTTGATAGATTTTGCAATCACAGGATAACAGTGGGCTGCTAAGTGTTGCCTCTTAGGTTTTGAAGTTAGGTCTCTGTGTATTCATTTTATATTATTGACCTCAATTACAACCTCCCGAATGCTTTTAGCAATGGGAAGCTATAATAGTCTTTACTTCCTTGACTCAGCTTGAAGAAAATCCATATTCTTGTTTCCACAAATTCCGGGCATTCAGCAAGAGCACAAATGGTTTCTTGAACCCAGCTCATGTTTTGACAAATATATTGATGTGGGCATGGCCCACTGTTGATCACTCAAGCAAGAAGGTTTATATATTTTTTAAAAAATATTGACTTAAATAAACATTGTCATTGAACCTTGCATGTCAAGAATCCTCAAATAATGTGAATTATTGTTCAGTGTCATCAAATATTTTCTCCTGATCAATGCCCTTTAAGCTGCTATAGTTTTAACCTGCTTTACATCTTTGCAGGGTTTTATGAGCTGAGTGATGGAACGTCTGGGTCACTTTCCAACTCCTCCAATTCTGTTTTCAGTGAATGTTTGTCCAGTTGCCGCTCCAGCACCTGCTTCTGCAGTCCATTGGATGCATCACTGAGCATCACAGATGGACGACCAAAATCGGCAGGTAAGCACCACATCCAAATCAGTCCCCGATAAACTGCTCACAAAAACTAATGTGGTTGAAAATCCCTCAATGATCGGACAATCTGACTTTGTTGATCTGAAATGGGATGGAATGTCTCCCTTTGTTCAATAATCCACATATTTTGATATATATAAATCCTGTAGTGTAGTGGTTAGAGCGCTCACCTTGCAAGCGAGAGGACCTGGGCCGGGCGAAACCTTAGACAAGTTTCCTTACTCCACACTCCTCTGTTTACCTAGCAGTAAGTAAGAATCCGGTTGTTACTCGATTGGCAGATTGCTTTTCAGGGCAATAATCATTCACTCCATGACTGTTTGTGGGACACTGCTGTACATAATTTGCTGCCAGTTTCAACTGCAAAAAACAGTTAATTCACTTTACAATATATTCTGTGCAGCACTTTGAGATGTCTCAGCTATGTGATAAGGTGCTTTATCAAATGCACATATACATCTACATATATTTGGAACCAGTTTTCCAAAGGATGTATGATGCCAATCTTGTCAAAAGATAATCGCATAACCTGCTTTTGTTGTGTTTCCGAAAGTGACAAAATGTATGTTTTCTTTTTCCCCCAGAGTGTGCTTTCTATATAAGTGTTGCATAGTTTTTTTTTGTGTGGCGGAGGTCAATTTGAAAATCCTGTACTTGTTGCTAGCATGTATACCCAAAACGAATACTCTGATAGAAAGTTCCCATTCTCATCTGGAGGGATGAGATCAGATGGGCCAAAGGGCCTTCTTCATCCGAACTGATCTTGTGATCTTGTGAAAGCTCTTTGCAACTTAGGCTGCTTAACACCTAGCTGGCAATTCAAGGTCAAATGGTTTGGTACGACTTGCCGATTGGCGGACAAGTCATTGCAAAACATTGCCATCTAATTTGCCCTTCCTTTTTGGATTGGGCAAGGCTTTACAAGACAAAAATCTCACTACAGTACTAACATGCTTCATTTTAAGATAAACTAGATGGAAAATGTAGCCTTTCTAGAATGCAGTACTATTTTAAAGACTATAGTATTACACGGTTGAGTCTAAATATATATTGAGGCATTCAGTGCATGAGTACATATGCAAACTATGTGCATAATCCATACCATTCATAACCTTTATTATTGAATGAGAGAATGTTCAAATTCCTTGCATTGTTTATATGCTTCTATTCACAGAGGGAACAGTTTTTTTGTGAAGTGTGTTGAAACTGAAAATGTGTGCGACCTTTATGTACCAAAATCTTATTTATTACTTGTTCTTCAAGTGGCCTTTATGATCCCATGTCACGATTTGAAAGGAGGGAGGGAGTTTCTCCCAGATTCTTGGCCAGCAATCCTCCAGATATTTGGACATTCACCTTGTGGCTGCTTATAATATTAATAATAATCCCTGTATGTGATATAACGCCTTATCACGTCTTTGAGGCATCTCAATGCAGCGTAGTGGCACAAAGGGGTGCCTTCAAAGACAGTCATTACACCCAACAGTGACAAGCATGAAGAGTTTTGAGATGGCAATGCACGAAGCAAGTGCGTTTTTTTTTCTTTTTACAATGGTTGCATTTGCCATATTGGTGCTTACGAACTACGCAACCAAACACCTTGATTTCAAGGCTCCTCATGCCTCCCTGTACCCTGTTATCTCCCCGGGGATATGATTACCAGCGGAACTGTGTTTTTCCGTAAGAAGCTTGAACTGTAAATAATTCATAATGTATGCCCTCCACTCTTTTTTCCCTCACCACAAGGCTTTATTGTTAGCATTATCGTGAATTTACACGGTTTAGATATCCCATCTCGTTACGGTTCTCCGTTACTCTTTGTGTTATTGTTGAACGTTTGCAATAAAAAAAAGGAATTCGATCCCAATGTGGAACGTGCCAACCGCCCTTGTTCAAGAGTCGACCTGGTTGTTTTGGTCCAGTTAAAACCGAACAGAATTATTAACTGGTGTGTTCTCGTTCGCAGAGGATCTCATTGGCTGGAGGGAGTGCGGCGAGGGACTGCTCGACTACCATTACGTGGGAGCCGTGCGACGCTCCTTCTCCGCGCCGTACTCTAGCTCGCTCGACGTCGTCACTGACGTCCACCCCAAGTATCAGTGCGACCTGGTCTCCAAAAACGGCAGCGACGTCTATCGGTATCCGAGCCCCCTGCACGCCGTGGCCGTCCAGAGCCCGATCTTCTTCCACCCGGCAGCGAGCGGCTGCATCAAAGAGGAGGAGAAGCCGCTCTGTGGCGACCGGTCGATGGCACCTCAGTCGGCGCCTGCAGATGGCGAGTCGGCTGCCGCCATTCCCCAAAGCAGTTCTTGGCCAACGATACAGCTTTCGACCGTGAAAAGACTAGACAATTACATTTTTGGCCTCATTCAGAAAAAAGCCCAGCCAGTCAGGCCAAACAAGCCAAGGACCAGTTTGAACCCAGACCCACTGAAGGGAATCCTGAGGCAGGGCAGCGTATGTGTCAGGCAGACTGCAATTATCCCTCCGTCGTGTACTGAAATGAAAGCACCCAGAAATATCTACGCGCACTCTTCTGTGTCCAACTGCCCCGAATTCGGTGTGATGTCCCTACAGAAGCAACAGCAGAGCAGCGAGCAAGCGCCAGACCACAAAAGTGCACCATCGACCAAGGCTGACTTAACAAACAGCCAATTAACTGTTCTACAAAATGGCGTCAGTGAGCCTCAGACTGCCGGCCTTTCCAAGAAAAGGGTTACCACCACTGCAAATGGGCTACTAGCCCCATGCACTGCAGCTGCCAATTGCCAGGAGGGAAATGGCGAGCGTGCCATCTGTTCACCCAAAGACAATGGACGAGCACGGGCGGGCGTACAGGAGGAGAGCAGCATCTCGCAGCCTCCCAAAGTGGTGTCCTCCAAAGGTTCTGTGGAGGAGAGACCGCCGCTGGATTTCAGGAGTGAAGGGTCTTCGGTGCAGAGCTTGGAGGACAGTGGCCACCTAGTGAATGCCCAGTACATCCCGGGGCAGCAGCAAGTGATCAAGTCCCGTAAAGGCACGAAGAACGTAAAGATCGGCAAAGTTAAGAGCTCTGCGTTGAAGCCCAAACCACACTGCGATGCTGGTCCGGATGTGAACGTTCAAACGTTGAAGGACAGGCACAAAGCGGCTCCGAAAAAATGCCGCTTTTCCGATGACGTGGACCATGTGAAGAAGAATGTCAGGAAGACAACCCCCAGAGCCAAGAGGGGCTGCCACCCTCCTTCCGAGAGCAGCCTCCTAGGCAGACACAATGGGGTCACCAGATCTGTCAAGTGCAATGGATCAGGAAGGGAAGTTGTTCTGGTCAAACCCAGATACAAGCAGCGGGTTGATTATCGCAGGTGGAAATCCACAGTGGAGGTTACCCATGAGGAGGCGCTGAAACGGTTGCGAAGACGCAACAGGAGGGAAGCCCTCGGCCAAGTGTCCGGTGTATACGTTCAGGCCAGCGTGCAGCAAGCGAGCGGAGTCTGCGGGATCCGAGGCAGCGACTCCGAGTACTCGGCCGAGTGTGAGTCTCTGTTCCACTCGACCGTGGCGGACACCAGCGAGGACGAGCAGAGCAACTACACCACCAATTGCTTTGGAGACAGCGAGTCCAGCCTGAGCGAGGTGGACTTTGTCGGGGAAACCACGTCGTCCAGTGACTCTGACGAAAGCGGAGGACTGGTCTGGCCGCAGTTAGGTCAGCCTCGGCCCAGCCAGGCCACAGCAACAACAACAGCAGCTCCAGAGCTGAAGAAGTCTCCACCAAAGGCCTTTGTCAAAATCAAAGCTTCACACAATCTAAAGAAAAAAATCCTGCGCTTTCGATCTGGTTCACTGAAACTAATGACGACTGTATAAGAGAAAGTGTCTTTCATTGTATTGAAAGTAAAGGGGACTTATTCTGAACTGTGTATTCTAAGGTGGGTATTCTAAAAGAGTGACTAATGTGTGCTTTGTTTTTGTAAGAAATAAGCATGTAATGAGTTTTTACTACAATATTCCATGTGCATGACTATCTTCAATATTGGCACCAAATTGTACAATAACTGTATATAGTCCATGTATATTAATACAATATGTTTTATGCTCTAATAAATTGTCTACCTTGAATCCTTGAACTGTTTTGACAATTTGCTTCACATGTTACCTTGCGACACAACTCCAGAGCTCTGCGACCTACATCCAGTGCCTCTGTGGAAATGTACTGTTAATGAGATGAGGTTAGACCTGATAATTAAAGTGCACACTCACCGCAGCTTGTGTGAATGGTAAATAATGACTGACAGGGAGCTGCAATTGTCTCCATGTGGTTAATGCAAAGCAGAGCAGATAGTTATCTCTAATTGGTCTCATTGGTGCCAGTGCTTTGCTTATCACTGGACAACCATGTTGGAATCCCGTAGTGTAGTAGTTAGCGTGATCGCCTCATAAGCAAGAGTACCTGGGTTTGATTCCTGGGTGGGCGAAACCTTAGGCAAGTTCCTTACTCCACTCGCCTCTGTTTACCTGACAGTAAATAGGAACCTGGTTGTTAGTCGATTTGGTAGATTGCTTTCTGGGGATAATAATCCCTTCCCCCCACCCAAAAATTTAGTCACTTAATCCACGACTGTTTGTAAGACACTGCTGTGTGAAAATTGGCTGCCATGTTTCACCCACAAAATACACAACTATTTTGTGAAGTGCTTTGAGACATCGCAATGATGTGATAAGGCACTACACAAAATGCAAGGATTATTAATATATTATTATAGACAATAGAGTGTTACAGCACAAAAGCAGCCTGTTTGGCCCAACAAGTATATGCTAGTGTTTTTCTCCCATCTCATCTACTCTAACCCTGCATTCCTGCTTGCTCCCTATACCCTTTAACATTCCTCTTCCCACTTGGCTTCTGTTAGCCCAGCAAGGCAAAGTCAGAACAAGCCCAACGGCCCAAGCTGAACAAGCAGCAGGAAACTTGCCAGACAAGCTATGTGGTTTTAGCGGGTTAAACTGGTGACCCAACACACACATTGGGTCCCCAAGCCTTGGCTTTTGCCAACCTGCACCTAATACTCTCTGGAATTAGGTAAACAGGGTGTATCCCTCCAGGGAGAGAATGTGCATTCCATTCCAGATATAGGATTTTCCATGTGTATGCATTCGAACTCTCATAGTGATGAGTTTCCGTATGTGTCAGACAACCAGCTGACCAAAAAAAATCTTTTCTAGCAGAGAGAATGCAATGAGGCTTATGTCCTCACCCAATGTCTAGTCTGTGGTATTCAATATTTTGCCACTGCAATAGCAAAGGGAAGTGTGAGTACATGTTGCTTTATGATTTGTATGTTGATGTATTTTGTGTTCTGTTTAACAAAGGATTTTTCATTAGTCGGGATAACTTAAACAACTCCATTATGTCCAGAGCAGGTTGTAAGATCACTGCATTGGTGTGAAAGGCATACTGTAGAATTTGCTTTAAAGCGTGATGTAGCCTATTGACAAATCTAAAGCTTATGTCTATTTAGGAAAGGATGAAAAAAAAATACAGAAGTGTTTTCATGTGATTTATTCATCTTGTGTTGGCAAACCTTTATTAAGCTGACAAAGGTGGTCCCTTTTAAAGCGGTTGAAAAATTAGCCCAGAAACCAAAGTCTATGGATGTTCAGTGTGAGCTGTTCCCTGATATAATCTGTTCATAACTCTCCTGTTCCCCTTTAAGGGGGTGACACCTCACCTTGTTAAATTGATATTTTTAATGACATAAAATTGATAATTATAAATATCCTTGCATTTGATATAGCACCTTATCACATTATGAAGTGAATGACCAATTTTATTTGAAGGATTGTTGGCCAGCATCCTGGGAGAAACTACCTATACTTCTTTCAAATAGTGCCACAGGATTTTTAATCTCCAAGTGAACAGGCAGACAGAACTTGGTTTAACAGCTCAACTGAAACAAAGTGGGGTTTCATTGACACTGCCATCTCTTAAGAGCTGAAATTAACTGCTGACTGTAAGTAGAGATGGTTATATAAATATAATGCTTTCTCTTTGAAGGAAGCTAATCGGGACCTGAAGAGAGTTGACAAGATACCACTTCCACAGTTGTAGCTGGGTTGATGATCTGAGCCTTAGCCGTTCGGTTAATTTCCAGACAGAACCTGCACCACTGTGAGATAGCTAGAAGCAAACTATTGAGCTGAAATGTGATTAGAATTGATTTAATCCTGATACTGTCACAAAAAACGCCTGAGGTCAGACAGGAAAGAACCATTTCAGACGAGAGAAATCGTGCAGACCCTGGATTTTTCCCTTTGAAGAAGTAGATAACAGACTGAATGTTGCCTGCGTGAAAGCATAGTTTGCATTCGGCTTTTAAAAATCTTCCAATTGCTCAGTGGATAAGATACTCTTATTGCACCAGTCAACCAGTTTCTTCAATTGAAGTTTCCATTTTGTGGCAAGAGATCTTAAAACGGATCAGATTCATGCGGATTTTTAAAAAAAATTATCTTCTCCCTCCCCCCATTATGTTTCATCGTGTTTCAAAGTCTCTTATTGAACTTTATTGCAAAGGGCTGTTGAGGATGGTTAGAAAATCCTCTCGCACCACAAGTCTTCTGTTGAAATCCAGTAATGATCAGTGCTGGATGTTTTAGCTTTTAGTCACTAACACACTGAACATGTGATTGAACACAGAGACATTTTTCGTGCTTGTTATGGATTTTATTCTTTGTCGGGTTTATTTGGCAAAAGCTTTTCCTTTTTATCACTTTCAAATTGAGGGGCAGTGGTCAATTCTGTAATATTTGCACAATTTTCTGAAGTCCGACATTGGGACTTGAACTTACATGTTTGGATTTTGAACTCACAGTGCTGGGGTTGTGCTGCATTGACAGAGATGACATCCTTCGGATAAGACGTTAAACCGAGGTCCCATCAGCCTGTTCAGGTGGACACTAATGATTCCATGGCAATGCCCGAAAAGAGAAAAGAATTTCTCTTGGTGTCCTGGCTAAGAATCCCCCAAATAAAATTGGTCATTCACAGTGGTTTGTCAGACATTGCTGTGTGCAAATAGCTGCCGCATTTGTCCACAAATACCCAGCCAATCCACAATCCAGTAAATCATGTGAAGAGCTTTGAGAGTTAAGAAATCCCATTAAGAAATTCCACAAAATTGACCTTCTCTGACTTTGAGACATCTCAATGACATATTAAAGCGCTATATCAAATGTAAGGATTATTATTTATTAAACAAATAAAAAGACTGAGGGTGGTGGGGGAGAGGGGAGTCATCTTGATAAGAATTTTGTTTTGGGTGTGCCAATGTGATATTAAAATACAAACCTTTGGTGTTTTCAGCCCTTTAGCAAAATTGCAGTGGAAATGACAGCCTCTTTCAAACTGTCCCTTTTCAAAACTGTTAGTAAACAATTGCAGCTGGACTCTTATTTTGTAATCCCAAACATTTGTTCTCAAAGAAAATGTAATTTGCCAAGAAGTTCTTCAATTATCTAGCAAATAGACTGAGCACAAGGATCAGCTGTCCTTCTCATTGAAGTCAATAATGGGGAAATGATCAAGTGGAGTTAGTTCTAAAAGCTGTTTTGGTTTTAAGAGGATCGTTGAGTGCATCAGCAGAAGGCTGACCTGAAAGGTCAGTAATGTGACCAGGTGGACAAACTTAATACCTGAACAACTGGTGCAGAGCTTTGCTAAGCTCCTGCATGTTCCCTGAAGGAAGATGATGCCAGGGGAGGTTTGATCAGCGAAGACCTACAGTAAAAACAATGTGCAGATCATTATCAACATGCCTGTGGGACTGGGATTCAAGCCCGATCGGTTTACGGGTAAGGAGATGGATCCCAGCCAGATGGCTGTTAAATAAGCACTTACTCTGAGCTGTATGTGTTTTCTTTTGTAGGCCACTGAAGGCTGAAGTTTTAATCAACAAAATGTTGTACTTTCACAACACTCTGTCTGCTCTCTCAAAGTACAAGGTGGTGATTTAGCAAAATGGGCAGGTTGCCCTTCTGGTTCATTAGTAAAGACTATAAGCGCAATCTACAAATGGGCCATGTAAATAGATGTTGAGTGATTCTAAATTTCAAGGCTTTTGCAAGCTCCTAAGCAATGTCAATTGGTAGCACTCTTGCCTCTGGTCAGAAGGTTGTGGGTTCAAACCCTGTGTCGGTACATGAGGTCAGGGTCCAGCTTGTGCTCCAGGGCAGTGCTGGGCGCATTGTACAGGTTGTTCACAAAGTTTTAAAAAGGGGAGTTTCTTCCATGTTCCTGTCCTCCGGGTAAATTAGGAGTTCACCTCATAGGGCCATGCTGGCACAAATGGCTGCTGTTTGCTTAACAGCAATTGCTGCACTTAATGGCAATTACCTGTGAATTGCTTTGCAATGTTTTGATGTGATAAAGTGCTATGAAAATGAAAGTTTGTTCCTCTTTTCTAAGAAAAACTTATTTTAATTATGCTTCCTAAGGAAGACCTTGCAAACGTGCAGTGCTTAAAATGTGTTAAGTTGATCTGACTTAAAAACATATATAGTGCACACAGACTCGCTTAGAGAGCTAATAGGGACCATTTAAATGTGTTTATCTTGGAAGCTTTGCTGTGATTTATTTTACGCAGAATGTGAAAAAATGAATGATGTTCACTCACAAAACACACAGTCAAACCACTTTACAGTATATCCTGTGAACGCTTTGAGACATCTCTATGACATGATAAGATGCTATATCAAATGCAAGGATTATTATTATGTTGTAGTTCTGTATATCCTGCCTCTCCTCCATGCCTACAACCCACTCAACTACCCATTCTCTTTGATCAGCTGGCTCCGGCCTTCTACATGTCCATCGTCCTCTCCACTCCATTGGCAATTATGCTTTCAGCCACATTACCACAACTCTCTGGAACTCTGCCTGGTTCCCTCTGCCTTGCTTCCTCCTCACCCATCTTCAGACCGTATCGGAAGACCTTCTTCTTCGACCACAGCTATTGTCCCCTCCCCCTCTCCCTGGCTTAGTGTTGAGCTCCACCACTGTTAAGCGCTTCAAGATGCTACCTGCATGAATAGCGCTAATTAGAATACAACTTGTTGTATTGTCACCTGCATTAAAGGTGAGAAGTGAGCTGAATTTTATTAATGATGATAATTCTTGTATTTGATACAGCACCTGATCATGTCGTGGAGATATCTCAAAGCTTCACAAGATACACTGGATTAACTGTATATTTTGTGGGTGAAACATGGCAGCCAAGGAGTGAGTGACCAATTTTATTTGGAGGATTGTTGGCCAGGACATCGGAGAGAGAAACTCCCTTCTCTTTTCGAATAGTGCCATGGAATCTTTAATGTCCACCTGAATAGACAGATGGGACCTCAGTTTAAAGTCTCATCCGAAAGATGGAGACTTTCCTTTACGTGATCCTGAGAGAGTGTGAGATCTTTTGAAAGCCACAATGAAAATTGAGCACTCAGCCCTGCGTGGGCTAAAGCTTGTCTCGAAAAGATGAAATGTTTTTAAATGGGTTTGTGCGATTTACCACTTTCTTGAGATCATTGTAAAAATGCCTCCAGCATAAGTCGTGGTCTAGAAAAGACTTGCAAAAAATGTATCCTGTCCTTTCACATTGTATGTTTGTTGTGATCATCATTGTGAGGCAGAAGTGGTTCTGTGGAGGGGTGAATTCATCGACTTTCTTGTTTTTTTTAAAAAAGAGTTAAGATTTTAATGACCGTCTTTTGATCCAAATACAGTAAGTAAACTGCTTATTGGATAGTGGCGGAAGGCAAATAATGGCAATAAGGGAATAAAATGAGAAATCCATTCCGCTGTCCATCTATTGTGCTATCTGGATAAGTAATGGATCGGTGACGAGTATTTTAGGGAGGATTTCATACATGGTCAAAAGTATGTTTTATTCAAAAGTGCCTGGGTTCTGGGAGAGAGTGATAAGAAATTGAGGGGAAGTGGGTGGGGGAGGACAGTTTACTGTGTGCGCTGAGTGGAAAGTAATAATGTTAAATCACATTATCATAACTTAGTGGTTCCAAAGCCCCTATCTTTTACTTTTCCCTTCAGCCCCTCCTCTCCCCATCACATTCACCATTTCATAATTCAGCTTTGCCAGTTTCTGATCAGAAGGTATCTGGGGACAACTGCTTGCTGTTTGGTGCAGTCACACCTCCCAATAGCAGGATGCTTTTCAGATTTGTTGAGACGGGCAGGATTGTGTTACAGAGAGGTGTAAATTGAAGTGTCGCTGACTGCAAACTGATTTAACGCTTTTCCAGCGGCTTTCAATAATTCCCTCTTGTTACAGAAAGCCATCTCTGACTTATTTCTCTGAGCTCCTTTACGGGTTTAATCTTATTACCCTGTTCCCCCCTACCCCTCAGCCGTGTGTGTGTGTGTGACTTGTTGCAATACGATTTTCAAATGCATTCGGCAAGCGTGGAATGAGCTGTAGTGAGGTTACGGGCATTTAATTAGAAAGATGGAGCTTGCATTTTTCTTACTGCGCCTTATCATATTGAAACATCTCAAACCGTTTCACAGATTTATTCCTCGGTGGGGGGGGATTTGGTTAACTCTTTGTTGAAGTCACTTCAAAAGGAGAGGCTTCCTTGTTGCAATGCTCTTTCCTCCCTTCTCTCCCCCCCCCGTCCACCCCAAGTGAACGGACTTTTTTTGAATTGGAATTGCTCCAGATACCAATGTCACTGTGCTGATAGCCTCGAACATTTTTCATGGGCCTTGGATTCTCAGAAGAATGTTATTTCTCCCCCTCTCTCGCCATCAAATGTCCAGCTGATGTGCAGTTCCAAACGTTTCATTGGTGGGACCTTGTGTGCAAATTGACTGCTACGCCCACAAATACTTTACAAGAAAACTCCGAGGATTTTTGAGACATTTTTATGCAAATGTATCAAATCCAAAGATGATGGTTATTATTAGATTGGGTCACCCCACATCAACCGCCTTCAACCACACCAACCTGGCCGCTCTCTTTGTTCAGCGCACATTATCTTGCTTTGTGTTCCCCCCAAATCGGCGGGTAGGTTTTTAGCCATTCTCTCATGAACCGAACTCCAATTCCGAAGTCCCTCGAACTCCCTCCCTCCCTCACCTCATTCACAGCCAGTCTCAAAAACCCTTTGATCGCGCTTTCGATCATTTTTCCTCACTACACCTGAGTTCCCAGTCTGCATTGTCGAGCACTTTGAGAATTCCCCCCCCCCCCCCCACGACGTGAAAGGTGCACTGTATTGTACATTTAGTAGGAGGGAGGTTTTTTGTTTAAATGAACAATACATTTCAAAATGATGTTTAGGAGTGGGCAGATATCTGAACCTTGGTGCGTGTAAGGTATCGCCCCAAATTTGTCTGTCTGCCCAACAAGACAGAGTAAATAATGAGACCCTTTCACCTCTGTGGCGTACGGCAGGCGAGCTTCCTCGTCACATCTTCATATCGGCTTTGTTCCCAGACTGTCATGCATCGCGAGGTACAGAACTTGAACAACAAAGGCTCTGCGGCTGACAGCTGGGGAGCCCTCTGCTTGTATTTGTGCCTGAATGGGACAAGTGTGCAGACAGAGGATCTGAGGAAAGACGCTGTGCTCCTGGATAGAGTGAGAGAAGCTAAATGCTTGGGAGTGTTTCTCCTTTTGAACAAGTGTTTGCCTCCCAGCATGACTGCTTTCCAGGCCGACACCGCCAGGGTTTATAGAAGCATCTTCTCGCATGTGATTAGTGTTGCAACTTTCATTAAACGTCTCTCTCTGTGGGGTTATTAAACCTGCAAATCACAATTTGTCTTCAATTAAAACGGTTGCTGACATTTTACAGTTGTGAAGCTCTCTCTCACCCAACGCATTCTCCTCTCTCCCTTCTACCTGCTCTTGCCCCCACCCAACTAAGTGCAAGATTTTCGCAGACAAAATGGATGGTATAATCCACTTTATGGTACATTCTGTGAAGTGCTTTGAGACGTCTCAACAAAGTGATAAGGCACTCTATCAAATGCAAGGATTAAAAGTTATTCGTTCGTGCATATGTTGGTAAAGTGATTGCTGAGTGTAACACTGAGAGATGCTGTTCAGGAACTGATTCCTCTCCCTTTTTACTGATCCAGAGCAAGTTAGTAGGAGTATGGTCATTGAGTAGGTAGCATCTTGCATTGATGGGGAGAAGAACTGCCTCAGGGCATGTTTGTATGCATGTGTGTGCGCGGAGTGTGTGTGTCATGACAAAGTGCGAGATGTGGTCCGATGAGATTTTGGGTTGGAACCAATTTCTTATGTGATGTGTAAGGAGCTCCCTGGGGGAAGATTATTTTACATCCCGAGGCACCATTGATGCTTCCATGTTCCCTGACGGGGGCTTGTTTGTTGGACCCCAGTGTTTGTCTAACACGCTGGATGACCCATACTTCTCCCTGAACACCGATGAACGGAACATCTCACGGTAACTATTCTGACCTGTGCCGAGCCTTTGCTTTATTACAATTATCCTTGGATTTGATATAGCAGCTTATTATATGGTTGTGGCATCTCAAAGCACTTCACAGAATATATTGTTAAGCGAACTGACTGTGTTTTGTGGGTGCAACCAGCAGTGTCATGGATTGAGTGGCCATTTTTTTGTTGGAGTGAGAGAGGGATTATCGACTAACAACTGGATTCCTACTTACTGCTTGGTAAACAGTCTCCCATTGACATAGTAATATGTATCTTGCACCAGTGTACCAATTCCTAAACCAGTTCAAATATTCAGCTCTTAAATACATGTTCTCATTTTAAAAGAAATGTTATCCTTATACACCCCCTTAAAGTGTTGCATTGCCCAGCTGTCATTCACGTATGAAGAATAGTTAATTACCTGAGATACAGGAGAATTAATACCCATGGAACTGTACCTCAGGTTGATGTTGATCCTAGTGGAGCAGGAAGAAATCCTGCTAATGAATGATCCTTGTGCCTATAACTTCAAAACACTCAATTGCCATCAAGTTAGTGACTATGTATTTGTAGGCAGATCTGGTAGCTGTTTTGTACGCAACAAAAAAACCTTACAAACTGCCATGCAGTGAATGACCAATGTCTGGAGGATTTCTTTGTTATGTCAGAAGATTGGCAGCAACTCCTTCTCTATTCCACATAACGTCAAGGATTCTGTAATGTTCACCTGAATGTGCAGATGAAATGTACGATTTGGTATCTCAGCTGATCCCATTCAGCCAGACTGTATATAAAAAAAATAGCTTTTAATAGCAGCCCTCTCCCAGCATTGCATTGGAAGGTGAGCCTGGACTGTGAGCTCCACACCCAGTCCAGTTCCTTTAACTGTGCTGAGTATTTCCTCAGTGCCCACCTTGGGACAGCATTCAGACCTGTATGGGAATGTACTCCCATCTGTTACAATACATATCCAATTTACTGATGATATTGCTTCAATTCATTTCCCAAAGTGGTGCTACTTAAGCTGAATGTTACCCACTTTATATGAAAAGAACTTGCCATTGCATTGTTACTGCAACAATAGGTTAGAGCTCTGAACTACCATAATGAATTGTATTTCAGCTGACCAGGGAGTGTTTTATCTACGCCGTAATAATAATAATCCTTGTCATTTGATATAGCTCCTTATCATGTGGTTGAGATGTCTCAAAAGGCTTCACAGAATATAATGTAAAGTGGATTGACTGTATTCTGTGGGCGAAACAAGGCAACCAATTGTGCACAGTAGTGTCCCACAAAAATTCTTGGATTAAGCGACCACATTTTTTTTGGAAGATCTAAATAAATAAGAAAATATTTATTTCATGCTACGAAAACAGATAAAAATAAATAAGAAATTAGACTGTTGAAGATGTCAAATATTTTCCATGTTTATCAGCAGCCTAACTGTTGCCTTGGTGTTAGTGTATGATATAACTGTATGAACAGGCTCGTAATAAAGGAACCTATAAATGTGCACAGAGGTAATTGAAGCAGATTTGTGGGAAGAGAAGTCAATTTTTTTAGTAACTCTAAACCAAAAATAGATACTGCATAGTGTGTTTATTGGGCACACTTCAGCTGATGGTTCCTTCTGTTACCTTAATGCATTTTAATGCTGTATTTTGACCTTGTACTAGTTGCTGGAATAGGCTTTGTATTCAGTGTCACTGCAGGCTTACTCTCTAAAGCTTTCACTGTTATTTGATAAGGGTGCTATTGTGTGGGGACTAATCAGTTCCAGCATTATACATGTAAAAATGTGTTATTTCCTGTATTAACACCCCAAATCTGGTTCATTCGACTCCACTCAGTATTCCCTTAGTGCCCTGAAAGGATATGATTCTAAGGGAATTGGTTGCTGTTGGTGTCACTCGGGTCTTGTCCTGGGCATCAGGGCTACTTTGACGGAATCAATGAGCCAAGAAAATAGAATCCATTCAAAGCCAGCCCGCCCTGAGCTTATCAAAGCTGAACAGATGGCAGTGTAAATGTAGGCTGCCTTGTGCTGAGAAGCCCTATATTGGACTTCTGTAATGTATTGGTTAGAGCACTTGCCTCGCAAGCGAGAAGACCTGGGTTTGAGTCCTGGGCAGGACGAAACATTAGGTAAGTTTCCTTCTCCACATGCATTGGAGAGTCAGCCTGGACTATGAGTTCAAAGTCTTAATATGGGACTTGTACCCACATCCTTCTGACTCGGAAGCGAGAAGAATTACTGTTCCTAATTATTGTTTACGTAGCAGTGATTAGGAACCCGGTTGTTATTTGATTGGTGGATCCCTTTTCCGGGAGTAGTGATCCCTTCATATATAAATGAATATTAATCATAATTTGATCACTCAATCCATGACTGTTTGTGGGACACTGCTGTATATGTTTGACTGCTGTTTCGCCCACAAAACATAGTCAATTCACTTTACAGTATATAGCTCTTCGAGACAGCAATAACTTGCTCCCTCCACGCAGGGTAGCATCTCAGAACGCTTAACAGTGGCAGAGCTGGGGTCTCAAAGATGTGATAAGGCATTATCAAATGCAAGGATTAGTATTTTATTATTCGATGGGACATTGCCGAAAGGCAAATTGGCTGCTCTGTTGAGCTACAAAAATAGTCCCTGTATTTTACAATGAATCCTGTGAATTGTTTTGAGACTTCCTCTTGATGTGAAATGCATTATATCAAATATGATTTGTAAATAAGAAATTATGGTTTACAAAAAATCTGTCATCTCTAGTCCTGCTCAAGACTTAATTTTCTGTGCTTTATTTCTTGTGGTCTATTGCCAAAAGGAACCTGTTTCCCTCACCTCTCCCATCTCTGCCTCACTCAATGTCCCATCTCAATCCTTTTTTCCAATGAGTAGCTCTTCGATCACATTCACCTACAAATACACAGTCCGATACTCCATAGTATATTCTGTGAAGCGCTTTGAGAGGTTTTCCCTGCAATGAAAGGCGCCAGTGTATATCGAATGTAAGCAAAGTATACAATAGTTAATTCAGAATCTGTTGGTTTATGACTTGGGCATCTTAATCGCACCACAATCATAGAAACATAAATTGTTTAGATCATGCACGGTTGTCAAATAAATAAAATATTTGAGTGTTTTTTACGGATCCCTCCTTTTGAAAGTGGGGCAAACAAGAAGCAGATTTCTCTACCCATTGGGACGAGAGTTCATCAAACGAGCTGTGAATTTTTAAAAGAGAGAAACATCAAAGTTATAGAAAGGCGATTCCTTGCAAGTAAAACCCAAGCTATAGCCCCTAAGGGTACGTGCATGCACTTTCTTCACGCTTGCCTTTTTTTAAAAAGTATCTATGTTTAGGCTTGGATTGCACGGGAAGAAAAATGAGCATTCTGTGCATTAATGGAAGCAAGTGCTATTTGCATCGATTGGATTCCATGTCCATAAGAGCTTTTTTTGCTATACAGTCTGGCTGAATGGAATTCACAATTCTTGACTGCACTTGGGAGGTTTTCTCTCTATTTACCGGAAAAGTATAGGTGGAGAGTGTTTTCAATTGTCATCGACTAGATTGGTGTGCATCCATCCCTGTTCATTCCTTGTAACCTCAGCCTTGTACATTGTGGGTTACTTCCATTTTGATGAGGTTGAATTGGCTGCATTTTGTTTTGACCAGATTCCCATTAACTTGCAGTAACTTGCAACCCTGGCTCTGGAAGCTGGCATCGTATTAGGAGTAGTGGCATGATGTACTTCTGGTTACTGAGATGAGTTCCAATTTGTGCAACTCTGATTCCTTATAAAAGGATCCCATTGAGAAGGAATTCTAATTAATCCTTGCCTTTCACATTGGGAGGATGTCTCAAAGTGCTTGACAATGCTGGATTGTCGTCCGAGATGGGGATGGAAGTTGGTGGGAGGGGAAAGGTGACCAAAAGCGCGGTTAAAGTGGTACGTTTTGATACGTAGCTTAAGAAGGGGATGAAAGGAGCAAATATCTTATTTGATGTCTCACTCAAATGATGGTATGTCTGACGATGCAGGTAGGGCGGGGAGCAGATAGTTTTGAAGTGTAGAGCAGAAATGCCTTCACACTAAAATTGTGGCACAGTTGCAAGAGGACGCCTTTGGGGGACTTATTTAATCTCCCTTCCAGAATACCCACTCTATTGTGTTCCCATTCGCAGTATTAAACTGTTTCTTAAATGTGTCCACTGTCTTGGCTTCAACCAGCATCTTCATAACCAGTTCCAGCTGTTGAATATCCTCCCATTAGCCAAAACAAAGCAAACTTGCAGCAAGAGTGAGAGGTCCTTGGTTGTGCAATCAGGGTCTAAGTATAGAGTGGTTCAGTGCTGCTCATACTTCTGCTTAGCAGTCAATTGTGTAATTTTTTTGAAGGTGTTCTTGGATTTTTCCCTTTTTGCCCTTGCAAAGGAAGATAAGTGGTGAATGCTTGCTTACCTTTAGGTCTTGTAAGCAATTACAATGATGAGTCAATGTGAAAGGCCTTCTGGCAGTTCTACGAAGTGTCATGTTCTGCGATGTACTGAGGAGAGAGGAGTTTAGCTAAATGGATCAGTCGTGGGGACACTGAAGGAGCAAGTCTGATCCAAAAATAGTCGCTCATTTCCCTTTTCCATCTCTTTCATGACAGACAATAAATTGAGAATATCCTGCATTTCTGCCCTTACTGTTTTCAGTGCCAGCTCCCCTGTTGACGAGCTGCCTTCGAAATGGAGCCAGAGCTGAAAGTGAGACCAAATTGATCCAATTATTTTCCAGCAAAACATTTCTGTGCCTTGCACGTTCCAGTGCTGAAAGCTCCAGTGTAAAGCGTGAGGGTGGGGGGGGAGGTTGAAAATTGTTGGGCAGGTTAAAGCGCACTCGAAGGAATTTAGTGGGTTGCATATTTAATGAGTTCCACATCAGTTCCAGAGAAAAAAAAACCTAGCTGAGCAAGGAAATGCTTGCAGGCTTAAGTTTTCTATCAGAAAGTGCGTGCACTGGAAGACTCGAGGATTTTATTTTACTGCAAGTTTGTACATCAGATAAAAAGGGCCAGGTTACAGTTACAGTATTTTGTATTTTCCTGTGGGAATAGATATGAAATAACTTAATACTCCCAAGGATTTTTTGGAAACGATTCAACTCCGTCCATTGTGCTCAGCGCTTTAGACTCCAGACTAAACAGTATTTGAAGAAGTAATTACTTTTTCATAGATAATTTACGTTGTTACTTGAGGGATTTGTAGCACAGAATGGTGATGGTTAAAACTCTGATGACTGATTTTGGACTTTATTGTAAGGGAGCTACTCCTTGAGGAGTATTTATGTAGGTTTCTAAGCACATTGAATAAGTAGTTAGGGTCCATGATCGGGTCTCCACACTGTGCATAGTCTATGAATGCTGAGTGTTTCTACTATCTTATTTCCTTTCGGAGAGACTAATGTCTTTCTTTGTGCCTCATGCTCTTTGTTCCAACATCGACAGCAGCGTCTTCAACCACTAAGCCCTGAAACTCTGCAAGACTCTCCCTGAATCTTGCCCACTCCTTCCCCATCTTCAGGTCGCACCTGAAGACCTTCCTCTTTGACTGCTTGTGGTCACCTCTACCCCACCCACCCCCACGCCCTGGCTCAGTGCTCCAAGATGATACCTTGCATGAGAGGCACTATATAAATGCTAGTTGTGGTCTCATTTGGTAGCACTCTTATCTCTGGCTCACAAGATTTTCTTCGGGACTTTAAACTCTCAGACCTGGGGTTTGGGGCGGTGTGCTGTGATGTGGCCTGGGGTGGTGGGAGGGTGGTGAATGAGCTGTGTGGCCCAGTCCCTTTCCATTAATAGCCCATCATTGCTGGCGGGATGGTGGGAGGTGTGAAGGAATGAGATCTGAACAGCTTGTAGCTGCTTAATGTGCTGGTGAGGAAAGCAACTTTTTTCCTTGTATGAAGATCACCTGAGAAAACAAAAAGGGCTTTGATGCAGTCTCCTAGTGTCTGATCAACAGTGGGGTGGATTTCCCAGCTGGTCTGATAAGCCAACCTCCCAGTTAGTGAGGGGGTTGAGGGATAGTTTGCTCAGGCCATATAACTGGGAACAAAAAAAATAACAGATGGCTTCTCTCAAGAACGAACCCTTGGAAAGTGTGAAAATTCTTGGGCTGACTGCATCCTTTATGTATCTTTGTCAAAACGATTAGCTTCCTGAATATTTTAAATCTAATTATTATTTCAGAAGAACAATGATGACACATCTGTTTTTCATTTTCTCTCTCTCTCTCATTTCATTGTTGGCCCAGGGTGAATCCTGAAGCTGTCAGGGTTTTTTTTTAAACTGCGTCCACCCCCACTTTATAGCATGAAATGCTTTTGGATGTCTTGACGTGGAAGGTACTATACCAAATGCCAGGATTATTATTATTATTTCCCTACTTTTTAAGTCTTATTTGAGGCCAAATGGACATTAGTTCAGTACATGTAAGAGCCTGCAAATAGTCACTCGATAGCAAATGATAGTGAACCACTTTGAGACATTTTTGGATGTTACAGGCTGTGTACAACAAATAATCCTTGCATCTGGTGTACTGTAGTGGCTTTTCATGACAGGTGGACATTTCGAAGCAGTTTGCAGGATTTACTGTGTGTGTGTGTTGGCAAACACCTACAACTACAAATGCCAGTATTATAAGCAATTAATAGGTATTATTGACTGCCATTCTGAGATGGACTAAATACAGAGTAGGACTGCCTTGGTGCTTGTGCATATTGTTTTACTGTAAGCCAAGATAAGGTAGTGTGGTGTCAGCTATAATGCAGTAATTGTGACCCTCTTTCTCCTCACCCCTACCCCCAGCTTCAAATTCCCCATCGTCACAGTTTACAAATACTGAAGAAAAATGAAACGCCATGTATTGCGATGGATAACTGTGTCTTACACATGCTGTCCACATGTACCGAGACCACAATATTGCAATTCTCTAAACATGGCTACATTATTCCAACAGATAATATAGTGCTCTCTATGTGCAGAAAAGCTGAAACCGCCAATCTGAATAACTTGAATCTCAATTATTTAGATATTAATTTTTTTATTCGCAAAATTGAAAAAGAAAGCAACCGACCTGACCTCCCTTTGCAGATCGCTGTCAAGTTGAATAAAATTGTTCTACTTAGCAAAGGACTTGGAGTATTCACCAGTTTCATTAGGCTTATTACTGAGTCCACTGGTGTAAGAAGATTGAATAAAATTACACGGGTGGAGTGATCAAAATAATGCGATTTATGCAAAAGAGAAATCTCTATTAATGCTGTAATGTAAATAATCTGGCAAACAGATGTGTGAAAGCGGAGGGGAAAATAATCAACGATTCCTTCTCCGGGAAGTCACACAATGAGGAAACGTCCACTGGGGATGCAGACAGACAATTATGGAACCTCGGTATCCATTAATTAATCTGCTCTCGGGTTTCAGTTCTCGTTTCCCCCACGCCTCCTTCTCATGCCTCCTTCCGTCATTGACATTTATTTGTTTTCCTCCTTGGGAGTCAAATCCGAGGTACTCATAAACTAATTTCATTCCTTAACTTAAGAACTAGGCTGAAATGTGCATTGAAGCAACCCCTTGCTTGCCATTCCCAACAGTCTGAATATTTCCTGTTATAATTGTGTTTTGACTTTGTAACTCTGAACAGAATTTTTACCCCTTAGTGCTGCAACTCGCTCAAGTTTTTGACAAAAATTGGATAAATGCTCAGCTCTTTGTTCCTCTGAAAGGAATGAAGTGTGTAGATTATTCTATTCTCTTCCCAGTCGCTGACTGACTTTCTTTTTTTTTGGGTTTGAAACAGAACTTCTGTTCCTAGTGTTGAGATGCCCCTGTGAGAATCTGGACATTGACATTGTGTGGTCTGCTTGGCTTAATGGTAGCATTCTCACCTCCGAGTCAGAAGGTCGAGGGGACTTGGAATTTCATAGTCTAAGATGACACTCCAAAGCAGCACAATGGTTGTGTTGCATTGTCGGAGGTGGCGTCCTTCGCATAAGATGTTAAACCAAGGTGTTGTTTGCCTGTTCAGTTGTACGTTAAAGATACCACGGCCCTATTCAAAAAGTGAAGGGAGTTTCTCCCAGTGTTCTGGCAAACTAATTAAATATAATTAGTCGCTCACTCCATGGCTGTTGAGCGACATTGCTGTGTGCAAACTGGTTGCCGAGTTTGCCCACAAAATACAGTCAATCCACTTTACAGTGTATCCTGTGAAGCACTTTTGAGACATCTATGTGATAAGGCGCAATATCAAATGCAAATATTATTTTTATTCCAGGCAGGGCGAAATCTTGGGCAAGTTTCCTTACTCCACACGCCTAATAATAATCCCTCCAAAAAAAACAAAAACAATAATAAATTGGTCATTTTCAATCCACGACTGTTTGTGGGACATTGCTGTGCGCAATTGGCTGCCGCGTTCGCCACAAATATACAGTCAATTCACTTTACAGTGTGTTCTGTGAAGCGCTTTGGGACGTCCTCCCGACGTGAAAAGCGCTATATCAAATGTGAGGATTATTATTATTCAAAGGCTATTTACCTGCCCATGCTGGGCTGTCTGATTTACAATATGGTTTCGGAACAAGCTGGTGTCCTGCTCCACTTCTGATGTCGTCGTAAGTTCAAAGATCAGGCTGCGGTTCAGTAATTTTGTTTTTATTCAAACAGGGTGACCCATGGAAACCAGATTATTTTAATGAACAAATTGGATTAGGCAGTAAAACGGTTTCAAAATGACTAATTCCGTACTATTGATGCCTTTGCGCAAATGGACAGAATGTGATTTGAGTCACACTGGCACAGTCAATTAAAACCCATGAGATGTTTCCTGTCCCTGCAATAGCTTCTGTTACCAGCCCAGGAATTTACTCTATCAGAGGAACTGGGTTAAATCAGAGGTTAGTGTAAACCCATTTAATTCAGCCCAATTTGATTCAGGTTACATACAACTTCTCAATGTGAATGAGATTTTGAGCCTGTGATACACAAATTACTGTATTGGGATACAAATGGGTTAGAAATCGCACCTGGGTCTAGATTTGTTCTTAATATTAATGTTTTGGAGTGTGTGGGATTTGGCGAATTGTTGAATTTGCTTTTAACATTCAAGTTGTTTTTCTGAAAAAAAATTGTAAAATAAACTTATAGGAAACTGTAAAATAAAAGACTGTATTTAGGAATCTGACAAATTCTGGACTCCGTGAATTGCTTCATTAATAGGGTAAATCTAAACTGAGGTGGAATTTTCCTTAATAACAATAATAATCCTTGCATTTGGTATAGTGCCTTATCACGTCATTGAGATCTCTCAAAGCACTTTACAGTATATGCTGTAAAGTGAATTGACTGTATATATTGTTGGTGAAATGCAGCAGCCAATTACGCACAGCAGTGTTCCACAAATTGAGTGACCAGATTATTATTAATTGTTTTTCTTCTCTAAGCTATTATTTAACAGATTGACTGGTGGATGTTTGTGTTTTGTTCTCTCTCTAGGTTATTCATTTCTAATTATTCTTAACCCAAGAGATGGTTTAATTGTCTGAGAACTAAAAACGGACTGTGAAACCTTATTTCCAGCAACTGCATTGCTTTGATGTCTTAATAAACTCTTGTGAGAATTCTAATCCAGAGCGATTTGCAAAGAATTAAATACTGTACGGATTCTTTGTTTGATGCGGTAATGAAGTGGCTTGTGGAATCGTGCAAAAAAAATATTTTTCTCCAGAAGGTGCCTGATGAGTTGTGATGCAGACCAGGGAAAATCCGGGATCGATCCATGTTAATCTCAGTGGGCAGTACAGTTGGGTTCCTGCTTTTGATCATTGTCTGAATTATCCCTGGTGGTGAGTCCATGTATGAGATGAGGAGAGAATCGGGCTCTGATGTGATGTTCCAATAGCCGATTAGGATCCTCCAGAATAGTCATTGGGATGAGGTGCTACATAGCTGTCCCCAATTATGGTTACCCTCCCCCTGAGAATGTGTCAGCTTGGCTCAGTGATAGCACTCTCACCTCTGAGTCAGAGGTTGTGAGTTTGAATCCCACGTCGGGACCTGAACTCACAGTCCACGCTGACACTCCAATGCAGTGCCGTGGCTGTGTTGCATTATCGGAGGGCTGTCTTTCGGATGAGACATTAAACCAAGGTCCCTCCTGCCTGTTCAGGTGGACATTAAAGATCCCATGGCACTATTCAAAAAGAAAAGGGAGTTTTCCCAGTGTCCTGGCCAAGAATCTCTCCTAATAAAATTGGTCATTCATTTCAAGGCGGTTTGTGGAACATTGATTACTGTGTGCAACTCTTCTGCCGCATTTGCTTATGAATATACATTCGCTCCATTTCACAGTAAATCCTATAAAGTGCTTTGAAACATCCTTCCGACTTGATAGATCGCTCCACCAAATGCAAGGTTTATTATAATTGTGCTACAACAGTCTCCCCTTCAGAAGAAGGGAGAACAGAGGTAGGGGAAGAGAAGCAGACCATTGTCTGTTATGATACCTTATTTTGGGGAGCTTTCTGTGCTTAAAGCTCTCAAGTTTTAATATTTATGCTAATGACATAGTGAAGAACATTTTCACTCTTGGAATATAGTCTTGTCTATCTATGTCTCAGGAGTATGGTCTGTGTGCAATTGGCTGCCGGGTTTTGCCTACAAAATACACAGTCAATCCACTTTACAATACCTTTTGTGAAGTGTTTTGAGATGTCTCATTTGATGTGATTTGGTGCTATATCAAAAGCAAGTATTATAATTAGGATTATGATAGTGCTATCAGCGCCTTGGGACGTCCTCCCGACGTGAAAGGCGCTCTATAAATGAAATCTTGTTGTTGTTGCTATAGTATCTTTCTGTCCCTGTCTCTCACTTCAAAGCTACAGCAATTATATTGAAGACAGCAGTTATATTGAAAAATGCAACCCACCCTTTTTGCCTCTAAAATATCCATGTTTCAGCAGTGTATCTGAGCACAGAGAAGCCAATTTGTCAAATGCCACCAGGCTGCATTGTCCAACACTAATGGCCATTTCTGTGCAAATAATTTCTTGGTCATTAACAATAAATCAATCTGCACAATTTTGGACCATTTTCAATTTTCAATGCAAAGTTTTGTTCTTTTTTAAGGAGAAATCCAAAGACCCATTATTTCTGGATTAGAATCCTTTTGTGCTGCCAAACTGCATATTGTCCTCAGCTAATGTAGATAATTTACACTGGAGTTAAATTACCTAGCCGAAACCCCCAGTAAGCTTAAGGAGCTCAAAAGACTCCAGCTCTAATCCATCAAAGCCCTAAAATTTCCAACTTCATTTTGCTCATTGTGCTAATTCCCTATGTAATGCTGATGTTGCCACAGCCATTTGTTGTGCAAACCTTTTTTTTGAGATCAGAGGTTTCCACTTGTGGGGCTGATAATGACTTTGGCCACCAACCGGCTTGACTGGTCACCCCACCCTCCGAGTATAAAGAGGATGAGTCATTGCTCTCACCAACAAGCCTAGGGAAATCAAAAGCTAAATGTAAACTAATGTGGAATCCAAACAATCCAGCCTGTCTTTCATCTCCCAGCACTCTAATCATCTGCTCCTAATGAAGGCTTCTCTTTTGCTAACCTTTGCCATGGAGATTCTGCTTATTGTCCCTTACTGTACCATTCTATTGGCTCTGAAGGGGTCACTTTACACATGAAAGCTGCAACTTACACTGCACGGTAACATATGGCACATTTGTGATCCTGTCCCAGCAAGCGCCCAGCAGACAGTGATGCATAATCTGTCGAGGTCAAAAGGTCTTTTTTTTAAAAAAAGAGGCATTACAATAAGCAAGAATCTGAAAGGTGAAATGATGGTCAGTTTTGATTTTGTGGGCTTTGTTTTTCTTTCTGCAAAAGCTGCATCAAGCGTTAGCTAACTATCAGATCCTCTCTGATCAATGTCTACATTCATAGGTCTTAATGTAATCCATTCATCTGCCCTCCATTCTCCTTCAAGTCTAGCTAGACAGGCAAACTGGAATTAATATATATAATAACCCTTGCATTTGATCCAGCGCATTTCAGGTTGGGAATGTCTCCGCACTTCACAGGATGAACTGTGTAGTGTACTGTGTATTTTATAGGTGAATGTGGCAGCCAATTTCAACACAGCAATGTCTCACTAAACCGCTATAAAGTAAATTGATTAATTTTATCTGGGGGGTTGCTGGCCTGGCAGCCAGGAGAAACTCCCTTCTTTCATTGAGAAGTGCTTTAACTTCCACTTGAACAGGCAGACAGGTTAATTATACTGTCCTAGTATCAATATGTGATAGTATTAGGTGGTTGATATTTATTGCTGCAGTTGATTCAGACTCTGGTATGAAATTGAGCTTTTAACTATTTATGGATTATAGATTATAGATTATCTCCCATTCATATTTCTCAAGACTAGAAGGAGTAAGTATGGGGGTGAAAAAAATCTTTAATTGCCTGCAGTCTTCAAATAGGGATACGTGAACAATTAAATAACCAAATTACCTTAGCAGAGAAGATGCATTGCAGTGCTGAGGGAATGCTGCATTGTCAGAGGTGCCGTCTTTCAGATAAGATAATAATTAATGCTTGCATTTGATTTAGTGCCCTATCGCGCCTTCGAGACACCTCAAAGCGCTTCACAGAATATACTGTAAAGTGAATTGACTGTACATATTTTGTGGGTGAATTGCCGAGCTTTCTGTCTCCCTGCTTAGATGTACATTAAAAGAACACATTAAGCTATTTGAAAGGAGTTTCACCCAGTGTCTTGGCCTGCTATCCTTGCATTTGATTTTGATCCATCAGTCATTCACTTCACAGCTGTTTATGGGACGTTTCTGTGTGCAAACTGGCATCTACATTTGCCTGTGCGAAATTGCTAAACTTTATAGCAATAATCTGTAGAATTCTTTGAGACATTTATTTCATCGTTATAGGCACTAAATAGAATGCATGGATGATTATTATTCTTTCCAAAATGTTACGTGGGAGGGTGGGGAGAGAATTCATAACATGGAAGTCAATGGGCATTGAACACAGCACATTATGGTCATAAGAGGTTGAATCCCACTCCTTTCTCCCCACTCCCACCACTCACTCCTCCCTCCTCCTTCAGCCATTTGCTTCGAATGGGAGCTGTATATCCATTGCAGGCTGTGTCTGACCATCAGCTTTAAAACATCAATGCGATAAATGGGAATGTGTGAGAAACACTACTGGGAATTCTAAGCTCGCTTTTTTTTTTGCTTCATTCCCTCTGGTGTCGGCATCCTTATAGATTTTTTTTTCCCCTCCACAGCCTTCAAAAGAAGTAGTGTAGTGCTATCAGCATAATACAGTAAAGATGTTGAACATATGTCTTCCACATGTGATCAGAATGTTTCCCAGTGTGTGAAAACAAAATACTGTACTTACACATCAGGCTGTATCTGTTAACTTATTCATTATTAGTAATAGTTTTCTTAAGCTTCCCAGTAAAATCCTGCGAAGCACTTTGAGATTCAATAAGACACGATATCAAATGCAACGATTTTTGTTCTGCGTTCTGAAGAACTTGGAAAATGATACACAATTGTCAGGCATTTTGGCTTTCTCTTTGTAGCTTTGCCATATACATTGTTCTGTTGTGTCTAGTCCTTTCCTAAAATGTCCAACAGTGTAACATGCACATAATAACTTATTATTATTATAGTCATTTGTTAAAAAGTTTCAAAGTTCAAAACATTGTTGATTTTTGGTAACAGTTGACTTGTTCATTTCACCCAACAATTTACGTTTTGCCCTCAAAATATACAGTCAATTCACTTTACAGTATATTCTGTGAAGCACTTTGCGATGCCTCAAAGACTTAATAAGGCACTGTATCAAATGCAAGGATTATTATGTGTAATTTCTTACTTGTATTGGGCTTTCTTGCTCGGTTCATTCATGTCCAACACATAATTTTACATGATTTGATATACCAATTTTGGGTCTCAAGATTGTCAGTATGATAAAAATGGATCTTTATATACTGTAACTTGGGATGTGTAATAAGAATGTAAAGTTTATTGCCTCTAACAATGTTAAATACTCAAAGCACATCATATCTGAGATTTTTCATGAAATAATTAAGTTTGTGGTTTATTTTCTGAAATGAAGTTAAACCAGGATTACATTCAGATGTTTCTGAATTAGATGCCACAGTTAATCTCGATCCTCTATCAGATTTGTTACCTTTCTTTTGCTCGAAAGCTGCCTTACCATTTGTTTTTGTAACTCCATCCAACTGCCAGTTAAAACAGTTCCATGAATGTGACGAGGCACATTGGATAGACTAGCCTACTGACATTTGCAAGGTAATGTATGTTAGTTCTTAAATGCCCGATGTTTATGGTTCTAACTAAAAGCAGTTCCTACTTAAAGTGCCTTTACTGCCCCCAAGACTGAAATATGGGGGGGGGGGGGTGCCAGACCCTGAGACTACACCTTACAAAGACTTTCCTACTCAAATTACATTTCTAAGGGGAGAAATGTATCACCTGAAAATGTGTCCAAAACTAAACACGTGGTCGGGTAAACAAACAGCACGATTGGGGAAACTTATTTAGATGTGGAAGAAATGAAAGCAAAGTGTCAGAGGGGAATATAGTTGAACAGTGAACTAAGGTGCTGAATTTCCCAGCAACTGAAGCTGAGCGCAACTAGAAATGCAAGATGAAATTAATATCTTTAATAACCCTTGCACTTGATATTGCACATTTCAGGTCTGAGGTCATTTCAAACGGCTTTGTTTTATTTACTGTAAAGTGTAATGACTGTATTTTGTTGGCAAACAATTTCCTCACAGCAAACAATCATGGATTGAATGACAAGATATTTATCTGGGGGATTGTTGACCAGGACACCGAGAGAAACTCCTTTCTCTTTTTGAATAATGCCGTGAGATCTTTAATATCCATCTGAACAGGCAGATAGGACCTTGGTTTAACGTCCCAATCGAAGGATGGCACCTCCAACCATTCAACACACCCACAGCATTGCATCGGTGGGTCAGCTTAGATTATGTGATTCCAAGTCTCAATGTGGGACTTGAATCTACAATCTTCTGACTTTGAGGCGAGAGTGCGCCCACTGAGCCAAGTTGACACACATCTGGGAAGGTAGAATCAAGCGAAGAAAAACTAGACATTGAATCCCATCCACTTGGATAGGGTTTTCAGTTTTTTCGGATTTCCACACCTCTTGATTCCATTCAAAAGATTCCTCTGCAAATCCCTGGATAACTTGTCCCACTGGCATCAAAACGGCAGGAATTATTTATAAGCCGTTTCATATCCTCAAATTGGCCGTTCATTTAGATTCTGCCTTAATCAACAACCATGGTGTAAAATTGGGCTGTAAGCTTTAATGTTATTCTGCAAACAGCTGTTCCGGCTTCATTTCAAATTCACGCAGCCCTCCACTGCTAATCCTTTTAATTCGCTCTCGGCTCCAGTCTCATTCTGTTGCTAAGACCTTGAATGCCAGATCTTCCTTCCTCCCTAAATGCCCCACTCTCTGGAGATCAAGAAACAGTTTTTGCTTATTCCCAGATCGGTAACAAGGTGCCAAATGAATTCTAGACCATATCGGGGAGGAAGGAAGGTATTTTTTTCTCTATAGCTGCTGGCCTCCTCCTCATGCATCTTATTAATTAGCTGAAAGACAGCTGCTTCCATTCCGTCCATGTGATGGGAATGTGTCTCTTCCTACTACTGTTGACCACCAAAGGTTCCATAAACATCAATGAGTTGTGGGGGGGTTGGGTCTTATTACAGGAATTATCAAAACAAGCTTCGAACTTCCAGTTCGAAGCTTATTTATATTAGCTGTAGCAACCCATGTCTCCATTTAGGCAGGATTACCATGGGGGGTGAATTGCTTTTGGCAATCACCTCTTCTTCCTGCTACGCAGCTTAAAGCAGTTCAATTACTTACCGTTTCCACCCACCAGTTGAGTGTTAACGTCTTCAATGTTTATCCAAATCTAAACTGGAATGTTGCATCTCCCATGACTGCCATGACTTGCTTGCCACATTGTACATTTGTTTTGCACATTATAATAATCGCCCACAAATAGTCATTCCACTTTACAATATATTCTCTGAATCGCTTTGAGACATCTGAACGGCTTGATAAGGCGCTATATCAAATGCAAGGATTATTATTGTTATAATATTCCTTGCATGTCATAGAATCAGATCATCAAAGTCTCAAAGCTTCACGGGACTTAAAGTGTAGTGACTGGACTGTGTGAATTGTATAGGCAAATATGGCAGTCAATTCGTGCACAGCGATGTCCCATAACCAGCCATGAAATGAATGACCACTTTTATGGGGGTTGGGAGGGGGGATAGGGGCAGAAGAGGATTGTTGGCCAGGACACGAGGAGAAACTCACTTCTTTCCAGCGTTGGCAGAAAGAAAGAGACCTATAAATGGACACTGGTGGAAAGATTTTGCACTAAGACATTTTGATGAATTTGAGGGCTGAACAGAGCATGCTTGCTTGAATGGATGCTGCCTTTGTGGAAAGAGAGAGTGAACTCTTCACAGGGGGAAATTGGATGTTGAAAGGTTCCATGATGGGTGGCTTTAAGAACAACATTCTCTATCTGCAGAAACTGGTGTTTTTTGTGAGTTTACTTCACTGTGTTATGTAAATGCTGAGTACTGTTTACATTGGGAAACAGCTGATACAGGCTTAAACTATGAAGTGCAAATTGGATGCATCAACGAATCAAGAAAGATTGGTCAGGTTGGAGCTTTTCTCTTTAGAATTGAGACAGTTTAAGAGGGGAGCTGATAGAGGCGTTCACTTTGAAAGGATTCGATAAGATGGACGTTGATGGGCTTTTTCCGCTTGGTGAGTCAAAAACATGGAAATCATAAATATATGATAGCCAGTAGCAGATTAAATAGTGAGTTCTTCACTCAGAGGGTGGTGCGAATGTGGAACTCTCTGGCGGAAGTTATGGTTGAAGCACAACACATCAATTTAAGAGAGAACTTGATGCCTGCATGATGGAGAACGGAACAGAGTTCCAAGTCCCTACTTGTAGCTTGAACCCACAGCCTTCTGACTCGGAGGCAAGGGTGTTGTCAATTGAGTCAGACTGAAGCCTAAGTGCAGTCGACAATAAATGCCGGCAGAGCCCATGTGTTAGACTGGTTCGGTTGGTAGCACTTTCGCTCCTGAGTTGGAAGGTTGTTGGTTCAAATCCCATATCTGAACCTGGAAATCATTACAGGTCAAGTGCTCTCTGGGATGCTACCCGGGCACTATATAAATTCAAGTTGTTGTTGCTGTCCAGGGTGTCGCTCCGCTGCAGAGCTGGGGGTATGCTGCAATGTCGGAGGTGCCATCCTTCGGAGGAGATGTTAAACCATGATCCCAGCTGGCTGTCCAGGTGAACGTTAAAGATCCTGTGGCACTATTCGAAAAGAAATCTGAGTTTCTCCCAGTGCCCTGACCAACAATCTCCCAAAATAAAATGGATCATTCCTCTCAAGTCTGTTTGTGGGACGTCGCTGTGCACGAATTGGTGGCCATGTTCGCCCACAAAATACACAGTCACTCCACATTACCGTGTATCCTGTGAAGCTCTTTGAGATGCCTCGATGACTTAATAAGGCACTGTATCAAATTCAAGGATTATTATTTTCCTGTGTGGGAGAATGAGGGTGGGAAATAAGAGTCTTGTTTGTTTGCAATTTTCCTGACTTGGAGGCTGCCTAGAATCTAACACTGATGTATTTTGTGCGATGACCTGGTGGTGTTCAGCTTCAGCTCCATGGATGAGAACCTTAAGCCCGTCCATCTGTCATGTACATAAAGGGTTCTTTCAGCCCTTACAAACCAATTACTCACCTGACTGGATTTGGATCATATGTGAGAAAGTCGGTTTAATCGTGTAACGTAATCCGATTCATATGAATTTAATTTAGGATTGCGTTCACTTCTAAATCAATTTAAGCCAACTTCCATACACACTGGAACTGAGACAAATCCTTTTGCCAGTTGTCCAGAACTATTAAAAAAAAACGAGTTGCGAATTCTTAAAGGTGGAAGTACGGCGGATTTTTTAAAAAGTGTACCGTATATACAGTAATAGAAACAGATGTCACGCTTTCGTCAAACCTTACAACAAAAATTACTTTAGTAGTGTGCTTTTCAAGTTGGAAGGACGTCCCAAGGTGCTGGAAAGTCTGAGGTTCTATCACAGTCTATGCTATTGTAGCCTGGGCTGAAGTAGAGGTCACCACAACTTAAGACCATTCCTCCTACCAAAGGCTTCGTCTACAGTGCAGTTTACCATTGCTAACACTGACCATGCAGTGCCCAGTAAGAGGCAGTGACCTGGCTGACCTTGTGTAAACACTCAGCATGGTTTCCCCAATAAGTCACTGTTAAAGTATCCAAGGAACACATCAACAAATTAGTGAATTATCCACTCCATAACCTCCTGAATTTTCTTTTAAAAGCACATGGCCAACATTGCGACCTAGTTAGCAGATGCTTTGACATTGATGCCAAATGTACATGCTTCTCAAAGCACCATGTAAATCCCATAAAAGATGTACCATAGCTTCCCATGGAATGCTTCCTTCTCTGTTACTGAAATCTTAAACTCTGCCTAATGTTTACGTTTATTGCAAGAGAGTCTATTAGAGCTGGTATTTACAGAAGGCTCCAAGAGAGAGAAAAAAGTTCTTTTACACAGAGGGTGGTTAAAATGTGGAATGCTTTGCCTTGACTGACTTGTACCCAAGAATTTAAAACCGAATTGGATTTACATGTGAAGGGGACGAGGAAACCGGGGATTGGGATTAGCGATAATGGCTCCAGTGAAGTATCAAGAACAGAGAAATGGATTAGAGTCGATAGCTCCAATAGGGGAGCAGGTACCAACACATCCATGATTTGGGGGAAAGAGAACATGGATGCGATTAGAGTTGATAGCTCCAGCGCAGATATGATTTGGGGGAAAGAACAGGGGATGGGATTAAAAATGATGGTTCCAGTGGGCAAATGAAGACCAACGCAGAAATGATGGGCTAAATGACTTTTTTCTTCTGTGCTGTAAATTCTATGCTAAACATGTGAGGCACTTACTTCTTGTAAATGTAACCTTCTTCGAAACCTGGCAAAGCTGAACGTGAATCAAAAAGTGGTCGATTTGAGTATGCGGCTAACCTTGGAATGATTAAGTAGAACAAAGCGGGAGATTACCATCTGCGATTGTTCCTAGAGTGAAGAAATGATTCTCAGTACTGGGAGTGGTAGACAAGCGTTAGTTAGAGCTCCCGAGAGGAGGAGGCTCTTTATATCCACGCCTGCTCTCTGTAGATAGTGCTGCGTTTTACAAGCCAGCTGCACTTGATGAATACGCTTCCACAAGAAGCAAAGCAGCTTTGTGTGTGTGTATGCGTGTGCGGAATGAAGGTGCTGTTCATTCAGATTTGGGAATTGCATGTGTAAATTGTTCTGCGAATCCAGGATGGCAACAACAACAACTTGTATTTATACAGCGTTCTTCACGAGGGACAGCATCTTGGAGAGCTTAACAGTGGTGGAGTCTGAGCTGGGGGGAGGGAGGAGGTTACCGTAAGAGGAAGGGCACTGATCTTTTCAAAGAAGTTTCACTATTGCGTGTTCTTTGGGTTGTTTTGTTGTGTAATAGAATGTGGTATGTGGTCCAGATTATTTAATTTGGGGATCGACTTCTTACATTGGCTGCTCAGCATCTGGAACATGGATGACTCCAACTGGAGGCAATTGATTTAAGTCTAATTCGAGTAAATAACATGAGACCAAAATAACTCTACATTGTATTTAACACTTTGGATACCAGTGGCAGAATTCTCTTTTTTTCTTTCCCCTTTCCTACCTTCCATAACTGTTTTGAAATGTAAATTTTATGTAGTGCCTTCCCATTTGGGAAGATGCCTCTTTTAGCCCTTCACAACATATGCTATGAAGTGTAGTGACTGTATTTTGCAGGCTAAAGCGGCAGTCAATTTGTTCACAGCAATATCCAAGACGTGCTGTTTTGCTCCTAGTTAAACCACACAAACAGCCGTGAAATGAATGATCAATTTTTTAATATATATTTTTAATTGGGGGATTGTTAGTCGGGCCACCGGGAGATACTCCGTCAATGGATGGAATATAATCCCTTTAATGCTCTAGTTCAATTCTCTCTATAACGCTGCTAACACTTTAAATACTTTGGCTTTAAATAGTCATAGCTGTTCAGCATTTGAAGTGTACTCAATGCTGACCTGGCTGATCAGGGAACCATACAAAACATTGAGCTGAGGCCTGGGAGGAAGCAGGGGGTGGGGAAGACAGACTGATGTACAGATGCTTTGTTGGAAGCCATACTTTAGGGTAAACCTCTTAAGCTCTCTTAAGCCCACACATAATACTGCTCTACCCCTGGGCTAGACTTCAGGCTTTCAAACCAAGCATGTGTTGTGTAGATTACAAGTATATTTTAACACTGTTTGGGCACCGTGTTTGAGATTAATGTTAATTTTGGGGATTGATTATTTTTTAATACTGAGGCAAGCAGAATCATTTTTTTCTCTTGCTCTTACACACATACGCACGTGCGCGTGCAAATAGAGTGCAAAACTGATTGATTAAATTGTTTAATTTAAAAACCGATTTAAGTTTAATTCTATGTATTTGGAGCATTAACCCGCCCCCATCTCCCTTCCATTCCTCCTCCCCACCACATACTCTTGTGTAAATGATGGTGGCTGTTAAAAGCATAGTTTCTGGCATTTTGATATTAACCAGTTTCCAATTTTCACCATCTCACAGTACCTTTGGCCAGGCTAAAAGCTCAGTTGAATACTTGGGCAGAATAATAACCAGGAAGACCCAAGCTGTTTCCAAAGAGGACATTTAGCAGTACTAATGATACACACACACACACAAAAAGGGGTCTGAAGGGAGTTAATTAACCATTCACATCAACGAACATTGACAGTGTTGATTTACTTGTGTTTCAGGGGACTGTTCGCTCTTAGTACTGCAGGTCACTTATAACATTTCTGGCACCGAACACTGTATTTATTAAGTATAAATAGCGAAATAAAAGAAGAATGTTCTGAATGTACAAAACCTCCTCTTGTTATAATACACAAAAGGGTCTGTTCTCCCCTCGGCCCCAGCAAAGCTCTTATTTTTTTTGTTTTGCCATTCGACCTGATGACCTCACGGCTTGTATCCTCCCTGAGACCCAGAGGTCCTCCTGAGGTGGTAGGTCGAGTGCCGATATAGCAGAGGCTGGAGTTGCACCTGGTAATTTCATTCCGGCAACGATTGCTGTACATGGGTGTTTATTCCAGATGTGGAGGACAGAAAGAGTAGGGGAGGGAGCCTTTGAGCAGCAGACTCTTGTTGGGTTTTTCTGGAGCGTAGAGTGCAACAGCAGGGGAATTTCCATACCCACAGTACAATTAACTACTGGAGCGGGTTACCACAAAGTTTGGTTTGAGGCCACGTCGCTGGATTCATTTGAGAAGGGGTTTGATGATGTAATGGAAGGATGAGATCATATGGGCCAAGGGGCCTTCTTCACCTAAACCTCTCTTGCATCTGGTTGGGAAAGTGCGAGAAAGCACAGAAATTGGAACCTTATCCATTTGAGCCATCTATGGCTGATCCCTTTGCCTTCTGTCCACAGTGAAACTGGCAGTTCACACGGTTTTGTTTTGTTCAATGTCATTGATTCTCCCACTGTTTTTTTAATAAAAAAAATCCCTTCTTTGCTCAGAGTGGTACAGTAAAACTCGCATAAGTGGTTGTAACTCGTATAATCGCCTAGGTCGTACATCCACCTGAGTCCCATTAAGTTTCCTATCAAAATCACTTTGATTTCTTTGCACTAATCATTTTAATCATCTCCTAACTTGTAACGATGTATTTTCAACAGAAAATCCAAATTTTCTTTACAAATTGGGGGAAAGTTAGGAATTACTCTTTCTGAATCTTGTGGAGTTTCGACCCCACAGATTACAGAAGTTTTATACACAACATCTTGCATTTATATAGCGTCCTTCAAGCGTGGGAGCATCTCAGCACTTAAATAAAAATCCTTGCATTTGATACAGTGCCTTATCATGTCTTTGAGATGCCTCAAAACGCTTGACAGAATATACCGTAAAGTGAATTGACTATATATTTTGTGGGTGAAACGCCGCAGCCAATTGTGCACAGCAGTGTCCCACAAACTACCGTGGATTGAATGACCACATTTCATTTAAGGGATTATTATCCACGGAGAGCAATGCACCAATCGACTAACCACCGAGTTCTTATTTACTGCTGGGTAAACAGAGGTGTGTGGGGTAAGGAAACTCGCCTAAGGTTTCGCTCTGCCTGAGAATCCAATCTGGATCCTCTTGCTTGTGAGGCAAGTGCGCTCTAACCATTATGTTGCAGGACTCTACAAGAGCTAGAGCTCCAAGTGCTTTTTGTAATCCCCATTATATGTATGCATGCCTGCCCAGATCAGTGATGGACCAAAGTACTACAGAACATAGGAAGGTAACAGCATGGCTGACTCTCTAGGCTTCATTTGGATCTATATTTAGACCTTTCTGTTCACTCACACCACAGTTTCTGTGATTCCATTACTTTAGGGAATATGGAGAAACCTAAAGCAGTAATAACCTTAGGAACACTGCTATCATCTGGGTTTGAGATGGAGAAACTATTTCCCCAATTCCCAGTTGCCTCTTACTTTGTTTTCTCGTCTCCGAAGGCCTTTGGTCTCTTTTTTCGTTTTGAAGGAAGCTTTCCTCCATAGATATCCTCCAGTACATTGCCCCAGTGGCCAATGTTTGTGTCTGAGAGTGGTTGGGGTTATTATGACTACATAGAGGGGTGGTGGGGAAACATGCTACATGCTCCTCTTTGTCATTCTTCCCCTCCCACCTCACACACTGCACACTTAACACCTGCATTGAATTGCGGGAAACATAGTCTTGAATAAGCATCTGCAACTCCCCCTTCCTCCCTATTGCAGCGACACTGAGGCCAATCATCTAACTTGGCCCAGAGCAGAGACTGAAATCTGCAATTTTCCTCTCTATAACGTCTGGTGCTCACTTGCACTGCGTGCCTGTCACCGCCACCACATTGAGAGAAGTTTTGGATGTGGGGGAAAATTATTCACTTTGTGCCATTTCTTGTTAGTGTTTTTTTTCTCTCTTCTGTAACATAGCTCTCTAATAGAGGCTCCGAAATAATAATACTGTGCTCCTGAGTGCCTGTGCTTCCAGATGAATCCTCTTGTAACTTTGATCAGAAGTTCTGGTGTAAATGTAAGGACTAAAGCTCTGGTATAACAGACCATTCATTTCTCTGCAATTCAATTCACATCCTCCATAAAGTGGTGTCTGAGTACATTTTCACATCAAGTTGGCTCCAGGTTAATGCCTTTCTTGCTGACCTGAATCTAACCAAATCCTTCCTTTCCCCGTTCCCTTCCCAGACTGGTGGAGTGGCAATTTTGCAGCGTTGATGTGAGCACAGTGAGAAAAAGCAAGAAAATATTAATTAATAATAACTAGCGAGACCATTAGCTGGTTAGGGGAGTGGAGGAAAGAAGATGATCTGTCTACTGTCAGCATTTTGTATTTTCATGACTGTGTTGGTGTAACCTCATCAGCCGGGCATCCCTACATTTGTAAGCTGAGATCGAAATATTTGCAATGCGATGTGAGTATATAATGGGATGCAAATGTTACCAGGAGAGGAGTGGGCAGGGGAAAGGGGAGTAGGTAGGAGATGGCTGAAGTCAGTCAGAGAGGTCTTAAGAGATTATTTAAATTAAAAAAAAATTGCATTTCATATGCAATGTTGTTGAGACGTCTCAAAGCAATTCACAGGATATATTGGTGTGACTGTTTTGTGAGTGAAATAAAATGTTTTACACCTTGATTTCAGAAAGAGAGTTGTCCACACTTTGAAGTCTACACACGTCAATTATATATACACAAAGAGGACAGATTCCAAATCTAAGTTTGCTCAATGAGGCGGAAGTTCCCCATTCCTCAAAGAGCCCATTTTTTGCCTCAGGAATAATTTGCACATGTGACACTTCATAACCTTTGCAGGAGCAGAGATTTCCCCGGTCACGCCTGGATGGCGGAATGATCAGTCAGAAGGCATCTGGGATTAGATGGCCACAGCCAGGCTATTAATCCTGCCATTATCAGAGCTGGTCTTGTTTACATGCTCCCTGCCAACTGAGTGGTAAGGTAGCTGAGAGTGGCTAAGGGACGGACAGAGCTGTAAGCCTCCCTGAGGGGAGCCAGGAAGAGCCACTCATTCCTCAAAGAGCTCTGGTTCTTCACTAGAATAACTTCCACATATGGCATTTCTTAACCTTCTTAACCTTGGACAACCAGTTGAATTCCTTCATTCCACCAACCTTCCCTCCCCAATGTTCCATCGCTACAGAAGTGAATAAGTCAGACTGTCGAGGTTTTCCTAGCTGAGCTAGCCTTTCCTGTCGAGGTTTCCTAGCTCATCTGACGCTTTCTTCATGTGTAAGGTGGTGGCCAACCTTTATGGTTGGCTAACAAAATAAATTTCCATGATTGAATATTTCCTGAATTATTCTGGGGGAGGGGTCACTTCCGGCACGTGGGCCACAGGTTAGCCACTACTGATGTAAGGTCAACTATGAAAGGCTTTTTCACAAGAGGTTCATATCAAGAAGATCCTTCAACCCATTTTTATCTCATTATACCAGTTCCACCACCCTCCCTTCGCAGCGCCAAACTCTTTCTTAAATGGATGACAGACACGTTGATATTTAATGGGATTTTATTTGAATGCATTGAGAAGTACTTATAAATGAACATAAGAAGACATTTTAAATGCATGTAAAATTACAAACGGCACGATAAAAGCGGATTTAAAAAAAAGCTGATTTTATTATCAATATTCTTTTTAGGCAATATCATCATATGCATTACATTTCCAAAACAATATCCACATCCAGGGTCCCTCGACTTCAGGGCCCAAGCCATGGTTTAGTTGGCGTGTTGGTTAATCCAACCCTGCTGTGGATGCAAATGCCTTATTTTTATTTCCGGCAGTTTCAAGGCCCCTGATAACCTGAACAAGACGGCACAGGTTTAGGGGTGCAAAGGGTAATTTTAGGGCAGAAAGACACCAGGAAACATTTCTTTCCGCACAAGGTAATAAATGACTGGGGCAGCTCTGAGGTGAGGTGATTTCCTCTGAACATTTCTGAAAGGTGAAGAGGCCGTGCTTCCTGGGCAGGATTAATGATCAAGGCAATGCTCGTTCTGACCCCCCCCCCCCCCCCCACACACACACAAAGCTTTTCTGCAGATCACAAGATTGGCCTAGGATGAAGTAAGAGCTTCGGCCCATTTGATCTTGTGCTGTCCAAAATAGCCCTTCTACTATCTTCCAATCACAGGATCAAGCTGCTTTTTTAAAAAAAATGAGTCCAGTCAACCCGGTGTAATTCTAAGGACATGCTTTGCTTTTGATTAAGCTCCTACACTCATGGCATCATAATAATAGTAATAAATTTGCTCACTCAATCCAATGTTTATGGGGCACTGCTATGCGCAATTGGCTGCTGCATTTTGCCCATAACCTGTACAGTCAATTCACTTTACAATATATTCTGTGAAGCGCTTTGGGACGTCTCGAAGACTTGATAAGGCGCTCCATCAAATGCAAGGATTATTATTATAAATAAAATTGCGGATATCTACAATTTTCCTCTTTCGCTCTCTCTGGGGTTTGTTTATAGACTGTTCAAACTCAGAAAACACGAGATACTGTTTGCATTTGCCTTGAGGGGAGGAGGCTGGAGCAGGGATTTGTTTTATGGAAATCTAGTGACTTCTTTCTCCTTTAATAAAACCTACTCGTCTCTCTTGTGCTTTGTTGTGCGACTCGAGCAAAATCCCTGGAACGTCTTTCAGAGCGGAGGGAGGCCCCGCTCAGCCCATAGCTTCTGCACATCTGGCCCAATCGCATCCCTCTGCTCTTTCATCGTACCCTTTAATATTAACTTTTCTTCCAGTCTTTATTCCTCAATTCCCCCTTTTAAATGCTGCCAGCGACACCCATTTGTGGTGAGACGTTCTACATCCTAACAAGTCTGTGGGTGGGATGTGTTTTAAAAGAAAAGCTTCCAGCTTCTCCCACCTCCCTGATCCTGTGGAAGTATTCGAAAAGAGAAGGGGCTTTCTCCCAGTGTCCTGGCTGACAGTCGCCCCAAAATGAAAATTTGCTTGTCCACTTTGTTGGTCATTTCTGTGCACAAATTGCCCATTCCTAGAGACCATCCACCTTGTCCCCTCCCTCCCCACCTTTAAAGCCCGCTTGAAGACTTTTCTTTTCGACCTTGCCTTGTGGTAGTTTGTGGGACGTTATGTATAAATCGGTTGCTGAGTTCGTCTGCACAATGATGATGATGATAATAGTAATAATAATCCGTGCATTTGATATAGCGCCTTATCACGTCATTGGGATGTCTCAAAGCTCATAGAATACACTGTAAAATGAATTGACTCGAATTGTGGGCAAAAGTCAGCAGCCAATTGCGCTTTGAGACATCCTCTGGCGTGAAAAGCGTTGCATCATTTTTTTTCTCTAACCTAGTGATTATCCTCTTATGACTGATTCTCCAAACAGTAAAAATAATCTCTCTCAATTGACCTTTGCAAAAGCATTCAGAATCCTGACGAACCCTGTGTTTTGCAGCCCGTTGTGCAGTGCTGGCTCAACCTCACCATCCTCCCTGCTTGTTTTCTTTATTCATCCTTCCAAAGGCAGGTAATGAAGGGAAGGCAGACTTAATGGCTCCAGCCTGCGAAAAAAAAACCTTCAGCTTCTAGCATCCAAATCTCATAAATGCAAAGCTGTCAGCAGGAGAGTTGAGGAGCTGCAATCCACAAACAGCTGATGTAGATCTTTTTTTCCTTTTTAAGCTGCTTTCCTTCATATAAAAAATGTGGTTTCTTTTCGAGATGAAAGACTCGGTTATTTCCCCTTTCTGTCGGCCTTACTGGGCTGCGTTTCAAAAGTATAATATATCCTCGCGTTCCTGTTCCAAACTAATCCCTGCTGTTCCGTGAGGACTTTTGTATCAAATATTTTTTTCAAAAAAAGGATTTTATTGCTTTCATTTAATGTGTGTCGGTTTGGATCAGCTGGTGGAACTTGCCTGAGTCAGAAAGTTGTGGGTTCAAGCCCCAAGTCAGGACTTGGAACCCATATAGTCTATGCGGACATCGCAATACAGTGCTGGAGGTGTGCTGCATTGTCAGAGGTGCTGTGCTTTTGATGAGATGTTAAACTGAGGTCTCGCCTGACTGTTCAGGTGGACGTTAAAGATCCCATGGCACTATTCAAAAAGAGAAGGGCAGTTTCTCCCAGTGTCCTGGCCATCAGTCACCCAAAATAAAATGGTCACTCATTCCATGGCTTTTGTGGGACATTTCTGTACAAAAATTGGCTGCTGCATTTGTTCACAAAATGCACATAGTCACACCACTCCAGTGAAGTGATTTGAGACATCTCAACGACGTGATAAGGCACTATATCAAATGCAGGGGATATTTATCACATGGAGTGAATGGTAAATTGCTGAGCAACACAATGCTGCTGTTTCCACAGTATGTATTTCATGCATCTCTGTTGTTAAGAGTTAATGCAGTGTTTAAGGATATGAAAGGATTTCATAAGGTGGATGTTGATGGGCTGATTCCACTTGAGTCCAAAACAAAAAGACATGAACATAAGATAGCCAGTGGTAGATCTCATAGGGAGTTTAGGAGGAACTGAGAATGTGGGGTGATGGTGGGATGATGAGAATGTGGAATTCATTCACAGAAGCTGTGGTTGAAGGAAAAGGTAACAATGTATTTAAGAGGAAACTGCATACATGATGGGGAAGGGAATAGTAGGGTATAGTACTTGTCTACACCTTCAGATTGGCTGATCAGTTGTGTAATACCATTGATTAGTAACCTATAANTTTTTTCTGTGTGGTTTCTGCTGATTATTTTGAAATAACAACAATGTTACATTTGTATTGCGCCTTTCATGTTGGGAAGACGTCCCAAGATGCTAGACAATCAGTGTTTCGGACCCGAGCTGGAAGTCGGCATCGGGGAGTGTGGAGGGCAGGGGGGGAGGGTTAGGGTTAGGGTTGACTGAAGGCACGGTAGAAGAGGAGGGTCTTGAGACGGATCTTGAAGGAGGCAAGGGAGGGGGCAAGACGGAAGGACTGCAGGATGGAGTTCCAGAGAGTGGGGGCAAAGTGGCAGAAGGCCCACCACTTTCCTCTTTCCCTTTGGGGCTTTGAGATTGAATTGGCTTTGCCTTGTGGCGTTCGAAAGCATCTTTCTCATTAGGTTTCCAGAGCCCACTGTAAAAGATAGCTTATCATGAACTTCTCCTCTTCTCTTCCAACCTTTCCCCACCCCACACACTCTCTCCGCCTTCCTGGGGGAATGTTCTGCACAAAATCTCTCTGAACTCCAAAGGCAATCAAGCAAAAAATAAATGTGGAATATTTAAATCCACCCCCATTACACAAATAGAAAATATCCTCTAGCCTTGGCAGCACAGAAATCACTGTGTCCCATTGAGTGTTTGCTCACTTCAGACTGTGCCTCTCCTTGTATCCATTTGCCAATGGTGTTCTTAAATGCATACTTGAGACAGGATTTGTATTGTAAACTGAGTAAGAATGGAGAGCATTGCCTGGTATGCGATTATCCAAACATCTTGTTTGCAAGATGCTGGAGTCTCACTGCTGTTAATATATCCGCTACGTAAATATCCAACTGATTATCAATTGGATAATGAAAATCCTTGCATCTGATATAGCACCTTATATCATTGAGAGGTCTCAAAGTGCTTCATTGGATTTACTGTAAAATGGAGTGATGGAGTGTCTTTTGAAGGCAACGCAGGAGCTAATTTTATTTTAGGGATTACTGGCCAGGATGCCAGGAAAAATTCCCTTCATGAAAATGACTGACTTGTTCCTCTTGATCACTGTATTGTGGTTTATGGAAATTCCAAAGTAGTTTTCTCCCTTCTTTAATGAGATCTAGTTCCTTGGGGGTCGGGTAGGGTGAGAGAACACAGATGTTCATACAATCAGAGCCACAGCTTGTTAGTGTAAGCATCAAAAGTGTGTTCCTTGTCAGGTTGTGTTTGTACTCCTTGAAATTCTGATCTGTGTGTTAAGAGGAGGAGAGGCTGAGTGAAGGTTTGACAGACAAACCCATCACCATGATTAAAAGTATCCAAACCAAACTAAGCATTCCACCTACACATGGCATTTTCCATTTTATAACAACAACTTGCATTCATATAGCAACTCTCGCACAAGGCAACGTCTCTGAACTTTTGACAGTGATGGAGCCTAACACCTAGTTAGGAGGTGGAGAGTAACCATAAGCACAGTTGAAGAGGAAGGTCTTCAGGCCTGACCTGAAGATGGGGAAGGGGGCAAGGCAGAGGGATTAAGGGAGAGTATTGGGTAATTTAGAATGCAACTCGCACTCTCTCCCAGGAGAGACACCCTACTTACCTAATTCCAGAGAGTGTTGGGTGCAGGTTGGCAAAAGCCAATTGGGGCTAAGGGACCCCAGAGTGTCCGTTGGGGGCACTGCTGAAGTTTAACCAGCAAAAACCTCATAGCTTTCTATTGGGAGAACTGTCTGGCAAGTTTCCCATTGATTGTATAGCTTGGATAAGGCTTTGGATTGCTGGGTTAACAACAGTGGAAGTGGGAAGAATTCTTGATCCCAATGGAAAACAAAGTGAACATCAACAAGTGCTTTGGGTTTTTTTTGAAAAAAATCTCCATGTTGCTAATGTTTTAAAACTATTTATGGATACTATGACTTTTGTGTTTGTTCATATAAATCAGATTTAGAGAAATTTGATCAGGATTGGACACGAGTAGAAAATGTAATTTGTTTGAAATTTGGTCTTCACACACCCCTTCTCTACCCATCTGGTTGTGTTACAGAGAGACTGATGGCATCGCTTTGTGCCTTTGTCAAGAGTTCACCGTGTGCCTTTTGTTGGTCTACAAAAATACAGTCATGACAGTGAATCCTGTGAAATCTTTGATGTAGCGACATGAAAGTTGCTACATCAAATGTAAGTGTTTTATTATTATATGTAGAGTGACTTCTTTGACGGTCCATGTTATCACTTGTATGTCTGGGTGAGGAACCATAAGAACATAACAATTGTTAGATGAAAGAAGACCAAGGTTCAATCAGTTCGCCTTCCACCATCCTGGCAGTCGCATGCACATGTCGTGTCCCAAACTATACTGTATCCTGAGATATTATTTCCTAACAGAAATCTATCTAATTTATTCTTGAAAGAATCAACACTTTCTGCTTCCACCGTCTCCCTAAGGAGCCTGTTCCATATGCTTACTACTCGCTCACTGAAGTAGTGTTTCCACAGATTTATTTAGAATTTATCCCTTTTCAACCGCAGGCTGTGTCCTCTGGTTCTACTGTTTAGTGGCGTAGAACGACCTTGTAGGAAATCGCACCAGAGTTTATTTCTCCACAGTATTTGATTTTAAAACTTAACGCACCTAACACAGTGTGCACAAACGCTGGAGGGAGAGTAAAACCAATTTTCAGTCTGAAATGAGCTCTTGTGGTATCGAGGAAATCAGTGCCTAATTCACATCTCAGAGATATGAGCTCTATGCTTGATTGGTTTGGAGATATTGGGGGAGAAACCTGAATTTCACGCATGGTATTTCGATTTCGAAAGCCTGTTTGCACATGACAGCTCCTGCTCGCTGTCACTGGCTTTAAACTGGTTAACTTGTCTGAGTTGGTCATAATCTTGTTTTCGGATCTGAAGGTTGTGGGCTTAGTCCCCATGTTGGGACTTGAGCCATTAGTCTAGGCTGATAGTCCAACACAGTAATAGGGGATTGCTCAGTTGCCAGATGTGTTGTTCTTCAGCTTGAGATGTAAAAACCGAGGTCTTTGACTGGATGTTGAAGATCCTGTAGCGATTCGAAAAGAGAAGCGAGCTTCTCTTGATGTCCTGATCAGCAATACTTCATATATTTGTTGGCGATCCTTACAATGGTGTTTGTGGATTCAGATTAACTTCGGGCAAACTTGTGACTGCCACAAATTCACTGCTCAAATGTCTGAGTGCGTATCTGAGCAGATTGCAATGCAGCATTTTTCCCCTTTAGCAGAGCCTGAGATCGAAACGTATTGAACTGAATTGACCGATAGCCCAAAGTCAAATACCCTAAGGCAAGTGAAACCTCAGGCAAGTTTCCTCACTCCACACGCCTCTGTTTACCTAGCAGTAAGTAGGAACTCAGTTGTTAGTTGATTGCCAGGGGTATTAATCTCTTCGTAAAAAACAATGTGGTCACTCAATCGCAGTTGTTTGTGGGGCACTGCTGTGCACAATTGTCTACTGATTTAGCCCACAAAATATACAGTCAATTCACTTTACAGTGTATTCTGTGAAGCGCTTTGAGACGTCTCAATGACTTAATAAGGCGCTATATCAAATGCAAGGATTATCATTATCTACCTGCCTGTGAGCCAGCAATCGCTTGTGCTTGCGAGTGGAATGTCTGAGCACATTCTTCTGCAGAGCCGAGCCCCGGCCAGGGAGACAGCAGGAGGGGCCCTGGCCATTTGTTCCTCAGAGGTCAAATTGATCATTTGGTGAGCGCTCTGCCTTATCGCTTATCTAGAGCAATGGTGGTTTTGCTGCAACCTGCAGCAATTCCCATGGACGTGCTAAACACTCTTTCAAATGCTGCTGCTGTTCCATCGTACTGGAGCCTGGACTGCGCGGAGCCAGCGTGCTGCCGAGGAACGATTGGGACCCTGGCCAGAGTTAGAGATGGGGATGGGGGAGGGTGATAATGTAAGGTTAGTGACATTCATCTGGCGGCTGGAAGGACGAGCGATGAATTCTGCTGATGTGGAGGAAGCCGAGATGAGGCTCTTGATGTGCTGTGGTGACGAGGATTGGATATATTTTCTCTTTCTGTCTCTTAAAGAACAAATTTGGCAGATGCTGCACACTTCAAATGTGACCTTGGTGCAGCATTATGCTGCCGGCTGGGAATGATTACTGAGTTCCCCTCGTGCCAGCTATCTGTTCTGTTTGCGGTAATGTTAGAACGCCTGCTTCGGATTCAATGCCAGCCACCTCCCCGGCCTCCGACCGAGCGAATTGTTTGTAAGGACCAGTGACTGCTTCCTCCTGCTGAATATTCCCTTTCGACCTTTGCCCTTACGATTGCTCCATGCACCCCGATTGCCTTAAGCGCATGTCACTGACTATGCCGAGGGGAGGTGTTCTCTGTCACATAGAATCAAAGAATCTTTTAACACAGATGAAAGCCGTTTGGCCTGTGCCAGCTGTTTAAAAGAGCTATCCAACTATTCCCACTCCCTCGCTCTTACCCTATAGACCTGTAAATTTTTCCTTTGCAAGTACACATCCAATTTCCTTTTGAAAGCCAGTATCGAATCTGCCTCCAAGGATAATACATCACATACCCCACCATCTCTTCCTTTCTTTCTCCCACTCTTTTCTCTTTTTTCCCCCCTTCCCCCCTCACCCTGCATTACCACCATTGTGAGATCCTCCAGGCTGTGTGCACAGCGATGACCTGCCAACTCAGAGGGCGGCTGTTTTTCACGCAGCCTCAGAGAGATTGCATCCATGCTCTGCGTAACAAAGAGGCTGTACTGTAATCATGGAATATCCCATTTTTTAACCCCTTCTCTCCCTGGAGAAACAGTTTTAGCTTTGCGATACAGTACATATTTACATTTATTTAGTGTCTTTCACATCGGAGGATGTCCCAAGGCCCTGGTTGGTCTAGGATCTGCACATGTGCATGTGCGTGCCATAGGATGTCATTTCAAACACCATTGCCTGTGTGTGTGTGTGTATCTCTGTGACCGTGTACATTTTTGTGACATTGGCGCATTATGCAGATGAGTCACTTTGTGTGTGTGTGTTTGTGTGGAACTTGCTATTCTATTAACTCATTTACAGCTTCCAAGTAAGGAACCTTCGAAGGTGTCCACCAAGCTAGCAGTGAGGAGTGAGAACAATCCTTTTGGTCAGGGGCTGTTTGATCAGCGGAGATGCTGCTTGTGAAATGGCACTTAATCAGCAGTATCATCACACTGTGCAGTGAAAACTAAATCTCCCCTTGGGATCTGCAGGAGCTTAACAGGCGTTTTGTAGATGGGCCTGACATAGATTTAGATTTAAAGAGACACCATCTTCAAGAAAGAGTTGGGGGTGGGCTGGGGCTAATTTACGGTATTTCGTATTCCTTACACGATCATCAGAAGAAGGTTCCATCCCTTAGATGAGTGTATGTGGGTGTGAGCTTCTGTGCCAACTTGGCTCAGTGGTAACACGCTCACCTCTGAGTCAGAAAGTTGTGGGTTCAAGGCACATATTGCCGTCCTTTGGATGAGATGTTAAACCAAGGTCCCGTCTGCCTGTTCAGGTGACGATTAAAGGTTTCGTGGCACTATTCAAAAAGAGAAGAGAGTTTCTTCCAACATCTTAGCCAACAATTCCCCCAAATAAAACAATTAGTCATTTGTATAAATGTGAAACTCTTTGGGATGTTCTCCCAATGAGAAAGGCATGATACCAAATGCAAGGATTAAACATTAAACCAAGGTCTTACTTGTGTGTTTGTGCGGACATTGAAGAATCCACTGTGTGCAAAATGGCTGCCACATTTGCCTACGAATATAGTCACTACGTGTTGCTTTGTGAAGCGCTTTGAGATGTTTTGACATAAGGTGCTCTATCAACTGTTATTATCTGAATTTTATGCTTTGCAAAAACACAAGTGAGTGAAGTGTAGCGTATTTTGCATTCCAGTCATTCATAATGCAGATAGAGGTGGCTTTGCCCAATCTCTTGACCATGGGGATAGTTTTGCAACACTGAACTGTAACTATAATCTCATTGTCGTCACTCTCTGAAGCATAATGAAGAAAATTTTAAATTCCCTCTTCCGAACGGAGTCAGCAATGCGAGATTCAATAAAAGCCTTTTTTATTTAAATATATTTTAAAAAATTGCTTACGTTAGTGACTATTCAAGGTCTTTAATATGCATCGAGCCCAGGAGCTGCAGCACAATTCCTCTTTATTTCAGGAGGCTTGAATATTAGAGTGACCGTGTAATAAGATTATGCTGCATACTGGGTTCCCCTCCAGTACCTCGCTGCTGTGGCAGGTTTATTGGTCACTGGGGAAATTGCTTGCTCGACATCTCAGGGTTGGACTGAGAACTGTGTAGTCTGAAGTTCTTGATATAATTGTGGCTGACACAGAGAGTACTTGTTAATTGCTAATTGTGGGTGGATGGCTGGCTGGGCTGGCATACGGGTTCCTGGGAGTTTATTCCCTTTACGGAATACTGCTAATCAAACCCCCGACATTATCTGGTTTGGGATAATATAGAAATACGAAATGCTTCTTGGGCTTTACTAATAATAATGATGATCCTTGCATTTGATATCATTTCATCGAGACGTCTCAAAGGGCTTCACAGAATATACTGAAATTGACTGTACGTCATCGGTGAAACGCAGCAGCCAATTGCGTGGATTGGGTACCAAATTATTAGTTGTATTTTTTTAAGGAAAATATTTTAATATTTTTAGCTTTGCTGGCCGAAGCTTTGGGTCTGTGATTTGCACATGTACTCGTCAATCACCAAAGTTGCGGTTTCCCAAAGCAGAAACTGTTTGATAGGAGCAGAAAGCTTCACTTTCCTCCCCAACCCCCTGCCCTCCAATCCCCGCAGAATAATTACTGTCAGTCTCCTCTTCGCGAAATCCTCGCATATTGAATCATTTTGTGGCACTAACGTGCTCGAGAGGAAAGGTGCAGAGGTTAATGGATTTTAAATAATGGGGGAGTTGGAGAGTCTGGCGAGGTTTACTTTTATCTTTATATGTTGAGAATTGACCAGATGTTGGGGCTCCCGATGGCCTAGTGGGTAAAGGTATGAAGTCGCACAGTCCAGAGGTTGTAGCTTTCATACTTGGTCTGAGCTGTGAGCAAGTCTCAGCTATGATAATGCTTACATAGTTGCATAGCGTGATACAACACTGAAACAGGCTATTCAGCCAAACTAGTACCCCACACTGGCCCCTACCTCCTATTCCTCTGATTCAACTATCTTTCTAATCCTCTCCCCTCTCGCCCTCTATTTCCTTCTCCCTCATGTATGCAGCAAGTTCTCTCTTAAGGTTTTAAGTTTTCAACTTTTAATGTTTTTTTTCCAACTTTAGTTTTTAAGCTTTTAAAAAAAAATTCGCAAATACATTGGTGCTACTTGCTTCAACCACAGCTTCTGGAAGTGAGTTCCATGTTCTTGCCTCCCTCTGCCTGAATAAATTCCTCCTAAACTCCCAATTAAATCTGCTACTATTTAGCTTGTATTTCTAAACATCTTGCATTTATGTCCTTGAGACACGCCAACAAGTTGGAACAGCACAACCTGACTCGGTGCCCCTGGTTTCAGGAGGAGAGAAGTGGTGAGTGGGGCTTAATAAACCGTGTTCTTACAACAACAACAACAACAACAACAACAAAATTACATTTGTTTTGCGCCTTTCAAGTCGGGAGGATGTCCCAAGGCCCTGGACAGTCAATGTTTCAGACCCTTACTCCTGTGGGAGGGAAAAAATTCAACTGGCTGTGGACATGTGATTCCAGGTGATCCTTAAATTCAGTCCGTTTCAAAGCTTCTTTTTTTTACTGCAGTTTTGCAAAAGATCCTACAGAAAACCGGCTTCAAAATGATCGGTTTTAAGAATTGTATAGAAAATTTGGTGCCCAGTATGAAATTCTTAAAAGTATGTTTCTTTTAAGACCCGAATGGAATTTCTTCTCCCTTCCCCCTTCCACCCATCACCATCCAATCATTATCCAGTGACCCTCTTCCTGGAGAGTGCATGTATCCAGATGTTGGCTAAGTGTTGGTGGTGGAGGGCTGCATGGTTGAATAGCCAACATTCTGTGCCTAAACTCATGCATGAAAAAGGGCTCTGGCAGGGGCTAGCGCCTCGAGGAAGAGGGGAGTATTTTAACGAAACTACAAATTGAAGTTGGCCCTGACATCGTAAAGACAAATGGTGTCTTGCCAAAGCCATTCACAGTTAAACTTGTCACAGTCCAGCACTGTTCGTGGCAGGACAAACTGTTATTCATTTCTGAGTTTAAACTGTTTTATATATAATATATATATACACACACACATAAGATGGCAACAACAACAATCACTTCACGTGGGTAACATGTGAGTGCTTAGCACTGATGTAGTTTGATGCTGAGTTTCATTTTATTTATACATTTATATATTATATATAATATCAATATATATGTTAAGCCAAGTTCTTTCATAAGAACTCAAATGGTTCGGTGCAATTAGCAAACAAAATGCACTGAACACAAAGGATGTGTGTTGTGCATTCATGCATTTCAGTTACCGAACAATGACCTTGTTCAAGACTCATAGAAAACGAACCCCCTGCACTGGTAAGAAAATAGATGCCCCCTGATTGCACCACAGCCACCCAACCTCTCCAGGGACCTGTGACTCCAACCCCGTGTAATATTAACCAGCCCCAGCTCCAGGCCAATACCAAATTCCAGTCACATTCTCCAGCCCCTTTAGCACAAACAGTATCTGCTTTATGTGTGCTTGTGTAGGCCATATTTAAAAAAAATTGTAAAAATAAACCTTGACGCAACATTGCCATCAATATTCTTCAGCCTGCGAGAAACCAAAGAACCTATTTGACACAATTGTCCTTTTTTATTTATATTACATCTACCTAATATAGAAGTGGGTAAAATAATCCTAGTGGACTTTTCAGAAGGCTGTGTTGGCAAAGAAAAATTAAATTGCAACACTGTTGATCAAAGGGGGGAAAATGTCTCGGTTTTTATATTAGAAGGAAAAAAAAGAGCTTTAAGCATGAGAGAGCAACTGCAAAATGTAGCTTTTTATCAGCTAATAAATTGAAAATCATCCAGCGTTGTGTTCCAATCTAAATGTTTTAAGGTCGTCAACAGTGAAAATATGTACGCCTGGCTGTTTTTTGGCATTGGGCGTTACTGTGAGATTACTACTCACTTGTGCCCGGGCTGTGCACTTCGCATTGGTTCCAGTACCAGACACTTCAAGCCCATCACCGCCCCCTCCGCCCCCAATCCTTGTCAGGCTCCACTTGGTACCCTATTTTGCAGCAGATTTACTTCAATATCTTTATTCTAACTTTCAAATGCCTTCCCTGTCTTTGCATCACCTTATCTCTGTCATCCCTGTTATCTTAATTCGACCCTTTCTTCTGCATCCAACCGTCCACCTCCCAAGCACACACAGCCTCCGCTCTAACTCAGTATTGCTTCATGGAGTTCCCTCTATTCCCTTTATGTAGCATTTCAGGATGTCCAGAATCGGGGGCATTTGTTGAATTCAGTCTTAACTTTGAAACTTTTTTTTTGTGTGTGGCTCTTAAAACAATTTGCAGAAAACTGGCTTCAAAATTAAAGCCGTATTTTAGAATTTTCCAAATTCTGGATTCTCTTAAATGTCACAAAAGTAAAATAATAATAATAATTTGGTATAGTGCTTCATCTTGTCTTCGAGACGTCTCAAAACGCTTTGCAGAATTTACTGCAGTGGTGTGACTATGTCATTTGTAGGGAATGAGGCAGCCAATTTGCGCACAGCTATGTCCCACAAACAACCACAAATCTCAATAGCGTAAATGTAGTCCCAGGTGGGGTTGGTGGCCATGTGCAGTTCCCAGAGCTATGAGCAAGCTCTAAGTGTTACACTACTCAGTGTTCTCTTCTTCCAGCTTAAGTTCAGCTTCTTGCTGCTCGTGGCTTCACTGCTGAGTGCTACGTCGCTGAAAAGACCAGATTTTAAAAGATCGCAGATCGCTTTGAAAAATTGTGATGCTTTTCAGTGTTTAAAGGGGGCCACGTTTGCTCTGTGCAATTTTTGCAATGTTCTTTTCCAAAAAATAAAAATCCTTTTTTGTTTTCGGCTTCAAAGGTCATACCGTAGAGGATGTCGACAAGTGCAGCGCAGGATTTACTATAGATTGGCGATGACTGTAATTGTGGGCAAAGGCAGCAGCTAATTTTCACACAGCAATGTCTCACAGTCAGCTGTTAAGTTAGTGACCACATTTTATCTGAGGGATAAATTACACAGATGCATCCCTTCAAAAATAAATAAATAATAATTTGGTCACTCGATCCACGACTGCTTGTGGGAAATTGCTGTTCTCAATTGGCTGTCCCGTTTCTATAATATTATTATTATTAGTTCTTTCTTTGCCTCTGGGGTCAATAGTATCTTTTTCTATTGCTCAATTAAGGCGGCATTTCCAAGTAAACTTAGCATGGAAGAACCCGGTCCTGGAACGGGGCCAAAAGTCCCTGTGAGGTTGTCTGTAGATTTAACAATATTAACTCTGGTATCTTATTGCTTACCCAAGTAGGATAATGTTTATAGCCAGGAGAACTGTTCATGCCCATGACTTAACGCAACGGTCAAGTTCTGCTTGTGTGTGTTTTTTCAACGTGGTTTTCTCCAGTTGTTTTTGGCTTGAAATTGGTAGGGCAGGAATTTGCTGACACTACTGGATGTCTGTCTCTCTCTTTCCCTTTCTGTTTTGATTTGTGTTCTCTCTCTCTTTCTGTCCGTCTCCCAAGGCCTCTGTGCTTAGCTGGAGGTTTTTGCATTCCATTGCACGTAGTCACCTTGTTGCATGGGAATTGAGTTAAGAAAGCAGGATAATCAGTGTGTATTTATTTTAGATAACGAAACCATTGACATTTGTGAAATGCTGCGATCGTTCTGTAGAGATAGACTCTGATAGAGAGAGAGACTGTATTTAATAATGCAAATTCTTTGCTTTGTTTTGAAACGCTTGATTATTTGGCTTTGGTTACAAATGCTGATTGCACATTTAGAGTTTTACAATGAATTTCTGAATTTTAAACCTTATAATAATCCTTGCATTTGATATAACGCCTTATCACATCTTCGAGACATCTCAAAGCAATTTCTAGAATATACTGTAAAGTGAATTGACTGTAAATTTTGTGAGTGAAACGCAAAAACCTTTTACTCTTTACAGTGGAGCTTAATATTCATCAAAGTGATCTGACTTTTTTTTATTCGTTCAGGTTGCATTATGACTTGTCAAAGTAGGAGCTGTAGCTGTGTTAAGGTCGGTCATGTAGTACCACGGAAGTCTAATTTGCAGTATTTCTTAATGGCTTGAAAGTGGTAGGTCAGGAATTTGGGACGCAGATGGCAGCTGGAAGTATGTCATGCCAAATTGCAGGAGCTCCACTCAGATGTGATCTAAAACAGAGTGGAGTTCCTGTGGTTTGGTGGGAATCTTAGTGAGATTCCTCATTGAGGAATCCCATTCAGATTTGCCAACAAATTGGCTTCAATTCTGTTTGTTCGTTCATTCGTTGTGCCAACGTTTCAATTACAGCGATCTGGAGGCCAGTCTCCAATCCAGCTTCAAAGCAGACATTGCCTTGTGATGCTGTCTGTCCTGTGGCTTTGTCATAGAGTGATTTCTTCCATTGCTGTGTAGGCAAATCGGAACCCTGAACCTTTCTGGAGCTGTGAGTGGAGAATCACATTCTTCCATAACTGAGGCTGGATCCACTGTTACAAAGTTGACATTGGATCATTAAAAACTACTTATCACAGCACTTTCCCAGGTTCCCTCAGGGAACTGGGCATCTTGCCATCAGTGACCTGGAGGACTTCATCTAGAAAGTGACATACTCTGTGATGACAGCAGCACCTTCTCTCATTATTCAAGCCCTGTCTGAAAGATGAGCAGTTGTTGAATCAGTGGCACAGATAGAACTGGACAGTGGGCAGGCAAACAATGTGGTTCTCAGAAGTCCAACTCACTCTTGTAATATGTGTCAGCCTGGCACTCCATTTGTAGCATTCTCTTCTCTGTGTCAAAAGCTTGTGGGCTCAAGCACCATTTTGGGACTTTAATATAATATAATGCTGGGGTCCCATTACATTTTTAGAGGTGCTAACCTTCAGATGAAACTTATTAATAAGTAATTAGTAACAATCCTTGCATATAATATATCACCTTATCATGTCTTTAACACATCTCAAAGTTCTTCACAGGATTTTACAGTGAAGTGTACCAACTGTGTGTTTTGTGGGCGAACCAAGGTCACTTAGATATTAATGATCCCATGACACTGTTCAGAAAGAGAAGGGTAATTTGTCATGGGGTCCTGTCCATCAATCCTTCAAATAAATTCATTATTCATTTCTGGCTGTTGTGGTATATTGCTGTGTGCAAATTGCCTACAAAATGCATTGCTAGACTTTACAGTAAAGTACAACCTATGGTGGCTTTGAGATGTCCTCCCGACATGAAAAGCACAATATCAAATGCAAGTATTAATGTTGAACTGATGTGTTACATAGATACTTAGCAATACTACTTGCAAAAAGGCTGTTTGGCCCAACTAGTTTTTGCCCATGTTGATGCTCCATGTGAGCCTCCATTTCCGCTATTTCCCTCTCCTGAACACCTCTATTCCTTTCTCCTTCATGTATCCATCACATTTCCTCTTAAATACAGTGAAGCTTTTTGCTTCAAACACAACAGTGAATTCCATTTTCTCTTCACCCCTCTGTGTGAAAACATTCCTCCTAAACTCCCTTTTATATCTGCTGCTGGCTGTCTTCTATTTAAATCCTCTCATTTTCGACTTGCCAACAAGTGGAAACAGCCTAGTAATGTCTACCTTATGTTGTAGAATCCTTTCATAATCTTAAACATCTCTATCGGGTCTCCTCTCCAGAGAGGGAAGCTCTAACCTGTCCAATTTTTCATGATACTATAGTTGTATCCATTTGAGGAGTCCTGTAGCTCAGTGGTTAGAGCACTCGCCTTGCAAGCGAGATACCTGGGCTCAATTCCAGGCAGGGTGAAACCTTGGGCAAGTTTCCTTACTCCACACGCCTAATAATAATCCCTCTAAAACAAAACAATAATAAATTGGTCATTTTCAATCCACGACTATTTGTGGGACAATTGGGACAAATTGGAACAATTTGTGCGCAATTGGCTGCCATGTTTCGCCCACAAATATACGGTCAATTCACTTTACAGTCTATTCTGTGAAGCGCTTTGAGACGTCGAGAAGACATGAAAAAGTGCTACATCAAATGCAAGGATTATTATTATTCATTCCTTGGTAACATCCTAGTAAATCTAGCTGCACTCTCTCAATTACTGCAATATCCTTCCTGTAAACTGGCAACCAGAACTGCACAAAGTACTCCAAATGTGGTCTGACTGAGCTTTCAGATAAATATAACATAAATTCTCTACTTTACGCTCTCTTCCTCTGGATGTAAAGCCAAAAAAGTGTTCTGCGACCGAGGCTGTAAACCGGGTTTAAGAGACGAGTCAAAAAAAAAAATCTAGTGTTTTCCTTTAGTCAATCGAATTAATAAAATAATTGCTGGATGTCTCCTGCCGAACAGAATGGCAATGAAGAGATCTGGCTGCGTGGAGATAATAAACCTGGCGCAGTGCTGTATCTGGATGTTTGTCAATGACGCCAAAGTCCTAAGACAACGGGAGGCCTTTAACAAATGAATGTTGACAAGTAACTGCAATGGTGATGGACTGTGTTGACGTTTCGAGCTGCCATGCACAGCTGCCTCATTTCCACATTCAGACTTGACTTGTTTGGCCTCTTAACCAAGTCACTGGGTCGCAGCAAAGCCTTTCGACCCACCCCCACCCACCACCCCTCCTCCCGAATGTTTGCACAGATAACTGCAGGAAGCTGCTCGAGGTAAATGCAGGATCTGGGAAGATAATGTAATTGCGGTCCTTTTGTAAAGCAATTGGGCTAAAAGCCCTAATCCAAACCAAGCTCTCCCTGTAAATATTGCGATATTTAACCCTCTGAGGCCCAGGATAATGTGTCTGTAATTTCCCTTTAAAGATGTAGCATCTTTCCTATTAATATTGACGGTAATTCACTTTGTGCAAGTTTGCCTTTTTAGATTTATTGGGCAATTATCCCCTTATTGTGCAAGTCCTGGAATACCTGGGGACTGTCAGCAGCTTTAACATGATATCCTTAATCTGATGCCTCTCTCTCTCTCTCACCTCATGAAAAATAAGTCGTGGAGCAAGTGCATTGATTTTTTTCCCTGCTCGTTTCATATGCTGAGAAACATCTGTGGTGCTCAGTCCATTTAGGGACACGCATTGTATTGTACTGGTGCAATTGCAGGCTTTAAAAATCCAATAACTGATCTCCCCCTGATGGTGCAGTGAGTAAAGGTGCTGCTGACACATTACACAGGTCACGGGTTTGACTTTGCTGCATTGCTGTCTCCTCTGCCACCATTCACTGTCTCTCCCTCTGGGCTCGCACCTCTTTGTATTTCTTGTATTTGGTATAGCGCCTTTCACGTTGGGAATATGTCTCAAAGCACTTCATCACAAGATTTACTCTAAAGTGTAGTGACTATATATTTGTGGGTGAACACAGCAGCATGTTTGTGCATGGCTACGACGCACAAGAGCAATGACCAATTTTATCTGAGCGATTGTCGGCCAGGGCACCGAAGGAAACTTTTTTGGGGGGATTGATGCAATGTTTTACACCATTTTCGTCAGCCTGAACAGGGCTGTGAGGGGAATGGGCAGGAGGGAAGAATTGAGAATTAATGTAGGAGGCCTGAAGGTGTGATGCGCGAGAGAGAGAGAGAGAGAGAGACCGTGGCAGTGTAACCAGGGAAGAGCAGAGGTTAAGAGAAAAAGGGAGAGGGTTACAGTGTGATCATAGAGACGGAGGGAGAGTTGCAGCGTGATCAGAGAGGAAGAGGAGAGAGAGAAGCGCAGTGTGATCAGTCCCAGTAACGTGGACTGGGTACAAGAGGAGTGGCGAGGGCATACAGATCACCAGCGATGAGACCACATACTGAGCAGTTGACAATGACTCGTTCTTGTGATTATTGAGGACAGAAAATCCATGCTGTGAAAAACATGATCCATAACCATTGTTTCTCGTGCTGTTTGGAGATCTATAATGAGGCTGAGTTTCCTGCTGTTTGCCAACGACATTTTGCCGATCTCCAACGTTTATTGAACACCATTTGTCTGATGCTTTTTTGCTGTTGCTGGTCTCCCAATCAAAAAGTTACTTTAATAATAATCCTAATAATCCTTGCATTTGATAGAACGCTTTTCACGTCGGGAGGACGTCCCAAAGCGCTTCACAGAACACACTGTAAAGTGAATTGACTGTATATTTGTGGGCAAACGCGGCAGCCAATTGCGCACAGCAATGTCCCACAAACAGTCATGGATTGAAAATGACCAATTTATTATTGTTTTTGGTTTTGGAGGGATTATTATTATTAGGCATGTGGAGTAAGGAAACTTGCCTAAGGTTTCGCCCTGCCTGGGATTGAACTCAGGTCTCTCACTTGCAAAGCGAGTGCTCTAACCACTGAGCTACAAGACTCCACTTTGGGAAAATGGCTCACTTTTCTGGCCAATTGATCTATATTGAATGCATAAATGCATTTATTCAGCAAACAAATGTGCAGCGACAAAGAAGCCAGTCAGGCCACTGTATCACCAGCCCCTTGTGAACTGTTCAAACATACAGGGATAGTCCTGCCCTGGGCAACCACAAGGCAGAACAAGGAAACCTAGAGCCAGATGTTCACGATTCCATCCTAGGTCTGCACTGTGTGGGTGGGTTGGTTGGTTGGAGCTGAGCACTGTAATTGGCTTTGGGCTAAGACCAGAGATAATTTGCCAGTGTTCCTGATTATGAACACTGTCTGCTCACTTCTTCTGGAAAGGAGTCCAGACATCAGATGAGGCAGGCCCGAAGCCTTGATTCTCATCAATCTAGGCCTGGTTTAGGTGAGCAAGGTACATCCTGTGTAGAGAGAGGGTGCACTCCATTCCACTTGCAGTCCTGTACCTTAGTGGTTAGAGGACTCACCTCGCAAACGAGAGGACCTAGGTTTGATTCCCAGCAGGGCGAAATGTTGGGCAAGTTTCCTTACTCCACATTTACCTAGCAGTAAGTAGAAACCCAGTTGTTAGTCGATTGGCGGATTGCTTTTCCAGGGGTAGTAATTCCTTCAAAATAAATTTAAAATAATTTGGTCACTCAATCCACTACTGTTTGTGGGACACTGCTGTGAGCAATTGGCTGCGGCATTGCACCCATAAAATGTACACTCTACAGTATATTCTGTGAAGCGCTTGGAGACGTCTCGAAGACGTAATAAGGCCCTATATCAAATGCAAGGATTATTATGATTCCCGACAAAGAAATTTCCACGTATGAGTTTAAGCATGGTAATGGGTTTCTGGGTGTCTAAGAACTTGACTAAAAAACGATGCTTGATCCTGTCTTCTGATACGCATACATGGGTGTTTTCAGCGATAATGCCTGAACTCCTTCTCTAGCCTGTCTTTGTTGACTTGCTGGCTGAGAACAGCTATAACTCAAAATCATTGAGACGTCTCAAAGTTCTCCTCAGAATATACTGTAAAGTGAATTGACTGTATATTTTGTGGGTGAAACGCGGCAGCCCATAGCGCACAGCCATGTTCCACAACCATTGTGGATTTTTTCTTTTTTGACCTTATTATTGTAGTGTGTTTCTTAAATTTTATAACCAAAGTGAGACCGAGCCCTGTTAACGTTCAATTAATAAGCCATTATTTTCCAAAAAGATTTACATCACCAATCGAGGTCAAGTTTGCCACATTTCATAATGGGTTCCTTGTGTTAATTAACGCAAGAAATGTTGCAAAAACATGGCAAACGTGCGTGTTTGAACACATTCAAAACGGTCACATACCTGTGTTAATTTACACAAGGAATGCATTGTGAAATGCTGCAAACTTGTGTTAATTTGAGCAAGGAATATAGTGTAAAACCGTGCAAATTTATGTTAATTTGCACAAGGAACATGTGGTGAAACAGTGCGAACTTGTGTCCAAGGAATGTGTTACGAACTGGCCAGTGAGTTTCATCAGTGGAGATGCAAACCTACTTGAGCGTATGTTGTGTAAATAATTTTCCCATAACTACTGGATCTGCAACATTCAGCCTCCAACTTAACTTAGAATTCCTGCTGTTTTTATGTGTGCTGACTAATTTAGACCACAGATGCCTTGAGGGGTAGACAATGTGTGTGTGTGGGGGTGGGGGGGGAAATCTCTGTACATTTCTTGAGAAAAAAGTGAATTATTTTCAGTTTGATCTTTGCGCTGCTTTTTTAAACAAATATATATTTTCCTCCGTCCCTTCCCCCCCATTTCCTGTGTCTTTCCCCTTTCTGCCAGGGTCTCGGTTCATGTGTTTCAGAATGTTGATGGCTTTGAGCCGTGCGTGCAATATGGTTGATGTAATCCCAGCAATCAATCACTGTGGATTAAGGCACTCGCAGTTGTCTGAAATGGTGCAGGATAATGTGACGGAGACTGAGGAATCCCGAGAACAGGAATAACTAAGGTGCTTCTTCACTGTTAGCTGAGAAGCCGGAGAAGGAGGAAGAGCGAGGAGGAGGGAGACTGAAAGACAAAATGCTTTCTCAAACTGTTCCAAGTTCTGCTGCCAAGCGTTTTAAAGTGTTTTTTTAAAAATAAAAAGTAGACTGCTGGAATCATTTTTTCTTTTTTTGCTGCCTGCCTCTGTTCTGGCAAACCAGAGCTCTTGACGTGAACAATTACTAGTGTGTGTGCTGGTAGTTACAGGCTGCCTCTCAGCCTGGCAGGAATCCTGATTTGTTTCATAATAATAAAATAATAATAATTCTTGCAATTGATATAACGCCTTATCATGTTGTTGAGATGTCTCAAATTGCTTCAAAGGATACAACAACAACAACTTGCATTTATATATGTGCCCCTTATGCAAGGTAGCATCTCAGAGGCCTTGACAGTGGCGGAGGCTGATATTCTATAAAGTGGATTGACTGTGTATTTAGTACCAATCTGACCGACTGACAAATCTTGCAAACTACAGTGATTTTCTGTGTGCAAGTGTTCACACAGACTATGAGGTTGCTGAAGGTCAGGTCGCGCTCTCAAAAGCTGAGGATTTTTTGGTGAAGGGGGAAAAAAGTGCCTTTTGGACAGGTTTGTGGATCGAATGCTCAGGCTAGGATAGACCGGGGAGGTCATACGACCCTTTGGCCGAAATCCAAACAAAACAGGGTGGAAACATGAGGAGTATTGATGGAGATCCTGGGTCTGTTTGATTTTTTTTGTAAAACACCATAAAATGAATCAAACGGCAGTAAAAATGACAAATGTAACAAACAGCCACATCCTTTTAATGGCTCTCACATTGATAATGCTGCAGGATGCAAAATGTGCAGGGTTTTGACCTTCAGAGTACCAGATTCCCTTTGATGCCTGCAAATGTACGAATCTTTCTGACTTGCATGTGCATAGTATGTGGGCAGGGGATGGGGATCAACTTGCGCTATTTCTTAACTCAATTCTTTAATGTGCAAGAGTCATAAATTTTGGATGTTGCCTCTCCTTTCACACGTGTGTGTTTTTAATATTAAAAAAAAATCGCCTGGGCTCCAACTCAATTCAACTTCATTCAACATCCACACAGAAAAGCATCTTATTCACATTCAGATTGAAATGTGACGTAAATCAGCATTGTTATTATTTGCAGAAATAATTGCGCAGGTTGTCAAATTCCCTCTTCTGCCCACGGCGATACATGTTTCCCCTTCACTTCGCTCTTGAAATAGATCCTCGATGGTTGGCCTCGGTGTAATGGAAGGATTAGCTTGAGAGTGTTGTTGCTGGTGATCTCCTGAAGTTCGTGTTTGCTTTACACTGAGCTGTAATGTAGAAAAATGTGATACCTTGGCAGAGTTGGTGCTTTAGCAGTTAACACGCTGAGGCTTAGAATGCACAGTTTCAAACAAGATTTCTTAATTAAGGAATCGAGCGAGGATTACTTATGGTAACCAGAAATAAGTATTGCTGACTTGCGTTGATGGTTTTATAATGGAATCACGGGTGAAGAAGATTCGGACATAGGTGAAATGAGGGGTGGTTGACATTTGACAGTAATGATCTGCAATTTTTAATGAGACCTTATCAAGCCATCTCAAAGCATTTCACAGGATTTTACTGTGAATTGTAGAGACTATTTGTAGGCAAACAAGACAGCGAATTTGTGCACAGCAGGGAACCCACAAACAGCTACAAAGTGAATTATCAATTTATGTTTGGAGGATTGCTGGCCAGGACACCAGGAGAAACTGCCTTTTTTTTGAAAAGTGCCACGGGATCTTTAACGTCCACTTGACCAGGTAGATGGGGCCTCAGTTTAACATTTCATCCAAAGAACAATACCTTCAACAATGCAACATACCTCCAGGACTGCATTGGAGTGTCAGCTTAGACAATATGAGTTTCAACTCAATTTAATTAAAAAGCCCGTTCTGTGGGGTGAATGATTCCCCTGGATACTTTCTCTATTAAAGATCCATGACTAATGAGGAGAGACCAGAGTCTGTTACTGTTGCCTCCCAAGTCTATTGGCAATTTTCCATTTTTCTATTGTACCAGCTTTGAAGGTAAGTTTAATGGTGTATTTGAAGTGCATTCAAACAATCGTTCCATAGAGAGCAAGTGACTAAATTCCCTGTTGGTCTGGAGGCCCTTGAGCACCAATTATAAAGGGGAATGCATCTCCTTCCATAAGAGTTGATGTCCAAAGCTATTACACCATATACATAAATTGATCACAGTGAGGATTGTGCTTTAAGTCACAAGTGAATTTCTTGTGAGGCACTGCAATGTTTCAGTCTGGTAGCTTTTGGAGGTGACCATATTGACAATGAAGTTATGAGTTTAATAATAATCCTTGCATTTGATAAAGCATTTTATCATGCTATTGAGACATCTCAAAGCGATGCACAGAATATACTGTGAAGTAGTTTGACTGTGTATTTTGTGGGTGAAATGCTCAGCAGTGTCTCATAAACGGTTGTGGATTGAGTGACCAATTTGTCTTTGTTGATGGTATATTACCACCGGAAAACAATCTACCATGCGTCTACAACGAGGTTCCTACTTACTGCTAGGTAAACACTGATGTGTGGATTAAGGAAACTTGTCTAAGGTTTCAACCCACCCTGGAATCAAACCTGGGTCCTCTCGCTTGTGAAGTGAGAGTGCTAACCATTACGCTACAGGACTCCACAGGAGTTTGGTTCCCAGGGCTGCCGCCTGGTGATGCATTTTGCCACTTCTTATCAGCTAGGCTGTTTGTTTGGTATATCAGTATAAGGGACGGTATTGGCAACATTCTGTCTTCCTTCTTCTAACTGAAGTGCTGTGTACAGTACTGGTCACTGCGACATTGGGTGGCTGCCCAGGCCTTGGCTTCAGTGTAAAGGAAAACAGCGAGAACGATCCCCAATGATTTGAGGAATGAGCTGTTAAAGGAATGTTTAGATCAGCTGGGGATACTCAGCCTTGCATTGAGACAGCATCTCATTTGGGACTTTATAGAGCTATCTATGTAAGATGCTCAATGGGATTAAGACAGCAAACCCAGAAGATTAATTTCAGATAAACCAAGCCAGAAAGACAAGAGGCCACAGGTTCAGGGTGGAGAAGGAGGGAGATCAAATGGGCTGAGGGGGCCTTCTTCATCTAAACGTCCCTGATGATCTTATAGCTTTCGTCCTTATTCTGTGCTTCATTTGGCTTTATTTTACCCCAGCCTTGTCCAGTGGCTTTGATTTTTATTTTAGTCTTGTTTCTTCCAAAATGGGTGGTTAAATGAATAAACTGCAAAGTCTCTGGAGTAATGTTAGCTTTTGAACTAAACTTCCAGTTCTTTAAGTGCCCTGAGACACTACCCCATGTGAAAGGTGCTATATAAGTGCAAATTGTTGTTGTTACTCGATGTGTAAAAAGGGGGCGTAACCCTCTCTGCGTAGGACAAAGACAGGAAGACCAGAATGTTGCAGGTTAAATGCCGCTCAGGGATTGCCCAATGTGAAGGATGCTACCTAAATACAAGCTGCTGTCATTGAGTTAGCTGGGGCAGTTATTTGGGTGCTGCAGTATATAATTTAGCTTCAATATAATTGGGTTGGAGAGGGGGGAAATCAGCCAGGTCTCCTGCCCTTTAGGCCTGACAATCCATTTGGCCTGTAAATCCATTTTGCCTTAAATTCTAAGATTTTTCTGCAATTGTGAAGGTGGGGTGTGTGTGTGTGGATGTTGGAGGAAGTGATTGGCCTTCTATGTGACTTCCCCTCCCTCGGATGAGGTTGAACAGACTGCTGACCCTCCTTGTCGAGCTTTGCACATGAATAATAGCCACATGGGAGAGGCACTGCAGGGCACCAGGTGCCTGTGCAACTGAACCCGGGAGAGGGATGGAAACTGGCCTCATTTATTTTAAAATGCGAGCCGGTTCAGTGCTGGTGTCAAGATCAGGTTGGAGACCAGAATAGGCTGTGTACTCAGCTGGAAGGGAATGTGAATAAGCCAAGGATAGAGAGAGCGAGAGCAAAATATTTTTTTTTTCTTTCTAACCTCGTGGCTCAGATCAGCTCATAGCACCATAGACATTTACAGCACAGAAGAAAGCCATTTGCCCATTGTGTCTGTGCCAGCTCCTTAAAGTACCATTTACCTACCCCTTTCCCCCATACTCCTTATCCCCATAACCAATGTCACTGTCGAAACAAACTCGATGCGGAGCTCTCTGAGAGGCTGCTGTTCTCTGTGACACTTGGAGTCTGGAGTTTAGTACTGAGTTTAGTTACCTTGAAAGCCAGGGTGAGTTTGCAGGCTTATAAATTGCATGCTGGGCCATTAGATTCTCATCCACCGTCATCTCCTCTTTAACTATACAGCACATTCTACGCCTCAAACCCATTCCACAGCAGGCCTGTGATTTCCCTTGATGTACAGTAATCAGCCAGACTCTGACCAAATGCACATCCTCCCTGTAATACAATCTATTTTCCAGATGCACATCTGCAGTGTAATAAAAGTTCACGGTGAGGAAGAATGGATTTGGGTCTGCAGCTGGTTCTCTAGAGCGCATGAATAGTTTCTCCTCTCGCAACCCCCCGCCGCCGGGGGAAAAAAACAAGCACTGTTCAGGGACTGGTAGGGTAGTTTACTTGTAAGTACAATGGTTAAATGTTTTTTCAGTTGCAACTATATAAATGCTGTTTGTACCAATAGTTTTGGTTCTTATTCCTTGTTCATTGTGCTGGGATTGGGAGTCTATTGAACATTGAGCACTAGGCAAAATGGATAAGGGGTCCTCTCCTTGTGGATTCAAACCTCACGTCAGGACTTGGAACTCGTATAGTCAAGGCTGACACTCCAATCCACTGCTAGGAGTATACTGTATTGCTGGAATCGCATCTCTGGGATGAGACATTAATCTGAGGTCTCATCAGTCTGTTCAAATAAAACGTTAAATATCCTATCGCCTTCAATATATCCTCATCTTCAAAGCTCTCCACGGTCTTGCTCCCCCTACCTCTACGACCTCCTAACCCCCTAACATCTTGTTCGCTCCCTCCATTCAGTGGCCTCCGGCCTGTTTCACGTACCTCTCCTCGCTCGCCCACTATTGGCGGGTGGGCCTTCCGCCACTTTGCCCCCACCCTCTGGAACTCCATCCCGCAGTTCCTCCGCCACACCCCCTCCCCTGCCAACTTCAAGACCCATCTCAAGACCCTCCTCTTCAACCGTGCTTTCGATTTTCCTGCTTCCCCCCCCTGCCCTTCACCCTCCCCACCCCATCCCCCAGCTCGGGTCAGTAACTCTGTCTGTCCAGCGCCTTGGGACGTCCTCCCAAAGTGAAAGGCTCTTTACACATGTAATTTTGTTGTTGTTGTATTGCACTATTTGAAAAGAGAAGGGAGTTTCTCCTGATGTCCTGGCCAACAATCCTCCAAATAAGATGGGTCATTCACTTCATGCCTGCTTGCATGATACTGATGTGTGCAAACTGGCTGCTGTGTTCAACCCCCAAAACAGTTACTGTACTTTACAGTGTATCCTGTGAAGCACTTTGAGGCATCCTCCTGATGTGAAAGGTGCTACAACAACAACAACAACAACAATTTGGATTTATGTAGCGCCCTCCACGTCGGACGGCGTCTCAGAGCGCTTCACAGTAACAGATCCCGGGATAGCAAATGGAAGACTTATTATTATTATTATTATCTGGACTTATTATTATTATTATCTGGACTCCTTTGCTCGAAATCAGACCTTGCTATAGACAGCGCTCCGAGATGTTAAACTATGTGGAGGCCTATATAAATGCAAGCTGTTGTAGTGTCCTACAATTCTCTGAAAATATTAGAGCACAGTGAGCAAAAGTGCTTTTTTCCTCATATAAAGCTGCTTTTCAGGAATCACACAAAGGACATTTGTAGTAGGGAGCCTCATGAAGAGGATTACTGTATTTTCATTTTAAACTGTGACGCAAAATACCAAGAGAAATAAAAATCTGATTTTTTTTTATTTGCTTGGCACTGCCCGTAATGATGGGAGGAATCCTCCTGGGTTTGTTTTTCTTAGGCTAAAGTAATAACCTCCAGATAATCCCAACATTAAAAAAAATTAATTTCCAGTTGGAAAATTACTGGTTTGCTGGTAATTTTTTTCCCCACAAATCAAATGTCCTGTGACAGAGAATGAATTCTCTCCGGTCAATAACAGCACTTGAATTATCCAGTCGATCTCAATTACAAACTAGCTGATCCTGGCATCTCTTCTACGGATAAGACAAAAACTCACGAACCAATGCAATTAAAACCAGTATTAAAGGGAAAGTGTTGCTATAGTAACGAGACTCCTAAGGCACTTGCACCATGGGTGGAAACAACGATCCTGTCTTTGTTTATGCTCCAGTGCTACAAATGTATGTTCTTGTTTCCCTGTTTCAATACAAACACAAGCCCAAATGCTAAAGTTTCTCCATGTTAATACATACTTATAATACTAATCCATCTCATTGATAATTAAAATCAATAATAATAACAATCCTTGCATTTAGCGGCTTATTATGTCTTTGTCGCAATGGATGCTATAATCAAATCAAAATGTTTTAAATCCTTGCATTTGATGTCGACAGGATGTTTTGAAATGCTTCACAGGATTTACAATGAATGTAGTGACTGCGCATTTTGCAGGCGAAAACAAAGGCAGTTTGTTGTATGGCTGGAGTTGAGGTGAATTTACTGCCTACTGTGAGTCCTCAATCATGGCAATCCTTTGCTGTTATCGACCCTTTAAAATATAGACATTTGCCTTAATCTATTGAAACTCTAAGATCACAGATAGCAGTAACATGGGATTTTCAGAATTGCGTAGTTCAAAATAAATTGAAGTGGACATTACTCTCAACTAAATTGAGCCCCTTGGGGTTGAGAGAGAACAATGGGAAGGTCTCCTTAGACTTCACTGCAGTTCAGATAAATGCATATTAATAATCTAGGTATTGACTTCATATGTAGCTCTTAAAAAAATATCAGGGGACATCTGGGTCTAATTATACTCTTTCATACCATGTCCTGGTATGGTTTTACACAGGATTTAAAATACTGCAGTAAAGCAGGTTGGGTTGACCCTGCACTACACTGGTACATAAGTGGGAGGCTTGGGAGACCAGTGCCATTCTGATCCCTTGAGTCACTGAGGGAGTGTGCCAATGTCCAAGAGGTTCACTTTTTCCAGCTTTTTATGAATGAAACCTATGATCAGTGGTAAGCGTGGGAAACTTGGACCCATTACTTGTTTGGTGGTAAGCTTGTTTGAAAAGCGTAACGTTGCAGACCCTGACTTAGCTGAGGCTGTTTGCGAAAGGTTTGAATTCATGGAGCAGCGAGACTCTTACTCCCATTCAGGAGACGACTGAAAATGATTTTAGGGATAAAATGTAGTAACAATAATAATCCTTGCATTTGGTATAGCGCCTTATTACATCATTTAAATATCTCAAGCACTTCACAGAATATACTGTAAAGTGAATTGACTGAAACTCAGCAGCCAATTGCGCACCGCAGTGTTTCCACAAACAGTCGTGGATTAAGTGACCATATTATTATTTATTTATTTTTGAAAGGGATTATTACCCTTAGAAAGTGATCTGCCAGTCGACTAACAACCAGGTTCCTACTTACTGCTAGGTAAACACACGTGTGGAGTCAGGAAAGTCGCCTAAGGTTTCGCCCTAATCACGACACAGAGAAACGAAATGTGAAATGTGAGTTTTTTTGTAAGAAATCCTATCAACGTCTGTAGTTAAAATAATAGATTTCATTGAGTTGTACTTGAGCTTTCAGTTCTTATACCCCTGACCTCTGGAACTCCCTCCCTCTACTATACCGTCTCGCTCCTTCTCTTTCTGTCTAAGTCCCATCACAAACCTTCCTTTTTTGAATGTGCCGATGGTCGTTGTTTTCTTCCCCCTCTCGCTCAGGATCCAACCCCATCTCTGAGATGTTACCCTGCATAAAGAGCACTGTATAAATTGTTGTTGTAGTAAATCACAACTTTGAATTAAAATGTACTCTGTGAAGCCCTGTGATATACATTGGTGTTCGTCTGATTTGGCAGATTTACTGCACACAATCTGAAGATGCCAGTATCCTTTTCACCCTTTAGGAAGTGCTGGATGATGTTGTACTGTGGCTCAGACACCTTTGTATGACGAGGAAGGCACTTCTTAGGGATTTAAGACAAACAAAGTGGTTAAATTATGATGGGAACTGTCACGATTTATCCAGCAGCCTGACAGCTTCTAAATTGCTTTAAGAGATGCCACTGTCTGGCACAGAATTGACACTGAACAGATCCCAGCTATAAGGGTCCATTGGAGAAGGTCCATTGGAGAAATACGTTCTACCCTCCTCTTGCTTGTGGTGCTGACTCGTTCAACCCCTCAACGTCATTCAGTGTATTCGGGAGAGAGCGTGTGGTGTGGGGAGAAATGAGCCAAATAAGAATGAAATATCTGTCTGGTAGAAATCCATGTAAACCATTTATAACCAGAATCAGTTCCATGGAAAATATCTCTGATAGTGAATCGGGCTGAAATGGTGGAGTAACTTTTTGTTTGGTCAGCCGGGTGGGTGTACGATACGCAAGAAAAAACATGTTTAAAAATGTCCAAAACTTGCTACTGAGAGTTCCAGGTAATTATGCCCCCTGTTTTATAATAATAATAGCTGTATTTTGATATAGCACCTTACCAGGTCATTGAGATGACTTGAAGCACTTCATTAGGATGTTACTGTCAAGTACAGCAACTGTATTTGTAGGCAAATGTGGCAGTCAATTCCCACACAACAGTGTTCCACAAACGGCCATGATGTGAGTGACCAATTTGTATCTGGGGGATTGGTGGCCAGGACATCGGGAGAAACTCCCTTTTTTCAAGTTGTGCTACAGGATCTTTAACGTCCACCGGAATAGGCAGATGAGGTCTTGGTTTAATATGTCATCCATTTAACTAGTATGTGCACTCTCTACCCAAAGGGACACATGTGGTAAATGTTGTGGTATTCCTTTGCGGGTTCCTTACACACCAATGATATTTATTACAAGAGGTACTGAAATTAAGGAATACCGCCTATTTTAACCCATTAATCTATGCATGTAATGTGCACTATGGTCTCTGATGGATAGCGTGGAATCAGGTAATTGCGCTTTCCTCTGGGTGCCTTTGTGAGACGTGACTGATTATTGTTGGTTGTAACAGCAGTATGTGTCTCCGCTACCAAACTAAATCTCAGATGAACAAATTAATGCAGGGACATGGTATGAATAATGAAAGCAGACTGTTGTAATTTATGCTTCCCAGGATGTTAATTATCTCTGTGCACCAATGATCGTGTCGCAGCTGAAGCTCTAAGGCTCTTTGATAAGAAATACCTTTTTTTTGCTTTGTTTGTTCTATCTTTTGTCAGGTTACCAACCAGCTCACAAATTCCCACTGCAACAGAAAGCTATTTGTACGCTTTGACAATGGAACATTCACTGCTTAATTCCAGTGCAATGCTGTTGTTTTACACTAAATAATGGGCGTCTGGAAAGGATTATGAAGCCATAATCAAATTAATGGTTTGGATGACATTATATACCACAAAAACGAAAAGCTTTATAACTTATCAGCTGAAACCAACGTTCCCTCCTAGGCATCTTATTTGAAATCTACGGGTGTAATGTGCAGTATTAATTAGCATAAGGATTGGATTAAGAAACACTACATATTTAACCTGTACATGGACAAATACTTGGTTAAGCGTTGCCCATAGTGAATTTTGACCCCACAAACAAAATTTCCCGTTAAGGAAATCTTGCTTGGAGGGTGCTATATAAATGCAGGTTGTTGTATTCGCACATTGGTAAAGCTCAGCAGAATTTTCACCCAAACACTTTTTGAGATAGTGCCTTATCACATCATTGTGCCTCAGAGGAATTACCGTAAACTGTGTACTTGCAGGCAAACGTGGCAGCCAATTTGCGCACAGCAATGTCCAGCAAACAGCTGTGATGTGAATGACCGATTGTATGTGGGAGATTGTTGGCCAGGACACCAGGAGAATCTTGATCACAAGCTTACGAGCTAAAAGAAAATTTTCAAAGCGATTTAAGAAGACCATTCGTAACCACAAATTGGTCAATGGTTCGGGCCACAAAAGACTGAGAGGAGTCAGAGAAAGGTCTGGCTCTTATCTTGTATCCAACCCGAGGTTGCACTTTCCTGGATTGGCTTGGAGGCCTGTGATACCTTATCGGTTTAGCCTTAAGCCCATTGTGTTTGTTTAACTTCAATCTTAACTTGCAAACTGTTTCCGCTCTTTCTATTTTAACTTGGGAGCAATAATGGGGTTGGGGGCGGGGAGTCTGTATTTTATATCTGCAAAACTATGTGAAGATGAAAGGAGTTGTCATTAAACATCCCGCACAGCATTTTTAATAATGTATCACTTGCGGTGATTTCATTCCAGTGTCCATTACCATCTAACTGAACTATTTAGACAGCGCCTAACTGTGGATCATGCTTAGCTAATCCGATCTGCACATTAAGTAGATGATGAAGGAGATGAGAGGAATTTGGATTAATCCTCTAATCTTGTAAATTCAGAAACACGCAAACCTGTCTGATTCTGGAGCTGATTTTCTACCATACGCTCTGATGCTCGCGATAACTCTCTTGCATCACTTGTGTTGCCCTTGTTGTATATTTTATCTGTACTATTCCGTTCATATTCTCCTTGCACCCCCCACTCCACCAACGTGACCTGTTACCAAGCACACTTCATTCACAATCTGTTTTGAAGGCCATTTGCTCTGTCTGTTCAGAGTGTCTCTCCCAATTGCTGTGGATACTGACAAGTCAGCCTTTAGCTGTCAGTTCCTCGCAGGTCGAGCAATGGCCAGTTTCTGTGCGCAATTGGCTGCCACATTTTGCCCACAAAATACGCAGTCAATTCATTTTGCAGTGAATTCTGTGAAGTGCTTTGAGACGTCTCGATGATGTGATGAGGTGCTATATCATTGCAAAGATTATATTAGTAATACAGCACTTAGTTACACTCCGCTTCGATTTTAATGAATTGCTGCAAGTGACGGTCGAAGCTGAATCAATGGAATTAATCCACAGTAACAGCTTGCGCCCTTCATGCAGGATCACTTGAGGAGAGGATGTGCGACACCTTAGCTCAGGGTAGCCAAGCAAAAGCCTGCCGAGCAGAGGAGTGGCATAGGAGAAGATCAAAAAGATAGGGAGGTGCCAGGGTGTGAATCGATTGAAAGGTGACAATGCTTGGTCATCAAGGGATGTTGGGGGGGAAAGAGCTGGAAAGGATTTAGTGTTACAGACAGTCAGTCACATAGAATCAATGAGCCGAATGGCCTCCTTATGCTCTGAAAATGTCAGTGTTTCTATGTCTCTTCCAAAATATTGAATCTATTGTTCACGCTTTGTGAACACTCTTTAAAAATCCACTATATGAATTTTGTTTGCCCATAAAACACAAAGTCACTGCTCTTTACTTGTATCCTGTGAAGCTATCTCGGACATCTTCCCGGCGTGAAAGGCGCTATACCAAATGTAAAGATTACCTGTATTATATATTCCATAAAATGGCTTCAGCGCCCTCCCAATCTATGCAAACAAAACTGACCAATAACTTATACGTTTCGCCCACCAAATACAGTTTACAGTATATTCCATGAAGGATTTTTGAGATGTCTCAACAACATGATAAGGCTCTATAATCAAATGCAAGGATTATTATAAGTAGTAATGATTTATTTTGACAGCTCTCTTTCTTTCTGTCTCTCACACACATACACACACACACGGGACAACTGTTGTGAGATCTTTCAGAGCTTAATGGAAAATGAAGGCCCTAACCAGATACCCCATCAAGGTTTTGTTCCTTTTTTTCATCTCTACCTTTCAAATAACTCCTGCGAGATCCTTGGAGAGTACGTATGTCTTTATGTGCTACTTCAAGAAGGCAATAAATCATCAGCAGCTTTGGGTGGCTCTGAAGGTGATCGATGAGCTTCGCTGACAAGGATGTGGACCCCTGTTTTAGAGGAGAGACTGCTCCACGTTAGGATGGAGCAAGGTTGACCTCCATCCCCCATTATTTGAAGAAATAATCGTGATGCAAATCAAAAAAATTAATCCGGATAAAGCCCTGTAAATCAGCTTGCAGGAGTTGGCATGAATCTCTATGTATTTGCAATGTCATTGAGTGCAGTAATACTAACCTACCCAGTATGTTGCATTGGTCCAATCCTTCATTGAACGCAAGGCAGGCATTTCTGCCTTAATTCAGTCCAGACTGAGGTCAGGATGAAACACCACAAATGGTCAGCTCTAGGTTAACTTGACCTAATCGTGCAGTTTATTGATATTTGGGGGGGTTTTGGGAGCCGGAGGATGGGTTTCAGCTAAATTCCCAAGTGGTCCAGTTGCAGAGATATTTTTATGGTTGGTTCAATATTCAAGCGCCTGATTCCCTGAGTAGGAATTTGCATTCCTGGAGCTCTGGTCTATTAAATGACCAACACTCCCCCAAATAAAATTGGTCATTTACAGCATGGCTATGTGTATGGGATACTGCTGTGAGCAAATTGACTGTCATTTCACAAGCAAATACACAGAAAACTCTGCAAAGCACTTTGAGACATTTACAAGCATAAGGTGCAATATCAAATGCAACGGTTATTAATGTAACTGCCTTAGTTGCTCTTGTTTCATATATACACACTATTGTATACTATATTTTCTATATAATATATATATACACACACACATATACACACACACAATATATCAAGCCCAAATGATGGTGACTTGAATTGCTCTCGTACTGATGTGTATTTAGCCCACCGCAACGAGTCTTTGATGTGTACTGAATTACAGGAAGAAATGTTCGGCTGAGTGTTACATTCATAAATAATGAAACTGTAAATGAAGGAAATAAATAATAAATGAAGTGCTGGGGGACATGGCAGTGATAGCCTCAAAATGCAGAGCACAAAACTTGGCACTTTTATGTGGAGGGCAATAATGACAATGGCAATGACAAATCACAAGTAGCGCCCCTCTATTGATTAATTTCACCAACAATGCCTACATGTAGGGGTGAAACTTGTGACATTTCACCAATTCATCACATCAAATCTATTATGAAATGTTGCAAATTTACTGCCTCTAAACACTATTTTGTACCCTTCATTGAAAACGTTAAACCTCTGTGATATTGGGTAAAATGCTTTAAGGCTGTGTGTAAGTCAATGTCACTGTTGCGTAGAAGGTGCCTCTGAGTCAGAAGATTGAGGATTCCAGCTCCACCTAAAGACCTTTAGCTTATCATCTAGGCTGGTGCTCCAGAACAGTGCAAGGAAAGCGCTGCGTTGAGATGAGAAATTAAAACCAGATCCTGTCTACCTGTTCAGGTGGACGTTAAAGATCCTGTGGCACTATTTGAAGATGGAGGCGAGTTTCTACTGATGTCTTGGCCAATGATCTCTCACCCCACCACTCGATACAAAAATGTGGTCCTGCCCTTAATAGCTGTTTGTAGGACATTGCAGTACGCAAATTGGCTGCTGGGTTTGCCTACAAAATAACAGTCCCTGCACTTGGCACGATATTAAATTGATGGATTATTATTATTACTACTCTTATGAGGTGTCTTCATGATGTGAAAGGCGCTGTATCAAATGCAGGGATATTTGCTTATTTATTATTATATAACTCAAAACATGTAACCTGCTGTTTTGGGGCTTTGGTTTGTGGAGTTGAGAACGAATCTGCATTTTTTTTGCTATTAAACAGCAATTCTCCCATTAACCCCTGTGTGCTGGGAACATAGGAATGTAATGAGTAACATAGCACTGTAACGAGGCCCTCCCCATTCATTCATAACTGAGGGTCATACACTGGACCGCTCTCCCTGGCTGAGGATGTGTTTGAGACATCTCGCAGTCGGTCTGCCTGGGATTGCAGTCAATTGCGAGGGAAGAACCCAGAAATTCTGGAGGTAATTATCTGGTGAATAAACACTGGGGGGCACGTTCCTCACAGCTCATTTCCAGACCGAGTCTGAAAAAATGTCTCCCAGAAGAAGCCAGGCATTTTTTTGTGTGTAGCTGTTTTCAGCTCCATTTTTCATGGTTTCACAGTCTGTTTTTTTTAAAACGTTCCTCTATTAATCATCAGTGCTGGATTTCTGCTGCTTATAACTGAACAAAGCAACGACTGGAAGTACAAGAGACAATTGCCACATTTTGAGGCTCATTCCCTTCCAAAGATCCACTGCTTCCCTGCAGGAAGGGTGATGGGGACAAGAATAATAATAATAACCATAATTTACATTTGATATAATGCCTATTACGTCAGGAGAACATCTCAAAGCGCTTCATAGGATGTGCTGTAAAGTGCACTGACTATTTTTTAGGAAGAACATGGCTAATTTGCTCACAGCGTTTGAAACAAAATACACAGCTCAACACTTTGCAGTCTTCCTGATGTGAAAGGTGCCACTGAATGTAAAGATTATTAATTACTGTTTAGTCAAACGCAGCTTAGCAGTTAGTAACATCAACAATGTTATAGGTGCTGCTTCCCGTTGACCTTGAAGGAAGGACAGGTTTGCCATGGAAAGGCAGAGAATGATTTTACTCTTCAAATCTCAGGCAGATTTCTTGCTACTGAGATCAGTGATGTACGGTGCAATGTTATACAATGTGAGTGAGGTTTTTTGCCGGGGGCAAACATCCGTTTCTGTACCAAACAACAGTCTCACTGGACTCTCTGAGGAGACATCAATGCAGGGCAGACGGGGAAGGTTCAGATACGCTTTCAGCTCCACAAACCAAGGCCTTTATGTGGAGTCAGGGCTGGACATGTATTGATAACAACAGTAATCCTTGTAATTGATATAAAGCCTTATCACAACAATAACCACAACCACTTGCATTTATATAGTCCCTTCATTGTAAGGTACCACTGCAGAGTACTTTACAAGGATGGGGTTGGATGCTGAATGTGAGAGGGAGTGAGAGGGGAAGTGGCCGTAGACTTGTTTAACGAGGTAAAATTTGAGGCACTTCTTAATGAAAGAGAGGAGTAGAGGGATGCAGTTCCAGAGGTTACAGGTATAGAAACTGAGGGCTCGTTGGTGAGACATCTCAAAGTGCTTCACAGGACTTGTGGTGAAGTGCAGTGATCGTGTATTTCATAGGCAAACGCAGCAGCCATTTGCACGCATCAATGCCCCGCAAACGACCATGAATTGAATGAGCAATTTTATTTCATCTGGGAACATTGTCAGCCAGGCCACTGATTGAATGAATCCAACTGAAATCCATTCAGTTTTAATTTGGGGGGGGGAAACTCAATATAGTTCTGGAAATTATTCCAGCAGATAGGTGGCCTGACTACTGAAATGGAGAGAAGGTTAACCATTTCCTGACTAGCCCCGATTGTGCCATTGTCTCGGAGCAGCAGTGAAGCTGGATGTGTTCATCAGCTGACTCTATCCCCCACCTCCCCACAATCGCATGTGTTTGATTCCCTGAATTGCTGCCCAGTGGAAAAACGTTATTGTGTAAAACAGAAACCAAGGGAGTATTGTGCAGACTGAAATAAAGGTTACAGACGCCCCCAGGCTTAATGTTCAATCCAAATGAGGCTTTGGATCGATGGGGGGGTGGGTGAGCTACAATCTGTATTTTTAGCTTTTCTACCCAGCTTCGCAGCTGTTTCTTTGGGTCTTCCCCTGGCTCCGGCCTCTTGTTTGTCCCTCGTTCCTCCGCTCCACAATTGGTAGCCGTGCCTACAGCCACTATGGCCTGAAGCTCTGGAACTCTCTCCCTCAATGCCTCCGCTTTGCAACCTCTCTCCCCACGTTCATCCTCGCTTAAACCTTCCTTTTTGATTGTGCTTATGGTCACCTCCCCACTCCCTCTCCCCCTGGCTCGGGGTCAGACACCACCACTGTCAAGCGCTCCGGGGTGCTACCCTGTGTGAAGGGCGCTATATAAATGCAAGTTGTTGTTGTGGTGCACTGGACACTATGAGGGCATGGGATGAATTGTTCTCTGGTTTCCTGTCCCTTTTCGACCACCTCCCCCCCATCTCCGGGGGACAGTGTCTCACCTCTAGGTGATGCTCCTCAGATTGGTGCTGGTCGAGAGCTCAGCATAGAGATGTTTATACCATGACTCTGTGACCCTGTGGTCTCTCAGTGCAGTGCATCACCCATACTCGGGTCTAATCTGCAATATTTCTCCCAATATCACTGGCCAATAATTCTCTGAACAAAATCGTTCACTCACTCCAGGACTGTTTGTGGGACACTGCTGTGCGCAATTAGATGCTGTGTTTTGCTCACAAAATACAGTCAATCCACTTTGCAGTATATCCTGTGAAGTGCTTTGAGACGTCTTGAAGATGCGATAAGGCGCTGTATCAAACGTGAGGTTATTATAAATATAAAGATCATTCTTATTTTTAAAAGGTCGATTTCTTAACGTACGTGGCTCTTAACTCTTGTGAGTCCAGACTGTAGCTGTGGCTCTGACTAAATGCCAGGACACACACAATCTCTGCTGACGCTGCTTGCCACATATGGAGTGAGAGAATGGAAAGTTTTTCAACTGCATATCAGATACCCTGGAATGAAATTCAGATTCTCCAAGGTGTAATAGGAAAACATAAGCTCGAACTGCCTCTGTAGTATTCAGGTTTCTGGCTTGTGCTGCCTTTTGCCTCAGCTTGCCTATATTATCCCCACAGGTGGTATAAATTGTGAATTTCCACACACAAAGAGCATTAGGCATAGGGTTGGATTTCACATGTATCAGGTTTTGCCAGCTCTTGGATGTTATTCTCAAGGCACCTCTGTTTCCTTCATTATGAAAATAGGGATTTCCTTCCTTTCTGTTTCCTCTCTCCTGGGATCCCAGGGGAGTCTTTGCAATCTGCTTGCAGTTGCTTCTAAAGATCATCTCTTTTACCTGTAGGAGATATGAGCAACCTGCCCCTCCCCCTCCCGCCACCAGCAAAGCTTCCCCCGGTGTATCTTTCTCTCTGTAGATCATTGTCTAAGTCAGTCTTTAAAACATACGAGCATCTTGGCAAATTATTATAAGCGTGCGTGAAAAAAAATGTGTTTAACTGTTGAGGGTTCTCTCTATCCCTCTTGCAAACAGAAATAAGAAATCAGTTGGCAGTTTGCTCACTGCATAGCATTTTATGAGAGCAGTATATTCTGTGGAGCGTTTAAAGACATCCTCCCAACTTGAAAGGCGCTGTATTAAATTTAAGGTTTACAATCATTATTTTATGTAAGTGTGCAACACGTTTTAGTCTCCCCTTTCACCCTAGTTTAAGATTTTTTTCTCTCCCTCTTTTCTTCCCCTTCGCACCCCTCTTTTTCCCCTCCCCCAAAACAACTAATCGAGAAGTTAGGCAGCCAATGACTTGCTCATGGATCCTGATTGTACCATTGTACAATCAACCTGGAGGGAGAGGGGTAGTGTTATATTTTGTGTGTAATCCAAGCCATGTTTCACCCTTCCTTGGTTCCCTTTTGGGACGTTCCCTGTCCTCTGTTCAGCATCTCTTCTGATGGGCCAGGCTGAGGTCAGGAACTTGCCCCGTGGGCAATTTGGGAAGCAAAACAGTTCTGTGGAAAGACTGGCTGGCCCAAAAGCTTGTTCCAAAGATCACTGAAAATTGGATATGTTTTGTTCAGCTAATGTTTTCTCTGCACCTCTCCACCCCTACCATTTCTTAAAGGCACTGACTCATGCTGGGTTAAGCTTCATGGATTCTGGCCAGACACCCTCTGGTGCTGCATCCAAATCATCCTTCATGTGTGAGCTAGGATATTGAGGGGGATCCTAGCCAAGCCTGATCCTGTTCACAACACACACAAACTTTTCTACAGGGATCCAAGGGGGGGGATCTGTGCAATCCCGTAACTTATTGGCTGAGCACTCGCCTCGCAAGCAAGAGAACCTGGGTTTGATTCCTGGGTGGGGCGAAACATTAGGCAATTTTCCTTACTCCACACGCCACTGTTTACCCAGCCGTAAGTAGGAACCCATTGTTAGTCGATTGGTGAATCGCTTTCCAGAGGGGAGGGGGGTAATAATCTCACAAAATACATAGTCAATTCACTTTACAGTATATTACGTGAAGCGCTTTGATATAAGGCACTACATCAAATGCAAGGATTATTATTATATTATCTGAGGTGTGAAATTTCCCATAGCTTTAGGCTTAAGACCACCGTTTTTAAACTTTAAGACCTAGCAGAATTTTGGGGAAGATAACAATGATAATAATAATCCTTGCATTTGGGTTAGCGCCATTCACGTCAGGAGGAAGTCTTGAAGCACTTCACAGGATTGTGGCTGGGTGGGTTGTTTATACTGGAGGAATGGGTGATTGCATTGAGCTCTCACAAGTACGAAGGCCAGAATGCTTGGTTGGTTTGAGAGAAAAATAAATGTTTGGGAGTTGGTCAGTTTGTGTCCAAAGTTAGGATAAAATCACAGCATTCCTGCAAAAAGGAGGGGCTTTTAGTCCTGATTGAGAGGATGTGCATAATTTGTTCCATGTGTTTTTTTACACTTTGAGAAGGTTGGAACTGAGATTGCTGATGTATTCTAACAGACAGTGCAGCAATAACAATAATTAATAATCCTTATGTTTGGTACAGTGCCTTTCACATCGGGAGGGCATCTCAAAGCGCTTCACAGGATTTCCTGTAAAGTGGAGTGAAGCACCTTGAGACATGTCTACGACATGATAAGGCGCTATATCAAAAGCAAGGTTTATTATTGATTTTATTAGAGTGGATTCCTCACAGAGCAAGAGGTCATTTGAGCCAATATGTCTGTGCTGGTGTTAACCCCCAGCCCCCACCACTGATGCTCTCTAAATTAATCTCATTTCCCTTCTCTTTCGACATTGTTTGCTCCCCCCCACCTACAAATACTCTTTACTTTCATCCCATTCCTCTGCTCTTTGAGAATTGTGTCTCGGCTGGTGCTAATTTTCCCACTGGTGCGACCTACTGAACCGGACTAACTCCTCATTTTAAAATGAGTTACACCCCTTGTCTCCCGATTGCACGAAGCATCAATGTGTATGGAGTTCAATAGGCATTTCATTGCTGAACTGGTATTTCTCTGTTTATATATGCTAGTGGTGGGGAGGGAGATGAGGCAGCAAATCCAATTTTAATCCTGTCCGTGGTAATCTCTCTCTTTGTAATTGGGAAATGAGGCTGTTGTCTCTGTAAGGAAGTAAGGATGAAAGGTGTCTTCAGACATGTCCCAGGGCACTTTAGGTGACTTGTGCAATTATTTTCCCCGTCACAGGCAGTCTCGCTCTCAGTGGATCACAAGGCTCTCACCAGGGCTTTGTTGAACTATAGTCTATACGATGTTCCCAGCTAGCCAGGGATTCATAATGTAACTGAGTGAGTCTCTTTAGAAAAACGCCAATCACCGCTGTCAGCTCCAGCACTTCAGAGCATTCTGTATCTGATGTGGAATCTGGCACCAGCTTTTCCACAGGGAAATTTTGCCCAATGTTTTCTTAGATGGCTTTTTATTATTGAAAGTCTGTCTTCCAGCAGCAAGCTTCATCTGATTTAAGTGACTTAGAAAGTACTGCACAGAATCTGCCTTATTCTTTTCATCTACTGCAAGCTCCTGAAGGCTAATGATTTGAACTGAATTTGTGTACATTGTTATTCCCTTTAGAGTAAAGTATTAGCAATACTGTCAGCCTGGCTCAGTGGGTAGCGCTCTTGCCTCTGAGTCAGAAGGTTGTGGGTTCAAGCCCCAAGTCTGGACTTGCACATTGTATAGTCCAGGATGGTGTTTTGCACTCTTGGCTTGGTCTCTTCTGCTTTCATTGCCTACAATATCAAAACATTTTACAGGATTTACCATAAAGTGTAGTGACTATTGATGTGCAGGCGAACACTGCAACCAATCTGCACACAAACATTCCACAATCAGCCCTGAAGTGAGTGACCAATTTACCTTGTGGATTGTTGGCAGGACACCGGGAGAAACTCCCTGCTCTTTTTTGAATAGTGCCGTGGGATCTTTAATGTGAATGGCCAGACTGGGCCTTGGTTTAACGTCTCATCTGAAGGATGTGTCAGCCTTGTCTGTAACCTCTAACATGGTGCCTGAACCTTCTGACCCAGAGGCAAGTGTGCTCACAGAGGTGAGAGTGCTACCAAGATCTCCTAACTGACTCCTATTGTCTTGTGGATATTCTCTGTAGAGTATGAGTAAAGCACAGAAAGGCAAATTTTGGAATCTTAGGAATCTGGTGCAGTTCTGGACGCCAGCTCCAGTGTTTGTAACATGCCCCTCGCTCTGTTCAGCAACTAATAGAATAATTCAGTATTAAATTGCCAGGCATCTCAATATGCTTTGCTTATTTGCTCTGAACAACACAAGAGATTTGCATGAGGCTATTTATAGCAATCTGGCCCAAATAGCCAGACTCCCAGCAGACTGCAAGTCTGTTAAAAAAAAATTCTTGAAATGGGATAGGAGTCAATAACTTCAACAATCTCACTACTCTTCTCTACTCCCCCACCTCAATATTCCCATCTTCTCTCTCGGAAGCTGCTGACTTGCACTAGAGTGATTAATGCAAGCTACACTTGATGCCTATATCTCCGCTTTCCAGTTTATTTTTTTCCCATTAATATATTTTTTTTGCTCTGCCTATTCAGGTGGTTGTTAAAAATCCCACGGTGCTAGTCAAAAAGAGAAGGGCCAACCTACAATCCTTCAGAGAAGATAAAGTGCTCATGGCTGTTTGTGAAAGGCGCTATATAAATGTTTATTGTTTTACACCGCTGTGAGTAAATTGACTGCTGTGTTCGCCTACAAATACAGTCACTGCACTTTGTAGAAAAATTCTGTCATGAGCTGTACGACATTTCTTCGCCTTCAAATACAAAGTCACTACACTTGATGGTCATTTCTCTGAAGCATTTTGAGATGTCTCAACGACGTAATAAGACACTGTATCAAACGTAAGGATTATTATTTAGTGGGTTTTCGTTTTGTAGTTGACTGAGTTTTATGTGATTGCTGAAATGTGTTGATTATATCACTGGGTTCTTTTGAACACCACAAAAGATGCACTGGGTTAGTAATACCTCTGAATTGGAGACGACTTCAATTGTTGGGTCATTCATCTCGTTGCTATTTGTGGGGCACAGATTAGCTGCCGCTTTTGAAGTGTGCTGACCCCTGTTATGCAGACAAAGTATTGCATTGCATGGAGAGCTTTTGATGTGTTTCGACCCTATAAGGTGCATATCAAATGCAAATATTATTATGATTATTATTATAATTGTTTGTTCTTATTCTTACCATTGTTATAGTTATGCTGCGCCTTTCAAAATGTAATAAAAGTCTTTCAATAATGTCCCAAATTTTTCCTCCCCCCTCCTCCACGACTCATCTGGAAAAAGTTCTATAAAATTTCTTCATGATTTCTTTCACTGATAGTGGAGTAAAGAGCCATCTTTCTGCTTACACCTCCAGTGTTCAGCCTGATGACTTCCCACTGATGACATTTGCACAATCTCAGCAGTTTAGGAAACATGGAGTGTTTGAACATCTGTCCACACATATTCCTTTCTCCTCAAATCCCATTTGCAAACCAAGTATTTATCCACCTCTATTATGTGTGTATGCGTATGTGTGGGTGTGTGTTTTCTGTATGTGTTGTGCAGGTATGTTCTGTGTGCTTTTGCATTCTATGTCTATGTACATGCATGTGTGTGACAGAGAAAGAGAGAGAGATTGACATATGCTTGTTTCCTTGTCATTTCTAGTCTGAATTGAGGCTTATTAATTCAGCAATTGTGCCACAGGAGATTACTCAGGTTAAACAGGCAGGCAGCCACATTTCGACTGTCTTCCTCTCTGAATGTTAAAGAGCTAGATTATGTCATCTCTGTTTCCTTTCTTCCAGTGAAAATGAGCTGAATATTGTGTGTCTTCTCCTCATTACCAGGAACCCAGTGGCCCAGAATCATCCTCCTGGCTCCTCTCTGAATCCTCTGCTATCCATCAATGTCCTTTTTATTCAATGTTAGAAGGCCGAACGTCTGATGCATGTGGAAACTCATCACATGCTTAAGAGTATCCAAACCAGTCTGAGAGTTCCACATATCTTTGCCATATACAAATGGAAATTTCCCAGTGTCTGGAATGGAATGGGTACTCTCTCCCTAAAGGAATGTGCCCTGCTTACCTATGTTTGTGCTGGTAGGTGGAAGTGAGGTTGCACTGTCAAAAGTTCTGGCCTTCTAATAAGATGTTAAACTGAGGTCCCACCTGGTCTGTTCATGTTGAAGATCTTATGGCACCATTTGAAAAGAGAAGGAAGGTTCTCTGGGTGTCTTGACCAATGAATCCCCCGAGTCAAATTGGTCACTCACTCCATGGTCGGTTGATGGGACATTGCTGTACGCAACTGGCTGCTTGGGTTTCACCCACAACATACACAGCCACTCCACTTTACAGCATGTCCTTTGAAGCACTTTGAGACTACTTGATGCTGTGATGAGGCACAAAATCAAATGCAAGGATTATTATTATTTACAGAAAGTATTGGGCACCATGGCTTGGGGAGCTCACAGTGTGGGTTGCTGGAGTTTAACCAGCTAAAAGCTCATAGCTTGCCTTTTAGCGCACTGTTAATGTAATGATATGCAATCATGCGGTGCAAAAGTTTGAGACTCCAGTTCAGGTCTGAAGTACTGGTACAACCGAGGATTATTCCTGGGGAAATGAGTACTTCATTGCACAGTGTGGATAAGGAATCTGAGAAAAGGGAGATGATGCATACATTAATACTTTCAAATTTTGTACATTTTGCGATTACATCAATAGTAATCCTTGATTTGGTGTAGCATCTGTAATACCAATGTCTCGCGCTTCACAGGAAATTGCTGTCAATTGGGTAGAAACTTTGTATTTTTAGACAAACGCAGAAGACAGTTTTACGTGCTACAGTGGCCTACCAATAACCAGTGAGTGAGTGATTGAGTGAGCAGTTTATTGGGAAAATTGTTAGCCAGTTCTCGCCCTGGAATGTAGATCATGTCGTGGTACTGTCTGTCTTGTTCACAGTTAAAATGTCACCCTTTATCACATGAGCTCTCTTCTGGCAATAGGTTTGGTTCTCTTCAAAGTTTTTTTTTGTCTGATTTTAAAAAAAATCAAAAAGGCAGCAACAAGCCACTGTAATTTCAGCCCAGTCACTCCAAAGGGTTTTGTTTTATTATTCAGTAAGGCCGGACACTCTGGAGAGACATGTTTCGGTTTTCTTATTTTAAAAAATAAGACCAGATGTTGGATGTCTTCAGTGAAATAAAGGCTCCTCAGAGCAGTTGGTAGCACTTTCATCCGCTCGGTGGATAGAATCAATCTGGTGTCCGTTATTGAAGGACTGTTCCATCACGCTGTGATTGATTCAGCAGATATCTCACAAACTGCTTAGCATCGGAGCAAGGCTGGACAGATAATAATACTTATCACATACACACACTTGCATTCTCTCTCGTACATGCTTACATACACAGACACACACACTTATGTATGCACACACGCATTCTCTCTTGAGTGTGTGCGCAAATACACATTCTATTTTGCGCGCACACACACTTATGTACATACACAAACACTGTTATGTGCACACATGCACCCTTATACTAACACGGGTAATACCTGCACATACTGTTACACACATACAATTATTGGCAATGCTAATGATAACTATTATTAATAATCCACCACTTCAAGCAATGGATTAATTATTTTCTCATTATTTATGCTGAGCATGTGTAAACCCCCTTAGTCTGCTGTTGAGATGCTGTATTTTTGCCAATAACTGGTGGAATTATTGACAATCCAACCCGTGACAGCATCAAAGGGATTTGCCTCTGCCGACCAGCGTGTTTGGGAGTGTGAAGGGAGCCGCAGTTTGAGCTTTCCTCGGAATTGTAACATTAATCCAAAGATAGCGCAGACCACACAGCAGAGAATTCCTCCTGTGTTATTTATAAATCATCCTGTCAGTCTTAAGTGAAACAATCAGGCACTCCATCTGCAAGACATGGATTATTCTGTGGAGAGGATAGTATTGCTGACTGGTTTAATGCCTGGCACCAGCGCTTTGGACGAGGGGGAGGGGAGGGGGGATAGTGAGGTGGGGGGGAATTAGTTTCTGCAAGAGACGGACTGATTTTTTTAATCAAACTAAGTTTAGAGCTTCCTCTTTCCCAAAAAGCAATAAAAAAACAGCGCTTGTACACATGTACAAACCCACGGTTTGTAGCATTTGTGCTACAAATAATTATGATAATAATAAAAAATCTTTGCATTGATATAGTGCCTTATCACATCATTGGGGCATCTCAAAGCTCTTCACAAAATATACTGTAAAATGGATTGACTGTATTTTGCGACAGCGAATTGCACACAGCAACAGTCGTGGATTGAGTGACCACATTTTTTTACTCCCGGATAGTAATCCGCCAATCAACTGACAACTGCACTCTTACTTACTGCTAGGTAAACAGAGGCGTGTGGTTTACTGTAATTGTTTTGTCTGCCACTTTCTTTCACACTGCACAGAGGACAAGTGTATGAACACAACGTCACATACAGTGTCTGCAGAGGCATTGACTCCTGCCGTAAAGTTGCTTTCGCTCTCACTCTCTCTGCAATCCCTCTCTTCCTCCCCACCACCAATTCACTTCATAATCCAGCAGAAACAGATGTTGCCAGCCACTGCTTTCTCCTCCAACTCCTCTAAGATGTTGAGCGGTAAACATCCCCCTCACCACCATTGTACTAGACAATGCCAACTTATCTGTTCCCAACCAATGGTTCTTCCTGGTGAATTATAATAATAATAATAATAATAATAATCCTTGCATTTGATAAAGCGCTTTTCATGTCTTCTAGAGATCTCAAAACGCTTCACAGCATATGCTGCAAAGTGAATTGACTGTATATTTGTGGGCAAAACGCGGCAACCAATTGCGCACAGCAGTGTCCCACAAACAGTCGTGGATTGAAAATGACCAATTTATTACTGTTTTGTTTTTTGGAGGGATTATTATTAGGCGTGTGGAGTAAGGAAACTTGCCCAAGGTTTCGCCCTGCCTGGAATTGAACCCAGGTGTCTAGCGTACAAGGCGAGTACTCTAACCACTGAGCTACAGGACTCCAGAGCTACAGAATTGCATCATGTCATCCCACCCTGCGCAGTTATTGCCATACTCAACAGCTGGGGCTGCTGTAGAACGTTTATGAAAGCAGAGAGGTCTATTCCTTATAGAACTGTACAGCTTAAAGTGGCTGGGTATGTTATTTCTGCAAATACTGTCTAGACCAGGGGTCTCCAGCCACACATGATCAGTGAAGCAAGGGGAAGGAGTGATAGAACTGAGTAGTTATTTCATCCAATTGAAAAGGCACAAAGTATTTCATGCACGTCAAAATAAAAATATGAACTTTATTATGCAAACTGTGGTAAATATGGTTCCTTCCTCTCATCTTCATTGATCATGCATGAGAGGAAATCCAGCGGTGATGACCCCCTGGTTCACACTGACAACTCCAGTGCAGTGTTGGGGGGCGAAAGCTACATTGCCAAAGCTGCGTCCTTCAGATGAGACGTTAAGCCGAGCTTCCATCTGCTTATTTCAGGCGGACATTAAAGAGAAGGAAGTTTCTCACCGTATCCTGGCCAACATCCCCAAAGAAAATAAACTGGCCACTCACTTCATGGCTGTTTGTAAGGCAAATTGGCTCCCACGTTCACCTACAAATACAATCACTGCAATTTACATTGAAGCGCTTTAAGACGTCTTGATGATGTGATGAGGTGCTACATCCAATGCAAGGATTATTATGATATTTCTGAGCATGTTGTTGCTTCTTAAAGTGTGACGTAGAAATGCTATACATCAGGATATTTTGCAAGATTACATCACCTTTCAGATTTCTTCTACATCTCCCATGAGCCTATGGATGTCTTTGTGGGTTACCAGTTACTTACTATGGACATCGTTATTTACTTCCCTGCAAAACAAAAATAAATGTCCTCTGTGTGGTGTGTCGTGCACCACTCTATGGTGTGTGCAGAACAAGACCAAATTCGGTTGCACTTGCACTGGAGGCGGTGTCTTCTCTCAAAATGTTTCAAAGTGGTTTTTGCTCTGGTGCTAAAAGATTTTCAACTCACATAGTCCAGGCAGACACTCCAGTGAGGTGCTGGGGACACAGCTCTGCATCGCTGGAGATGCCATCCTTTGGGTGAGAACACAAATGGCCAAGAAGTGGGTGATTGAACCCTGTGAATATGGCGTCCTCCTGTGGTAGCAAAGGTGTATAACAAGAAACCGGGCTCCATGTATTGCACATTAATCCAGTGCGTTCATACTACCTAAATGTGGCTTGAACAGGGCTGGGAGCACTCCTATAACGCAATGTCCTTTAGGGAGAGTGAGCAAAAGGGAACCTGGATGTGTGGAGTCCTGTATCTCAGTGGTTAGAGCACTCGTCTCGCAAGTGCAAGACCTGGTTTCAATTCCCGGCAGGGCGAAACCTCAGGCAAGTTTCCTTATTTCACACGCCTGATAATAATCGCTCAAGAAAAAAAAGAAAAAAATTATCATTCGGTCACTTCAAACCATGACTGTTTGTGGGACACTGCTGTGTGCAATTGGCAGCCACGTTTCGCCCACAAATATACAGTCACTTTACAGTATACTGTATAGAAGACATGATGAGATGCTGTATCAAATGCAAGGATTATTATTATTAACTCTTGAGTTAGCTGGCCTTAATTCAACAACTGGCAGTTATATTGTATATTGTGCCTTTCACATAGGATAATGTCTCGGAGAGGTTCACACATTTGTTTTATTATTAACCATTGTCAAATTACAAATGTTACGCAGTTTTATCAAACCTCAGTACAAAATCCAGTGGGTCCCTTCAAGGAGAGAGAGTGCAGTGCGCATTCCAGACATAGTGGACTTTCCAGATTTTGAGTGTATTTTTGCAAAATACAATTAGTGATTAAAACAAAAAGGATTTTATAATTTAAAATGAAAAGCTGTTTATCTCACCTCTGGTGTTGCCGTCACTCTCTGACGGAAAGCTAAGTAAAAATAAGGTAACGCCTGTCTGTGTGTGTGTGTGTGAGTGAGTGAGTTTGGCGCATCGCCAATGACAACATCGCTCTCTGTGATGTTTGTTGTGCCCTTGAAACGTTCCTTCACTGGCTGGCATCATTTCAGACGCCTAATACAAAGCTTGAATGCAGCGTGTGTTTGAATCTTGAATTGAATAATGCCATCCACCTTCACCAAGCTTTTCCTTTGCTGATATCCTTTGCAGCCATCTCCTTCAATCATCCATTCACATCATTTGACCGGATGTTGCTCTGAGATGTGCCTCCATCGAGAAATAGCACATTTTGCCATTTATAAAGCCACGGATCAATGGCTCACGCCTCGATTACTATTGATAGTGAAAGCTTAATGCGTGGTTTAATGTGAAGGATACTTTGGTGGTCTTTCTACCAGTCAGTTCAAGCATGTGTTCGATGGCTTTGATTATTGGCAGCCAACAACAACTTGTATTTAGGGTAGTGTAACTCTCAAAGTGCTTTACAGAGATGATGTTGGACACCGAGCAGGGGATGGGGGGAGTTTGAGGTAAACTGGAGAAGGTACATGGCTGTTGGACTGGTTAAAGAGGTAGGTTTCTAGAAGGCTTTTAAAAACTGGAATGAGGCAGGATTTTGGGAGGTGGGGTGGCAGGGTAGGATTGAAGGTAGGGCACTAGTAGCTGAAGGCCCAGACGCTGATGTTGGGATGGAGGTGGGGCGGAGAATTGAGAAATGTGCAGCTGAGCACAGGGGATGGGCAGGAGAAGAAGTCGGGATAACAGTACAGAGGTAATACTCATAATTATCTGAAGGATGGCACCTCTGACAATGCTGTGCTCCCCCTGGCACTGCATTTTCAGCCAAGATTATTTGAAGTCTCGACGTTGGGCTGAACTGACAACCTTCAGACAGTATAAATTTATCATGAAAATGGAAGCACTGAAAGTCAAATGAGGCAGTGTGTCATGTGCTAGTGCTGTAACGCCTCTATTTCTCCTGACCATGAGAGTGATTGCTGTATAATGCATAAATCCTGTCTTTAAATGGATCCAAGATCAGAAATTTGTCATGGGGTGGAAGGGGTGGGAGTTCATCTATGTACATTGTGGGTTATACAAGTATTCTAAATGTTTTAAATACATCCTGTGAGATATAATCTAATCCAGAGAGAGCCCTTTTCAAAGAGCTATAGCAAGTCAGTATTGTAAACATGTAGCTCTTCCTTTCCAGAGTGAATTCTTGAAGCTTGTTGTTGGACGACGTGTGGATATGAGAAGCCTTGGAGTCTTGGTGATGTCTTCTCATGGAGGGCAGACATTTTCCCCATTTCTTTGCGAGTGACACGGTGCTTTGTCATTTTACAGATAATAATGCTAATCCTTGCATTTGATACAGTCCCTTAATACGCTATTGCGACATCTCAAAGCGCTTCACAGGATATACTGTGAAGTGGAGTTACTGTGTATTTTTATTTCTGATGGCCTTGCTCCACAGTCTCCACTTCGGATTCAGAGCCAGACTTTGTTTCCTTCTGCTCCAGTTTAGGATGTGCTGCCAGTATCTTCAAATCCTCTAGAGGCACATCTCCTGGTTTGGAAACTTTGATGGCTCCTTTCTCCAGCTCCGTTTTCGCGTTCAGCGAAGTCTCCGAGTGTAACGAGATGGAGTCTAGGCACTCGTTGTCCGTCTCGCCCTCCCCACCCTTCTTTGCTGCCGCTTTTCTCGTCTTCTTCATTTTCGTGATTTTCTTTTCGGTGTTTTCCAAACGAATGGTCAACAAGTTGAAAAGGAAAGCCAGCCAGGCCATCCCGAAGAGAATCCAGATCGTCACCAGCCCCCGGTAAAAGTTCTTGTACTTCTTCAGGGGATTGGTGCCTGGCAACGCAGATAAAACTATTGGTTATTCAGTCAGCCAAAGTAAACTTTCTCTGCAGTTAGTAACAATTAATTTCACCAGCTTTCTCCTCTCCTCTCCTCTCCCTCCTACTCTGCTGCTTATTGACTCGTTTCTACAAGTGAGAGGACCTCGGCAAAGGGGTCGGTGGGTGGGGGTGTGGGGTGGGGAGGTAGAAGAGGCAGTGAAGCCAAGCGAGGATGGGGGTGACAGTTGTGTTACATGGAAGAACTTTAAAATGGTGTTTGGGATTGGAATCTTCAAACGTGATGTTTGGTGGGACTTTGTATTACAAACCCAACTATTAGAGGTTATCAAAGGCGATTATCTTTAACCACCTCAGTATACAAGAAATAATTACTTTTTAAGGGCTTAAGAATGTTTAAATCAAAGTGAGGCAGGTGGGTTACACCTCAGTTTGGTGACTGACACATACTGTTGGCCGCACAATCCATATGTCAAGTCTAAATCTACAAATGTTCAAAGTGTGGGGTCTTATCTCAAGGGAAACCAATGCCATGTAGCTGGAAATGCCCCCACCTACCCACACTATCGATCTTCCTTCTGCTTTCAAAGAACCTGTTGTCTTTAATTGGCATTGTAATTATCAAAGCGCAGCTATTTCTCTCAGTGACTGCTGTTTGCTGGACTAAGTAAAACACTGGCAGTTCTGTCTTTCCTTCTTTCAGTGTTGCAATAATCGGAGTAAAGTAACTTTACTTTGCATGGTTATGCTGGTCTCTGCCCAGTATTGATCTGGAGCTCACTGGGGATTGTTCCTGCTAAGACTGGGTTGGGTCTGAAAGCTATTCAGAGGGTCAGGAGCCGTAAATGGCCTATTTCTGATTTCTGTGTATTTATTCTGCCCCACTCTTTGGAATTCTATCCCAAAGGCGCTCGTAACCATTATTGTATTGAATTAAACCATATTAAAAGCGAAATCACACTCAAGTAAAATTCTTAATAACGTATTTGCCCTGCACTCGTTTTCACCAAACCGTTTCACCAGGACTCACTGTGAGGATACCATGCTGTTGCAAAGTATTCTCCCTTTTTGTGCCTTTTGAATTGTGAATTCACACCTCCTTGTCCCTTGTACCCTCAGTTCCACCTTCAGTGGCTGCGCTTTCAGCCGCTACGACCATAAACTCTGGAACACTCTTCCTCTATGCCTTCTCCTTGCCGCCTCCTTCCCCATATTCAAGTCGTGCCTATAGACTTTCCTCTTCGACCTATTCCCTTCCCCCAGCTCTGTGTCATGCTCCACTACTGTCAAGCACTTTGGGCCATTACCCTGCATGAAAGGTACTGTATAAATACAAGTTGTTGTTGTTTGAGGAAAAAAATGTACGACTCACCTATTACATAATCTCCAAACCCGATGGTGCTAAGAGTGATGAAGGAGTAGTAAATACTCTCCCTGTAGGACCAGCCCTCCACTGCACTGAAGACCAGAGGTGGTATGAGCAGGAAGACCAGCACACCAATCAACAGTGAGAGTGAGAACGTTAATACCTTCAATGTTTTCTAAAATCAAGAGAGATAACTGAACAGTAAAACCCATCGAGTTTGATCTAGCTCCCGAAAAGCATTTTGCAGGTAATTGCTGCACAAGTACACAAGTTGTTGCGTACTTTGCAGGTCAATGCATCTGACAATTACATTAATAATAATTCTTACACTTGCCTTATCACAACAAAGCACTTCACAGAATATATTGTAAAATAGATTGACTGTGTATTTTGTGGGCGAAACGTGGCAGCCAATTGCGCACAAACAGATGTGGATTTTTTTTTTCTTTTTGGCGGGAGAGATTACTAATCCTGGAAAGCGATCCGCCAATCCAAGAACAACCAGGTTCCTGCTTGCTTGGTAAACAGAGGCATGTGGAGTAAGGAAACTTGCCTAAGGTTTTGCCCTGCCTGAGAATCGAATCCGGGTCCTCTTGCTTGTGAGGCAAGCGCACTAACCTCTACACTATGGGACTCCACGATTTGCACACAGCAATGGCCCCCAAACAGCTATGAAGTCAATGACCAATTTTATCTGGGTGATTGCTGGCTGTGGCATTCAGACATTGTGTTGAACCAAAGATGGAACATTGTAATGGTTTCAACAGAAAATTACAATGGGCAAGATTTGCATATATTTTGGAATACATTTGAATACATTAGAACATACAGCACAGAAACAGGCCATTCGGCCCAGCTGATCTATGCCGGTGTTTATGCTCCACATGACCTCCTCCTGCCCTTCCTCAACTAAACCTTCAAGCATAACCTTCTATTCCTTTCTCCCTCATGTACTTCTCTAGCTTCCCCTTAAATACATTTATGCTATTTGCCTCAACAACTCCTTGTGGTAGCATGTTCCACATTCCCACTACTCTCTGTGTAAAGACATTTCTTCTAACTTTCCTATTTGATCTATTTGTGACTATTTTATGTTAATGACCCCTGGTTTTGGTCTCCCCCACAAGTGGAAACATCTTACCTATCAAAACCTTTCATAATTTTAAAGACCTCTATCAGGTCACTCCTTACCCTTCTCTTTTCAAAAGAGTCCAAGAATGTTCAGCCTTTCCTGATAGGTATAACCTCTCAGTTCTGGGATCAATCATCCTTGTGAATCTCCTTTGCTAAAGCCAAATGCAAATTGGCTTTTTGATGATATGTTCATGGTTAAATTTTTGTAATAATGTGAGTGTACCTCTGTGAATCCTTTGTTGGCTAGACATGTCCGCATGTTTTCCACGTGGGAAGATAGGTGTTTCCCAACCAGCCCCAGAACGACCAAGTTGAGTGGGATTCCAAACAGTGCATAGAACACACAGACGATCTGGCCTCCAGCTGTGCTCGGGGAAAGGTTTCCATAGCCTTCAGGAGAGAAATGAGAAGCAAACAATTATAGCATTTAACACAGTACCTGTATGTATGAATAATAATAATAATAACCCTTGCATTTGATATAGCGTTTTTCACGTCTTCTAGACGTCTCAAAGTGCTTCACAGAATACACTGTAAAGTGAATTGACTGTATATTTTGTGGGCGAAACGTGGCAGCCAATTGCACAGAGCGGTCTCCCACAAACAGTCATGGATTGAAGTGACCAAATTTTTTGTTGTTGAGGGATTATTATCAGGTGTGTGGAGTAAGGAAACTTGCCTAAGGTTTTTCCGTCGGGAATCGAACCCAGGGCTCTCACTTGCAAGGCGAGTGCTCTAACCACTGAGCTACAGGACTCCACATATCAAGTGTTTTACACTAACTGTTAAATTAGTGACTTTAGGCAAAACCAGCTGCTGATCTGCATACAGCCACAGACAGCCAGGACGTGAAGAATCAATTTATTTGGAGTATTGTTACCTGGGACACCGAGAGAAACTCCATTCTCTTTTCTCGCAGTGTCATGGGATTTTTAACATCCACCTGAGTCGACTGGACCTCGGTTTAATACCTAATTGAAACCACGGCACCTCCAACAGTACAGCAGTCCTCCAGTTATGGACTGAATAAGACGCTATATTGAATGCAAGGATTATTATTATTATCTCGAGACTTAAACCCAGAGCCTTCTAACGCAGAGGAAAAAGTGCTACCAACTAACCTAGGCTGATACCAAATTGCTGCTCTTTTGCATCTCTTCAGGGTGGTCTCAATCGTGTTGTGGACTGCAGATCTTTAGTTATCGAGAAGGAATATCATTAATACAAGAGGTGCTATTACTCACTCACTCAAATTTGCATACACACCAACTGGTGCCTGTTGAACAATGGAACACCTTTACACTGAACACACTGCAGCTTGTTACTGCATTGTTGACTTTAGTTTAACAGGACTTTACCTTGTGGGCTAGGTTTAAAAATAAAAGTCACACTACGATGTGGCTTAGCACATTCCAAAATAATAAGAAATCCTTTCATTTGATTTAGTGCTTTATCACGTCATCAAGATGTCCCAAAGCGCTTCCCAGGATGTGCTGTAACGTGGTGTGATTGTTGTATTTTGTGGCAGCTAATTTGTGCTTAGCATCATTCCAGGAACATGAAGTGAATGACCAATTTCATCTGGAGAATTGCTAGCTAGGACACAGGAAGAAACTCCCTTCTCTGTCACTTGTTTGATGAGGTTAAGGGTTGGGCTTGACAAGCACATCATTTATACTATGTTTTGGTGTCCGAATATTTATATTGTGATAAATCTCACCTATTGTCGTCACAACGGTGGTCACGAAAAAGAAAGAGCTGCTAAAATCCCAGTTACTGTGAGCAGACGTGGAAGAATTGCCAATAGGGTTGACTCCATGCTTTAAGGCTTCAATCATTACCTATAGTGATAGCAAATGTAAGTCATGTTATTTGAGCTCTGTACTTGCACTGCTTCTTCCCAAATCAGGATTAAAGTTGTGTTAAAATATTAAACATAGAATCATAGGAGGACATTCGGCCCATTGTGCCTGAGCTTGCTCTTTGAAAGAGCTATCAAATTAGCCCCACTCCCCCACCACCGCTCTTTCTCCATAGCCTTGCAATTTTTTTCTTTTCAATTAAATATCCAATTCCCTTTTGAAAGTTAGTATTGAATCTACTTCCACCACCCTTTCAGGTAGTGCATTCCAGATCGTAACAACCAGAGTTAGAGAAGGTTACCAGGCAGGATGGTTGAGGACTTTGGCCTCATTTTAAGGAACAGCTCAATATTGTATTGGGCTATTGTAATTCTAGAAGAATTAGATTAAATGGATTGAAGGACCATCTTCATTCAAACAACTTCCCCTTAAGCTTCAGTAATGTTCATTCGCAAACATTCACCAGTGAACAAATTTCCCTCTCAGTTTTTAAAGCTCTCTAGCTTCAAAGGGACATTGAAGAGGATCAATAAGAATGAGTTGAAGACTTGGTTATAAAAGAAGTGCAGAGGCAAACGCAGAAGATTGGGGAGGGGGAAGGAAGTACGATCAAGGTCTTCGAAACTATCTTAGAAGAATTGTGGACAATCTGATGCTTTATAAGAATTGTGGATGATTTGATTCCCTCTCGCAAAGTTGGCAACTTTACAGAATGGTGGAATTTTAAGGCGCAATTTTTTTTCGCAATGATACTTTACAGGACCCTTCCCTCTTCTTTCTGTTCCTCCTCTGCGGAATACTCCCTTCATAGCCAAAACCAAGAATTGTTACCAGGACTTCCTATGATCAGGAAATTTTCCCCAAAGCAGAAACACTGCTGTGGAGAATTGACAGGTTCGTGAATAAGTGGTTTTGCTCTGACCTGCTGTTGTAGTTAGTGGTAATAATATTTGGTATAGCACCTAATCAAATCACCGAAATGTCTGTGAGCACTTCACAGGATTTACTGTAAAGTGTAGTGACTGTATTTTATAAGCAAATGCAGCAGCCAATTGGGACACATCAATGTCCCACAAACATCTGAGATATACAACAGCTGAGTATTTCCGAGATGCGCCCATTTTGTTTTCAAATCTTAAAGGACAACACAGGAAGCAATTGCTTTGCGTGCAGATAAACCGGTTTCCAACAGGAATAATTGCATAAAATATATAAGGAGAAATTCTATTCGGGTTTATACTTTATTTACATAGCATTTCAGGGCCATTCAAAATCATGGCCATAATTTTGAAGCCTGTTTCCTGTAAGTTCCTGTAAGTCAGCTGAAAGTTGAGACTGAATTCAACAAATTAATATTTAAAAAAACAACTTTTATATTTTATGGAGGTGGGGGGGGGGGTCAATGGATAGAAACACTCTGGGACGCTGCCCTGGGTGAGGGCGCTATATAAATGCCAGTTGTCGTAAAAAGCATTGTGTGTGTGTGTGTGTGTGTGTATATATATATATGTATATATTGTGTATATATGTATGTGAGCTTAATGGTATTTTCTTGTCTCTAGCCATACCTTTGAGAAGCACACCTGTCTCATTCAGATCAAGATCACTGTACAAATCTATCAATCTCAAGAAAAACGAGTTTAACTCGCACATAAAAAATATTACTCAAATCCCATAAAATTTACGAATATTTAGCAATATAACTTTCCAAATAAGAACACACACACATACACATATACAACACACATATACAGTACAGAAATCAGAATGACTTAACTTCACAAACTGTTCCACAGCCTCTGGAGTGAGGCAGGTATAATTTTCCAGGAAGCGGAATTTCTCCCTCCAGACCTCAGTCTTGGTTCTGTCTTCTTCCTGTAACTCCAGTGCCTGGAACACTGCAGCTCCAACCAGCAGGTAAACCAGGTAGATGAGGACGAGAAGCAGCACGGTTCTGGGATGCTGACAGCAATACATGGTGACAGAGAGTATCAGTAACCAAACCTCAGCACAAGCAAAGTCCCAGACAGGGGAAACCGGTTCTCCCTTTATAGCAGAAGACGTTATACACCCTGCAGGATGTGGTATCGTGACTGATACTGTTCGACAATTTTCCCACACTTGAGCCAGCGGCACCTTCAATCCTGTGTGCCTTTTCTGCACTGCACAGAAAACAATTGCAATCAATAACTTTTTGGTAGCTTCAAGCTAACGTTTTGAATTTTTTTCTTGTTTATCTTCCTACAAAGTTTGAATCCAAGAGATCAGGGTCTAAAAGTTTCACTCACCGTCCTGGCTTTTAATCAGAAAACAAGAGCAGTTTTTAAAAAAAAATAATTCTTCCAATTGATATAGCACTTTAACACCTCGTTGAGATGTCTCAAAATACTTCACGGAATACATTGCCAAGTTTAAGAAGTCTAAACGTTTTTTTTTAAAAAACTGCTTTGTTGGTTTGTGCCAGTGAATGTAATAATAATAATAATAATAATAATCCTTGCATTTGATATAGCGCTTTTCACGTCGGGAGGACGTCCCAAAGCGCTTCACAGAACACACTGTAAAGTGAATTAACTGTATATTTGTGGGCGAACGCGGCAGCCAATTGCGCACAGCAATGTCCCACAAACAGTCATAGATTGAAAATGGCCAATTTATTATTGTTTTTGTTTTGGAGGGACTATTATTAGGCGTGTGGAGTAAGGAAACTTGCCCAAGATTTCGCCCTGCCTGGAATTGAACTCAGGTCTCTCACTTGCAAAGCGAGTGCTCTAACCACTGAGCTACAGAAGGTTTACACTGGGAGAGGCTATTTGCATTCCTTTATGTGCTGCTATTTGCTGACCTTATCTGAAAAAAAATCTTGTTGCTTTTGCTGCATTTGCACTTTTATTGCTGTGTGTTTGGACATGCAGTGAAAGTAGAGTTTTGTTTAAAAGAGAAAGCATGTTAGACTGCTTAAACTTTTCCATCATGCTCCTCACTGGTTTCCTCAGCTCCACCATTCACAAGCTGCAAGTTATCCAAAACTCTGCTATCCATATCTTCACCCACACCAAACTTCATACATCCTTTCATTCCAGTCCTTGCCAGTCTCCACTGGCTCCCTATCTCCCAATGGATTGATTTCAACATCCTCACCCTAATCTACAAATCCATCCACTCCCTGCCGCCTCCTTATCAATCTGATCTTATCAATCAGGCTCTGACAGCATCAACCTCCATGGTTGCACACTTCAACTCACCAAGCCAGTCAGGAGCCCAGGTGTCTTGTTCGACCCTCAACTGTCTTCTTCCCCACATCCAAGCCATGACCTGCTCTGCCTTCCCTCACCTCCATTACATTGCCCGACTCTGCCACTACTTCACCCCTCAGGCCGCTGAAGCTCTTGTTCATGCCTTCATCACCTCCAGGCTCGACTATGAAAATACTCTGCTTGTCGGCCTTCCCAACTCCTCCCTCCACAGGCCTCAGATAATCCAGAACTCTGCAGCCCGTGTCCTCTCCTGCACTAAACTCCATGACCCCATCTCCCCCACTCTCGCCCAACTCCATTGGCTCCCTAATCCTTCAGAGGATCCAGTTCAAGATCCTGGTCCTTACCTACAAAGCTCTTTATGACCTTGCCCCACCCTACCTCTGCGAACTCCTAATCCCGTACCAACCCACCCGGTTCCCTCCGCTCAGCCAGCTCTGGCCTGCTCCACGTCCCCCGATCCACCCGACCCACCATTAGGGGGAGAACCTTCAGCCACTCTGCCCCCAACCTCTGGAATTCCATCCCCCAATCACTCTGCCTTACCCCTCCTTAACCTTCTTCAAGTCCCACCTCAAGACCCTCTTCTTCGACCATGCCATCAGCCACCCCCCTTCCCCTCCCATCCCTTCTCCCCCCTGATCCTAGCTCGGATCTGAAATGCTGTACACTGTCCAGCGCCTTGGGACATGAAAGATGCTATACAAGTGTAATGTTGTTGATGATGATCTCCTCATACCCTACTCATTCTGACTTTGAACCCACAGTCTAGGCTGTGCTCAGTAGGAGAAAAGCGATAAACATCTTCAGGACAGGAGAAAGGGGAGAGAGAATAGGCACAAAGGTACGATCAACGTGAGAGTGTGCTGGTCACTGTTGATCAGTGCAGACTGAGAGCACCGGTACTTATGTTCAGAGTTAAAATTAAACAACTTTACGTGCACTTGTGTAGCTTTTGTGCTGTATGACGAGGTTTATTTCTCTTCTGCTTTCTGTCATGCTCACGACCGCTACTATTTTTGCACACGTTAGTCTGTGTTTGCGTCTGCATTTGCAGTTTCAGTATGGGGTTGAATGCTGCCATTTGAGGAACAAGTTAACTCCTGATGAAGCAATCATTAGTGACTTTCAGTGATACCCAGAGACTGGGGAAAGGGCTGCTCACCCAACACCTGGCTCTTATTCAGCTGCATTTGCTAAACATACATACTGCACACTGTGATCGTGATACAGTCAAACCTACCTCTTCAACTGTACCTGTGGCCACCCTCACCTTCTCCCTTGCTCGGCACCCAACCTGCCACTGTGCAGCGCTCCAAGATACTGTCCTGTGTGAAGGGCGCCATTTAAATGCTTCTTGTTGTTCCTGATAGTAAGGTATCCAAGACTTTCACAATGGACAGCGCTTCCAGTAACTGGAAATGCCGTACATGACTCCAACCTGCGATCTACCCCGAAGCAGAGTTCCCGTCGGTCAGCAGGAATTCTGTTTGACTCATTCAGAAATTCCTTTAAGACATGCCGCAAATTGGACCTCATTGTTAGTGTCCAATGTATGGGCAGCTGGGATTGTGCATTGATGCTCCCAATGTCCTCCAACACCAACCTACTCGTGTAGGCTTATTGTGATAGTGAGAATTAATGGACAGATCAACCATATTTTCATTTCATACCACCCTGACTTTCCCCACAGCAGTACCTGCTGCCTCTGCTCTACTGGGTCCGGCCTCCTCTGCGTCCCCCGAATCCTCCACTCCACCATCGGCAGCCATGCCTTCAGCCACTACGCCCCCGAAACTTTGGAATTCCCTTCCTCAACCCCTTCACCTTGCCCCCTCCTTCCCCATCTTCAGGTCGCGTATGAAGACCTTCCTTTTCAACCGCGCTTATGGTCATCTTCCCCCTCCTCCCGGCTCAGCCTTGGGCTCCAACATTGTTAAGCGCTCTGAGACGCCACTGGTGTGAAGGGCACTATATAAGTGCAAGTTGTTGTTGTAATATGTTTTTCAGCACCTTGAGACATCCTCCTGACGTGAAAGGTGCAATACAAATGCAATTTGTTGCTGCTGTTGTTTGACTTAATACAGTTAACATTGTTCAAAGTTAAAATGAAACATTTTTGCAAGTATTCTCTGTATTTTTTTGTGTTGGCTGATGTTACGTGGGAATTTTCTGCTTTGCTCTCTGGCACATTCACAACTGCTATTTTTTCACACATTGCAATCTCAATCCCATCTGTGTTACTTACTTCCAGCCTTTGTTCAGATGTGTGTCACTTTGAAAAAATAATTTGTTCCTGAAAACCCACCGTTTTGGGTTCTACTTTTTGCTAACACTGTGAAATGTGATAAGTGTGTGTTCCATTCTTTGAAGGGAGCTGTGCAAGTGGCAAAAAAAACAGTGGACACAACTAGTGAGGACATAATTGAAAGAAGGCCTGGTTGAAAATCATCAATCCTTTGTTCTCTATGAAAGTGTTTCTGATTGCAGTAACTATAAGCTCCCACACGGTAGCGCCCCTTGTGCTTGTTCAGATGGCTAAAATATACTGTTGTTAAATAACAGTATAATAACAATTCCTACAATTGATAAAGGTGCATAACGATAAAATGTCTCAAAGCACTTACTTATATGTCATCTAACCCTACCACCATAACGTTAATATTATCCCAATGGATAAGGTTATTTTCTAGCAGTGCGTTTGAAATTAATACTGAAGACATTTATTCATTCATTCGTAAATAAAATTGATCATTCACTTCTGTTTGTGGGACATTGCTGTGTGCAAATTGGCTGCCTCGTTTGCCCACAAATACTCAGTCATTGCACTCTACTGTGTATCCTGTGCAGCTCTTTAGAACATCGACATAAAAGGCGCTACATCAAATATAAGCATTATGTACTATGAATCTCGATAGTGTGAAAAGGCACTATATCAAATGCAAGAATTATTTTGTAGGATTTATATTAAAGTAGTGGCACATCCTTTACATTTTGCAACAGAAACATCTGCTCAATGTTTAATTGGAAAGCAAAGTGAGGTTTGGACCCAAGTCATTTAAAAAATATTACAGGCACGATGTCTTCCACACTTGAACAACCTGTTGATACTCAGTCTAGGTTTGCACATGAAGAATGTCCCCTTGAGCAAATTCCTGGTGAGCTGCTGCCTGTGTTGGTTAAGAGTTGGGGGGGGGGGGGGGGGTAGAGAGGGTGTGCAAGAGAGGTTGCAGAGAGAGAGCTTGGGAGGAATTGGAAATAGCTTCTCCATCAGATTATTTACTGTGAAACGCACAGATGAAATGAGCAATGACCAGGAATGAATGGGCACCACTGCAGTGTGATGTGATCCAGGACAACGTTGTTCTGTCTATTATGGCCTCCAGGTGGCAGTATACTCACAGTTGTTTGGTTTCCACAATTAAGTTTTGTCCCCTCTCAGACACCCACTGTTGTTTTACAGAGTGCGGTGTCTGATAATAATAATCCTTGCATTTGATATAGCGCTTTTCACGTCTTTTCGACATCTCAAAGCGCTTCACCGAATAGACTGTAAAGTGAATTGACTGTATATTTGTGGGTGAAACGCGGCAGCCAATTGCTCACAGTAGTGTCCCACAAACAGTCGTGGATTGACTCACCAAATAATTTTTTTTTCTTGAGGGATTATTATCAGGCGTGTGGAGTAAGGAAACTTGCCCAAGGTTTCGCCCTGCCGGGAATTGAACCCAGGTCTCTCACTTGCAAGGCGAGTGCTCTAATCACTGAGCTACAGGACTAACAAATCATTGCCTTTCCTCCTGTCTTCACCATTAGCGCCTATAACCTACAAAATGCGCAGTCAGTGAACTTCTGTACACAAAACACAGTCCCTACACTTAATAGTACTGTATTTCCTGTGAATCGCTTTGAGACATCCTCCCCACGTGTAAAGGCATTATATCAAATGTAAAGATTATTATTATTAGTCTGTAAATCCTTTGAGCGTTGAGGTGTTATGATGATGTAATAAGGCTCAATAGCAATTGCAACGATTATGATTAACATTATTATTATTTGCTAATTCCACCTCTATCCCTGATCTTCTAGATTACCTGTGCTATTACCACTCTAGTTAAAGCAGGGTGTGTCACTCTGGAGAGACAGTGCGTGTTCCATTCCAGAACGAGAATTTCCGTGTGTAAGCGGGATGCATGGATGGCTGTCTGGTTTGGATACTTTTAAGCACAGTGATGAGTTTCCGCATGAGTCAGACCCCGGTTGTCCAAAAAAGAAACCCTCTGTAACTAGGTGTTATGAAGGAGTAGAGTTTTCTGGGCGGGCAAGGAGAGAGTGAATTATTTTCCTATTTTCCCTCTTTCCCAGTAGAGGTCTCCAGCCCCTTCTCAATGCTACCTGTCCAACTCCTCGGAGATTGTGAGTTGGCTGTCTGGAATGGAATGTAGAGAATGTAAAAAACCTCCTAATAATGGGGGATATATGATAATTAAGATAAACGGCTCAGCAGTGAGTGCGTAGAGTAGCTGATGTGAACGGCACTCGAAAGCCTATTGCAGATGGTGATAAATAGTCTTCAGCGGAATTCTTGGCTGACGACTCAAGTGTTCAACTTCTCAGCGGAATGGAAGCACTTACCTCCGTGTTGAGAGTCTCTTCCTTTTATGGACCAGGACTGCTCAGCCAACACTTGGGAGCAGTGGGTCATAGAGAGGGACATCTCCCAGTATGTGTTCTGGATTGTGAGCGTTCGTCCCGAGTGTTTATACAGCAGCATCGCTTCTTGCTCCCTCACCGCTGCCCTTTATAAAATGCCCATGGGGCCAAATTCTGAAAGTGGTCTCATGGCACTTAGCTGTTTGATGAGAAAAGCCTTCCCTTTGTCTCTTGCTCTCTCCAGCGGTTCAGATTTTCACTTTGTCCATTTTCAGCCTTTTTGCCTTAAACATTTACATCTTGCAGAATTTTGAAAATTGTAAGAATAGCAATAGTCCTTGCATTTGCATGTAGTGTCTCTTTTTGAATTGATATACCAATCTCTTCATCGAAGCATCTCAAAATGCTTCACAGGATTTACTGGAAAGCTCAGTGACTGTGTATTTGTAGGAGAACGTGGCAGCCAATTTTCACACTGCAATGCCCCACAAACAGCCCTGACATGAGAGACCAATTTTATCTGAGGGATTGTTGGCTAGGGCCCCGGGAGAAACTCCCTTCTCTTTTCGATAGTGCCACGGGAACATTAATGTTCAGCTGAACAGGTCGTTGGAGGATAACACCACCATCAACACAGACCCCCCCGCCCCGTATGACATGATATCCTATTCTATGCTGTTCAGCCTCCAAGTTGGCTGTTTGTGCATGTTTGGCATGTCTCGTCCTGTGTTTCAGGTGCCTCTTAGTGAGGTGGCTCTGTTCGTGATCCCGAGGAGAGGGGGAAATGAAAGTTATACAGGTAACCAGTCTGCACCAGTAATAATAAATAATAACATCCCTTGCATTTCAATAAAACAGCTTTCATGTCGGGAGGACGTCTAAAATCCTTAGACGACCTGGATTTACCATGAAGTGTAGTGTCTGTGTATATTTTGCAGGCGAACGCAGCAGCAAATTTGCAGATAGCAACACTCCACAAACGGCCAGGAAGCGAATGACCAGTGTTGGCCAGGACAATAAGCTAATGAGATCGAACGGTGGCAGGAATCGTCTGGGAGGTAGGAAGGGATGGTTAGATGAACAATGGTCTTGGGGCTGAAACTATTGTGGTCTTTTACATGTATGCAGATGACACCCAACTCTCTAAGTGAGGTTGCCAGTCAGGAACCTGGGTGTCTGTTTAATCCTGAACTGTCCTTTCTCCCCTACATCCGCGCCATGACCAGCACTGCCTACCACCACCTCCGCAACATTGCCAGACTCTGCCACTGCCTCACCTCAGGCTGCCAAAACCCTCACCGATGCATTTGTCACATCAAGGCTTGATTATGGAAACTCCCTCTTCATCGGCCTTCCCAACTCTTCCCTTCACAAGCTGCAGATCATCCAAAACTCTGCAGCTCATGTACTCTCGCACACCAGGCTCTGTGACGCCATCACTCCCACCCTCGCCCGACTCCACTGGCTCCCCATCCCTCAGAGGATCGAATTCAAGATCCTTGTCCTCACTTTCAAGGCCATGGATGGCCTTGTCCCCTCCTACCTCTCTGACCTGCTGACATCCTACCAACCTACCCGCTCCCTCTGTTCAGCAGACTCCAGCATGTTACATGTTTCCAGCCCTATTCCCCCTACCATCGGTGGTCGGGCTTCAGCCTCTCTGCCCCAACACTCTGGAACTCCATCCCACAGTCCCTTCGCCTCGCTTCTTCCCTTCCTCCTTCAAGGCCAGTCTCAAAACCCTCCTCTTCAATCATGCCTTTAGTCGCCCTCCCACCTCTCTGCCTTCCCTCACCCCTACCCCACCTCTTCCCCATGCCCAGGTCCTGACCCCTGACTGCCCAGTGCCTTGGGACGTCCTCCTGACGTGAAGGGCGCTCTATAAATGTAATTTTGTTGTTGTTGTATAGGAACATAGGAACAGGAATGGATGTGGTATATGATGTATATGATGACTAATAATATATAAAAGCCCAAATAAGCACAGATTTTGTTATAAGGTTTTTTTTCTATTTTCCAAGCTGTACATATATATTACATTATACAATACTGTATAAATTGACATTTTTATAGCATCATTCATGTTGGGAGAGATTTCCCGAGGCACTTGACAGCCCTGACTTGGCACCCCCTGTACAGGTACTTATTCACAAATACATATGTACATCTATGCACTGTATTCATACTAGAGTATGTACATATTTTGCAGGAAATTGAATCCATATTCATCTGTATAGGAAATTTACTATTATCATAGGTTACAGCTCTCTCTGTCTCCCACCCCTCCCGGCCTTATTCACTAGCCAACACATTCTGGTCACTTCTGGTTACGTGAATCAATACACTGTAACAGCAAAGCACAACTGCGGTCATATCATTACACTGACATTTCTGTCCCCCCAGGATACGATTTGCATTTATTTCACTGCCGCTCCATTTTCTCCTCTGCTGGGCTCATCGTTCGATGATGTAAAACCAACCTCTCTCTCCCGAGGAGGGAGAACCCACATGCAGGACGACACATGGCAGCGTCAGGTTTCTGATTCACTCTTTGTTTGCAATTCCTTCTGTGAAGAAGACATTCGGCAATGCGTTCACAACGACGGCTCTGTAATGAATATCAATAATAGCAATAATAATGATCTTTGTATTTGATATAGCGCCTTATCACGTCATTGAGACGTCTCATAGGCCTTCACAGAATATACTATAAAATGAATTGAATATTTTGTGGGTAAAATGCAGCAGCTAACTGCGCACAGAGGTGTCTCACAAACAGTTGTGGATTCACGTAACCAAATTATATTTTAAAAAATATTTTTAAAGGGATTATTATCACCAGTAAGTGTTCCGCCATCGACTAACAACTAGGTTTCTACTCACTGCAGGGTAAACGGAAGCATGTGGAGTAAGGAAACCTGCCTAAGGTTTTGCCCTGCCCGAGAATTGAACCAGGGTCCTCTTGCTTGTGAGGCGAGTGCTCTAACCAATATGCTACAGAACTCCTCAATAGTGAGCCGTGGGGAATTAGAGCAGACTGGTCTTGGGCGATGTGCTAGAATTTTTCCAAATTATTTATTTTTTGCCTGAGACATGTTTCTGAGCGTATTAATCAACTGCAATGTAACCTCTGATCCCGAATTAATAATTTTCAAGTATGGGTCACAAACCAGTTTATATTTTGCATATATTGCAATGATGCATGAAACTGCCCTCCCCTGTCAAACTGAGCTTGAAGAGAGCAAGTCCCTGAGGGCTCATTACTTAATTGCTACCCAGATGTGCAGCTCTCTTTTCATTACATTTTCCCCAGGAATTCTAATAGACCACCAGGCCCCTAAAGACGCTTTTAATAACGTTGATATTCGAACCTTGCCGAGCATGAACTGCTGTAGATTTCAATATATCATGCGTATTAATAACACCAGTAATTACTCACCAGTGTTTAAACTCTGGGTTTCACAGGATGAATACAAGCACTCACCGTGGCTGAGTAAAAATAATATTTGCTTTTCGTTTGGATGTTACCATGGAGGAGAGGATCCAACGAACGATCAAGAAATAATAATTCTTGCATTAGTTACAGCGCCTTTCACGTCAGGTGGACGTCATCAAAGCATTTCACAGTATTTTGCTTTGAGGTGTAGTGATCGTGTGTTTTGTTGGCAAACACAGCAGCCAGTGTGTGCACAGCAATGTCCCGAAAACAGCCGTGAAGTGAGTGACCAATTTTATTTCGGGGGATTGTCTGCCAGGTTACAACACCTTTTACATTGGGAGGACTTCTCCAAGTCCTTCATATAGCTGAATGAGAACCCGCGATGGGAGTGAAAGGGAGCTGAGGAGGGTGCAGAGTGCGGGGTTGTGGGGGGGGAGGGAAGGTGACCGAAAATGCGATTGAAAAGATAGGTCTTATAGATGGGTACTGAGGGGACGAGGCAGAGAGACTCTGGGATTTAGTTCCCGAATGGCTGAAAGCTCGCCCACTATTTGGTGGGGTGCAGGGTGGACATGTAGCGGAGGGAATGACTGGGGACAGTAGGGTTGCAGGAGGTAGGGACCAATTTTATTTAGGGGGGATACAGCACCCCCTAGTGCTGTTTGGGACATATATGCACACGATCGCCAGGAAGGCGGAAGGTGAACTAGATGGACCTTTTTATTGTCTAGCATTTCTTATGTTCTTATGTTCATGTAGGGTGGAGTGAGGCCATGGAGGGAAACAACCACACAAGCAGCAGAGTTCAAGATTTCAAAGAACTGTGTGGAGTCTTTCTCCCACTCAGCTTATTTTATGTTCCCCTCCTATTCCAAATTTACCCCAGAGTCAAATGAAATGACTGCTCATCCCATTTTTCTTCACCAGACTAGCTGCCATGTTTTAACAAGATTTGCTTTCACTTCAATTGGTTCTATTTTGTTTAGCGCTTCGAGATACTTGTTTTTTTAAAACGTGAAAAGCACTGTATAAACATCATTAATAATAAATAAAACGCTTACAAGAAGCAGCTGACAGTGAGTTTTGTGTTAAGGTAAATATCGTGCCACTGATAATCTTTCCATTGCAGCACTTTCCACTTATCATACCTTCTGCTCAGTCTCACTGGAGTCTTTTCCTATTGAATGGTACTTGTGATAAGTCAGTCGCTAGTTCCTGATGAGTGCTGCTAGAAAGTGAACGTGTGAAAACCATCCCATCCGAGCCCATTCTCACCCGTCGTGTACACACACACATACTTTCCAGCCATAGTCACCAGATAATAACCAGGAATGGTAACACTGTCTGATAAAAAAATAGTGCAGTTACTACTTGAGAGTTAAACAAGTTTTCCACTGTGCCTGACTCTTTTACGAGCTGACATGCTGCTAATTTACGTGTCGGCTTGGCGCTCATCCCTGGATCACAAGATAGTGGCTTCAAGCCCCAATTCGAGCCTTCAGCTCGGAATCCAGGCTAATGCTCCAGTGCGGTGCTGGGCTGGGTGAGCGCAGCATTATTGAGGGTGTCATCCTTTGAATGAGACTCAATGTCCCGTCTGCCTGTTCAGGTGGACATTACAGCTACCTTTGAAACTTTTGAACCCACAACTCAGCAACTGAGTCAGGCTGACACACTAAAATATTACCGAGCCATGGACAAGTGTGCCTGTTTCTCCACACTGAGACACACTGTGAGCTGATGACATGTTGCGTTGTGAGATCCAAAACAAGAGAGTTGACACCTATAAAATTATCCCGTCAATTCCACCAAACGTTATGCTTTATTACTTAAACTTGAATTATCACATCTGCACTGTAATTTATCAGCCTGTTACCTAATAGAAAAATCAGTGCCAGAAATTATACCGAAATGAAATTCTTGCGTCTAATGGATGTTGCTATTCTCCGCGTTAAAACTAAATTGGTCGTTTCACCATTATGTATTCTTGAACTTAATTAAATAATACATCATACAAATGAAACAAGCCTGGGGGTTCACCTTAGCTTTTTCATTAAGCATCTAAAAGTGAAAGAGCAATCAAGTTTTTTTTTCTTCAAGCTTCACGTATACCATCCAACTTCTCCTGTTGTTCTAGCTCCTTCCTCTCTGTTTATGGAACCAAAACTTGCTCTATCCCTGCATCTCGATGGATTCAGCCAGTTTAAAGCCAGATTGCAGAGCACTATTCTGCTTGTAACTGAGGAGTTACTTTTGGGTACCAAATTACCTTTGAAACATCTGCTGTCTCCAGTCTACTAGCCAGGACATCCTAGTGTAGTCCATAGCAATGCTTGTGTTTGTTCAAAGTAAACAGAAAGCAGTTGTAAATTATGAGAGTATAAGAAGATGGTTCCAGATTTCTATCAGTGCTCTTTTTGATCTAGGACTGCGAGTAAGTTTCAAGTGGTGAGAATTGTAACGTTTCGTATCGGAGCCGATAGCTATTCATTTGCGTTTTCATCCCAGTATCTTTCCGGCATATTTCGTAACAATAAGAACATAAGAATTGCTAGACGAAAGAAGACCAAGGTCCATTCAATTCGGCTTCCACTATCTTGGCAATCGCATGCACATGTCATGTCCCAAACTATACCCTGTATCCCAAGATTATTTTCCAAAATAAATCTATCTAATCTGCTTTTGGAAGAATCGACACTTCTTTTTTGACTCTTCTAGTTGTAACCTCATCTGGGAATTGTTTCAAAGGAATTCCTGAGCCAAGCCTTGCCAAGCAGCTTAGTTGACGTCAGGAAAAAGATATCGGGCAGTCAATGACTTTGTCATTTGAAGTTCACGATTACATACCAATTCAGCTTCACACATGGTCAAACTGAGTAATCAATCAAAGTAATGTGCTTCATGAATTCACCAGCGTTTGCTGTTCGAGTGGAAGATTTTTTTTCAGAAATCAATGGGGAAAGAACAGGCTTGTTGTAGTTGATTCTAATTCATGAGGAGAGCTTGAGGGGATTGTGTTTATATGGGGAAAGAAAGCAGATTAGACAACGAGGTAATACTAAGGCGCTATATCAAATGCAAGAGTTATTATTATCATAATCCTCACTTTTTTTCCAATGTGCAGCACCTTTCTTGTCAGGAAGACGTCACAGGATTTTACTATAAAGCACTGTGTCTGCAATTTGCAGGTGAACACAACAGCCGATTTGCGCACAGCAATGTCTCACAGATAGCCGTGAATTCAAATGGGTTAAGTTGTACTGCATAAAAAAAAGGTTTACGCTGCCTGCGTGAAAAAGAACAGGGAGAAATGAAGTGTTTGTGCAAGCTTTGATCTGTTGGTACCTTGGCACTTTAAACCCAGTACAGCTTTCCATTCTGACAGAAACAAGAGAGATTATTATTGTTTTTCCTTGGCTGTAATCAACAATTTCTTAAGAGCTAAGCATTATTCCTCAAGAAATGTCACATTCATTTGTACTTGGATAGAACTGCGCTGTACACACTGTTTGTATTTCGATGATTTGAATAATGCTGATCCAGGTGAGATAAGCGGCAGTATTGGTGTATTTTTCTACTTTGGGCATTTTAAGGGCTAAAATTTCCTTTTGTCTTAATGCTGTATGATCTTACATTTTTAAGATAGACTACTCTATCTTAAAAATGTGAGATCATACAGCATTGATAGACAATCGGTCCTTATTTGGAAGCCTGTTTCTTCTCAAGAACTGTGGAAACAAGGCTTCCAAATTAGGTATGGATTTGAGAAGTTTCCACAATCCCTCAATAGAAGTTTCTATTTTAGACTTTAATCCCTGACTGTCCAGCACTTTGGGATGTCCTCCTGACGTGAAAGGTGCTACAAAAATGAATTTGGTGTTTGTTGTTATTGTTGTTTAAGGAAGACAGAATGGTCTTGCAGGCAAAGACCAGGTGGGATTTTGTGCCTTTAAATCACAAGTGAAGTTTGGATGATTGGGGGGGGTGGGGGGGTGGGGAGGAGATCCAGTCCCATAAAATTACTAGGAAGGATACTAGACTTGTTTGAGAGGAACAGCTCGCTGCTGTTTTGTATATAAAAAAAACAATATCTGTACTTAAATGTATCGCTATTCATTAGATTAGGTTTAGTCAGTGGGCTATTGTGTATCACAAAGTAGCAAAATACTTTCAAAGCAAGAATGCATTTGTTTCTGTTTTTTCTGAATGAACATAGATACTGTCATATTGTCAAGTGGCGTGCACACACTGTCCTTTTCTGTTAGGCAAAATTGTGATAGAGGAAGTAAATACATCTTAGCGGCAAAGAGTCCCAGGCAACACCTTCCCCTTGACTGAGGTCACACCACCCGCCAATAGCCTCCACCATACCCCACGACCTAACCTCCGTGGTGTTGGTGTGGCTCTCATCATCTCCAGGCGCTATATCAAATGTAAGGATTATCGTTATATAAAAAAAAGTTACTGCACATCCAGGAAGCTGAATAGGCATCAGACAGCTGGAGCTGTGCTTCCATAATTCTGTTCCTGGGAATCTAGAGAGAATGTCATTATACTTAGGAACACAGTGTGCGTGAAGCACTGACATGATGCAGAATGGCAATGTTACAGGAGACGAGCAATCGTAGAGATCTATTTTGAGTAAATGACCTAACAGGTTAATTTATGTTGCCAATGGAAACATAACTTTGTCTGCACCACACGTTACTTGATTGAATCCCAGGAGTACTTTGTTGAAGCCTTAAGATGGACCCGTGCCAGTATAAGAGTTAAATATATCTTACAATGTGAATTTCTCAGCAAACACTGACATATTAAGCAAAATATCCCATTAGCTCATTTGTAAGAAATTTTCATGACCCCTTTGCCTGGAGATCCATGCAGACTCTGGGTAAACATTTCTGTTACATTGGGGACGTGATGCCGAATATGAACACAAGCACTACATTTAGCATTGAGATTCGTTTTGCTACCTTGCTCCTGACATATTTCACAGTGAACAACTTAGGCAGCATCAGCCATTGTAGATTTTGTGTATGTGTATGTGTTCGTGTGCACCAGGTGTGATAGGGGGAACCTTAAAAATCCTCTGACACTACTCAAAAAGGGAAAGGTGTTTCTCATGATGTCCTGGTCAACAACACCCCTCCCCCCCCCCCAAATAAAATTGTTTGTTCACTTCATGGCTGTTTGTGGAACACTGCTGTGCCTAAATGGGCTGCTGCATTTTCCTACAAATGCACAGTCACTACACCACTTTACAGTAAATGCTATGAAATGTGTCCTTCCGATGTGAAAGGTGAAAATGCAAGGATTATTATTGTTATTTGGGATATTTTCAGATGCATTAAATGAGGAGCTCAGTCACGGGTAAGTCATCTCTTTTTGTTGCCGCTATTAGAATTGTGGAAAATTCCTCGATTTCAGCCTTCATGTAGAAGCCGGCTTGTTACTAGTTCTTAAAAAGAATCAATAATAATAATTAATAATAATAATCCTTGCATTTGATATACTGCCGTATTGCATCATTGAGCTGTCTCACATAATGTATTGTTAAGTGGATTAACTTTGTATTCTATGCAAGTTTAACATAACTCATACTTTGCATAAGTCATATTAAATGTATGGCCCCAACTGATACTACTTATGTGAGATTTACTGTATTTTGCGGGCGAAAAAAGGCTGAGTGGAATCATTTTCCACATTTCTGCTCGATCTTAAATTTTAAGGCAAAATGCTTACACTCGAAGACAAGTGGAATTTCAGGTCTTGTGTTTTAATCCCTCCTGTTGTTAAGGTTCTCTCTTCATCTCCCCTTTCCACAGGACACTATGAATGGGCCTGCTTCACCAACAGGATGGGGATAGCTCCTTTCTATCCTGTGAGAACCTCCAGTATAAATACATAAAAATTCTCCTGGATGGTAGTCGACTTCCTCGGTTATTCTTATTTTGGGCATCGTATGTCACCAACCTATTCATTAAGTGAGATAGCTTTCAATTGAGAGAAATGGCTCCGCTCTCTCTCATTGCCCCCAGGCCATTTGGAAAGACGTTAAGAAACTTGTGTGGGCTGCTATTACTGTTGAGTAGTCATTGTAGGGATACAAATATGTTGACTTGCTTTGTTGTCTCATTCAAGTGTAATTCAAGACACACATTTAGATGTGAAGAATTAGCCTGTGCCAGAAATATCCTCATGGGAACGACGTGGGGACACGGAAAGAAGAAAGGCATTGTGTCGAAATGTCTCTAAGCTCTTTACCCTAATCGCTGCCAAGTATAGTGACTATTTTTGTGATCAAACAACAGTAGTTTACATTTCTGTAGCACCTTTCATGCTGGGAGGATGTCTCAAATCGCTTCACACCTGTCATTTGCACTGGCAAACTGTGAAGAGTCAGACCAATCAATCTGGAGGGCTGCTGGCCAGGACACCAGGAGAACTCTTTAACATCCACCTGGAGGAGAACAGGCTATGGGATAACAGTTTATTGTCTATCTGAACTATGACAATGCAGGATTTTTCCAGTGCTGACCTTGAGTATCAGCCTAGCCTATGAGTCTCAATTGCCTCATGAAGCTTTAACTCACAACCTTCTGACCCAGAGGCAAGAGTGCTACTAACTGAGCTAACTTGATACCTACAATGACACAGCAACTGTGACCGCAGTGAAGTAAGCTGAGAGAAGATGTTGTAGTCACCTACATGGCTATGAACAAGTCATAGCTCCTCGGTGGTGTGGCCTTCAAACCTCACTTAAAGCAGGGGTTTATTAATAATAATATTAATCTTTGCATTTGATATAGCTCCTTATTATCCTGTCAAGATGTCTCAAAGCGCTTCACAAAATATACAGTAAAGTGAATTGACCATTTTGTGGGTGAAACGCAGCAGCCAATTGCGCACAGCAATGTCCCACATACAGTCAATAGAATCCACTCTGCTGCCTTTTCCACACCTCCAGCTCACCCCCTGAGTCCACCCACCTCTTTATCCACAACTTTCAAACTGTTTTAGCTACATCTCTCTCCCTACTAATATAATAATATTATTATTATTATTATTACTGCAGCCCAGGACAAAGCCAGGATTAAACCTAGTCCTTAGTCCACATTGCTATGTTGTTGCAATTATCCACTCAGTGGGAGTTTATCTGAGCAACCTCCATACACTGCTCTCCTCTCTTCACGACCTGAAATAACAGATGAGCTAGGGAAATCGCATTATAAAGTAATAAGATAAGTTTTCTATTTTCATTGAATGATCCTCATAGTGCAACGTGTGCTGGGTAATATTCTCAGTCTGCAGAGGTTGGAAACACTGTCATTTTTCACCCAGCATTTTACATTGGGGCCCACAAACCATGCACTGTATCTTACTCAATATCTTGGCTTAACGACTGTTGACTACTTACATGGTTTAGTTACAAAAGCAATAGAACCAACTATTGACTTTTGAGAAAATCCAGTTATTTGGTGTATGTGGGAGAGAATAATGAAACAAAATAGCATTATAATAAAAATAATAATAATTCTTGCATTTGATATAGCGCTTTTCACGTCTTCTAGACGTCCCAAAGCGCTTCACAGAATATACTGTAAAGTGAATTGACTGTATATTTGTGGGCGAACGCGGCAATCAATTGCGCACAGCAATGTCCCACAAACAGTCATGGATTGAAAATTACCAATTTATCATTGTTTTTGGTTTTTTTGGAGGGATTATTATTAGGCATGTGGAGTAAGGAAACTTGCCCAAGGTTTCGCCCTGCCTGGAATTGAACTCAGGTCTCTCACTTGCAAAGCGAGTGCTCTAACCACTGAGCTACAGGACTCCACCAAAAGCTCCCTCCAGCTCAAACTCCCAGACAGCTGTGTAAAGCACTCCAAGACACTATCATATTGTTCAAATGTTTCATGATTTACTGTAAAGTGTAGTGATTGTATTTGTAGGCAAATGCAACAGTTAATTTGTGCACAGAGTTGCCCCACAAACAGCCACGACCAATTTCATCCGGTGAATTGTAGGCCAGTCCACCAGGAGAAACTCCCTTCGCATTTTAAATAGTGCCATCTTTAAAAGTCCTTCTGAACAGGCAGACTAGACCTTAGCTTAACTTCTCATCTGACGGACAGCACAGACAATACAGCACTCCAGCACTGGAGCATCATGATGCTGAGTTAAGGACAGTTATTTCTCTTTGCTGACAAAAAAATGTGTGTCCTATCAGAAAAAGGTATCTATGAAGATCAATGCTTTGATGTGTCGGCTTGATATCCCTTTAAAATACAGCATGATAAAATGTCCACCATTGTTCTCCTGCAAATAAGTTGCCCAACAAACAAAACTTCATTTAAGATCGACTATTCGAGACTAACAATAGGCGGGCCAGCTTGTCTGCTCTGGCACTATCTAAACAATGATTCAAAAATCACGGCAAAGTCCAACAGAAGGAGGCCTAAAGTGTATGTCTATGTGATGCTTTGAGACTTACTGCAGCAATAGCAAGAAGCTGTTGTTTTTCAGAGAGAGAACAGAATATGTACAAAGCATTCTGTTGTGCATGCGATCTAATCATTTTGTCAGAAATTCTTGTTTTTTTTTGATGTCTGTGATAAAAGTTAGTCTTTATGGTGAAACTGTGGTTAGATCAGTGTTGGGGGATTAAATATGGTTGAGATGATGTAAAGCAGAATGTCCACATGATGCCAGATGTTTGAAGCTGTTCTTTGTTTTACGAGTAGCTTGACATGTGATGGGGACAGCAATTAATTCACCCATTTAAAATTAGTTCTAGCCTTATGGGCAGCAGATCAGCTGATCCTCAACACAGTGAGATGCCTCCGAGGAAGATCAGAGCACAAAGGCTTCATGACCACCAACACAGAACAGGAAATGCATCAAAGTGCTACATCATTTTCTAATTCTGTTTGGTTTTCTAAATAGCTGTTGGTTTGCACTTTATTACATTAAAATCCAATTTGGTTATGCTCTCGCTGTGATGCATAATAAAAGTTGCATGATAGGGCACTGTGTTCAGATGAATACTTGTCCTCATTTCTTTGTGCCCTATGCCAGAAAACTGTGCAACTCAGATGATGCAAATTGTAGAGTTTACAGCACAGAAGCAAGCCATTCAAACCATCTTGTCTGTGCTAGCTGCTCCTCTGGAGAAATAAAAAAAATGTTCTTAGAGAATAAAATACAGCAGCCATCTTATTGGAAGTGGTTCATGTAATCATTTGAAATCTGCACAGACTTATTATAACTTATTTATAAGTTGGGCTGTGTGTAATGAAATATGCAATACCAACGAAATAATTATGAGAGAGAGAGACCAAGTGAATTAAAACGTCTCTCTGTGAGAGACAAGCAGATGGGACAGACATCCTCCTATCTTTTTAAACTTGTCTTTCTATCGAATAATTTACGTGATAGAAAAAAAAGCCAGGGAAAATCGAGAACACGCAGGCTTGGATTTGAAACGTGTTGTGGCTTAGCTTGCGAGCTCTGAAAACTATTTTCCCCCCTGTAAGTGGTTCTTGTGGCTCATGTGTTACTTTCACATACTGGGGCTGTGGGGCTAGAGAGAACTTGCATTGGGTTTTGGCAGAAAGACAAAAAAAGTGAAGTTATTTTAAAAGCAGCCTTGCTATGCCCAACCATCCCAACATCCCCACCCACCCACTTTGCAGCATTTCCTCTCTGAGAAAATGTGAGGTGACACATATCTTCTTTGCCATCCCCCCCCCCCCGCCCACCACCCACCACCACATTCTATTTTTCTATTTTTTTAATGGTTTTCATTCTCACAAATGGCTATTGAGGCTGGATCGATCGAATCATTCAAAAGTGAACAGAATAAGCATCTTAGCAGTAAACCTGTTAAGGGATTTGTGAACAACAACAGCAACAACCTGCAGTTAGTGTCCTATTGATGTGAAAGGAGCTATATAAATGCAATTTAATGTTGGTATAATAATAATCCTTACATTTGATTTTGCACCTTATCATGTTGTCGAGATGTCTTCAAGTGCTTCACATGATACAGTAATGTAGTTTTGACCTTGTGTTTTGTGATTGAAATTAAATAAAATTAAATTGTTATCAAATACCAACTGTTACCAATGTAGAATAACAAGGCAGGGTTGGACAACCACCAAGGGAGAAGGAGTGGGTGCCCATAGGTGCGGTCAAATAAGTACATTTTAAGGTGGGACTTAAACAGATAGAGAGCTGGAAATTGGGATAAATACAGGTAGCAGAGTCACAGATGAGATGAGAAAAATAGCTTCCCTTCAGGGCTGAACATTTCTATGTTTTCTTTCTTCCCACGTTCAAAGTTTCTTCTAAAAACATTTTTCAGGCAAAAAGCTAATATGAGGCGTTTGTGCTGGAAATCAGAAACTCCCTATGGCAGAATTGTACCTGTATTGTACAACACACTGTGTTGAAGGATTATAATAATAATAATAATCCTTGCATTTGGTATAGCCCTTATCACATTGAAAGGATGTCTCAAAGCGCTTCATAGGATTCACTGTAAAGTGTAGTGACAGTGTATTTTGTGGGTGAAACACGGCAGCACAATTGCGCACAGCGACATCCCACAAACAGCCATGGAGCAAATGAGCAATTTTATTTGGGGGATCGTTGGCCAGGACACCTTGTTATAAGAATAAATGTGTTATATGAGTTTATCATCCTATGTGTGTGCCTGTGTCTTTAAATCCCATGGCTTGTTCAAGAAACATTTGGGTTTGAATTTGCCAAATCCGCAAGTTCCACCATGCAGGAGTGACAGTCTGACATTCAGCAATTGTGTTTGTGTCAGTATGCAAACAAACTACAGGTCTGAGGTTCCTCTTCTGTACAAGAAATGGCAAGTTTGTGGATTTATACCAAAAGTCGACACAAGCATTTGCCCTTCTTAGATTGACAGGTGAGCTTTATAATTATACTGTTGAAAACAAAATATCACTAAAGTTGCTGTGATAAAACCCAGCAAGTCTCCTCCTCCCCTGCCTACATCTTGAAAAACAACCTGAACAACCTTTGTTAAATCGCTCTGAGGCATTGCTCAGGTGATGCAAGTTGTTGTCATTTTGCTCTTTTACACATTTAGGAATGTACAGCTGTGTACCTCCAAAAACCATCATGATCGTCGTTTAGTTTTTATTCATCCCTGGGATAGATAACAAATGTCGATATATGGCTCAACATATTCATAGGGTACTTTGCACTTATGTGCTTCAGGATCAACTCGAATCCAACTTTTATACTGACTGTACATGATGCATTTTATGGATTACACGTAAAATCTGCAAGATCCTTTCTCTCTGACATCTGATAATCCCAGCAGTCGAATGTATTAAACGACAGGATGATTCCTGTGGCGTTCTCTGAAGCAAAGCAAACGCATTTTGTGCATTTTCTCGAGGAGTTTTTTTTTTTCGCGACCCACCAAATTGCAAACAGAGTTTGTAAAAAGTTTGGGGGAGTTTCGTGTAACGTTCCGAATGCGTTTGGAAATACCGTGAGCATCGATTACACATTGATCTGCAATTGGCAAGAGGTGGGGGGGGGGGGGGGGGGGGGGGGGGGGTTAGACACATGGAGTTAAGACACATGGGTAGTTGGATCGCAATTCATTACCGAGTTTTTCGTGTGTAAGTGAACCTCGACTGCAGAAACTTCACTAACCAAGAAAACGTAAATGCAACGTTTAAGTTTCAGTTGAAATGTACACCCAAAAGTTACACGAGTAAGTGTTTTAAAAACAAGGTATGGAATAAAACCCCAAGCACTTAAAATGTTGCGAAACACAAGAGTGTCTTAAATACAATTTACAAATAAGGAGGGTAACTAAGTATTGTCTCGAAGTGTTGTTATGTATACACGGTCAATAGGGTTACGTTATTGCATTCAATACCTTGCTATCACTGCACTAAAGTTTGAACTTATCGGACACATTCGACATGAAATCGCAATTTATTCAGAGAGGAACACACGTTTCAGGGTTGGGAACACACTTAATTCTATATTTTAACTCGGGTTATGCAGTAGTCATCGTTTTGAAACGGCCCTATTTACTCAGAAAACAAATTAAAAGGAGGAAATTGCAACGTTGGGAAATTGAGAATGGTCTGATTTGGGGAGTTGTATGAAGGATCTCAGGATGATTGGTAGTTGTATCGCTTGTGCAACCAACTACCTCAAATGGCAATGAAATTAAAGTTCTTTTTACCACAGTAATCTACATTAAACTCAGGGACTGGCAAAACACAGGTCAATGTACAGCCGGGTTGATGACCTGCACATTTGATCTATCGCAAAAAGGTAATTTTTTACCTTTTTTACCAGTCATTCCACACAAAAAAAAATCATCTCTGTATCGACCCAACCCCAGTTGTACTTGACTGAACAGAATCCTGTCTGAATGTCTCTTAATAACCACTGCAATTTCTTCAGCTAAGGCAACCTTCGAAATCCTTCAGCGGAGGCAACTTCCAATTATCCTTTCACCGCTTAAAGCATTCGTACGATGGGGCAGGGATTTTGCAAACGCATGGAAAAAAAAATTCGAGTGTTTTTTTTTGGGGGGGGGGGGGCTTAGGACGATGCAGTGCAGCGAATTCATTTTCGATCCCTCTCTCTCTCTCTCTCTTCCCCCCCCACCCCAACCCCACCCCCACATCCTCTTCCTCCTAGAAAACCCAGCACCGTCTAGTGCGGCGTTACTTAGTGTTAGTGCATTGATGAATTAAATATATAGGCTCGCCAGGCAGTGTGCAATGCAGTGGGAGGAGGCTGACCAGGCGCACACACACACACACACACACACACACAGGGTCCCGAGGAGACAAAGTATCCGCGTGTGAGCGACATTGTAGCGTTTCATCAATGGAGAAGCAATCGGCGGCGGCGGCGGGTGAGGGGGGGGCGGAGCTTATCTCCAGCCAATCACACGCTCCCGTGAGCGGGAACGAAAAGGAGGGCGTGGCGTGGCTCCACACCCAGCCGCTAGGCACGCCGGGAGTTGTAGTCCCCTCCCGCCCCGCCTCCCGCCTCCCCCCACCACCACCACCGCGCGCTGCGAGTCCGCACCGCGACCAATAGGAGCGAGGGAACTGCAACTCCCGCCTCGCACCGCGGCCCGCCCGTCCTCACCCTGTACTCCGGCGCGTGCGCGCATCCCATCCCACTCTCCTCTCTCTCTCTCTCTCTCTCTCCCCCCACCTCCCTTCTGCGGGGAAAACAGGATGATGTCACCTGCAACCAAAAGGAAACTGTTAAAGAACTGAATCCTTTTGTAAAGAAGAAAAATATGGACGTTGCCGCACGGATGGGTGCAGTTTGTTGGTAAGGAGTTGTTGTTTTTTTTTTTGCCTCTCCCTCTCCCTCTCCCCCTCTCTCCCCCCCTTCTCTCTCCCCCGTGTCTTGACTTTTTATTGTGTTGGGCAATGCACCAGGAACACAAGAAAGAAGTGAGGTGGAGAAGCCCAGGTTACCGCACGAGCAGCCCGGGTGGGACTGGGGGCGAGGGGCTTGCGGTTTAGGGGACTGGGGCTCCCGGGGGCTGGAGACCGGGGGCAGGGATCCCGGGGCTGGAGACCGGAGGGGCAGGGATCCCGGGGCTGGTGACCGGGGGCAGGGATCCCGGGGCTGGTGACCGGGGGCAGGGATCCCGGGGCTGGTGACCGGGGGCAGGGATCCCGGGGCTGGTGACCGGGGGCAGGGATCCCGGGGCTGGTGAGTTTGTGAACGAGGAGCTCTCAGGGTTTGGGCTCTCGAGTCTCTGCATATTGGGATCCAGGGGTTTCGGAACCGGGGGCTCTTGGACTGGGAAACAGGAGCTGGGATCCTGGAGGTGGGGGACAAGGGGTGAGGGGGGGGGGAGGGGGGTGTGGGGGTGGAGGGGGTGTGGGGGGTGGGGTGGGAGGGGGGGTATTAGAGGCTGGAGACAGGGGATCGGAGCTGGAAGGTTTAGCACTAGGAGCTGGACGTCGGGACTGAGGGCTTTGTGTCCGGGGACTGAGACACACACCGGGTGGTGGGGGTGGGGGTGGGTGGGTGGGGGTCCCGCTGGAGAGGGGAGGGGAGGGTTTGTCAGCCGAGCAACAAAAGAAGGTGCGAGTTCTCGAGGAGGAGATGGGGGGGGGTCTAACACTCAGGCTGGTCTGTTGGATCAGATCTCTATCCCCCCCCCCCTAAGGCTGGTCGGGCTCCTGTGGCTGTCTGTTCACCGGGTGGCGAATCCTCTCTTAAATGCCACACATTTCGCAGCTGTTCCTCCTTCTTGCGGATTTGGTCCCGGTGCAGGAAAGAAAGAAGGAAGGAAGGAAAGGAGGGAGGGAGAGAGGGAAGGAGGGAGGGAGAGAGGGAAGGAGGGAGGGAGAGAGGGAAGGAGAGAGGGAGGAGGGAGGGAGGGAGAGAGGGAAGGAGGGAGGGAGGGAGGGAGAGAGGGAAGGAGGGAGGGAGGGAGGAGGAGGAGAGGGGAGGGAGAGAGGGAAGGAGGGAGGGAGGGAGGCGGAGGGAGGGAGGGAGGGAGGGAAGGAGGGAGGGAGGGAGGGAAGGAGGGAGGGAGGGAGGGAGGGAGGGAGGGGAGTGAGAGGATCCCAACCAATAATTTGTCCAAATGCAAGGTTTTTTGCTTTGTGTAGTTGTCTGTGCGTTCCTCTCTCTCTCTCTCTCTCTCTCCCCCTTTCCCTCCTCACACCCCCCCTCTCATTTTTTTAAAACAAAATTTAAATGTATTATCAAAAAAAACTCCTGATTCGGTGGAATTAAAACAGGATATCAAAAGGGGAATCGTTTCATCATTCCACCACTCGTCCCCGAACTGCGCCTTTGTGATCGCGGAGTCAGTGTTGGGGGTGAGGTTCATTGGCAATTGCATGAAATGTGTGTGTGTGTGTCAATGTGTGTGTGTGTGTGTCAATGTATGTGTGTGTCAATGTATGTGTGTGTCAATGTGTGTGTGTGTCAGTGTGTGTGTCTGTGTGTGTCAGTGTGTGTGTGTGTGTGTCAGTGTGTGTGTGTGTCAATGTGTGTGTGTGTCAGTGTGTGTGTGTGTGTCAGTGTGTGTGTGTGTGTCAGTGTGTGTGTGTGTGTCAGTGTGTGTGTGTGTGTGTCAATGTGTGTGTGTGTGTGTCAATGTATGTGTGTGTCAATGTATGTGTGTGTCAATGTGTGTGTGTGTCAGTGTGTGTGTCTGTGTGTGTCAGTGTGTGTGTGTGTGTGTCAGTGTGTGTGTGTGTGTCAATGTGTGTGTGTGTCAGTGTGTGTGTGTGTGTCAGTGTGTGTGTGTGTGTGTCAGTGTGTGTGTGTGTGTCAGTGTGTGTGTGTGTGTGTCAGTGTGTGTGTGTGTGTCAGTGTGTGTGTGTGTGTCAGTGTGTGTGTGTGTGTGTCAGTGTGTGTGTGTGTGTGTCAGTGTGTGTGTGTGTGTGTCAGTGTGTGTGTGTGTGTGTCAGTGTGTGTGTGTGTGTCAGTGTGTGTGTGTGTGTCAGTGTGTGTGTGTGTCAGTGTGTGTGTGTGTCAGTGTGTGTGTGTGTCAGTGTGTGTGTGTGTCAGTGTGTGTGTGTGTCAGTGTGTGTGTGTGTCAGTGTGTGTGTCAGTGTGTGTGTCAGTGTGTGTGTGTGTATGTCAGTGTGTGTGTGTGTGTATCAGTGTGTGTGTGTGTATCAGTGTGTGTGTGTATCAGTGTGTGTGTGTGTGTGGGTCAATTTAATGATGTGTGGAGCTGTGGGGGAAAAAAAAGAACAATGTTATAACAAAAACAAAACGAGAGATGATGCTGTGTTTCCCTGCGATCAGGTGTGTGTGTGTGTGTGTGTGTGTGAGAGAGAGAGAGAAAGAAAGAGTGTGTTGCAGAGCCAGAACCAGGGATGGTTCACAAGAGATCTATCTATTTATCTATCTATCTATCTATCTTCCTTCCTTGCCCCAGATCTAAAGTCGGGGCTGTAATCTGATCCGGGCAGATGTCACAATCACCTGGGAAGAGAGATCGTTGTGTTTGTGTTGGTTACAGCTATACATACACCCTCCTGATGTCTAATTGAAATGGTATGTTCAGGCAGAGAGAGAGAGAGAGAGAAAAAAACAGCTGGTGACTCGAGTTACACACATACACACACACACCACACACCACACACACAGGATCTCGCACTGACACCGTTTTATTTAATGTCTGGTTGGATCCATTATTTCGGAGCTTGGGGTTGGCCTCCCGTGTGGAAGGACTGACTCTTGAGTTCGCCTCTTTTTTTTCCCCCCACAAAGAAAGCTGCTCAGTGCGCCTCCCAACTGCTGAATTTCTTGCACGTTGCAGTAGCCCAAAGTCTGCGGTGTCTGTGCAGATGTGAATGGAGAGGAGAGATGGTGTGTGTGTGTGGGGGGGGGAGGGAGGGATGCAGAAAGAGGGATCGTGTGTGGATTGTACACAGTGGGTTACTTTGAAGTGTAGTGACTGTTGTCACGCCGGCGAACGCCACAGAAATTGGCAGTGAAAGTGCAATGGATTTGAATCCGGACAGAAACTGGCAGAAACCCCTTCTCTTCGAAATTTGTCAAGCGCATCTTTATTGTCTACGTGAACTATTGGGATGTTCTTGGGTTCAACACTTATTGTGGTGTGATCATTCGCATTTTAAGCGCTCCCAGACACTACCCTGCGTGAACGGCGCTATGTAAATGCAATCCCAACAATGTAAGAATCGTGTCTCCTTGTGACCACCATATATATATAATAATAATAATCCTTGCATTTGATATAGCGCTTTTCACGTCTTCTAGATGTATATATGCCAAGATACACTTTGGTGAATTCTGTATCTGTGTGCGTGCAGATATATTTTGGGGAAGGTTGTTTTTCCCTGTAGCAGAGTGAATGATAAGATGACACTCAATAACATCATTATTTGAATATGCAAACAAGTTGCGTATTCCAAACCAGACTGCTTTGTGCTGGCGAACAGGAATTGGGGCAGGGTTATGCTTTGAACACTGTGTTTGCTGTTTTGAGATTGCAGTGTTTAAGAGGTTAAGGGTTTCAAACTTCAGTGCTGTGTTTAAGACTTGTTCCCCCCACCCCCACCCTCCCAAACCCGTTTAAACATCTTACTGTTATTTGTTAAAGGGGAAGAACAAGCTCCTGAATAGCTTCCTTCCCCTGCCCCACTTAAGAGTTGTGGTATACAGTTAGGGTGCCTTATCACGTCAAAAGGCGCTGAACACAACGGGTTGCTTTGAAGTGACATGACTTTTGTCATGCAGGCAGGCAAACGTGAAAGAAATGGCAATGAAAGTGGATTTGAATCGGGACAGAAACGGTGAGAAATCCCTTCCCCTTGAAATTTGTGATGGGATCTTTAATGTCTACATGAATTATTGGGATGATCTTTCCCTCTTAAGGTTTGGCTGAACCCATTTTTCGCTAATGTACAGATCCAATCCTGAACTCCTTGAGCTCTGTTCTCACAAGTTGTAAATGTCATATGCATCTCTCGATTGGTTTACATCTTAATTCTGCCCCACGTTTACATAACCTGCTTTTTAATTTTTTTTGCATGAAAATGATTGTGTGCCAAGCACTGAGCTTGGTTGACGTGGGACAGAGGTTATTATTTCATCTGATAATGATGTTTCACCTCCACTTACACAGCATGGCATCCTATGACTGTTAATGCAGTATTATAATCTTTCAATTCCATCAGTGATCCATTGGCTTAGATACTGTTCAATGGCACGGCAGCAGATTTTCAGAACTAATGACACAAGATGCTATTTCTGTAGGGGATAGTTGCATATGATTTTCTGAGCTGTGGCACTAAGCAATAATGAACTGCATTACTTTAATAATGTCAGACGTTTAGTTTCAGGGCATGAATCTCTGTCTCTGATTAGTATTTAACCCCGTGTTGTCTCTACAAAACCATATACTTCAGTGTTTTGAGTAGTGTATCCCACAGCAAAGGAAGTAGTGAATATTGGTCTCAAAATGCTGAGGGAGTTTTTGTTGGTGGGGGGAGAGCAAGAAGTTAACACGCAACCTCTCCAAAGTTTTTTTTTAACCCATTTCAAATAAGTGTTTGATGTGCAATTTTTTTGTCCACGTGAGTAAAAAAAATGCAATGTTCAGAACGTATTCCCTTTTCTTTTTTCTTTCTCCAGTATTTATCACCTCTGCTGTACTCCTGAAGGCTTTTGATTTTCTCTCTCTTCCCCCCTCCACCCCCCCATCCCGGACTGATTCCTTCCTCACCAAGTGCACACGCATGTATAACACCAGCAGGGGTCTCTGGTGAGTCTATAGGGACACGCCTGATTGATATTTTTTCGGTTGCCCTTCTCGCCACTTGCTCATTAAACTTGCTGAGCCATCAGGGTGGGTGGGAAGTCTGTTGAGAAATTTCCATCAACAAATAATGTGGTGCTGACATTCAGGCTATGTGAGCACGCATGTGGCTGTCTGAAAACAGCCCACCCTCTTTCCAATTTACATGCTGGGTTTATGGAGAAAGCAGAAGCACACAGATGCCAAATGTACTAATTTAACAATAATAATAATAATCTTTGCATTTGATGTAGCGCTTTTCACGTCTTCTCGACGTCTCAAAGTGCTTCGCAGAATAGACTGTAAAGTGAATTGACCGTATATTTATGGATGAAACGCGGCAGCCAATTGTGCACAGCAGTGTCCCATAAACAGTCGTAGATTGAAAATGACCAATTTTTGTTTTGGAGGGATTATTATTAGGCGTGCGGAGTAAGGAAACCTGCCCAAGGTTTTGCCCTGTCTAGAATTGAACCCAGGTGTCTCGCTTGCAAGACGAGTGCTCTAACCACTGAACTACAGGACAACAATGGCTATGTTGGGAAGCGTAATATAAGAACTGTTTACATTAGTACAATAATTTTTTGCTTTTAAGCAATATTGGGCAATTTGAAAAGGATTCTCTTGGTGAGATCACATGTTTTTCAAAGCGATGCAGGAATGCATGTTTTGCAGCTGCTTTGATTAATGACTAGGCGTTAGCCAGGGCAGAGCAACATTGAGATTGCTCAGCAATGTGCATTGTATCATTAACACACTAGGTTTACCTGACTTTTCTGTGCAAATCCGAGCTGCACCTCTGTGTTAGATATATTGAAGGCAAAATGTAAATGGCTTCCAGAGTTGTATTAAAAACACATGGATTTTACTTTTGAAGACTGCATGTGGCTATGTCTCTGTCTGGTGGTGGGGAGTTTGTCTGTTGCTTTTTAAACCTGGTTTATTATAGAATGCATCTTGTACTTTTGCTCACCTAATTTGCCTTAAGCGCTCTCTTCCCGCTCCCCCCTCCCACCCTCTGTATTTGTTGTGTGGCTTTTGCAGTTGGAAGTTGTGAGTGCTGTGCTAGTAAAGTGCTCTGAAATGCTGTCGTGCGTGAAGGGCACTATATAAATGCAAGTTGTTGTATTTGTGTTAACATCACAGGCATTTGCCCTAGTTTGTAGGCTGAATGGATTCTTGAGAGATGTAGTGTGGCCAACCCATTGTATACTGTTGGGAAGATGAAGGTGGTTTCAATATGATCCACAGGGGAGAAAATCAAAAGTTGAGCTAGTTGTAAAGGTTTTGAAAGTGGGCATTTCCAGGGCAGCGCAGGTTGCAACCGAGTAACTTTTCCATCACCATCAAGGGGGGGAGGGTGGTGGTTAGAATAGCATACCACAGAATAATGGGGAGAAGTGTCGTGGAGCTTTTAGGTCTATCTGACGGGAATGCTGCAGTGATTTTACTAACTTTAATTTCTGTGCGATGTGCAAGTTTACCCAAGACTAACAAACCTGGTTTGTCATATTTGAAAATGCATAGTTAGTCCATGCTTTAAATTGTTGAGTGATTTCTTTTTTACAGCACAAATCAGCTGCTCAGTTGACTAGGAGAGTGCAGGGTGTAGTGGAGACCATGGATTATGTTTGACACACATAAAGGACTGGGTATTTATTGTGAGCGGTTTTGGTCCAATGTTACATCTGCATTATAATTCACCTTGGAATACTTGAGCGCCATAATGCTGGCTTCAGAAGCAGGAGTTTAGCTGTGCATTAGCCTTATGGAGAGTTTGAATAATTCAACTTGTATTGTTAAATATTAACCTGTTCAACATTAGGGAAATTGTATTTTGCTTCCCTCCGGCTCCTTCTGGTTTATTATTTTGCAGAAATCAGAAAGCTGCTTATAACGGAAGAGTATGAAGTGAAATTCTCAATTTTTTTAATCAGCAGAGGACTGGAAATACAGTCTTAACTTCACACATTAACTGTAAGGCAGTATTAAAGTATAATTTCCCTGTTTTTTTGACATAGTGGGGTAGATGGGTGCAATTGCTAATGGGGAGCAGTGTGATATCAAAGATAATCCCTGGGCGATGAAGAGGAAGTAATCCTTGAGCCTAAAGGGTGAGCTAGCGAATGAGTTTCATACTTCCTGACAGCAATAATTGGATTATTTTCCATGTGGCACCTGCCTGTCTGTGTGCAAAATTAATCAACAAGTTGCTGGTTGTACCTTTCAAGGCAAGATCCAAATTCTTATTACTTTCCAATATTCGTGGTGTTTTGAAATTTCTCCTGCAACAACCCATTGTTGACCTAGTGAGCTGTTAACCTCTGGAGCTCCCTTCCTCCACCACTATGTCTCACTCCTCTCTTTCCATCTTTAAGTCCCATCTCAGATCCTACCTTTGAATGCCCACCTCCTGTTTCTCCCCTTCTGTCTTGCTCCACATCCAACCCCGTCTCTGTAAAGCAGTCAGACATTGCCCTGAATGAAGGGACGCTGATGACGAGTTTAGAATCCCTCTGGTGTGTTCAGACGTGAGAGCCTCTTGCTGGTAGAATGAATTGAAGAGGCAAGCAACATCGCTCAGGTGATTGATTGATGCAAAATTGCACCTCAATCTTTTTCAGCATCTAAATTGGCTTACAGCATTTGTGATGATTGATAACCAGTATTTTTTAAATGTCCCCCAGGAGCCGGTTTACTTTTATCTGGAACGTATATTTTTAGTTCACTTGATTTTGAGAATGACTTTGAAACCGTTTCAATTTTGTGCGACCTGCCCAAATGCACTTTGATTATACAAGCAGGGTTTTCTTTTCTCTATATGTGAAATTCTAATGTCAATAATCCTTGCATTTAATATAGAGCTTATCACATCTTCGAGACGTCTCAAAGCGCTTCACAGAATATACTGTAAAGTAAATTGACTGTATATTTTCTGGGTGAAATATTTTGATGTTAGCAAACCTCTTGATTTGTATAGAGAATTGCCGTGACATACCCAGTAACAGTAAATTTGTTGACTTTGCCAATCTGGTTGTAATCCACTCTGTGGTGCTCTGAGGATACTGGCTTATTTGGGTGGTGCAACTGAGTTTCTGTGAGTGACTTGACCTGTTAACACAAGAACAAAGGCTGAGGCCACAGGTTACCACTGAAAGTCATCTGATCCCAAAATGTATTCCTTTGTCTAACTGCATTTTTCCTTAAGCTTCCTGCATAGGTATTCTCTGAGGCAGATGGAGAGTGCAACTGTGCGGGCGGGGTAACTTAGTCAGACATGTACCATTCATTGCTCTGGTGTATCTCTGAGTCACTTGTGCAAACACTTGGCTTGTTTCAAGCAACATTTTCTCTGTGAACATAGCCCCATAAACTGCTACACATTCAAGAGATGTCTAGAGGTTTATGGGGCTACATTCACAGTGAACATGGGGGGAAAAAGTAGCAGTACTTTTATGTAAACTTGTTTTAATTGCGATCTGTTTATGTTTAATGGTTCATTCTGACCGCAATCATATTTAGACTGTTAAATCAATATTTGTAGCTGACATGTGACTGATGCCATTGGAAGTCTTGCTTCATTCAAAGTCTAGCCTGACTGGAAATCGCAATGTGAGCATTTTACTTTGACTAGGAGTGTGATATTGATGTAATATGCACACAGGCATCTTATCTCCATTGCTGTCAGCAACATTCTTGCAGATCCCTAGCCAGCGATAAGATTATTGATGTTTCTCCCAACAGGAGGCATCTATGAACTTTGGGTGTGACAAGGGCGCTAGTCAGACTTTTGTTCTGCTAGGTGCTAATTCAAAGTGCATTATTTGTTTAAAAGGAATATCTTGAACTCCATTAAATCCACTTTAAATTGTCAGTCCAAAAGTACGAGAATGAAGGAGTGGTTCAGCTTAATTTGGTGTTTCCGTACAATTGATCATTGTCCAAAATATAAACAGATAAATCCAAGAGGAGCAGTGGTTGTGTGTACATACATGAGTAGAGAACGTGTCTGCGGTGAGCTATATTGTCTGTCATTCCAAGTCTCGACTCGCAAATTAAGTCAAGGGAGCGAGGTTGCAGAGCACTATTGGAGTGGAACAATAATCCAGTACCCGGCTGTCTTTAAGCCAGGAGGGAGAATGCTATGGAAGAAGAACACATTGCATTAAAAATGTCCAGCTACTTTTTAAATGTTAGATCTCACTTACGAAGAGAAATGGTTTTGTAGCCTTATTTCGTTTTTGCCTCAAACTTCATGAAGATCAAAAGTTAATTGTGTGTCTGTGGGGGGGTGGGGAAGATAGTAAACTAATGAAGCCCTATTTTAAGTTATAAAATTCAGGAGGAAAGGCAGGTGTTTTATTTATCTAGAGCCGGTAGAAGACAGTTATAATCTTCCAGGGTTTGAAATAGATATATGTTTATGCCTGTTTTTAATTTTTTTACCCTAATGAAGTACAGTTTGATTGACGTGGTGAAGTATTTGGTTCCTGGATGTGTGGTAATTGACACTTGCTTTGGCAAAGATAAGTGTACCGTTTGGAGATTTTCAGTTGGTCGAGTGGGGACTGTACTGTCGATTGTAGCAGTTGAGCCACACAGGCCAGAAGTTCACAGGCTCAGATCAGGCTCTGTGCTACAATAGCTGAACTTGGGATGTGCGGGGGGCCCTGAACTAGGGAGGGGGAAATGAACTAGATGGAGTCAGGCTCTGTTCTGATGACTCTCCACCCCGGCCCCCACCTTCATACTCTCATTGTTGGAAGAATGACCACTTGCTTGGCCGACTTAGTCTGCTATAGTGTTAGTCACTAAATGCTACTCTAGAGTGTTTGATTCATTTGTTAATAATTTACAGTGCTGGAACTCAGTGGGAGTGTACTTTTTTGTCCAGGGACCTTATTTGGCAATCCACAAACCCTGTATTTTAGTCAATAGACTGCCAGCCTAATGAGGGAGATGTGGAGCTGGTGCTTTGTTGAGAGTGAATTATAAACTTAGCACTCGCCTAAAAATACCTGTCGACCAGCATAAAATGCTTACATTTGGTGGCAGTGACACATTTGTTTCCTGACTTATTTTCTATGATCTCTAACCTGTTCCACAAAATCCTTCTGTGAGAGACGTTGCCAAACACTTGTGAGTCCCAAGTACAGTACGTAATGCCAGTTGTATCCTCTTCAGCCACAAAAAGCGGGATCCAAGCTGTAAAGAGGCACCCGTAAAGGCCAGCCGACTTGTGAAGTGTTGCATACATCCGTTGCCCTGCAGTAAAAGGCTTTAACATTTTGATCAAATGCCATGACTGCAGGTTGAAGGGTTTAATTTGCATACGGAATTTGCCTAGAATTGTATACCCTTGTCAGATCCTATTGGAGTTCCTGCTTTAATCAGTGGTGTACATTGATTCTGGGAGGTGTGGACTGGGTCTTATTATTGCTGGTATTTGTGTAGCAATCTCCAAAATTTACTAGAATATTAAGAATGAAGCTAAGGGGTTGGCTCACTATTTTATTGCTTTTTTTAAAAAGATGCGTGCATTTGCAGATCTAGTCTTGGTGTGAGTTGTTAGGCAGCCAGTACCTATGCCTGTCTTCATTGTCTTCATCACGCTGGCCATTGCTCTATACTGGTTAATGTTTCGTTTGTTTTGACTGCAGGAAATGCAAACTGTTTCCTTTCTATTGATTCACAGTGAATTGTGTGTGTGTGTGTGTTTGGTGTTCATTGTTCCATGCTAGCGCTCCCGAATGCACACTCATCCCTTAATTGTGCAATGATTCAAATGAAATCGAGGAGCTGGCAATTTTCAATGGTTAAAATTCACGTCAACAGTCCTGTCAAGGCTGCATCTTTCGAAATGCTCCCCAATTACTTTGGATGGAATACGTGACCCCGAAAGAGCTTTTGAGGCCATATGGTGGCGAATAGGAAAATTGGATTTAAACACAATATTGTTTCCTTTAGGGGTTTTGTGTTCGGTTTATTCTGTAGTGGAGAAACAAACTCTTTTGTCTCCTTAACCACCTCTCCCCTCACAAAATAAAGTATATCCAGAAGGTGGTAAGAGAAATTAAATAAAAATAAATATTCAGAAGCAGCGAGTGTCCAGGATTTGTGAAAAAAAGAACTAAATTTGGAAAAAAAATACATTATTCAATGTGTACTGGTTAATATTACCCATAAGGCAATAAGATTTTTTTAAAAAGCTGCTCCGTTAGGCTGACGTTGTGTATGTTTGACGGTGTGTGGTGTTATACTTTAATAATAATTGTCCTTGCATAGCACCTCATGATGTCATTGAGATGTCTCAAAGTTCATCAAAGAATATATTGTAAAGTGGATTGAATGTGTACTTTGTGGGCGAAATGTTCCATGTGCATAGCTGGAAAATTGAAAGGAGTTTTTGATTTATATTTGTGCACCCCAGGGTTTCAAATGGCATTGGTTCAGTTTGTCTCTCCTCCTGTTAGGCGCATTGTGTAGGAAGACCACACACAAGTCAAGGATGAAAAATAAGTTGTCCAAATTTAAATTAAAAAAAATCTGTCTCAGCACACAAAAGGAAGCCCTCACATGAAGCGGTTTGGTACACTCGCTGCAGTTGTAACTCACTATTGTCCTGCTGGGTACCAGGGCGGAGTGGAAACACAGACTGACATTCAGGGCTAGGTTCTTGTTCACATCCGCACTCAGGCGTGCTGCTACATGATGCCTTGCAGTCATGCCCTTGGGTGCTGTCACTCATTAGGGAGGGCGGAGCAGGATTTTGCTTTGGCAAAATGTTTTCAGAGAAAGTTGACGACTCGTGTGGAGACATTGCTGTATTTGGTGCCCTGCCCTCCTGCCAAGCTTAGAGACATCCAAAAAGAAAAGTACACAACCCCAGGAACTCTGTCTCTTACTACCAAGAAATGCTTTCAACATTACAATTCAACGGTGATCTGGTTTCATTCTGCTCTCTGAACTCTTTAACCACACCTTGTTTGCAATACGTAGACCTGGTATGATCAGATAGACTAATCACACATTCAAAGCCTCTACTCTTGCTCTGCTTTGGATTGGGGAAAGCAACCAGTTAAACCATTCTATATCTTCCAGTAGGTTTTCCATCAGTGTGTTAATTCGCCATCGCATCAATCGTTTAGTCAACAACCACTACTTGCGTCTATAAAGTACCCTTCACACAGTTTAGCTTCTTGGAGTGCTCAACAGTAGCAGAGCCAGGGGGAGAGGGGAGGCCAACAATCAACTGGGATTGTGGAAAATGACCAACCTTCAGTAATTTCACTTCTTTTGTTATTTGTCAATAAGACTCGTCTTATTTATTTTTGTTAATAATAATAATCCTTGCAGTTGATATAGCGCCTTATCACATTGTTAAAGTCTCAAAACGCTTCATAGGATTTTACTGTAACAGGATTTTACTGTCAAGTCTGGCTGTATATTTGTAGGCGAGTCCTGTTCACACTGCAAAGCACGGGGTGCAATACTACTAATTTATTTACACTGGATGAATCATAAGGGTGATGCTTTCAATGATGCTGTTCATGCCCTATTGTTTCGACATAGCCAGTTTATGGATTACTCAGATATTCTGCTATGCTTTAAAGTACAATTAGACCTTGCACAAGCAGCAATTTTGTTTTGATTGCCGTTGTGTTGTTTGAAAATTGCTGTTTGCTTCTTTATAAACTGTGGTACAGTATACATTGCAGGAGATGCAGCGAAATGAGAATGATAACCAAAAATAAACTACATCATGGAAAGCAGGTGTTGAACCCCAGGCATTGACCACAGGAGGTAGACAATGCTAAAGGCTATTTTATAGTGTCAGGACTTGCTCGTGGGCTTGCGTTGGGGCTTTTTTGAGACTGAGGTTGTTTCTATTTGGTTGAGCCTGAGCTAGCATGTAAACATTTCTTGGTCAATATCTCTGCAATAGAGTGTTTGCTGAATCCAACAGTACAAATGTCTTTCCCCAGCACCAGAAACCCTGGATTCCACTGCTAACTGGCCTGCCTGCCTGAACCATTTTCACATTACCAGACTACTCCCAACCATGCTTGGAGAGTTGGGTAGGTCTTTTGAAAGACCTCTTCAAATCCATTTTCTTGCCTTGTCAGCCTGGCGCAGTGGTAGCGCTCTTGTCCATAAGTCAGAAGGTTGTGGGTTCAAGCTGCATGTTGTCACTTGGAATCACATTGTCCAAGATGACACTCCAATGCAGTGCTCGGGCTGTGTTGTATTGTCGGAGGTGCCGTCCTTCAGATGAGATGTTAAACCAAGGTCCCATCTGCCTGTTCAGGTGGGTGTCAAAGGTCCCATGGCACTATTTGAGAAGAGAGTTTCTCCCAGTGTCTTATCCAACAATCCTCCAAATAAAATTGGTAACATCCTCATGGCTGTTCATTGCTGTGCACAACTGGCTGCTGCATTTCGTTCACAAAATATCCAATCAATCCATTTCACAATATATCCTGTTAAGCACTTTGAGAACGCCTCAACGATATGATAAGGCACCATATAAAATGCAAGGATTATTTTCTCTCCATTGCGTCACAAATAATTATTTCTGTATATCACCTACAAAGTACAGAGTCATTACGTTTTACAACACATTCTGTGAAACGCTTCTCAAATTTTCTACTGACTTGAAAGCTGTTATATCAAATATAAGGATTTTTATTATTACTAGTACCCAACGTCCCATTTTCTATTCAAGAGGCTCTTCCTTAAGAAGTATATCTCTAATGTTGATGCCTTCAGGGCAGTGGTATTTACTCTCTTGATGTGGAAGGTGCTATATACATTGTATTTACACTGCGGGCGGGTACATGACATCTGTAGCAACAGCAAGTGAACAGTTGCAAATGGGAACATTCATTTCCTAGCTGGAGACCTTCCTGATTCGGAGTTTGTACAAAGCCAGGGACGTGGGGCTTGTGTGGACCGGCAGGTCAACAAAGTCTGGGTTGTCCGTTTCTCCCCCACCCCGTATGGTGAAGGCATGTTTGTACTCCGCTATTTTGCACCCTTAGAATATTGTGCCGCCATAAACCAGCTTCAATAAAGTACTGTACACAGTACTGGAGGCACAAGCATTACAGAAGCACTTCTTGTAGAAGTATCTCTTTAATACAAAGGGAGAAGTCAATAAAGCAATAAATTGCCTGTTAAAATATTGTGCTTTATATAAATACTTTACAGTAGTAGTGCTTTTTTGTTTAAAAAAATCTTAGAGATGTGGTTTTACTTCTACGAAAAACGATCACTATGCTTGGCAGTAATGGCTGTAAAAGTGCTTTCGGGACATTCGATGGCGAAGTGCTATAAAAATGCAATTTTATTATTCCTTCAATTAATCTGCGAGTCTCTTGAATTGAAAAAAGAAAAAGTAATAAAAATAATAATCCTTGAATCTGATATAGTGCTTTGTCACATGGTTGAGATGTTTCAAAGCGCTTCACAGAACATGTTGCAAAATGGAGTGATTGTATTTTGTGAGTGAAACGCGGCAGCCAATTGCACACAGCCGTGTCCCACAAACAGTCGTGGATTGAGTGACCAAATGTATTTCTGTGAGACGGCTTAAAGTCTAGTGTAATTCATCTTAAAGGAGGCTTGTTACAGCATTGCTTTCTTTGTGAAGAATACGTCCTTTGATTCTTTGCCACATGATCTTGGCAGACTCGCCCTGTGTAATCCCTGCGCTGGTGTATGCAGGCGGTGTCAGCGGCGATGATGTGGGAAAGGCTCTCAGCCAGCAGTCACCGACCGGCAAGACAGCGAGGGCGAGAGACATGATGCGTTGTGACCCTGTTGTCATTGTGCAGCGTGCATTATTGCTGCTAGGGTGTCTGTAGGGCGGCTGATTACAACAAAGAAAACTCCACACACCCTCTGATTCTCATTATAATGAGCCCGGAGTGCACGAATGAAAATAGACAAAAAAAAACCTGTAAGTAGCACTTTGAACAAAGGGGATAGAATACTGGACAAAAAGGCACTGTGGTTCAATGTGAAGGAGAGTATGATGATGGTGGGGCGGTGGAAGAAGGGTCCTTTATTCTTCCATTGTGAATCTGTGAAGGCACGTAATGCTGGTCCCTTCATTGTTGCTTAAGAGCAGAATTGTTCTGGGTTTTGCTGAAAAATCTAGCCAGGCGTGAAGCGAACCACTACAATGAATGTCTTTCAAATTGTTATCTGGAAATATACGACCATCTGAATATAGATCTGATCATAAACCTGAAAACCCAATCGGACAGAACCGGTTTGTAACACACTTACAATGGATAAGCTTCAGTCCTTTTGAAGAGCATCTGAATTGTTCTCTTCAGTGAAGGCTGGTGGTGAGGTCGGTTTGGAGGGGAGTGGAGAAGAGATTTGGAATAACGAGGCATTGCCTTGTGATTGCATTTGTGTGTATTTTGAGCTGCTATGTGAATTCAAATTTCTAAATTTGAAATGCCTCCACCCTTTGCAAGGTTACAGACGCTTGCTGGATCAGTTTCTCCCACTGTATTTGTACTGATCTTATGCCTACAGAGAGCACAAAGGAGATATTGCTATTTGTTGTTCTTTGTCTCCTATTTTGCAACTAATATTCCAATGCGCTTCTGCTAATTGGGTTTCAGGATTTTTACATCATTTCTCCCAGTGTCCTGGCCACAATAATAATAATAATAATCCTTGCATTTGATATAGCGCTTTTCACGTCGGGAGGACGTCCCAAAGCGCTTCACAGAACAACAACAACTGTAAAGTGAATTGACTATATTTGTGGGCGAACGCGGCAGCCAATTGCGCACAGCAATGTCCCATAAACAGTCGTAGATTGAAAATGACCAATTTATTCTTGTTTTTTACAATGCCCTAGATAAAATTGGTCATTACTTCATGGCTGTTTTGTTGGATGTTACCGTGTGCAAATTGATTGCTGTGCTTGCCTGCAAATACAGTAACTTTATGGTACTTTCTAGGAAGCCCTTTATGACCCCATGTTAAAGGCAATGTATCAAGATGTAATTTGTTAATATTCTTGTCGTGATGATCACTTCACCTTTGGAACTGTTCGCAGTATAATTGTGGATCGAGGGATATCATCATTTGACCATGTAACAATTAGTGGAGGATGTTCTGTGAAAGGCCCTCAGTCTTCAAGTAATGTTCTGTGGGTGGTTGACCTACAAAAAAAATGCAGTCATTGCTCTCAACAGTAAAGCCTGTGAAGTGCTTTGAGACGTTTTGACAACCTAAGATAAATATCAAATTCAAGGGTGCTTAATACTTGCTCGATATTTTGAAGCCTTTGATAAAATACTGGTAAAAGCGTAAAAAGCATAATGTTTGCCCACAAAGACAGTAACAATAAAAGCACCTGATAGCAATTTCCTGTGCAGTGTTTGCGACATTTGACATGGTAAGCTAAGCACTGTATCACATCAAGTATTATTAATGCTCTAATATAATGTTCTGGGAAGAATTGACCTGGAATCATTTTTTAAAAATCCTTGCACTTGATATAGTGCCTTATCACGTTGTTGAGACGTCTCAAAGCGCTTAGCAGGATACACTGTAAAGTGGATTGACTATTTTGTGGATGAATCCACAACATGCTAAGAGGAGAATCATATGTGAAAGAAATCTGATTGTGAGTGAAGGAAAAAAGATGGATTTACAGAAGTGCAGTATCTCCCAAGATTGAATAAAAGCACTAAAGGTGGCGTGGTAAAAGAGTGAAGCATTCTTGGTGTGTAGATGTGAGTTAGCACAGCCCAATGATTTGGAGAGAAATCCATCTCATTGATAATCAGAACCATAATAATGAATCATCAGAATAATAATCCTTATTTGATGTGGGGCTTTATCACATTGTCAAGACATCTCAAAGTGCTTCACAGGATAATTTAATGGTTCACTTGCCACCATGTCCCTGACCCCCACCCCCCCTGTGGCTCACTGACTTGCATGATTGATAGGAGTCCCACCAGCAAGTCAGTCACAGTAGTTCAGAATGTAATTCTGGAATTAAGTCCTGCTGCAGGAGCTTAACTTCCAAGCCAATTGGGAAAGAGAATAAGAGCATTCTTCGAAGCCCAGAACTGTACCTGCATTGTATGTGGAGGCAAGGTTATATTGAGAGGTCACTGGCATGGGATAGTTAACCCTTCACTTGTTAAATGCACCTGATAGTTTCCAGTTTCTCCGTAAAACACACAGTTGCTCCACTTTACAGTAAATACTGAAGTGCATTCGAGGCATTCACTCAGTGATACCAAATGTATGGATCATTATTAAGTGCGCCAGACCCGAGAAATATATTAGGCGTATCTCCTTGTTGGCTGCTTTCACTGTTTGCCTAATCTCTCTGGTTCAAGATAACCTTTAAGACTATTCAGTGCCTAAAGATGTTTTCTAATGAGCAAAAGAGATTGAACACTATTTCATTTTGATGGCACTTTGTGATATTAGCTGCACCTTTCCAACAGCATGGTAGTAGACCAGAGGGACTCCCTGTGTTGGATTATAGAGCAACTAAGTCATTCAGCAGCCCTGGTCAAAGTGACAAATGACAATCTGTTCATCTGCGACCAGGGCTCCCTCTGTCTCCTTGTTGACCTCTCTGCTGCCTTCGACACCGTTGACAAGTATGTAGATGACACTCAACTGTATCTCTCTGCCTCCACCCTTGACGTCCCGTTTGACCCTCAACTATCCTTTCTACCCCATGTCCGTGCCATGACCCACTTTCTGCCACTCTGCCTCTACTATCTGGAACTCCATCCTGCAGTCCCTCCGCCTCGCCCCCTCCATTGCCTCCTTCAAGACCCTCCTCTTCAACCGTGCTTTTGATCACCCTGCTTTCCACCCCCCTCCCCAATCCTGACCCCCAGCTTGGGTCCAAAACACTGACTGTCCAGCGCCTTGGGTCGTCCTCCCGACGTGAAAGGCACTTTACAAATGTAATTTTGTTGATGTTGTTGTAACAAGTTTTTCTCTGCAGAATTTAGCTGTGGAAAAAAGGACATTCTTTAAAAATCATTCATGCCAGTAACTTCCCTTAGACGGGTACTGGGCTTGGGGCGGTGACGCATCAAAGGGTATGGACAAAAGGTGGGGAAGATTTCATTATTAAAAAATCTTCTGTGATCTAATGAATTGGAGGAACAGGTTCAATGGGTTGAATGGTCTGATCTTGTTAAGTTACTAAATTCTTTCTCATTACCTTAAATGGTTCCTGCTGCCTGGGTTTCACTTTCCTGTTCAATTGCTCCAAATGCTTATTCCTGACACAGGTTGAGGGGAGGAAATCTCAAATTGTATTGCTGGGTGTCTTAAAATAATAACAATGCAGCCCGAGGATTGTATTGGAGTGTCAACTTAGACCCACAACCTTCTGATTCAAAAGCAAGAGTGCTACCAACTTAGCCAGGCTGATATTTGCAATTGGTGGGATTTCAAGTCGCTTCACGGAAATGCACGCTACGACATAGCAAATCGGAGGGCATCTGTGCAAAAGCTTTTTCCCTTTCACCTTCCTGAAATCCTAGCGACAGCATTGACTTGCTGAGCAAGAACAAATAATTTCACAAGCATCGTTTAATTGGGCTGATAAAATATTTATTGAGTCCAAGGTCTGTTGCGTATCTGCCAGTTTCTCCTCGGTAAACTTGTTGACATGTAATGCTTCTGAAGTGATTTGTACTAAGCTGTAGTGCTTTTTCCAGGTCTAGCAATGAAAAGTGAGCAACCCATTGAGTAGCTGAACACGTTCCTGGCCAGCTCAGGCAGGTTCCATTGCCTGTTCTACTTGTGTTGACAAAAGATGACTAGATGTGCTCACTGCTGGCAGTTTGGGTTATTTTGCCACCTTAGGGCTGCCTCTATGGACATTGCCCTTCTGATAGAATTGAAGTAACCAAGGCACATCTGATATATCTGGAGAAGTGAGCAGGGTGGGAGGAGGTGGGTCAGATAAGGGGTCAACAACAACAACAACAGCAACTTGGATTTATATAGCGCCCTCCATGCCGGACGGTGTCTCAGAGCGCTTTACAGTAACGGATCCTGGGACTGAGCCAGGGGGAGTGGGGAGGGGGAAGGTGACCAAAGGCGTGGTTGAAAAAAAAGATCTTCAGCAGAGACCTGAAAATGGGAAGGGAGGAAGCGAGACAAAGGGAGTCACTGTCTGATCCATGAAAAGTGAATGTCACACTAATGCGATCTGAACTTTGGTACCTCGGGCACATGTGAATGTGTCAGTCTGGCTCAACTGTTAGCACGCTTACCCCTGAGTCAGAAGGTTGTGGGTTCAAGTGTCACGTCAGGACTTTGAGCTCACAATTTAGGGCCTGGCTGACAATCCATGATATCACGGTACCTTGGTCCAATATACAAGGTTCAAGGTGGTGGGTTTGTGAAGGCATGGCGTTGTACTGGGATCAGTGTAACTAACCCACCATGACAGCTAATGGTACCGTAGATGGTCAGGTCAGTGCACTTCAACGACTGAAGCAAAAAGATGTTAATCTGCTGATGTAGGCAGTGTATCGTATTTCTCATGATAAGAGTTTAGTGCATTGATATTTCCCCATGCCCGTCTGCGTGGAAAGCTTATTCCAACTTGTGCACACTAACTGGAATGGGGTACAAATGAAATCGATGATTTTTTAAGCTTGTGCCACCTGTTGTCTTAACTGGAACCATAGAAATTTTACAGTACCGAAGAAGGCCATTTGGGCCATCATGTCTGTGCCATCTCCCTCAAGAGCAACCCTTTCAGTCCCATTTACCTGCCCTTTCCCCATAAGCCTGCAGCTGACCTGAAATGACCTACCAATAGGTGGGGGTGGTTTCGAGGGGAGGTGGAAGGGGAGGGCCTGAGGGAGATGTTTACTATCCAGTGTCATGGGCACAGGTAGTGCATTGGTTCTGTTCATCTCAGAGGGTCTGAAGTGTGCAACTATTGAGAGATGCTCAAACACTGGTGAGTCTAGTCTGTGACGTGCTGATTTCACATTAGGAAGAGGGTTAAATCACTACGTAATCATTCTGTCTCATAGCAAGTCATGTTCGTCCAGTTTGAACGTGTCCAAGTTCTGTGACTTGTGTAGCCTGAAGGCTGTTCATAGGGGAATGGCGAGTCCTGTAGACTGCCGGGGGAGAGCAGAGAACAGGGAGAGCAGTGCTTATGTAATAATAATAATCCTTACATTTGCTTGAAAAGACTGAACCCGATGCAACTAGAAAACAACAAAATGGAGACAGTTGGACACATAGTACAGTGGCAAATATCTTAAGAAACAAAGAAGGCTCATGACTGCAATAAGAATAAATACAATTTTTAAAAAAGGGAAGAAGGAAATGGTGAGTTTTATTTAATAATAATAATCCTTGCATTTGATATAGCGCCTTATCACGCACCTTCGAGACATCAAAACTCTTCACAGAATATACTGTAAAGTGAAATGACTGTATTTTGTGGGCGAAACATAGAACAATAGGTAGAGCAAAGTGGAGTAAAGGAACATCTTTTAAGCAAGGTAAGTGTGACCTCCTGGAGCCTGTCTCAGTGCGCAGAACTAGCTTGTTTTTGCTTGTTGTCTGGTGGTTTCCTTAGTTTTTTTAAAATGTGTGCGGAGTGACACCCGGTCATTGATCTAGTTTCCAGCTGCCCTTCCCTGCCTGGAGGATATAATTATGTGGAAAAAGCCATGCAACAGGACTTCTGAATTCTGCATGCTCCACTCTTGCCTTGAATTTTCCTGTGGCAATTCAGTGACTCAGTCAAAGCACACAGGCTCCTCGCTGCTGGATATAATGCATGCAGAGGAGATCATTAGCGCTCAAACCCATAGTACGCTGCAGAGACCAAATGGAAATGTTTCCTCAGTAACGTGCAAGCTTTGCTTTGATTGCCTCTTGTTTATTAGCTGTATCATCCTGCTCTGAGGGTTTTGAGTGACTGGTTTAAAATGGCAGTAATGTTCGATGTGCCGAGGAAAAAATTTGCTCGTATGAACTGTTCCTGGATGAAGAAGACCTTTCAGCCTCATCCAAGCTCATCCCTGCAGAATACCCTTTTTTTGAAAATATATATTTATTTATAAATATAATATTTAGTTCAACAGAAATCCAAAACAAACACAACATCTTCTGTCACAATGTTTCCCTTCCTCCCAATACAAAAAAAAACATTCACTTTGAAACAGTTGGGAGTCGTCCCTTTGTACACCACATCCATGTGTGTGCCCACACACACGCTGATAAATAGCACTTGTTGCTTTGGCTAAGGTGCCCCTACGCGCATATTTTACCGTACATACATTTTCATCCCTGCAGAATACCCAACTACCCCCCCACATCACTGTGTCAAGCAGTGTTTTAAATGAGTAGTGACTTGGTTTTTCCTGGCAACCTGTTCCAGTCGTTGGTTACCCTCTGTGTTTTAACAGAAAATATCCTGGTAACTGTCCTGAAATTGCCCTTTACAACTCAATCGATGACCTCTTTTACTGTCTTGATACCTTCCTAAAATATTGATCCCATTTTAAAATTTTATACACCTCTATGAGAGTTTTGGGTTTGATACCCAGGTTTGTGCTGAGTTACAGCTAATCTCAGTTACAATTCATCTCGTTGCCTCTGGGTTAGTGGTTGTGAAGGGGGAGAAGAGGTTTTCTTTGAACGAAAGATGTTTGGACAAAGTAAGTGCAGAGCAAGTATTTGCATTCTTTAGATGGTGGAGGTTTTTAGAAAAGGATTACAACAGCTCTGCAGGAGAAGGCTAAAAGCCTAAATAGTGAGTGGCTTTATGTTTTGAGAAGTGATTGCCTTTTCTTTATCCCAGGGGTGACAGGGCAGAGTTGGGTGACTTGCGCACCAGTTAACTGAATTGACAGGTTTGATGCATCGCCTTGTACCACAGACGCCTCCAGGCTGTGCGGTCGATGTCTTTCCCTTTCGGACTGAACCCAGAAAGGTTTGGCTTTGAGTGGTCATACACAAAGCAGGAGAGGTCACGTCTTTGTAAGGTCGCCTGTGAAGCAGTCTTATTCTTGTCTGTAGAATCCCATCTGTGCGACTTTTCCTTTTGGCTACATGCCATTCATAGGCTGCCGGCTGGCATATGTGGGTGACCTTGGTGCTTTTTGTTCTGGGCAGAAAGAAAACTCCGTCTGGGAGCTCAGCGAGTATTGCAGCTGACCAGACCTGGAGGGTGGAGGGGGGCAGGGCGGGGCTGAGTGAGGTGGGGGGGTGGGGAGGTTTAACAGGGTCAGTTTTGGTGTATAGATTACAAAAGTGAAAGAGGAAACATGACGAGCTTGATGCTCGTTCCCAGAAACATGAGTCGCTGAGGCTTTCCTGTATGTCAGGGAAGTTTCCCAGGGAAGGGATGGCATGTGAGGCTATTGGTGACGACAAGGGTAATGGGTAAAGGGTCTTCAAAATGGCTCTTCTTTGTCATAGTAAAGTCACATAATGAAGGTAATATGAGTTGAATTCTTACAGCAACTCTGTGAAATCCTTTCTTTTAAAAAAAAGTCTACTTCACTTGCTCTTTGCGATTCCCAACCCCTCGAGGTAATACCGTTATGGTTAGTGCCAAAAAAAAAGCAGTGGGAAAACAACCTTTACCCGAGTGAACTTGTCTGTTCTTTGCATTAGCAGAGCTGAGGGACAGGACAGTACCTAGTTGTTTTCTGGGCAAGCTTGCTCCCTTGCAGTGTTAACTCTACTGACCTACAACTGCCCATGACTTGTGGTTTCCGAACATGTGATTCAGCTGTTTGTAGGACATTTCCTGTCTGCAAATTGGCTGCCACCTTTGCCTACAAATACAATCACTGCACTTTGCAGTAAAATCCTGCAAAGCGCTTTGAGACATTTTGATGATGTGATAAAGCGCTGTATCAAATGCAGGAATTATTATCAAAACACAATGGTGGTTGCAATGGGAGAGGAAGTGGCATGTTAGTGTGGAGTGAGACCAGTATAATGTGAACCTCCCCTTGTATGCCTCTGCTCTGATATGATTGTAGATGTTCATTAAAGCTAATCGCAAATTGACAGAGTTTCAGATTCAGCAGCAAAGAGCACATCAGTCAGTCTTTCCAAACATTTTCCGCCAGGTTTGAGAACAGAGGCTCTTGGAGGAAAGAATACACAGTGGTATAAGCTTCTCTGACCTCAATGGGAAGTGAATGGGTTCTTCTGTGGCAATTTTATTCAACTGTCCTAAAACATTGTACTTGGAACCATTGCAGCCTTTAAGATACCAGCTGTCCTGGTGTGTTTTTTATACCTGTACCTGGTACTGTTAAATAGAGGAGATGCAGAGTTTGCATTATCATTTGAATCTCAGTATGGATCACATTATACTGAGGTCCTGATGCCTGTTTCACTCGCACTTTGCGATCTGCAGTCTGTCGAGATATTAACTTTGTAAGTTAGCGGCACGTCGCCATGGTAACTTCGGCACAAAGAGGAACACATCAACGAAAAAAACCAATTGCTTTTAAACACTAGATTTATTTCAGAAATACTTGCATTCTAGTGTCCAGGGGGATTTAAGGTGCTGCTGATTGGGTGGGGGTAGAGACTGTTTACGTGTGTAATATGCTCCAGAAGACTCTTTTGTACAAGCAAGGAACCTGAACCTACAGTTAATGGTGCACACAGTTTACAAGCCTTAATTTATAAAGTGCGACTGGTCTTTGGTTACCTTTCATGAGTTTTACTCAGAAATTCTGTCCGACTGCCAATTATTTTTTATGCGTTGCTGTATTCCCTTTTGCTGTGCATCATTATTGGTTTGCTGTAAACGACTATTGAAGCTAAGAGCATTACCATTTTTAATAATAATCATTGTGTTTGATTTTTGGGTCTTTTGTGCTGAGAGGACATCTTGAAGTTCTTCCATGGGATTTACTTTCAAACACAGATTAGATCGTTTTCTTTTCGGAAATAACATTATGGGACATAGTACAATGTCCCACAGACAGCGATGAAGCGAATGAGAGGGCACGATTTGGCCTGGCTGTGATGCCAGCAGCTAGCAACTGCTGGCTCGAGCGCTGGTCATGGGCACTTTGTGGCAACAGAGGGTGATGTGTATCTCAGAGGAAGGAAGGAAAAGGAGGAGAAAATGGGTGGAAACAAAAGTCCTGTGGATTATAAATTGTTGCCATATCCTCATGTTAAATGCACGATAGAGTGAGGTTCCAGGATCCATATCAGGCGATTAAATATTTAGCCTAATTTAGCTTGAACTTCCTCCCCAAACCTTGATGGAATTGGCTATGCCATGCCATGTGTAATAAGAGTGGAAACCCTTGATCTAAGTGGCAGCATTGTCCTGAAGTGCGACCTTTATCCTTTGAATTGGTCTCAGGAGAGGAGGGGGATAGGGTTGTGGGGGGGGATGGGTGAGGGGGGTGGTCAAGAAACTTAAATTCATATCCATTTGCAAGTCGAGCGTCCAGATGGCATGAATCAGCTGTGCTCCCTTGTGAAGGCTGTGCATTCAGGTCTGCCCTTGCCTGTGCTGCGAACAGTTTGACAGCGATAGCAACTGACAAGTCTTGAACTACCAGACCCATGATGTTTTGCATGCGGGTTCCGTGCATTTCACTGCTTTCCACTTCTCAATATGAAGATGGAAGTTATTGGACGAGTTGGGAGGCTGCGCTACCACAAGTAGTAACAGCTGGCCAACGAAGGCCATTCCCTCCCTCAATTCCTCTCTATTCCCCCCCCACCCCCACCCCCTCCTCCCGCCTTGTGTTCTTGCACCTGTTTGAGAGGATTTGGTATATTCAGCGCCTGTCTTTTTTAAGGGCCGTGCTTTCAGTTGTTTCTTCTGAAATGCCTCTATGTTGTCCTTCCCACACACGAATCCATTCGCTATTGAATTTAGGCAACTAATCCCTCCCCGCCCCATTGCCCATCTCAAGTTATTTGTTTCTGTCCCATCGCTGCAAGAAGCAGGCTGCGAGCCTCTGCAGGGATTCCTCCCGGCAATTCCACTCGGGTCATTCGGCTTCTCGACCATCTCCCAATGACACTGTGCGTTGGAGGGGTTGTTTCTACTACCTGGTTCTTCTGAATTGGGGGAAGGTGCTGGCTCAAGCTAAACCAAGTGTTCGGGTGAACAGCCACTGCTCAATGAGCTCCCAGACAAAGGGCATTGGTTTGCCTTATTGACTAATCCAATGGATCTTTCAAAGATCATTTTGAGGTATAGTTATGGGATTAATTTAACTCTTGTAGCAGGTTATATGATTCGTCACTACGATCCCAATGGAACCTTTTTTTTTTGGTGGTTGGGGGCAGGGGGAAAGCTTTAAAATAAAGGGGTACTTGCTTGCTCAGCTCGCTGAAAGTTGTGCTTTTCCTCCGTGTGGAACCAGAATCCCAAACCGTGATTACTATTTGAAGCTGATCTGTCAATGACTCTTTTCGGATTTCATAGTGGTCGGTCAGCATTAACATGTTTGCGCACATTCAATATCTATTAGAATTTTGCCCTTTGGCTTTGGAAAAATCATTAGATGTTTTCCAGTTATGTTTGAAGCTGCTCTCTCTCTCTCTCTCTCTCTGCTTGTCGGTGTCACAGTTTTTTTTTCTCTTTCACTACCACTCTTTTTCATTATCTCTCTCGCACTCCTGTCTTCTCTTTCTCTCTCTCTCTCTCTCTCTCTCTCTCACTCTTTCTCTCTCAGAAAGCATCATTACTCATGCTGGCCTACAGCAACGTAACAGCTTGCCCTTGGGGATTAAGGATAAAATGGGGAGCACTGAAACGGAAAGCTGAGCGACAAATGCTATGACTTAAGGTCAGTGAATGGATTTTCAAGACGAGTTTAATGTTTTGAGACTTTAGAAGACAATCATAGTGTTAACAGCTTTTCATTGCTGAGGGGCAACCAGGAAATGTGTGTTTTTTAAAAAAATAATTTATATCCCGTAAATTAATTTTCATCACATCATTGGAATTAGATGCATTTCCCATTAATTGAACCACACATAATTTTTAGAGATTAAAACTGTGAATGTAAATATTTAGTCAGTGCACAGCAGGTCAGTATATCTAAAAGAGGACAGTTTAACGTTTGAGGTCTGACCCTGCTTTGGAGTGGTTTGGCTGTGGACATCCCTATGGAGGATTGAGGAGAGCAGGTGGGCTTATAGCTGCATAGATAATAGTATTACTGAAAGTAAATTATTAATGGTTTTGGTAACTATGCACTATACTTGTCTGCCTAGGACTGCCCTAACTGCTGGTGCTTTGCCTTGAGGGATTAAGGGCATGACTACATCTCTGTGTTTTTGCCTAGATTATCTGGCTTTGACGGAGGTGCCTCCCTGGTGCCAGTTCAGCCTCCAAAATGGCCCTGCTTGTCATCTTTTCCTCTCCCCACTCAGGAATTAAGGAATGTTTTTAGAAGTGCTGCTGATTTTATCGCTCTCAAAGGGGTGTAGCCAGAGCTGAGCAGTTCAAACTCATCGAGATACAAACCCAGACCTTTGTGATTCAAAGTTCATGGTGTTCACAAAGAACCTGTTACCCCATTTTCTTGTTCCCTAGTGCGCTGACCTGCAACTGAAACATGTGGAAGAATGATGATAATTGTATTTAGAAGTACTTAATTGTATTCAGTACAAGTGTTTGACTGTATTTAGACATCTAGAACATGCGGGATAGCTCCTGAGTGTTTGCAATTCTTGAACGGTGAGCAGGCTGTGTTTTTTTAAGCTGGTTAAACCTGATCTTAATTGGCGGTTTGCACCAGCTGTAATGAAGAAAAAGTGTTAATATAGTTCAGTGAAGGCACTCAGTGCTGGCGATCGATCCTTTCTTGTCCTGTCAAGAGACTTGTTGCCGCATTAGACTGGGACTTGGCTTTCCGGTCTCGGGTGGCTTCCAGTAAGTGTCTGGGCCTGGAAGGGCTGCAAATCTGCAAGGTTTTCCCATGGAGTTGCTGACGTCAATAATGTGGCTTCCTGCAGATGGGGGAGATCCCAAATCGTAGGTCTCTGTGGTGGGGGGGGGGGAAGGAAGCCAATCCTTAAATCCTTTGAGATATTGCATTGTGTGAAAGGCACTTTATAAATGCCAGTTGCTTCTGTCTTATGAGATAGATATTTAAAAATCTAAATGAGTCGTACATTTATATAAAGAGCCTCCCCTTCACACCCAGAGTTTCAGTTGTTCTACTTTTAATATACCTTGAGCCCGTGTCCTGCTTTGTGCCCATTTTATAATTGACTTATTTATGACTTTCCTTAGTTGTGGCTTTGTGATCTCACAGCTAAGGAATTCATTCAAGACCCTGGCAGTGGGATATTCCCATCACATTTATTGTGGATTTCTCTTCCTCCCCCGCTTTCCCTTGAGAACCCATTTCTATGTAGAATCCCCACCCACTTTTGTTACATGCAACTGGACTAAAATGCTGAATCCGAGTGTTCGAGGAAACGACTGGACACTTTTGGGAGTGGACCTTTCTCACTTTGTACCTTCCAGGCGAGGTTGTGGTATTTAAATTTTAAAAGTGTGGTCACTCAATCCAAGACTGTATGTGGGGCACTGCTGTGCCCAATTGGCTGCCACGTTTTGCCCAGAAAATGTACAGTACGTTCTGTGAATTGCATTGAGACATCTCAATGATATGATAAGATGATATCAATTACAAGGACTATTAATAATAAATACAGAAGTTGCTGGGAAGATGCATCAGGTCAGGCAGCATCTATATTATTATTATGTTTTGGCTTTGCGCCCATAACATGTTTTTTTGACTTGTCCCTGCAAATGGATTGGCACAGAAACTACGGTATGTGGGGTACTTTTTAACAACCAACAATGTGATGTGTCAAATGTTATCAGATGGGATTATGGGAGGTTGTGGTATTTAATAATCAGCCTTACATTTGATATAGTGCCTTTCACGTTGGGTAGATGTCTCAAATCATTTAGGCTTTTCGTTCCTTCCAATCAAAGAACAATTTTCAGAAAAACCCTGCTTTTCTTTGAATTCAGTTACTATTATACCTCAGCATCTCATTTCTACTTAAATCCTCAAATGGTTCATGTTAGAAGCTTAGAAATTTGGAGTGCTCTCTCTCTCTCTCTTTGGACAGGCTTTTTAAAATTAATCCTACATGCAATGGCAAAAGCTTTCACTATTTTTTGCAACCAAGTTAATCCTTTCCCCAGCTCACTACAGGTCAGGAGCTGTTTGTCTCGGAATCACACAACTTAGTTTCTGAGCTTTGTCATGTTTTGCTCGAGTTTAATCGTGCAGCAATTATTAAATTGCATCTATTATTTCTCCCCTGCCCCCAAAAAGCATTGTGAAATCTTGAGCAACAATGGCAAGAGCAGGCAGAAATGTCGGTGAGTTACCGTGTTCTGTTGAAACTTGCAGGAGATCTCCTGTATACTGTCACTGCTGCATGTAGCAGCACCCTACAGCCCTGGATATTTGCACGTTGAAGTGAAGTGTAATAATCCTGCCACAAATAGTCATTTGTTTCCCGAACTGGGCCTATTTTGTAACGCGTGGGTGTGCGCGCGTTGTAAGACAGGACCTGCCGGCCCAGTGGAATGTAATAATAATAATTATTATTATTAATGCATTTCATATAGCACCTTATCAAATCATTGAGGTGCTTCACAGAATAATAATAATAATCCTTGCATTTGATATAGTGCTTTTCACGTCGGGAGGACGTCCCAGAATATACTGTAAAGTGAATTGATTGAATTTGTGGGTGAAATGTTGGTGCAGGCAGCCACTGCTCACATCTGGGAACTCCATTTTTTGTAGATGCTGTTGGTGTTAACCTGTGTGTGTGTGTGCAGAATTCAGTACGTGTAGTATGTTTGGAATAGGGGAATGTGATGCAGAGTTTCAGTAATTGTACTGATGCCAGTGTAGAGCCAGACCCTGAAGTGGGTGGGGCAGATCGGAACAGATGTGGTGTAAGTGAGTTATTAATAATAATCATAATACTAACTTTCAACAGTGTCAAACATTCAGAACGTCTCAACAGCGGTTAGTTAGTTTCCGTAGAGTGATTTGTGTGTTTTGTATTGTGCAATTTGTATTCCGAAATGCTGTAGTGCGTTGAAGAGATTGTTGTGGGTTGGATGATCTTAGATATTACAATGATTACAAACTGGAATTGTGCTTTGGATGTGTAAACACTTGTGGAAACTCTAAAATGTCATGCCCTCTCTTGCCCTTTAGAACTGTCGACTCATCCGCTAAACTCGCATTGTTGGTCAAAGCTCAGCTGGCACAGTGTGGAGTTTTAAAGTGAAGTTAGTTTGCTATTGTGTGTGTGTGTCTCTCCCCGTGTGTGTGTGTGCACCCTATAGTAAGTGTAAACTGGAGAATGTTAGCTGTTAAACTGTTGTTTTCACTTTGTTTAGCACATAACATTTCACATTGTTACAATTCTATTTTTCATTGTATGGAAGCTTTTATACAAACCATTATTTACACTGTATGCACTGAGTACAAAAGTCAGTTGAATTGCTTTTCTTCCTTTAACCTGATCGGTTCCTCTTTGGAAGTGAATCAGGAGGGGTGTCTATTATTTGAAATGGTCTATTTTTGCTCCACTGCCTAATAGTGACCTGTACTTTCAGTTCTAGCTGAATGAGTCTTTTGCATACCCCCCCCATAAGAGCTCCGGGCTGGGGCTCGGCTCAGTTGCGCATTGTGGTTCCATATTGGAGTGTGGCCCAGACTCTTAACCGATCAGTCACACACGAAAGGTGGGATGTTGAATTTTTGTTTTGTCATTTGACTGTGGTTCACACAGCCTTGACCAGACACGGAGTGGAGAGCGAGAGACAGCCAGGCTCTTCCTCCCACAAGAGAGGCATGTTCTTGGGGAGATCTCCACATCATGTTTGGGAACAATTGGGAACAACAGATGTGAAAGTGGCTTCCCATCCCTTTGTCCAGGAAATGATGGATTTTGTTTGTCAGAAACTCTCTGAGATGATGGTAATTAACTATCTTCTGATTTGGATGGTGCACACTCTCTGTCACCTTGTCTCTCAATATTCTCCTCACAGTACTGATATTAATATAGCTAAAGTGGGGAAACTATTACACCAATGTAAATTTATTTTACAATAAATATTGCGTTATTTTACCCTGAAATCTTGTTAATTTTAAATTATGGAGAAATAGTACTTTGCAAATCCACTTGGAACAGAACATTGGTTTCAAAAGGGTATCACATGTGTGGGCATCATTTATAATTGCAGGTAACTAAATGTTCATTAGTCTCTCAAACACAAACCTACGCAAAGTGAAAACATTTTGGTTCATGGCCAGTTTCGATGTGTACCACAAATCCTGAGTATGAAACCAAATGTGTTTGTTTCCATGCTGCTTCCAGCCCTGTGGATTGAGCTCCACAGGGCAGATTGATCTGCTGTCCATCATAAATTATACCCAAAAGAAGCACTGTGTCTTAGCCTGGCTCAGTTAATTGCACTCGCGCTTCAGAGTCAGAGGGCTGTGCGTTCAAGTCACACACCAGGACTTTGTCTAGGCTGGCACTCCACTGCACTTCTGCGGGAGTATTGGAGGTGCTATCCTTCGAGATATGACTTTAAAACATGATCCCGACTGCCTGTTTAGGTGGATGTTAAAGATCCCACAGCACCACTCTGAAAGAGTTTTTCCCAGGTCAATGGTTTCCCCAATTTGAGAAAAAGTCATTCACTTTTCAAACAAAGGCTGTTTGTGGGATATTGCTGTGCCTAAATTGGCTGCTGTTTTTATCCACAAAATACAATCACTATGCCTCGCAGTGGATGCTGTGAAGTGTTTTGAGAGGTCTTTCCATCACGAAAGGTGCTGTGTCAAATGCAAGAATTATTGTTGCAACTTACTATAGAACTTTTAGGATTCCTGAATGACGTGGGATGTGGGCAAAGTCTAATTTTTGTGGCGTTGTTAAACAATGACATTTGGAGGCAAGAATTTAGAATATTCAGGCTGAATGCTACTTTTTTTTGCTTGAAGTGATTTTGTTTTAAACCATGGGATTTAAAAATGTACTGACTAGGGCCGGGAGCTTTGTGTGACTTTGCTTTTCCAGCCAACCTCACTTCTATTACTGAGCTTTTGGATGGTGTCTGGAATGAGCCATATGAGGCATCACCACATCATGGTAAAAAAAATCTCAAACCGCTTCACAAAATTAAAATGAACCATTCTCTCTGCTCCTGCAAAGGTCACCATAAAAACAGTATGATTGTACATTTGTATAACACCTTTCACGTTGGGAGGACATCTCAAAAGTGCTGCTCGTATTGAAAGGAGAGGAGCCTTAAATCAAATTTAATAAACACAACACATCCATCTCATTTTGAAAAGGAAATATTTAGATGAGTTGTCTGAGAAGACTGATGCAAAAACACTGTACTAATAAAATGTTGTTGATTCTGAGCTGCCCCGTATTTTAAAAAAATAATCCTTCCATTTGGTATGGCAGCTTGCCAAGGTGTACTCAACGAATCAAAGCACTTTGTGGGATTTTATTGTGAAGTGCAGTGACTGTGTATTTGAGGGGCGAATTCGCACTCTGCCTTGGTTCTGATTTTTTAAAATAAAATCAAGTCACAAAGGAACCTGATTGATTTGACTCTCTGTATTGTTCTCTGGCCTTGTTTGTGCAGCAGGAAGCATCTGTCTGCTGCAGTTACTTTCCCAAATGCAGATGCAAAACTGTAAGCGGATGGTTAACGTTTCTCCGTCATCTGACGGGTACAGTAAATGGGAACATTTCAGGAAGGACTGGGTGTCTCCTCCAGGTCCCAGCAACATCTGGCTTCCCCTGTTTGTAACGCACGTTTCTTCTCACACACGCACAAATTTGCTAATCCAAGATCTGCAACCTCAATGATAAAGAACAATGCAGATAAGAAAGAGAAGTCTTATTTCTGTCAAATATGTGTTGGTTTCCTTGTCAAAGTTTCTAAATACGACCACTGATGTTCTGCCTATTTAGCATGCAGCGGATCAAACATTTAGGAGTAAATTCTAATATTTTTTTCCAGACAACGGGAGCAAAATCAAGCTGGACAGAACAAAGACCAATGGTTGTTTAAGGCCTTAATTCCTACCTTTTTACACCGTGCAAATCCAAGTAGCCTCTTGCCGTTGGTGCATAAAATTAATATATATTATAATCCTTGCATTTGATATAACACCGTGTCACATCATTAAGACATCTCAGAGCGTCACAGGATATACTGTAAAGTGAATTGACTGTATTTTGTGGGCGACTGAATAATTTCTGTGTTCGCCTGCAAAATACACAATCATTGTACATCTTATGAAGCACTTTCAGATATGAAAAACAATATCAAATGAAATGATTATTGTTATGATCAGGCCTGTTGAATGAAAAGTTGCTCCACTTCACTGTAATCACCTGTGAACACTTTAGGATGTTTTAAAGTCTTTAACCTTGAAAAGATCCCAGGTACAGAGGTATAGGAAAAGGGAAGGTAAATGAGACTGAAAGGTCTTCTAATGAGGGACCTGGCACAGACACGATGGGCCAAATCGCTGCCTTTTGTGCCGTAAATCTCCATGGTGATAAGGTGCTGTAAAAATGCTACATTGCTTTCGTTCTAGCCGAGAGCTCTGTGCGATGGAATTGGTGAAGAGTGAAATTACTTAATAAGCTGCAAATTCCAAGTAATAACTGTATGTGCATATGGTGTTTTTGGGTAGGGGAGGTAGACTTCAAATCCCTTCCCCCACCTGCTCTCTTCTCTCCGCCCCCCGCAGCTCGAATTGAGTCTACTGTATTTGCAGGATTTTGTATTTTAACAAATGTACTTCAGTTTCTATTTCTTCCTGGTCAGAGTGGTGAACATAAGTCTAGTGAAGCTGTCAGAAACCTGGAAGTGCTGCTTGTCATCTCTATCGTATTTCACTAAACCGACAGCAAGAGTTTGTGCTGTCCTGGTGACTTGTAGTAAATCCTAAAATAACCCCTGAAATCATCATTTGAGTCTTTTTGGTTAAAACCAAAGAAACAGGTTTATTGGAATAAGCCTTGCATTTGAGATAGAGGCTTAACATGTTGTTGAGACATCTCAAAATGCTTCACAGGATACACCTTAAAGTGGATTAACTGTATTTTGTGGGCAAAACACAGCAGTCAATTGCGCACAACAGTGTTCCACAAACAGTCATGGAGTGAGTGACCAATTTTATTTTGGGGGAATGATGGCCAGGACACCGGGAGAAACTCCCTTTTCTTTTCGAATAGTACCATGAGATCTTTAATGACCACCCGAACAGGCATCTGAATCCTCGGTTTAAAGTCTCCTCTGAAGGACGGCTCAGGGCTGAATAATATTTTGAGCTCCACATCAGGTCTTTGAGCTCACAGTCCAGCCTGACATTCCCTTGGAGTGCTGGAGCAGTGCTGCATTGTTGGAGGTTCTGTCCTTGCAGGAGACAATACACCAAAGTAATGTCTGACTAATCAAGTGGACGTTAAAGATTTGATGACTCTATTGGAAGAGAGCGTTTATTTCTCCCGAGTCCTGGCTAACAATTCCAGGATGATCTTCTCATTCACTTTAGGGTGAGTTGTGTGATCTTGCTGTACAGGGAATGGTCCAGGGTAATGATTCCTCCCCAAAAACTAAATAAATAAATTTGGTCATTCAATCCAAGATCATTTATGAGACATTGCTGCGCGCAATTGGCTGCAGCATTTCACCAAGAAAATAGACAATCAATCCACATTACAATATATTCTGTAAAGCGCTTTGAGACGCCTTAACAATGTGATAAGGCGCTATATCAAATGCAAGGATTATTATTATTATAGTGGCTGGCTGCCACATTTGTCTACAAATACAGTAACTACAGTTGACAGCAATTGCCCATGAAATGCTTTGAGAAGTTTTAATGTTACCGCTCTATGTCAAAACCAAGGATGATGAATAATCATGGGTCTGTCTCTGGTGCCTCTCAAGAGGGAGAGAGGCCTCCAGAGAGGTGGGTTTGAAAGCAACATCTGTAACCCTAAAGGAAATCACTATCTAATCTGTGAATCTGTGGTGGAGTGAACGCAGGCATTGTGGATATGGAATGTGCCATTTTGCTGACATATTAAATAGCTGTGATATGTGAGCACACCATGCACTTGAGTCAGGCTTGTTTGGGAGTTGCTGTACTGTGTCCCATATTGTACTGCCCTCGGATCTTTAGTGTTCTGGCTGACAGTATTTCAGGTATTTTCCAGCAGATCTGTTCTTTGGTGTGACCGTTACACTAAACGTTCGGAGTCTTTAAATCAGTCTGTAGCCCAGTACGGCTAAAACTGGATCAGATTGTGCAGAATTGTATCTCAGCAACAACTAATTGCATTTATATAGTGCCTTTCATGTAGGGGGGAGCAAAACTGGTCGCTCATTCCATGGCTGTTTATGGGACATTGCTGTGCCAACTGGCTGCCAATTTCGCCTACAAAATCAATCCACTTTACAGTATATCCTGTGAAGTGATTAGAGACATCTCAATGATGTGATAAGGTGCTATATCAAATGCTAGGATTATTAATGTTATTATAAGGGGCTGGCGGGTTTGCATGGAGCTGGAGTCAGGATGGGTGGAGGGCAAGGGGGTGAAGGTGGGAAGATGCCTGAAGGCACGGTTGAAGAGGAAGGTTTTGCGACAGGCCATGAAGGAGGCAAGGGAGGCGGCGAGGCGAAGGGACTCCGCGATGGAGTTCCAGAGGCTGGGTGCAGAAAGATTGAAGGTCCGACCTCCGATGGAGAGAGACAGTGCCCGCCAAGTGGAGGGAGCGGACTGGCTATTTAGTGGGTCGCAGAGGTAGGGAGGAGCAAGAATATGGAGAACTTTAAATGTGAGGAAGAGGATCTTGAACTTGATCAAATATATATATTAAACAAAATTTTAATGGAACTATTTGAAAAGAGAAGGGAACTTCTCCCGGTGTCCTTGCCAACAATCCTTCAAGTAAAATTGATAATTCGCTTCATGGCTAATTGTGGGACATTGCTGGATGCAAATTTGGCTGCCAAGTTTCCTTATAAATCCACAATATCTAGAAACTGTGAAGCGCTGTAAGACATTCTTGATGTTCGAGGCACTATATCAAACACACGTATTATTAGGTATGGCATTTGATTTAAGCCTGTCCTATTCTGATCAAATTTTCAACGTGGTTTAAATCTGATCTCAAAACTGAGCAACGCCCTGGTGTAACCTACTTGATAACTTGTTATAAAGCCTCAATTGACTGCAGAGAAATATGTGAGGTAGGTTCATCACCCTTTCTGGGTTTGTTCTTTGTCAATCCAAATATTCTAATTTGAGCCAAAATTGAAGTTACTTCATGAGGTTTACTCCATTTACTTCATCCCCTGTGCTTTGCATTTGGCATGCCCTATTTGTTTTCTTACAGGATATCTTTAGATCCAGATGAGAATAGCTAACACTGGATCAATTGCACAGCTATTATGCAAGGCTTAGCTTGTTCCTTGAGTTCACATTGAGTGCGTTAAATTGACCGGTCAAAATTTCCAAGAGAAATTAATTCTCAGAAAGTATTATATTTCTAACAAGTGACCACAAAAATATGTACAGTTTATACTAAGTATGATGAGATCAATGGATGTGTGATTCGCAAGTAATACTGCACTGACTTACTGTGCGCTATTGTTGAAATGTTGTTTTCACTTAGTTAGTTAGCTGCTTTGCAAGATAACATAGTATTTACTTCATGATTTGAGTTCATCTGCTACTTCTGAGTAGTTTTCACAAACTCTGAGATTGCACGATTTGCCTACTTTCTGGCTATTAGCTTCATACTTTTGGGAGTTTTGTATTAACTCCTTTTTATACACAGTGCACGCAAGGTAACAGACCAAGGTTAATAGTTTTGTAGAAAATAGGAACATGACATGTGTTGACCCATTTTGTGTTTATTAATGCTTCCCACTATTTAGCTTCACTTCAAGTATTTAGATTTTTAAGAAAAACTTTACGTGGTAACAGACTGGCAACAGTGGGACTCTCAGGCAATATATAGCTTCCAAAGGAAGTTATTTGCTAGTTTGCCATATACAGTATATGTGTGGTTTTTGGCTGTCTGGTATGGGGTGCACATTCCCCTGCTCAGCAGTCACATATGTTTATCCGAGGTAAGATTTTAAAATAACTTTCCTTTCAAATGCTCAATAGAGCTATGTAGAGTGATAGTCCATGGAAACAGGCCATTTGGCCCAACAAGTCCGTGCTGGTGTCTATATACCACAACAACAAGATTCCATTTATAGAGCGCCTTTCAAGTTGGGAGGACGTCCCAAGGCACTGGACAGTTGGGTCAGGACCCGAGCAGGGGGAAATGGTCAGGGTGAGGGGAGGGAAGGGAGGGAGTGAGGAGGGGGTAGAGAGTCGAGAGGGGAGCTGAAGACACGGTCAAAGAGAAAGGTCTTGAGACCGGCCTTGAAGGAGGAAAGGGAGGAGGCAAGGCGAAGGCACTGGGGGATGGAGTTCCAGAGCCTAGGGGCGGCGGATGTGGAGCAGACCGGAGCCAGAGGAACGGAGGGTACGGGCAGGTAAGTAGGGGATAGTAGGTTGGAGAGGTAGGAGGGAGCAAGGCCGTGAATGGCCTTGTAGGTGAGGATGAGGATCTTGAAATCGATCCTCTGGGGATGGGAGCCAGTGGAGGCGAGCGAGGGTGGGAGTGATGTGAAAGCCTCCTATTCCTTTCTCCCTCATGAAGGCACCATGTTTCCTCTTAACTACATTGAAGCTTTTTGCTTCAACCGCAGGTTCCGGCAATGAGTTCCATATTCTCACCACCCTCTGTGTGAAGGACTTCCCCCTAGACTCCCTATTAGATCAACCACGTGAGGTATGTAAAGATCAAAAAAAAAAGGTTGTGGTAAAGTTCAGCATGTATTGTAAGCATTCCAAAATTAGTCACTCACTCCATGGCTGTTCGTGGGACATTATCATGTGTATATTGACTACAGCATTCTCCCACAGAACGCACAGTCGAATAAATCCTGTGAAGCGCTTTGAGATGTCTCTGACATGGTGAGATGCTTTATCAAATGCAAGTCTATTATTATTATCGTCGTCGGAAAGTAATGTTCAAGACTGGGGCATGCATGTTTCATTTTTATTGTTTCCCAAAAGAACATGTCAGGATAGTAACTTATCGGTCTGATCTTTCGTTTCGAAATTAAAGAAAGCCACGTCAAAATGTTTTTAAATGTCTTCAGTCAAATGGCGATGACTCACTCAACACGTTTCCAACTCATGCATTATGGACAGTGAGTCTCCTGTCTGTCTTGTGCCGCCTGTTACCAAGAAAACTGTCTCGGTCTGCGGGTGGGTGGTTGTGTACTCGCATTCCTCTGACCAACCAAGGTGAGCCACTCGCACAATTTTCTCTCTGCCACATTTAGTTGAGCATTTGTAAACAGGAAAAGCTTATGAGAGAAAATACGAGGCAACTTGAACACAATAATTTGTGTTGAATGTTTAATAATAATCCTTGCATTTGATACAGCACCTTATTACGTCTTCGGGACATCTCAAAGTGCTTCAGAGGATACAGTGTAAAGTGAATTCACTGTGTATCTTGTGGGCGAAAAAAGGATTTCTTGGTTTCTCCCCCTATTTTCCTCGATCTCTGAATCTGTGGAATGTGTCTGTGCTGGGAGGATCAGCCCTTCAGTACTTTGCTCAAGCACATTGTACTTTCTGTGCAAGACTTGTGGAGAGGTCTTTGGATCATAGTTATAGGGCAGCCGTTGCGTTGTAATGTTACCTGTGTTTACATCATCCCGTGGAATGCGGTGCTTCAGGCTGGCTCTGTTCTCCAATTGGCAGTAGAGCTAATGCGGAGGTTAATCAACGTTTGGAAAATCACGCAATGAAGTTCCTTGTAGGCAACTGGGCTTCATTAAACCCCATGAAACAACCTTCATTCTTGTGTCACTTTATCTCAAACCATCTCAAAGTGCCTTTGGTTTTTAAAGCACCTTATCTCCAAAGTGCCTTTTATTAGTATCAAGTGTAATGACTTTGTAGGTGAATTCAGTAGCCATTTTGTGCGCTGCAGGGTCCCCACAGATAGCTGCAAACTGAATGATCCAATTATTCTGGAGGGCTATTGGCCAGCACATTGGGAGAAACTTGCCCCTCTCTTCATATCATGTCCTAGGGTCCTGATAATGTCCACCTGAAGAACCGTCAGACAAAACCTCAAGTTAGCACCTCTCCCGCAAGGTGGTCCGGTCCCTCTGATAACCCAGCTCTTCTCCAACACTGCACTGGAGTGTCAGCCTGAAACTGAGCTCAGGTTCTGACTTGGAAGGACATGGTAACACTCTTGCCTCAGAGCTGGAAGATTGTGGTTAGTAGATGACTTGGGGAGATGGATGAGCATTACTGGTTAGGGCTACTGATGTTTTATTGGGAAGGAGAGAGGTCCATTATTTTTACAGTCTATCAACAATGCAAGTTGAGCTGCATTCTTAACATTGACTGAGCAACTCAGGGCTCTGTTTTTCAAAGAATGTAGAATATAATAATTGCCGATTCAAAGGTAGAAACATAGAGTGAAATAATCTCAACAATATTGCAATCCAGTGATTGATAACTGGGTTTGAGTGCTTTCCAAAAGTTGTACGTGCCCATCCCTTCCTTACAAATTGAGATTAGTGTTTTGTAAATGGGGTTTCTGTTTAAGTGCCTGATACCTGATGTGCCACTGTTCGTTTGTGAAGTAACAAACGGAAGATTAGCCAGCCAGTGCTCGCCTTGGCAATGGACTGCAGATTAACTTCTGGTACTATGGATGTTTTATTCCATTCAGTTGATGATGATCATGATGATAATTATAATACACCTTGCATTTGATGTAACGTCTTATCATGTCGTCCAGGACATCTCAGTGCTTCGCAGGAATTACAGTAATGTGTCCTGATTATGGAGTTGAAGTCAAAAATGAGACAGCCAATTTACTTTACCCATAGTAACATCCCACAAACAGCCAATTATTGTCTAGGGGTTTGATGAGCAGGACATGGGGAGAAACTTTGTTGCATAATAACTCAATCATTACAATGGATACACAAAGGCAATTATTTCCCTTTAATATTCAAAGTCCATTGCACTGCACGGTGACTTGTTGAGTAGAGCGGCTGCTGTAAATCTCCTCTGCGAGCTCTGCGTTGTAATTGTGCGGAGGTGAAGATCAGCAAATGATAGGTTTATTTTGGTTCCATCCTGGCTATTCATAGAATCAAAGTGAGAGATTAATTGCATGTTAAAAATGTTTGCCCTTCTTTTAATAAAGTTTCCACTTTCGCAGGTCTTAATTTTTCACATAACCACTCTATGTTTTTTTGAGGCTAGAGTGTTCCAGTTTAATTAAGAGACAGATTCTGCGGGTCTAATTTTGCACTGCAGGTATCGCCTGTACCTATGGTCAATACCCCCCGGCTAGGCACCTTGCTCCACTACTGTCAAGCGCAGTGCGATCCTTCCTGCGTGAGGGGTGCTATATAATAATAATAATCCTTGCATTTGATACAGTGCCTTATCATGTCTTTGGGATGTCCCAAAACGCTTCACAGAATATACTGTTAAGTGAATTGACTATATATTCTGTGGGCGAAACACAACAGCCAATTGCGCACAGCAGTGTCCCACAAAGAGTCATGAATTTTTCCTATTTTTTAAGAAAGGTAACAAAAGTGACCCAGGAAACTACAGACCAGTAAGTTTGACGGAAATTGTAGGTAAAATTATGGAGATTTTTAGTGAGGATAAAATCATGAAGCATCTGGACAGAATGATGGTCAATATGGGTTCATGAAGTGGAGGTCTTGCCAATCTAATTTACTGGTTTTCTTTGACGGTGTGATAAGGATAAGAATGCGGATGTTGTATACCTGGATTTCAGTAAGGCCTTTGATGCAGTTCCTCTTGAGAGACTGGTACCTGAAAGTACAGAAAGAGGGAATCAGTGGAGGTGTATTACAATGGATACGCAACTGGTTGATCGGAAGGTCTCAGAGGGCAGTGGTACTGGGAATGTCATCAGACTGGGAACATGTTAGAGGTGGAGTTCCACAAGGGTCTGTTTCGGGATCTCTTTTGTTTCGTATTTTTATAAATGATCTGGAACTAGGCGTCGCAAGCACAGTGGCTAAGTTTGCAGATGACACCAAGCTAACGAAGGTGGTAGATTGCGAAGCTCCATAAGATAGGTTACAGGAGAATTTGAATATAATAATAATAATCCTTGCATTTGATATAGTGCTTTTCACATCTTCTAGACATCTCAAAGTGCTTCACAGAATATACTGTAAGGTGAATTGACTGTACATTTGTGGGCAAAATGTGGCAGCCAATTGTGCACAGCAGTGTTCCTCAAACAGTCGTGGATTGAAGTGACCAATTTATTATTGTTTTTTTTCTTGAGGGATTATTATCAGGCATGTGGATTAAGTAAACGTGCCCTGCCGGGAATCAAACCCAGGTCTCTCGTTTGCGAGGCAAGTACTCTAGCCACTGAACTACAGGACTCCACATACTTGGGAATTGGGCAGGTTGGTGGCAGATGAAATTCAGTGTGCAAAATGTAAAGTACTTCACATGGGGGACAAAAACAATGTCTCTCTCAACAATACTCTGTGGCAGTGAGTAAAGCAAACTATTTGTTGGGATGTATCAAAAGATCAATAGCAAGCCGAAATAGTGGGGTAATCCTGCCACTGTATAATTCATTGGTGAGACCATACTCAAGAGTACTGTGTACAGTTCTGGTCGCTGCAGTACAAAAAGGATATTGGAGAAATTGAGAAGCTACAGAGAGGGCAACCAAAATAATTGAGGGAATGGAGGGACTAGACTATGAAGAACGACTAAGTAAATTGGACATATTCACGCTGGAAAAGAGAAGATCGAAGGATTGAATGATTGCTGTCTTTAAGATTCTAAAGGGGCTAAATGATATAGATCATGACAGGCTGTTTCAACTTGTCCAGAATAGTAAAACGAGAAGATATGGCCTGCAATTGAAAGGGGAGGGGTGGGGTGGTAAATTCAAACACTATTTCAGTGAGCGAATAGTGAACCTGTGGAACAGGCAACCTAGGGATATGGTTGAAGCAGGAACTGTTGATTCTTTCAAACACAGATTAGTTAGCTTTCTTTTAGGAAATAGCATTGTGGGATATAGTACATAGGTAGTTCGGGACATATGTGCATTCCAGAAAAGTGGAAAGTGAACTAGATGGACCTTGGTCTTGTTTCGTCTAGCATTTTTTATGTTAATTGAGCGACCATATTATTATTATTTTTGAAGGGATTATTACCCACAGAAAAGCAATTCACCAATTGACTCACAACCGGGTTCCTTCTTACTGCTAAGTAAAGAGGCCTGTTTATCTAAGGAAATTTGCCCAAAGTTTCGCCCTGACCGGGAATCCAACCTAGGTCCTCTCGTTTGCGAAGCAAGTGCTCTAATCACTAAGCTACAGTATAAATACAAGTTGTTGTTGTTATCTGGCTCTGGCAGCTCTGCAAGCACTGGAAGTGAACCCACAGGAGACTACGTTTGAAGCAAAGTCCTGCTGCAGTGAAGAGCTTGATAACAGCATTGCGCTCGGTTAGAATCGACTCTGGAAGATAATCTGTTTATGCTGTTAGTATTTAACAAAGAAGCTGGAGACATTGCTGGTTACAATTGCAAAAATCAGGAGGGGGAGAGATGATCAAACATACTGAACTTGTGATTTTAAGGACATTGAGATATCATCTGGAATGCAGCTGGTGTGGTTAAAAAATGTAGTGTTAGTATGACATTATGTGGGAGGTATTCTGTCAAACGTCTGGTGGTGGGGAGGTATTCTGTCAAACGTCTGGGGGTGGGGGGAATAGCTGACGAAAGGTGATGAGAACATGGGCTTTATCTACTTGGATGTTCTTTCTGAGAAAGATGATTTCTTGGGTGATTTTAATTGGGGGAAATCCACAATGGGTAAATTCTGCATATTGCGTCAAACTGTCTACATGTTCAGGTGGACGTTAAAGATCCTATCACACTATTTGAAAAGAGAAGGGAATTTTTCCTAATGTCCTGGCCAGCAGATAAAATTGGTCACTCATTTCGTGTTTGTGGAACATTGCTGTGTACAAATTGACTGCTACGTTTGTCTATAACTCTACAGCAAATACAGTAAATGCTGTGAAGCGCTTGAAATTTGCTCCTGATATGAAAGGCATTCTATCTAATGCAAAGAATATTTATTTATTCCACTGTTCCATTTGGTACTTTCAAATAGAAACATTTGTAAATGCAGTTTGAAGTGAGAAACAAAGTGTAGCAAATGAACTTTCAGTTTCATAGATTCCGAGCTGAGACTGATCAGAGAGATCTCTGGCTGCTATTCAGCATATGTGACGTGGGGGACGGATGATGGGGGTTGGTGTGCATGGTATTGGGCCGCAAAATTGGTTTGCGTTGTTCAGTGTTCTGTTGGCTTCGCAATCTGATTACCGGCCCTATTGTAAACAACGTGTCAGCCAACTGGGCCCACCAGGATATGCTCATATCCTCTCCCAGAAATAACAGTTTGTTTTCATTCAATGACTTAAAGACCTCTTTTGTCATCCTGCCAGCTGTGTTGGACAATATGTTCTAGCAGTGTGGGCCCTTTAGTGTGTGTGCGTGGGGGGGGGGGTTGTGGCTTTAATTTTAGCACCTTATGTACTGAGGTTCTTGTATATCATCAGTTGATTGTGGAAGCTTATTTCAGTCCTTTTATTCATCTAAACTTGTTTTTTTTTTTGCTTGCTTTCCACCAAAAAGGGAGTGGATTAAAGGCTTTCTTGCCCCACACTCTCCCAAACCTCTTTCCAGTCGAATGGAATGTGGATACTCACTGCTAAGGCTCTCGCATGATAATGACAACAACTTACCACAACAACTTACATTTATATAGTCACTTTCATGCCCGATTGTATCTTGGAGGTGTTGGGCGAGTTACCAGAAGCCAACCAGCCACAGGAATGAAAAAGGAACATAGCAGTAACATGAGGAGGCCATTCATCTGCTGGGCAAAAATTTCAAGATGTGGAATGCTGTGATTTAGAAAGTTGTCGAGGTGGAATCGATAGGGATGATTTAAAAGGTACTCAGGTGGTCAAGGGATTAAGTTATTTGGTGAAAGGGCGAGGCATCGGGATTAATAGATCTGGTGAGATCTTAATAAATCAGTGGAACAGGGTCAATGGGCTGAATGCCTCTTTCTGTTCCTATCTCCCTCCTGTGGTTGGGTAGTTTCTGCTACATGTACCTCATCCAGGTTATTTTCCATGTGAGCTTTGGCCATAAGTATTGACATTTCATTCGACTGGGAGTGGGGGTTGAAGGGGAGAGGCAGTTGGAGGGGCGAATGGATAGCAAAGCGCAATTCTGTCCTAAACCCATATTTGCACGTGGTCTTTGGATAATGATCAGGAACAGGAGTCCCGGTTGATTTTCTTTCTTCTCCCTCAACACAGGTGATGAGGCCTAATTTTAATGCAGCAAGTCGTGCCCTTTGCCTCCCTCTCTATCCCATCTTTAAATCCTGCCTAAAAACATACCTCTTTGACTACATGTACAGTTGCTTCCCCACTCCCTCACCCGGTGTCCAACACTGTCCTCATGAAGTGCTCTGAGATGTTATCCTTATGTGAATGGCCCTATACAAATGCAAGGTTTTGCTTGAATGCAATCAGCTAACACAGTGCCGACCTACAACCTTCCAGCCTGGATGGCTCAGTAACGTGATGCCTTTACGTCCCACTATTTTCTAAACTTGTATAACTTCTGTCGGCAATATCCGTTTTGGCAGGGTTCCGGTACAAACCAAAAGCCTCAGCAAAGGGATGCCTGCTTTTTTCAGTGTTTTGATTGCCAAATGTTTAAATATTAACTGCAACTGTGCCAGTTCTGCCTGGAAGATAAATAGGAATGCACAGAAAGCGTTGGACCATTTGCCCAACGATGCAAAGCGAATGGGGCTGAGGATGGTGAACGGTGTGGAATGTGTTTTGCCTTTGTGAAGTCCTTTTTTTTTGTGTGTGCGTTTTGGTTTCGTTAGGCTCTTTGTATGTTAAGTTCCCTTTTTTTGTTTGTTTCTACAGGCATCATTAGCCGTGACTGACGCACCAAAAGTATGAACATGGCCCCTCGGAAGAGAAGTACCCGGGGTCTTTCCTTCATCTTCTGCTGCTTTCGAGGGAGCGACCACCCAGAGATCACGTACCGGCTACGGAATGACAGCAATTTTGCCCTGCAGACCATGGAGCCAGCACTGCCCATGCCTCCAGCTGAGGAACTCGACATCATGTTCACTGAGCTGGTGGTAAGTGTGGAGTCTTAAAAGACCCCCCCCACACTGATTTATTAATAGTAATAATCATATTCCTTACATTTGATGTAGTGCCTCATCGCGTCATTGAGGTGTCTCGAAGCGTTTCACCAAATATACTGTAAAACGAATTGACTCTATTTTATGGGCAAGCAGTTCATCCTTTCCCCTGAGGGGTGCCTTAACATTGCCCTGGGCTGTTAACTTTGGATTTTATTAAATGTTCTGCAATCCTGAAACTGTGGGAAGGGAAGTATTATCCAGATGAGATGCTTTCCTCCACCAAGCTGGGTTGTTTCTGGCCCACAAAACATACAGTAAATTCACTTTATAGTATATTCTGTAAAGCACTTTGGGACGTCTCAAGGACGTGATCAGGTTCTATATCAAATGCAAGGATTAGGTGTTGTTCTGTTTTAACACGTCTTTCGTAAGCTACAGTCTGTCTGAGAAGCTATCCACAGCCACTTGAGGTTGAGAAGATTGTGGCCTGATTTGGCCGAACACGGAAACCTCCATGATTTTTGATTCGCAAGCTGAGTGAGCACAAGATCACTTGATCGGTCTTTGTATTTCCTGTCGTACCTTCTTGTTTAACAGTGCTTCACCGAGCGTGTATAAATGTAGTATTCTTATGTAAAAGTGAATTACCTAAAATTGCTGGGAGCTTTACAAGGTTGTAATACACCCTTGAGGTTCAAATTACATGCTGTGGGTGGTAGACTTGAATACCTTCCCAAATCATTTATTTATAGTCTCTCTCATTTTTTTAGCCGTTATTGCATTCAAATTTTCACATCGTGCTGATAAATGTTAAAGTCGAGTGTGTTTAGAACCAGATTCATATCATTGTTAACTGCACAGAACAGCCCTCATCTATCTGGGACCACCACACCCATTAGGGTTATGGTTGACAGAGTTCACAACCTTTCTACATCAACAAGCTTCATTCACGAACCAAAGCATTGGCAGTTGACCCTTGAACAGTGCCTTCAATTGTTGGGGACAGGCCTGCTTTGGCCTCCTCAGAGCAACTTCAACCCTACTTCCCCTCATCTTTCCTTCTTCACTGGCCCCCCTCAACCATCTTGAGGATATTTATTTAAGGACCAACATGCAGAGCATTCTCTTTTACTCTGTCAGGTCCTGGAAATAACTGGCAGTAACTTTCCTTACTGTCTCAATCGGACATCTTGAAGATGAATATTACGGTGCATTTTGTTTCTGACTGCAATGCCTTCAGCCACTATGCCCTTAACCTCTGGAACTCCCTACCTTCTTGGAGTCCTGTAGCTCAGTGGTTAGAGCACTCGCTTTGCAAGCGAGAGACCTGAGTTCAATTCCAGGCAGGGCGAAACCTTGGGCAAGTTTCCTTACTCCACACGCCTAATAATAATCCCTCCAAAAACAATAATAAATTGGTCATTTTCAATCTACGACTGTTTGTGGGACATTGCTGTGTGCAATTGGCTGCCACGTTCGCCCACAAATATACAGTCAATTCACTTTACAGTGTGTTCTGTGAAGCGCTTTGGGACGATCTCCCGACGTGAAAAGTGCTATATCAAATGCAAGAATTATTATTATTATTATCTGTCTTTAAATCCTACCTTAAAACCTACATCTTCGACCGCAACTATGGTCACCACCTTCCTTGGCATCCAACCCTGCCATTGTCTCACAGAATCCTGGGTGAAGAACGCTATATAAATGCAATATAAATACAATATAAATATTTTATTCTTTGTCATAATCTTGGAGATGCTGCCTGCTTTCTTTCAATTCACTATTTCAGTGCAATCAATTCCTGTATTACTCAACAGGAATGTTCAGTCACTTGCTGCAAGAAAAATCTTCCCCATTCTTTGAATTATTTGAGGCTCTCTCACACCTCCTCATTTCTTTCTGAACTGTGCAACTTTTCTCTCTCTTCTTTTGTTCCTCGAGTACATCTTTTCCATTGAGTCGATGAGCCTGAAGTGCGGTCCCTCGATGGTTCCCTGGATGTTGGGAGGTGTATTGATGTGTTGAGGCTGAGTGATATTCATTGAGGAACAGCACAACCACAACAGGCAAAATGTAACTTTCAATTCAAACCCACTAATACAATTTCCATTGGTTCTAACAGGACTGGTGCTTGTACCTTAGGAACAGCAGGAAGGCACTTCAGCCTGTTGAACCAGATTTTTTTTTCTCTCTGCCTTTGCTGCATTTCCCTAGTCACCCTTACTTCCTAAGTGTCTATCAACTTAGCTGTTCTTTCACGATACAGTTTTCAAGTTCATTTTTAGGGAGTTCAGTAACTCAATACTGAAGTGTATGTGCGGTGGGTTATAATGGAGATGGTCCCATACCTGCCTCGTTCACCTGCATAGTAGTTTCCCTTAAGACTAAGCTTGAGAATTTGCTACTTTTTTAAATTCCCTTCCTTTCCTGGAAACATGGACACGTGTTCTAGGGTGTGCTTTATGAAACGCCTTGTTGAAGTGGCCCGACTTTGTGTGTGAGCCTTCACAGTGAGCGCTAGCTGGCTGGGGACGTGCTCTATTTCTGGCCAGCTCCCTTTTCAAAAGCCAGCAGGTTACATCAACAACATTCAATCGACGACCATGCAAGCTGACAATTTCCATGGTCTGTATTGATGCCTGACGTTCAGCTCCGGGCCAATTTAACAGCAAAACAAAAAGTACACAAATATTGGCAAGCTTACCGGTTTCTCTTATTGTCTGCCGATCATTAGCTATCTGCTTATAGAGATTCATTGGAGCCTATCCTGTTGTGCTATTTTGGTGTATCAGAGAAGTGGCCGCGAGCCTATTGCACTAATTTGATGGTTCTGGTTAATTATGGAGATTGGGATAAATATTGTGAGCATGTTATTATGCACAGCTCTTGTGTTGTATCTAAATACATGCTTTTGTCTGTTTTTGCAAGCTGGGAACATATGGAATTGGTAGTTCTGATCCATTTATCTAATTGCTAAGCCTGCACTGTGTTTACACATCATCTGGGCATTGTATTCTTCTTCCTACACTTAAAAAAAATAAATGTGCAAAGCTGCTGTGGATGCTCGTCATTGGAAACTTCGAGACACTCGACTGTCTTGAATCAATTCAAATAATAGAGGCACACAGACAGATTTTACCTTGTTAAGCTATGGTGCTCTGTCTTTAAAAAGGAACTCTCGTAACAAGAATGGAAATCGTGTGGTTTTATTTCAAGTGGAGACAATAGAAATGTACATTTAAATAGCAGTTTTCATGCTGGGGACGGCCCAAGGCACTGGACAACCTAAGGTTTCCCATCTTTAAATGTCCACTTGAACAATGCAGCGCTGGGAGGGTGTTGCATTGTCAGAGGTCCGGTCCTTTGGATGATACATTACACCTTGGCTTAATGTCTCATCCAAAGGACTGCACCCCTGACAATACAACGCTCTCCCAGAGCTGCACTGGAGTGTCAGCCTAAACTTTGAGCTTGAATTACTGACAAAGAGCTTGGACCTACAACCCTCTGACTCAGGGGTGAGGATGCTTCCAACTGAGCCCAATGACATATATAATAATAATAATCCTTTCATTTGATATAGCGCTTTTCACGTCTCCTAGACGTCTCAAAGCGCTTCACAGAATAGGCTGTCAAGTGAATTGACTGTATATTTGTGGGTAAACCCGGCAGCCAATTGCGCACAGCAGTGTCACACAAACAGTCGTGGATTGAAAAGGACCAATTTATTACTGTTTTTTTTCAAGGGATTATTATCAGGCGTGTGAAGTAAGGAAACTTGCCTAAGGTTTTGCCCTGTTGGGAATCGAACTCAGGTCTCTCACTTGCAAGGCGTGTGTTTTAACCACTGAGCTCCAGGACTCCACATGGTGAATATTAATTGCAAAATCTCCAATAATAATAATAATAATAATCCTTGCATTTGATATAGCGCTTTTCACGTCGGGAGGACGTCCCAAAGCGCTTCACAGAATATACTGTAAAGTGAGTTGTCTTCACATTAAAAAAAATCCTCCAGGTTAAAGTAATATACAGACCACGGTTCCCAAAGAGACTGACCAGCATCGTTCTGTTTCCAAGGCTACCGATAAAAATATCATTTGTCGTGTTTGATCAATGAGGGAGTAGGGGGGGAGGCATGGGAACCAATTAGGGCTGGGTGGGGGGGGTGGGAGAGAGAGACAGAAACTATTAAAGGGCTCAAGCTTCAAGAACGCACATATTGTGGTTGTCCATTTCACGCCAGAATGTGATGAACCTGATTGGCGGCCCAGTCGGGTCTTCAGTTTGATTTTTTTTCCCCCATCAAAACTTTAAAAGAGAGGTTTCTCAAAAGAGATGTTTCCAGATAGACTTGAGGATAAGGCCATCAATCCCCAACAATCCCTTTAAGTAATCGCCAGCTTTTTCTTGGGCCAACAGAGTGGGTGGGAAGATCGCAACGCAGCATGTAACTGGGTTTGAGTGTGAATGTGGCTACTTCCAACCTTGCACCACCAACCCAGGAGACTGAAATAAACTGCTATGTGTTTTGGCAACTTGACTGTTGTGCGAAGCTGATGAGGAGAAATTAGATGTGAAAAGGGACTTTTGTTGTTGTTCTCAAAACAGTCTGTTGGTTTGGAGACTCGCGGGAAGCGGGGGAGGGCTCAGGAAGCTGGTGCCTCAGTCCCTTTTGCTGCTGTTGTACAAACAGATCTTCACTGTAGCTCAGTGTTTGCAGTTTGTTCAGGATTTTTGCAGCACATCTCCAGTAACGGCAGGGCTGCTTTATGGTTTAAAAGCCACCCCTCCATATACTATACAGCCCAACCAGTACTGCTCAATAGTGCTACAACAACTTGCATTTATATAGTGCCTTTCACTTGGGGTAGTGTCTCAGAGCGTTGAACTAGTGCTGATGCCAGTGAACTTCTTCCACTCTTTTCATTCGAAGTCTGATCTGAAAGGTTCACCAGCATTCGATAGCATTAAGACACTGCTGTCACTTAAAATGTGTGTCAGCAACAGGTGTCTGCTCAGTTGGTACTACTCTGGCCTCTGAGTCCTTAAGTTTTGTGTTCAAGCCCCATATCAGGACTTTGAACTGATATAGTTTAGGCTGACGTTCAAGATCCCATTGGCATGATTCGAAAAGAGAAGAGAGTTTTTCTCGATTTCTTGGCCAACAATCCTAGGGATCAATTTATTTTTCACTTCGTGGCTGTTTGTGGGATGTTGCTGTGTTCAAATTTGGCTGCCGCGTTTGCCTGCAAAACACAGTCACTACACTTTTCAGTAAATTCTGCAAAGCACATTGAGGCATCCTCCTGACGTAAAAGGCGCCAAATCAAATGCAAGGTCTATTAACACGACTTCTTGCATAAATATTCCAAAGTTTCCATTTTAATTCTTGAGTCTTTATACTGCCTTATTAAGGGTTCCTGTTTAGAAGTACTAGAAATCATCACCCCCTCCCATATTGTAGTTGTTGTATAGAACACAGCCCCAAATATTGGTTGTACAATGATAATGTAATAAGCTTTTGAGGTCGAAACGCTTGCAAAATGCAAATGGCATAAAACTGATGAGCGCTGGTATAAATGTGGAGCCACATTTTAAACGTTCTCCACATTTCCCAGGAAGAATCATGCAGAGCAGATGCGAAAGATGCACAAAATGCAGTGGTTTCACTATTGGAATCTCGTTTGAAGTTCAGGAACATTTACCGAAATAATGCGATCCTGATGCTCGCTTGCTGGCTGCTCACGTGAATCAACAAGGTTGTAGCTGCACAGTGTTCTTATAAATCCAGGGTATCGCACAATGAATAGATACCTGGCATGCAAAAAAAACAATTTAGGTCAGACATCAGGAAATATTTTGCACAGTGAATAATTAATAACAGGAATGGGTTACCAGCAAGGGTTGTAGTCAGGACACAACTTACTTAAGAAACTGGTTTGTTACGGGTGGCTGGTAAGGTGTGTTTTCAGTGAGTTCTTTGATAAGGTGAGATCTGTTGAGTGGGTGGGACCTTCAACCGAATCCCTCTTGTGAAGTGGTTCACTATGAAATACAAGAGCCAAGGCCTTGCGTCCCCTAAACCTCGGCTCTTGACAGCCTGTTCCTAAACTTCCGGGAACGGGTGAGCAAAGTGCATCCCTCATATTTTCAATAATGACTCGTCACAAACCTGCATTGCTCGGCTGGTGCTGCTAATTATGTGTTAAATCCCGAAGCTGCGGCAACAGCTAATTAAATCACACATCGCTGTTTCCCTTTACCTCCGGATTTTCACTTCAAGGTCATTCACTGCATGTTAATCATACAATTCATATGCATTACTGCTAGTCCACGGCTTTATAACCACGAGTCTTCCAAGAAGAGTTTAGCGGAAGCCAGAGCGGAACATCTCAAGATTACCATATGTGTGGAACTCCCATTGACTGTCAAATAGTATGTTTCTTGCTCAGAGCAGAATGGTGTTCTAATAGAGAATGCCATCAAAGTTCTTCTAATTGCATCAATGAAAGAAATAACCTGTAATTTCCCTTTCACAATCCATAAAGATTGCTTCTGTTCTCTCCGCTGCAGTCTAAATAGCTGCTTCAGGCAAGTTCTTTGAAAATGCTTTAGAAAGCACATCGATTCACGCATTACTTCAAATCAGATTATTTGTTCAATGCCAATACAATACTTGTGAAATTAATGATAATTGAATGGATAGGAATGCCTAATGCAATCAAAGGGGTGATTCATGTCCAGGATTTTGGTTTGTACCTGGGATTTAAGTATTCTGAGGTGCTATCCCGTGTGAAGGGAGCTATAATCCTAGTGACTAGCTGTGAAACACTTTGAGATACTCTCGTGCCTTTAGTTGTAACCAAACAAGGCAGCCAGGTTTGCGCACAGCAAAGTTTCCCAAACAACCATGATCATTTATTGTGGAGGGATTCTTGGAAACCGAGGGAAAAACTCATTAAGGTGCACCTGAACAAGCAGACGTGAACTTTGGTTTAATGTCTCTTCCTGACAAGGCAGCACTCCCCCAGCACTGCTCTGCTTCGCAATGGAGTGTCCAGCCTGAATTATGAACTCAAATTTTTCTACCTTTTTGGAGTTTTTGTTGAAAACCTCAACCACCTTCCTGGCATTTGATTTGAGCTTTCCATCACTGTGGTCGTGGGAGTCTTAATTTAACGTTGGGCATCAGGCCACAGATACTTGAAATTGGAATAGGTGTGAACATGGAGTCACCACCAGCAAGTCAGTGTTTAGCCAATGACTAAGCAATACGACTGCTTATACAATGCAGCCTCAAACTAAAATTGCTCAGATTTTCCAGTCACCACAGACATTAATGGGAAATAGAAATCACTGTCTGTAACAGTAATCCCTATACTGGTTCGCCTCTTAAGGTTTCCTGTTAAAATTGCTTTATTGCAATTCTCAGCAAAAGGTGAGATGCATTCTGTATTCCTGTGTGAAGAGAAATGCCTTCACAGCAAGGCAACGGGATCATCTTCTCAATATTCCCAGTCACTGTGTTTTTTTCCTTGTGTCTAATGGACGTTTGCTAAACGTGCTTTGCATTTTGTGCAGTGGAAACTGGATTTGAAACAGAATTGTAGCTCATTAGTTTATCAGATAGCTTGTCTTGCGAGTCTTTTGTCGAGCTCAAAGATTTTCAAAGGCAATTGGAGCATCCTTCATCTTTCAGAATGAGGACAGGGGAGAAAATGGACAGCAGAAAGGAAACTAACAAGTGAGGTTCAGAGGGGAAAAATTCCTTTGGCTCATTTGATTCAGATGGTGATATTGTATCTCTGAGTATGAATTGGGACTTTGTGTTCATAGTCTAGGCAATTGTATACCTAGATACAACTCCAGACTGGCAAAACCCTTATGTAACATTGCCCTCCCCCTGCTCCTGTAACATCATAAATTTGTATTTCTTATCCCCCCACTTCCAGCAGCTATAATTTTGATGACTTCTTACATGAATTATAAATTCAGAGTTAACATTTAAATTATAAGTCATTAACCCTTTAATTTCTAAAGGGGACTGAGGCATGCCACTTATAGAATAACCGGGAGACAATACATGGACTAAGATGGTACTTAACAATCCTAGGTTGCGTGTGGACACACTGAACAGGAGACGTGCAGTGAGGCTCCCCACAGAGTTGACCAGATGATGATGATTCATGTCTAATAAGTCGAGAAAACATTTGACTGGATGACAAAGAGGCTGAGTAGCAAGAATCGTCCCGTCTCTTCCTAGCTGCGTATCATTGCAAACTGATTTCCGTCACTCCAATTCTCTTCATTTCCACCCCCCCCCACCCCACTCAAAAACAAAATTACACCAAAGCAGCTGTTTGAGATCTATTGCCCATCTGCTCTGAGTTCTGTTGCTTTAATGCGTTTCTGTTTCCTGATGAGCGAAAAAAGTGATGACTGGCCTCAAGGATAAAAGTCTGCAGATTGACGGATCCTTTGAAGGAATTACAAAGTATCGAAATCTCTGTGATGGTTTTTCCTGGCAACAGGAGGAAAACCTGGTGGTGGGATATAACCAAGGAGGCCAAATCCCTATCGGAGAAGCCCATTCACCTTGAATTCTTTTGACATTTGAGTACAATGTCATTGTAGTAATAATAATAATAATCCTTGCAAAACACAAAATACTGCAGATGCTGGAAATCTGAAAACAAAAACAGAAGTCGCTGGGAACACACAGCAGGTCAGGCAGCGTCTATAGATAAAGGAAAGTGAGTCAACATTTCGGGTCCATGACCCTTCATCAGAACGGTTCATAATAATCCTTGCATTTGATATAGCGCCTTAACGTGTCTTTCAGGGGTCTCAAAGCGCTTCACAGAATATACTGTAAAGTGAATTGATTGTATATTTTGTGGGTGAAATGTATATTTTGGATATACATTCACAGCTTTAAACTGGACCTGCAGTGTTATTTCACAAATGTCGTAATGTGTTTGGCTTAGTTAATGCTTGTTCCCGCTGACTACCGAATAGTACTCTCTGCTTCAAGAACTGTGTCAGGCCGGGCATTTCCTGACCAGAATTGGTCATGTTTTATTAAACCATATGAATAAATAAATAAATAAATGAGCAAATAGCTCTTTCATCAGCAACGGACATCTAAACTGTGCTCGTCCTAGCCCCTCCTGCTGGCAAGTCATTCCGGCTTTAAGAAGCCCCCTTGAGATTGCGTGTGGATCCGCTGATCAGGAGACAGCGCTGACCCCCGCAGAGTTGACTAGATGACGATTCTTCTCCTTTATGTCAAGGAAATGTTTGACTGGACGACAGAGGAAGGGGAGAGATGGGGGGCGGTGGGTGGGGGGGGAGAAATAGGCTGATGAGAGCTTCCTAGACTTGACTGCTTGCTCGACCAGCTGCAGTTTATAGAATGGTTTTGAAGTATATTAAAAACAGCTATTTGCCAGGCAGAACAAATGCATTGAATAATTATTTACACGTGAAAACAATGAACTTTTTTTTTTGCTCCATCTGGTTTCCGTTTTACAGGAGACTCCTGCCCTTTTTTATGTGGCACAGCTAGCGCCGACTTGCTGTGGTCTTTAGTCGAGTTAACATTAAGAGTGTAGCGTCCTGTTTAACTGGCACACACCATCTGATTTCCTTTCAATTTTAAGTTCAGTGTCCGTTTCCGCTTCCAGGAGGTGATCGCAGAATCAAATTGGTGCAAATTGCAGGGAGCATAAATTCAGACTAGACAAGCAAGTGAGCTGTCAGTCAGTGTCTGGTGAAAGGACAGACCTCACACACGACAATATACGAGTGTCTGCTGAGTTGTAATTTGCAAATTGACTGAAGGTTTCTACCAGTCAACTAGTCACTCCATTAAATGTATGTTGCACTGAAAGTGGAAATGCATGTGTTGCATTTGTGCTCTTGAATAGGTGCTGTGGTGCATCAGTGCTCTGTTTAGTTTTAGGCTTGTTGTGCTGCAAAGTATCTTATCTCTTTGTATTATCCCTGTGGTCTGCAGACATCTTCATGATTGGATTCCTGTAGTTGTGACTGTAATGGATTCTGAAACTCATCTTAAAGATGTTTCTTCAAGAAGTGCTCAACACTCCCCACGACCTGCTGATTATTTATGCAGGCAGTATAATTGTGAATTGTTAATGCACTATTGTTGGCTACAGTGTAATCTGGGGTAATTTATTGAAATCAAACTTTTTCTTGATTTTGCAGTGCAATCGGAGTGAGGCTATAAAGCTTCACTTGGCTTCCGAGATTCTTTCTGATTATACTGTAAAATCAAGACACCATTAAAGCAGTGTTTAGACAGTCAGATGCTAGTTTTGTCACACTTGTGTTTATGGTTAACAGCGCAATTCAGATTGTAATGGTTATTTAGGGAATAATGAAAGGTTGCCATGAATGAAATATGCAGGTGACCTGAATTGCCATTATGAAATGAAGGAACTTGATTCTCATTTTGGTATAAGGTTCATTGGAGGCAAACTCTTCTCCTTGCTCACCTGCAGCTCTTGTCAGTAATGATTTGAAGTGGCACTTTTCCCCACATACAGTGATCTCCTGTTCTCATGCGTACCATTGCGGAGGAGTTGCCAGCAGATGCAAATCACCTGCTGACAGCGAGTCAACGTGTAAATGACTTGCACCACTTGTTGAGCGACTGGTCAGGGGCTGGTTACCTTGTCGGAGAATATGTGGGGTAAGATGTTGAACAGATGGATGGAAGAGATTGGGGGTAACCAAAACACATAATAAGGGGCATTTTATTTTCTAAAGCTAAGCTATATCCAGCCAGAATTTTGCATCCTTGATTTTCAATTTAGTACAGAGTAGTGTTGCCTTGAAATTCAAACATACCACACAATTGACTTCCAACACAAGCAGACCCAGGTAGGGTGAGTTGTACTGATGTCTGGTTGCTTGCTGGGTTAGGAACTACTTAGCGTAGTGAGCGATAATATTTCTGAGGGCATTGTTTAAGCCTTACAGCAATACAACAACTTGCAGCGCCCTTCACGTAATGTATTGTCTCAGAGTTCTTCACAATGACAGGATTGGACATCAAGCAAGGGAGAAGAGAGGTGAGAGGGGCTCCGATTGGAATTGTTGCCCAACAAACAAGCTGACTCGCATGTGTCCTTAATAATAATAATAATAATAATCCTTGCATTTGATATAGCGCTTTTCACGTCGAGAGGACGTCCCAAAGCGCTTCACAGAACACACTGCAAAGTGAATTGACTGTATATTTGTGGGCGAACGCGGCAGCCAATTGCGCACAGCAATGTCCCACAAACAGTCGTAGATTGAAAATGACCAATTTATTATTGTTTTTGTTTTTGGAGGGATTATTATTAGGCGTGTGGAGTAAGGAAACTTGCCCAAGGTTTCGCCCTGCCTGGAATTGAACTCAGGTCTCTCACTTGCAAAGCGAGTGCTCTAACCACTGAGCTACAGGACTCCTTGCATGCACTGCGAGGTACAGTATGCATCATTGACTTCAACAACCTTGCTGTCGACTGCCTTGCTTTTCAAGGACTGTTGTGGCATCTTGCCTGAGTGTAAACAGCTTGCTATAAAAATGGGGAGGAGGAAGAAATTTTCGATGGAAACTAAACATATTCCATGCGAATATGCACTCTCCCCCCCCCCCCAGAGGAACACGCTCTGCTTACATCAATCCGTAGTGTATTAGGCACAAACCACGGCTTGGGGACCCCGGAATATGTGTTAGGATATTGCTGCAGTTTAACCAGTTTGCCATTGAGAGCACTGTCCAGTAAGCTTCCCTGCTGCCTGTCCAGCTAGGGCCAACCTACCTGTTAAGGTGTTGGCTTTGCAGGGTTAACAGGAGCCCCTTTGCTACTTCAGTGCTGCTAACAATAAATTGAAAGCAAACCATCCTGAGAGCTTTGTTCCGCCTGCAAAGTCCTAATCTGCTTGTAGGCAGTATTTTAAATACAATGAAAACAGACATTGCTGTTCTCAGGTTATTCAAAGCCTGTTTCACTGAGAGTTCAGCTCGTTTTTATATCCCGAATGTCTTGTTCGATCAGCTGTCACTTGTCTGGCAGCCCATTCTGTCCTGCTCATCATCCATCAACTAGGCAGACATGCTGCCCTGTGTATGAGTCAACAAGCAGGAGTGAGGTGTTGTGACAGCAACTATGCCCTGAAACCAACAATGTCTGCTTAAATAATAATAATTCTTACATTTGGTACTGTGCCTTTCACATCAGGAGGATGTCCCAAAGTGCTTCACAGCATATATTGTAAAGTGTAGTGGCTGTTTATTTGTTGGCCAACAAGGCAGCCAATTTGAGGACAGAAATATCCCACAAACAGCCAGAGAGTGAGTGACCAATTTTATTTGGGGGATTGTTATAATAATAATAATAATAATAATAATCCTTGCATTTGATATAGCGCTTTTCACGTCAGGAGGACGTCCCAAAGCGCTTCACAGAACACACTGCAAAGTGAATTGACTGTATATTTGTGGGCGAACGCGGCAGCCAATTGCGCACAGCAATGTCCCACAAACAGTCGTAGATTGAAAATGACCAATTTAATTATTGTTTTTGGTTTTTTGGAGGGATTATTATTAGGCGTGTGGAGTAAGGAAACTTGCCCAAGGTTTCGCCCTGCCTGGAATTGAACTCAGGTCTCTCATTTGCAAAGCGAGTGCTCTAACCACTGAGCTACAGGACTCCACAACACCCGTTGTTGGCCCGAACACCAGAGAAACTCCCTTCTCTTTTTGAATAGTGCCCGGGAAGCCGAGTGAGGATGGGGAGTCATGGGTTCACAAAGTCTGGTCGGAAGAAGACATGAGCTGAAGAGTTCTAAATAATCTGCAACTTGTATAGAGAAGACCAACAAGCAGGGAGTTTGCATAATTTGGGTTCAAGAGTTTTGCATTGGGTCAGTGAGCCAAGTGCTAAAGGTTGAGGTCCATATCATCGGAAACATTTGTAGGCCTGAGATCATAGGGAAATGTTTTTCTTCCTTTCTGCTACTGAGATCATCCTCCTTCCTTCCTGTGAACCTGCAACAGATTTAGGGGCTTTGTTATGATGGTGTGAACAGCCAATTTTCACCATGTCAGACAATCATTCTTCACATTGTTGTCTGCTGCAGTGTAAATGCAGCTGATGTTTTTGTCAGCTGGGTATCTGACACACCCGGAAACCCATCACTGTACTTAAGAGAGAGTTAAAACCAATCTGAGAGTTCTCTCAATGCCACCGACACAGTGAAATTCCTGTGTCTGGAGTGGAATACACATCATGTGGAGTCCTGTAGCTCAGTGGTTAGAGCACTCGCTTTGCAAGTGAGAGACCTGAGTTCAATTCCAGGCAGGGCGAAACCTTGGGCAAGTTTCCTTACTCCACACGCCTAATAATAATCCCTCCAAAACCAAAAACAATAATTAAATTGGTCATTTTCAATCTACGACTGTTTGTGGGACATTGCTGTGCGCAATTGGCTGCCGCATTCGCCCACAAATATACAGTCAATTCACTTTACAGTGTGTTCTGTGAAGCGCTTTGGGACGTCCTCCCGACGTGAAAAGCGCTATATCAAATGCAAGGATTATTATATATTATTATTATTATCATCTCCTCGGATGGACACACCCTGCTTACCTAATTCTGCAGAGTATTAAGCACAAGAGCCAAGGCTTGTGAATCCCAGAGTGTATATGGGTGTGTGTGAGTAGGTACTGTTGGAGTTTAACCAGCTAAAACCACATACCCTGCAATGGAAAGCAACTAATGGCTGCTTGTCTCACTAGGACCACTTATCCAATAGGGCTTTGGCTTAACAGGAGCTGGTAAGGAAGAATCCTTTCCACAGTCTGACGTTTGACTTCCAAACTGCCCTGACAATTTCATTTTATAAAAACCTTGATTTTTATTCACTCAGTCTCCTTTTTATCTTCTCCCTCTTCCCTCCCACCACCTCCAACTCGGTGGAAAAAAGTTCCAAGTAGGTTTCTGGAATATGTCCTAGTATTTATTTTTTCCCCATTTTAACTCTTGGCAAGATCATCTTTTACGCCGTTTATGGCTGTGGAATATTAACTTCCCGTTTCAAGCACTGTGTGTTTTGATGTTTCCCGGGTGCTTGAAGCTAAGTGACTTTGAGAAGTTTGTGTGCTTTTTTTCAACCTTCTGTCAAGTCTGGCAGCACAATCGCTGATTAATATCCTGAGCTAATTTCCCATTTTTCAGCTTACAAGGGAGGATCTCTTAACGTTTGAACCTGGTGTATTAAACAGCAGGGTTTATTCCTAAATAAATCCATAGTCTCTCTTCTTTCCTCCCCCCTCCACCCCCATTCTTTTCCCTCCCCCACATACACATGTATTGCCCCAGGGCTGTTTTCTTAAATCCAGACTCTATTCTAGGCTATGACATCTGGCAAGCTTTAGAAACCTTGTGTACTTCTCCTGGCCCACATCCCAGACCTTGTCAACTCCCCCTGAGCTTAGCAGCCTTCTTCCCCCCCACTTCCCCCACCTTATCATCCTCACCCTTCCCAGCTCATCTCCCCCTCACACCTTTGCTTCCCCCTCCATTTTAGCTTACTCCCCCTCCCCACTCAACTGCCCACCGCTACGAGTCCCAGTGTACAGCAGCTCCCAGTAGAAACTGTTTAAGTAATATTATGGGCATTGTTACTCTGGCTGTCTAAACCTATTCCAACAATTGCTTCAGTGTACGCTGGTTTCTAAGCCGGTATGAAAGGTGAAGCCTGTGTGATAAGATAACCCTGTATGTTAACCCAATGTCTCCATCCAGTTCCCTTGCAAGTTTGTATATTAACATTCATTTCAATAACGGTTCATTCTTGACTATTCACTGTCTAATTGTTTGGAACAGCTGGGTGGATACTGACCTGAGAGTGCTGAATCTTGGCTGGTGTCAGACTTTGTTTTTTTCCTGTAATAAATGGTGATGCATCTACATGTTGGTTCCTTAGGAAAATGCTGATCGTATAACATGGTCTCTTATCTCTTATCTCAGGATGAACTTGACCTCAGTGAGAAGCACAGAGAAGCCATGTTTGCACTTCCTGCGGAAAAGAAATGGCAAATATACTGCAGCAAGAAAAAGGTAAGGCAAAAACGTAATCTGTTGTTTGTGGATCACCCTGACTCCCACCTATCCAGTGCTCGTTCCCTCCCTGGAAAATCCCCCCCCCCGCCAAAAAAACAGTAACTCACTGTCCCAGTTAATGAAAATGTCTCTGACGCACTGATATAGGAGGGATAGGAGAAAAGGAGACTGGATTAATTGCGGATGTGGAAGGGAGGATGAGAGAATGGTGAATGGTTGTTTTCTTTTGGAGTAGGGAGTAACCAAACACCTCGATATTAAATTACAAGGTTAACAGTTTTGAAATGAGTCAAATCCTTCCACTCTGATAAATTGCTCCAGAATACCTTTTTCATTTCCTCCAATGCAAAAACCAATTTTTTGAAACAAAAATAGCAGCTAACATTCGGTTTGCGTTACCTAACCGGATACAACTTGGTTTGGGGACAAGCAAAAAAAAACAGTCCTTTGTGGAATGAGATGGATTGAGATGTTGCAGTTACCATCTGCTGAAATGTTGCCCAAGTAACTTTGACCCATTTTGAACACTTCAGCAATGTTTTCTGCCTGTCAGGTTGTTTTATTCCCTTGTTCAAAGGCAGGGCAGAAGCTATTTCCAAAAACCGTTGAATTGCCCAGAACCACAGCAAAACTCTCACTACTTAGAAGGTGGGATATCTGAGAAATTATTTCTGTGGCATTAAAAATAAATAAATAATTTGGTCACTTAACCCACGACTGTTTGTGCGGCACTGCTGTGCACAATTGGCTGCCACATATTCCCCCCCCCACAAAATATACAGTCACCTCAAGGATTGACTATGAAACTCCCTCGTCGGCATCCCCAACTCTTCTCACCACAAGCTGCAGATCATCCAGAACTCTGCACCTCGTGTCGTCTCCCGCACCAGACTCCGTGATCCCATCACCCTCATCTTCACCCGGCTCCACTGGCTCCATCCTTCAGAGGATAGAATTCAAAATCCTCGTCCTCACCAAGCCCTCCACGGCCTTGCCCCCTCCTACATCTCTGACCTGCTGACCCTTATCAACCGCTCCCTATCAGCAAGCTCTGGCCTGCTCCATGTCTCCTGCCCTACCATCAGCGGCCGGGCTTTCAGCCTCTCTGCCCCACGCTCTGGAACTCCACCCCACAATCCTTTGCCTTGCTCCCGCCCTTGCCTTCTTCAAGGCACGACTCAAGATCCTCCTTTTCGACCGTGCCTTCAGCTGCCCTCCTACCTCCCTGCCCTCCCTCACCCCAACTCTGTCCTCCTCACGCTCGGGCCCTGATTCCTGACTGTTCAGGCCTTGGGACGTCTTCCCGACGTGAAAAGTGCTTTACAAATGTAATTTTGTTGTTGTCAATTCACTTTACAGTATATTCCGTGAAGCGCTTTGAGACGTTTCACCAACGTGATAAGGCACTATATCAAATGCAAGGGTTATTAATACATTGGTGGGGGGTAGATTGGATTTGTTTGTTGGTCCATCACTTCATGGCTGTTTGTGGGACTTTGTGGTGTGCAAATTGGCTACCGTATTAGTTTACAAAATACGGTCACTGCACTTTATAGTGTATCCTGTGAAGTGCTTTGAGGTGTCCTCCTGATGTGAAAGGCACTATATCAAATAAAGCAAGGTTTATTATGTATTTATTATGTACCTCCTGACTTTTCGCGGTTATAATGGGATTCCCCCTGGTGTTTCTATTTTTACAAGGCTCATGTGAGCCCCCAGCTTAGGGCTACACTTAGGCACAAGTGTATCTAATTTCCTGAGGGTTAAGGGTTTGTGCTTGTATAGACTGCAGCAGGACAAACTTCCTATGTTGATATTATACTCATCAAAGAGGGCTGTGCTCAATGTGCATTTAGAAGAAGGAACTTGCAGTCATGTAACAATTTATGTCAAAACTTCTCAAAGCACTTCACTCGTCATGATGATGATGATAATATTAATAATAATAATCCTTGCATTCGCCTTTTACGTCAGGTGGACGTTCCACACGCTTCACAGGATATATTATAAAGTGGATTGACTGTGTATTTTGTGGCCAAAACGTAGGCATGTGCCTCTTATCAAATACTTTGATAAATCCTTACCTAATTCCTCCTTGAATTTGCTTTGCTGACACAATCCTGTGGCAACTTTTAACCTGTGACTTGTGCTTTATCTCACTATAGGTTCTTAGTTCTCTGTTTTAATTCAAAATCTCTGCTTAATCCCGTTTAATCCCTGTGAATTGTATGGAGCGGTTTCCCAAAGGATTAGCTGCTCTTTGGAAACGTATTCTCGATCAGCGATTACTTAATGTCTGCCACTTGAACAGACAGCTTAAACCTTTATGCCGCCACAAAAAATACTTTTCATGAAATGGTAAACATGTAACATTTAAAAAAATATATACTGTGGTGCAGCAGCAGAGAGGACTGTCAGCTAAATGCCTTTCATCATTGTTTCACTTTAAAACATCTTTTCATTGCAAAGATTTTTTTTAAAGCGACCTGAAGTAGCACAAAACTTTAAGACCAGACGAGTCAACTGCTGTTTTTCTTCTCCCTTACTTCCTTTGATATTCATTGGCGACAGTGGTGCTGTGCAGTGTCCAGATTTTACAGGATACGAGCCTGCAGAAGAATGTATTTCCAAACCTCTTCCTAACCGCCAACATCCAGGTTCTTATTTATAGCCTTGACTTCACCATGTAATGATAGGGTGATGCCATGTTAGGAAGCAGTGTTAAGACTGCGGGACAAGTGTTTCCCACTGAGTTTTATGTCCTGCTTATTCCATTGTGTTGTATTCCTATTGGAAATCTTTTGTTTAATTTGCCTTTTATTCTCATCCTCCTAAACTATTTCTCAGTGTTTTTAAATACCCTGCTTAGTTTGTGTGAGAACCTTTTTTTGTAGAATCAAATCAATGAGTGGGATATCAATGGTAGACATGAGGTGCTATCTGTCGGCAATCCACAGTGGTCAGGGTTGCCTTGTGGGTCATTGTGTCCTCTGGATTTGAGAGAGGTTGATCTTGAACGCAAATGTCTGAACTCGGGGGGTCTAAAATACGTGACGTCCGAATTGATTCCTTAATTAAGAATCCCGGTTAGAATTCCTATCTACCTACCCAAGAACTGCGCTCTGAATGAAGGCAGATTGCATTGGATTTGAATTCACAAGTGGTGTGACTTGCTCCTCATTATTATAAGGAGTTGCTACCATGTTTCTTTATTAAGGAGACATCCTAGAAAATGATGGATATTACATCCGATTGTGTAGGATGCCATGTTCAGTAATGTTAACAATAATCCTTGCATTTGATATAGTGTGCTTCACATTGGGAGGATGTCTTGAAGCGCTTCAGATTTTTCTGTGAAGTTTAGTGACTGTACCTGTAAGCGAATTTGAGCTCAGCAATGTCCCGCAAACACCCAGGATGAATCGGCAGTTGACTGGAGAATCGCTTGTTAGGACACTGGGAGAAAACTTTGCTCTCTTTGCAAATAATGGTCTTAGTTTAACATTTCATTAGCTTGGATCATGAGCTCAAAGTCACCAACTTGAGACTTGAACTCACAACCTACTGACACAGAAGCGAGAATGGTACCAGCTGAGCAAGCTAACTCTTGTCGAGCTTGTTTCTGGTGACGTTAAAGGCAAGACTGCTCAGTTGATGTGTATCCTCGGCCTCACTGAACGCTGGATTCTGTACAGCCTGCTCCTCTCAGAAAACCCTGACCCATCATATTAAAGTGTAAAACATAGGAGAGAAGATGAGATCATAAGAGTTTTGCTTGCAGAAGGTCCTACATTTCATTTGATCTCCTCCTTCCAGAATGCCAACCATCCCATCTTCCCAGTGTCCTGATCTCCCCCCTTCCCTATAGCCCATTCTAACTGCTTATTGCCTGCTGTGTAAATAAATACTTCATGTTATCTGTTCTAAAATCACCCTTCACAACCCTGAACCCATGCCCTCATGTCCTATCATCTTAGTGAAAAGATATGCTCTGGGTTTGCCTTCTCTAACCTACCACAAAAATCAAGGGTATGAAATATCTGCTTTCTAACAATGACCATGTTTACCTCTCACACCCAGGTTTTCGCTGAGTCTGGTAAACCTCCAAATCTCTTTTCATAGTATCATGAATAAAGAGATTACTTTGCTTAATTACAAATGGATTAAAGCTTTCAGTGAGGTCAGGTTGGAGTCTTCGGAGGTATTACTGTTGGGGGAAAAAATACCACAGACAAAGTCCACAGCCCTGAAACTAATTTCTATGCAGAAATCTCCACGAGACTAACATTCCTGCGGAGGCTTAAATGTAATTACTTTTCACCAAACAAATGCCTGCCTCAGTCCAACCCCATTCTCCTCTTTAGTGGAACAGTTCACCAAAGCTTGTCCCTATACTTTGATTTCTTTAAATGTTCTCGATCTGCAATTTGTTCTTTTTTGTTTGCATTCCAACTTCAATTCAATTCCATCTTTAATTCAATTAGCTACCATGTTTCAACCACTAAATATATAGTCAATCCACTTTACAATGTATTCTGTGAAGCTCTTTGAGTTGTCTCACTAACGTGATAAGACACTATATCAAATGTCAGGATCTTTATTATTATTACTTATTATTAATAATTCCTGTGATCAAAACAGGGTTTCCATATTATTGCTTGGTGATTTGCCTTAAAAACTTGACCCTTCTCCGACAGCGATGAGGCTCCTTTTTACCCTTAGCTTGGCTGCATCTTTGCCCTTCACTTGCCTTATTCTCCGTGTCAAGACAAGAGAATTTAGTCTAAATTTTGGGAGGCAGAGAGAAAACTCTGAGGGAGTTCGCTACAAAAGTCGAATTTCTAAGTATCAGATGTTTCGAGCAAAGCATTCTTCAGCACGTTTCCAATGTTTTAGGGATTTTGACTCACATTTATTGAGAAATCTGTTATGAAATACAAGAACTGCATATTCAATCCAAGTCAAGGAATTTAAATGGTATTCTTCTGTCCTCCTGAGACGAGATGTGATCTCTTAAGCTCAGAGGCTGAAGCTCTGCTCCTGCAGCAGTGATGAGGAGCGAGGCTGTTGGTTTTCAGTTCTCACTTGCTGAGAATTCAGGGCTCATTGTATTTTTTTTGTCATGAACGGAGGTGGTTTTATGTTTGTGCACATTCCAGCCTGAGTTGGATTGGAGTGACATTCCAGAGCAAAATGGTAGGTGTGAAGTATTCTGTTTTTCAAGCAGGTTCTCTGTGTCAAGTCCTCGTGTGCCAAACCATAAGCATTGCCTGTTTTGAGCGGCTCCAATTCCAACTTCTGAACCCAACCCAAACCTCACTTGCTGAACAGAACATTGGTGCCACAGGGAGCAGTACACGTTATTCCAAAAACAAACCAGAACTACTCATGTTAAAAGAACACGCTATTCTATTTAAACTCAAGCTCTGTTACCTTGGGCCCCGTAGGTTAAGACCCTTGTTTAAACATAGTCACTTGTGTAAACTATACAACTGCATTGATGCGGTCTGTCTGCTTCTTATCCAAAAAGTAAGATTACTCACAAGTCTCATATGTAAATACAAGAATTGCATTAAACACTCACGGTCAAACTTATTCGAGATTGAATTTGTTCTAAATTGAACTTTGTCTGCAGCCAACCACTGCTGGGGTAATTCCAGTTTGCTTACTGATGACTAGCATAGACATAGTTAAACAGAGAACAGGGGTTTGGGGATGGTGGGGGGGAGAAGAACGTAGAGGCAGAGGCAGCATGCACTGCGGAGTTCTTTGTATTGCCTCCAAATCACTAAACTGTTGGTGTTAACCTGGTGCTCTATAACAACAGTAGTACTGCAGAAGGGAGCCCAACTTCCAAGGTTTAATTAAGATTCTCTTATCGTACTATGCAATTTTGATACCTCCGAGTGGGTTTATGAACAACAGCCATGTGCACTCACTCCACGGAGATCTTAATGGGATGATCTTAGCTACAACATTTTTTGTAATTCTGATTCTGATGGAATCACACAGCACTGAAATGGGCCATTTGGCCTAAGTAATCCGTTGTTTATTCTCCACATGAGCTTCCAACCCTGCTAATCTCCTCCACTGTTCACTTGTCCTTCATATAAGAGCGTTATCTAGAACTCTGCAGCTCGTATCCTCTCCCGAACCAGGCTCTGTGACCCCATCACATCCACCCTCGCCCAGCTCCACTGGCTCCCCATCCCTCAGAGGATCGAGTTCAAAATTCTCGTCCTCACCCAACCTACCTCACCGGCCTGCTGGCTCCTTATCAACCTGTTTACTCCCTCCACTCAGCAGGCTCTGGCCTGCTCCATGACCCCTGCCTGTCCCGTCCCACTGGGGTATCAGTGATCGGGCCCTCAGCTTCTCTGCCTCACCTTCTGGAACTCCATCTTGCATTCCCTTTGCCTCGCTCTCTCCCTTGCCTCCTTCAAGGCATGCCTCAAGACCCTCCTCTTCGGCCACCCTCTCTGTCCTCCACCCTCCCTGATCTCAACCCCCCACCACTCGTCCTAATCCCTGACTGTTCAGTGCCTTGGGGCGTCCTCCCAACCTGAAAAGTGCTTTACAAATGCAATTTTGCATTGTATTGTCCTTGCTCTTAAATACATTGATGCTTTAGCTTCAATCACACCTACTGGGAGCGAGTTTCACATTCTCTCCATCCTGTGTGAAGAAGTTCCTCCAACACACTCCCTATTAGATCTGCTAGTGCCTGGCTTATTCTTATATCTTTTTGTTATCGGCTCACCAACAAGTGGACACTCTTTTGTGTCCAGCTTATTGAACCCTTTTCTTAATTTTAACCTCTTTTTCAGGTCCACTCTCAATGCACTTCATTTCCAGTGAAAACCCTCTTATGAAACACTTAAACTCCTGGGGCAGATGGTGTGAAAGGACTTTTAAAATATGTAGCACATATCAGTATTTCACTTGAAAGTTTTATTTTATTAACGATTCATTCATATTTAATGAAGGAATTAATCTAGCCTCCCATGAACCTTTTGCTGCTTTGACTGGTAGAAGTGGGTTGGCGGGGAAATGTAGTGAAGCATCTAGCAGTCGGTCAATGAGCTGCTTGGGTTCTTGCCATTTCTAATGGGAGCTCCCTCGAGAGGTCATATACTGGATAAGGTTTGTTTGAACACTGCAGGCTCCACTTGCTCTTAGAAGAGCTGGCAAGATGTAAAGATTAACCAAAGACACAGTGGTTAGTGACTTTCAGCGATTCTGAGACATTTTTGATCTTATTTGCTTCCTAAGACCAGAACCATAAGGTGCTAGTTTCCCAGACTATTGTGACTGCATTTTCGGCGGCTGCCTTTTTCAAATGCACCCTGAATAGATATTTCTCAAATACGTTTACCATAGGGACTTATAGGCCTTCAATTCTTGGATACTTGTGGGGAATGTTTGAGGCTTGAAGGGGTGTGGGGATAGGGTGATGCAGTGGGACTGAATGAACAGCTTGTTCCTGGAGCCAGTGCAGACTCAAATGGACCAAATGACCTCCTTCCTCGCTGTAAATATCTATGGTTCGACGTTTCTGGATGGAATGAGGGCATTTATTCCTGTGTGTTTGTGATGGATGTTCTGGCCAGATGTGGTCCTATTTCACAGCTTTTGTTCTTTGTACTCATGTCCTTATTTGCTGTGAGCGTTGGGTGGTGTACAGATCTTGCCCTAGATAATCAACATGATTTGCTTATATTGGGTGCCTTTTTGTCACCTTCCAATCAACCTAAATAATAATAATCCTTACAATTGATACGCTTCGGGAGAACATCTCAAAGCGCTACACTGAGTGTACTGTACAGTGTGTATTTGGAGACTAACTATGCTGTTAAACATTCAGAATATGGGTGCAGGATTGTCTTGGAATTTCCTTCGACTAGCTCAACTACTATGTTTAGGGGGTTTCCTCGAGAAGTAAAGAAATTTTCCCTCATAACAGGGCCGGAAATAATAGGTTGCACGTTTGCTGGGGGTTTCCTCGAGAAGTAAAGAAATGTTCCCTCATAACAGGGCCGGAAATAATAGGTTGCACGTCTCCTTCTGGATTCTGATTTGATAATGTTGTGGTATTTTCTGAAAACCCCCAACGTTACTTATGTTGAGATGAATTGACCATGTTACCTTTCTCGAGTGTTTCACTCTGCTGTGTGTGTCCCTGCTAAACTGGCTGTTTTTCTACCATCTCATTATTGTTCCCACTTCAGAATGGCAGCGCTTTGAAGTGCAAGTAAGCGATTTGAACTCTCCTGTGTTCAAAAAGGTAATCAAATGGGGCTCCTGTGAAGAGGGAAGAGGTCTGTGTCTCTGTTGAGGAGCTTTAATCAGTGTTTGTGTGATGACCTTTAATTGTGGTGGTCGAAGTGCTTGCAAAGTATTTTTTTTGTTCTTTCCGTGACACTTAGGCAATCGTTGTTCATCGAGGAATCAGTGCCTCGAATCTTGGGTGGCTCGGTTCATACTCACATCCTAAAATTAGTACTGTGGTTTATTCTGTCGCACAGAGGAGGGAGTACAGTTCAGTCCATTCAGATATAATGCAGTATATCTGAATGATGACTTCGCAAATACAATGGTAATCCTTACGTAGTGCCTTTCACGTCAAGGGTGCTTCACGTGATTTACCTTGAAGTGCACTGACTGTGTACTTGTAGGCGATTGAGATAGCCAATTTGCCCTCCGCGTGAACGGCGCTATATTAATACAAGTTGCTGTTGTTGCACTCAGCAAAGTGAAGGAAGTCAGAGAGTGGGGGAAGAATAACTGTGCTGTGACATGTCCCATTGCAACACAGTCTCATTTTAAGGAGCCTGATTGCCATGTTATAACAAAGCTGGGGCTGTGTGTGGAATGACCTGTTCCAAGGAAGTGGTGGAGGTGGATTGTGGTGAGCACATGGACCAGCCTGTTTGTCTTTTCCAGTCCTGTACATTCCTTTGTTTAGTTCACGCTGTGTGTTCAGTATTGGGTTTATGTTTCCGCCTGTTTCTGAAAACTGAGCAAATGTTTTGGACACTTTCAAGCCAGATTGTCAGCCTAGGGAGGTCAGTGACTTCAGAAGTCAGAAAGTTATAGATTCAAGCCCCACGTCTAGACTTAGAGCCCATAAAGTCTCAGCCAACACTCCAGTGCAATGCTGGGGGTGTGCTGCATATTCGGAGGTGCCATCCTTCAGATAAGACTTTAAACTGGATGGATGTTAAAGTCCCCATTGCACTATATGGAATGAGAAGGGAGTTTCTCCTGCAATACCAGATGTAAGGATAATTATTATTGTTTTTCTCATGGTCTTCTTCGCTAGCGTTGTTCGGCTTCAATAGCTGCAGGAAAAAACAGTGGTGAATTTGTATCACTGTGGGTTTCCTTTGCTGCCACTTTCCAAAACCAAAGCAAAACGTGAACCAGCCAATAAAAAAGTAGCAAAAGAAGGAAATGAGTGGATCAGGATTTAATAGACAGCCTTTGTGTACACTGTCAACCAAATAATAATAAGCCATGTATTCGATATAGCGCCTTATCACATCGTTGAGACGTCTCAAAGCACTTTGTGGACTACATATATTATAGATTGACTGTATTTTGTGGGTGAAAATATACACTATATAATGGGAAAATATTTATAATGAGAGTGTATTTTAAAATATTTTATAAATAATAATGCACTTTTGCTGCAAAGTTCGTTGCCATTCCTGTGTGCTGTGCTGATGTGTGATATTTTTCTTTTTCAGGACCAAGAAGAGAATAAAGGAGCGACAAGCTGGCCGGAGTTTTACATCGATCAGCTGAATTCTATGGCAGCTGTGAGTGTCCTGTTGGCCTGGTAGTTTTGGTCAGTGCAGTCTGTGTGGCGCTGCTGCTCATCGTAGCCTGGACAGTGGGATTCAGGAATCACTGGAACTTGACTTTCAATAAATGAAGGAGGGGGAATTTTCTGCGATTCCACCAACAATGAAGCTTTTAGAAGATAGCTGCCCGCAATGCCCACACTTTAGTATTTAGAAGATTCAACACATTTTACTCCGAGCTTCTCATTGAGCAGCAATGCTGAGTGTAGCCAGTGCTTTAGAGGGAAGTACATTGAGTTGAAAGGTCAGGTTTTAAGATCAGAACTTTTTCTTCTGTGTGCTTTTGGATTTAATATCTGGTGAGGGGGAGAATTAGGTTGGGCCTTATTTGAGATATTATGTGCAGTTCTGAATGACCCATTATAGAAAGGACATCAGAAATGGGAAGAGGGTGCAGAGTATGTTCATACAGATAACAAGGGTGAGTGGGGTCATAGTAACAACAACTTGCATTTATATAGCGCATCTCACGCAGGGTATTGTCCTAGGGTGCTTTCACGTCTAGTAAGGACAGGCATGAAAATTTAGGCCTATTCTCACTGGAGCAGAGAAGATTAAGAGGGAATGTAATAGAGGTCTTCAAAATTCTAAAGGGGTTTGAGAGGATAAACAGAGAAAGATTTTTACCACTGGTTGTGCAATTGGTCAAAAGGGACAAGTTTATCATCCAAAGAAGTTCAGGGAGCGATTAGAACCCTTTTATTGGTGCAATGGGTTAGGGCGTGGAAAATGTTGCTACAAGTGGGTTTTTAAGCTAAAACCATAACAATTGAAAAGGAATGGGTTAAGAATTGGAAGGAACAATATAAAAGGATAGAGACAGAGAGGAGGGAATTGGGATTAGAGCACTGAATATAGCTCCAAAGGAAAATCTAACACCTGCCTCGATCTGCCTCCTATCCTGTATTGTTAGTGAGGCCATCATGAGAATGGCTTCACTAAGTGAGAAGAAGTTGGTTAAACGTGGGCCAAATACAGTGATCTGATCCATTTTCAAAATGTAAATGTGAAAGTGGAACAAGATGCTGTATCACTAACAAAGAGTTCAGTCTATAAATACAAATGGGAATGCTCAGGTTCAGCACTTCACAAATCTGCTTTCATTCTTCCAATTGCTCAAAGCTGCCCTAATACACGGTGGTTTATTGTTGAAACCACGCCTTGATACTATTAGTGTTAAGTGCTCAAGATCCTTTTCTTGTTCGGAAACTACATTATTTTAAGGGCTGCAAATTCTTTGTACGATTACTGCCACAGCCTTGAATAATTGGAATAATTTATCCTCAACACATCTGACAGATGTAAAAATTGCCTGAGTCACCCAAAATAATTTTGGGTGTCTATTGCTGAGTCCATGCTTGTGACTAAGCAATTGAAATGGATGGATTAAGAATTGGGAAATAATTGATTATTATTCATGTGTAAACTTGGACAGAGAGTGTGGGCGGGGTGGGGTGGGGGGGGCGTTGATTACTTCACTATAGAGACCAGCCAGAGTGTGGCCCTAGGTGTCCATCAGAGGCCACTGTATAATAATCAGAAACATGACCCAGGTGCACTCTTTCCCCCATCCCTTACTTGCCCCCCCCATAATGGAGAAACAGGGAGATAGCTTGTTCATGAGAAACGTTCTTGTGGTGACATTGTAAGGTTGAAACTAGGGCGATGTTGCAGTGATTAGCCTGGAGGGGAGAGAGAAGACCAATGCCAATGTAATAACACACAAGCTTTTCTGTCCACACAATCTCAGCTCAAATGTTGTTGGCTTTTCACACTTTGGGAAAAGTACAAGTCTTCCAGGAGTAGTTATGTTAACACCCAAGCTCGTACTCCAGTCGAGAGGATTCCTTTAGACTGAGGGGAATGAACTCGGGTGGTAACAGAACTACCCCTGTTAGTTCATCAGCAGAATAATCCAGTATGCTCCAGTGGAAGCTGTGCGATTTGCATTGGAAACTGGATTCCGTTTGACACAATTGAATTTGACTGCTACTGGTGAGGTACAGACAAGCCTTTAGGGTAGAGTGTGTTCTGCACTCTTGCAGTGACAGCTGTCAAATTTCATTGCCAATTCGTGAACGACTGCATTAGCAGCACCCTAGCGGATTCATGTTTTTAGTCTTGCATTTTGTGTGTGTAAGGGAGCAGGGGGTGAAAGGGGGGGTAAATGGATGCTTTTACATTTTGGTTTCTAATGAGTAGGCATGTATGTGAAGCGTTGTTTTCCTCTCTCCCCCACCCCCTCTGAATGCCACTGAGGTTTACTCCACGGAAGCTTGAGGCCCTCAGGACCTCATCCAAGTGTCCATTTATTATGTGCGAGTCTGGACAGCGCATGCAAGTCCAAGTGGAGGTCTATTCCATTGTAGAGCCTGTTCTGCAAATTCCATCATAGTCCACTTATAATGATCAGGAACACTGTCCCTTTGCACTTTTTTTCTCTCCCCACCGTTTGCTTGCATAAGCACTGAAGCCATTTATAGCATCTCATCGCCCCTCACTGCCACCATCACCCTATGTTGAACCTGTGACCATCTGATCTGCATGGATTACTGCCGTCCTGTTACAGGGCACTTGTTTACAACCCTCGTTTGTATATAAGGCAGATGTCCTGTGGACCTGCTGTTGATTTCTGGGTTATCGGTCACTACTGATGTCACTTCCTGCGTGTTGTATGCTGCGCGCAGGAAGCCACACTGACATCACTTGCGTTGGCTATAATTGATCCTGTGCTAAATTGGAGCACCTGAAAACTGGGTGGCCTATATTTCACATGTGAAATGGAGATTTCTCATGGGAAATGAAGATCAGCCTGCTGAATATGTGTCTTGCTAAATTGGAACAGATATTGAGGAATGAAGTGAGGATAACAGTGAGGATAAAATAACCTATATAGCTCAGTTATATTGAATGTATTGTGGCATATGTTTGTTTCATTCTGACTTTCACATCCTGCAAATCTAAGTGTAAGAGATGTGGATGAATATATTTTTGTTTTCCCATTTTAGAGGAAATCTCTCTTGGCTTTGGAGAAAGAAGATGAGGAAGAAAGAAATAAGACTATTGAGAGTTTGAAGACAGCACTAAGAACACAACCTATGAGGCAATCTATCTCTTTGTTCATTTTATGTCAACTGTCCCACCGAGAAGACACTCAGTTTCAGAGTTAGAGTCAACTGCAAACGGCTTTTGGGGCTTAAAATTGCTTTCTCAACTTCTTTTGTGCAATAGGATTTAAAAGGTTTTATGTAAGATTCTGATTTCATTTATTACAATCTGGTGAGTCTGCTTCATAAGGTGTGAAAAACGTATTAATCAGCATCTTCCTGTCAGCTCTGAAGATTTTTTTGTCTTGGTCAGCTTGGTGTCTGATACATGCGGAAACCCATCACCATTCTTAAGAGTTTCCAAACCCAACTGAGAGTTCCATGCATATCTCCTACATATGGAAGTTCCTGGAATGGAATGCAAACTCTCTCCCTGGAGGGATGCACCTGCTTACCTAATTCTACTGTATTGGGTGCAGGTTGGCAAGAGCCAAGGCTTGGGGACCACAGTGTGCACTGGTAATTGCTGGTGTCTAAGTAGCATAGATTGCTACTGAAAGCACTGTTTGGCAAGCTTCCCACTGCTTGTCCAGATAGGACCATCCGACCCGTTAGGACTTTTGCTTGCAGGGTTGCTTAGCCACCTAACAGACATATTGTGAGTTTTGTCAAATAGTGCAGTGAAGAAGTCACTTAAAATTGATTATATCACTCACCTCGGACGTACTTGAAATAGTCTCGGAACATACTTGCTTGATTGTTTCAAATGAGCAGGGAATTGCGATTAGATTAGAGTAGTTGATTCCATTGGAAAATCTAGCATCAGCTAGAATGATTTCCTGATGTGCTGTTCTTTCTCTGATGCCATGAATTATTCGACTCTCTTCTCATTAACTGCTGTTCATTCCACAGGTTTGTCACGAGATTCATTGACTTGGATGGGTTAACGTGCATTCTGAATTTTTTGACAAGTATGGACTATGAGACCTCAGAATCTCGAATACATACCTCTCTTATAGGCTGCATTAAAGCATTAATGAACAACTCTCAGGGCAGGGCTCACGTCTTGGCTCATGTCGAGAGCATCAACGTAATAGCTCAGAGTCTGACCACGGAAAACGTAAAGACTAAAGTTGCGGTATTGGAAATTTTGGGGGCCGTGTGTTTGGTGCCTGGGGGTCACAAGAAGGTTCTGGAAGCAATGCTGCACTATCAGAAATACGCGAGTGAAAGGACACGCTTCCAGGTATGGTGCACTCAGTCACAGCATTGTGCAAGTGTGAACAGTGTTGCCAAATGGCTTTAAACAAATGCAAAATTGAACTCCGTCCCACAGTCCCTTCGCCTCTCCCACTCTCTTGCCTCCTTCAAGGTTCGTCTCAAGATCTTCCTCTTTGAACGCACCTCCAGTCACCCTCCCTGCCCATCACCCCTCCTGATTCCAACCCCCAGCTCGAGCCAAATCCTTGACTGTCCAGGGTCTTGGTGCGTCCTCCCGACGTGAAAGGCGCTATACAAATGTAATTTGTTGTTGTTGTAACTCTTGGGCTGGGAGTATTGGCTTGTGGGTAAATATTGCTGCTGGGTGGGGACTATTCTGGAAAAGTTGCCCCACTTCACTTCTCAGCACTACTCTGACTTGAGCCTTCCTACACAACAACTTATTTTTGTATCCTTATTTTGATTAATTTGCCCCACTAATAAAACGCAAACAAAATAAAACTTGGCAGCCTTGCAACTCCCTTGGGTTCCTTGTCCTTGAAAACCTCAATCTATTTAATGCTGTCTCTTGCTTCTTTGTTGTCAAGTCTCTGATCCAATGAAAATAATTGCTTTCTACTTACCATTTTAACCTCTAGACTACCAACAGCCCCAGGGACAGAACTGTTTTTCAGGTTATGGGCTTCACTACCCTACCTGTGATGCAAAGACAAAGGCTAATGTTACAACAATGAACCTACACAAATGTCAGAATTAGCCTTAATACATTAATATTCCCCCGTAAGCCCCCAAATGCTGAACGATTTAAAATAATTCTTAAATCGTCTGGTTTCTTCTTGATGTCGGATCAAGAGTAACTACAGAAAAAAAATCTTAGGTTTTGAAAAGTGGTTTCAGATGAGAATAGAGTTAAAGTTGAAGGAGGAGAAAGGCTCAAGTGCCAACTACAGGGCAAAGCTATTACAATTCGGTCATCTGCGTCTAATATCTACATCAAGTTAAAAGGGAACGTGAAAAAATGGCCGACTTTCTACCTCCAACCTGTGGAACTCCATCCCGGAGTCCCTTTGCCTCGTCCGAAACTGTGCTACATCAATGCAAGTTGTTTTCGCTGTTCTTGCAATTTTCCGGACTGGTGACGCGCTGTCTTTGACACTTTTCTGTTTAATTACTATTTGGTCCTTTTTTTTCCCCCTCTTGTCAGACACTAGTCAATGACCTGGACAAAAGCACAGGACGATACAAAGATGAAGTGAACCTTAAAACTGCCGTGATGTCCTTTATTAACGCTGTCCTAAGTCAAGGGTCAGGAGAGGTAGGAAATCCATCAACAGTTCCACCATATGTTCCGCTTGAGATTGTATATATTTAGCCCCCAGAGGGAGGTTGTGTTACAGCTACATTTATCTTGTTTTATAGGAAAGTCTTGATTTCCGAGTACATCTCAGATACGAGTTTTTGATGTTAGGAATTCAACCTGTTATTGACAAATTACGTGAACATGAAAATGCAACTTTAGACCGGTGAGTAGAGATGGTGCACATCTGGTTTGATTTATTGAGGACCTTCTCAATGTGTCATTTTTATACCGAACCCTGTTTTTAATGGCTTTTTTTAGGCATTTAGATTTCTTTGAGATGCTGAGGAATGAGGATGAAGTGGAGCTGGCCAAGAGGTTTGATATGGTGAGTAGCTCAGCACCTACTCTGTGATTGCACCATCTCTGAATATAGAAAAAGGTTCCAAGTGCATTGTGTTATCTCACTGGGCATAGACCCTGCCTCCACGACATATTCTGACCCAACTGCTCTGGCTGATCCGTTTGCTTAACTAACACCGGCCTGCTTCATATCTCTACAGGGCTTTCAGCCGTTCTCCCCCACCCTCCCACTTCCTCTCTCTCTTTCTCTCTGGAACTGCATCTCAGACCCTCTGCCTTGCTCTCTCCCCACTGTCTTAAGACCCAACTTTCTGACGGCACTCAGTCACAGCTCCCCCCACCACCCGCCCTGACCGCATCCCCAGCACTTTTGAGATGTCTTCCAACCTGATCGGCACTATCTAGTTGTTGTTGGGTAATGTGCGTCTCTTACTCTAGGTCCATATTGACACGAGAAGTGCCACCCAGGTGTTTGAACTGGTCAGGAAGAAAATCAGCCACACCGAGGCCTACCCGCACTTTATGTCCGTCCTTCACCACTGTCTCCAGATGCCTTGTGAGTACAGTGCTCTTGCTTAGGCCCATGTTTGTTGACCTGAACTAGAAGATAAGAGCATCACATATCAGTCCAGATAGAGAATATCACTTGCAATTTTCGACATTAGATTTGAATTTGGTTTGACTCCTTTTTGGGGGGAAAAAAACCCAACAATGTTGGATTTCATGTATAACATCAGCAGTGGAGAGTCAGTTAGATGATACCAAGATGAAAGATTATGGTTGCGTGTAGAGCTGTGGAAAGCTAGGCTTTTCTTGCCAGCGGGTTGTGAGTGGGGAGGAGGGGAATCTAATGAAGGTTTTCAAACCCATGAATGATTTTGCTTATTTGAATCGAAGACTGTCAGACTGTGGATTTCCCAATGACACAGAACGCATCCACACGACTGGTGATGTACAGTTTTGGCGTAACCAGTCCATTTGGATTGTGGAGCAAGCTGAGAGTGCTGGTTATTTGCGCCTTCTCGACATCAGTTCACTTTAAACCTCGCGATTGTTGTTCTTCTATTCCAGATAAACGAAGTGGGAACACTGTCCAGTATTGGTTACTCTTGGACCGAATAGTGCAGCAGATAGTTTTACAGAACGATAAGGGGCAAGATCCCGACGTGGCCCCATTGGAAAACTTTGATGTGAAGAAAGTGGTTCGAATGTAAGACATGGGGCGTTTTTCTAATGATTAGCCACCCCACCCAAGAATAACACACACTTTTCTTATAACCTGAAACCCTATGTGAAGCACAGATTAAACCAACTTGTTTTATTTTTTTTAATTCAATAATAAACAGGTTGGTTAATGAAAACGAAGTCAAACGGTGGAAGGAGCAAGCGGAAAAAACGAGAAAAGGTGAGACCGCAGTTTTACTAGTTGCTGAAATTGATAGTGTTTCTAATTTTGCTGCACTTCTAAATAGCTGAGTATTTTCATGCTCTATTTAGTAAAGGGTTCATTCAGCAAGTCTGAGGAACTAATATGAAGCTGGAAGCGCTCTGGGCTCAATTTTGCGAGGTTTCTTAATGTGATTATCTAATTTCCGATTGGGCACTCCTGGCAACTGGAGGAGGGTCCAAGGCCAAGGGACCTTCACCCAAAACACATCCAGTTGACCAACATTCCTGCCACAAACTTAATCTCTGAATTAAGAAATCGCATTGAGAAACATCAAAAAAATCAATTAAAAAAACGAACAGTAATCGGGGGTTGATGTGAGAGTCCAGGCCTTGGCTGGCTGGTCCGAGATCTCACTGCTCAGTGTCTGGTTCACAGAACACACTGAGCTCCAGCAAAGCTGGAGAAGAAAGAACGCGAATGCGAGGCCAAGACCCAGGAGAAGGAGGAGATGATGCAGACGCTGAACAAGATGAAAGAAAAACTGGAAAAGGAAACTCAGGAGCACAAAGCAGCCAAGAAGCAATCGGCGGATCTGATGATCCAGATCCAGGATTTAAGCATTGTATGTATTCAGGGGATAGATGGGTGCATGTCATTAATTACCACATTCTCAGTTAATGCTTCAGTTCGTTTTAACGTCTTTCAAACGACTCGACTGTCATCAGGGAAGACATGCCATTATTTTGAATTCATTAAGCTTTTGTAAAAAAAACAAAAAAAGCGTTGCCGTTTTAAATGAAGCGCAGTCGTTTCCGCGTGATAATGGCGTGTTCTGTTTTTTTCGGACGATCGTTTAATAATCGCTGTCTGGTTTTTAACAAAAAAAAGAGTGTGTGTGTGTCTTTTGTGAATGGAATGGCACCGTCTTGTAAATAATGCCGTGTCCTTTACCAAACATCTTTCTCCTCTCTAGAGAGCAGCCTATTCCGGAGGTCCAGGCGGCCCGCCTCCCCCCCCAGGAGCCCCCGGCGGTCCCATTCCACCGCCCCCACTTCTCTCAGGAGGGATTCCTCCACCCCCTCTCCCTCCCCCTCTGTTTTGTGGTATCCCTCCCCCGCCTCCCCCGCCTGGCGGCCCCCCACCCCCTCCTGGCCCACCCCCCCTCGGGGGGATGCCCCCTCCTCCGGGAGGCCCCATGGGATCGGGGCAGAAAAGGAAAAATATCCCACAACCAGCAAATCCTGTCAAATCCTTCAACTGGGCCAAGTTACCTGAGGTTAGTGATAAAATGGTTACACACATCCCTGGAAGCAATCAATAATAATAATTATCCTTGCATTCGATATATATTATATATATATGTTATATTCAATATATGTATAGTCACATTGTTGAGATGCCTCAAAGCGCTTCACAGAATGTATTGTGAAGTGCATTGACTGTGTATTTTGTGGGCGAAATGCGGCGGCCGATTGCGCACAGCAGTGTTCCGCAAACAGTTGTGGATTGAGTGACCAAATTATAATTTTGGGGGGATAACAATGATTAGATAACATTTGGGTTTGTGCTCTTTAGGAGCTGGTGTTGAGCTATTTGATTGCTGTTGACTGTAATTCAGTCCCTTTTCTTACTTCTGTTTTAACAAAGTAGAAGTAACTGTCGCTTTCAGTAATCTATTGACAATTTTCCCAATATTGTATTGTCAGGTGTGCAGTGGCAGAATTCTGGCTGTACCAACAGATTTGGAATCAGCTGCACGTTAAAAAGCTGTGTTCAGTTCATCTGCTCAGTTTCAGCGGCTTTGAACGTAAATATGTAATAATTCTAGCATTTGTTATAGCGTCTTTCACGTTGGGAGGACGTCTGAAAGTGTTTATGTAGATTTACACAGAATATCTTACACTGGTCTTATACTTACATCTTATACAGACTCCCCAGCATGGGGGAACAGCCTATTCATGCTAACCTTATCGAATCCTTTTATAATTCACTGCAAAGTGTAGTGTCAAAACTGCGTATTTGTTTAATGTGTGCTTTACACAGCATGATAGTGAACCTCTTCTTGTTTTTACAGAACAAACTCGTGGAGACAATCTGGGAAGAAATTGACGACACCAAGGTTTTTAAAGTGCTCGACTTGGAGGAGATTGAGAAGACGTTCTCTGCTTACCAAAGGCAGCAGGTAACAGAAATTGGAGAATAAATTGAAAAAACCGGCAGCTCACGGGCAGCTCGCTCAGCATCTAGAAGAGGGAGCCGGGTTGATATTTTACATGTCCAATACATTTTAAGTTTCCCCTGCTGTGACTTGTATGGAGTTCCCCATTATGATGCTTCTCCGCACAGATTGAATTTCTGAGTGAGAGGTCCAGTGTGAGTTTCCACTAAGCACGATAGTTCAGAAGTGACGGTCATGTTATTGTGTGTATTCGTAGATGTGGCCATTGTGCAGTACATTTTCAGTTTGCTAAATATCATAACAGCGTTATGTAACTCTGCCAACGCTGAGGGTAAAGTCGACAGATCAGTGCACTCGCTTAATTCACTTATTGTAGTCCTGCGTTTGAGCTATTTTCTTTCGCTTTGGATTTGAAAACAAAACCAACTGATTTTGCTTGAATTACTTGTTTAAAAAATAAATCACACAATGCATCGATGCTGCGGAAATTTGAAATGGCTTTTTTTAATGTTAAAACCCATGATTTGCATGTCTTTGCCTGTTGCATCATTTACTGTAATATGGTCACTACTCGATTGTTCAGATATCTAAATTCTTTAACCCCTTCACCAGCACAAACTGTTTACAAGGCTCAGGGCAGCATTGGTTTGAGTTTCAGATTTGCATTTCTCTGTTCCCTTCCCTTAACGTCACTTCCTGGGTCACTCAATTGGTTAGCACCAGACTTGGAATCAGGAATATTATGAGTTTGCATCCCATTCTGTCCTTCACCCTTTCCACATTAGTGGAACATGCACCATGTCTCTTATGGGGTTGAGCAGGCTCTGAAGACAAGTTAGGGCTCTTTAGCCTTGAAAGAAGATATCTTGGACCAGACCTCATAGAGGTGTATAACATTTTCAATGAGATTGGAAAAGTAACCCAAACCAATACTGTAGAATGCATCAAGACAGTAGAACAAGAGTTGCAAAGGGCAATCACAGGACAGACACCAGGATTTTTTTCTTTATCTTAAGGCAAGGGTGGTTGAGGGCAGAACATTGGACTCATTTAAAAGACGGCTTGATGCTGTAATGGGTTTTCTGAAGGATGAAATCAGACGGGCCAAAGGGTCTTCTTCATCCATAGCAAAATTACCTTGTGATACAACTACCCAAATCAGGCATTTCTCAGTAAACCAAGGCAAATGCAGTACTTGACCGGTTGCCTGGATCCTCGGTGAGGTTAAAAGGAATAGACATGTCTCTATGTGACCATAAACCAAAGCTTCAACAAGCAGGGTATCCATGACCATACTGCATGCTACCCAATGTACTAACACCATTAAAATTGTACATCAGTTTGCGGTTGAAAGCATTTTGATTTTATGTAATCCATTGAAAAATAAGATCTTTAAACTGCTCACCTAAATACAAAAATAAATGGATTCTAAACTAAACTTGACTGCAACTGAGAGAGAAATGCAACATTCGACCACGGTACTCCCAAGAGTTAAACCCTCTCTAAAATGTATGCCACACCTTGGCTTCTGAGTCACTGACCTGGTGAATGGGTTAACGTTTGCAGATGACATTCTCGCTAGTTACTCCTGCATGTCCAATTGCATTTTCTTTTTGATGATGCCTTGCCTGTATAATCGTGCTCTGTTTGCCATTTTATTTTCCTTCTTGCAACGATTGCTGAACTGCAGTTTTTATTGCTATTAACTGTTGCTACCGTTATCCTCCTTGCCTTCGGCCTGCGTTTAGGACTTCTTTCTGAACAATCATACCAAGCAGGTAAGCTTGTGCTTAGTTTTGATGAACTGGAGGTAAAGTGCAAGGGAAGGTTATTAATAAACACATGTTCTTATGCCAATGTGTCAACATAGTTTAGGTGTCAGCCTGCCTAAGTCGGTAGCACTCTTGCCTCTGAGTTAGAAGGTTGTGGGTTTAAGCACCACCTTGGGACTTTGAGCTCACAGTCAAGGGTGACACAGTAATGTAGCACTGAAGGAAATGCAGTCCTTCATATAAGATATGCCAGACAGGTGGACGTTAAAGATCCCACTATTCAAAAACAGCTGGGAGTTTATCCTATTGTCATGGCCAACAATCCTTCATGGCTGTGCATGGGACATTGCTATGTGCCATTCGACTGCCAAGTTCGCCTCTAAATACAGTCTTCGCACTTTACAAAACCTTTGCGAAGTTCTTTGAGATATTCTCGACATCGTAGGTATAATCAAACACAAGGCCTGTTATAATTTTGTTAGTGTGTTTAATAGTAGTCAAGATGTCCAATGTTGGATTAACAAATAATCAATTATCGGCTTGTATGGATGCAAATGGGACAGAGGANTTTTTGTTCTCATTGAAAATGTATGGCAAAGAGGAGGTCATTTGACCAACAGTGTCTCTGTTGGTACTAGCTCCCTGCTGGATCTACTTTAATCCCATTGCCCTGCTCATTCCAATACCAGTACCAGTCTTTATCAAATTCCCTTTTAAATGCAGTTACAGACCCCAACGCCCTTCAACAGCAAACTGTGGTAAGATATTCCACATTCTCTGTGTTACAAAACAATCATAATTCTTCTGAATCCCTCTTTATTCTCCCATCTCAAATTAAACCATGAAAATGAAGTGCAATCTTTCAAGTAATTTTGTTTGAGATGAATTGCAAATTACTTTATCCAACGGTGGCATAAAAAAATGGCATATAGCACATACTCGTTTTATTTCTTTAGAACTAACTAAAGGGGGGAGGGTGGAGCTTTATTTTGCTTAATTTCTAAATTCGACCCTTGAAATTTGAATGCCTAATGCATGAACATCTGTATGATGCTGAATGTAAAGCTTTGGCTGAATGCCCATTCATCATAAATATCAATAACAACCAGCCTTTAACAGCAACAACCAATTGAATTTATATAGCACTTTTCACACATTTAAGTCCCCTTTTAGTGAAATATTAAGGGCGTTAAACTTGGTGTCATATTCAGGGTTTTAACCTGGTTTGTAAAGAAAATTGGATTGCGGCCCCTGCAATACTTCAATGTCAGTTTTGCAATACAAATTTATATTTACATGGTGCGTTTCACACTGAGAGGACATCCCAAGGCACTTAACAGCCCTGGCTCAGCAGGACAATTTTAGGCATTACTGCTGCTTTTGTTGCCCAGGTTTGGATTGTACAGAAAAAGCTATGAGCAGCAGATAAAACGTCTGGAGTGATTCATGTGCCTACGTAGTATTTTGAGCAAAAAGGAAGCTTAATAATAATAATGATAATAACAATCTCACTTTCTATTCCAGTTTAGATTTGGGTGTACTTTGCATTGACAGTCCCCACGTTCCCTCTGCCAGCTTACATTTGTCGTTGTTAATTTCAAGTTTCAGAATTTTGGCAAATAAACCAAAGAGTTTTGAGAATTTGTTTTTTATGGTTAAAAAATTAACATTAATTGTAGTCACTTACGTGAATCCTTTAGCCATAATGGTGCTGAGGGTGAGGTGTGCAAACACTAAATGTCCTGGTTGATGCTCAGTTGTGTCTTGTATTCATAAGTCTTTTATAGTCTGGTTCATTATTTTTAACCCTTTTGAACGTTCACCTGTTGAGTACGTTATTGAAAATCTAAATGCCCTTGAGGTTGAATTGAATAATGTTTGAACGTTTCTTTAATAGTTTTGCATATAAAGCCCTTCGCAGTGTTGTAAGTTATGGGTGAGGGAGCAGTAATTGGGACAAATAATCCTCAGATACCCAGAAGCTTTTTTCAGTTGTGCTTTTTCATCTTTCAGAACATCATGTTGTGACTTTCAACTGAGGGTTAAGGGAATATAGAAATAGCAAGCTGGCCGCAAATGGTTTAAAAGCTGTTTTTTATCGCAGAATTACAGAATCGTAAATTATTAAATTGATGTCTGTCACTAATACTGGTTCCAGGTTCCACTGTCAGTCACAAACCACATCTCAGTGTATTACTAGGTTTGCTGCTTGTTGCCTTCATTGATCTGGCAATCTCTTGCGTGTGGGTGCATTTCAGTAATTAAACACTATTATCGGACGGCATGCTGGAGCTCTTTACTGGAATAGACTCCAGTGATTTGTGGGTTGTTTTTCTGGCAAAAAGTGAATAGCGCTTCCAGAGCTAAAGTAATTAAAATCATACTTGAGAGAGAGTCCCACGGAAATCTCATGCTGCTAATAGAGAGATTTCTTTTTAACGTGTCTGCATTTCTCTGTTAGGCTGTGCAGAGCCTAGTAATCTGGCGCTTGCACTTTTCCGATATGGATTTGCCTTGTTTAACCGCTGGTCCCCTGTCGCTCTATTTATGTCGCAGAAAGAGACGGAAGCAAATGAAGACACATTAAATTCCACCAAAAAGGTCAAGGAGCTATCCGTAATCGATGGAAGAAGAGCCCAGAATTGCAATATTCTTCTCTCAAGGTAAATACTCGATGTTAAATGTTCAAATGTTGAATATATTCCTGTCTCTTTCCCCCCCCCCCCCTCCCCTGCTCCTCCTTGGGTCGATGAGAGTTAACTGGCAACTGAACTTGTGATCTTTTGATTTGTACAGCCTCGTACTTCACTTCCGTTACACACAACGCCATCAATAGTAATAATAATCCTTGCATTTGATATGGTGTCTTATCACATCATTGATGTCTGGTAGAGTTTCATAGAATATATAGTAAAGTGGATTAATTGTGTATTTTGAGGGTGAAACTGAGCTTTACGCATCACTGGAGTTTTTTGCTTTAGGGCCTTTGTTTTTAGAGGATTATATGTAAATTAATAATAATAATCCTTTCATTTGATACAGAGCCTTATCGCGCTTCAGTGCCCCTCACTGCGAAGTGTAATGATAGATAATTTTGTAGGCAAACGTGGCAGCTAATTTGTGTGCAGCAATGTGCCATAAGCAGCCATGAACCTGCAGTGATATTGAGTCCATGTCTTGTCTGAAGGGAGTTAATCTTTGTATCATGTGCTGGAATGAATGACGGTATCCTGACAGACTCTTGGAACTGTATATCTTGTGCCTCTGACACAAGCATTGGTTTCAGTGATACAAAAACTGCTACAATCTTAAGAATTCATCAAATATGAATATGAATTTATGTTGAATATAAGACATCACCCCTTCCCCACTACCACCACAAAGCAATTGACTGAGCTTCTAAAGCTTCACAGTGTAAAAAACCTTTATATCAATTACGAGCTTTAAGACATTTTGGCATTACAGACACTATATTAAACACAACGAATATTAGACTATTGTGTTCATCCACAAAAACAGCCATTCCACTTTACAATATATATCTCCTGTGCAGTGTTATGAGATGCCTTCCTGACGTGAAAGGCACTGTACCAAATGCAGGGATGATGATTATTGTTAATAATAATATTAATAATAATTGATGCTCTGCAGGCTATGAACTTCTGGTCCAGTGTTGCTCTTTTTTCCTGAAACCTCCCGCTTAAATGGAAGTTGGTAATAAATCATACACAGAATGATGTTTATATTCTTTCTGTGAGTCTATTTTGCATTATTGCAGGATGTAACTGATTTGCTTTCCAAAGCCTGAAATGTTTGTTTTCTTTGGGGGGAAAAATGTCTTAAACGAAAGTGTAACCACTCCAGGTCACGTGGGTTTCTCTTTCAATGCTCTCTTTTTAGATTATTTTCTGTGCTGTAATGCTTTGGCCCCCAAAGTACAGCCTTGTGAAGGTCATGGTCACGAGCTGGGGCTATGTAGGTCAGGCAGACAAATGCATTCACTATCTGCAGCTGCTCTTACGTTATGCTGTTTGTCAGAGCATGTCACAAGGCTCAGAGTCGATCCTTGTCTGGGAATGTCAATATTAAAAGGCCTTTTGTAATGTTCTTTCTCTTTTGACTGTCCGGAGAGCATGAAGCAGAACCCTGTTAGCCCCAGAAGGCTGTAGAGGCAAAATCAACTGGGATGTTTAAACTGGCTATTAAAAGGTATGGAGAAAAGGCAGGGAAATGAGATTAAAATATCTGCCATGATCTAATAAACTGGTGCAGGCTGAATGGTCTCCTCTTCTTCTGTTCCTATTGCACTTGCTGTCTAGTTATGGGAACATAGGAACAAATGAATAGGCCATTCAACCCCTCGAGCCTGTTCTGCCATTCTGTTAGATCATGGCTGATTTGTACCTCAACTCCAAATACCCGCCTTTGCCCCATATCCCTTGATAGACTTACCTAACAATAATCTATCCATTATTACAGCAATAACTGAGAGCAATAACTAACTTGCTGTGCGCAATTGGCTGCCGCGTTTCGCCCACAAATATACAGTCAATTCACTTTACAGTATATTCTGTGAAGCGCTTTGGGACGTCCTCCCGACGTGAAAAGCGCTATATCAAATGCAAGGATTATTATTATTATTATTATTATTATTATAACTGTGCATGTACTTTAGCCGACACTTTGTTCTTGATCAGGATAAGGGGGCATTAAGACACTAAAAGAACAGCTTCACAAAATACAGTGACTTCACTGTAAATCCTATGAAGCACTTTGGGACGTCCTCTCGACATGAAAGGCAATATATCAAATACAAGGATTATTATTATTATAGCTTGCACTTGTATGTATGCAGCTGGATGTCTCGTAGTGCTGTACATGGATAGTGAGGCTGCCTGTGCAGAAACAGGTGGAGATGTTTTTGCCTCTGACCAGCCAGGGGTCACACTTCTCATCTGTTTGCTGGCATTTTTTATTCCACGGCAGAGGTGCGTACACTCTGAAGGCTGGAGCAAGGACCGCCTACTTTGGTGGTACTAGTTATAGGAACATAGAAACTAAACTAAATAAAATGTGGGAGTTTCATTTTATTTAAATACTGATGACATCAGGGAGTTGGCTTCAAGGAGTTGATGTGGCAGAGCGTGTGAAGGGAAAAATAATCAAATCTACACAGCGGAAGTAAGCCGATGGCTGAAGCACTTGTGTTAATGACTGTCTGCTCGAGTTAGTTCAGCTGTCAGTCTCAGTAACTCCCTCCTCAGTCCAGCAGCGGAACTCGCCACTGAGAGACACAAATATTCCAAATAATAAGGAACTCGCCACCAAAAAAGTCACTGAGGGCAGAGATTTCCCACTGGCTCAAGGAGTAGAAATGGAGGCGGGGTTTATTGATCTGGGTGGGGGGGAGAGGGTTGAGGATGGACAGCTTTTGGAGCCGAGCAAGCTCCTGGCTGGGTGATGGGTTTACCAGTTGTTGTGGGGACTGAGGGTTTGGTGGGGGCGGTGGAGAGAGCAACCGAGAGAATTAGTGCGAGTTCTCGGTGATTGCTCACCCATTTCTGTGACCAGATTCAACAGCAAGTGCCCTCTTATCTTTTGTCGCTGAATACCTGCACGTTGACCTTCCTAAGTACGTGAGACTCTATTGCTGGTGACTTGAGAGGCAGCTCCATTAGAACCAGTTCATTAAGAGTACATAAACTAAATACAGTATAAAACACTCAGGGCATGTTGTGAACAGGTGTGTTGTAGCAAAACCAGCTGGATGTGAGAGGTGGGGTGAGGGGCTGCTTTGCCTTTGCGATCTTTTCATAATTCTTGAATTCTGCATCTCTTCTTCCAGGTTAAAGTTGTCCAATGAGGAGATAAAACGCGCCATTTTAACAATGGATGAGCAGGAGGATCTGCCCAAGGACATGCTTGAACAGGTATATTGTACATTGAACTATGTATATTTTGTGGGCGAAACACAGCAGCCAATTGCGCACAGCAGTGTCTCACAAACAGTCATGGATTGAAACAGCAGGACAAGAAGACACAGGTTGGGAGTTGGAAAGAGCAATTTCAGGGCTGACACTAGGAAGAGTTTCTTTACTGGATGGTAATTAATTACTGGAACAGGTTGCCAGGAAGGGTGGTTAAAGGAAAGGACGATTGGACTCATTTAAATACAAAAACACACTGCGATGGGAGGTGGTCAGTGTGGCTATTCTGGAATGGTGAGATCAGATGGGCAGAAGAACCTTCTTCATCCAAGCCAATCTTGGGATTTTAAGAGATCTTTTAATCCCAAAGCAACCCTTTCACCAAACCTCTTCATGCTCTCTGCTACCCAATTTGTAACCTGCGAACTGAAACTTATCCTCTGTTTCCCTGTCCACGTTTGACACGTGTAACACGGACCAGGGTGACAGGAGCTGGACTGCCGCTTTGCAGTAATCTCCTGCACCTTTCATTTGCTTCTCCTTTCATCATGTCTGCTCCTTGTACCACATCTGACTGCATTACTGACCCAGCTGGTTGCACTTTAAACGTTGAACAAAATAAACTGGTTCTTTCAAGATCACACGAATCAAGAGGTTAGGTGCGGTGTATGGTGGTGGGGGGGGAGCTTCATAATGTAGACCAGATAGACGAAGATCCTCAGTCTTTTCAATGAACAAAAGCAAGTTAGTGCATGTGCCACGCATCTGCAATACATTTCAAAGTGTTAGCCAAAGACAATTGTTACTACCTACCTGGCATCAGGAAAGCAAACCTTGTGGAACACAGAGAATTTCTCAGCTATCTCAATCTTGAGGGTAACCTGGCTGAACTCAGAAAATGTCAAAGCACTTCACTTCATGGATGTTTGCGGGCCATTGCTGTGCGCGAACTGGCCTCCACGTTTGCCTGCATGAAAAAACACACAGTCACAGCCCTTGATAGCACAATACATCCTGTGAAGCACTTTGAGATATCTCTATGATGTGATGAGGGGTTATATCAAATGCAATTATTATTATTATAAGATTTGGCTATCTCAGGGTTTTCTCTTCTGCTGTGGCCAACTAGTCGCAGTTGTCCTTGGCTGACACTTCGGAATGAATTCCAAACCCTCGGAGCTGAGGGGTAGGGTAGGCTAGGCTAGTATTTCTTTGTTAAAAAAATTAATCTAGTAAGAAAGGCATTGAAATGCTCATTGTGTTTCTATGAAAAGCTTCAGTTAATTTCAGTGGCAGTGAAGAAATGTTACTTTGAAACATTAACCTCTGGACTGGAACAGATCATCAAATAAACTTTTATTGGACGGCTTCTCCCATGTTGTGTTTGCGTGTGCAAACTGGGAATACTTTTGCTATTCTCAGCCGAGTTACTAGAATCACATCAGTCGAACGCAGTAATTTAAATTGTTGTTATCTTTTATAAATTTCTCTCTGACTCATTCACGCTGTAAATGGATTCCAAATTGGCACTAGGGTAAGAGAAGAGGCAGGGAAGTGTTGTACTTAGCAATGTAGATTTACAACGCTGCCGCAGATATAAAAGAAACACAAATGCATTTTGCGACTCCTGCAAACATCATTGATCTGGAAACGGTGAGCAGGACGGAAAGGCATTCAGCTGTCTGTTCAACCTCTCTCCCTGGCAGATTGTTTTATTGTTCAACATCATCATCAACAACTTTTATATAGTGTTTATATATTTACATTTATATAGCGCCCCTCACGTAGGATAGCATCCCAGAGCACTTGACAGTGCATGAAACCGAGCCAGAGGGAGGGGGGAGGGGACTGTAAGGGTCAAAAAAGCATTCAGCCGTCTGAATGACAGGATAAGACGTGATATCAAATGCAAAGATTATTATTATTATTGGGCGGAGGACTCCCAAAGATAAAAGAAAACTCGCTTACAATTTAACCTTTCACATGCAGAAGGTTTTCAGCATTTCTCAAGTGTTAAGGTGAAGAAAAAAACTAATAAATCTGCGTTACGTGCCAGAGGTTGCTGAGTCCTCTGGATAAATGAACCGAACTGGAGATTTTAAGGTTCTGCTCAATGGTGCACGATTTTCCTTTTCAGCTCTTGAAATTTGTTCCTGAGAAAAGTGATGTTGATCTGCTGTCGGAGCATAAACACGAGATCGACCGCATGGCGAAAGCAGATCGTTTTTTGTATGAAATGAGCAGGTACGTAGCCAGGCCTATGCCTGTCGTGGCCCTGCGAATCTGTCGGCAAAGTAGGTTTACAGTAACTGGATTGTTAACTGGAGCTTCTCCACCACCTCTCAATTCCTTGCGCTGTGTAAGGGTTTGTGTGATCTAATAACATGTCAGATCCCCAGTGAGGCTGAGTTCCTGATGTCACCCCAAAATGACTGGCGTTATGGTTGCTCTTAGCATCCTGGGTTTAGGGAGGGAAAATCTGCCTGTATTCCTGCTCTTGATGGATTATTTACGTACGTGTGTGTGTGTGTGTGTGTGTGTGTGTGTATCTTTCTCTCGCTTTATTTTGTACGTGTGTCTCTATCTGATTTTGTGTGCCACTCGTGCTGTATCTCCAACTGAGACCATCTCTCTCTCGGTCTCTAATCTTGTACTAGTCTCTCGCTGTCCACTTCATTTACATTCACAATCCTGGATACTAGCGTGCACGTAAAACATTCCCAACATCACAGCCTGACATGACTTCCGCATTCAGATAAGTGATGGATATACAACTTTCCATTTTAACTTTTTTTTTGCTGTAGCACACTGCGTTAACAGGAAAAAAAAAATCCTCACTGCTGTAGCTTTTCAATCTTACCCCCATTCACTCTTTTGAATCAGGAAGCACCAGGTTGGTTTACATCGAGTTTTACTTTCTACACAAAGTGGAGAAGTGTTCCTGACTAACTGATGTCCGTTTTCCAACCCAGTGAACAACAGGATAACACACCCGCTTTGTTAAAGTGTTCATAGGTGGAAAGTAAATCTGTTCACTTTGGAACGTTTTTTTTCTTTAGCCGTGGTAGGAAGGAACTCCTGTTTGAACAGAATTGCCGACCCCCAGCATCCATTTACCTTAAAACTATCTAAATCACTTTTTTTTAAAACAAAACAGAATTCCTCACTACCAGCAGAGGCTGCAGTCCCTGTACTTCAAGAAGAAATTTGCTGAAAGGGTAGCTGAAGTTAAACCCAAGATCGAAGGTACGACTTCCGCTCTTGTATTTAGGAACCCTGTCGGACTGTGTGTGTGTTTTTTAGCCTGACTCATTGTCCTTAGAAGCATTCCCTGTCCCCTTAAGAATTTGGGGAAGAAATTTGTGGTAATATTTCCTGCTGTTCACCTTCAACCAAGGTCCCGTTTGCCTGTTCAGGTGGACATTAAAGATCCCATGGCACTGCTCAGAAGGAGAAATGAGTTTCGCCAACAAATCCCACAAACAAAACTGGTCATTCACTTCATGGCTGTTTTCTGGGACGTTGCTGTGTGCAAATTGGCTGACATTGTTTGTATAAAAGCACAGAGTTGCTACACTTTACAGTAAAATCCTGTGAAGTGTTTTGAGATGTCTCAGCGACATGATAAAGTGCTATATCAAATGGAATGACAACTCTTACTGACATGTAATGAGGATTGTGCAAATTATGTTTCCTACAATTTCTGTACCGCTTTCCTGTTTAAGACCCTTTTAGTCGCCGTTAGAAGTATGTTAATAGGCAGTTGTTCTTGTTCTTGTTGCAGCCATTCATCTGAGCTCCAAGGAGGTTCTGCAAAGCAAAATCCTAAAGCAGCTGCTGGAGGTGGTCTTGGCTTTTGGCAACTACATGAACAAGGGACAACGAGGCAATGCCTGTGGTTTCAAGCTCTCCAGTCTCAACAAAATTGCAGACACGAAGTCAAGCATCGACAAGTAAGGCATTGCTGCCACTATCCCTGAATATACTGGAAAGACCATTGGAGTCCATCCAGTATCGGAGGTTAACATTTGGAGGAAATTTAAGTTCAGGATCGGGTTGTTTATATTGGTTTTGATGACTCTCGGTCTAGGTTTATACAGCTGAGTCTGTAACTCGGGCACAGATTCAAAGGAATTGTCATTAGCATTCCACGTCTTTGAACTCTGTGTAAAATTCCCCCTCCCCTTTGCTCCCTTGCTAACTATCTTAAATTGATGCCCTCCGGTCCCTGACTCAGTGACCAGTGAGTGGAAACAATTTCTCCCTGTTGACTTTGTCAAAACCTTGTATAACTTTAAAGACCTCTACCAGTTTCACCCCAACCTCCCTCTGTTCAAGTGAAAATAAGCCCAGTTCATCCAGTCAAACCACTCACCGAATCTCTTCTGCATCCTCTCTATGGCTCTGTCATCCTTCCTAAAGTGCAATGAACAAAACTAGACCCAGGGCTCCCAATTGTGGTCAAACTAAGGATCTATACAGATTAAGCATCACCTCTTATATTTTATATTCTTTGTCCTCGTTTATAAAAACCTAAGTTATTGTCCTGGAAGAGTCTTGCATAGATGCAGCATTTAATGCCACCTATTAGTCCGTCTGGGTTACAATTGGAACTTTTTCCTTGAGTCACTTATAATTACAGTCCCTGAACATCAAAGTTAAATCCTGACATGAGCAGAGGTTCCCTCAAGTTTCCCAAGTTATTGCTCAAGCTTTCCCACCATCCCCAAATGTTAACCTCAGCGTAACAGGCACTCCTTATCTGCAAATATATTTCTGATTATGCGCGTGGGGAAATGCTTGTAATGTGAAGCTTCGTGACTTTAAGGAGTTTGAAAGCCTAATGTGTTTCAAGCTTTTCATGTCGATTTTATTAATGCCCACACACAACACGATCATGCAGTTCAGCAAACCTGCCCCTACTCTAACTGAGATCAGATGTCTGCCCTTTGCCCTCCTTCAATAATTGGCTCTCATTCTCGTAATCTTAGTGGTGAATACATGGACCAATGCTGGCAGCCTGGACTGAATTAGTGTTGCAGTACCTTACGTTGTTGGTGCAAGTTGTGCCAGAACTGAGTACAGCTCACTTAATGAAATGTTCATCGCACATCGACACATGGAAGCATGGATTCCTGGCAGGGTGAAACCTTGGGCAAGTTTCCTTACTCCACATGCCTGATAATAATCCCTCAAGAAAAAAAATAATGAGTTGGTCACTGCAATCCATGACTGTTTGTGGGACACTACTGTGCGCAATTGGCTGCTGCGTTTCGTCCACAAATATAAAGTCAATTCACTTTACAGTATATTCTGTGAAGTGCTTTGAAATGTCTTGAAGACATAATAAGGCGCTATATCAAATGCAAGGATTATTATTATTATTAAGCAGATTCTAACAGAGAGCAGTGGTGTTATTTGTTTTCATTTTACCTCCATAGAAAATTGGCCAGGATTAGTTGGCCATTTTTAGCTGGTCTTTGAGCATGTGTAGATGCTAAACAGTTGCTTGTGAATCCCGTGCGTGTTGTGGGTCAGGATTCTCTGTGCTCCGTATATCTTTCTCAGCTGCAAAACCACTTCACGATTTTCCTTCTGGTTCCCAGGAACATTACCCTTTTGCACTATTTGATTACAATCCTGGAGAAGAAATATCCCAAAGTGGTGAACATTCATGAAGACTTGCAGAGCATCCCCCAAGCTGCCAAAGTGAAGTAAGTCTTTGTGAGAAACCTATTAGTTTCAAAGGGGTGTTTTTTTTTAAAAAAAAAGAGCAAACACTGAGACCAACGGGGGCTTTTGAGGTTGTAACGTATATTGAGCATCGAGTGAGCCCTGTGACATTCTTTGTAGGTGCTAAGAAGGTTTGCTCCTCACATCCGAGGTCTAACCAAGACTTTTTTTTAATCTTCCTTATATAGTCCCTGTCTCTCGCCCGGCACCCGTCCACGAGTCTTGCCCAACAATGCTGAAACCTTCTTTCGGGAAGTTGCCATTTCTAGACTTTTCAACTGCTCTCGACGATGGCCTCCCCAGCTCTTACAATCCACAAACTCCACCTCATCCAAAATTCCACATCCTGCACAATTCTTGCTCACACATAGCTTCCCATCCTCCCCAGGCTCCTTGTCGTTTTCTGGATAGACTTTAAGGTCCTCACTCTGGACAGATTTGATTCCATCAGAAATGAAAGATGAGAGCGAGTGGACGTTGTAGTGTTGGGATGTGAGCGAGGGGCCTGGGTCGCTTGATGGAGGAGGGAATGAGAGCATTGTGGCGGTGTGCTCTTGGACATTGGCTATTCTTTCGTGGGCTTTGATTTTAAAAGTTAAACTCTCTGGATATCCTTCAATTGACTTGTTTTGTTTTTCAGTATGACTGAACTGGAGAAGGAGGTCAACAACCTGCGAAGTGGTCTGAAGGCAGTGGAAAATGTAAGCGATCCCTCTGGTTCCTTACCCCCACCCCCACACCACCACCACCACGAGGCAGCAATTGTTTTACGGCCCTTGGTAGAATTCTTCTCATTAAATGTCCAAAGGAAGCCATGGGTGGGAAGCGTTGTCAGTGATTAGTGTTATCCGGTTTCCCCTTCACAACAGACTTTGATTTCCTTCCTAAGGAGCACGTGTGGCCTTTTTCCTTTCCACATTGTGCATCTATGAACCTTTTGAGCGTTCTGGTTTCTCTGCTCGTGTTAAGGGCCGCACCTCCTCCTGCAATCCCAATCCGCTCGCGGTATCGCTGGCTCAGCCGGCGCTCGCACTCTGGTACGGGAAGGAATTCGCCCAACAGAGAGATTAGGAAGCTCATGGGGAGCTCCTGTCTTTCTCTAGCACAATGAGACAGACTTGTACACGTACGAATGTTGGATAGTAACACTGATCATTGCGCTCGCTCACAAACGTCAGCAAGAAACAGACAGTAAACCCAGGACCATTACTGTTACTGTGAAAGGCTGAAGTGGCGGTGGAGAATTTATACTGTGGGAGTTGTGTATTGTGAGCAGCCAGCATTTTAGTCACAGGAAGCATATTGTCCAGCTCCGGTTTGCTGGTTGCTTTGTGTGTGTGTGTTTTTTTACTTCGCCTTCGGGCTCACTTCTATTGTTGCAGACTTTTTAAAGGGGTAAAAGTCCGACCTTTTTTTTTCTTCCTCCCCCTCTTCACCTCACCCCACCCATCCAAGCTACACTTGGGGGAATATTTGAGAGCGACGCGATCTTGCACAACCTGTGGGGGTGGGTGGGGGTGGGGGGGTGAGTGGTAGCTCAGTCAACTGAGTTTACTGCATGTTTCATAATGCTTTTTTATTGATTGAACAACACACACAATTTTTCAAATTAAAAAAAATCAAGCAGAAATAATAATTGCACGGCACGCAATCCCCACCACCCCCAACTTTTGGGGAAATGCATCCTGCCTTACGATGACTTTTTTGACACCGGTGGGTGCCTCTGTGTGACACTCATCCTGAATTCTACAGCGCTGAGTTACTCTTAAGGGCAAACAAAGATCACTCACCTGGAATAACTTCCCAACTCTTTCACCCAATTTCCTGACTCTTTTACCCAATCGTGCTTTCAAGTAAGATCTGGAAAGGACTTGCTGTTTGGACAGGGCAGTGGAGTGTGAAACAATGCTGCCTCTTCCCCATGTGAATGGGATTTCACAAAAATTCTGTTTCAGATTTTGTGCATTATTATTTTTTTCCTAATGGATGTGGTGTGGTGGTTGGTGTGCGTGGTATTGCCAGCAGGATTTGAGAGGGAGAAACACTCTCTTGTGTTGTATATCAACAGCGCAAGGTTTGATGGTGTATATAGCCCTCCCTGAGGTAATTCTGCTGTGTTATGATGTGGGCACTTCCACAATAATAGGACAAATCGTGACCAACAGCAGCATCTGACCCGCCCTGCCCTATCTGGCCTGTGCTAATGTCGCGCACCCAATCCCCAGACTGGGAATATTAGTTAGTGATAAGGCTTTGTTAGTTCGTGACTTTCTCCCTGATTGTGAAGCTCTGTGGGGAGTTGGGAGAAGATCCCTGAAAGGTGTAAAGGCCGCTGTGGTTCACTGGTCTGAGCGGAGCAGGGTGTTGGGAAGGCTGACGCCATCTCCCTTTTGTTTCCATAGGAGCTGGTATACCAGAAGACCCAAGTGCTGCAGCCGGGTGATAAGTTTGTCTCCGTTGTCAGTCAGTTCATCACTCTGGCAAGTTTCAGCTTTTCCGATGCGGAAGATCTCCTCTCAGAAGCTAAGGAGCTGGTAAATAAATATACTAAATTTTTTTTAGTCAGACGGGTGGAATCTAACCAGCAAAACCACATAGCTTGCCATTAAAAGCACTGTCTGCAAGCTTTCCCTCTGCCTGTCCAGCGAGGACCACCCTACCCATTAGGGCTTTGGCTTGCAGGGTTAACTGGAGCTGAGTGGGAGGAGTCCCTGCCCTCCGTAACTTATCTGCCCTTCCAGGTCCTGCCAATAAGTACATATTTTTATATAACCATAATTACATGTTTATTGTATATATAATTAATTTAATTTGTATATATTGTGCAATAAAAAATTGTAGTGTTTTTTTTACAATATAAACCTCTCTTCCTAAAAGTCTGCAGACAGTGCCATATCATTTGTGCTTATGTGCACAAGTGTGCTGCATTCTATTCCACCGCCTCTGTCCCACTCTGCCATGTGTGGCCATCTGTTAGTCAATGACTAGAGACCGTTATTTTAGAACAAAGACAACTTGCACTTATATAGCGCCCTCCACGCAGAGCAGGGTCTCAGTGCGCTTAACAATGGCGGAGCCTGACTTTGAGCCATAAGCACAGTTGAAAAGGAAAGTCTTAAGGTGGGACTTGAGAAAGGGGGGAGAGAGGGGGATTGAGGGAGTGTGTTCCAAACTTTTGGGACGAAAAATAAGGAGCAAACGGGGAGATTAGGTGGAATTGTTCTTAACAGAGAGAGCTGTTAGATTGTGGAGCACCCTGCAGGCACAGTGGATGAGGCAAGGTCCATAACAACTTTCAAGAGGAAACTAAACAGATAATATAGTAATCCCCGCGTTCCGTATTTCACATTGGGAGCTCATCTACCCAAAGTGTCAAAAGCGTTCTGCCGTTTTTTTAAAAATGTAAAATGTAGTGACTGTGTATTTTGTAGGCAATTAAAGATATCTAAAAAGAGCAATTTACAAGGGGATGGGGATAAAAGGGAAGTTGAAATGGGATTGAATTTTAAGGATTGCTCATTCAAAGAGCCTGCACAGACATGTACTTTGAATTTCTACATTTCTGAAATGTAATCCAGTATAATAAATCTTACTAAGAACTTGAAGTTCTCAGTAATTTGTGTGTAACAACATCACTTATTCAAAGCCATAGTGGGCTTCCTAGTTCCTGCTCCACGCATGATAATGAATACATTATTGACCGAGACATGTTCAAAAAACAGATGTGCAGATGGTATTAATAGTGAAACTGGCTAGTGAAAAATAACATCAAAGCGATTGAGCGAATGAACAGTTTACAATTCAGCGTTTACTGTGATTATATGATGTAAAGTGAGTGCTCCGCACAGTGTGCGCATTTTAACCTCTTTTGTTGCTTTTTAATGGTGTTTGCTAAATAAGTCAAGGTTGGTGGAAAACCAGGGGCATTGGGAAGGGAGCAAGAATTAGGAAAGAATTGGGTTGTGGGATATGCACAATCCGTAAATAATCTGTGCCCATTCTCTAGAACTCCATCCTGGAGTCCCTCTGACTCATTCCCTCCCTCCTTCATCTCACTGAGTTTCTGCCTTGAGACCTACCTCTTTGTTGGTGCTTTCGGTCACGTTTCCCCTCTTCACTCACATCACCTCCCACCCCCAACGCCGTTATTGTTGAGCAGTTTGGGATGTCCTCCCGACGTGAAAGGCTCTGTATCAATATAAACATGTTTTATATTGTAAGAAAATGGGGTGAAAGACTCACTCTTGGCACCAGTGGTTTTGAGACGTTTTCCTACATGAAATGCGCTATATAAGTGCACGTTGTTATTCAAATGCTGTAACCCGGAACAAACCACAGCCCAGACAAATTGCAGTGAAGTGATTCTCTGCCTAATGTGCTAGTTCCTGGCCACCTGCATTGCCAAGGTCCCATTGCTGTCCCTTAGGGGGAACAGGGTTGTGTTGTGGTCACTTATCGTTACATAGGACAAGGCCAAACCAGCAAAGTTTTAGATAACATTACTCAGAACTTATAAATAGTTGACAAATGTTTGTGATATTTGGGGATCTGTACTGACATTCATTTGGTTAATTGTTCACAGACTGTTGTTGTATTTAAAGTCCTGTTAAATAGCACAGAGAAGTAACAATAATAATCCTTGCATTTGATGTGGCATGTCGCAAAGATTTCTTAAAACAAATTTACCAGAAATTGCTATAAATTGTAGTGACTATATATTCTGTGGGCAGCTAATTGTGTGCCACGTACGTAGTGAATGATAGACTTAATTTGGGGATTGTCAGCCAGGAGGACACCAGGAGAAACTCCCTTCTCTTTTCGAAAGTTGTCACAGGATCTGTAATTTCTAGCTTGGTTTAACGTCTCATCTGAAGGACAGAACCTCCAGCAATGCTGCGCTGACTCAGACTTGCAATGGCTCGTCAGGCTAGATTGTGGGTTCTAAGTCACGACTGTTGGGTGAGGTGAGCGTGCAACCAACCGAGCCTGTCTGATGTCTGGTATTTAACAGGACATTAAACACGTTGTGCACAGCTAGGGTTTCTCAGCAAGTACTAGTATTACTTTTTCTCTGGAGCTTTTTCCAATGCAGCCCACCCCAGATTAAACAACAACAGTAACCACTTCCATTTGCCTAGCAGGATAGACAGTATCCAAGAACACCAAAACACTTTGTTTTTTAAAAAAAATTAAACGAAAAAGAACATTTAGTTTCTTTTAAAGGAAAATAAAATGAAACGTTTTGCAAAATACATTCACAAGGAATGAACTTCCCTCCCAGCTTTTATTTATCTAAATCTACTACAGACAGAGAGCATCTATTTGTACGAGAGTAAACTGAACTGCTTTGAGCTGAAGCCATGTGAGGATTTATTTTTTTTTACAAACAAAATATGTTAATTGTCTGCTGTACATTTCAATCTGAATTCTTTCTGGGACTGGCTAATTGTATTGTACAGTATCGCTTTGAGGGGAAATATCATCTGTGAGCAATGAACATCCAGCCTTAGAACCATGTTAATGAGATTCCTTTTGTCTGTCCACCTGTTAACCTGCAAACACGATGTTGTCTCTGCAGTTTAACAAGGCCGTGAAGCACTTTGGCGAAGAGTCTGGCAAAATCCAGCCGGACGAATTCTTTGGGATGTTTGATCAGTTCCTCCAGGCTTTCACAGAAGCAAAGCAGGAGAATGAGAACATCAGGAGGAGGAAGGAGGAGGAAGAGCGAAGGGCAAAGATGGAAGCGCAGGTCAGACACCACAAGTCTTTATATATAGGAATATGAGATTGCAAGTTCCTCGGCTGTACTAAACCTCATACCGCATTTGTCCTGAACTTGCCTTTCCTTTAGCGGCCTCCTCCAGTGGAGTGGGAGGGGTGGAGAGTCGGGGTAGGCGGGTGATTGAAGAGGAAGGGCCTTGAAGGAAGCAAGGGAGGGGGCGAGGCGAAGCAACTGTGGGATGGAATTCCAAAGGGTGGGGGCTGAAGGCCTGACCACCGTTGGTGGGTCGGGCAGGTCGGAGGACATGGAACAGGCTGGAGTCCGCTGAGCAGAGGGAGCGGGCAGGTCGGTACGGATATATATATATTACATACATATGTATTTTTTTTTAGCTGAAAGAGCAGCGGGAGAGGGAACGCAAAGCGCGGAAGGCAAAAGAGGGCGGAGAGGAAGGTGGCGAGTTTGACGACCTGGTGTCGGCGCTCAGGTCGGGAGAAGTCTTCGACAAAGACTTCAAGCTGAAGCGCAGCCGAAAGCGAGGGAGCAGCCAGGTGACCGAGAGCAGCCGGGAGCGACCAGTCACTAAGCTGAATTATTGAGCCCTGCCCCGCTCGCTCGCTGTGGTGGTGGTGGTTTTGGAGCAACACAACAACCTCGGTAGCCGCAGGCTAGCACATCACCATCAAGTTTCGATTGTACTGTGTGATTCCACTGCCTCTCGGCCACATCGGTGGCTGCTGATCCTTTTACCCTCCTCTCGGCTGTGTGTATTTGCACCACTGTCCTTGCAAAGAGAATTCCGGGCCCGTTTGTGGTGCTGAAGCACAACCCCCCCCCCGCCCCTTCCGCTCGAAGCAGTGAAACAATTCCTAGGACATTCGATCGATGGGTAGAACCTTTCATCCCAGCTCCCCCTCTTTCCCCTCCCCAACCCCCCTACCCCCCCCTCCCCCATTGTGAGTTTGGTTCTTCGTAATGAAGGCGGTCGTTTTTATTTCCTACACAAAGTTGTACTGGTGTGACAGTGCCTTGCACCTAAGGGGGAGGGAATATGGTGTTGAAACATCGCAAGACACTTGTGGAACGAACTGAACGACTCTGAACCCTTGGCTTTGACTATGAAGTAGCTGAGGCATGTTAAGGAGATCGTGTATGAAGGCCGAGCATGAATGGAATACCTGAAGCCGAAGAACCCGTGCATTTGTGGCTTTGACTCAGTTTCGAGGGGTTGGGTAGATTCCCTTGATAATTATTCAAGCTGTCATTCGATTTTTGGAGGAGCCAAAAAAACGAGGCTTCTGTTTCAAACTTTAGGTTTAACTCCCAAAACTTTTTTTTTTCTCTCACTTAAGAAGTAAGATCATGGGGAATTTGTTTATAGCACCTGGGTGATATCCAGATTTCCTTGGCTTTTATATATATATATAAAAATATAAATAGATATATATAAAAAAAACATTCCACGCTTAATGGGGATGATGGTAAAAGGGTTCTCTGAAGAGACAACGATAAATATGTTTAAGCTTTCTCCTTGCTACTGGCAGGTCTAGAGCAAGACCGCAACCAGACACAAAATATGGAGCTGCTTATTATATTGTTTTGTTTTTGTTTTGCAAGTTGTATTTTTTTTTCGGGGAAGGGGGGGGGAAGAGTGAGAGAGAGAAGAGAGAGAATCATGTTTAAAAGAAAGTGTGCGATATGGGATTGAAAGGTTGCGCGACCTTTGGTAAGCTCACATGTAACTACCGCCCTCTCCTGCAGTCTGAAAACACTATGCTGTAATGTAAAGAAGACCGTGTGAATACTTTAGGACATTTGAACCTTCTAGCCTATTTATATTTGGACATAATTGGAAGAGGTTTCAGACCATTATATATTTGAAGTACTGTAACAAAACGGATTCAGTTTTTTTTACCAAATTCTTATGGTTATAAATGGACCTTAATTTGGTATTAACTTGGCCGTCTTTTTTTCACCCCACCCCTTTTCTTCCCACTGTATAGTGACTTGATCCCTTAACCAAAGTGCCTGCAAACAGGTTTGTGTTTGAGAACAATGCTCACTGTAGTAAACTAGAGGATTCAGTATCTGATTTTTTTTAAATAACAAAAAAAAACTGGTTTGGACACTGTGCTGAATTAACTATTGGCTAGGAGAATGAGTGTCCTGATTGGTCCTACAAAGAGGGGGAACACAATAAAAAAAACCTTAGGTCTGATTGGTGTGTGTGTGTGTCTGTGTGTGTGTACATATGTATGTGTGTGTGTGTATGTACATACGTATGTGCGTGTTTGAATGTGTCTCATCCTCTGGATTCTGACACAATCCATCTTTGCTTTGGCTTTCTGAGATGGAAGCAGAAAGCAATCCCATGTGCCACTGTTAAGTGTTTTAGACTGGTGCTGGTTCCTTTAGAAGTCCCATTTGTTCCTTGGAGGTCTGTGAGTATGTGTGTGTGCTTGCGTGTGTGTGTGTGTGTGTGTGTGTCTTTCACAACAATTTTGAAAACCATGCCAAAAAAAAGGTAAAATATTTGTAAACCGGAATGTATGCCGAGGATCTCATTAGCTTGGTAATTTAGTGCGATATCATTACTTAACATGTTGAACAGTCAAGTCACTTTCACACAATACCATGTACCTTTCTGACCTGTAAGTTCCCAATAGTGGTAACATGCAATAAAGAAAAGTAGATGAACGGTGGTTAACAGTGAATGCCTCATGTGGTCTTTGGGGAGACTCTACACATGCTGATCATATAATAATATTCCTTGTATTTGATGTAGCCATTGTGATGTCTCAAAGTGCTTCACAGAATATACTGTAAAGTGAATTTACTGTATATATTGTGGGTGAAACGCGGCAGTACCACACAAACAGTCATGGATTGAATGACCAAATTATTTTTTAAAAGGATTTTAACCCCCGGAAAATGATCCGCCAATCGACCAACAACAGGGTTCCTACTTACTACTAGGTAAACGGAGGTGTTTGGAGTAAGGAAACTTGCTTAAGGTTTTGCCCCACATGGGAATCAAACCCAGATCCTACTGCTTGTGAGGCGAGTGCTGAGGATGATCTCCTGCTCTCTCTCTGTCGGGCATTAAGAGCGAAATTACCTGAGGTCTGGTAATCTGTCCTAGGGCTCAGGTGAAGCCTTTGTATTTATGGAACACCAATGAATATTAACCAGAAGTTTCACCGTTTACTTTGAGGTTTGCAGATTTATCGCATCTGGACCAGGTGCAATGTAGATACTTAATCCGTGCTATTTCTTCATCACACGTGTTTTCCTGACTTGCCCGCTTGATATCCATTGTTCAGGCCGTTTGATGGGATCTGGAATCGGTTCAGTCTTCATTCGTTGATGTGATAAACTAATGTAATGCATCTGCCACCCCCTAATACCAGTGAGGTTTACATTTACTTTTATCTTAAAACTCCTGTCTTGAATGTTTAATACTCTGCCCACTTAGCCATGCCTTTAGGGGAACAAAAAAATCATCCTTTTTGCTGTTACAATACAGCTCCATTCTGCCCTTTTTCTCAGAATAAGGAATGGATTGGTGTTGCTAATAATAACAATAATAATCCTTGCATTTGATATAGTGCCTCATCACATCATTTAGACGTATCAAAGTGCTTCACAGAATATACTGTAAAGTGAATTGACTATATTTTGTGGGCGAAATGCGGCAGCCAATTGTGCAAAAACAGTCATGGATTGAGTGACCAAATTATTATTATTTATTTTTGAAGGGATTATTACCCCCAGAAAGCGATCCGCCAATTGACTAACTACTGGGTTCCTACTTACTGCTAGGTAAGCAGAGGGCGTGTGGAGTAAGGAAAGCTGCCTGTGGTTACACCCCGCCTGGGAATCGAACCCAGGTCCTCTCACTTGCAAGGTGAGTGCTCTAACCAATACCCTACAGCAAGGTGGACCAACTGGTTTATAAAAGCAATGTATACAAGGTAATGGAGATGATCCTGGAATAAATATTCAACGCAGAGCTGTAATGATTTAGGTGTTGGGGAAATCTGATAATTTTGGGAAAAAAATCCTTCATTTCATCTGGTCCACTGGCTCCCTCCATAACACATAAATGTGTACAATACAAACATATTGCTTATGCGGCCTGCGGACATTTCTCAAATAGGGCATCCGGCCCTACAGGTCTCTCTGGGAGTGAGGTAGAGGATAATAAATAACAAGAATCCTTACATTTGGTACATCACCTTTCACGTCAGGATGACATCTCAAACTCTTCACAGGATAGGTATACTGTCATGTACACTGACTGTGTATTTGTAGGCAAATGTGGCTGCTCATGTGATTACTTGTCTGCTGCCTGTTTTATAGAGCGTCTGTTTCAGTTTTTGTTTTATAAGACCAAAGTATACAAGGTATTGGAGTTGACCCTGGAATGAATATTCAACACAGAGTTATAATGATTTAGGTGTTGGGGAAATCTGATACTTTTAAAAAAATCCTTGCATTTGATATAACATTTTTCACATAGGGAGAATGTCTCAATTCACTTCACAGAATACACTGTACAGTGACTGGGTATTTTATATTTGAACATGGAAGCCAATTTGCACACAGAATGTCCCACATCCAGCCATGAAGCAAATGACCAATTCCGGTAATTGTTAGCAGGACACCAGGAGAAACTCCCTTTTGATCTGCGTTCTGCTGCAGAACATAACAAACAAATCACACTGTGCTAGTTTAAGCAATCTTAAGAATCTTGCTTAGTTCAGTGCACAGATGGTGTTACCAGCACTTTAAGCTTCATTGAGATGTTTTAGCATTTGCAAGGTGAAATAAATTTTTCTGATTTTAAAAAAACGTGAAACGCATCATGATTGAATTTTGGTAAACATTTTGTAAATGAAACTCTTGTGCCTGATTGAGTTGAGAACATTTATTATAGTAGTAATTATAATGACAATACTTGTACTTCATTAAACACTTTATCATGCTTTTGAGATGTCTCAAAGCGCTTCACAGGATTTACTGTGAAGTGTAGTGACTGTGTATTTTGTAGCCGAATGCAGCAGCTAATTTGCTTGCAGCATTGTCCCATACACAGCCAAAAAGTGAAGGACTGATTTTATCTGGGGGGGGATTTTATTCCTTTCAACAAATATTTGGTCTGTTTGTGGAACATTGCTGTGCGCAATTGGCTCCCGCGTTTCATCCACAAAATACACAGCAAATTCACTTTACAGTATATTCTGTGAAGTGCTTTGAGATGTATAAATGACATGATAAAGAGCTATATCAAATGCAAGGATTATTATTACCTGGGAGACAGAACATCACAAGATCTGTGTTTATTATAGGGTACTTATAATGTGTTTTCCACCTCCCTGTCAATAGAGACCCACTGACTCTTTCATCCTCTCTGCCCCTCTGCTAGTGAGCTCCCTGGAGAATTATTTCCTTTGAAACCAGGTCCATTCACTCAGTGTTATAAAAGGAGCAGAGAGAGAGAGAGAGGGCAGCGCCATCTGGCATTTCAACAGTACTATTGGTGAGGGATTTACAGCCATTCTTGCACCTTGCTAGAATATTCAGTATATCTGTACTCTATACTGTGGCCGTGGCTGCCTTTAGAACTTGCATTGAGCCTATCTTTAATTAGGAATTTGGGATTCGCTTTGAAAGCATTGCAGTTCAGCCTTGGTTAAAACATTCTGTAGACAAGCGTCTGTTGTTGTAACTTAAGATGAGATCCTGCCTAAAATAGGAAGCGATTTACGACCTGTGCATTTTAGTGATGTCCAGTCCAGATGAGAGCGAGCGAGCAGGGGCAACGTGACTGAAAACATTACAGCCATCCTATACATTTTAATAAGGTGCTATATCAAATGCAAGGATATTATTAAGTATTTTCTGGGTTGACTCTTCTTAATCCCATTTAGCAGCCGACTGACATTCAGAGTGTGTGCGCCGTATTGTCAAAGGTGCCGTCCTTTCGATGAGACTTTCAACTGAGGTCCCATGATCCAAGGCACTATTTGACAGGGTAAGGGAGTTTCTTGCTGGTATCCCGGCCAACAGTTGATCATTCATGCCATGGCTGTTTGTGGGATATTACAGGAGGGGGAGTGGGGGGTTGGTGGATGTAATACTACGCAATCCATTTTACAGTGTATCCTGTGAAATGCTTTGAGACATCTCAACGACGTGATGAGGTGCCTTATCAAATGCAAGGATGATTATTATAGATTTACAGTGAGTGATGTGGCATGACAACAAAACCAGTCTGCAGTGGTGTATATATTCCACACAAGCCCCTAACCTTCCTACCCTTTTGTTGCTGTAGCTCTGCTTGTCACTGTTACTGCTACTATTTCTGATGATGTGTGCACGCATTTAAAACCATTCTCGGCTGCACCAAGCCGATTTTTAAAGTGCCTCGAGAGAACGAGGTAGTAATGATTCACACATCAATGCACTCACAGGAGTGACATTTCTCTGTCCTTGGGATGACTTGACAGACTTGAGTTCAGAAGGACTTAATTATAAGATTGTAGTTTCAGGTTGTAACAGGGGATTTGAAGAGAGAATGTTGCTCTTTAATATGAAAGGGTCACTCTGCAAATCCTGGCTCCTTCTATTGTGTTTACTCTGTTCTCCAATTCGTATTGTTCCAGCCATTCCCTCTGCTCAGCAAACCTCCGCTCTCACCCCTCCCTCCACCTCACCCCTTCCTCCCTCCGCCCTCACCCCTTCCCCTGCCTCTAAAACTCTCCAAGATCTATCTTTTCAAGCACTCTTTCAGTCACCATCCCTCTGGCCTCTTGGGTTCCCAGTTGGCTGTGTGAACTGCTTTGAGACATGTTGTTATAATTATTATTTTCAGCCTCGATTGCACAGCGTCATCGACACATCCTTCCCTCAGCTGAACCCGATGCAGTCACTGTCCCCGCAGACTGTGTGTGCATCCTTGCTCAGCAGACCACTGTTCCTGTTAGCTTTCTGCCACCAGCCCGCCTGACTGCCCAGCTGTTCACAAGCTGTTCTTTGGAGCCCCAAGACAGCAGAGACGAGTAGAGTGAGCCTTTCAAACAGCGATTGATCTTTAATATAGAATTTTCACTCACCCTAATGACCACGGGGTGGGGTGCTTCTCATTATAGCTTTAAAGCTTCTAAAATATACTTTCAGACACAAGAGAAGCAAATTACCCCGCTCTCCTTTTTGGCTGTGGCTTTCTCCAGTTGGGTCAAAATTGTGGTATTCCTGAGGACATTCCATTCCCTAATTATCCCGTAGTGAGGAATACTGCTTCCTCCATCTCGTACCTCAAGTCTGAAGGAGAGAGATTTTTCTCAGTTGTCTGTTTAGGTGGACGTTAAAGATCCCACAGTACTTATTCAAAGAGAGTTTCTCCTAGTTTTCTGGCCAACAGTTCTCCAGCTGGAAAATTGGTCTTTCGCTGCCTGGCCATTTGTGGGACATCGCTGTACACACATTGGCTGTTCACCTACAAAATTACAGAAAATGTCTGTGAGGTGCTTTGAGACTTTTTAATGTGATCAGGTGCTGTAGCTAATGCACGGATTAGTGCTATTCAATGGTTTCACAGAATGGGACAGAGAATTCCAATGATGCTTTCAGGTGTATTAAATGTTTTCATACCTTCTTGGGTGCAGAGATGCATTGATGTTAACCGATGATCAGCATAAGAAAACAAAGCCCAGAACCCCACAGAAGCTTTCTGACATGTAAAGGACTCTATCTAAATGCAAGTCATTGGAGAGATAGGGTAAGGAGGCTCAGGTACAAAGTGGTGAAGGGCAGTTTTAGGAGAGACACTAAAATGTTTCTTCAATTGGTGGAATGAGATACCAGGATGGGTTGCGGAGCCCAGGACACTGACTTATTTTACCAAATAACTTTATGCTGTGATGGGAGGGTAGATATTGTGGAAGGGTGAGATCAAATGGGACAAAGTGACTTTCTTCATCCAAACCTGTTCTTGTGCTCACATTGTGATGGAGAAAAAGAAAAATATGAAAATGAAATGCTAGAAACTGCAGAGGACACCAATGAGAATGTGGATGAGTTAGACAGCATGACACTTCATCATATTTGTTCCCCCACAAAACATAGTCACTTCGCTTTATGGTATAGCCTGTGAAATGCTTTGGAACGCCCTGAAGTGAAAGGCTCTATACTAAATGTAAGGATTATTATTACTATTAATAATAAAGATTATTATTGAGTGGAGTCCTGTAGCATATTGGTAAGAGCACTCGCCTCACAAGTGAGAGAACCTGGGTTTGATTCCCAGGTAGGGCTAAACCTTAGGCAACCCTCCTTACTCCACACGCCTTTGTTTACCAAACAGTAAGTAGGAACCCGGTTGTTAGTTGATTAGCAGATCATTTTCTGGGGGTAATTGTCCTTTCAAAAAAAAAAATTGGTCACTCAGTCCATGACTGTTCGTGGAACATTGGTGTGCGCAATTGGCTGGCACTTTTAGCCCACAAAATATACAGCCAATCCACATTACAGTATATTCTGTGAAACACATTGAGACGTCTCAACGACGTGATAAGGTACTAGATCAAATGCAAGGATTATTATTATATTTATTATTACTAATAGTAGATAATAAACCTTGCGTTTGTTATCGCGCTTTATCACGGCTTCGAGACGTCTCAAAGCCCTTCATAGAATATACCGTCAAGTGAATTGACTATTTTGCGGAATGTCCCAAGTGCAGCCACAGCAGCCTCGTGCATCCCTATCACTTTTGCTTTTCTTACATCGTTCTCACGCTTGTTGCCCCTCTCTGGCTCTGATGGCGGGGGCTGTTGAAATGTTAACCGAAATATTCCTCTTTCACCTCAATTGATCTGCTGCATTGGCAGCATTGGTTGCACTGTGCAGCCACAATCTGGCACAATAGCACCACTCTGTGGCAACGATCACAAACTGCACACCCAACTCATGTGAGGAATAAGTGTCAGGTCAACAAGACTCTCTTTGCTTCTCTTTATTCTTTCTCCCCATGCTCCACACACCACGCAAATCACGGTGCAACTCCAGCACGTAGCTTAACACAGGGATAAATACCAAAGCAAAATAAATTGCAAGAGAATCTTGTTGAGCCGAAGCCAAGGTGCAAACCACCATGAAACCCAGATGTTCTGTAACTGTGGGACTGCACAAACCCAGACTGACACCACAGCAAACTCCCCAAAACCCTGATCAAAGTAACTCAATCAAAACCTTACAGCCACAAAGAAATCCAATTGCATTTCATGTGAAACTTCAGAGCAAAAGTCACTGAGACTAATTCAGTGTTACCATTTAATAATAATCCTTGCATTTGATATAGCGCTTTTCACGTCGGGAGGACGTCCAAAAGCGCTTCACAGACCACACTGTAAAGTGAATTGACTGTATATTTGCGGGCGAACGCGGCAGCCAATTGCGCACAGCAATGTCCCACAAACAGTCGTAGATTGAAAATGACCAATTTATTATTGTTTTTGGTTTTGGAGGGATTATTATTAGGCTCTGTGTGGAGTAAGGAAACTTGCCCAAGGTTTCGCCCTGCCTGGAATTGAACTCAGGTCTCTCGCTTGCAAAGCGAGTGCTCTAACCACTGAGCTACAGGACTCCACTAACAGCATTTGACAACATTTAAAAGAGAAGTGGATAAATATTGGAAGGAAAATAATATTAAAGAGTATGGGGGAAAGAACAGGTGAATGGAATTAAGAGTAGAAAGCTCTAGTTGGAGGACTTGACAAATTTGAGTTGAGGTACAGATCCGCCATGATTTCTGTTTGTGGGTCACTGCTGTGCTGTGCGCAATTGGCTGCCACGTTTCGCCCACACAATATACAGTCAATTCACTTTACAGTATATTCTGTGAAACGCTTTGATACATCTCGAGGACATGATAAGGCGCTATATTAAATGCAAGGATTATTATGATATAATAGAATGGCGGAACAGACTGAAGCGGCTGAACGATCTACTCGTATTCCTAGATATATATAACTCACACTAGGACAAACACAATGTACTGGATGGGGACCTTCTGTTGCTGTAACTGATCCATGATTCTGTTAAAGACTGATTTTTTTTAAAACTTGGACTTATGCACTGTGGAGATGGTTGTTAGCAGTACCAGCTCTATCCAGGTTTGGGCCTTTAAATATTACTGTACCTGATGAATGTCCTATGCGGCAGTGTTAAGAAGCTAAGCTCATCACACCTTTCTGCACAAATAGAAATACGTGGAATGTCACAACTCAGAAACAGGTCTTTCCATCCAACTTGTGCTTGCCAGTGTTTATACTCCACACAAGCCCTCCCCACTCCTAAATCCCCTCTCCTATACCCCTCTGTTCCAATATAATAGTAATGATAATAATCCTTGCATTTGATATAGCCCCTTATTGCATCTTTGAGACTTCTCAAACCGTTTCACAGAACATAGTGTTGGAAAGTGAATTGACTGTGCATTTTGTAGGTGAAATGCGGCAGTGAATTGCGCACAGCAGTGTCCCATAAACAGTCGTGGATTGAGTCACCAAATTAATATTATGATTTTTTAAAAAACATTTGAGGATTACCCCCAGAAAAGCCATCAGCCAATCAACTAACAACTAGGTTCCTAATTACTGCTAGGTAAACAGAGGCGTGTGGAGTAAGGAAACTTTTATCTGGGGCGTTGTTGGCCAGGACACCCAGAGAGACTCTCTTCTCTTTTCAGATAGTGCCATGAGCTCTCTAAAACCTACGGAGTCCTGTAGCTCAGTGGTTAGAGCACTCGCTTTGCAAGTGAGAGACCCGAGTTCAATTCCAGGCAGGTCAGGGCGAAACCTTGGGCAAGTTTCCTTACTCCACACAGAGCCTAATAATCCCTCCAAAAACAAAAACAATAATAAATTGGTCATTTTCAATCTAGGACTGTTTGTGGGACATTGCTGTGCGCAATTGGCTGCCGCGTTCGCCCACAAATATACAGTCAATTCACTTTACAGTGTGTTCTGTGAAGCGCTTTGGGACGTCCTCCCGACGTGAAAAGCGCTATATCAAATGCAAGGATTATTATTATTATTACTTGAACAGGCAAACAGGATCTTGGTTTAATGTCTCATCTGAAGGACAGCACCTCTGACAATGCAGCGCTCACTCAGGACTGTATTGAAGTGTCAGATTCCTGACATGGGGCTTGTAACTCACAACTTTTTGACTCAGAGACCAGAAGTTCTTCTGACTGAGTCAGGCTGATACAAGATTCCAGTGTCAATATCCTGTAACTTTCAGTCAAATAATTTCTGGGCAGAGGGCTGTGAAGGACTCACTGGGTGCTCAATTCATTGCACGGTTTAAATTGAACGTCCCGGGTAGCGTACGTAGACTGGCGATGTTGTATTATCCTCTTGGTATTTGGTGTAGATATGAATTTTCTCCCCAGTCTCTGGTTCTCAGAATTGACTGCAATCGAAGAGAAACTGCAACTAATTTTTCTCCCAAGCCTTTTAATGCACTGTGCATTGTGATCTGGATGTTGGGAGTTGAGTGAGAGAGAACGGCCAGTAAGAACTCTGCCTCAGACTGCCCGCTCTGCCTCCGCGCTCTGCGGGGAAGTGCCTGACCTACAGCTTGATCTTTCTGAAAGCAGTGGGAGGTGCACTGCTGGGCCAGAGTTCAATACAAGTCTGGCGTTTGCACATCTTTGATTCAGCCCAGGGCTGTTTTCAAAGTCTATTTAAAATGAACGGTACAGGTTGCAGGACAATGAGGCAACAGCAGCAAGTTATAATCCTTGTGTTTGATTGGGAAGCTTTCACATCTTGTGAACATCTCCGAGCCCTTCTCAGGACTTTATAGCAAAGTTTAGTGACTGCTTTTAGGCAAACACAACACCTAATTTTCACACAAGTCCACTTCCAAGTCTTTGCTCAAGTCCACTACTTCCTACTGGTATTCACCAACTTTGCTCCAGCAATGCCCCATTGAAGACACTTGTTCCAAATGCATGTGAATATTTCATAAATTAAACTTTAATAAAAACATAACGTACCGACTCACACATGTACACAAACAAACGTTGGACGTTTCAATACCGAATACACTTGCACCATTTTGCTTGAGATAAAAAGTAACATTCAAGTGATAAGCAAAATACAAATCAATTTATGTCTTATTTTGCTTACAAAATATCTATATACATTCACTTTTTCACAAACATTAGCAGATTTGGAAATAAAAACATGTAGATTCAGCTCTGTAATGCTACACTGGGTAAATGTTGTTCTCCTTTTACCCAAATTACAGAAAGGCAGTCTGCGCACTACAAAGCTTTGATACTTAAGGCTTTTAATAACAGCATGTGTTATTTAGGGATTAGCCTTGTAACTTAGTTGAGGGCATTTAAGAAGCTTTAGTGCGTTCCCTGTATATTAGTATTTTTTCAACGTAACCCTACAAGGCAGCATTTACAGAGGAAGGGTGAAAATGTGATTATGTGATGTATCATTTTTTCACCTCTATATCACCAATACTGAACGGCCGCCTCCCATTTCCCTAGTTCTGCTTTAAACAAGTTCAGTCAGGTTGACTCTAGGTCCCCTGGTAAACACTATCAATTTGCCAAATAAAACCCCTCAGTCTGGTTTGGGAAATCATACTCCTAGTGCAGTGCTGGTTTTCTGCATGTGTCAGACCACCCGGCTGACCCACAAAACAACACCTGCCCAATTGACAGAAGATGGATTGATTTGCTTACTTCTCTCACTATTACCTGGTCCTTTCCAACTGCAAAGTCAGAAAATAAACCAATTATTTGCCAAGTGTGCAACTTTCATTGGACGACCTGGATTTCAACAGCAATACTTGAAGGTAAATTTAATTAATACTTTCTAATCTTGTTTCAAGAGACATTCTATCGCTAATTGCACTAATCTTATAATCCTCGCATTTGATATGGCACCTTTCACGTCTGGAGGACGTCTCTTCACAGGAATTTACTGTAATATGAAGTGACTATTTTGTAGGCAAACGCATCAGCCAATTTGTGCACAGCAATGTCCCACAAACTACCGTGAAGTCCGTGACCTAATTATTATCGTCAGGGGATGGAATTCTTGGCCCCAACACTGGGAGAAACCTTTTCAAGAGAAACTTTCAAATAGTCCCTGGGATTTTTAACATCCATCTGAAAAGGCAGATGGGACTCAGTTTAACATGTCGTCTGAAGGACGACACCTCCCAACAATACACCCTGAGCTCAGCAGTGCAGTGTCGGCTTAGACTACATGAGCTGGAAGTCTCCATGCGGGGACCTTCTGACTCAAGATGCGAGAATGCTACCAACCGAGCCAAGCTGACGCACACATAGCATGCCGAGCAATTATGATCATTTACTCATTTTCCCCAAGAGTAGCTTCGCTCACAAGACAGTTCAATGTGGTCTCGCATCAGTATATAAGCAAGCTTGCAAGCTGTCTCACCAGTGCCACCCACCACTTTTTTTTCCCCCGGTGAATTCTTGTTTCGGTCAGGCTCAGTTTATTGCTGAAGTCCTCGCTTCGGGATGAATAATGCGCAGTTCAGATTGCTGCCACTGGAAACCCCAAATGACGTCCTGGGACATTGTGATAACCATCCCGTGACTGTTACTGTGTCCCACGCAGAAGAATAAAACCTTTTTCTTTTTGTTGGAAGGAACTCTGGAAAACGATTACTTTGCGTGGGTGCGCGCGTGCGCTGCAAAGTGAAGCTTTGTGTTCCGAAACAAAACCCGCTAAAAAAGGGCATGGCTGGCCCCGTGTGCGCGTGGGTTGGGGTGACCATACGTCCCCGATTTCCCGCGTTGTTTGAGGTGTTGTATCCCTGGGGGCCACAATTTGCCCCGTCTTGAGTTCAGCAACGAACTGAGCGAGAAGAATGACAATAGCAATTCTAAAACAGATACTCATCAGAGAAAACACAGCCATTAAGTCCTCCGGCATCAGGAATTGCGGTGAGTTACCTTTGTAATATATATATATATAATTACAATACACCCTGAGTGTGTATAATTACACACACACACACACACACACACGTCCTCAGATTTGGTTTACAAAACATGATCATCCTGTGTGTGTGTGTGTGTGTGTGTGACAAAATACAGTCACCCTGGACAGTGTGTGGATGCGGCTGTGTGTGGGGTGTGTGTGTGTGGGGGGGGGGCTGTGGCTGTGTGTGTGTGGCTGTGTGTGTGTGGGGCTGTGTGTGTGTGTGTGTGTGGGGCTGTGTGTGTGTGTGTGTGGGGCTGTGTGTGTGTGTGTGTGGGGCTGTGTGTGTGTGTGGGGCTGTGTGTGTGTGTGTGGGGCTGTGTGTGTGTGTGGGGCTGTGTGTGTGTGGGGCTGTGTGTGTGTGTGTGTGGGGCTGTGTGTGTGTGTGGGGCTGTGTGTGTGTGGGGCTGTGTGTGTGTGTGTGGGGTTGTGTGTGTGTGTGGGGCTGTGTGTGTGTGTGTGTGTGTGTGGGGCTGTGTGTGTGTGTGGGGCTGTGTGTGTGGGGCTGTGTGTGGGGGCTGTGTGTGTGTGTGGGGCTGTGTGTGTGTGTGTGTGTGGGGGGGGCTGTGTGTGTGTGGGGGGGCTGTGTGTGTGTGTGGGGGGTGTGTGTGTGTGTTTGTGGGGTGTGTGTGTGTTTGTGGGGTGTGTGTGTGGGGGGGGGCTGTGGCTGTGTGTGTGGGGCTGTGTGTGTGTGTGGGGGGGGGGGGGGGCGGCTGTGTGTGTGTGTGTGTGGGGCTGTGTGTGTGTGTGTGTGTGTGGGGCTGTGTGTGTGTGTGTGTGTGTGTGTGTGTGTGTGGGGCTGTGTGTGTGTGTGTGTGTGTGTGTGGGGCTGTGTGTGTGTGTGTGGGGGGGGGGCTGTGTGTGTGTGTGTGTGGGGGGGGGCTGTGTGTGTGTGTGTGTGTGTGGGGCTGTGTGTGTGTGGGGGGCTGTGTGTGTGTGTGTGGCTGTGTGTGTGTGTGTGGCTGTGTGTGTGTGGGGGCTGTGTGTGTGTGTGTGGCTGTGTGTGTGTGTGTGGCTGTGTGTGTGTGTGGGGCTGTGGGTGTGTGTGTGTGTGTTTGTCAATGAAACAAACTTGAGGCCCCACACGGGCTCAGACACTGGTGTCGGTGTCTCCTCGCGGCTCGGCCCCGGCGTCGCGTTGGGCGTCTCTGCAGAAGAGCAGCGCCGGGTTCCTGCAGACCCACACGGCGGCCCCCTCCCCGGGGCTGGGCCAGGAGCCGGGCCGCTCGGGCCGGTACCGGCCCTTGTGTCTGTCCCGCCGCCCGGGGCCCAGGCTCCTGCCCTCCCCCCGGCGGCCCTGCCCCGGGCCCTCCGCGGGCAGATAGGCCGCCAGGTTCCCGGTCCTGTAGCCGCCCTCCCGGCCCCGGGCCCGGGCCCGGCCCAGCAGGAGGCAGATGTCGGGGTTCCTGGCGGCGTAGATGAGCGGGTTGATGGCACCGTTGGCCCAGGCCATCCAGGCGGCCACCGCGTCCACCACCGAGGCCGAGGCCGAGTCGTACCCACCGCCGCCGCCGCCCGATGGCTCAGCCTCGGCCGCCGACGACGACGACGCGGCCGCCGCCGCCGCGGCCCAGATCCCGGCCACACAGTAAGGGCCGCGGCAGCAGATGGCGAAGACGATCATCACGAGGACGGTGGTGGCGGTTCGCGTCTCGCCGTGTAATCGCGGCGGCGGCGGCGGCGGTGACCGGGCCCGAGCCTGGGCCTGGGCCTGGGCCTGGGTGTCGGCGAGAGGCCGCACCCGCCGCTCCGACAGCCGCGCCGCCTGGCAGATGTGGTAGTGACAGAAGCACATGAGGGCGAAGGGCAGCAGGTGGCCCAGAGCGATCAGGGCCACGCCGTACGAGAGGCCGAGGCGGGACGAGGCCGAGTGGAAGAGGTGAGTGCAGTGATAGAAGCCCCGCGGCTGGGCCTGAGCCTGGGCCTGGGCCTGGGGCTCGGGCTGGGCCCGGGGCCGGAGCAGCAGGTACCAGGGGCAGGAGAAGAGCGCGGCGGCCGCCCACACCCCCGCCAGCAGCCGAGCGGCCCGGCGGCGGCCGATTTTGCCGCGGGGCCGCCGGGCGATGGCGCAGTAACGGTCCAGGCTGATGAGGGCCATGGTCAGGGCGGAGGCGATGCCGGAGCAGGAGTTGAAGAAGCCGTTGGCCACGCACAACCGGTCGCCGAAGGGCCAAACGCCCCCCCCACCGGCATCGGCGCCCCCCCCACCGGCACCACCGGCGCCGCCGCCGCCGCGGCTGAAGAGCGTGAGGAAGGCGAAAGGCAGACACAGGAGCGCGGCCAACAGGTCCGACAGCGACAGCGACACGATGAAGGCGTTCGTGACGGTCCGCAGCTGCCGGTGTTTGGCGATCACGGCGATCACCGCCGAGTTGCCCAGACTGGAGAGCAGGAAGATCAGCAGCAGGACCAGAGCCTGCGAGGCCAGCGCCATGCCCTGCAGCGGGGAGCCGCCGCCACCGCCACCGCCATCTCCCCCGACAGCATCTCCCTGCGGCTGCCCCGAGCCGCCGCTCTGCTCACTCCCGGAGCCGCCGCCGCCGCTCTGCTCACTCCCGGAGCCGCCCGCCGCCGCTGCTGCTGCTTAAGGGGAATGCGGTAGAAAAATCCATCCGAGGAACGGAGGACTCATCCCTCTGACCTCCGCTTGTTGCCTCTTCTCTTTTTTTTGTTGGTGGCGCCGATTGCAGACACACACACACGCGGTGGCAAGTGCACAACAGCAACCGATCGATCGATCGATCGATCAATCAATCCTCGCATCTGATGTATATCAATCAGCGTAGGTCGGTCCCCCCCCAATGCAAAAGCACTCGACCCCCACAGTCGTTATCCTTTCCCTCCAGCGCGGAGCTGAACGAACTGCACCGTTCTCTGGCAGCGCTCGACCAGAATTGATAATTTTAATGTTTCTTTCTCTCCCTCTCTCCCCACCCCTCCCCGCATGTACTTTGGGGCTTGAGCAAAGCGTGACGTTTCCAGGCGTTGCTAAGGCACTTATATATATATATATATATATATTACGCACTTTCAACGTGATGCAAATAGTCGAGTTGGGGCAGGCAGTCTCACCGCTTACAGATGGAAGGGGAGGGTTGCAGCTCGTATCTCATCAACCGATACGTGTGTTTGTTGTTCAGCGAGAAAAGGCAGATAAAGGTAAGTAGCTTTTGGTGCATAAGTTATACATTAATGTAAACATTCAGCATTGGATGATAAACCACATCTATCTCTACACGGCAGGTAAATGGGATTGCTCCTGAGAGCCAGCAGACAAGATGGGGCAGATGATCTGTGCCGTGAATTGCTATTGGGGCTATGGTTTTTCTGACTCATTTAATAGCTCAAAAACTGCGTTTTGCCAACAGACGAAGAGTTGAAAAATGCAACGCTTCATTGCATTCAATGTGCTGATTATCACATAGAATCTATTAGAACAAATGCAGGTTGGTATGATGGTGTAACACGTTTTCCTTCGTTAATCAAATAAACCAAACCAAGTTGAAGTTTTCCTGTGGCGTTCATAGAAGTATCTCTCAACTGCTGACTGATCCGTCTAAAGTTTGTGTTTAAAAAAACGTTGGTGGGTACACTTAGAATGGGTCATCATTTGGGCCAACAGAGAAATGGGGAAATATTTGCCAAAAAATTGCGGGGAGTTAGTTGATCGGTGCTGTTGAGGTACATTTTACAACACAGAGAAAGAGAGACACACAAATACATCACTCACACAGACGACACAGACTCACATACAAACAATAGAGAGAAAAACACAGTAGCGAAGCGGGTCCTCCGAGCGGAGCGAAGTCGAATTTCCCGCTCGCCCTGAGCGGCTCCGCCCACAGCAGCGCGGGGGGGTCGTTCCTCCCAGGTCCGCTCCCCGCCGTTGACTTCAGCTGAAGTATTGGTGCCTGGTCTCTCGCAGGTCCGTGGCCCGCCCACAGTGACGTCGGGTGAACAAACAGCAGTGGACCAGGACCGGCAACGTCACAGCGGAGGCAGTTTATAAAGCATTCTGCGGAAAAATTGCGGCTGCACTTTTTCTATCGGCCCAAGTTCATCATCGACCCAACGAAGGTCATTAATAGCAAATCAAACTTTATTGGCCTAAGTAGAAGTCATTCAGCCGTTGGATTTTTGACTTATCTTCGCCTCCATGAAAAGGTATGTACGTGTGTCTGTCTCTCTATCGTTTGCTTCCATGAATACAAATTCATGTCTGCAGTTGGTGATTCAGGTTGAATTCAACACTAACAACAGCAGCGGTTTGTCCAAATAGAACTCGTTCTGCAGTAACCTGAGGCAGGTGGTGCTCAAAGCATTCCCTATTTACGCTCAGACAATCCAAAGTACTGAAAGGAAGAACAGTGAAACTATGCAAACTCCCTGTGTGTCAGCCTCCCCAACTCCTCTCCATAAGCTGCAGATCATCCAAGACTCTGCAGCCTGTGTCCTCTCCCACACCAGGCTCCACGACCCTATCACCTCCACACTCGCCCGACTCCCCATCCCCCAGAGGATAAGGTTCAAAATCCTCATCCTCACTTTCAAAGCCCTCCAAGGACTTCTCCCCCCTACCTCTGCGACCCAACCCCTTACCAACCCGTCCACTCCCTCCGCTCATCGGGCTCCGGCCTGTTTCATGTCCCCTGCCTCACCCACCCCACCATTGGTGGTCGTGCCTTTGGCCATTCTGCCTTCACCCTCTAGAACTCCATCCCGCAGTCCCTCCGCCTCGCTCCCTCACTTGCCTCCTTTGAGACCCGTCTCAAGACCCTCCTCATCGACCATGCCTTCGGTCACCATCCTTCCCTGCCCGCCCTCCATCCTCCCCGATCCCCAGCTTGGGTTCAAAACACTGACTGTATATTAAAGTGATTAATTTGATGATGGCTTCCTGTATTAAATAAAGCCCTAAGGTTTTGTGTTTGCATTTATTTCTGAATTATACAGATATTAAACAATGCATTTCTGAATTATAACACATGATTTTACATATAGCATTTCCAGTTAAACTGCCCAGATTTACAAAGTTAATGAAATCAGAATAGTTAATATAATTACAGAAAAATATAATTCATATACAGTACAAGTTTAATATTTAATTCAAAGGATGGCACCTGACAATGTGGTATATCCCAGCACTGCACTGCAGTGACAGCCTAGACTGTGAATTCAAAGTCCCAACATGGGGCTTGAACTCAAATCACATTATTCTATGTATAATAGATACTTGAAACATGTTATAATGATTTTAGAAAGCGATAAGAACATTACAACATTTTATTACATGTAATAAGGATTCAGATTTAATTTTTTTTAAGAAGTACTATGCTTAATTTGGTACAGAAAAAAACTGCAGCCTCTTATGTTGTTCCTTTCAAATTCTGTGTAAATATAGCAGTTGCATTATACCTTTACAGATAAAAAAGGTATTTGGTTACAGGTGAAATTATGTACCTCTAGGATACCCAAAATAAAATTGTAATTTAGCTTCATTCATGTCTAACATAGATCTCTAAAAATCATATGATTTAACCAATAATGAAAAATATACACAATGTAAAGTAAAATTAGTTGTAATAGCACCATCCATATTCTAGTGTATTTAAACGATAAATGATTAAGAAAACCTTTGAGAAATTGTCCTCAAGAAATTTTGCACAAAGAAATTCTAACAATGTTATCAGAATGAATGATTTTTGATAATAGCAATAAGATAACTATTTTGGATTTATCGAAGAAGAAACCCATCTTTCAGACTGTCATCACTTTCCGCATAATATTTTGCAGTTCCTGTATAATGTGCTTGTCCTGAAACTTCTACGATAACAGCTTTGAAATCGCCGCATTTTGCTTCCTGAAATTTTAATTTAAACTGTTATTGGTAGAAGTAATGGCTGTTATTCTCTGTATAAGTTATATGATAAAACACCGGTATTCCAGTGAGCAACATTAACATTATTTACCTCTACAGCTTTTCCTGTGAAGAATGAGTTTGTTGCACCACTCTGAAAAGTCCTGGTTTGGTTCAGTTGAATTAGTCCCTTGTGGTACTGCAGTGCAATACGAGCTGTTACACCCGAACCGCAGGGGCTTCTGTCAACCTGCTCAAGACACATTAAATAAGATATAAAATGACCCTTGTAAAAAAAAAATTTAAATTTGATTTGGCTTTTAAAGAATATTACCTTGTGATGGATGGTATGAATTTCTGTTTCATGGACAGTTTGAATGCTAATATGAACAACTGAATGTTTCCAAGTATTTAAAATTACCCACCTGAGCATCTGCAAAAACACAGATATTTGCTGTTGGTTCTCCAGAAAATGCATCTTTTCCATCAGTTAATATAGTACCATAGAGAAAGGCAAGATCTTCATCATCAGGGTGATGGAGTTTAACCTATATTAAAAAAATTGAGCAAAGTTTGACATTAATTGTTGGATTAACAGTTGCTATTAGCAAATTCTGGCAGACTAAGTATTCAGTTGCAAGCTATTTTCATAATTAACAAATTTCCGGAGTATACACACAAATCAACTGTTTGTAAAACCTGCTTGGCATGAAAACTGCTGATATATGAGTTAGATTGCTAGCAAATGAAATGGCATATTGACCCATTTTTTACATTATATATTTGTATTTGTTTTAACTTTGTTCTAGTTTCAAATAATTATTTTTAAAAATGGGCATCTAAAACCACAAGAAATTACAGGCAAGGTCCGCTTATTGGATCACCACTTATCATTTCAAGTAGAGGTTCATAATTCAATTTCTCACCTGTTCCTTCACAGCATTCGTCACAGCTGTTGCTGAATCCACAAGGTCCCTGGTCCTGGAGGAACAAACATCTAAACCGAAACGATCAGCACTCACAAACGCATAAAAGGCACCCCCATACCCAATATCCACCACCAGCTTCCCATGTCCTGGGACATCAATTGCAACATCTGCGAATAAAAGCAGACGCGTGTACAAAACCTACAGTTGCAAGGATTATTATTATGAATTGTCTTACGAATATCTTTCTACTTGTGAACGAAAAAAGGATGACACTTGCATCGCGCCTTTCACGTCGGGAGGACGTCCCAAGGCGCCGCCGGACAGTGTACAGCGTACGTTTCAGACCCGAGCTGGGGGTCAAATCCTTCCAACTCATTCAGGGCAGCCTCCAGCTGTCAGGGGGGGGGGGAGCAGTGACAAAGCAATAACGAACTTGCTGTTGTTTCGGAGTCAGAGCCCTGTTGAGCAAGTTGTTTTAGTTGTTGTTGTTGTTGTTGTTATTATTATTGTTAGCCCGCTTTTAGTTTGTGCAACCACTTTCCCTTCAAACGTGATACCCACATCCTGTTCCAACTTGTAAAAGACCGAAAAGAGAAATGGAGAAAAGAGTTTCTCCAGCAATCGGCCGGGAACAAACTGACCGTTCACTTCATGGTTGTCTGTGGGACGTGGCTGTGTGTGCTTCGCCCGCAAAGCACAGTCACTACGCTTTCACAGTAAAAGACATCGGCTGCTTGAACGTTACAGACGGTAACGTCAAATGCGAGGATTATGCAGATGTTCCTTTAAAGAGCCGCTGCCCTCTCCCCCGGGTACCTGTAGCGAAAGCGAAGGCAGGGACACTGTGGAACCGGACCCGGCCGCTCCTCCCGCCCCGGTACTCCACGAAAGCCCGGACCAGGCCGCAGGGGCAGTGGATGTTGACCTGGGTCTCGGGGGAGCTGGGCTCGGGGATGAGCCCGTAGTCCACGGCGTAGCGACCGAGCGCGATCACTGCGTGGCCGCACATGGTGCTGTAGCCCTGGTTGTGCATGAAGAGCACCCCGAGGTGGGCCTCGGGCCTCTCGGAGGCCACGGGCAGCGCCGCGTACATGTCATAGTGCCCGCGGGGCTCGAACAGCAGCAGCCGCCTCAGGTGGTCCAGGCGGTCGCGGACGTAGCGGCGTTTGGCCAGGATGTGGGCGCCGTGGACGGGCGGGAAGCCGCCGGTCACAATGCGCAGCGGCTCGCCGCCCGTGTGCATGTCCAGCACCGACAGCACCGGAGCGGCGCCGGGCTCCCCGCCGGCGTGAGGCACGTGTGACAGCCCGGGAGCGGCGCCGGGCTCCGCGCCGCCTGGAAGCAACGACATCGCGTGAGCCGCTTTCAAACGGCTTCAGCACCAACCGTCACCGCGCGAGGGCGGGGGGGGGGGGGGGGAGGAGGAGGAGGAGAGCGCGCGCGGCGTCACGTGACACCGCGACCTCTCGCGACAAGTAGTGGGAGGGGGGAGGGAGCCGTTGCCGCTGGAGGCTCGAGGATGGTTCGGCTTCTCGCCGCCGCCGTCGCCGCTCTTCTCGCCTCCGCAGCCGCTGATGGGCCTCTGGCGACCGGCCTGGTGCAGCAGGGCCGCCACCACAATACGGGTGATGAGAAGAAGCTTCACATTATTATTATTATTATTATTATTGTTTGTTGTTGTCACAGTGCACAGCGAACAGCGAGCGACTGCGTGTCTGGGTGCCAGCCCCGGAGTGCGGAGCGGTTGGTCCGGGTCGGGTGGAGGCTCTCCAGAGCAAACAGTAAATAACACAGTAATAATACTGCGGCGCACAGGAATAATAATGATGATGAGGAGGAGGAGGAGGAGAAGGGCGTCTCAAAGCGCTTCCTCAGGTCGCACTGTGAAGTGCTGTGACGTTTTATTGGGAGGACGTCCCAAGGCGCTGGACGGTCAGGGATTTGGACCCGAGCGGGTGGGGTGGGGTGGGGTGGGGTGGGGGGCGGTCGGGATCGGGGAGGGTTAGAGGGCAGGAGGGGGTCCCGGCTGAAGGCTCGGTCGGAGAGGAGGGGTTCGAGACGGGTCGGAAACGCCGATTGTCCAGCGCCTTGGGGGCGTCCTCCCGCCGCGAAAGGCGCTACACAAACGTACGGGCGGGCGGGGAGAGGGGGACGTGGAGCAGAGGGGGCGGGCAAGTTGATACGGGGCTCAGCAGGTCGCGGAGGGAGGGAGGGAGGGAGGGAGGGAGGGAAGGGCAAGGCCCGTGGAGGATTCTTGAAGGCCAGGACGAGGATTTTAAAACTCTTCTGGAGACTGGGGAGCCAGTGGAGTTGGGCGAGGGTGGGCGATGGGGTCACGGAGCCTGGTGTAGGAGGAGAGGACACAAGCTGTCAGGTTTGGGACGATCTGCAGCTTATGGAGGGAAGAGTTGGGAAGGCCGACGTGCAGGGAGTTGGCGTAGTCGAGCCTTGATGTAAGGAATATGGGTATGAGGGTTTCGGCGGCCCGTGTGGTGAGGCAGTGGCGGAATCGGGCGATGTTGTGGAGGTGGGGGAAGGCAGAGCGGGGGTCATGGCACGGTTGTGGGGTAGAAAGGACAGTTGAGGGTCAAACAAGATGCTGCTCAGGTTCCGGATTGGCTCTGTGAGGGTGGAGTGTGCATCCTGGGACGGTGGTGCTGTCAGTGCCTGAGGGTGTGGCGACGCTGACGGGAGCCAATCAAAATCTAATTGTTTTGACCGGTAAAAGTTTTCCGTGTGGTTGTCACTTTAGAAGGAAAGTTGTGTCAAGATTTTAATATAGAGCAAAGCTATCGATAAACGTGTGATATTGTAATGTGGTGATAGAAGCCCTCCTTCCCTGCAGTCGTTTCCCCTGTTTACCACAAATCCATTCACATTGATCCTGGCTTCTGATTGATGACAAAGGTGAGGTAGAGGTGAGAGTTTTGAATTAATGGATGCAAATACAACAGTGCTGAAGCTGTATTGCTTTAATTTGAGTTACATTTGATTTTGTACAAATAACAAGGCTATGTTTTGCAAAAAACTATTCTTACCTGAAACTGCCAGTTAAATTGTCTTAAAAATCATTTTAAAAAAAGGATCAGTTACATCAGCACTTTTTTTCATTGATATACAAATTGTCATCAAGCCTTATTCGTATAATCCCAACCACAGTCTACCTTGATGATTCTGTGGTTACGTCAGAGCTCAGCAGATGTTCCTGGTAATCTAACGAGAACAGCTTGCACATATAGTGCTTTTCATGTATGGTGAATGCCTCAAATTATTTCGCAGTGATGGTAGGCAACCTGAGCAGGAAAGAAAGGAGAAGAATTTTATGATGTTGACCAAAGCAAAGCATATTTCATTTTATATTTCAATTTAATTTAATCGTCATGAGGCAAATAGTAATAATAATCCTTACATTTCATATAGACCTTATCACGTTGTGAAAAAGTCTCAAAGAACTTCACAAGATAAACCGTAAAGTAGTGTGACTGTATTTATTGGGGTTGAATAACCATTTAATATAGAGGATTAGTGGGCTAAGACATCGAGAGAAACTCCCTTTTTTCAAATAGTTTCTTTAGTATCTTTAGCGTCCTCCTGAGGATGGGATACTTGTGTTTACTGAACATCTGGTTTCATAACCAATTGTTCACTATGCATTGAAAAACATTTGATTTGAATACATTTTAGTGTGAACAGTTGATGACAACCTTTTTTTAATTCAATTCCAGAATCTGAACCCATGTGCCCTGGATTGTACTGTGGAAAATCCATAACCAATAGGAATGGAAGTCAACTGCAGTACGGAGAATGTGGGGTAAGTTCCCAGTGTGTCTTTCACAGTTCTTGCATAGAGCAGATCAGATAAGATTTTATGGCAATTACAGAGGCAGTGACCAAAAACAGTTGTTCCGGGACACCAATCTGGGCCTAGCCCACATATTGTATCATGTCTTCATCTCCCAAGTTGTAAATTATTTGTTTAGTAGCGCAAATTATTAGAGCCAAATATCTAGGCTGTCAATTATACTGATTTATATTTGAAATGTATATAAATTCTACAATACATCTATACACCACCTGTTTTCATTGAACACCCATCTGAACCCAGTCTATCTTGTTTCTGAATATGATTCTTTAAAAAAGTGAGCACTAGAGTGGACTTCTGGCAGTCAGTGTGACACATTTCCTAAACTACCCTCAATAGGAACGACTAAGTAGAACATTTATTTTGAGAGTTTTGAAACAAAAAGCAGTAAAACAAAGAAAATTATAGAGCTAATGCCTCCTCGTGGCATTCATGTCTGGACTCGTGAGGAATAGACACTGGGCATGTTACTAAAGGGCGATCTGTGCCTGTGAAATTCTACTCCAGCAAGAGTCAATGTTTATTTTTTGGGGGCGGGGGGATGTATGTATCTTCTATATGGATGTGACACCAGTTCTAATACAGTATAAAAATCTTTCTATTAGGTCTGCCCAAGAGGGGAAAGAACAAATAACAGCAAGATTTGTGATAAATGTAATGAATCACCAGACCTCTATGACTGGCTTTATTTGGGCTTCATGGCAATGCTGCCTCTGGTTTTGCACTGGTTTTTTATTGAATGGTATTCAGGCAAAAAGAGGTAAGAGCTATCATCGTAGAAGAATTTGCATGAATGTAAAGTGGTTTGTGTTAATGCATATAGTATGTTAGAGACCCTAAAAGGTTTTAAAGGCTTGCAGCACCATTATTGTTTTTTTAAGATTGTCAGAAGCTAGATTTTAAAGTAACTAATTATTTTCAGTTAATTGAAGGGAGAATGGTGGAATAATAATAAAAATAATAATAATAAATAATAAGATGTTGCATGGTTAGACATTGCAAGATACATTTAATACCTTTTCTCTTGTATAGTTCTAGTGCATTTTTTCAGCATGTGACTGCATTATTGGAGTGCAGTGCTGCTGCTATTGTTACATTGCTGGTGAATGATCCAGTTGGAGAGCTGAAAATTCGATCCTGCCGTGTGAAGATGCTGTCAGACTGGTACACAATGCTTTACAATCCCAGTCCAGATTATATCAACACATTGCATTGCACTCAGGAAGCAGTATTTCCTTTGTAAGTATTTTAATTTCAATAGAAAAGTGTATTGTTTGCTCTTCGGGAAATTACTTTTCACATGCTAACCTGACTTTCAGAGCATTTATATGCCATTCACCAGTAGAAAATAACAACAACTTGCATTTATATAGCGCCCCTCACGCAGGGTAGCATCCCAGAGCGCTTACAGTGGCGGAGCACAATGCCGACCTGGGGGAAGGTGACGTTAGGCACGGTTGAAGAAGAAGATCTTCAGGCACGATCTGAAGAAGGGTAGGAAGGGCGGAGGGATAGAAGAAGAGTGTTCCAGAGTTTCGGGGCGTAGTGGCTGCAAGTGCGGCCACTGAGGTTGGAACGAAGGGCATGAGGGACATGCAGGAGGCCAGAGTTAGTTGAGTGGAGGCAGCAGGTAGTGGGTTGGGGAGTAAGCAGGTCAGAGAAAGTAGGGAGGTGCCAGGGCATGAAAGGATTTAAAAACGAATGTGAGGATTTTAAAATTGATAAATCCCAAAATGCTGAGAATGCACAGCAGACTACCAACACCTGAAAGAGAAAGATAGGCTAAGATTTTAGATGGGATAAGGTTTTTAAAGACGAGTTAAGTTTTTTTTAAAAGTTGAGATAAAGTTATTTAAAGATGCATTAAGATTTCTTTAAAGATGAGTTAAGGTTTTTTGGGTGTGCCCCATCAGAAGGGGGTCAGTAAATTGCCATTTTTAATTGGGTTTCTTGTTGCTGATCAATATTATTGATTGTTCTGACACTCTTTTTCTGTTTTTTTCAGATACACAATCGTGTTCATATACTATGCTTTTTGCTTGGTTTTTATGATGTTGCTTCGTCCACTGCTGGTTAAGAAGATTGCTTGTGGTCTCGGGAAGTCTGACCGATTTAAAAGTATTTATGCAGCCCTTTACTTTTTCCCCATTCTTACAGTGCTTCAGGCAGTTGGTGGCGGCTTGCTTTGTAAGTACATTTTTCTATGTTTTTTTTAAAATACTGCCTTCTCCAAGAAAAGTTTTGTTACGATGGAATTCACTTGAATTAATTTGTGAAACATGGCGTAAGATTTTTTTTAAGCTAACTTCGTTTCATTTCTTAGCCAATTTCCACTTTTGATTCAAAAGCTACGCCTTTGTCAGCAGAGGATGCGATGGTCGAAGTTGGAGTGAGTTTTGTAGAGCACTGCCAATGCTTTCCCCTCAGTCAGGCTGTGTGCCTGTTGAGCTTTATGGGAAAGGAATCGGCTTAGGTTAGTTTCCTTGCCCTCCTTGTCACAAGACCTTCCTCGCTGGAGCAGGCTGAGACTTCACCCAAACTTGGGAGCACTGGACTCTGTTCATATCGGTTGTCACATAGTACTGTTTCTTTTTAATTGAAATATCTCGAAGATGTGATAAGAGGGTATATCAAATGCAAATATTATATAAGAAAATATATTTGCAAGTTGAAACTTACAGGTTTGAAAAATTGCTATTTATTACTCATTGTAAAAAAAAATGGTTTTTGATAGTTACTTGGTATTCAATGTTTTTTCTATCGTTTTAGATTATGCCTTTCCGTATATAATCCTAGTCTTGTCCCTGGTTACTTTGGCAGTCTACATGTCTGCTTCAGAAATACAGGTAAGACCAAAAGAATATTTCTCAGAACACAGATATTCTGTAGTTAAAGGTATTAATTGCACAAGTGATTTTTTTTGCTGCTCAATGAGGATCATTGGAGTAGATGAGCAAAAAGAACTAATGAAGTTAGACACCAAAGTTGTATAATTATCAAATGCTGATGAAAATAGAATGCATGCTTTGTTTAAAAAGTTACATGAACAAATAACATTTATTTAGGTTATGATTATCATGAGGTGCAGTCTACATTCCTTTTTTTGAGTGGTGAAATCTCATGGAGCTTTGTGGAGCTATAGCAAAGCTCCATAAAGCCCACTCCTACCCTCTCTGCCCTCCCTCATCCCAACCCTGTCCCCCACATTTGGGTTCTGATCTGTCTGTTGGGACGTCCTCCCGACGTGAAAGATGCTTTACAAATGTAATTTTGTTGTTGTTATAACGGGTTAGATACAGAGCTGTATTTTTATAACTATGGCTTTAAATTCACCTCAGATTTGTAAAATTCCTCAATTGCCCCAATCACAATAGCTGAGCTGTGGTAAAATAGTGACCAACTATTGTGAAATAATGTGTCACAACATTCTCTTATCACGTCCAGTTTCTTTGCAAAATGTAACATTGAGCCATGTCAAATTATATCAGTAGCATGTCAGGCACCTATGTTTTGTTCATATAAAATGTGCTTTATGATTTATTTCTGTTCAATTTAAAAAAAAGACATACAAGGATCTGTTCACCAAAAAGAAGAGGTTGGTTGTCCTGTTCAGCCACTGGATCCTGCATGCCTATGGAATCATCTCCATCTCCAGACTCGATAAACTAGACCAAGATCTGCCCTTGTTAGCTTTAGTGCCAACTCCAGCACTTTTCTACCTGCTGACTGCTAAATATACGGAGCCTTCACGGATTCTGTCAGAAGGTGGAAATGGACATTAAATAATTCAAAAATAGTGAACAAACATTGAACAAAGTTTTTGTTTAAAAAGTTTCAGCTTGATCGGAATGATTTTTCGGTGCTTGTTGTGCTGGAAGGGAAAATGTTGTGAGTACATTTTTTTCTTTATATTCACGAGTTGTGCTGTCCATGTGGTTCAAACAAAATGACATGAAAAATGGATAAAATTGAAAGTTTTTATTGAAACATCACCATTCCTGAAAATAAGTGGAAATTGCTGCAATCTTAGTTGTCACCTTATCGTTGCTAGAAATGTGAATAATGTTAGTTTTGTCGTTGTTTACCTGTGAAGAAAAAAAGAGGTAAAAGATTAAAATATGCTTTTGTTCTAATCTTGCTCAGATTCTCCAGATGTCTGCATTTATATTCGAAAAGTATGAGTTTAATGGTGGAATTTTACATCACAGTAGGCAGAGAGGGCCTTTGCTGGCTCTCTGAAGTCTTGTTAGCCCAATTTCCCTGTCTTTTCAACCTAACCTTTTATATTTCTGTCTATAATAGTTTTGTCTTATTTCTTTTTAAATGTCAATATGGATTCTGCTTCAACAACTGTTTTGGTGACATAATAGCTCTTTAAAATGAATGCATTAAAAAGTATTATTTTGAAATGATTATTTCCTGACTGACAGAGAAACTTGGCATTGTGAATACAGTCCCAATTTCCCAACAAAATGATGTATTTAGCTTAGAATCACAAAAAATCCCAAGTTAGTCAGATGTGTCTAGATAGAATACAGAGATCCTTTCGTCATTGTTGCTATCTAGAAGTAGCCAAGTAACTTCAAAATTTGCATAAAATTACATTGAATTTACTGGTGAGGTTTTCTTACCTTTTATCAGCTCACTGCTGTGGCTTGAATTATTTCAGCAGACATTTTTGCTTTGAAATTTCTATGATTCAAAAAAAACCAAATTGATTCAAGTGAGAAAGTAATTTTAAAACAAAAGATGTGAAATATTGCAGAGCTTTAAGCGTACCTGAACTCTCTGCACTTTCCACAAAAGCTACTATCCTACTCAGATGCTCCTGGAGTCCTTCATTAATCCTTCCCACGGTCCGTTCTCGGTATTGGATTTTCAATATTAAGTCCTTTATACTGTTCAAGGTACTGTGGTCAGACTCTGAATATTCCTGAGAAAGTGGAAAGATCAACAGCATTCATTTATGGACAACATTGTGTGTGTGTTTACATAAAGCTGTCACAGATACATCTTATTATTGTCAACATTCATGGGTTATAACTTACCTCTTCAATACTCGTATCACCTGCCCAGGTGTTTATGAGATTTTCTAAAACAAATAAGAAAATATATCACTATTAGTGTAGCAGTGTTACACAGATTTAACTGTTTTTATATTTATTACTTCACATAAAATATGGAGAACGGTTTGCATTCTAAAGTTTCATTGGTGTTCAGTGATTTAATAATCCTTGCATTTGATATAGCGCTTTTCACGTCTTCTATACATCTCAAAGTGCTTCACAGAATATGCTGTAAAATGAATTGACCATGTATTTGGGTGAATTTTGTAAAAATGCACATTTCACCAAAAACTCACCAAAAGGGGTGAGATTTTCTGCTGGTCTATAATGTAACCTATTAAAAACAGTATCCTTATTTCTGTTTGGATTGTTGAGTGTTAAGAGTCAGCTCACATGTTGCAAATAGCATAAGACACATTGCCTTAAGGCCTTTTAACATGGGCAATACAGTGGGCTTTATTCATTTGAGAAATGTAAGATTTTTTTGTTGTACATACCAAAGATATGATTGACAGCTTCCTTCTGTTTGTTCATTTCTGCTCTTTGATTACTTCCTTCTTTTTTTAGTGACTGGATACTGTTCAGCTCTTTTTCAATGCACTGCCAAGTCAGAGAGAAAAAAAGTACTTGCGTTAGCTTTAAACTTCTAACGTTACCCATTCTGACCCAGCTGACTCTAACACTCAACAATCCCCATTCGGTATCTCTTTGGATTGGGATGTTGCTCACAATTGGAATATTTAGTGCATTTTGACAGTGGGCCTAATGTGTGCCATTAGACCCACTAAAGATCCTAAAGATCTGCAAATTTAGTGAAAGAGAATGAAAGCAGCGTAATAGATGTTTTATTGCCCACCTTTCAATGTTTTGACCTTCAGAGATTTACAACCAGTATTTTCTGCCCTGGCGATGGTCATGAATGAGGACTATGTGGCATCACTTGTTTTCGAATCCCTTCACTCCCTGGCACTTCCCTACCTCTCCGACTTCCTCGCTCCCCAATCGACCACCTGGCACCTCCGCTCGACTGGCAGTGGCCTCCTGCTTGTTCATCACGCTCTCCACTCCATCATTGAAGGTCGTGCATTCCACCCCCGAAACTATGGAACACTCTCCTCCCTCAATCCCTCTGCCTTGCTCCCTCCTTTTTCAAATCCTGTCTGAAAACCTTCCTTTTCGACTGTGCTACCCCTGGAGGATACACCCTGCTTGCCTAATGCTGGAGAGCGTTAGACGCAGGTTGGCAAGACCAAAGGCTTGGGGACTCCCCACACATGAATTGGCGTATTGCTCAAGTTTAACCAGCTAAAAGCCCATGGTTTTCCATTGATAGTTTGCAGTTCTTGTTCTATTACGACTGAATTACAGCCGTGAAAAACAGCAAGAAATAAGTAGCTCTTCACTCACATTTTTCAATCTGCAGTTTTCGATTGTAAAGAATTCCAGTTTTCTGCCTATCTCGTATAGTTCTCCTTCGACTTGTCTTGTAAGCAATGAATTGTTACCCATTTCCCAGATCTGGGTGTTCCTGCTTTCAGTCAATTTAGTTTTTAGTTCTGGCTGGGGAAAGAGATGAACCAGTTTGACACTGATGTCCATTTGTAAATATATATGATATATATGAGACACCTGGGTTCAATCCCAGGCAGGGCGAAACCTTGGGCAAGTTTCCTTGCTCCACACGCCTAATAATAATCCCTCCAAAACAAAAATCAATAATAAATTGGTCATTTTCAATCCATGACTGTTTGTGGGACACTGCTGTGCACAATTGGCTGCTGCGTTTCGCCCACAAATATACAGTCAATTCACTTTACAGTATATTCTGTGAAGCGCTTTGAGACGTCTAGAAGACATGAAAAGCGCTATATCAAATGCAACGATTATTATTATGATATATCCAGTTATCACCGGTATTTATTTTTCAGTTCTCTCTCTCACTTGCACACACTTTTAAATATTTATGATGATTGTAATTACAGTAACTAAATGTTCTAACAACTTCATTAAATCCCTATTATAAACTCACACAGGTTTGTGGATGTCTGGATCAGATGAAAATATGACATTAACATCCACTAAGGTCTGTAAATTTACAGATGACCAGAGGATTACGCCTTTGCCTAAGTAACTTGACTTTTGATGGGTAGAGAGAGGCCAGAACAACTGCAAATCCTTTTAGCTGTAATGTATCCTGCGAGTGTCAAGCTTGCAACATAATGAATACAATGTAATATGAATTTTATTTCTACATTGTGCTGCTTTGGCAAATATGCAATAAAATTGACCAAACACTTAACAAGGACAAAAGTGTAGCAATGCTGTTATGTTCTCAACAATAAATGTGTGGAAAACTTTTATTCTCAGCTCACAAGTTACAAATCAAATAATCCAACCAAAACCCTCTCGTCAGTTCTCCCTACTTCCTGCTTTTCTACCTCCTGATCCCCTTTAATTGGTCCTTATTTCCTTAAAGGATATCCAACAAATACAACCGATTATTTAAACAAGGTGAGAAACGTTTGTATATTGCTTAATGGAGAAGTGTGGACAATGTTGTTAGTTGTAAAATGCTCTTGGGCATTGCATATAGAAAGTTCTCTGAGACATCACCTGACATAAATGATGCTGTATAAATGTAAGTTGTGTCTTTAAAATCAGGGGGAAAGAGATGTTACCAAAAATCTATTTGAGCAGCATTTGGCTTATCCATTAAGATCATATGCATTTTGAAGGTTAGATATGGGAAGCCCATAATTCTACATAGTCTGTGCAGAAATGTGGAAATTTAAAAATTCAAACAAGGTCAATATAGCTGACTTCCAGTTCACAAGTTGCTGCTGAAGTCACTGAATGTGGACGTGATACCTGGAAGTATTCAATCCATGCTCAAATCTTACCTTTGTCTTCTCAAGAATGACTATTTTCTTGTTTAAGTCTCTGATGGTGCTCAGAAGACTATTTGCCTCAGATTCCTTGTCTGTAAGTAAGAGAAATTATTTTTAATTATAATCGGTTGTGCCGTCTGTTATAATCGGTGCGAAAATGAACATAATTTTAGACAGCATTACAAAATTCATGTATTGTGTTAGGACACTGAAGGCCACTTTTTTTCGTGACAAACACTACTAGTAATGATTTTAACAATAAATAAACATTAGGGTCACCTTCACTCCCTTTAAGTTGCTGACATTAAAAACATGCTGGCTATCTTGTTGGTTCTTTCCTAATTGCTGCATTTGTACTGTGTGTCTGATGGAGAATCAGCATGTTTCTTGTTGCAGTGCAGGAAATACCAACTGAGGCTCAGACATTTCAATTCCCTTTGTTTCTGACACTCACTTGCAGAAGCAATTTGATTCACACCTTTCACACTCCATTTGGAGCAACTTTCAAAAAAACTTGTTTTTTGACAGGTTGAAAAGCATTTGGGGGATTTATTATGTAAGAGTTGTACAGTATTTCCCTGCTTCCTTAAGTTGAGAAACAGTTTGATCATATCAGAAATGTGTCATAGGCTGTGGGGGGAGTGTTACGCAGAGGGGGGAAGGGGATAAATTGGAGGGAAAGCCACACTATAATCATTTTATATAATATCAACAATGGAAGGCACCTCCAATAATACAACACACACCCCAAGCACCACACTGAAGTGTCCGCCAAGACTGATTTCAAAGTCCTGATGTGTGGCTTGATCACACAACCCTCTAACTCAGAGGCAAGAGTGCTAACAGCTGAGCCATTGTGACATACAAAGTATTTGCAAGTAATCTCAAACACAAGCTCAAATTTACAGTACCTGCAGCATCTAATTTATTTCCGTCAGACAGCTGCTTTGCTAAGGTATGTTTGTTCTCTATATCAACAAGCTTTGGGTGATGGATGATTAGTTCCTCATTTGCATTCTGTAAGCTTATTTTTACGTTCATATATTCCCTCTTTTGAGAAAAAGAAATAAAGAATAATCATTGCACATCTGTCTGAATACCTTGCTGATGAATTCATTAAACTGAGCTAGTGCCTTATCACAATGTTGAGATGTCTCAAAACTCTTCACAGGATTTTACTTTGTTTTAATCAACATGTATGAAATAACAAATTAAAGTGTAAACTACATTTAAAATAAAATTTACGTTAATTAAAAAACATGGTTGATGTGACAGCTGGCATTTAAACCACTCACAAATCATGTCAAATGAGTAAAGAACATTTTACCTTCAATCGGTCAATCGCAGTTGACAAAGAATCTTCTGTCTTTTTGAGCAATGTGTCTTCCAATGTAACTTGTTGCTTAAGAAGCTCATTCTTTTCAGTGTAAGCAACAATTTCAACCTGTAGTACCCTACCCTGGTTTTAAGAGTGAAAGATCATTTAATGCATGGTGATTTATTAAATGAACGATAGTTTATTAGTTGATTTAAGTCACTAGCAAAGATTTGTTTAGCTATGAATAGAATGTGTTGAGAATGTCCTATCTTCTCATTTCAGTATCATTTATGTCAACCAATAACAAAACATCATACCCTCTCAGCTAATTCATTACGTCTCCTCTTCATTTTATTCATATATATACTCATTTCCTTCAAGAATAATTCAATGGATATTTTGGTGTCAATAAGATCAGCTAGTATTTCATCCAACCTATGCTGGACAAACAATCTATGTTTGGCAAAAAAAACAGTATGAATTGAAATTCGGTAATAGAAACATACAAAAAAAATATTTTTCTTGAGTAAAATAAAATGATGCTAAATGATAAGGTAAATAACAGTGTGGGTATTCTGCCCAGTAAAGCATTTCTCCAAATAAAGAAATGAACTATACAATGATTTAAAAAGGATTGGTGTTTTAATTGTAAAGAAACCAAAAATGCCCGCCAAGCATAATAAAGTTGGAAATCGCATTGAAATCATTTTGCGAACAGGGGACAAGTTATTTGAAAATGTATATTGATACCTGTCTTGTTCCTCTGTTTCCAGCTTGTTAATAAATTTCTCCACTTCTATTTTCATCTTTTTCACATTAGTCCTAAATAAAAGCAAAAAAAGCCCTTAAACCTGTTGAAAGTGAAACTGATAGAAATTAAACCAAGATATAAAAAATAATTTGCTTTTGCATTTCCTTCAATCAATATTGCTTTCATTTCTAAAGAGAAAGGATTAGTGGCAGCTTCAGCACAAGGTTTGGAGTCCTTTTGCGTATTGGTTAGAGCACTCGCCTCCCAAGTGAGAGGAGTTGGATTCGATTCCCAGGCAGGGCGATATGTTAGGCAAGTTTCCTTACTCCACGCGCCTCTGTTTACCTAGCAGTAAGTAGGAACCCAATTGTTCGTTGATTGGCAGATAGCTTTCCCTGTGTAATAATCCTTTCAAAAAAAATAAACAATACTAAAAAATAATAATTTTGTCACTCAATCCACGACTGTTTGTGGGACAAAATCTACAGTCAATTCACTTTACTATTCTCGATGACATGGTAAGGCACGATATCAAATGCAAGGTTTACTATTATTGATCTGAAAGATTCTCAATAGTGAACATCAAATTTACTGGATTAAAAATAAGATTCTGTCTTAACTCCTGTAAAGCAACACTCAAACACTGCCTCCAGTGTTTCAAACATGTAACTAAGCTTATGGGGATGGGGGAAGGGAAAGATATATATGACAAAATACCTTAAGGTTTCTTCAAGAGTAAGGATAATCTCTTCTGTCTTCTTGATCTCCTTCCTGAGCTTTGTCAACAAGTCCACTTTAGTAACAAGTAACTCTTCCGACAACTGTAACCTGGAATTTTGAAGAAAGAATCTACCACTTTGTGCTTGAAAACAGTAATCCAGCTCTGTTTAGTGTTTCGATCCAGGTGTGGTTTTGACGTAATAACACATTTTACAATTAACAATACTCACAAAATGGTGGGCCATGTTTGTGAACATTGACTGAAGGCAGTTTCTCCAAGTGTCCTGGTCAGCAATACCTCAAATAAAATTTGTCATTCACTTCCTGTCTGTGGGACATTGCTGTGTGCAATGTTACTACACAGAGCAACATCGTTACTGTAACTTATAATAATTATTAGTAGTAGTAGTAACCATTATTTGATTATAGCACAATCATAATTACTCTTCACAATCCTCCGGTGTCATGTGCTGCCAAATTGTGAAAGTCAAACTGGCAGGAGCTAAACATTTGCAACAGACCGTTAGAAATATATGACTCATGGACTTTTGCGATAGATAGGCTGCTTGACTTTGCTATACATATTTGTACAGCATGGACGAAATATGCATTGTTTCCTCTGATTTTTTGGTCTTTGCTAACTCTTGCAAAATATGCAAAACCTTTAATAAACTAATTTCAACTCACCTTTTGGTTAGTTCTTCCAAAATTTCCTTCGACTCGATTTCAGCTCTTTTTGTTTTAGCAAGATATGACACAGCCAGCTCATGTTTTTTTTGAAGATCTCGATTTATCAATCTAGCCTTTTCAAGTTCATTGTTAACCTGCAGAGGAAATTAAACTATGCATCTACTAACAGCATTCTGCAATAACAATGTGCTACTACAAGCAGAAGATTTTGTTTTACATTCTCTAACCATTTACTCGGATTTGAAGTGTAAATAAAACATTGTAGATAAAATGTTACCTTTTGCCACAGTTATAGTGGCAAATACATTTTAATGTTGCAAAACATGTATTTTTATAAACTACTTTACTAGTGATATCATTATAGCAGGCAGGGTCGTATAGTTTGGGTTGTTTACTGCATATATACACATACAAATGTTATATTATTTTTGCTAATACATATTTTTCTGGGCTCCAATCCTGCCCATCACCAAACAGATCGATTTTAAGATCCTCACATTCGACTTCAAATCCCTTCATGCCCTGGCACCTACCTACTTTTACGAACTGCTTACTCAGCAATTCACTACCCGTTGCCTCCGCTCGACTGACTCAGGCTTCCTGCTTGTCCCTCATGCCCTCTGTTCCACAATCGGCATCCGTGCTTTCAGACGCCCAAACTCTGAAACACCCCCAAACTCTGTAACACTCTCCCAATCTCTCCGCCTTGCCCCCTCCTTCCCCATCTTCAAGTTGCTCTTCGAATGTGCAGACGGTCAGCTCCCCCTCCCTCCGGCTCGGTATTGTATCACTATCAAGCATTCCCTGACGTTACCCTGCGGGCGATGCTGTATAAATGCAAGTTGTTGCTGTATTTTGTAATTTGTGGTCACCTCAATTCTATTCTCGTGACAACACACATTGTCAGTCACAATATCAGTGCTATGAGACGAGCGTAAAAAGATTTTAAAGCCCAAGTAAAGACTCTTGTCTCATGAATTCTTTTAAACAAAATTATTACTGTCTAATACAGGGTTATTTGCCTGTGAGTCGCTCAAATAAATGATTCTTTTCTGAATCAGCCACTACGCCCTGAAACTCTGGAACACTCTCCCACAATCCCTTTGCCTTGCCCCTTTTCTCTCCCCTTTTTCAAGCCCACCTGAAAACCTTCCTTTTCGAGCGTGCTTACGGTCACATACCCCCCCACAAACCCCCCCGGGCTTGGAGTCAGGCTCTGCCACTGTAAAGCACTCTGAGACTCTACCCTGCGTAGAGGGCGCTATATACGTGCATTGTTGTTGTTGAATCTACTTTGTATATTATCTCTTTATCTCAGTTAAACAACATCAATAATTGTATTTTCACAACATGTATTCAGTATCACAAATTGTGTTTCCTTCATAAATGTGTTATGTACCACAAGGCAATGAGCAACTAAATCCATCCCGTAACACCCACCATTGCATTCCATCCTTTCATGTTCTCGAAAGGACAATGTGCTTAGTCCCTTCTGGAGTTCCCGCTCTGAAGTACACTAAGACCTTTCGGAAATTCCCACAACATTTAAAGGTCATTCCCGTTTGATACAGCTTTTCAAAGGAACCCACTTTCTGATGTAAAGTTAAGCTACCAATGAAAGGAAATCTATCACATTTTTGACCTACAGTCATTAATAATTGCTCTGGAGAGAACATCCCACCCCCCAGAAAAAACATAATACAACTGTACACAACTGATACAGCATTAGGAGCTGTACTTTGATTACACAATATGGTTAGATCTTGTTTGGCCAATGTGGTGAGGTATTTTTGTTGTACAATGTATGAACGCAATGGTGCAAAATGTGAATGTTGTGCTGTTCACGCAAATCATACAGATGATATTCCTGCCTAATAGAGGCACTGAGCTACAAAACGTAGTTGTACTCTTAGCAACAGATGCAACTACAAAAGTTGTGATGCCATTACAATATCTAATAGGTCTTAAAAAGAAATTATGATTTTTTTAGATAATAGGGTACATATCACAACGTTTTGGTCACACTGTATAAAACGTCAGCTATAAATACATAATTTTAGAATTGATGTTATAAAAAAAGCTCAACCTGTTTAAGTTTTTCATCCATAGTAATACTTTCGTCATCATACTTTCCCATCTCGGCTTTTAAATGACTGGTAAGCTCCTCCCTATGAAAACATAAAGAGAAATTTAAAATGCTTGAAAACTGTTTCTGGCAACAAGGAACCCTGAGAAAAAGAAAAGTCCTTATTTTTATTTTGGAAAAGCAAAGCGATTTATAGTTTGTAAATCCAGTGTGTAAAGGAAGAATGACTGTGTCAGAGAACAACTTACATTCTCCATTGTAAAGATTTTGTTGTAAAAATGAATCAAGAATAAAAGCTTGCAGAAGAACTGTAAAGAGAAGATTTGCTGGCTTACTTTTTTACCGTGTTCAATAAAACTTTTTTTGTTCACTTAATGTTCAACATGCTTTTGCAGAGATTTAAATGCTACCATAAATATAAATACTCAATATATTATGTCTAGGTTCAAGTAAAAGCAACCACACCCATCAAATCAACAATAAAATGCTCAGGTAGAAACATGCATTAACAGACATCTCAACGATGTGATAAGGCGCTATATCAAATGCAAGGATTATTATTATTAACATTAATTTAATCAAAAAACTTGTTTTGATAATGAAATTCTTCAGTTGCTAAGCACTTTTCAGTTGAGAGAAGTAAAATGTTGTGACCCCTAATTAATAAGCAAAATTGCAATAAATCCATGCAAGACAGAAAACAAATGCTTATAATAATCCTCGCATTTGACCTAGTTCTCTTGCATTCAGGATCAAAGTTTTGTGGGTTTAAGATCCATGCAGGGATTTGACCTGAAAGTCTAAAATGATAGATACTCCTGTGCAGTGCTGGGGAATGAGGGGGGGTAGGGGCGGCTGGATTGCCTGAGGTGCCATGCTTAAGATGAGATGTTAAATTGAAGTCCTGACTGTTTAGGAGGATGTGAAAGAACTCGTAACATTGTTTGAAAGGAGATGCCAGTTTCGCCCACGATCTTGGCCATCAATCGTCTTGCAGCAACAGATCAATGGGTTTCAATTTGGACACTCTGTAGTATTCAGCATAAGGTGTTTTGGGGACAGTCTCATCAGGGCCATCTAGTGAGCCAAAGCCAGCATAGCTTCTAACAGCTAAATAATTTTTTTAGCTGCTAGAAGACGCCCAATTCACCATTTTTAATAATAATTCTTGCATTTGATATAGCGCCTTATCACATCCTTGAGACATCTCAAAGCGCTGCACAGTATATACTGTAAAGTGAATTGGCTGTATATTTTGTGGGCGAAACGAGGCAGCCAATTGCTCATACCAACTATCAGGGATTAAATTACTAAATTATTTTTTATTTTTATTATTTATTTTTTTGAAAGGATTATTACCCAGGGAAAGTGATCTGCTAATCGACTAACAACCTGGAGATTCCTACTTACTGCTGGGTAAACATAGGCAGGTAGAGTAAGGAAACTTGCCTAAGGTTTCGCCCCGCCAGGGAATTGAGCCCGGGTCTCCCTACTATAAAAATGCGTTTGATATAGCGCCTTATCCCGTCTCCGAAACGTCTCAAAGAGCTTCACAGAATTTATTATAAAGTGGAGCGACTATATATTTTGAGTGCTCTAACCAATACGCTACAGAACTCCATAGATACTTTTTAATACAACGCAATATCAATAACAATGCACGAAACCATCAGTAGCCTGACAGGTTTCATTTTAGAGCCGACAAAAATATTTATCACAAACAATGATTAAAATCATACTTTTCTCTCTCTGCATCATGATACTCTGAGGTCGTATGGGAAAAGAAAGCTTTAAAAGTGTTCTCTTTTATTTTCAGGAATGCAACACGGGTTTCTTTCTCGTTGTGGACCTGTAAAAATTGATAAAAAGTACTGAGATGTGACAGAAATGCACAATCAAAGTATTATTCTAGGGTCCCATCTTCCTGTTCAAGTGGGATCAAACAAGTTAGTTGAAACATCTCATCCAAAGGACGGCATCTTAGATTGTGAGCTCAAAGTCCCAGTTGGGGCTTGAACCCACAAACTTCTGACGCATAGGCGAGAGTGCTACCAGGCTGACATCTATCACTCTAGCCTGATAAGCACTGAAACTATTTTATTACTGTACTTATTTATTTTAGAGGAACAAACAAATAAATCTATAATTTATTATAAATTTTAGTGTATAGAAGCAAAATATATTGTAGGTATGTTTCAATTCTTACCAATTTCCGTTTTTGGACTACTTTATTCAGCTCAGCCCATTCCATGCTCAGTCTATCGTTTTCCAACTTCTTCTTAGCGTTTCTTTGTTTCTGGTCCATAATTTTTTGCTGGATTTCTGCAATCTAAAATATATTAAAAAAAACAATTAATACAGTTTCACACAATGAAGCAAGGGAGGGAGAAAGCAAAAAGGTGGGTGGAGGTGTGGGCCACTTAAGAGACAAGAACAGTAATTTAGTGGTAGAGAAGGAGGGGATGGCAGAGCTATTAAGTAAGTATTTTTTGCCTCTGATTTCATTGAAGAGATAGAAATTCCCAGAATAAAATAGCTGTAATGACCTTTTCTAAAAGTATTTTCCTCTCATTTTCAAACTGCTCACGTTCTTTCACCAACAATTCCTCCACCACTGTTATATCCTTCAGTACATCAACAATGTTCTTTTGAGCATCCCGCACTTTGTCATGTGTTTCGTTGGTTGTAATTTGATTACTGGTTCTCTGTGCCATCTTCTTGTTCATCTGCAATACATCCTCATCATATTCAGCTTTTAGCTGCTTCAACACAGGGCTAAGGAAAAAGGCAATGGTTCATTAGTGGCCTTAACACTTTAATGATACAATACAATTTCTATTTATATAGTACCTTTCACTTCAGGAGGACGTTTCGCCCTACTGGCTGTGTACCCGAGCTGAGGCCACAGAGGGAAAAGATGACCAAACGCGTCAAAGAAGTAAATCATCCTGGCTCAGTTGGTAGCACTCTTACCTCGGAGTCAGAGGTTGTGAGTTTGAGCCTCGTTAAACAGAGGCCCCTCAGGGGGACATTAAAGATCCCAGGTGTTATACCAAACACAAGTATTATTATTAAGTCTTGAAGTGGGTTTTGAATATGGGGAGGGAAGGGGCAGGTCGGAGGGACTCTGAGAGGGAGTTCCAGAGAGTGGGACAGAATGGCTGAAACCTAGTTTTATTATATAACAATATGACGCACGTTACTAAAAGCGGTACTGTTTCACTCATATTTTTTTACCTTAAAATGGCATTTTTATTCGCCATCTGCTCTTTGTTTCTTTCTATTGATTGCTGTTGTTCTGTCATAGCATGCATTTCTGCCTGCAATTTTTTCAGGTTTGCTGCATTTGTCTCTCTAGCGGCAGCAACAGCAACTGAAAAAGAACTTTAATTTTAGCATTATAGGCAAAGAATCAGTTCAGTTAAAACCCTCCCCAGGTCACTTCATTTTGTGGCCCACAGAGAACTGCTTTAAAAAAATGCCCATTAAATTGAGGTCCTGTCTGCCTGTGCAGGTGATGCTTTGAAAAATGTTTCTTCCAGTTCTATGACCAACAATCCTCCAGGTAAATTGGTCATTCATTCACATAGGTGTTTGTGGGAACTTGCTGTGGGTAAACTGATTGCCACGTTTGTGTTCAAATAGTCACTACATTTTGCAGTCTTTCCCTTGGGAGAACTTTGAGACGTTTTGACGTTCAGAACTCTATCTCAAAAGCGAGGATTATTATTATTTATTTACCTGATATTTCTCGACGGAGTTTCTCAGGAAGAAAGGTTAAAGTGTACCGCAGTTTAGTGGCCTCAATATTTTCAACTTCAAGGATTTCATGAATGATCTTCCTGGCATTCTCCTGGTGTGCATTGTAACAAACATTTATTGTAAATAAAGGCTTCATATGCAATAAATATAACATAACAAGCTTTGAAAGTTACACAGCCTGACTAACTTTTTTAAAAAAAACTGTTTTAAAGTACTTCCTAGTCACACAATTTTGTTTGACTGCCACGCTGAGAATGGAATAGTTTTCCACATACATCCTGGATTAGAGTCAAGTAACTACCGTGTGATCAGGCATACCACAGATGAGATGGAGCACAGCACAGCTGTAAAAGTGTTCCCCAGCTCAGTCTCTGAATACAGGAACAAGTCTGCAGAACCATCGGTGCTCTATTTTGCATAATGCAATTGGCTGTCACGTTTCGCCCACAAAATTCATAGTTGATTCACTTTACAGTATATTCTGTGAAATGCTTTGAGACGTCTGTCTCAATGACGTGATAAGGCGGTATATCAAATGCAAGGCTTATTATTATTATTAACTCCCCACTACATCCTCAGGAAGCTTCTGAAACCCCAGTTAAGTCATTCCCACCGCTCACTGCGAAGTTAAACTGCCATCTATTCCTGCTCCTTCTACTTGTTCATTGCACGTCTTTTCTCAAATGTGCAAGGATAAACAGCATAATTTCTCACCCATGGAGCGTTGCATCGATCAGATAAACTCTCTCCATGGTTATAAAGAAAACGGCAAAGATGTCAGGAAAATGAACAATACAATACGATTTATATGGAGCCTTCATATACAATATAAAATACAAAATACTGTGTATAGGGAGGGTGTCTCAAAGTGCTTGACACTGCAGGCTGGGCTCCAGAGCTTGGGGGGATGCTAAAAGATGATCGATAGCAATGCCAACCAGGTATGTCTTGAAAATTTTGATGAGTGGCAAGACCCCATAACACACAGTTAGTGACTTTACAGTTAGTGACTTTAGGTCAAACATCTTGTGAAAATTATTCTTCATTCTTCACACCTTTCACAGCAATATTATTTTATTATAAATGATTTTAAATTATTTTACGTACTTGAGTGTTTTGCATACTTTGTGTTCTGTGTACTGACAGAAGAATCACATTTGTTTGAGTGTCTTGCGCAAAAAATAGTTTCTACAGTTGTGGCACAAGGCAAGCGTTCTACAGAATAAAACTTCTCATGGTCAAATCCTTCATTAAAGAACGGTTAAAAGGAGTTGCAACCCCATCCCCTGCTATTTCACAGAAACATGAAGTTTGTCTCCTGGTTACCTTGGTTTACACTCACAGATTTACCCCAAACTCAAATTCTGGATTATCACTTATTAACTCAAATTACTTGATTACCCATACCTTTATGGAATGTTTCAATACAATACAAAAATACATTTATAAAGCGCCTTTCAGGTCAGGAGGACAGCTCAAGGCGCTGAGTACAAATTTCTACAGTACAATTTCAGTACAAATTGCTGCAGTGTTACCACTATAACATAAATTAATTTATTTTTATATTCATTTTGAATCATCTTTATTTTGTAAAGCAGTTTGAGACATTTTATTTTATGTGAAGGCCATTATATAAATGCAAGGTGCAATTATTGGATTTTGACTTTAGAAAGTGACAACGTACAACCTGTTTAGGCTGTCTTTTCTCAACACTGTGCAAAAATAAACAGCGGAAATTCGATAATTTGTACAGCCAGACTCCAAATCAAATCTCTCACACAGCTGAACAAGACCAAGGGGTTCAGGGTCAGGAAGGCAAAGGACAGAGAGTATAGGACGGAAAAAGGAGGCTGGTCCATGTATTCCCAACAGAATTCCCACCCACATTCCTCCATACAAATTGGATCTGTTAAAACTCTTCGTCCAGTTTGTAGCTTTACACTACACTGTGGAATTGGTCTGTGGTTTCTCTGTCGGCTAATCTCGTATTCCAAAGTTTGTTGCCCTGAGGATCAAGTTCTTACCAGATTTCTGATACCTTCTGCAATTTGTTTGAAGTGTTCCATGGCATTTTGTTTACAAAAGAAGTCTTTGTTTTTCAGCTGATTTTCTGGAAGAAGCAAGGCATTCATTTATTATTTTAATAATTATTGATTATTATTGATTAATCACGTTCCGATTATTGAGGCCGTGTGAATTTTTGAAACGCAAAACTGTCATCTTCAACGGGCATCTCTCAAAGAAAGAATTCCAGCATTTTACACTTCGATATTCCTAAGCACTGAAATATTTCCCCCCCCCCCCAAAATTTCAAACGCCAGGTTGTTTCGCCGGAAAGTTAACGCTGAGGCCTGCGTAAAAAATAAATGAATAAGTAAATAACAATAATCCTTGCATTTGCATCTTTCACCACGTTAGCGAAGGTCTCACAAGCGTTTTGCGGGAGTTATCGTAAAGTGTCGCGATTGCGGGTTTGACCTCACCCGGGGGATGGTCGGCGGTAATAATCCCCGCGTTCGAATGTCGCGCCTTATCACGCGCTCGAGACGTCTCGAGGCGCTTCACGGGAGACGCTGTAAGGTGAGTGACTGGGCGTGTTTTGTGGGCGAAACGCGGCGGCCAATTCTGCCCGTGGCTGGGGGGGGGGGGGCGCGGGGGGGGGGAGTGGGGGAGCGGTCCCTCGCAAACAGCCGTGGACTGAAGGGACCAAATGATTATTTTATCGCGATCATAACAAATAAATAAATAAATAAATAAATAAATACAAATATATAAAAATATAAATAAATAAAAAATAATAATCTTTGCATTTGATATCAATGAGGACTGTGTGTTGTTTTGTAACCTGATGACCTTTGGCTTTATTCCACCGGGGATGGTGGACCTCTTTATTATTATTATTATTATTATTAATAACTATTATTTATTGTGGTGAATGGAGGCCTGGCCTGGCCTGGCCTGGGGTGGGGGGGGTCTCGGGCTCCTCTCCCGGGGACTCCCCCCCTCTCACCCACTTACCCAGGTCACGGAGATGGTCTAACGCCACCTTCACCTCCGGCAGCTCCAGGAGGAAGAAGCTCATGGCGGCGGCGGCGGCGGCGGCTGAGTGGCCGCCCCGGTCGGTCGGTCGGTCGGTCGGTCTGTCCGAGTCGGTCAGTGGCCGCGAACACCCCCCAACACACCGCGTTACCAGGGCAACGGCATCAACCGCCGGCCACACGCGCCGCGTCATCACGTACTCCGCACGTCTCTCTGTGTGTGTGTGTGTGTGTCCGTCTCTGTGTGTGTGTGTGAGTGCCCCTGTGAGTGTGTGGGTGTGTGTCTCTGTGAGTGTGTGTGTGTGTGTGTGTGAGTGTCCCTGTGAGTGTGTGTGTGTGAGTGTCCCTGTGAGTGTGTGGGTGTGTGTGTGTGTCTCTGTGAGTGTGTGTGAGTGTCTCTGTGAGTGTGTGCCTCTCTGTGTGACCCTGTGTGTGTGTGTGTCTGTGTCTGTGTGTGTGTGTCTCTCTGTGTGTGAGTGTCTCTGTGAGTGTGTGTGTGTTCCTGTGTGTGTGTGTGTGTATGAGTGTCTCTCTGTGTGTGTGTGAGTGTGTGTGAGTGTCTGTGTGTGTGTGTGTGTCTCTGTGAGTGTGTGCCTCTCTGTGTGTCCCTGTGTGTGAGTGTCTGTGTGTGAGTGTCTGTCTGTGTGTCTCTGTGTGTGTGAGTGTCTGTGTGTCTCTCTCTCTGTGTGAGTGTGTGTGTCTGTCTGTGTGTGAGTGCCTGTGTGTGTGTGTGTGTGTGTGTGTGAGTGTCTCTGTGTGTGTGTGTGAGTGTCTGTGTGTGTGAGTGTCTGTGTGTGTGTGTGTGTCTCTGTGAGTGTGTGCCTCTCTGTGTGTCCCTGTGTGTGAGTGTCTGTGTGTGAGTGTCTGTCTGTGTGTCTCTGTGTGTGTGAGTGTCTGTGTGTCTCTCTCTCTGTGTGAGTGTGTGTGTCTGTCTGTGTGTGAGTGCCTGTGTGTGTGTGTGTGTCTCTCTGTGTGTCATTCACGGCCTTGCTCCCTCCTACCTCTCCGACCTACTATCCCCCTACCTACCTGCCGGTACCCTCCGTTCCTCTGGCTCCGGTCTGCTCCACATCCCCCGCCCCAACCGCCCTACCATCGGTGGTCGGGCCTTCAGCCTCTCAGCCCCCAGGCTCTGGAACTCCATCCCCCAGTGCCTTCGCCGCCTCCTCCCTTTCCTCCTTCAAGGCTGGTCTCAAAACCTTTCTCTTTGACCGAGCCTTCAGCTCCCCTCTCGACTCTCTTCCCCCTCCTCGCTCCCTCCCTTCCCTCCCCTCACCCTGACCATTTCCCCCCTCCTTGCTCCCTCCCTTCCCTCCCCTCACCCTGACCATTTCCCCCCTCCTCGCTCCCTCCCTTCCCTCCCCTCACCCTGACCATTTCCCCCCTGCTCGGGTCATGACCCAACTGTGCAGCGCCTTGGGACGTCCTCCTGACGTGAAAGGCGCTTTATAAATGGAATCTTGTTGTTGTTGTGTGTGTGTGTGTCTGTCTGTTACCAGAAAGGGTGGTTGAGGCCATTTGAAAAGCACTGGACATTTAAAAAGCAGTTTGATGCTATGATTGGGAGGACGGTAGGGTAGGTATTCAGAAAAGATGAGATCGGATGGGCTTCAGGGGCCTTCTTCATCCAAACCAATCTTGGTTCTAGCCCTGAAATTACACATCAAACATCAATGGCCGACCTTCAGAGTGAAACTGAGTCGGAAAATAAAAACATTGTGAAAATAAAAATATGAAGATGTTCAATTGAAACCATAAGAGAATTAAGGGAGAGGCAGGATGTCATCTGACACGTGAAATATATAACTTGATCCCTGGTAGAGTATATTCTTTTACAACAATGTTTATGGTCCCTAAGTATCGAAATTGTGGATGCTTTGATACTACGTAAAATCAGTAATGTAGAATATCAAAACATTTTTCCAGCAATTTACAAAAGCTGGTCGTTTCTGGAGCATTAGTGCTTTATGAAAACCGCTTCCGCATAATGTAAAATAAATAAACATGTTTACAAATATATGGAGATTTTATTAAACACTATAGTTTCTGAAGACCTAATGTTTTGCTTTGTTTATTTTTACTCACCCAGGGTGCCTGACACATGCAGAAACCTAGAATATCCAAACCAGACTGAGAGTTCCAGATATGCATGTACATATTACAGGTTTCCCTGTTTCTGGAATGGAATGCACCCTCTCTCCCTGGAGGGTGATAACCTGCCTGCCCAATTCTGGAGAATAATTAAGTAGAGCTTAGCGAGAGCCAAGGCTTGCTTTGGTTAGGCAGTCACTGTCGCATTAATCCAAGTTTCAGCACTCAGATAAATCTTGAGTTAGCTAGTCAGACTCCTATTTAGCAAGTGGACATTGCCGTAGGTCTATCAGCAGGCCCCGTTGTTTGCCCTCCAGACTGAGACATGAACATGCACATCGAAAGAAAGGTCGCTTTAAGGAAAGACCTTATAACTTGTCACAGGTTGTGCAAATGCAAACCATTCAGCATTCAGCAGCACCCCGGTTCACTGAGCACAGTGTTGAGACAATGTATAATTGATGACCACAGTCCTTATCTGGATGTATACTGGTGATGGAGTCAGGAGAGAATCAGATTAAAAGAGATTTCTGAATCTTCACATGCTGGTCTGCGTGATGAATTTCAATGGGCCTTGATTATGCCCGAGGAATAAGTTAATTTTTTTTCGCACTCTGACACCACGAAAGGGATGAATCTTCAGCTCACAAAATGCACAGTGCAGACTCTTTCTCCTTTCCATTTTCCTCTCATTAGGGAAAATATATATACATATCATATGACTCCTCTGAGGGTGTTGCTTTATTAGCCTCTTAAATCATACCAATTTTTAAACAAGTGTAATGTATTTAATGCAAAATATCATGGGCATTTTACAAGACATCGTGTTTCATTTAATTATTTTGAAATGTCGCTATTAATTCAGCCTGCTTGTATTTATTTAACAGCTTGTTTCCAACTACATATTTAGAATTGGGCTGAGTTGCTGCCAACCTCTGTTTTGTTGGGATGTTACCACTAGATGGCATGAGAAGTTTATTCTTTCAACAAGTCTTGCTTGCTTGGTGTGTGAAAAAGAACAGAATTTGTTGTTTGGTCAGCTGGGTGTCTGATGCAAATTGTTTGTCCTTCTTGGTGGGGATCTGTGTGGGGTCTCTTTGGAGCTGGGCTGAGCTGGCTCCAAGGTGAAGTGCTTGGCAATGGAATGTCGGAATCGAGCCAACCCTCTGCAGCAGGCTCGATTCGGAGACCCAGAGTCTGCTGGAGTTTAACCAACTGATCTGCACAACTTGAACAGGGAAAGTGAATGAGAGAATTAGCTCCAGTGGATGAGTTTGCACCAGTTTAGATTGAATGGGTGGAACGGCTTCCTTCTGTGCAGTAATTTCTATGATTCTAAGTATATGTTACTAATATAAGATAAAGAATATACACGGAACTATGTTGTGGCATATTCACTTCATTGTTAGCAATTCGTTCCTGGCGCCAGAAACAGCATTAAACCTTCATTTACAAATTTACTTTATTCACTGCATAAGTATAGGCCACAGATCAACGTGAAGTACCATGTGGGCTTTCAGTACAAGCTATTAAACTAGCAGTGTCAAAAGATGTTTTGTAATTCAACATCCAGTTGAAGGGCTACAATACAGTACACAACCAGCACTAAATGATCAGCAATGTGGTTAAATGATGCCAGCCTCGGTTTTATAAATGCCTATCGATTGTAGGAGGTAAGTGAGAGTGAGGGAAGTATTTCAACAGTCTTGAAGCAATGAGGAAGCATTATCAGAAATAGGAGGCTAGAGATCTAATTTGTGCGATGTGCTAACAATATGCAAATGCATGTGTATAAACAGAAATACAGGTGTCATAATTGTGGATTGATAAAGCATTTCAGATTCACTGGTTGTTAACTGTACAACTAAGAGCACCTGTAATTAATTCCCTTTACATGTAGTTTGCACAACCTGCAAATTAGACCACAGTAGGATAAGTATTTCACTGTTCACTAGCACTAGGCAGCCTGCCTTTTCTTATATTCTGTTCAGGAGTGCAAGAGAAATGACTGTATTTAGTAAATCAGACAAGTTTAATTAAAATTCATGCAACGCAATGACAGACCAAAAGCAAATAACAGATGTGCTCCTCTTCATCAGACGCACTCCAGTGATAAAGAACAAAGTGGAGGAGAACAGCTGATCCCATTTGTATCTGACTGTAACATCATTGGATACATTGTGCTATTTGGCAACAGTAAGGCAACCAATAGGTCAAAAATGAATAGTCCAATTCAAGCCACAATCATTCGAAGGCAGCACTTTTACAACCTGACTTGATACAGTATTTACTCAGCATTTTAGTGCATCCGAATGTTTTCATGTTTACTTAATGAACTGCTGCGGTGAGGAATCACAAGTGACAGCAATTCTGTGGAAATGGCTTAATAACGGCACATGTCCACATTTCCGCCATGCACCTCTTTCGTGCTGCTTGGCATTTTTTTATTTTTTTTTATTTTGGAGGGATTATTATTAGGCGTGTGGAATAAGGAAATTTGCCCAAGGTTTCGCCCTGCCTGGAATTGAACCCAGGTGTGTCGCTTGCAAGGCGAGTGCTCTAACCACTGAGCGACAGGACTCCAAGCTACAGCTACAGGATTTCATGATCCTCACACAAGTTTTCCAATGTCTTCATGCCCTGGTACCTCCCACTTCTCTGACCTGCTTAATCACCAACCACTTTTCCGCTGCCTCCACTCGGCTGGATCCAGCTTCTTGCATGTCCCTCGTGCCCTGCGTTCTTTTGTAAATAAGTCCATGGTCCTGTGCAATCCACCCTGCTTATCCCTCATATCCTCCACTCCACCATTAATGGCTGTTCTTTCAGCCACTAAGCCCTGAAGTTTTGGAACATCTCTTCCCCATCCCTCCATCTTGCCCCCTCCTTCCCCTCTTTTAGATCACTACTGAAAATCTTCCTCCAAGTGCTCCAAGAGCTGCCCGAGAGAAGGGTGGCTATATAAATGCAAGTTGTTGTTGTTGGTGGTGAATGGCTGCACCTGCTCAGCGTCTGAAAGGTGCAAAATTGGATTCTTCAAACAGGAAGTGGAATAAAAAATCTTGTTTGGAGCAACAACTCTTTATTTGGTTCAACAAATTAAATAAATGAACATGTTTGCACATTAACAGCTCTTTAACTCTTCTTTGAGCTAGGTTTGACGATTGCTACATTAAGTGTAGTTATACACTTGTGCTGCCTTAGACACTATATAATAATCTTTACACTTGGTATAGCCCCCCTCACTGTAGGAGGATGTCCCAAAATGCTTCACTGGGTGATTGAGTTAGTGTGTGTTTTGTGGGCATTCTACGAAAAGAGTCCAGTGAAACCATATCGAGTTTGCAGCTTCTCAGACACTTTATAAATCATTTTGGCATTATAATTATAACACAACCAAACTAATGTACAATTGACGATAGGTGCATTATAGAGTAGCAATCTACAATGATATGAGCAATGAAATCTGAAGCATGATGTGAATTTAGATCCTATCTTTTGGATACATAAGTCACACAATAAGACTCCAATGCATTGTCTGTCTGTGCCTTGATTCATTGATTTTCTAAGCTAGGCTTTGTATTACTGTTAAAAAACTGCAATGTACATTGAGGGCTTATCGTTTCCCATTGAAACTACGCTCAGCTGAGACATAAAAGATTTGAGAATGCTTCCATGATAGAAAGATGTAGGACAGGCAAAATAGGGTTCAAAAGGCTTTATCTGGCAGGACAGAATAATTGAACCAATGTTGAAATATCATATTCTACACAGTAGGATCTTTATCAACTGATTACTGATTGATTTAATATTGTGAACTATTTTTGCTTCTTTTAGCGTATCTCAGTTACTTTATGCAACAAGAGTGCTGCAGCACTCAGCCACAAAAAATGCATAGTTACACCACTTTACAGTGTAAAGCGCTTTGAGACTGTCTCCTTGACATGAAAGGCACGATATCAAATTGAAGGATTCATATTATTACTATTATTTTATCTCAGGCACTGGAAAATGGCTCATTGCATTGATCCTTCAGTGTGCCGTGTCAAGATCCACATTGGTTCAGATGCATGTGTTCAGCAGGAGATGCTGGGCAGAGACCAGGTAGTTTCACGTAATCTCCTTCTTGTAAAACTCTGTTGTGATCTCTTACGAGTGACTGGTAACAATCAGGGGTCTCGCACTTATTACTATTCTGTGACTACTTGTGGTAAGTGCATGTGTATGATTGTTAGGCTAGACAGGAACCTGATTTGGCTGTAATGCAACTCCACAGATGAATAACTTATGAGCTGATGTACAAATGAATGTCTACTCAGGCAGCTTTTTGTTTACTTGCCTTTTTTACCCAGAGTTTGCAGAGTTTTAAGTTTGCAATTAACCGTTTTGCGAATCTTGTCATTTTATATTTACATTTAAATAAATCCAGCATTTACATGGATGCAGCTGAGATCTTGCCGTAGATCTAATAGACAGTCACTTCATTTCACAGTAATTTCTGTGAAGCGCTTTGAGATGTGCTTCCGACGTGATAAGACGCTATACCAAATGCAAGAATATTATTATTGTTATTACACAGTTTTTGCGTTTAAAGTAACTCCGGTAAAGTGCTTAGAGACATCCTCTCGATGTAAAAGGCGCTATGTTAAATGGAAGGATTATTATTAAAACAAGTGATTCAAGAAGTGCAAAAGTCAGGTACTGGTTCAGGACAATCATTAAAAAGATGGATCCTTGTTTTAAAATACGAGGTTGGAGGAGAAAAATCAACAAGAAGACATTGAGCCCTCAGACACTTGCAGGAATGATTCTTGCTGTTAGCCCACGGCACTTAATGTCAAGCCGGCAGAATTAGAATGAATGCATCGCGATGAAATAAAACCAATTTAAATTTTCTAGCCAAGTGAAGAAGTCAAATATAACTCAGGACTTTAATACTATAAAACACCCAATACTGCAATATTGTCAGAGGCTCTTCAGGATGAGTTGTTGAACTAAAATCCTATCTGCCTGTCCAGGTGCATGTTAAAGATCCCTGGCATTGTTGGAAAAGAGAAGGGAATTCAGATTTTCAATTGCATTTTACCATTTTGTAAGAGAAAAACAGACCATTAGGAAATTTTGAACTCCAGCTGCAAATCCGGTTTGCATGTTATAATTTGGCAATCTGTATGTTTATTATTTATTTATCTTACCAAACCTAGGACCAGAAGGATAATAAAAAGAACCATACCCCATTAATTGAAGTGACTGTGGGTGAGGGGCAGAGCGGAGAGAGAGAATAAAAGAGGTGTTGTAATAATAATAATACTCGCATTTGATATGGCATCTTTCACATCTCAAAGACTAGGTGGAATTTCCTCCTCCTAGACTTCACCCCCTCTTGATGCAGAGTAAACTTATAACTACACTCCCTCCCACGTACAATAATTATTCATAACAATAATGCTCAACAACACAGCCTCTGCATTTGAAATCCATCTAATTTTTGAGCTAATCTGGTGCTGTGTTATATGCAATGACTATGGAACAGACAAACAACAACAATTTTCATTTATATAGGGCCCTTCATGCAGGATAGCATCTTGGAGCGGAGAAACAGTAGCGTGTTAACCTACTTGCTTTGAACAAGACTGCTTTCCTATTACTTATTATGCATGAGACATAATTGGAGATCGGGAGCAATCTGCTAGCACTGTTGCTAATATAGGGATTGCAAATATTTGAATTGGACTGCATTAAGATGGATTAAACCCAGTACGTTTTGTCATATCTGTTCTATTATGTTGATATGTTTGCCAATGTTCTGGTTTAAATTGTGTAGAAGCGCTGCTTTAAATTCCTAGGAACTTTCATCTAAATCACCTCGTCTCATTGAGTTCCTCAACCTGTATTCAGCTCCAGATGGGGAAAGTAATGTATGGTCGTGTGACTCTGAAGGCTTTGGCATCTGCTGCTGATCCATTTGAAAGCTTAATAATTCATATTGTGTCCAGTGGGTCCTCTTGCTAACAACACATCAGTCCGTCAGTCAGTCAACAACAACGACATTTCAGTCTGGCTCAATTGTTAGTGCTCTCACCTCTGAGTCAGAAGGCTATTGGGTTCAAGACCCACTTCAGAACTTTCAGCTCGCAAAGCCCAGGCTGACACTCCAGTGCAGTGCTGGGGTTGTGCTGCATTGCCGGTCGTGCTGTCCATTGTCCTTCAGATGAAACATTAAATCAAGGTCCAGTCCACCTATTCAGATGGATATTAAAGATCCCATGACACTATTGAAAACAAAAAGGAAGTTTCTTCCAGTGTCGTGGAGAACAATCCCTCAGATTAAATTAATCATTCATATCATGGCTGTTTGGGGGAATGCTGTTGTGCACAAATTGGCTGCTGCACAGTCACTGCACTTTACAGCAAATCCCGTGAAGCGCTTTGAGTCGCCCTCCTGACGAGAGAGGATACCATAAATCAAATGCAACGATTATTATTGTTATTTAAGAATAATATTAAAAATATATTATGGTATATGATTATATTTGAATAAAACTGTGGGCAGAGATGTACAACGAGGGGAGCGACAAACCTGAGAACAATTTGGAGAAGGAATTAATGAGACATGTGATTGTCAGAGGGCCTGCACTCATTGCACATTGACTGAAGTTTCAGTAAAGTGAGAGGTTACAAAGCAAATGTAGCCCAGAGTCTTTAAAAGCTGACTAATAATCTGAATGACTCTTGACACTGTGTGAGATGTGCCTACTTTAAACATTGCATAACTGAAGGTGCCTGATACATTCATTCTATATTTAAGGGGAGAAAAATAGTGCTGGAATTTCAACCTATTTCACGCTCTGAAAATTATTTGTTGCACCTTGTGAACGTTCTGTGTTAGAAATTACTATCTTATAATCATCCAGATGTACTTTCCAACTAAAATAATAAACAACAACAACTTGGATTTCTAGAGCACCCTTCACATGGGGTAGCATCCCAGAGTGTTTGATAGTGGCGGAATCTGACCCAAAGCCAGGGGGAGAGGGATAATAATTCTAAGATATTGAACAAGATTGAAAGTGTGATTGGCAATGGGGGTATAAATTACAACTCAATCTACTCCTGGAACCTAATTAATTTTAAGTTCTGAGTTTTCAGGAGGGGAGAAGTGAAATCTTTGCAAAGATAGATGGAAAATATATTTTTCTTACCCCTGTCCTGAAGGAGTTTCGCTATGGATACCAAGGGTGGGAGCTAAACATTCCGGGCTATTCGATGTATAGGAAAGATAGGCAATGCGGAAAATGAGATGGGTGGGTAGCCCTGCTAATAAAGGATGAGATAAAAACAGTAGAGAGGAAGGATTTTAAATCAAAAAATCAGGATGTAGAGTCAGTCTGGGTGGAGGTAAGAAACAACAAGGGGCAGAAAACACTATTGGGAGTAGTTTATAGACCCCCAAATAGCAGTTACAGTATTGGGCAAGGTATTAATCAGGAAATTAGAGGAGCTTATAGCAAGGGGAATATACTAATAGTGGGTGATTTCAATCTTCATATAGACTAAGAAAACTAAATTGGCAAAAGTAAATTAGTGGATGAATTTATAGAATGCATTCGAGATAGTTTTCTGGAACAATATGCTGAGGAACCAACCAGGGAACAGGCTATCCTAAGTCTTGTTTTGTGTAATGAAATAGGGCTAATCAGCAATCTGGAAGTTAAGGCTCCTCTAGGGCAGAGTGACCATAACATGATGGAATTTAACATTAAGTTAGAGAGTAATATAGTTGAATCTGAAGCAAGGGTCTTAAATCTAAATAAAGCCAACTTTGCAGGTATGAGAGAAGATTTGGGTAAAATAGACTGGGAAATTAGATTTAAAAATATGATGGTAGATCAGCAATGGCAAATGTTTAAAGATATAATACATAATTCTCACTGATCGAATATTCCCTTGAAAAATAAAAATACCACGGGAAAAGTGGTTCAACCTTAGCTAACTAGAGAAGTTAGGGAAAATATAAAATTAAAAGAAGAGGCCTATAATACTGCCAAAAAGAGGAGTAAACCCGAGGTTTGGGAGGGCTTTAGAGATCAGCAAAGGAAAACCAAGAAACTGATTAAGAGGGAGAAAATGGAATATGAGAGTAAACTAACTAGGAACATAAAGACAGATTGTAAGAGTTTTACAAGTACATAAAGAGGAAGAGACTATCAAAAGTGAATGTGGGTCCATTGCAGGCAGAGACAGGAGAAAATATAATGGGGAATAAAGAAATGACAGAGTCATTAAACAAATATTTTGCTTCTGTTTTCACATTAGAGGACACTGAAAACTTACCGAAAATAGAGGGGAACCTGGAGGCTAATGTTAGTGAGGAACTTAAAGAAATGAACATTAGTAAAGCAATAGAGCTAGAAATATTGATAGTATTAAAAAACAATAAATTCCCTGGACCTGATGGCCTGCATCCTAGGGTTTTAAAAGAGGCGGCTGTAGAGATAGTGGTGCTTTGTTTTTGATCTTCCAAAATTCCCTGGATTTTGAAATGGTTCCCATTGATTGGAAGATCGCAAACGTAACGCTGATATTTAAGAAGTGGGGTGACAAAAAATGGGGAACCATAGACCAGTTAGTCTGACATTGGTGGTAGGGAAAATTCTAGAGTCCTTAATTATGGACGTCGTTGTGGAATACTTAGAAAATCGTAACATGATTAGCAGAGTTAACATGGCTTTACGAAAAGGAAATCATGTTTAACAAATCTTATAGAGCGTTTGACGATGTAACTAGCAGGTTAGATAGGGGGGAACCAGTAGATGTGGTGTATTTGGATTTCCGGAAGGCATTCAATAAGGTGCCACAAAAAAAGCTGCTGCATAAGATTAGAGCCCATGGAATTAGAGGTAATATATTAGCATGGATTGGAGAGTGCATAACAGGAAGAAAACAGAGAGTAGGGCTAAACAGGTCCTTCTCAGATTGGTAGGATGTGACTAGTGGAGTGCCACAAGGGTTAGTGCTTGGGTCTCAATTATTTACAGTCTATATCAATGATTTAGATGAGGAAATAGAACTTAACACACCTAAATTCGTGGACGATACGAAGATAGGTGGGAGAGTAAGCTGTGAGGATGACAACAACAACAACAAGATTCCATTTATAAAGCGCCTTTCACGTCAGGAGGACGTCCCAAGGCGCTGCACAGTTGGGTCATGACACATGAAAAATGCAAAGGGAAATAGGCAGGCTAGGTGAATGGGTAAAAAGATGCTGTGAGACTGTTTCCCCTGGTTGGAGAATCTAAAACTAGGGGTCATAGTCTCAAGATTAAGGTCAGCCTTTTCGAACTGAGTTGGGGAAACATTTCTTCACTCAGAGGGTAGTCAATTTGTGGAATTCTCTACCCCAGAGGGCTGTGGATGCTCAGTCCTTGAACATATTCAAGACTGAAGCTAATAGATTTCTAAAGGATAGATGTATTAAAGGATATGGGGATAGGACGGGTAAATGGAATTAGGTTAGAAGATCAGCCATGATCTTATTAAATTGTGGGGCAGGCTAGAGGGGCCGAATGGCCTATTCTTGCTCCTATGTCTTATGGTCTACTATTGGTAGGTATCAGTCCGGACTTGACTTGCAATTTGTTTAATCCCTTTGAAAAATTGATAATACACTACTGCAGCCAGAGAGAGAGAGAGAGAGAAAACACATTGAATATTCAAAAACTAATTGGTTTCTTCAGCCAAGAGATTTTGACATGATTCATACTTGATTTGGAAATTACAATTTAGAAATTTCTGCATTATCATATTTCTCCATAAAGACAATATATCCAACTTAAATGATTTTGAAGAATTAAGCCGCATGTTAAAACATTAAGTCATTATACATATATCAATGCATCCCTCATTGCATTTGCAAATTGTTGTCTTATCACTTAAAATGAACTGTAGGTTGCCTCTCGACTTAATGGCATCCTTGATTAATATATAGGATCCCAGCATCATCCATCATAACTGAAGGCTTTTTGAAAAAGATTATTTTCTTCCAATTCAAAATAAAGAGAGAATGAGCACAGCAATATCCCGGAAACAGCCATGAGTGAATGAACAATTTTATCTGGAGAATTGTTGGTCAGGACACCGGAAAAAGCTCCTTTCTGTTTGCAGACAGTGCCCTTGGGATCTTTAATATCCCTATGAACAGGGAGAGAGACCTTGTTTTAACATATAATAAATAATAATAATAACAATCCTTGCATTTGGTATCTAAGACCATCTCTTTGAAGGGTGGTATATAAATGCAAATTAAATTGGCTAAGTCAAATAGGGCAGGTGTCTTGTCATTTGACCATTCTTTCGGCCATCTTTCTCCTCCCTCGTCACACAGCCCTCCCACAGCCTCGGGTGCAAACCTTAGATTATCCAACGTCTTGGGGCATTCTCCCACTGTGAAAGGCGCTATATAAATATAAATTGGAATGGTATTGTATTGTATGGCTGTTTGTGTGACATTGGTATATGCAAATCAGCTGCCGTTTTGTCCAGAAAATAGTCACATCACTGTACATCCTGTGAAGCACTTTGAGATGTCTCGACGATGTAATAAGGTGATATATCAAACACAACTATTATAGTATTAATACATACTGTAGATAGTCAGCATAACTCCCACCGCACACTGGGAGAATAAAAGGGGACATTCCAACAAGCACATCCTTTGGATAACGAAGTACAGTACATGCTAAGCATCCCTGAAGGGATTCTCTACCACATCTAGTGGCTTTCAACTCTTGCTGACCCCATCGTTGGTTGGATATCCCCTGAAGCCAGAACTTAACCTACTTGCTCTTCTGCACAATTCATAAATGTATTAACCAGAGTGGCCTTAAAAGAAATAACACCAAGCCAGTTGCCAAGTGCTTAAAGGCACTACAGGAAGCATTAACACTAGAGGCAATGCTCTATGCTTGGGACCCTAGGGTTTTGACATGTTTTACATCAGAAATTAGTTTTCAAGAAGGAACAGTAGGAAACAAATCGAGAAGTGTGTTGAACCTCTCTTTGTCACGGCCTCAGAGTATCTTGCCTCTGGATCCTTTCCATTGCCCCACCCCCCCACCACCTCCTCCTGTTTTCCTTTATTTACCTATCATTAAATTTTCATGCTCATTTAAGTATTAGATTTCACAGCTTTTCAAATTTGCAAATCGACTTTAATGAGCATGTGACAAGCAGCCCTTCATGCCACAAATGCCCTCCTGGTGGCGGTGTTCATCTGTTAGAAACTATTGTTCTGATTGAAGGTAGTCACCAGCAGAAAAATGCATGAACTTTACATTTGATACTATATATTTTGTGCATCAATGGTTCTGTTGATGATTCGTGACTGTGAGAACTACCTAGGTCTTAAAAGCCGTAACACCTAAACACCCGAAAGGGCTTTGCCAAACTACCACACAATAAAAATATAACAATAATAATTTGATATAACGCCTTATCAGGTCATCAAACTGTCTCAAGGAACTTCGCAGAAATTACAATAATGTGTAGTGACTTTGCATATCAAGTGTAGGTAAGATAGAAAGTTCTTGCTCACATTCAGTTCATTGACTTTCTGGAATAGACTGGCTGTTCAGTCACAGTAGATGTTTTGTCAAATAGAGCAGATGTCTAGGTGAGTAGGGCAGATGCGTGGGTGAATCCGGCAGGTATTTAGTCTTATTCATCCCTAAGGTAGGCAATTTTTTGCTGGGTAACTCCAGCAAATGGGTTTGGTGTTAAAGACATCACAACATGGTACATTCATTCTATGTTTTAGACACATTTGATTTGTTGTCTATTACAGACCACACATTACTCTCTCGAGTTAAACCACTCCAAGGACGAAAGGCGTTAAGTGTAGAGAGCATCGGATCAGAAACCAATTATTTGCATTGCTTAAGGGTTTTTTGTGAGTACAGTTGCCCTTCCCTAATGTCTGTGTGCTTTGAAGCGCACTGCCGTATCACCCTCATGTAAAATTCCCTTCAGGATGTATCTGATGAAAGACTCCCCACCAATGGATTCATAGATCTTCTCAGCTGGTTGTGGCTGACGGTGCCAGTGCCTGCTGAGTTGAGGGGTAAATTGAAATTCAGGTGGCTGTTTATTCTCCGCTTGGTAGTCATTTTCCAACATCTCTTCTGTTAGTGGGAGCATTTAATGGCATTCTGGATGAAGCCATCGAGAACAGCATTGTTCATCATATTGCTATGCTGTTCGTCATTGTGATATGTTGCGGACTGCTCTTGTGGCAGGATTCATATCAGTGCTTTGCTGTTCACAAGAGCCATAGCAAACGAGTGCAATCAACAAGATTGCCTGACGGGGGGTCTCAGCAGCAGGAGGCATAAGAATGAGTGCTCAACGTTAAAGCGGAGCAGACAAAGTTGGATAATAATAATAATAATAATTCTTGCATAAATTTTTCTTCTCCGGTCTAAAGGGATTTTCAGAATGAAAGTTGTGCAATTTTCGAGTGAATTGACTGTATATTTTGTGGGTGAAATGCGACAGCCAATTGCACGTACAGCAATGTCCCACAAACACTCGTTTGTGGAATATTAAATCTGGAATATTAAATAGTACCACATCAAAGCATAAACCACAATCCTGGACCTGGGAGGCTGTCATGTTTATATTGATGCTGAAATTATCCAGCAGCACAGGACTAGGACATGTTTGCTGGAGTGTGCAATGGAAACAAAACAAGATCCTTGCATTCTTTGTCTTCAATATCTTGAAAAGTGTTACAAGGTCTTTGACTATAGTGATGGAGCCTTTGGTAATTAACAGCCTCCATTGTAGATTTAGTCTTACTTCAAGCGCTGCCAATATTTTTATGATTGCTTGACAGCAAATCTTTCAGTGTAATCTGGGCAACAGATCAAATGGAGCTTTGGCTTGTATGAAGCACATTTGTGTTCAAAGGAATAAGCATCTGGGTATAGATCTAAAGAATTATTATAACTGTTCAGAGTTCAACAAAAAGCATATTGACAGAACTGATTCAGAACAGACAATTGTTGCTTGAATTGACCTCTGCATATTGGATGACATTCTTCTCAATTGGGGTTCCACAGCAGCTCGGCGAGTCCCATCTGTCCCATCTGTGTAAATGCCTCCCCTTGGCCAAAATTCCTTTCCCTCCCTCCCACCCAATAAAATCGTTCATTTACTTCATGGCTGTTTTCCAATTGGTCACAGCAGTGCCCCACAAAGTGTCGTGGATTGAGTGACCAAAGTATTATTGTTTTTTTGAGGCATTATTACCTCTGGAAAAGTGATTCGCCAATCAACTAACAACCGTGTTTCTACTTACTGCCAGGTAAACAGAGGCGTGTGGAGTAAGGAAACTTGCCCAATGTTTCACCCTTCCAGGAAATCAAACCTAGGTCCTCTTGCTTGCGAGGAGAGTGCACTAACCACTAAGCTACAGGACTCCACTTATATCTTTAAACCCTGTTAAATGACAAACATTGTAAATTCCCATAATGCTGCAAAATTAAAAGGACAATGAGGCGTATCGTCTACCGAGATTCTAATAATGCAGCCCTCCAGCTGTGATTAAAATGCAATTTTCATGCCTTGATGGATCTTGGATTATGCTACAGTAATACGTGCATTTGATATAATGCATCATCACGTTGGGTTCACAGGATTGATGTAAAGTGTAGTGACCGAGTATTTGTAGGTGAACGCAACAGCCAATTTGCGTGCAGAAATGTCCCTCAAACAGTCATGATGTGAATGACCGATTTTTTGGGGGGGGATTGTTGCCAAGTATTGAGAAAAACTCCCTACTTTTTTGAATAGTGCCATGGGATTATTAACATCCACCTGATCAGGCAGATGGGACTTTGTTTTAATGTCTCATCCGAAGGACGGTCCCTCCAACAATGAAACACTTGCCCCATTTTTTACCAGGATTCTTTAATAAGGAATTGGAATCCTCTAAGGTAATTGGTGTTGGAGTGAAAAGGATGGTTTAACAGAGAATCATTCAGAAAATAGCCTGCGAGTGTCGCTATAAAATAATTCAGACTCTTGTATTTTTTTTGCAATAATGTTGCATCTTTGGCGGGGTGAGGGGTTGGAGAGGAAAGCTTTGATAGCATTGCCACTGAAAGGAAATATACAAAGACAATCATCGGACTCTTGAGATGAGGAAGGCAGGAAGCTTCTGCACGTGGGCATCGAAATAACTATCAGCAGAAGGCAACACCAAAAAAGGTGACATTCAAATTCAAAATGAACTGTAATCTATTGGAAAGAAAAGACTTACAAGCATTTGCGGCCACAAAGGAAAGGACAGGAAGTGGAATCCACTGTCTTATAAATCCTTGGAGAGCAAAACTATATCAAAACTATATGCTGGTGGAAGGTACCTCTGTGTGCTCTAGAAATTCCAGTAACGTCTTCCCATGGGAAGCTGCTTAGTATACAGCTTAGCAAATATACTTATCACACAATCAAAATAAGAAAGCTATTGGCAAAATTGCACAGAGAGTTGTTTATGGATGGTATCATTTTCCAAATGGCTAGTAATGGGACAATGCTCTCAGGACAGCTCAAGGACAAATACATATTTACAGTATATAGTGGCCCCAGATTAAAATATGTTTGTACATTGACATTCCCTGTAACCAATTTCTCACATTGTCACAGGAACAGAATTAGGTGATTTCACAAGTGCATTTTGATTCAATGAGATTAGTTGCTTATGAGGCACGTGAGGAGAGCCGGTTGCCCATTTGCATTGATTTACTAAAACTCAATAATGCTGAATTATACCATGGGAAAAGCTATTTATGTGTCATTATTGTTGATCCAATATAGATGTACACAATTGCCAAAATTTTTTTTTGGATAGCTTTGCAGATGATTCAATTATGCTAATAGAATTTTTATCAGGACAATGATTTAATAGTTCTTGCGGCTTTAAAATGTCAAAAGCGATGAAAGCAATTAAATGGTTATAAGGAACTGATTCTTAAACCTTCGATGTATTTCTTGGGTTTTTGTTAAAGGCCAATCAATAACTCTCCCAATTCATTGTCTCTTTTCTTCCCCCCTCTGCCAATGAGTTCCAAGATACTATCCCATGTGAAAGGCACTATATAAATGCAAGTTGTTGTTGTTGAGTTATAGTTAGCTTTTTCAAAAAAAAGCTTTCATTCCAAAATGACCAATTAAAGAAAAATAAAGAGAAAAGTTTTTTCACCGGAATAGCCCTGTTAAACCTTGATCCCACAAACTTTTGACTCAGAGGCAAGAGTCCTGCCAATGAGTCCTGCAAATGAGTCTTAAATGAACACCAGCAAACATGGACATATGCAGTTTCAGTACCGACTGCTTTCTTAACCATACATTTTGGTGAAATCTTTAATGTTTTAAATGTTTTATGCAAATTAATATAATCCTACTTATTTGTGAAACCAATTTGCACAAAGCAACGTCACACAAACAGCCATGAAGTGAATGAACAAATTTTATTTGGGAGATTGTGGCCAGAACGATCTCCCTACTCTTTTTGAATAGTGCCACCGGGATCTTTAACGTCCACCTGAACAGGCAGACAGGACCTCTGTTTAACATCTTATCTGAAGGACGGCATCTTTAACAATTTAGCACACCCCCAGGACTACATTGGAATGTCATCTTAGACAATGTGAGTTGAAGTCCCGATCTTGGCCTTGAACCCCACAACTTTCTGACTCAGAGGTGAGAGAACTACTACTGAGCCAGGCTGATACTGTTGTTTCAAACAATACTTGTTTGAGGCATTATTGCCAGGTGTCAAAGCTATAAGCTAATTTGAATCCTGGATGGTTATGGTATTGTAATTCACGGGCCAATGACCGCAGTAATTTTAGATTCATGCTAGAAAAACAATGGCAAGCACTGTAATGTAGAATAATAGCTCACTAGTATAAACAGGAAATTCTTCAGCACCACATTGAGAGTGGAGTTGAACGATGTGCTACATTTAGACTGCAAGTACTGAATTCTTTTTACCAGCAACTATTTGTGTCTCTCGCTGAATAATTTATCCTGTTTCTACCAAACCAACTTACAAATTAATAGGAATCAGTGTTGACACTTGACTGGAGATTCACAGTGACCAGCCTTCTTCTCTGCAACAAAATACTGTGTTCATTTGAAGTGCCTTATTAAATGGCATGTCACACGTACAGTGTGCGGCAGAACCTCATTACAACCACTGCAACAAAGCTCCCAATATATGTTTTCCTGGTCCTGGCTGTAGAACCAGGTTCTATAGCGACTGAGCCGCTCTTTTCACTCAGCGAGCACTGGCCTGCTTTATGTCTCCTTCCCTATGCGTCCCACCATCAGCGGGCGGGCTTTCAGCCATTCTGCCCCCACTCTCTGGAACTCTCTTATTCTAGGACTTGAGCATTTTTGGGCTATTTTTTAAATACAGTGGCTTGTACACCTCTATATAACCGCGTGGGAAAACTAGCCAGCCGATTTCCAACACCTACTAGATCCAGAGAGATCAATGCAGCCTGGCTGAAATACTGCATGAAACTGTGCAGCTAAACTCCTTAAATTACATGCCAGAGAATTGAATGTAGAAGGTATCTTACTCTAGGAGGAGCTGTGGTCACAGTTTTGAGGATAGTATAGTTTTACACTTTAGATGTGCTGGTTACCCACAGGAAGAAGATTCACTGCACGTACGCAGCACAGGATATTTGATTAAAACCAAAACATTAAGCCGAATATTAAAAATATATGGCTAAATCCATCCCAAATCCATGCTTCTTTTTAGTGTTTTAAGATAATTTTTTTGTTTCAAGGTTATCTTGGTGGCAAGAAATTCCTTTAGGAATTTCTTTTAATGATCAACGTAACCATTTGTCTCATTTGTGGGAGAGAGGGACATGCAATAGAGGTCTGGATCATTTTTATTCCGGAAAGGTTAAGCTCTAGGGACACACTGTGGGATTTAAAAATATATGGGAGGGGTGGGTTGAGGGAGGGAGAGAGTTCCTGCAGGTTAGGGGCATAGTAACTGAAGGCTTGGCCTTGATGGGAGTGCGGAACGGGGCAGGGCTACACATACACACAGCAGGCCCGAGTCAGTAAAGCACCAGTGAGTTTAAGCCAAGGGTTTACATCACCTGACACTTAGAAGGGTGGCAATCTGAACAATCCTATTGCACAATATAAGAAAGTAAGAACTAGTAAAGATCTTAAGTGAATAAAGGTAAAGTGGATTCTCATTACCATTCCCAGGAGAGCAGCAAAGGTTCAGGTTCGAACCGTATCATAGTCCCTGATGGTTTAACCGTTTTTTTTAAGGTGAATGATCACATTAAGAGGGAGATTGCCCAGAGAAATGAGTCTTTGCACAATTTGCATCACAATGTTTTTTAAGACTCACCTATCATCATTCATATCGTAAAGCATGTCAGCCATGCCACACAGGGCTATTTTTCAACGGAAGATTATCCATCATCGATTATCTCCGTGCTCAAACCTGTCATGGTACCCACCTTTATTTGTCTTGAGGGACATCAGAGACATGAGTTGATGTCTAGATTATTATGCAAAGGCTAACCCTCCCTGAAACTTTGTTTTTCATTTCTTGCAGCTTATCCCTTCGCAGGGTCTCTTTCAACCGTGAAATAAGTATTCATTCTATAAAGGGTTTGCAAATAAACATCTGCGAATGTGTCTCCTAAAGTCTTTGGGGTTCATCAAAATTGTTGCACACATGGTTGGAGATTAATCACATTACTCCTCCAGTTTCTGTTCAGATAATCAGCCGTTATTCTTCCTTGACACAAAGTGAGGACCTCAGTGAGTGGACCAAGTGACCATGGTTAACATGTGGATCTGTGCAACAAGAGCAGGTGACTTAATAGATCACAGTGGTCCTGATAGTTCTGTTTGAATCCTCACTGGGGGTGAGAGAGGCAAGGGGGGTCCTTGGAGTTTCGCTGACTCTAAAGTGACGGTCTTGGCAATGGAATGTCAGAATCTGAAAGACTGGACCTCATATTTAGCTATACAGTATTTCATTAAACATTCTGAAATGTCCTCCTGACATGAAAGGCACCAATATAAATGTAAATTTTATTGCAAATTGTATAGTATCACTCTTTGTGAATTGTATTGTATCACTGTGTATTTGCCTACAAATTATTTGCATGATAAGGAGCTACATCAAATGCAAGGATTATTATTCTTTTTTCACTCAATAGAAGGTCATTTTTCACTAATAGCCATTCAAGGTAACTTTGATACTGTTTAACAATTCAAATAATAATCTTTATTGAACCAGTACCTGCATCAACAACAACAACAACAACATGCATTTATATAGTGCCCTCACACAGGTGAGTGTTTCAGAACACTTGACAGTGGCGGAGCCTGATGTCGAGCCAGTGAATGGGGGGACGTAACCATCAACATGGTGGAGGAAGGTCTTAAGGTGCGACCTGAAGATGGGGAAGAATGGGACAAGGGATTGAGGGAGAGTGCTCCAGAGTTTCGAGGCTGAAAGTGTGGCCACCGATGATGGAACGGAGGGCATGAAGGACAAGCAGGAGTCCATGAACCTAATGCTTTTCTGAAGTTAAATTCTTAAATGTTAATGCCAAATTCATGTTTTTTTTGGCGGAGCTGGGCAATGGTTGACTTGCACACATGGAGAACACCATTCTCCGTTACACATCAAAGTTTCATTAGTGGAGTTGGCTTCAGAACGACTGCTTGTGCCATACCTGTCAAATGATGGACTCTTAAGATTCATTAAGTGCATCAATGCATAGACTCTGGGGAATCCACACACAGATAACAGCAGGTTGCATAGATTTTCAATATTGCAAAGGTTTTGATGGCATTGGCTACTATTTTAGCAGTTGACATATAAAGCTAAATGATCGCACTGAGAATTATAAGTTAGTAATTTGAAATGAAATAAGAAATATGACCTCCATTGGACTGAAATTTTCTACATTCTCTCAGATAAACCTAATTCCTCCAAAAACTGAGGAATAATAAAGGTTAGAAAACAAATGAAAAAGATTTCTCAGACAAACAGCGCCTGTGTTAAGACGTCAGCTTGGCTCGGTTGATAGCACACGGAGGAGCTCTTGAATTATTTCCTTTGAAATAAATTAATAGTACAACACAGGTTGAAGTTGCATCAGTTACTATCTGGTTGTATTTTGATGGGTTTGATGGATATTCAGAATTAGTGTGAAATAAAATGTACTGATAGATAACTAATAATTGTGGTGCGCAGAATAATATTCTAAGCACCACAGTGATGTACGTTGATAATTATTGAAGAATGTAACTCCAAGCAATTCAGGGCTGGCTTAAGTTTGGGTTTGAGAGATAACTGTGGCAGAAATGAACCAGATGTGTGGGAGCATTTATACTCTCAATGTGCGTGTACAAGACGGCAGGGCATTGAAAGCAGCGTGATAAACAGATCCGAATGAATCGCTTGCAGATTGGGACCCTTGGTTTTTAAGAGTCTTTCAAAATCTTTGCTAATATTGGACAACTTACTGATTTTTTATGTAGAAAATGTAATGCATAAGTATACCTTTAATTACAACAACAGCAGCTTGCATTTGTAGACTACCCTTCACGGAGGATAATGTCTCAGAGAGCTGCACTGATTGTAGGCTCAGTTCGTAGGTTTTAATGTGAGATTTGAAGATAGATAGAAAGAGGCGAGGTAACGGGATAGAGGTAGAGAGTTCCAGAGTTTGAGAGGGTAATAATAATAATAATAATAATAATCCTTGCATTTGATATAGCGCTTTTCACGACGGGAGGACGTCCCAAAGCGCTTCACAGAACACACTGTAAAGTGAATTGACTGTATATTTGTGGGCGAACGCGGCAGCCAATTGCGCACAGCAATGTCCCACAAACAGTCGTGGATTGAAAATGACCAATTTATTATTGTTTTTGGTTTTGGAGGGATTATTATTAGGCGTGTGGAGTAAGGAAACTTGCCCAAGGTTTCGCCCTGCCTGGAATTGAACTCAGGTCTCTAGCTTGCAAAGCGAGTGCTCAACCACTGAGCTACAGGACTCCGCTCGACTGAAGGCTCGACTTCAGAAGAGGTTTTTATGGAAGAAGTAAGTTGATCACATCATCCCTAAACTCTGAGCCTTGATTCAAGCACTCAATGGGCACCAGTCCCTGACTCAAGCACATTAGCCAATTTTAGCAACTTGAATCCTCTATCAGTAACATCAACATTTGTTATTCAAGCAGTGAATAACCCAATAAGAGAAAAAGATAGAAGAAATTTGGAGATGTGACAACCAAACTACCTACATTTTCAATACAAACTGCAGACTGAAAATGATTTAACAGTCACCCCAAGTCAGTGATACTCCACATTGTCGCTGGGCTCTGTTAACATCACTTGTCTTGGCTTCAGATCTGTTTAATCTCTCCTTAATCCTGAGATTTGTCACTCCAGCTCATTATTGCGATGGATCTTTCATTATGCAAATTCCCCAAGGCACGCTCATGACAATAAAGTGATTACAATTCATGGGTTATTATAATCTTGTTGCTGTTGATAACAACAAATGCACAGCTGAACACAATGTGAAACAGGTTTAGGATTTCAGCTGAGATGAAGTGGTTTACTCTTTTAAAAAAAGAAAGCTCTTATGATTTACAGTTAAAGCAGACACATTATATAGAGAAGATGAATGCATGATTTGGTGTTTTGGAATTTACATGAAAGCATTACATTACATTACAACCCCAACATTTTCAATATCTTTTATTTTATCTGGTATGGGCTTTTGACCCTTTTATCCGTGAACATGAGGTAGAGTGAAATCAGCTGAATGCAAATTTACTTAAGATGCAGTGGAAAGATTGTCTGCCTCCCATTTATATTGCTGGTTTGTATTGATATCTGGTGCCATCGCCTACACTAAGCAAGCAAATGAGCATGCCAGACAGAGCGCGTGGATCCGTTCAGTCTTCTAAGGCCTGAAATCTCACCTAGTCTTGAACTGCAAAACCATTTTGCCTTATTTAAGATTGTTCAGAATTGTGGAAATTTCTTAAACTAGATCTTATTTTGGAAGCCAGTTTTCTGCAGTTGTTTTCCAAATTAAAACCGAAGACACTATATTCTCGGTTAAATGCTGTGAGATCTTTGTGATGTCTTAATGATGTGATAAGGTGTTATTTCAAACACAGGGATCATTATTATTATTATTATTAATCCTGTTACGTTCTACCAACTTCCCAGTTTGTCTTTTCAGACCTGAAACGTAGTGGTAACAAATATACTCTGGAGATCAAAAGGAAGGTCGTTCACAATATTCAATCAGAAATGTTCATCTTTTGACCGGAAGCCAATCACAGGCCGTTGGCAAATTCCATTCTAAGGATCCGACGTTGCTTTTCCAACAAGCAGAAAGTGAAGCATTTCTAAGGTTTCAGAAGCAAACAGTTCAGGCGATCTGCTCAATAATCTCCCATTTTTAAATGTCACATCCCTGGTCTACTTTGTGTTCACTCAGTAGTCACAGGGCTCACCTTGTGCAAATCCGCGTCACATTGACGCAAGACCTGCAGTAAAGTGTACATCAGTTAACATTATTACTGTCACAGTCACCATTGGCAGCTCCACCCACCACAACTCACCCACTGCCATTTATTTCACCAAACAATGATATGTAGCGGTTCCTAAATTGTGTTCCACGTTTATAACCACTAACAACTCAATAATAATAATCCTTACATTTGATATAGTGCCTTATCATGTTGTTGAGACATCTCAAAGTTCCAGCAGATTCTGGGGTCTCCAAGTCGAGCCTACCACAGAGTGGTTACTCTATTCCGACATTCGATTGCCCAGCACGTCACCTTGGATCCATCTCAGCTCAGCTCCAAGGAAACCCTACACAGCCACCCACCAAGAAGGACAAACCATGTGTGTCAGACACCCAGCAAGAGTTCCTGATGGAATAAATCCATCATAATAAATATGCTTGGATTTGATATAGCACCTTATCACATTGTTAAGACGTCTCAAAGCGCTTCACAGATAATAGAGCAAAACAGCCAATTGCACAGAACTTGAATTTATATAGCACCCTTCCCGAAGGGTAATTTTTGGAATATTTTACAAGGATGGGGTTGGACATCAAGTGGGGGCAGGTGTCAAGGCACAGTTGAAGATGTTTCTTCATGTTTCTTGCCATCTAATGTGGAGGTAGGATTTTAGACAGGACTTATAGAGATGGAGGGGTAGAGCGAGGAAGTTGGACTTAATTTAGACTTTGCTTACGTTTTCAGTGATTTTATGTTTAAACAAGAGTGTTTAAGAGTTACGGACTGCACTGGCATATCTGCTAATCATTAACTGACTTCTTTATTTCCGTCCTACATCTCTGAGCGTTGCGAGGGCTGAGAATGATAAAGGTACTTGTTTGGAGGAGGTGCTGAGCCCCGTAGAGGGAAAGTGCTGAATTAATATCCACAGGAGATGCTGAAGCACCACTAGGTTAATGAGTGTATTTATATCAATGCTAATTCAGCTCCCCTGCATTGTCAGGCTCAGTAACTCAGTACACCTAAGGATGCCATTAGGCTTCTCAGTAAGAGGACTCCTGAGAGGAGCACATTAGATGAAGCACTTAATTGCAACGGTCTTTTCACAATCGAGTACACTGGATGCTTCAGCTTTATTTAGGAACAATTTTCAGCAGCAAAGCTGCGATGAAAGCAGTGTGTGAGGGGAGAGGAAGCAAATATGTGGTGGCTGGCAAATGCGATAATATCATCTGAATTTCTCCTCAACATCACCGTTCACAGTAGAAAATACCATACTGAGAAAGACGCACCTTCCACAAGCAATTTAAGACATTGTAGGAATGAGCTCGAGTTTCTCTTTAAGCTCCTCTGTTGAGGGCAGGAGGCTCAGGCTCCTATGCTCATCAATGCAATTACAATTGATTCATTCCTCCTCAGTGTTACTGTTCGGCTTAGAACTTTTGTCAGAATTAGATGGAACTTCTGAACTAGGGGTGGTACACATTGGGAACCTTTCACAGGGAGGGGCATTTGGGGATTTTCCCGATTTCCCCATTAACCAGTCCGCCCCTGTCTCTAACCATTTTTAAAAGCCTCCTGAAAATCTACCACTTATCATCTTGCACCCCACCCCCATCCCCCTTGCTTGGTGTCCAGCACCATCTCTGTAAAAGCACTTTGAGTCGCTACACTGTGTAAAGGGTGCTTTATAAATACAACTTGTTGTCCCCTTTGTAGTTTGATCAGAAGTAGTTTATTTCATTAGGTGACAGTATCACGGCAATTGCATACTTTTACAATAAAAGTGTGAAATCATATGGAACTAAGAGGTAACCAGGCATCAAGAACTTAATAGATTTTTCAAGTGGAGAGAACAGTACAAAAAGGTTTTGAAACAAGGTCGATAAGGCAGGTCTATCGAGTGAAAATAGAGGGGAGGAGAGGGGGTGGTGGTTTTTGGGGAGAAGAGAAAAGGGGAACATTATCAATAGGCTTTATATCAGATCTGTCTGGGAGCAAGACTGACTTTTTTGGCCAAATCAGCGGGTTTCACTTTTCTGGCAAATGGCACGACTAAAAAGTATCAATTAAAGAAAATGATCAGGATCAGAGGCAGAAGGAGCAGTTACAGGAATCTGTCTCTTGGGCAGTGAGTTTAAAGACAAGCCAAATGGATAAAACCATTATGCAAACTACAAACATTTCAGTCAGTCATTTACTGACCAGTTCTGAAACCTGTCGAGAGAAATTCCGCTTGGTTCAAGATTTGCTCAATTTCAGTGCATCCAGAATTTGGCAAATTGTGGAATTCAACAACTGCAGTTGTTTTCCTGTAGTTTAACTTACAGAAAACCAGCTTCAAAGTTAAAATTGCATTTCAGAATTTGCTAAATTCTGGACACTCTAAAATACTTCATAAACAGAGTAAATAAAGACCCAGGTGGAATTTCTCCACACTTATTTTGCCATTTTGTTGTGCTGTTATCCCAACGTTAGATAGAAAGAAAGATCTTCCATTTTTAGATCACCCAATAATGTATCACCTAAACCTGGCTGACAATCCCTCAGATGAAATTGATCATTCACTCCACTGCTGTTTGTGGAACATTGCCGTGCTCAAATTGGCTGCTGTATTCACTTACAAAAACAGTCAATAACGCTTTAAGGTAAATCCAGTGAAACACTATGAGATATTTCGATGACATGATGAGGCACTATATCAAATGCAAGAATTATGATTATTAACATCAAACTATTGCAAAGTGCTTAACTCTGATAGTTTCTCAAAATCATTCACACGCAATGTGTGTCTGAATAGGTTCATGAGGTGCAAGTCAGACATTTAAATGAAGACATTAGCATTCACGCTGTCTCAGTCAGCATTGTTAATGAGAATGTGAATATCTGGAGCACCGTTGTTGAACCATAGAACCATGAGCCACATGCGGCTCATGAAGAGACTTTGTGTTGCTCACAGCTATCTCAGCTTCAGCAAGAAAGATCATGTCTCAGATAATTCCCTCTGACAACTTCCTTGCAGAGTCGTGTGCACGGCTATTTAAACGCATTATATGGATGTGGTAAAAATTTCATGAGTCAGGCTTTTTGAATATTCAATTGAAAAACTGTAGTCATCTAAACTAATACTTGTCTGAATAATCGAAGAAATTGAGTATATTCAATTGATGCATTTTTTTTGAATGACAGTATAATGATGTAGATCTGTATATTAAACACACAATTCCCACAAACTGTTTTCCATGAATATAAATGAATATAGCTTGCATCTCATAATGTCTGTATTCTCTTTGTATGTAAATGCGCGTCAGTTAAATATGAGCAACATTTTCAACTGGTTGTCCATGAGCCACACGTGCGGCTCAGTACAAATCTGGGTTCGACAACACTGATATAATCGGTGGATGTTTTGGATGAAAATATATGTCAGTTTCTGTCTTATTATCTATGGCTAAACAGAAGGAATAGTTATATAATTGCATAGTTATAGAAATTTCCAGCACAGAAGGAGCCAATTTTGGACCATCGATTCTGACCAGCTTTCAGTTCATTTAATCCCACTACCCTGCCCTATCCCCATACTTCTTCAAGCCGCTATCTTTTATATACCCATCTACTTCCCTCTTGAAACTCCCAATGGTCTCTGCCTCTGTCACCTTACTTGGTATGGCATTCCCCATCTCAACAATTATCTGATACCATACTTGGAAGATGGTAGGATGGGTATTCTGCAAAGATAAGATAAAATGGATAGAGATAATTTATTATCCATTCTTCTTTTTAATTCCAATCTCAAGAGGCCACTCACATTCGGACATTCTTGACAATATTTGAACCTCTGGCCTTTGAATGTATGTCAATAATAATAATAATAATAATCCTTGCATTTGATATAGCGCTTTTCACGTCGGGAGGACGTCCCAAAGCGCTTCACAGAACACACTGTAAAGTGAATTGACTGTATATTTGTGGGCGAACACGGCAGCCAATTGCGCACAGCAATGTCCCACAAACAGTCGTAGATTGAAAATGACCCATTTTATTTTTGGTTTTGGAGGGATTATTATTAGGCGTGTGGAGTAAGGAAACTTGCCCAAGGTTTCGCCCTGCCTGGAATTGAACTCAGGTCTCTCACTTGCAAAGTGAGTGCTCTAACCACTGAGCTACAGGACTCCACGATTCACTGCGGATCATGGGAATTTTTTTAAATTGAGACTCATGCATCTTAATTACTTTCTTAACCCATTCCTCTTCTGATCTACAGCAGCGGACAAATCATTCAATCCTATCAATTTGGTTGAACCACTTTGATCTTGGTTCTCCGGAACTCCCTTCTGATATCCCTCCACCTTGCTGCCTCCCTCACCGCTTTCAAAACACATCTAAAAAGCTATCGTTCACTTCCCCCCCACACACCACATCCCTCTAATTCCACACCTGGTTCAGGCTCCAACTCTGTCTTTGTAAAGCACTTTGAGACGTTCTCCTATGATACAGTCCCTGTATAAGAGCAAACTGTTGCTTTTGCTCCTGTTGTTGTCCCACCCTGCACCACCCTATCCCTAGTCTATCTAAGAATACAGTGCCTTCTTGAAAAAATAATACTGATTGACAGTCCGTTGGCATTCAGTCTTGTATTACACGGATTCTGTATTAGTGTTAAAAGCCACAACTATGAACCACATTGCCACTGAGAGGATGCACAAGGGATGATGACATTTTAGGCCTCATGCCAGGAAACCATTAGTACCAACATCTGCAAGTTTTGCTGCTGTTATTAATACGCAACAGGCCATGGAGCTACTGGAATAATATGCTTCCCCCCACCAACCCCTCACTCGCCCCCCCCACACACACACACACACTTCCGAGTGGAGTGGGATTATATGGTATATTTAATGTGTATTTGATTAATGACTACTAAGAGTTTGTAGACATTGTCAGGAATCAACCGAGTATTCGAGATCTCAGGGAGTGAGCATTACTGAAGCAGCAAGCTTTGTTCATGCTCAGTCCCAAAAGCCAGTGCTTTTATCATTTTTACTGCATTATGCAGATGTGAAATTCAGTATTGTGATCAGAAAATGAAAAATTAAATGCAAACCTAGTTGAAGGATAGAGGCACGGCTTGTGAGATTCAAAATGTAATTCTCTTCAGTCAGCCCTAGGCTTTGGAGTATTGGACGTTGGCGCATGTGTGAGAGCGAGAGAGAGAGGAAAACAAGACAAACGATTTCAAGCAATTTTCATGCAGTCTCATGTTAATGTTTAGTGGATCCGATTGTTTAACATTGGAGGTTATCACAACACACTGAGTAATTCCAGCAATTTTACAAGCACCAATTCCAACAAACCGTACGAGATTCTGCATCATTTTATTGTGGATTATGTCCTCCGTCATCCCATGCATGTCAACCGCAAAGCTATTTGGTGCCTCTTCAATTTGGTGCCCATCAACTGGGTGATCTTAAAAGGATCTTAACATGCAGGGCTTTTTCTTCAAAGACACTACTGACAAATGTAATATAGGCTCAAAATTATGGGACGATTTCAGTCCCAAAGATTTATGTTTTGTTTCCTTTCCAATTTTTCTCTGCTCTCTTCAAAGCAACTGAGTACTTTTTCTCCCCTTCTACAGTCCCACAGAGCACCAGTCACCCTACACTGCCTCATCCAAATTAGAATCCTTCAAGTATGAAGCTCGGCACTCAGTGTCGCCAACTGGTTAAGACCACAGGAACATCACAAATCCCACCCTATCTGAAGGTGTCCTCCACATACTCCCAGCAACATTTCTGGCTAGGGATCAGATCGCGTTTTCCCTTCCAGTGCACTGAAGTCAATGTGGAGATTCCAGCATTGCTCAACTGAGATCAGCTATGTCGGGAGACGCAAAATATTGAACTTGGGGCCTGATGTGAAAGGTATCATATAAATGTAAATGGATTGCAGCATTGTATTAAATACAGAAACTGAGGAACATTATGTGTACACTTATATATTTCACACTTATCATGTGCATATACACACATATATTATGTATATATATTATATTACACACTCTGACATGAAAGACATTTTACCTAATGTAAGTATTATTATTATGTACAAGCTTTATCTTCTGCTTGTTGACACTGATACTGAGCTCAGGTGGCAATGACGTGTAAAAAGGCAGAAGAATATTACGGATCGTAACTCCACTGACAAGCGAAGAGTAACCCTGTGCACATTCGGGTCAGGATTCTGGTAAACTCTGTTTGACAACAGTGTGCAAGACTTTCTATCGCAGGTATTCGATCATCCATTCAGCCGGCAATTCAGTCAAAATAATGACAGCAGAAGTAAAGGGACAGTAAATGTGCAGCAGTTTTCCTGGGAGCTAAAATGATTCCATCTTGATGCTTGTTCCACCTCCTTGCATTTGTTCAGGCATTCTGTGCTGTGTAGTAAAGCACTCAACAACCCTGTCCCTGATCAGACATATGTAACTATTTAGTCTGGTCTCTGAGAAATGTCACTGGGTCTAGATTTACACTGCTTCCCTAGCATTTCAAAGGGTGCTGAAGTTAATAATCTTTGCGTTTGAAATAATCCTTGCATTTCACATCGGGAGAACGTCTCAAAGCGCTGCACAGCATTTATTGCTGTGCACAGTCACTCTGTATTTTTTAGGCGAACGTAGCAGCTAATTTTGCACAGAGCAACGTCCACAAACACGCCCGAATTTAGCAAACTGTTTAACTCAGGCTTAACTTTCAAGTCAGTTTCATGTAGTTCTTAAAAGAAATGTACCAAAAAACTGGCTTCTACATGAAGACTCCAGAGCATTTAAGAATTTGCAACATTCTGTGCATTTTGGCGGGCTAAGAATATAGAGTAAATCTAGATCCAGGTAGAATCCCTATCCTCCCAATGTTATTATGGCTCTCCACCTAATACAAACAGTGGCTGTTATACACGCAGAGCAACAAGGCTTGAAGAAGACAGAAGATTTCAGGAGAATATGCAGCTTTGAATCTCATTGTTAGGTTACACGACAAGCAACTGATGTATGGCACTTCAGCATTTGTCTTATCTCCTTTCCCGGCTATATTAAAGGGCAGCTGAAGCTTCGGGTCTAACAGGACACGATAAGAGTTGATTAACTGGCTTTTTTATTTGTGGTTTCGAGATTAATGTAAATGAGTTGAAGTCTGTAGCTAACGCCATTTAGATCGCTCATAATGGAAACCTGCTGAATGTGATTAAGGAGAGAATCCTACCAAAGGACATGAAAATATTCATTCAATTTTGATCGAATTATCCTGCTGTGAGATTTCAAATTGATTAACTTTTAAGAGTCAGAGCCATGGACTCCACAGAGTCTCATTTATCTCGCGCCTTTTCACGATGTTGACTTGTTTCAAAGCCTTCAAAGGATATACTGTAAAGTGTATTGACTGTGTATTTTGTGGGCAAATCGCAGCAGTTAGTTTGCACACAGCAATGCCCCACAAACAGCCACGGAGTGAGTGATCGATTTTATTTGGGTAATTTATTGGCCAGGACAGGAGAAATTCCCTTCTCTTTTCGAATAGTGCCATGGGATCTTTAAGATCCTCCTGAACAGGCAGACGGGACATCCGTTTAACATCTCATCCAAAAGATGGCACCTCCGATAATCCAATACCATCTCCTCATCCCATTGCATTAGAGTGTCAGCTTAGACTATGTGCGTTTAAGTCCTGATGTGGGGCTCGAACCCACAACCTTCTGACTCAGAGGCGAGAGTGCAACCGCTGAGCCAGGCTGACACATGAACTGTTAAGGAAGATCTGAGTATTAACAGATCTCCCCTAACAGAACGCCTGGAGGACAAACATAAAGTCAAAGCTCTCCTTCAGTCCACAAACTGCATTAAGGCACAGAGCTCAGGCCTAGCAGGACACCTGGATGTCCATGTGGATTTGACCAATTTGGTAGCACAATGGCTCTGAAATTCCACCCAACCTTAGCCTGTACAATCACTTTGCCTTATAATTTAAGCTCGCAGGATTTTGAAACATTTTTAAATTCAGTCTTAAACCAGGATTCAGTCTTAAAACCAAACCAAACAAGCCAGCATACACCAGTGACCGGTGTGAAATAGTATAAACATGTTAACAAAACAAAGCTGTCGTCCCTTTCTGTACATACCCAGCACGTTTTAAAAGCCGTGTCTGGAGGGACCTGAATTTGCGCCAAACCTGGATTTGCACAAATGCATCCGGAATGGATTTGATCTGTGTTTCACTTGCATCGAGAGATGGCGTGTTTTTATACTCCTCGCTGCTGCCTGCCAGGCTGTCTTTGTTTGTCAGCAGATCTCAGACCAACTGGCATTAAGCCCCGATTAGCTGGTACCTTAATCGGGCGATGACTGTAAGCTGTGACTTGCAGCTGTGCCTCTCGCTGGCTGGGCTCTGGATGTGACGTCTGGTTTGGCTATGTTAAATGCCTGGCTTGTGTCCCCTGCAGATGTTAAATTGACCAGACTGATTTTCACACCGTCTAGTTAATTGGATGCGAGCCCTGCAATGCTTAGTCTCTTGGTGGCTCTGGACACTGACTTGCACCTGTCTTCCCTGCTGGCAATCTGGTCTGGCTGACTGAGCATTACCGACTGACAGTTTGATGAAACAGAGTCGTGATTCCAAAACTGCCTGTATACCAGCCCTGCTCAGTATTTGCAAAGATCAAAACCCACGCCTGACTGATATGAAGTTAAACTTATTCTGCTTCTTCCTCTGACCCCAAACTGACTGCAAGCTTCACACAAGTGACTGTGATCCTGTCATTAATTGTTTTTTTAGGAGTTGAATTGGAACTGACACATTTAAAGAGTCTATTGAAACAATTCAATCCAAGCCCAGGCAGAGAGAGAGATTACATGCTTTATGACTCAACCCAAGTTTCCACTGATTTGGGATGTCCTCTGGACGTGAAAGGCACTATATAAATGCAATGTGTTGTTGTTGATTTGTGACTGTAAAGTGCAGTGACTGTGTATTGGTAGGTGAACACAGCAACCTATTTGCGCACAACAATGACCCATTAACAGTCGTATTATTAATGACTAATTTTATTTGGGGGATTTCTGGCCAGGACATTGAGAAAACGGTACCAGTAGTGTCTTTGTCAGAGTGACATAAGAAGTCTTATCTTGATAACAGTTAATTGTAGTATATTTGAGTATAAAATAATTAGCTTTTTAAAAAAAATCAAATAATAATAATCCTTGCATTTGATATAGCCCCTTATTACGTGTTCGAGACATCTCAAAGCACTTCACAGAATATTACTGTAAAGTGAATAGATGTGTAAACAAATCTAAACTGACCAACGTGTTGCACCACCTAGCACGGTACTATAATAATGGCACAGCTGTTCCAGTTACATTCAGGGTCTCCTCTGTGCCAACCTGTCGCATGGGATAGGATTCAACTGTGTTTGTTCACATCAGCTAATCCAACAGTCAATGTGTTGCAGGGCTGGCTCCGAACCATGTCTCTAAAGCAACAGGTCCAAGGTATACGAATACAGTTGCAGTTTTGTCCTTTGGAACGCGTGAGGAATTAATTCCTGTTTGTAAAATGTTCTCATCAAATGCGTGGGAAGTGAGGTTAGAAGCGCTGCCTGACCATAGCACGCCCGCCCATTATGCAGGAAATGATGTCCGTGGTGACCTTATTTTTGCAGTTGAAAACAATAAAATAAATGTGAAAGAAAAACAATGTATATAGCTGGGAATTCAATTTCTTCGACTTGGAGAAAATTGGAAGAAACTACGAGTGTTGATTTTTACTTCAGTGTGTGTTGGTGCTATAATCCAACAGCAATATTGTGCACTTATATAACACCTTTCATGTACTGAGATTGTCTGAGAATATTTATAAAGGCAGGGAGTTCCAGAGGTTCGGGAGTAATGGCTGAAAGCATGGCCGCTGATGTTGGAGTGGAGTAGATCGAGGGTTGCAAAGGGGATAGGGAGTGGAGCAGACTGGAGAGATAGGGACATGCTAAGGCATGAAAAACACACAGAGGCAACTGACATGTTAATTAATATGAACCGTACATAGTCTAGTCAATAGAAGCAACGTATATCTGATCCATTCTATGAGCATGTCCCTCATAGACTATTCCTATTTAAGACACTCAATAAAAGCTATAACTCAGATACTTTTTAATATGCAAGAACAGGGTTGGGCTCCACTTGGTTTGAAAACAGATCATAAAACCTTGGCGGAAAAATATATTTTTATGGATCTTAAAAGGGACATTAAATCCCTGTAATGCATTGCAACAAAAAGATTAGAGTAACCACAGAGTTCATAATGCAACTGTAATGAGCCATTGGGGACATTTTAATATTTACGGCAGTCACTGTGTGTAACTCAATGCCGAATTTCTACGATTCTATGGCTTCATTAACACCCATCTAGTTTCAAGCAACTATTCTGAATCACACTATTAAAAAAAAACAGCAGTGCTGCATTTTAAAAGCCAATAGAATGGTTGAACTCTTCTGCCCTACAGGTGTTTCTCAATATCTGCTCGAGTCCTGCCTTGCAGGGGCAGAATAAAATAAAAATTGTTAACATTATGACTTCCAACACGTTCCATTTGCTAAAGTGATTCACAACCACAATTCAGAAATGTCTATAAGACTGTTTTAGCAATTTCTTTTTTTTCTGTTGAACATGTTAAATGAAATAGGATTAATTCCGCTCGAGTTGGTAAATAGGAAATACAACTTCAAAACCCATTTTCTGTCCATTTCGCTCAGCCTATAAACATGAACACTCTTGATTTGATTATGAATTAGGTGAAATTACAAAACAGATTTCCCTGGGAATCAAATCCCTGTGTCTTATATTTAATGATGCTGGAAGTTAGTGTCTTTAAAAATTCTATGTTTCTCAAAAAAAAACACCTCGTAGACCCCATAATGACCAGAAAACACATTTTATGATAATCTACAGCATGTATCAAATCTATTCATTCCACACTAAATACAATGGGATAAGAATTTTAAAGAATTTAGGAAATTTATTTAAATTGTGTAGTTCGCAGTCAAATTCCAGTTAGAGTTAGAACATTGAGGAGTGTTTACTCGATTGCCCTTGGGAAATATTTACGCAGAGATATTCCCCTTGAGATAGAGGGGAAAAGACGCAGCCTAGTTTAGGGAGACTTTTCCTTGCTCTGTGCAAGGACAGGCTGAACTGGTCTTTTGTCATTTCATGCTTTCATATGGTTATCAGTGCTCGACCTCTGAGTCAAAAGATTGTGGGCTCATCCCATGTTGAGACGTTGAATTCACATTGTCTAGGCTGACATTCCAGTGCAGTGCTGGGTGTGCGAAGTGAGTAGTACAGTCCTTCAGATGAGAAATTAAAACGAGGTTCCGTCCAACTGTTCAGGTGGATGTTAAATATCCTGAGGCACAATTTGAAACGAGAAGGAAATTTCTCTCAGTGCCCTGGCCAACAATACCCCCCAGATAAAATTGGTCATTCACTTCATAGCTGTTTGTGGGACATTGCTGTGTGCAAACTGCCTACTGCGTTCACCTACAAATTACAGTAAATCCTGTGAAGCGCTTTGAAATGTGCTATATAAGTTGCAATGATTATTATTATTACACTTAAAAATTTGTTTTATCTCAAAAATGTGGTATAACTTTATTTAGAAGATTATTATACGAAATATACTTAAGCTATATTAATCTAATTAAAAGGCAAAATGCTGAAAATCTGAAATAAAAACAGAAGTCACTGGGAACACTCAGCAGGTTAGGCAGCATCTATGGAGAGGAAAGTGGGTTGATGTTTCAGGTCAATAACGAAAAGTCATGGACCTGACACATTGACCCACTTTCCTCTCTCAATAGATGCTGCCTAACCTGCTGAGTGTTCCCAGTGGCTTCTGTTTTTTATCGAATTAATATCTGTTACACATAAACATAGGTCACAAGATATTAGAATTTTATTTTAACTCAGTTATAGTTTCACCACTGGGCATCTTTTGATGAATGAACATTAAAATCTCGTATGTAGCACAACCCTAAACAATTATTTTATGCTGTTGAGCTGAATCTTGCAGGAATGATCATCAAGCATGTCAAGAGGTCTTTAAATAATTTGGCAGGATTGAGTGTACTAGGGATGGTGTATGAACCCAAATTCACCTAATCTCATAGAAGCAGTGAAGGATAATAATAATAATATTAATAAAGATAATAATAATAATGCCTAATAATAATCCCTCCAAAAACAAAACAATAATAAATTGGTCATTTTCAATCCATGACTGCTTGTGGGACACTGCTGTGCGTAATTGACTGCCGCGTTTCGCCCACAAATATACAGTCAATTCACTTTACAGTCTTCTGTGAAGCGCTTTGAGACGTCAAGAAGATGTGACAAGTACTATATCAAAGGCAAGGATTATAAAGGATCATCTGTTTTGAAAGATAGAATCTGATTGAAGTGGGCACTATTTAGCTGGAATTCAATCACTTGAATATTCACTGTTGTTTTTGGCTGAGGTTTAAAGCTCTTTCATTCAAATTACAGTATTTCATTCACTTTTACAGTAATAATTTTAACATTTCATAATGAGTTGTTTGTGAAATTATTTCCTCACCCCATCGCACAGTGTTGGCACAATGGTACAGTTGCTGCTCCCGTACACTGTGGTGCTGGGTATCTGGGTTTCAGTTCAGTAGTATAGACCTGTCAGAAACAGCTTGCCTTTCTTTCTGTGTATCACAACATACTCAGCTTTCCTATAACCCAATTAGCCTGAACGCCGCACAAAATGCTCAATGTGGGTACAGTCCAGGTTCAGCCCAATTTAGTTGCATTTAATAGGAGCAGAACTGTATTGTGTAGAGCTAAATAAATTGCAAGTTAATGCTTTCATATTAACAGGGATAATTAAATTGAAATGCATATGAGCAGCCTGGTACGTGCCTATTTAATTGCACCTTAGAGAATTAAGCTCATGAATCACTGGCAAAATTCATTCCTATTATCCATCCTTTACAATGAAGCAGTCTAACCATTAAGATCAATCAACAGCGCTCTGTACAGCTAAATGTTCTGGTTTTCAATTAACAGGATACGTCACTGTAAGACCCAGGAATATAAAATGAAAGACGTGGAAATATTACTGTCATGTTTCATAAAAATTAATTGGACATTTTCCTGAATTTGCCAAAAGCTTAACTGGTTTAATGTTATGTTGTTATGTCTCAATGGAGCGGTTATGCTATAAGATTCTGGTTGTTAAGAGTACAAAACAAAATAAAAGGCTACAAAATTAATTAACCAATATGCCAAATACTGAATTATTATAATAATCCTTGCATTTGATATAGCGCTTTATCATATCGTTGAGACGTCTCAAAGAAAGCACCTCACAGAATATAATGTAAAGTGAATTGACTGTATATTTTATGGACAAAAGCAAGTATCGTAGAATCTGCACTGTACTACGATTCAGGGAAGTGTGTAATCCTCACCGAATGATAAAAAAGCCAGAAAAGGTGAGATTCATTTGAAAAAAATCATTTGTACAAAATGGACTAGGATTGTAACTAAAATGGCATCATCATATAAAAAAAGTTGCCTCCAGAGACGATATTAAGCCTACAGAAGATTGAAACGAGATTATGTGATAAAGAGAAATGAAAGTAGCATAGCCTTGCAATGCATCTACTTTTAAAATCTGCTGTGAGCTTATTCCTGCTCAATATTCATCACCGCTGAGAGCCAGCTTCTGTCAATAATGTAATGTTTAAATAATGGGGTTTCTAATTTTCAGCCCAAATACCAGTTCTGATTGTTTCTTACCCTAAACATTAACGAGATATATGTTGTGATAGTTTTGCAACTAATAATGCCAACAGAGATCAAATTAGCCATTTGAAAAATCTCCCATTATATCCTCAAATGTCCATCTGCAGCAGTTGCAATGTTAAATGAGGAAACTGCACTTGTAATGATTTGAACTCATTTCAATTGTTAATCGTGTTACTGTGCCCGTAAGGTGAATGACATCCAATTTTTGTCGTGATCATCACTTGAGACTAGTCATTTCAGATCTTATTTATTGCTGGACTCTTGAGCTGTGAACTTTGAATTGGGTCAAATTCAGCCATCAGCAAACTAATCTCAACTGGACTCATTTCGGTAACTCTCTAATTTGGAAAACAATTTGCCACACATTTCTGGACTGGATTAATGTAGTTTGCATGGTATTTGCTCTTTCAGCATTGAGATCGAGGTTTAAACCTAGCCTAAACAGATGAAGTAAAGGTTTATCTCTCTCTCTGTGAAATTAAATTGAGCAAATTCAACTTGAGATCCAGTGGAAATCAAGAACTGGCCGCGCAAATAATTCATCAAGCTTGCTCTGAGAGGCAATGACACTGGAAATTGCACCATATCAAATGTAAGGATTATTATAGGATTATTATACGTGCACAAAATAAACTAAAAGATACGACCAAGAGCGACCTGCACATTTTTACTATTGGCTTCGTACACATATTTGCCTGCATCTGAAAAGAGACTACTTTGAGTGATACAATACATGGCATCAGACATTCGACCAAACATACCGGATTATTCAACATAATAAATATAATGGATTCTTGACCATCATGAACCTGGGCAAGATTGATGAAACTCGCAAACTGCTACTGTCAAGAGCAGAGACATACATTTCATCCACCTAGACCTTATTAAAACTTGAAATACACTAGAGAAAGGTAGCTTGAAACATGAGATTCCTATTGCTTTACATACTTTATGAAGGTTTGTAAATACAATGTCATGTTTCTAAATGAAAGCACATACAATAATAATAATAATAATGATCCTTGCATTTGATAAAGCATCAGGATATTTCACAACAGGATGATGTCTCAAAGAGGATGTACTGTAAAGTGAGTGACTGTATTTTTTAAGCGAATGCCTATAAAGTGTCTTGGGTTAGCAAACAACCCACAAGTTTGTTTTTTTGTGAATTCTAAGCTTCTCCTGTTCGAAGATCTTTCTTAAAAATGGCAACTTCTTGTAGGTCACGTCTTGTGACATCCACAATTGAAAAAATGTTCCCTTTAACAGTTCAAACAGAATATTTCTCTTATCAAAACATTTCAGCTTTAGGGACCGGATGACAGGCCACAAAAATAAATCCCATGTTGCATTAAAATTTTGTACATTGGTACTTATCTATATTCCTAAAGAGCAACAGACCCTGGAGAGTACTAGAATGGAACCGGAAAATAGACTGGAATTAGGATTACATATCCCAGGTGGCAAAATATTGAAAGATCTGTGAAGCGAGCAATAGTTAATGCAAGATTAAAGCTTATTCAATTTAAAGTTCTTAATAGATTCTGTTATACACTCAGTCGACCTTACAGTGGGGATTCATTGGGATATGCTGAAATGTTACCCAATTAAGGAGTGAACCTTGACATATTTATTGTGGACCCAGAAGGATCTTTGTAAAGAATAGTCTGATTAGGGACATTCATCTGGCTCTTCTTTATTTCTGGAGTGCAAACTTTCCTTTTCTGTTCCCTTTGAGCTCCTCCTCCTAAGTGCTCCTTCTCCTCCCTGCGTTTCCCATAATCTGAAATCTGTGGATTCCCCTTTCTCTCTCAATCTTTCCTTTGTTTGTTTTCTTTCTTTCCAGCTGCCTTAAACGCTCTTCACCCAGATTCTTTCCACCTCGCTCCCTCCCTCACCTCTTTAACGGTCCATCTCAAGATGATCTGCTTTGGTTAGCTTTCCCATCCCTTTTGTTAAGCTAGGACCACCTTAGTGGCCTTAATATTTAGTGAGAGCAAAAACGCAAAATATGCTTGGGTGGAACTAACTACTTAAGAAAATCAAAATGTTGCCGTTAGTTAAATTTATTGCCGATATGTTAGTTCTTCTTCACCATTTCATCTCCCTCAACTCCCATATTCCTCTCCCAACTGCCTTCAAACCTACTACCATCTTCTACCCCCCGTGGAAGAAGATCTCCCCGCAGTCCCTCTCCGCTGCCCTGGAGTCCTCTGAACTCCTCCCCCTCTGGACCACCTCTCGTACCAACCCACTCGCTGCGCTTACTCTTCTCCACAGCACCCTCTCCACCAGACTCTACGACCTTGCTCCCCGCATCTCCTGAACTGCCTCCTGCTCCCGATCCTCATCCTGGTTCACCAGCCACCTCCGCTCGCTTAAGGGCCAGGTGTGGGCTGGCTGGACCTCATCAAAACCTACAGCTCTGCTCTCACCTTGGCCAAAATATCCTTCTATTCCAGGTTAATCCTGGAGGTGAAGGGCAACCCCAGGCTCCTGTTCTCCATCAGCAACCATCTCCCCATCCTCCCCGCCACGCCTCGCAGATTCTTTCCTCTGACTATCACTACGAGAAAATTCTGGACTTCCTCGGGTCCAAAATCGAGGGAATCCGCTCAGCTGCCACTGCCCTCCCAACTTCCACCCCCTTCCTACCCCCACCCCACACAATTACCCATCCGACAATTACCCATCCCTCCTTCCACACCTTTGAACCCGTCAATCCCGCCTCTGTCTTCACCACCATAACCTCCATGAAGCCCACCACCTGCTCCCTGGACCCCATCCCCACCTCTCTCCTTAAATCCCAGCTCCACCTCCTTGCCCCACTACTCGCCGACATCATTAACCTCTCCCTGTCATCTGGCTCAGTTCCTTCCCCCCTCAAAACAGCCATTATCACCCCCACCTTGAAGAAACCTTCCCTTGATCCATCACAGCTATCCAGCTACCAACCCATCTCAAACCTCCCTTTCCTATCCAACGTCCTTGAGAGAGCCATTGACTCCCAGCTTCGCTCTTTTCTCTCCTCCCGTTTTCTCCATAAATCCCTTCAATCGGGTTTCCGTGCTGCCTACAACACGGAAACTGCTCTGGTCAAGGTCACAAACAATATCCTGACCATGTGTGACCAGGGCTCCTCTGCCTCCTCGTCCTCCTCGACCTCTCCACTGCCTTTGACACTGTGGACCATTCCTCCACCGCCTCTCCTTCCACCTCAACCGTCAAAGTTCTGTCCTTGACTGGTTCAGGTCCAACCTTTCACACTGCCTCCACTTTGTCGCAGCAAACGGCTTCTCCTCAGCCCCCGCACTATCTCGTGCGGTGTCCCTCAGGGCTCTGTCCTCGGTCCCCTCCTCTTCACCCTCTACATGCTCCCCCTTGGTGACATCATCAGCAGACACGGGGTAAATTTCCACATGTATGCGGATGACACTCTATCTCTCTGCCTCCACCCTCAACCCCAGGACTACTGGCGTCCTGACCGACTGCCTGTCTGACATCAAGTCCTGGATGAAAACCAACATTTTCCAACTCAACGTCAGCAAGACTGAGGCCCTCCTGATTGGCTTGAGCCAATCTCCCGCCCAACCAGCCCAACCACCGGTGGCCGGGCTTTCAGCCTCTCTGCCCCCACACTCTGGAACTCCATCCCACGGTCCCTTCGCCTCGCTTCCTCCTTTGCCTTCTTCAAGGCCGATCTCAAGACCCTACTTATCGATCGTGTCTTTGGTCACCCTCCCACCTCTCTGCCTTCCCTCACCCCTACACCATCCTTCCCCCATGTTCGGGCCCCGACACCTGACTGTTCAGCGCTTTGGGACGTCCTCCCGACTTGAAAGGCGCTCTGTAAATGTAATTTTATTGTTGTTGTTGTTCTTTGCCTTGGCTGCGGTCACTTCCCCATTCTCCCGGCTCGGCATCAAACTACGTATTATTCAGAGCTCTGAGATGCCACCTCATGTGAAGGGAGCTATATTAATGCAAGCTGTTGTTGTTGATTCTGTCCTGTAACAGTTTTATACTTTCACCCTACAATTAGACATCTTGTCATCTATAAGGGTTTTGAGACGTCCTCTCGAGGTGATAGACACTATATAAATTCTACTGTTGTATCTCTTAACGGTTAATTTGCTATTAATAAAGGGAGTCAGACTTTCTGACGACTAAGCAGGCACCTTCATTGTTCAGTGAGGCAATGAAAAGCTCAGAGTACAGAGCCATATAACCTACTTTCGGTTGAATTGCAGTATTGGCTGTGATAACGCAAAAATCCTGTGGTGATTGAGCACAGTTTCGATTTGATGAGTCTGGGGAAAAAAACGATGCAGGTCTGCACTTTGAAAGAAACCTAGTGAACCTTCTATTTACTTGAACAGTTAATGTTACTGCTCACGAACTGCAGCACTAAGAATCTCTAAAGCAATAAAGGTTAGATTTTACAGGCTGCTTTCAAGGCATGCTTGAACCAGCAAATAAGCTGGGTGTTATTCCGCTCCTTTGATGTCAGCCTGGCTCAGTTGATGGTACTCTCGCTTCTGAGTCAGAAGATGGTGTGTTCAAGACCTGTGTCAGGACTTTGAACTCACAGTTTAGTCTGACACTTCAATGCAGCGCTGGAGGTGTGTTGTGGTGTCAGAGGTGAGTTCTTCCAATGAAACATTAAATCAAGAACTCGTCTGCCTGCTCAGATAGACATTAAAGATCCCATGGCACTATTTGAAAAGAGAAGGGAGCTTCTCCTTGTTTTGGGCCAACAAACCCCTCCCAAAAATTGTTCATTTATATATCGCTTCCTCTTTAATGTTTTTTTGTGTGGGACATGGCTATACCCAAATGGATTGCTGCGTTTGCTTGCAATATACACAGTCTCTACACTTTACAGTAAAATCCTGTGAAGCCCTTTGAGACATCTCCCTGATCTGAAAGGTGATGTATCAAATGTAAGGATTATTATAAAATAGAACCATTAATGTTTCAGCGTTCTGAGACGCTACCCCATGTGAAGGGCGCTATATAAATGCAAGTTGTTTTTGTATTTTCTGTAAACCCACTTGGATACAATTGTGTTGGAAGTAGACACATTTCAGAGAAGTTGAAATGTCCTTTTGGCCTTCAAGATTTAAAGACGACAATACTATAAAGGCCGTTGTAATTTTGTAAGCAAAGTAATTTTACTATCATTTATAAACAGCCTTCAGGACATTGAATTTCATTTAATGCTAAAATTATTTAGTACATTTTAATGGAATTGCTATTGCATTAGTAATGTGGAAATCTATTTAGCGGAACAATTGGTTTCAGGACCATAATTGAATGTTGTGCCCATGGAAAGATTCCTCTCCATTTTTTGCCCTTTGCCAAGCTTGTTCAACCACTTTGTTTCACATTTGTGTTTATAAGATACTAATACTAATCCTTCCATCTGATATAACGCCTTGTCATATCGATGAAATGTATCAAAGCACTCCACGTAAATAAAGTATAGTGACTGTGTATTTGTAAGCAAACACGGGAGCCAATTTACACACAGCAATGTCCCACAAACAGCCACAAAGTGAATGATCAAATTTTATTTGGCCAGGATTGTTGGCCAGGACACCCGGAGAAACTTACAGCGGTTAAGGAGGAAGATGAGTGGAAGATCAGATCCGCAATATTAATTCTAGGTATTGAAAACCCTATTCAGATACTGATAAAAATGTAACTAAGCAAAGGCCAAATAAAGAGAAGATCTGCCTTTTTACATCTCATTGTCTGTCTCAACAATAACTGCTGCTTGGAGCTGCAGTCTACTGCTGCTGGTAGAGTAAATGTTAATTGCATGCTAAAAATGATAAAAACGTCCTTTATTCCACCTCTTTTCTTTCAAATTACTACATTGGACCTCTTCACCTTATATTACTTCATCTCCCATGTCCTTCACTAAACTGTAATGAGATTTTCCCCCCTCCCCACTGTGGTGAGATCTGCGGAACTCTAATATTTATGGTTACAATTATTTTATCTTTCTGACATGCCCTTTTAATGTTATCCCTAAATCTGTCTCTCTGGGCATCATTACATATTGATGTCTTTTTGTTCACTTTGATTACCAAGTTAACCTTTTCAGGAGAGAAAGTTGTAACCTCGGAAAGACCCTAATGTGAAAAGCAGGGACATGCAGCTGCACAGCTCTTTGCTGTGCTAATTAAGTTCCTTGTAACATTTCCACTTTGCCAAAAGTTCCCAAATTATATTCCGCAGCAATTAATTCTAATTATTGTTGATACACAATCATGCAACAGCAAGTGCAAATTTAACCTGTCAAAGCATCTCAAAGAGCTTCCCAGGCAATGTAATGATCACAGCAGCCAATTTACGCAAGGCAAGGCTCCACAAACAGCCACAAACTGAATGACCAATTCTTCTTGGAGTTTATCGGCCAGAATGCAGAGAGAAAACATTTTACTCTTTTCAAATAGCGTGATGGGATGTTTAACGCCCACCTGAACAACCAGATGCGACCTTGTGTTTATTGTCTCATCTGTGGGAAGGCATCTCCGACAATGTAGTGACCAGCTCCAAACATGACACTTAAGGGAAAAAGAGGGGCTGACTGGAAAGGTTTTTTGGTTGTTCCGTTGAGCCAAGAACCTTGCAGAATGAAGGATTTAAGCTTTGAGATTTATTTAGACAAGCTCCGGCTCTCCTCAGTCTTGAGACAAGAGGACACAGAATGGGACCTCATAAACTTGATTAAAATTTTAAACTGGATTGAAAAAAATAAACTTAGAACAATACTTTAGGATGTACATAGGAATGCATCCTAAAGTACAATACTTAAGAATGCAGTATGTGTTCCTATGTTATACACTTAATTCACTTGATGTTATATACTGTGAAGAGCTTTGAGACATCTTGGCGATGTAATAAGGCACTATATCAAATGCAAGGATTTTTATTATTATTATTTGCCAAAGCAGTGGAACAATGATCCACTGGTGTTAAGGGTCTAAATTATGATGAAAGGATGGAAAGGATAGTTTGTATCCTCTAGAGTAAAGGAGGCCGGCTGAATGAGCGAAATAACCCACATTCCTACATTCCTAATTAATGACTGGGACAGATTGGAAGGAAAGTTGAAGCTGGGGCACTGGACCTATTTAAAAAACAACTTGATGCTGTGATGTGAGGATGGTGGTGGTAATAGTGGTGGTGGTGGCAGGTCTGGAAGGATGATATCAGATAGGTCGAAGGGTTTTCTTCATCTATACCAATTTTGTGATTTTGTGACATTGCTCAAAAGATGGCTTTAAGATCTGAACTCTTTGATGTTGTAACGTGAACTGAGATCTCATTGTCCCGGGCACGGCATTATATGTGGGTGAAGGCTGTGCAAACGCTTTGAGTTCCTCCTACTTGGGTACGTCACAGTTCCAGTCCACTTCACGTCCTTTGCTGTTAACATTCAGAGCGAGTTCTCCGTCATCTTTCCGAGCCTGCAGATAAAGGCACTTGCTAACTCCTGCGATTCTAATAGTCACCTTCCTGGATCAAACGTATTTAAAATAACGTAATTGGCCTGAAAAGAACTGAACAACAGATGAGGGAAGATATTATTAACATTGAAAAAAAATCCTTTCTATTCCTATAATTATTTTCTTTGCATACATATATTATATAGTATATATTTTTTTTAAAAAGCAGAGGTTTAGATTTTGAGAGTGTGTGGAAGTTATATAAATTGTAAGGCTCCTGCTAATTTCTCTCAGCATTCGTCCATTAGGCTTTTATTTCAGAAGGCATTAGAGATGGCAGCTTGATCAATGAGAGCAGAAACTGAGCAGAGCGACTGACAGTCAGAATATGATATAATGCTTTTTTCCTGATGTGCACCACAGTGCTCCCCATCAGTCTGAATGATAAGATCATTACTTCTGTGCTCTGCCACTCAAACAACTACACTGAAACCAAATGTTATTGACAATGCATGACGATTTTCATTTAACTCAAAGAATGCAATGGGGGGAGGGGGAAAAATCAGGCTAATTTAAATTTTTAATGCCATCCCTGGCAACCGGTTCCAGTCAATAATTGCCCTCTGGTAAATAAATAGTTCCTAGTATGTGTCCTGAAATTGCCCTCTACAAATCTAAACCTCTGTTTTATTTTCTCGATGCATTCTAGAGCATTGTTCTGGGTTTACTTTTTAATCCCATTTAAAATGTTAAGCACTTCTACAAAAAGTCGTGATAACTACCCTATTATCTAAAAAAAATCATAATTTCTTTAAGACTTATTAGACATTGTAATGGCATCACAACTTTTTGGTCACCCTGTATAAAGTCCCCTCTGCTTTGTCTTTTCAAGACTGAGGAGCTTGGGCTGTAAACAATGTGCATTTTTGTGTCCCTATGTGATCAATAGAGCTGGGACCAGTAAAGGATGTTTTCAGATAAGTTATGTTAATTTAGGGCTTTTATTAAGATGGCTCTGCGATTCTATTCTGCTTGAAGGACCCTGTATAAATTGTGATGATTTGCATCTAAGCTCCTGGATAGCTTAGACAGATGGAGAACCTGCGATCTGGATTGCACCAGCATAGGCAGAGTGAGAAATGAAATTAAATCCAGTTAACTGCCTGCCCAATATCAATGCGTATCAGTGAGTGGCCTGAGCTTAATTCTGTTGATGATAGTGAATTCTGTCTCAAGATTAGTCTAATAACCGATTCTACAATACACAGTCACTGCACTGTACAGAAATTCTGTGAAGCGCTTAGAGACATTTTGATGATGTAATAAGGTGTTTACCAAATTCCAGCATTATTATTATACACAAGATTTACTGTGACTATATATTCCTCAGTTTGCAAATTGCTCTAACAAATGTGTAAGTCAAGGCAAAAAAAATCACACTTTTGAATTTTTGCTTAATAAAGCCTCCTCCATTCAGTTGTGGAACTATTAAATCACAAAACTCAAATCCTTGTGCCAGTGGTCAGTCATTTCATATTACACAGGGATGTGCACTTTGCCAGCTCTGGAATAGCTAAAGCCCCTCACCCTATTCAAATACCAATCTATCAATTCAGAGAGGTCAAGTTCAAAGTTTTGTTATTTCTAATGACGATCCAGGCTAGTGTAAAGATCATCCCTGAAGCCTATTAAGCAAACCCTACAGTTGTGAATGCTGTATTAGGAGCAGGGGTTGACAGGTTCAGTGTGTGTTATTTTGTGGAGGAATAATTCAAGGTTACACAGGTTGCAAGATTTTGATGTCACCGCAAAGCACCTTTGTAATAGCAGCTGAATAAGCTCGGAAGTGCACTGTTGCCTTGGGTGATTGAATTTGGATCCTGCATTCGGGGCTGTTTCAGTTAGCACATACATAAACAAAATACACTAAATTATAGATGTATTCTGAAATTAATAACAGTCCTTGCATTTTTAAAACATTTCAAAGCTTCATAGGATCGAATGTAAAGAGTAGTGACTGTGTATTTGTAGGCAAATGTGGCAGCTAATTTGTGCACAGTAATGTTGCACAACCAGCCATAAAGTGAATAATCTGGGGGTTTGTTGGTCAGGACACTGGGAGAAACTCTTCTTTTGGAAAGACTCTTTATTGTCTACAGCCATGCAGTGTTTGTAGGACAAAGCTGTGTGCAATTGGGTTGCTGATTTCACCTACAATCACTCCACTTCACAATGAATCCCGTGAAACGCTTTGGGATGTCCCCATGACATGAAAGATGCTACACCAAATGTAATGATTTTTTTTGTTGTCCTCTTTCACAGACAGATTCCTTAACTGAGGGTGTCTCTCATCGTCAATTTCTATGATGGCTTTCACCCTTTCCTTATGATCGCTGCAAACCCCTACTATGCATTTGACATTGAATCTCTTCTGTTAGAGATTATAAGCTTAAATGATTTGAAGGAACGTTAAATGCACAATGCCCAAACTTAATTTAGAACCTGGGAGCATTTATTCAAATGCAAGGATTATTATTATTATTACTCAGTAGGTAGCACTCTTGCCTCTGAGTTGGAAGGTGGTGAGTTCAAGCCCCACGTCAGGACTTTGAATTCACCATAACCTGGAGACTGATACTTCAGAGCAGTGCTGGAAAGAGGGGGGAGTGGTGCTACATTGATGAAGGTGATGCCCTTTGAATGAGAAATTGTGAACTTCCATCTGACCTTCTGTCCCAGAGCCACCAGAGGCAAGAATGCTATCAAATGAGCTAAGCGGACACCCAGGAAGAATTGTTTAAAGAAAGGAATGAATCACAATTTATGACAGTCAGAGAGATTTGGCTGGAGCTGAATGTTGATCAATTTTCGATCTGCCACTTTAATATTTAATAGATTTCCTGCATAACGTGGCAGTTTCCAAAGATTACATTTAAAGTTAAAGGGAAACTATTCTTACGATAAATCAAAGCGCTTCACAGATTTTACTGTAAAATGCAGTGACGTATTTTGTGGGTGTTCGCGGCAGTCAATTTGTGCACAGCAATGTCTCACAAACATTCAGGGAGTGAATAACTATTTTTGTTTATTTAGGAGATTGTTGGCGAGGACACTGGGAGAAACTCCCTTCACTTTTCGAATAGCGCCATCAGACCTTTCACATGCACCTCAACAGGCAGACAGGGCCTCGGTTTAACATCTCATCCAAAGCCCTTGTTTAGCTCAGTGGATGTGTAACATTACCTCAAATGCAAACATATACAGTAACAATATAGACAATTTCACCATTTGTATACTGAAGACTCAAACAAAAATGAAATAAATGCCCCTTTAAAAGACTTTGCATGGCTTACATTGACTTGGGTATATTACAACAGTATTCTGTACTGTTTCTAGTTGATTTTTTAAAATGCCAAATACAAACATTTCTATTTGCTGTATACTTCACTGTCAGCTTGTCCTCTACATTTCAACGGTGAATTGTAATGTGTACAAGAATGTGTTTTATAACAGATCTCTCTCTCTCTCTCTCTCTCTAGCTCTCTTTTACTGAAGTCATTTGTTGTTGGAATTCAGGAAAGAAACCAGCCGGGTGTAGTTGGACGGTTAGTTCTAGTGATAATTCTTGTTCCTAGACAAGTATCAGCATTTGGCCTGGTTATGTCAACACTGAAGGATCTGCTGAACAACTGATGTAGAGGGAGCAGTGTTGATCGGGGCATTGCATGATGTTTCTCCAGGAGTGGAATTTCAATGGCACAAAACAAACAAGCACAACGTCTCAATCCTGACACATTTTGTGTATCGGCCTGGCGCAGTGGATGCACTCTTGCTTCTGAGTCAGAAGGTTGTGAGTTCAAGCCCCATGTTGGGACTTGCAATGGCATGGTCTAAGCTGACACTCCCATGCAGTGCTGGAGTGGGGGGATGTTGGGATGTTGGGATGTTGTCGGAGGTACCGTCCTTCGGATGAGACGTTATCTGAGGTCCCGTCAGCCTGTCCAGGTGGATGTTAAAGATCCCATGGCACTATTTGAAAAGCGGAAGGAGTTTCTGGTGTTTTGGCTAATAATCCCTCTAAATAAAAAAAGTCACTTGCTCCATGGATGTTTGTGGAACATTGCTGTGCACAATTGGCTGCCACTTTGCGCCCACAAAATACAGTCAATTCACTTTACAGTAAAATCCAGTGAGGTGCTTTGAGACATCCTGCCCATTAGAAAAGCGCTGTATCAAATGTAAGTATTTATTATTATTATAACAGGAATTAAACCCAGTATAATTTTCCAAGGAATGTGGAGAGGTGGCATTATGTTATCAACCAGACTGAGCAATTATCATAGCGACCAGATTATTTTAGTAAAATCAAAGTCGATGAAAAGCAATAGGCAGGGGATGGGGAGTCTTTGTTCAGCACAAATATTTATTTTTTAAAAATCCAGTCCTGATGTAAATGCCTCTTACTGCACTCTGTCAAAAAAGGCTGAAAGAGCTTCTATTTTTCTACATGATTAAGAAAGACATAAATGAGTCTCCGAACATTTGATCCCAGCTGAAAGAAAACCATAAAATATCATAACCACTTCGGGATTGTACACACCGCCATAGATGCCAGTTTAAAATGAGTGGTTGGTAATTCTCGGGTCGCAGGACTCAGAGCGCTATCAAAAGCGGAAAACAATAGCAACACATTCAAGACTCCAGAAACACTTAAACTATTGTTCAAGCTTATGAAAGTGTTGGGATATACCAATCCCGAGAATCCGAAATAATGACTCAACAATCCTTAATGAAGGTACAATGGTTTATTATTGACAAACAGTTTATGAGTATATAGCAAAAGAGGTAAATAGTCATACTACCAGATCTACGTAGTCTGTAGGGTGATTTCAGTCTTTCCTGTCGGCTTCTCAGGCTCAAGCTTTTGCAATACTCACGTTCTCTCTTTGTCTCTCTCTCCCTGCTTCCACCCCTCTCTGTCCGGTGGCACCCCAATTATACTAACTTCCCCTCTAACCTTTGCTCCGGCCAGATAAGATTATGGACTCCAGAATTTTATTGTTCTTTTGTTTTGTCTAACCTGATCAATGAGGTTTCTTCTTTTGGCCATCTGGAATTGAGACAGGCTTCACCGTATCTCAGTACTGTCCTTGAGAATGTAACCAGTCAATAAGAAAAAGCTTTCAGACATATATTCCATTGTCCTGGTGCCGGGCTCAGGGTCTCCCCGTATCTCCAGGTGGCCCTTACCTCATAGGACTAGAGGTCGTGCCTGTGTCTCCCAGCGCCTGAAACCGACAGGCTCAGCGTTCTTCTAATGTTTTTAAACTAATGTTTTATAATTGCTATAAGGTGTTATAATTTCTATATATTTTCATCAATCTAATAAAGGGATTCCATCAGGTGGAAACACTTACGTTTCCACTTGATGAAATCCTTTCATAATCTTGAACAAGATTTGTGGGTTCAAGCCCTACACCAGGACTTGGAATGATATAGTTTAAACTGACACTGCAATGCAGTGCTGGGGTGTGTTTCATTGTCAGAGATGCTATCCTTCTGTATCAACTCAGAGAACAGTTTTGGAGAGCTGTACAGAGGGTTTACTTTGTTCAGCTCGGGCATTACGCTGCTGTTTTCTTGGTCTGAGCTAGACTGACAACTGAACCAGACTGTCACATGTTTTCTAGTTCATGCTCATTTTCCACCCCCATGAATCCTTAAGGTATAATGGGATGCTCTAAACGGAACATCTATTAAACACATATTAACGGATAGATACTTCGAATGGATTTCACACAACGTCCATATTAAAATCCTAAGCTAATTAGGTTAATGAAAATATACCCTTCAGTTGTTTGAGGGCTGAAAAGCTAGTGGGCATTTCATCTGGTTAGAATTCTTGCTAAAGTAGCCTGTGGAACCTTTCACTTTCCTCCTCTTATGTGGTTAAATACTGAATCACTCCATTCCACTCCACTCCATCAAACGACTGTTTGTGGGACATTGCTGTGCGCAATTGGCTGCCGCGTTCGCCCACAAATATACAGTCAATTCACTTTACAGTGTGTTCTGTGAAGCGCTTTGGGACGTCCTCCTGACGTGAAAAGCGCTATATCAAATGCAAGGATTATTATTATTATTATTATTATTATTATTTTCATATATATGTTAATTTTTACTGTCTTCTGCAGTTCCTCACTGAATGTCTTTAGTTTTATTACATTCTGTATTTTTTTTTAAAAAATATTTGCTGTACCAATGTTTTTTCCAACTTTTTTTTAAGGTTTAACTTTTATATGTTAACTTTTAAAATTTATAACTTTATCATTTTTGTTAACTTTTCCTTTAATATTTTTAAAATACATAAGTAGCAGATCTAATAGAGAGTTTAGAAGGAACNTTTTTTACACAGAAGGTGGCAAGAATGTGGAACTCGCTGCCGGAAGCTGTGATTGTAGTAAATAGCTTCAAGGTATTTAAGAGAAAACTTGATGGACACATGAGGGAGAAGGGAGTAGAGTGGGTATAGAAGAGGGTTTAGAATGGATGAGCGCTCATGTGGAGTATAAACACTAGCACAGACTAATTGGGCCAAATGGCCTGTTTCCATTATCATTCTACATAACTCTTATCTGCTCAATTCAAGTTTTTAAAAAAAACCTTTGCCTTTTTTTGAAATCACATGTTATATTTCCGAAAAACTGCTGAACTACTTGAAAGGAGAAGTTCATAGCTTATTCGTATTCTGTTTCATTAATTTAATGTTCTTACGTTTTGTATCTGATACAATCAGCATCAACAACTTGTTAAAGTATCATCGCCTTCAATAAAAGGGTTTAATGAAACTTATGCATTTGTTTGGGAAAGGAACAAGAGGCAGAAGAGATGTGCATTATTTGGCCAAGAAGAGATTGCCCTTTGGTATACTCCATCTCATTTATCCCAGTGTCTATCCTGGCATCTTCCCATTACTGTTTCAGACTCTACCAGCCTTCCTGGTAACTTTTTCCAGCTGTAGATCACTTTGGGTGTAAAGAAATACTTCCCAGTGTACTGTCCTAAAGTTGTCCTTCACAATCCTGCGCCCACCTGTCCTGCTGCCTTAACACATCTGGAACTACTGTTCTGGGTTAAGTTTCTCAATCCAATTTAGCATCTTTCAACCAGAGGAAGCAGGTGTATCCATCTCAATATTCCGAGCACTGAATAGGCAATATGTTCTATTCAAATATATGCATATCACCGAGAATGATGGACTGTTCTGGCTTTCTGTTCCTCTGTTGAAAGAATGGCAGTGTCAGTATTAACGATTGCTGTGGAAGTCTGCCGTGATGGCTGCCAGGACACGTTAGCATTGTTGTCGCAGATAAAACATTTTGGAACGTGCTTCACTTAATACTTTCTTATGGATAGCCTGGCTCAGTTGGTAGCACTCTTGCCTTTTGGTCAGAAGGTTGTGAGTACCCGCCCCATTTTGAACTGATGGTCGAGGCTAACACTACAGTTCATCAAGCAGACATCCTATCTGCCTGTTCAGGTGACTGTTGAAGATTCCTGCAGCTCTATTTGAAAGGAGAAGGGAGTTTCTCCCAATGTCCTGGCCAACAGTTCCTCAGATTAAATTGATTATTCACTTCATGGTTTGTGAGACATTGCTATGGGCAAAAACAATTATTTTATAAGTTTATAAAGAATTTATGATACTTACAAATGATATGAAAAAAGTTGAACAGTGTATCAAAAAAGAGAAAAGTCACAAGAGAGGTTCAGGTGAAGAAGGCCATTTGACTCATCTGATCTCATCCTTGCAGAAGTCCTCCCATCATAACATCAAGCTATTGTTTTTAAGTGAATCCAGAGACCTTACCTCAACCACTCTTCCTAATAACTTATCCTAGCCATTCATTACTACCTGGGTAAATAAATACTTCATGGCATTTGTCCTGAAATTGCCCCTTCCAACTTCAAACCTGTGCCCTTTTGTTCTGGTGTCTGGGTGCATCCGCAAGTATTTTTCTGGGTTGACTTTCCCAATCGTAATTAAAATCTACACATTTTAGAAAGTCCTCTTGGAGACATCTCCTTTGAAGAATGAAGAGCTCTATCTTCCGACTTGAAAGGAGATGTTCCTAGATTATTCGCATTCTCTAATCTTGTTTGTAGCTCATTCCTCTAACACTGAGACTCACACATAGACAACTTGTGATTGAATCAGCAAATCAGGTGCTGAATAAGAGCAACTGGTTATATTACGATTGTAGGAATGGAAAAGTAAGTAAGAGGACAATAGAAAGCAACATGGCTCCAAATACCAATTCTTTCAATCCAGAAACTGCAGAGTGGCAAACTCCTGCTGAAACCTCACAAAATAACTAACACACAGACTATAAATTGGAATTCAGGTCAGTTCCGCTCAGCTTGACTGGAGGAGAAAGCAACAAATCTTATCACAAAACAAATCCCAATCTATTTTTTAAAACAAACTGCAGATTTTGCATTTTGGAGTGGTAGTTCCTTCTAATGTCTTAAAAACACGGACAGCGTGTGAGCAACTTGTATAATGCAAGAGCCTTTTGTAAGCTGCCAGAGAAACAGATACAATGTGCGAGACTTTTGCTGAAATTAGACAAATGGAGCATGTCTTCCTTAGACTTAATAATAGATTGTACAGACAGCCATGAGTTGGCTTCGGAAATCACACAAATGATAAATAGGACATCCCACTCTACACTGTCCCAATGCTAGGCTTTACTCCAGCAGTATGAACGCTGTAGCGTAAGAGTTCAAAATGCTCTCAACAGACCCAAGCCAGGCTGGGAAGAACATGTATATAGCATGTATACTAATGGCATCTGTCTCCCCCCTTAATATTGGATTCACATGCCGGACTTTGAGACATACGTGGAGTCCCATAGTGTTGTGGGTAGTGTGCTCACCTCACAAGCGAGTGGACACGGGTTCGATTCTCAGGCAAGGTGAAACCTTACTCCACACGCTTCTATTTACTTAGTAGGAACCTGGTTGTTAGTCGATTGGCAGATTGTTTCCGGGGGTATTAGTTCGTCAAAAAAAATTAGTCACTCAATCCATGACTGTTTGTGGGATACTGCTGGGCGCAATTGGCTGCCCACAGAATACAGTCAATTCATTTTACAATATATTTTGTGAAGCACTTTGAGACGTCTCAACGACATGATAAGGCGCTATATCAAATGCAAGGATTATTATATTATTATTATTATTATTATCCTCTTGACGGGAAAGGTGCTATATAAATGTATTGTATTGGACTTGTCTGCAATTCCAGTCACTTACACTGTGATTTAACATCCAGAACTCTGCAGCCTGTGTCTTCTCCCACACTAGGCTCCGCGACCCTATCACCCTCATCCTTGCCCAACTCCACTAGCTTCCCATCACACAGAGGATACAGTTCAAGATCCTGGTCCTCACCTTCAAAGCCCTCCACGGTCTTGCTCCACCCTACCTCTCCGACCTCCTAACCCCCTACCACCCTGTTCACTCCCTCTGCTCAGCGGGCTCTGGCCCGCCTTGCTCGCCCCACTATTGGCGGACGGGCCTTTCGCCACTCTGCATCCACCCTTTGGAACTCCATCCCGCAGTCCTTCCGTCTTGCCCCTACCCTCGCCACCTTCAAGACCTACCTCAAGACCCTCCTCTTCGACCGTGCTTTTAATCTCCCTGCTTCCCCCACCTGCCCTCCACCCTCCCCACCCTGACCCCTTAATTCTGTCTGTCCAGTGCCTTGGGACGTCCTCCCGAAGTGAAAGGCGCTATACAAATGTAATTTTTTTGTTGTTGTTCTTTAAGCTATTTATTAAAACACACGAAGAATTGAAGCCTCTCGTTCCAGGTTAGCATTCGACCAGCAGATGGTGCATCCCGACCACCAGGCAATGAAACACTAAGGGTGGCAGTGGGGCTTCGGCATGTAATCCCACTTCTGGGCACAACTCTGAGTGACTTCAATATTCAGAGCACATTTTGCCCTGGTGCTAGATGGATGCAAAGCCTCAAGTTGCTTTCGTTGCAGTTCACCAAAGAAAAGGTAGCTCCGGCTTTAATGAGAATTGTTGTCTGTGCCATTCTCAAACCTATTAATCACAAATAGTCCTGTATTTGCTTTTTTACTTATATTTCTTGAATTAATGAATTGAAATGACTGCAATACCATGGCCTCTTGTACACCACATATGTAACTGCCCCTTATATATCATACTAGTCTGTTATATCCTATTCTCAGGAGTGAACTAATACAGTCTCCAACACAACCAAATGAACCAGGGAGGTTGGCAGACTGAAGAGACTCTAGTTATAGTAATTGAAAGCTTTCCCCAATCATTAATAATAATATTATTATAATAATAATAATAATTCTTATACTTGAAACAGTATCTTTCACATTAGTGGTAAACATAATATATCCGTATGTTTTCTGCACAATGNTTTTTATAAGTCAACCTGTGATGATAATTCTATTTAATATGTTATGAAGTGGTACATATCAATCAGCTTCATAGTATCTTCATATATTTTATGGGGGAGGTGGGGTAACTATTCTTTCCATTCAGTTTCTGTTAAGCTTGCAAGCTAAAAGCTCCAATGGGTAGGGAGGTCCTAGCTGGACAAGCAGCAGGATGTTTGCCAGTCAGTGCTCTTAATGGGAAGCTATGTGGTTTTAGCTGGTTAAATTCCAAAGCAGTTACCCCAACGCACACTCTGGGGTCCCCAAGCTTTGGCTCTTGCCAACCTGTGGAATATACACTGGAAGCCCAGGGACTGAGTGCTGAGAGAGCCCAGGGACAACAACAACAACTTGCATTTATATAGCGCCCTTCACACAGTGTAGTATCACAGATTGTTGGCACACTCTGAGATCTGAGCATTGGGAGACTGAACATTCAAACTTTAATCTGAATCCTCACAGGATTCCCTGGTGATCTAATTTGGTATTGAAAACAGTATGAGATGATCACCCTCCAACTCTCCGTAAAGGCAGCTCTACTCTGTATCATGAAATCTGTGTGCCCTTGTCAACCTGGATTGGTTCTTTATGGTAGCAGATAACTTGTTCAAATTGCAAATCACTCAACCTTTTTCTGCTATCCGTACCAGCCCTTAGCTAAACCAGTTAACATCACATCCAGAAGCCATGCTTGGCTCCCCTCCCCCATCCCTGAAGGTCACGGTTACAGATTCAATAGAAGTACTTATAATAATAATAACAATCCTTGCATTTGATATAGCACCCCATCAAGTCGTTAAGGTGTCTCAAAGTGTTTCACAGAATATATTGTAAAGTGGATTGACTGCATTTTGGGTGCAAAACTGAAAACAAAACAAAAAAACTGTATTTTGTAGAAGGGAGATAGACAGGAATTTGGAAAATAAGGGTATTAAGGATATGCAGAAAAGGTGAAGAAACGAGATTAAGAAGATAAGCAACTACAACGAGCTAAGAAAATGAGCCAAATGCTCAACTCTTATAATCCTAGACATATGGAAGACAATTTAAAATGCCACAAGCTTAAATGCTTAACTGAACAACTCGACAGCTCCAGTGTTTCCTTTCATCGAGAGACTTGCATTTTAATAATCACCCTTCGGGAGAGTGAGAACTGAACTGCTTTACCCACACACGTATGCATACTGCCCCACTTGGTAAGCAGAAAGAGTAGCTCTGAATAAGGCTCGATTGCAGTAGCACGTTATTTACTTGCTTTACTAGCTCTCCCTGTCTGCAGCTTGGACAGATTTACCCTATTAAATCTTTTGCAGTAATTGCCCACTTGCTATTAAAGTTCCTGGTTATGATGCTGTCTTGCAGCTGCTCTGTTTAATGGGGAAATCATCATTGTTTTGGAAGGACAACCGTACAGCTTCTTTTTACTGCACTGTCTGAGGTGCCGTCCTTCAGTTTAGATGTTAAACTGAGGTCCAGTCTGCCTGTTCAGGTGGACGTTAAAAATCCCTGTTCGAAAAAAGGGAGTTTTTCCCAGTGTTCTGGCCAATAATACCCTACTTTGTTTCATGACTGTTTGGGGAAGATGTTGCTGTGCACAATTGGACTATGTGTTTGCTTACAAAATACCCTGTTCATGAACAGTGGTTGTTGAGTTAGAAAAAAATTGATCATCAACCAAACAGCTGGAATGAACAGATGGCAAAGGGGGGGAAAAATTAACATGTTATTAATGACATGTTTACTTATACATGTTCGACCTATAGTACAGTCATGTGATGGGAGAGAATGTATCTTACCGCCAGTGCCTGGATGTTGTTGGAGGAATGGACTCCTGTGTGCAATCATTTTCAAGCATCCTCTGGCCAAGAAAATCGTCAGACCAACAGGATCACCAATTCAAATGGCATCAGATTGTTCCCTGTTAGATTAAACGTCCTTGTCAGACCAAGATATCATCAATTTGCACCTTGCCCTGCTCTCTGCGAGCAGCGATATGAGGCAATCTGAGACCTAATGCAAATCAAGGCATTTCCTGACAACAAAAAGCCCGTTACTGTCAGACCTCTGAGCACCACTCATACAGGCAATGACACCATTGAACATACTGAGATCAGTAAAATCACTCAATGTGAATTACAGTGATAACTGTCGAGTGGAGTGACTGACATTTTGGTAGGACTTCTGTAAGCACTCCACAGAAATTACTGCAAAGTGCAGTGACTGCATAAGAACCCTGAATTGAGTGACCAATTTTATTTGGAGGATTGTTGGCCAGGACACCAGGAGAAACCTCCTTCTCTTTTTGAATAGTGCCACAGGATCTTTAACATCCGCCTGAACAGGCAGATGGGACATTAGTTTGATGTCTCATCTGAAGGACAACACCTCCAACAACACAGAACACCCTTAGAACTGCTTTGGTGTCTCAGCCCAGACTATGTAAGTTCAGTCCCGAAGAGAGTCGTGAACCCATACTTTCAGAATCAGAGGCAAGAGTGCAACCAACTGAGCTGACTGAAGGCTGACACTTTCATATCAGGGGTAATAATTCACATCGCACATTACATTTTCCCCCGTTTGCTTTCCTACAATAAACCCCGGCTAATGCATTGGTTGAGTTATGTCTTAAATGTCATTTAAACTTGCAGGAAGAAAACACGGTTGAGATCCAAAAAGAAAGTGGGATTCAGTACAACTTACAAATTGAGACTCAAATTTTATTGCAAAGTAAAAGCCACATTACAGGAAAGATATTATAGCTTTAGAGAGAGCATGGCATAGATTTACAAGTGTGTGACCAAGGATCAGTCGATACAGCTATCAAGAAAGATTAGACAGGTTGGAGCTTTCCTCTCTGGAGCTGAGATGATTTGAGAAGAGACTAGATTGAAGTATTTAATGTTATGAAGGGACTTGATACAGCAGATTTTGATGACCTATTTCCACCTGTTAATGGGGCCATAACTACAACAACAACAACAAGATTCCATTTATAAAGCGCCTTTCACGTCAGGAGGACGTCCCAAGGCGCTGCACAGTTGGGTCATGACCCGAGCAGGGGGGAAATGGTCAGGGTGAGGGGAGGGAAGGGAGGGAGCGAGGAGAGGGGGAAATGGTCAGGGTGAGGAGAGGGAAGGGAGGGAGCAAGGAGGGGGGAAATGGTCAGGGTGAGGGGAGGGAAGGGAGGGAGCGAGGAGGGGGAAGAGAGTCGAGAGGGGAGCTGAAGGCACGGTCAAAGAGAAAGTCGCCATAAACATTTTTTGGGGGTCAGCCAAGTATCTAACACATGCAGAAACCCAACACCAAGCTAAGAGTATCCAAACCTAACTGCGAATTCCATGAACCCCACCTGCACATGGAAATCCCAGAGATAGATTGTTGGAATGCAATACGCACTCCCTCCCTGGAGGGACACATCCTGCTTAACTAATTCTGGAACGTATTAGGTGCAGGTGGGCAAGAACCAAGGTGTGGGGATGTTAGAGTGTGTGTTAGGGTAACTGCTGGAGTCCAACCAGTTGCCACTGATCGAAACACTGTCCAACGCCTTGGGACGTCCTCCCGACGTGAAAGGCACTATACAAATGAAATTTTGTTGTTGTTATTGATATCACATACACACGCAAACTGTAACAGAAACAAAAAGTAAGTTGTGAGGTACAAGGGGCTCATTTTCTTTCTTTTGTTGATGAAGTCATTCTGATAACTATTACTTAAAAAATACAAAGTGGTGGGTGGTCCGCTTGAATCGCTGGGGTTTTAGTGAATTGCTCACTTGATCTAGTAGATCCCTCACTATTCAAGGTCCCGTCGCACTGAGCTGCAGAGGGAATGCCATCCCTAAGGATTTTTCACATTGCATTAATTTTACAGGTTGGTCTGGCACGTAGAGTATATGAAAATTCAATAAGTAAACGCTTTAAGACTAGTAAGAGTAGTTAAAAGATGATTTTGAGTACCTCGCTTCCATGAATTATGCACCAGCAGTTTCACTGAAGGTGACTATCGGCTGCTCTCACTTTCTGTGCTACAGGCATTTTACAGACCTCAGGCAGAACTCAATCAGCGTTTTACAGAGTAATTTTACAAGTTAATGCTTTGCTGGGGGAGAAGAGTGGGACTGGAGAATGAGAGGGTTCTTAGCTATTGCTGTCATCCCCCAAATACCTTACACAGAATTACACAGACGATTACTTCACAGAAATAGGTTATTCAGCCCAACTTGTCTGTGTTGGTATTTATACTCCATATGAGCCTCCACCCTTCTTATATTCCTCTATTCCCTTCTCCCTCATGAATACTACGTGATTCACATCATTATTTGAAAAAGATTCACCTTCTCTGCAGATAAACACTTAGTTCATGATCTCTTTGATTGCAATCCAGAAGCCAGGTGTTAACTCAAGAGACATGAATGTCATTGTGTACAAACTATATAGTCAATTCACTTTATAGTATATTCTGTGTAACTCTTTGAGATATCTCAAAGACATGATAAGGCACTGTATCAAATGCAAGGATTAGTATTATTACTGCACTCACTGTCTGCCATCAAGTCACATGAAGTTGATCCTTTTATAATCCAAAAAACACTTTTCCCTTTATGAAGCAGTCTCCTGTAGCACTGCGGACCTGCCTGGCTCAGGAACCACTGGACTATTCAGATCAACACAGAGGGTTGACTCGATTCTGACACTCCATAGTCAAGCATGTTAGTTCAGCTCTGAGGAAGGAAACCCAGCTTACATTCCTTAAACCCCAGACGATAACTGAAAGACAGTACAAAGTACAAATAGGAGGACACAGGATTAGAGTTGCGAAGGGCAATTTCAGGGCAGACACCAGGAAGTAGAGCCAAGCATTTGCTAAATGATACCATCAAACATTGAGTAACAATTTCAGCAAGTATTGAAATATTACGTCACAAAAGACACAAAAAATCTTTGAACAAAGTAATAGCCGTGGAAACTCAACCTCCCGGGTGCCAATTTGCCCTAACTTTAAGACTGTGATATATTATGCACATCTGTGACTTTCCTTTAAAAAGGAAAAACATGCCTCCAGTTATAACAAGAGGGCGGAAAAAACACATACTTCAGCAAAAGTGCTTTTGTTCTGTAAATAGCACCGAAACATTCATAGACTGCTAACTGGTGTGTCTTATTTATGATGAATTTATCGCAGGAAAGGTAATAAATATCAAACATTGAAATGTGTATTGCTTTGTCGAGGAATTCTTTGCTCCCAGTCACAGAGGCACAAAATTGCAGATTTAGCAGCTGGAGATAACATGACAATAATAATTAATATGTAATATTAATAATTAATAATAATCCTTGTTTTTTATATAGCACCTTATTATGTCAGCAAAGCAAAGTGTCCTGTAGCTCAGTGGTTAGAGCACTCGTCTTGCAAGCAAGACATCTGGGTTCAATTCCAGGCAGGGCGAAACCTTGGGCAAGTTTCCTTACCCCACACGCCCAATAATAATCCCTCCAAACACAAAAACAAAAATAAATTGGTCACTTCAATCCACGACTGTTTGTGGGACACTGCTGTGCACAATTGGGTGACACGTTTCGCCCACAAATGTACAGTCAATTCACTTTACAGCATATTCTGTGAAGTGCTTTGAGGTGTCAAGAAGACATGAAAAGCGCTATATCAAATGCAAGGATTATTATTATTATTATTTATTATTAAAGCCTCTCAAAGAGCTGCACAGGATTTTACTGTGAAGTGGTGTGACTGTATTTTATAGGCAAACCCAACAGCTAATTTGCACATGCAAACAGCCAGGAAGCGAGTGATCAGTTTTATCTGGAGGGTTGTTGACCAGGACACTGGAAGAAACTCGCTTCTCTTTTCAAATCTTTAAAGTCTACTTGAATAGCAGACAGGATTCGGTTTAACGTCTGATCTGAAGGACGTCTGATCTGAGAATACAGCGTTCCCCAAGCATTGGAGTATATATCTGGATTGTGAGTTTAAAGTTCTGATATGTGGCTTCAACCCACAAACTTCTGATTCAAAGGCAAGTGTGTACCAACTGAGCCAGACTGACTCCCGTTTCTTTTTGGTGCACGATATTGTTAACCTTAAACACTGGCATTTCATCTTATTTATTGATGACAATATAGTGTTTGATGCACTGTTTTTATTATTTAACTATGTATTCAGAATATGTTTTAATAAAGCCAAATTTAGGAGCTATCTGCCTTGTAATTAGGTAAGCACTGGGAAGCTTGTCAAACAGGCTTTTAATAGCAAGTTATGCAGTTTCAGCTGGTTCGAATCCAGCTGTACTTAAATACATGAGATGGGAGACTCCAAGCGTTGGTTCTTGTGCCTAATACTCTCTTGGATTAGAGAAGCAGGGTGCATCGCCCCGAGGAGAGAGTGCACATTTCATTCCAGACACTTGGCAATTTCCCTGTGTAGGCAACATATTTACATGGAATTCTCAGACTGCATAACAATTAAGCATAGTGATGGGTTTCTGCATGTGTCAGACACCTGGCTGACCAAAATAAAAGATTAATTTCTAATCAATTATATTTAGTAAAGCGGTTAAAAGTATTTATTGTATGTAAAAGGTAGTTTATAAATAATAATAGCAAAATATACAGTCAATTCACTTTACAGTATATTCTATGAAGTGATTTGAAACATCCTGAAGACGTGATAAGGTGCTAAATCAAATCCAAGGATTATTATTATTAATACTTTTAATATCGATGCTTAGCACATCTTTGAGATATCTCAAAGTGTTTCACAGAATATATTGTGAAGTGAATTGACTGTGGTATTTTGTGAGCACAATGCAAGTCATTGTTATTATTAAGTAACTAGTTTTCACTTATAATCTGTATCAGGATGACTAAAATTCATTCTGTAAAGAAGCAAAAAATGAAAAAAAATCTGTTCCATTTCTCAGTGTCTATTGTACGTTTTAAAATCCCTTGATTTATGCCTGTGTTCAATGGTCTAGAGTGGTATAAACCAGCTCTAACAATGCTTCTCCTAGCAAAGTATTCTGCTTCAAATTAAGTGGAACACAGATTTGCACAAATGTAAAAAGCTCTAGAGCTTCATAGATTAATTCTGCTGTTCTGCAAAAGAGTTTATTAATGTCACATCATTTACAGCCATTAATATCACAAAATGTTTGTACACATAACAGTGAACAAGGTGCTTTATAGCATGACAGACATCCCCCACCCATCTGTTTTCCTGCAAGACTTTAAAATGGGGGATGAGTGTAATCTTATTACAGTTGTGAGACTAAGGTGATAGTTGATGAGCCTCTGAATATTAACATTATGCAACATGCATTCTGTAGGGTATCACTGTCAAGAAGGAGGTGTTGAAGACTCTGTATAACAAGGAATTAATTTAGTAATTCCTTGGTAAATACGAAGCTAAAAACGTTATCAGTAGAGAATTAGTAAGCGTATTCAGTAAAGCCATTTAAACAAGGCTTAGTTGATTGTCTCTCACCTTCCTAGTCAAAGGGTTTAGGCACCGTGTAAGGAATGTGGATTCATAGTCCAGGCTGACAATCCAACAGTGCGTTGTTGGAGATACTGTCCTTAGGATGAGACGTAAAACCATTTGCCTGTTCAGGTCGATGTTACAGATCCGGTGGTACTATTTGAAAGGAGAAGGGAATTTCTACTGGTGTCCTGGCCAACAATGTCCCAGATAAAAAATATTGTTCATTTGCTTCACGATTGCAGGATAGTCTGCCACTTAGTCTGCCGCGTTTGCCTATTTTACCAATCACTCTTTGTAATGGAACAATTCTCAGTCTAATCACAGCTGATCGGTTTCCTAAGACTGAGTGCTCAGAGGACTGAATAATGAGAGACGAGTGAGAGGTGATTGCGTGACCAGGGGAGAGTGTTAGAGGAGTAACAGGAGAGAGTGGAGCATTACTGCAGCTTTGTTCCTTTTGGAAGCAAAGCTGACGACGTGTGAAGGGTTAAATCGATTTCCCAGTACAATCCGCTGCTCGGCAGAATCGTGAGGTGAAATGTCAATACAACAAGATCTGAAAAGCCTCAATTTATGAATAATGGACTGGCACTGTAATGAGATACTTATTGACCCCATTGCAGTCTTTATTTCTCATATCGATCTTGTGTTATCAGACATCAATTGTGAGTTGCCAGGTACAATTATTTACTACTTTCTTTTACAAACTATCAGAAGATTTCTGTCAATTAAAGATCGAAAATCAGATTGGTCCAGCAGTTCGCTAATCTATTACTTCACTAATAAGGTTTAATAGAGAAATGCAGAACAACACCATACAAACTACAGCCATTCTGTCCATCACTTCTATGCCGATGCCAGTCCCTCCACTGGAACTAACTGCTCTAATCCCTACTCTCTCCACACTTCCTCTTATCACCCACAAACACACACACTCACTCCACTTCACAGTATATCCTGTAAAGGGTTTTGGGACTTCCTCCTGATGCAAAAGCTGCTATTACCAAAAGCAAGGATTATCATTATTAGATTATTAACATAGACTCAAAGGTCATATACATGGAAAGAGGGTGCACAAACCATTGTGTCTATGCTGGCACTAGTTCTCCTTACTGCAGCTATCTGATCTGAGCCGATTCTCCTGTTTTCTCTCCCCCATACTATATTAACATTATATTATTATTATTATATTAACATTATATTATATATAACATAGTATTGTCCTGGCCAACAACCCCCTAAATAAAAATGGTTGCTCACTCCATGACTGTTTGTGAGACATTGCTGTTCGCAACTGACTGCTGCGTTTCGTCCACAAAATACACAGCCACTCCATTTTACAGTATATCCTGTAAAGCGCTTTTAGACGTCTCAACGATGTGATAAGGCGCCAAATCAATTGCAAGGAATATTATTATTATTGTTTTTCCCCCCTCAATGTTTATTCAGATCCTTTTCTACTAACCTTTTGAGTATTGGGTTTAAGTAAGCAAGGTAGGTGTCTGTGTGACTCAGTCTAAATCACTTTCGCCTCTGGGTCAAAAAGTAGTGGGTCCAAATCCCGAGTCAGCTACTCCATAGTCCAGGCTGACACTCAGTAATGTTCTGACGGGGTTGTGTGGGTGTGAATAATATTCAACTGAAACATGGCTGGGATGCGATGAGCATGCAGAATACCTCAGCATTTAATTTAATATAAATCCAAAACAGAAATGTGGTTCAGCTGTTTAAATGACCGTTCGCCTCATTTAACAACGTTCATCAATACAATACAAAGTGTTGCGGTGCTACACAGAATAGAACTGGCATAAATATCCTGAGGTCGATGAGCTACAAGCCTTTTCATGTGCCACTGGTCTGTCTCCCATGTACTTTGTGATTCTGTCCATAAAGAGTGATGACTCTCAAAGCAAAATTAAAGCCAAACCCAATCTTTTACTTTCATTAAATCCTGGCAGCAGGATCCTAGTGTGAATACCAATCCTCACACGATCTCTGGATTACAGAGCAGACTGTCATGTTACCAGCTTTATTAACTTTCAATAAAAAAGGCACGACTGACGCGATTGTTCTCATTCTAACAGCCGTACCTGGGTTAGTCGTACTTTACAGCTGAGTTCCAAGGTGGATCTCAACATCACCCCTTCTTAATTATTCTTGTTTGAAATAAATTTCTGGATGGATCCGCAATTTGCTGTGACCTCTGGAGGAGACAAACAAACTAACAACTTGTTTTCACTTACTGCCCTTCACACAGGATTGTATCTCAGAGCGCAGACAAGCACAATAACCCTGAGGCACCCAATCCCAGAGTAGCTGAACACCAGAACTTTGCAACAGAAATATGAAACAGAGTGCATTGCCGGTGAACAATGCTGTTCAGGATAAGAACATAAGAATTAGGATCAGGAGTAGGCCATTCGGACTGAGCATCTACAGTCTTCTGGGGTAGTGAATTCCATAAATTCACTACCCTCTGAGTAAAGAAATGTTTCCTCAACTCTGTTCTAAAAGGCTGACCCTTAATTTTAAGACTGTGACCCCTGGTTATAGATTCTCCTACCAGGGGAAACAATCCCTCAGTGTCTACTTTATCCAGCCCTTTAAGAATCTTATATGTTTCAATAAGATCTCCCCTAATTCTTCTGTACTCTAGAGAATACAGCCTTAGTTTATTCAGCCTATCCTCGTCGGTCAGTCTCCTCATCCCAGGAACTAACTTAGTGAATCTACGTTGCACCCCCTCTAGGGCAAGTATGTCCTTTTTTAAATAAGGAGACCAAAACTGCACACAATACTCTAGGTGCAGTCTCACCAAGGCTATACAGTTGCAGCAAGACTTCCCTACTCTTGACCTCTAAAGCTTTTGCAATGAATGCTAACATGCTGTTCACCTTCTTAGTTGCTTGCTGCACCTGCAAACTAACTTTTTGAGACTGGTGTACAAGGACACCCAAATCCGTCTGAATACTAACACTATCTAATCTCTCCCCCTCTAGAAAATAATCTGTTTTTCTATTTTTGCTACCAGGTGAATAACTTCACACTTCCCCACATTAAATTCCATCTGCCACCTACTCGCCCACTCCCGTAGCCTATCTATATCCTGTTGCAATCTTTTTGCATCATCCTCAGAGCTTACTCTCCCACCTAGTTTAGTGTCATCCGCGAATTTAGATATGTTACATTCAATGTCCTCGTTTAAATCATTGATGTAAATTGTAAATAGCTGAGGCCCAAGCACTGATCCTTGTGGCACTCCACTAGTCAAATCCTGCCAATTTGAGAATGACCCGTTTATCCCTACTCTCTGTTTTCTACCCGTTAGCCACACTTCAATCCATGCTAATATGCTCCCATTTATCCCGTGGGCCTTAACCTTGTGCAATAGCCTTTTGTGTGGCACTTTGTCAAATGCCTTCTTAAAATCTAAATATAACTACATGTACTGGATCCCCCCTATCTAACCTACTAGATACATCTTCAAAAAACTCTAAAAGATTAGTTAAGCATAACTTCCCTTTTGTAAAGCCATGTTGACTCTGCCTAATCTTGCTATGGTCTTCCAGGAATCCCATAACGACATCCTTAATTAAGGACTCAAAAATTTTCCCTATCACTGATGTCAGACTAACTGGTCTATAGTTCCCCATCTTTTCTCTCCCACCCTTCTTAAATAGGGGTGTTATGTTTGCAATCTTCCAATCAATGGAACCATTCCAGAATCTAGAGAATTTTGGGAGATCAAAGACAAGCCATCCACTATCTCAGTAGCCACCTCTTTTAAAATCCTAGGATGTAGGGCATCAGGTCCAGGGGATTTATTAGTTTTAAGACCTGACAATTTACCTAAAACCATTTCTTTACTAATATTAATTTCCCCAAGTTGCTCGCTAACATTGACTTCTTGGTTCCCTTCTATTCTTGGTAGGTTTTCAGGGTCTTCTAAGGTGAAGACAGTAGCAAAGTACTTGTTTAATGACTCTGCCATGTTTTTGTCCCCTACTATAATTCCCCCCCCTCTCTGCCTCTAATGGACCCACATTTACCTTTGACAGCCTCTTCCTCTTTATATATTTGTAAAAACTCTTGCAGTCTGTCCTTATGTTCCTCGCTAGTTTGCCCTCATGTTTCATTTTCTCCCTCTTCATCACTTTTTTGGTTCTCCTTTGTTGATCCCTAAAGTTCTCCCAATCCTCGGGTTTACTACTCATCTTAGCTGTTTTATAGGCGTCTTCCTTTAACTTTATACTTTCCCTAATTACTCTAGCTAGCCACGGTTCGGCCACCTTTCCTGTGGCATTCTTATAAAGGAATACGTGCTCGCTAGAACACATAGGAACACGTAGGATCTACCAGTCCAGTTGCTCATTACTAAGTGCTTGGGTAATTTAGATTACACTCTATTCAATGGGAGCGATTTCCAAGCATGTTGTTAACTGATCACCTACTTCCCAATCATTATTGTTTTAAGGATAGCCAGATGTCTGACACATGCGGACACCCATCACCATGCTTAACAGTATCCAAACCAAACTGAGAATTCCATGCATCCCACCTATACATAGAAATTCCAGAGATAGGTTGATGGAATGAAATGCGCACTCTCTCCCTGGTTACCTAATTCCGAAAAGTATTAGGCACAGTTTAGCAAGAGCCAAGGCTTGGGACCCCCAGAGTGTGCGATAAAGGGGCAAGGATATCTCAGACAATGAGTGTAATAAAGTCATTTACTTCTGGTTCCAGATGACTTTCTACTGGGCACGGAGCTTAGTCACGTCACATAACTGCTGTTTGAGGATGGCGTTGTACTCAATTTGCAAGTTTAAGTTTCCTTACTCCACACACACATCTCTGTTTACCTAGCAATCTGGTTGTTAGACCACTTTCCAGGGGGTAATAATTCTTCCCCTCCCCCCCAAAAAGTCACTTAATCCACGACTGTTTGTGAGGACTGCAAGTTTCACCCACAAAATACACAGTCAATCCTCGTTACAGTATATTCTGTGAAGCACTTTGAGACAACTCGACAACATGATAAGGCACTATATCAAATGCAAGGATTATTATTATTTATTTTTACTCAAGACCCAGAGCTAGAGTGTTTAGTCATGTTGACGTACTGCCTGTCAACCTGAAGTTATTGAATTAATGCTGTTTCAGAGATGACTTTATATGAAAGGTGCAAAATAAACATACGTTATATTATATTCATGACACATGCATGTGTGTTTAAACACGGCTGTGAATACTCTGGCACAGAAGATGGAGAAACAGAATTCTAGCTCTTCGACCTTCAGTGAACCAATCCTGGCCAACAATCCTTCAAATAAAGTTGGTCATTCACTTCATGGCTGTCATTGCTCTGTGCAAAGTTTGTCTACAAAATACACATTTGCTACAATTTCCAATTAATCCTGTGAAGCCCTTTGAGATGACCTCCAGCCATGAAAGGTGCTCAAATAGGGGAAAGAATGATCATCATACACCAACATCCAAAGCTATATTGGTCCGACAAGACAACCACAAATGAGCAAAGACTGGAACAAGCGAATGTGTTGAGGCCACGATTGCTGCTGGAAAGTGAGCCAGAGCGGGAATGTCTCAGCAGACCTGATGACAGGCTCCATTTTGTGTATAGCTCTCTACAGTTTTGCTCAAGAGGCCAACAAATTCTCTGCTACATTGTCTCACATCAACCACTCCATTTGGGTCACTCAAGTATAATTATTTTACTGCCACACACACACAAAAAACCCCACAAAACTTGTGTAATGCAGCACAACCTGCTCAACATCTCAGCATCCTGACAGCATGAATTTATGCATCAGAGTAAAAAGTTACAGCTTTTACATTAATAAAATATATTGGCGTTTCAATCAATTTCCCTGGTGGATTTGTGTGTAAGCATTGTAAAATGATTTGCCAACAACCGCGGGATGAAATTGCCAGATGTGAGTAAATTAAATTTCGTGTAAACAAGGCTTTCAATGACAAGTGTGGTGTTAAGTAAATGGATGCAAGCCCGATTTGGTACATCAGTATTCTGAGAAACCTCCACAGCTGGAAGTAATTCAAAAGAAACATTAGATTTGCTCAAACACTACTTTCCATTGAAGCAATGGTCTCCTTCCTGACTTCCACTGAATATATTTTGCACAATTTCATCTGTTTCACCAGAGTTTCACTTGCAGAATTCCATGTAATGTCACATTGCAGAGTGGAGTCACATAGTTGTTAGAAAAGGTTGATTTTGATATAGTTTGTAAGAAGAGTAGAAAATAATTAATAGTGAATATATATATGTATATCAATACCCATATACGCATGATGGTAACAAGCAGCGGGAGAAAGAAACTGTTAGTCGTAATTAGAAACTGTTTTCCTAACATTTTAAGAATTTGCAGAATAAGTCAGTCAGTTGTGAGGGAAGACATAAAACAGACAGAGACAGGCCTCGGCCTTGGAAGGGAAAAGTAAGATGTTTTATGTTGAAGAATAATGAGCAAGCTGCTTTGTCTTAAAGGGGCTGCTTAACTAAAAGATATGGGTACAAGGATGTGCAAGGGTCAAGTACGTTGGGTACGTGCTAAGATACTTGATTGGAGAAGAAAGGGGGAAGATCTCTAGGTGGAAAGTATAACTACCCTGACTTTAGGCAAGTAAGGCAGCAGATCCAGCCAAAGAGGGCAGCTGAACCATCGGAGAGAAGGTGTGCTGAAACAATCTCAACTGACTGACTACTCCAAAACTGGTAGTATAAGTTCTGTTACTTGTAGTGGCAGTATTATTTTACTAGTCTTGTATGTGTTACTTTGATTAATAAATCTCTATTACATCTTAATTGAATTGTTGGGTCATTATTTGAATCTCGGGATCGGAAATCCCAACATAGTGGAATTCTATAGCTTATTGGTTAGAGCGCTTGCCTCGCTAGAGAGAGGACTCGGGCTCGATTCCCGGTCAGGGCGAAACCTTAGGCAAGTTTCCTTGCTCTACAAGCCTCTGTTTTCCTAGCAGAAAGTAACAACCCAGTTGGTAGTTGATTGGTGGATCGCTTTCCAGAGGTAATAATCCTTCCAAAAAAATATATATATATCCACGACTGTTTGTGGGATACTGCTCTGTGCAATTGCTTACTATTAAACACTCTGAGACACTATCCACATAACTGGCACTATATAAATGCAAGTTATTGTTGTCTATGGGACATTGCTGTGTGAAAGTTAGCTGCCACACTCGCATACAAATACAGTTACTACACTTTATAGTAAATCATGTGCCGCGCTTTGAGACATTATGACAATGTGGTAAGGCGCTATATCGAATATAAGTATTATTATTGTATGTTTACATTGTGTTCATAAAGCTTGTTTGAAATTTAAGTCAAACTATTAATATCATTATAACTGTAGCTTTAAATACAAATAAAATAAGTTATTAATTTCTTCACTAAATTGTTCCCCACAAGTTGTATGTCAGATGTAATCTTGCAGAACGTCTGTCTATTTGGAATGCTAACACATAGATCCATCTTCCAACTGGGGCCCAATTGGGACAAATTAGCATAAACTGCTCTTCTGTTCAGTCATTAAAATCTGATCACATCTTTCTTTTCCCTAATAACTCATGAAATCCTTATGGACCACGTGGTGTGCACTGAAATGATAAGATAAATCATAAGGATGGGACGGTAATAAAATATGTATTTTCCCCCAGAAGCAGAGTTTGGCAGAAAATAATGTGGCATTTTATCCTATGGTATTCATTTACCCCAAAGGAGCACTGTGTTACTCAGAGAGAGGATTGCTTCTACCCTTAAAGCAATGAGAATTGTTGGGCTATTCCCATCAAACATTAAGGTTTTTAGCTGCTAAATTAAGGAATTAGAAAACCGGACTGTACTTGGAAACGGGCCAGGAGGAAAGTTGTCAGATAGTCAAGTGCATCAAATGTTGACATTTACCAACATAATATGGTCACTAAACTTTACAGTAAATCCTGTGAAGCACTTTGAGATGAACTTGCATTTGATATAGCACCAGGATGGATCAAAGACCAACAAGGGATTTATTATAATAATCCTTGCACTGGATACTGTAAAGTGTTGTGATTGTGTAGGCAAATGCAGCAGACAATTTGCTCTCACCAATGTCCCGCAAACAGCTGTGAAGTGAATGATCGATTTAATCTAGGGGATTAATGGCCAAGATTCTGGGAGAAACTCTCTTTTCTTTTTTAATATTGTGCCATGGGATCTTTAACGTCTATCTATTCTTAATATCTAACAGGCAGACAGAACTTCAGTTTAACATCTTAGCTGAAGGACGGCACCTCTGACAATACAACACCCCTCCAGCACTGTATTGGAGTGTCAACATAGACCATATGGATACCAAGTCCCATTGTGTGGCTTGAACCCACAACCTTCTAACTCACAGGTGAGAGTGCTATCAACTGAGCCAGGCTGACACTCTTGCCAGTAATAGAGTATAATAGCATTACCGAGCTGCAGAATGCTTTCAGACTCAGACCTACTTCATGAATAAACTAATGCAACTGAAGCACTGAAATGAATAAGCAAAGAAGCAAAAGCAGAAATAAACTCTTGTGAAGCGCTTTGAGACATCTCGACGATGTATCAAATGCAAGGATTATTATTATAATCTTGGTATATGTGTGGTTGTATTCAATCTTCCATCCATTGCAACTTTTCTTCATAAGCACATCTTCCCCGACCTTCAGCAGCCGTGGTGAAGCTAATAAATTGGGGATTTATACTTCTTGATTTTACATTCTTCTCCCTCTCGAGCAATTAGCTGCAAACGTTCTGGTTTAAGCGGGAGATCAATTCAGTTAAGATACATCGATCCAAAGTGTATCCGATTTCCTACAGCATTTACATTGTCTCTCCTCCCTGCAGCACTGAACAGTGGGCCAGAAAGTAAGCTGTTTACATGGGTTTGATTGGAATCTTTCGGCCTCACAGGAAGCCAGTTCAAAGCCATTTGCTTCGGTGAGTTGAAAATAATAATTACACAAAATAAATGACATGACTACTACCAGTTAGGAATAAAATATTCTCAAAATGTAACCTTTTTTTGTAATTAAAATGTCTACATTGGCTGCAGGCATTTTTTTTAGTGCGACGGAAATGGATTAAACACAGTTACACCGTTAACTTGAGATACATCGCTGAGGCAATTGGTATAGATATCACAACCTACAGAGAAGCCAGTGTAGGCTTCAATGTTCTTACTGTAATGAAAAGGCTCAGCCTGATTTCTAACTGTGAATCCACTTCAGCTGGTGAGAGCAATATTAGCTGCCTTGACTGACAACCATGAAATATACCCCAGTCCCTCTGCCTAATACTGTACAACCAATTGCTCTCCCCCATATACCCCACCCAGAAAAAGCACAGAAATTGCTTCCATCAGCAATTATTCCTCCATTATTTATCAAACTTTCCCCATTTCTGACTGACTGAATGAATCAGTGAGTGAGTGACTGAATGACTGAGCAAGTGAGCGAGCGAGTGAGTGACTGATTGCCCCAATGCTTTCCCTCAGTCAACTGCGACCACATGAGAGTGACTGACATGTTGCTTTTATATTTTAATTCCTCCCCCTGCTCACTCCGCACCCCAGTGCTAAGCACTTACCTCTCAGCCAGCTCCCTACCCTCAGAGCCAATTCCCATGCCTCTCCATAACCAGTTTCCCTAGTGCCTTATTCACTCCCTCCCTAGACTAGCTGAGATTGTATGAAAAGGTTAAATGGACCAAGGTCTTATTCATGTGAACCTCTTGCAATCATTTGTAATACAGAAATGACAACAGTACTTAAGTTCAGGAGAGTGCGTTAGTGACTATTGCCAGAGCAATTGGTCTCCACTACTGTCCAGTGGGAGAAAATTACTGCTGGATTTATTTATACAGGTCAGGGGGCTAATCACTGACTCATTAAACTCATTAACTAGCTTGTTGCAATTAGATTGCCTGCCAGATTTTAACCACAACATTGAGAGTTGGTAACGTATTAGCAGTGTTAACACCAACATATAATCTCTGCTGTTCACCCGGCAAGAGCAAGAATATTCCGCCATCCTATTAGATCGTGGCTAATCTGTACCTCAACTCCATTTACCCACCTTTGCCCCATATCCCTTGATAATCCTCACCAAACAAAAATCTATCCACCTTAGTTTTAAAAATTTGAATGAATTCCAGATTCCCACCACCCTTTCCGTGACAAAATGCTTCCTGATTGAAGTAGTCCAGCGTTCAGACCGTTCATTCCCTGCTGAGATACATTCCGTGGACTTTAGCTTGCCCAAAAGTGGACTTTACTTTTTGGGAAATCTGCTAAGAAATCTTGTAAACTCAACCCCATCATAAAAGTTATACTATTCAGAGGATTTATAACACAACATAAAAGGGAAATGTCAGTTTGTGTTATATACGTACAAAAATACCCTTCTCGTACAGGAACTAGAGATTTTTAATGCACCCTATCCAAGATCGTAGACAATGTCACATCAGCTCCTACAGTTCAATCACAAACTTGCTGTTGAATTGTCAATTCCTCTGCCACACACCACCACATGTAAGGAAAGAGTTACTTTTCAGGGTATTGCTTAATGGATCCTGGCTGTACTACTAATAATGTTTGCATTTAATATGTAGTCTTATCATGTCTTCAAGACGTCTCAAAGTGCTTCATGGAATATATTGTAAAGTGAATTGACTGTATATTTTGTGGGCGAAACGCATCAGCCAATTGCGCACAGCAGTGCTCCATAAACAGTGTCGTGGATTGAGTGACTAAATTATTGTTACGTTATACAAATGTAATCTTGTTGTTGTTGTTGTTATTTATTTATTGTACTTACAACTGTGACTCTGAACAGGCTCAAGTAAGTACGATCAAATTTTAAGTTCAATTACTACTTGAACATGTCAATTATTAATTTCTTCCTAAAACCAAATACTGTATTAGGCCCTCAACTCAATGGATTTTTAGGACTGACCCCTGTAGTGATTTACACTGAAGTATCTTAGTGCATCGAGAGTCTCATCATCGCTCTTCACTTAGTTGGTGCTTTGCACTCTGCTTTGCGCTTTTGATTAAAAAACCTGACTTGCAGGACAAGTTTGCAATAGCAAGGTAACAGAATCTTACATACATTTTGCTACTATTGGTAATGATTCAAGCGTTCCCCCACTCCTGACACCCCCATCATTAGAAATAGCTTCTCCCTATTTACCCCGTCAACATTCCTCATAATTTTGCACACCTTGATCGGGTCCCCTCCCAATCTCTCTGCCTCAACTCCTCCAGTCTTTAGTCCTCTGTCTTTTAGAACTTCCATCCCAATCTTCACAGCAAATTGTATCCAAACTCATCCGTTCTACTCATTCCTGTATGTGTGCAACTTTAGACACAGAACCCCATGTACAAATCCGGTGCAATAATGACAATTATGAAGTGCTACTCCATGAGTAATATTTCATTCAAGTTGAATATTGCCAAAAAAGGTACGGTAACCACACTCTACAGCAACCTCCATGAAGCGCTTTGAGACATTCCGACAACTTGATAAGGCACTATACCAAATGCAAGGATTATTATTATTTTATTATTATTATTTTACTATTATTTTCACTCAGGAAAATATAAATTTTGTCTGGTTTTTCGTTTCCAAAGAGCACCTTCAACGTTCAGTTGTCCAGTCGCATATCCACCAACGTTTCTTTTCATTTGCAATTCCTTTGTGTGTTGCCATGGCAACAAAAAACAGAAACAGCAAAAAGCAATTTGAACCTTGTTAGAAGATAATCGAGAGGTACTTTGCATTGTCGGAAAAACAGCTAAATTGAACTCAGATATGGCAGTGCACATGCATGTTTAAATGTCTTCTCCTACCTTTAAATGTTATTACCAATGGCCAAATTATTTATAATTCTGATGCATTGCAGTCCACAATCACACTTCACGGCATCATTGAATAATACGAAAATGGCTTGCAAAGACATTCAAGCACAGCAGAGTTTTACAATGCACNAAAAAAGCCACATAAATACGAGTGCAATCTCTTCCAGCTATTTCAAATCCATTCTTCTTTGATTGATCCCCATTAAGCTATAATACCTGGGAGAAAATGTAAGCTACACTCTTCATAGCACTGACCCGCTATAAGACTCTCCTCTCGGCACTGATATCCAGACTTCTATATTTGTCTGATCTGGTCATTTGCTATTACTCTTTACTATGGGTTAATTGTGAGACAGTACTTTGAACAAATAGTCTACAAATACACAGTCACTACATATTTCCATATTGCTGGAGGACTGCCAGTTGTAAGAAAGGAAATAATCTTTGCATTTGATATTCATGTCAGGAGGACGTCTCAAAGCGCCTCAGGATTTACTAAAAGTGTAGTGACTGCATGCTTGGTGCTTCATTCAAATACAATCTGGTCTTCTGATAACGAATGCAGTGACTCCATCTGCTGTACGTTCAATGGCAAAACAGCGTAATCACAATTTAATGAGGTATTTTTCCATGGAGCTTACAGAGCAACGCTTTAGTTTTGTAGGAAGACAAGAAATCCAACAAAACACAACGAATGGTACGGCCAAAGCCCAGGTTGACAAACGCACAGGATAATACTCCATTACAGAAATCTCATTACGCCTTTCAAATGCATGTCGAGTGTATCATACGTCCCACCCCCGTGTGCTTTTGAAATCTGCACCAAATTCCTTTCGACAAAAGCACGGTTTTGATTAATGATGAGATGCAGGTAGCAATCCCCTGGTTGCTGGCACCTGGCGTAGCTTTATTACTGCTGCTTCAACGTTCAGTTGTCCAGTATCATATCCACCGACACCCGGGAAATCACTGTGCAGCAAAGGGAACGGGCGGCGCCGCTGTTGGAGGAAAATGTAAATGTTTCACTTCTGCGACTCTCCGATCTATTTTAGCGTACGTGTATGTCGTGGGAAACAGCTGGAAGACCCGAGCTGCCTGGTGCAGGCAAACTGATTGATTGCAAGTCAACACAGATGCAGTTCCGTATAATTACCTTCCACTTTCAGGAGTTTGTCTGAAATGTTGGGAGAAATGAAACCACTAATTCGTCACCTCAGCGGTGCTCGTTGTAAGGTCTGAGAGCTGCAATAACCAATGACCTCCCCTGGCACGGACCTTTGGCTGTCACGTTTCACAAACAAAATGCACAATCAATCCACTTTATAATATAGTCTGTGAAGTGCTTTGAGACATCTCAACAACGTGATAAAGCTCTATATCAAATGCAAGGATTATTATTATTGAAATGGCAAACCAAGGTTCCATCTGCCTGTTCAGGTGGACGTTAAAGGTCCCGTGGCACTGCTTGGAAAGAGAAGGGGGTTTCTCCTGGCATCCTGGCCAAAAATCCCCCAAATAAAATTGACCGTGGCTGTTTGTGGGACGTTGCTGTACACAAAGTAGCTGCCACGTTTGCCTACAAAATTCACAGTCATTGAAAATCCTGTGAAATGCTTTGAGGCACCATTCGGATGTGAAAGATTCCATACTATATTCAAGGATTATTATTTTAACTATAATACAGCATTATTATTCCTTAACGTTCCATGTAGCGTAACTTTATGCTAGCTTCTCCTCATCTCCACATTTTCCAGCTATTACATGTTCCACATTACATCTAAATAATCTTGCTTCTCCCCATTTATCCAGTGGGTTTCTCCCCTGTCCTGTTTGGGTATATTCCTGGTGGATGTGGACAGAATGAATCAAAGACAAGAGGACAGGAAATAAGCACAGGACATCTGCTGCTTATAATCTCATGTAAACTGATGGTGGAATCCCACAGACATGCTAGTTGTTTCATTAATCGGTGATATTATCCCTTTCCCAGTCAAAGCTTTTGTAACCCTTGTGTGAATGCTTATTAAAAGTAATGGGAACGCAGCTACCCATTGGCCCAGTTGATAAAAGCACATCTTAGTGCATGCGGTATTGAATGCCAGATGGCCGCAAGTTCAAATCCTGACTGTAGCTGATCTCAGATTGGGCAACTGTAGAGGTGCTGTGATTGCCCTTTGCAATGCCTCAGGCTAGAGAGGAGGAATAAAATTGGCCAGAATTCCTGCTTCTGATCCTGCAGTAATCTGTGTGGGAACGTTCAAATATGAAAGCAGCAGTGGGCTCACTGTAACTCTCACTATGATCAAGTTGTTTGCACAATACTCACTGCCTATTCCTGACACTCGCTACCTCGTCACTTGGACAGGCTCTGGATCACATCTAGGAACATACTCTAGCTAGACTTGATCATTGCTTTTGGGAGAGGTGAGGAGGCGCAACAAGGGGCGAACAGATCAGGAGAGGAGAGGTAAGGCGAGAGGAGAGTTGAAGGGAGAAGTGGAAAGACAAAGGGAGAAGCGGAGAGACAAAGGAAGAGGAGAGATGAAAGGAGGAGAGATGAGGCAAAGAGAGGAGTGACAAGCGGAGGAGATGAGAGGAGTGACCAGACAAGGGGAGAAAAGAGGAAAGGGAAAAAATTGGAAAAAGGAAATGCATAAAACTGTATGGATGGAGAGAACTATTATTTCACGGTTAGCCCGCCTAGTTTATTTTAATCTGATTAATATGGATATATTTAATCGTTAGTTAAATAATGAAGATTGAAAGGCCACTTTTATCTGATCTGTCTTCCTGTCTCCTCTTGTTTTGTGATCACTAATTTCTCAGTTAGCACTTTCTTGTCTGCAGTAATTACTGTCAAGGGCCTTGAGACACTTAATAAAAATAATAATTTTACATTTGGTATTCTGTGTTTCATATTGGCAGGGCACCTCAAAGTGCTTCACATGCTGACTTTAACGTGCAGTGAACACTGAATGTTAGGCAATTATTGAAGTTTATAGACAAGATAAATCTTTTCATGCAGGGCGAAACCTTGGGCAAGTTTCCTTACTCCACACGCCTAATAATAATCCCTCCAAAACCAAAAACAATAATAAATTGGTCATTTTCAATCTACGACTCTTTGTGGGACATTGCTGTGCGCAATTGGCTGCCGCGTTCGCCCACAAATATATAGTCAATTCACTTTACAGTGTGTTCTGTGAAGCGCTTTGGGACGTCCTCCCGACGTGAAAAGCGCTATATCAAATGCAAGGATTATTATTATTATTATTAAAGTTAGTATGTTGAATGCCCCAAGTAAAGTGGAAGAGGCAGAGTCTATTGTGGGTTTCAAGAAGGAAGTAGGCAAGAATATGAAAGATATGGGCTAAACCTTCCTCTTTGACTGCACCTTCGGTCACCCTCCTACCTCCACCTTCCCTGCCCTCCACCCCTCCTGATCCCCATCCCCAATTTAGGTGCATCCTTGGCTGTCTAACACATTGGTACATCCTCTCAATGTGAAAGACGTTATACAAATGTAAGTTATTGAAAGGTTATGGGAATATGACAGGCTAGCGGGATTGAATGAATACCTGCCTCTACCATTTTACTTAGCTTTTCTGCATGAAAAGATTCATCCGGTCTATAAACTTCAATAATTGTCTACAAATTCAGTGTTCACTGCACTTTACAGTGCATCCTGTGAAACACTAAGAGCCAATGCAGACTCGATAGGCCGAAAGTCCCATCGAGTCACCTGTTACCTGTTTTGAAATTTTTATTCTGCTTGAATGTAACATTTTAAATTTTCCTTATTTATCATTTGCATTGGATATTAAGCAGACAATGAAAGAGCACAGTGAATGATGAGTACAAAACATGTCAATATATTCACTGGCATTTATAATTAGTGATGTGCTATTTAAACTGCTTCACAATTAAGATTTTAATAGAAAGTGTAGTCGCCATTGAGAAGGACTGTGAGCAACATCAGGAGGTCAGAGGGAAATTAGTTGATTAACGAGCAGAGAGACGGCAAATGAAATTTAATGCAAGAATGTGTGAGGGTTATATATTTTGGGAGGATGAATAATGAGAGGAAATATACGCTAGATGGTAAAGATGTAGAAGGAGAAGAGCAACGAGACCTCAAACGTGCCTTTGGTCACCTCCCACCCCCTTTCTGGCTCAGAGTCAAGCCACCCTACTGTTAAGTGCTCTGTGATTCTACTTGCGTGAAGGGCGCTATATGAATGGAAGTTGCTGTTCTATTTACACTGCTGCTTCTCATTAGATTTCTACTGTGCTCACTTTCCATCAGATTGGTACAGCTGTCAGGGCAAGGCACTTTAAGCGTTGACCACTGTCAGCGGTTCTCTGCGATTGACAAACAACAGCTTCCCATGTAGGGTACTGTTTTTCTGCCCGAGTTTGACAGAGTTACAGAAAAGCTTTTCATTTACAGACCCCCAAAACAGCAGCTGGAGAAGCTGGGATACTGAGGTCAGGTTTTATTGACAGCTGGGATTGAAGCGATTGGATCACCGTGGTTTCTGAGTCACCAGGAGATTTGTTGTGGAATACATTCAATGAGGAATATATGAATACATTTATGAAAAGGCCCTTATTATTTTCAGTATTGTGAGAGGCAAACGGCACACTGCAAAATATACCAAAAGCATCATTCTCAAAGAGATGCACAAAATAACACAACATTGCTATAAAAGCATTTTTGTATGCAGAAATAACTTTGGTTAGAGAGGGCAATTTGCTGAACAGGGCAATTTATTTATTGGGCTATTTAACCTTGAAAAGAGATTCCCAGAGGGGTCCTATAGAGATGTATAACATTCTAAATGGTATTGACAGAATAAACCCAAAATGATACTTCCAGATACTCCAGGGCAGCAGAACAAGAGGACACAGGCTCAAGGTGGCAGAGGGAAATTTCAGGACAGATACTAGAAAGTATTTATTTTCCCAGAGGGTAATTCACATTTGAAACGGGTTACCAGAAAGAGTGGTTGAGGCCAATATGCCGGATTCATTAAAAACAATACGGCTTGATTCTGTGATGAGAAAGCTCTAAGGTAGGTATGTTGGACGAATAAGATCAAACGGACTTAATAATAATAATCCTTGCATTTGATATAATGCCTTATCATGTTGGTGAGATGTCTCAAATTGCTTCACAGAATATACTGTAAAGTGAATTTCCTATATTTTGTGGGTGAAACGCAGCAGCCAATTGTGAACAGCAGTGTCCCACAAACAGTTGTGGATTGAGTGACCAAATTATCATCTTTTTAGAAAATGTTTTTGAAAGGTTTATTACCTCTGGAGAGCGATCTGCCAATTGACGAACAACATAGCAGGTTCTTACTTACCGCTAGATAAACAGAGGCGTGTGGTGTAATGAAACTTGCCTAAGGTTTTGCCCCTCCCGGGAATCGAACATGAGTCTTCTCTGTAGGACTCCGCTAATGGGCTTTCTTCATCTGAACCTCTTTGCAATCTTGAAATCACTAGTGAGTTGCTTTTCTAGATGGTTGATGCCTGAAGTCTCATGATGCCGAACAATAATCTGACCTTGCTCTTTTGCTCCCTCCATATCCACATCATAGTATGGAATATTACAAAGCACTTGAAGAAATGTTGAAAGCAGCAAACTTGATTCGGCGAAGCAGCACTTCACTCAAAAGCAGGAGCATGCTTGACCATGATTTGAAATGGAGTTAACGGAGTGGAGATCAGGCTGTGTTAGCTGCTCCTTCGTGTCTGCTGTGGAAGGTGATTGCAAGCTTTGAAAAGAATACTGGGATCAATGAGGCAAATCTCTGTCCTTTAGCCGAGATAGGCACAATTACAAGTTTCACAGAGATTAAGTGGGTGTCACGATCAGCAAGTGTGTTGGTTTCCATTGCGAAGCGGGGCACATTTTAGTTCCATTTGGACTATACACTTATTGTTCATATGTTAGAATGGAAAACAGTGCCACTATCAGAGAAGGGATTTTCCTCCCTATTTATGATAAACATAAATTGTTTGCCCACAAAACACATGGTCACTGCACTTTACAGTAAATGCTGCAAAGCGACTTCGGGCATCCTGCCAATGTGAGAAGGTGCTATATACCAAATGTAAGGATTATTATGAATAAAATTGGACCTGAGCATGTTTCAGTACAAATAGTTCATCGGTAAATCTGAGATTGCATCAAATAAGCTCCACTACATCACACATGTATATAAACACCACATAGAAAATTGCTTATTACTACACATTAACAATAACAACTTGGATTTATATAGCGCCCTCCACACTGGACAGCGTCTCAGAGCACTTCACAGTAACGGATCCTGGGGCCGAGCCAGGGGGAGGGGGAAGAAGGTGACCAAAAGCGCGGTCGAAAAGAAAGGTCTTCAGCAGAGACCTCAAAATAGGAAGAGAGGAAGCGAGGTGAAGGGAGTGAGGAAGGGAGTTCCAGAGCCTCGGGGCATAGTGGCTGAAGGCACGGCCACCAATGGTGGAGAGGAGGACTCGGGGGACAAGGAGGAGGCCAGACCAGGTGGAGCGAAGGCAATGGGCACTGTTGTGAGGAGAGAGGAGGTCAGAGAGATAGGAGGGTGCAGAGGAGTGGAGGGATTTGAAAACAAGGGTGAGGATCTTGAAATCGATCCCCTCTGGGACAGGCAGCCAGTGCAGTCTAGCAAGGACTGGGGTAATCGGGGAGCGGAGTTTGGTACGGGAGCTTGATGTGTGTATTCCTATTCCTCCATCAAACCATAGACATTTCCACGACAAAAGGCCATTCAACCCATCGTGTCTTAAGACCAACCTAGCAAATCTGAGGCTAAACAAAAAAACAAACAAAAAGAAAAGCTCAGAATGCTGAATTGAAAAAAAAAGGTAATGATTTCTGACACAGGAGGTTCACACAACGCTCAAAAAACATAAATCAATATTTTCTCTTCCTGTCGCTGAGTGACCTGCTGCAGATCAGGAAAAGTAACAACACTTGAATATTATGTGTAACAAAAGATGCTCAAGGGTGAATGTATAAAGCACAGCGGTGAGCGTCCTAATTCACTCCTGCCGCAATCTGTCTAATTTATATGTGAAACTGTACACCAAGCACAATGAATAAGGCCTCGAAATCTGACAGGAACATATTGAAATGAAAACCTTTGACCCTAAAGAAAGACTTCATAAGCAGAGGTTGTCAGGCTGGCTCAGTTTGGAGCAATTTCGCCCCTGAGTGAGAAGATCTGCACCAGGAGTTGGAACTCATAGTTCAGGCTGACACTCTAATGCAGTGCTGGTGGGGGGAGGATGGGGGCGGTTGCATTGTCAGAGGTCCTGTCCTTTGGATGAGACGCTAAACCGAGGTCCCGTCTGCCTGTTCAAGTGGATGTTGAAAATCCCATGGCAATGTTCAAAAAGAGAAGGGAGTTCCTCCCAGTATCTTGGCCAACAATAACCCAGATAACACTGGTCACTCACTCACGCTGTTTGTGGGTCATTGCTGAGTGCAAATTGGCTGGCAAGTTACTTCAAAGAGTAGGGAATTATGATTATATAGACAACACAAATATCTGGGCTAGCAACAAAAATAAGACTCACAACCAAATTTAAGCCATCTTTTTAAGATAAAGAAATTGGTTTACCACTTGAGCGATCTTATTATAGAAATTTGCATATCTCATAGCCGTTAAGACTACAACAACTGTCTAATGGATTTAATTAATTACATGCATTTCAGAATTAATTGAGAAGATGTGATTTTAAAATGTGCGTTAAATCTCCAAATTAAACATTAAAACTAAATCTTTATCTCATCCGTTTTGTTTCTAATCGCTCTCTTTAGGCCTCAGATTGATTTACAAATTCCTTATTTCATTTGGTGTCAGATCTACTGAGGAGATTTCTAGCATGATTCCATAATTTCCCTGCAAGATACAGAGTATCCACACCTAACAGTATATTCCTGTGAAACGCTTTGAGATGTCCTCCTGATGTGAAACACATTTAGGAAATGCAAGGATATAATAATAAGGTATTTGTAGTAAGACTCCTTTGGCTAACTGAAAGTATATCACATTGCATCACATTAACTACAACAAATTTACATTTATATAGTGTCTTTCACGTCAGAAGGATGTCTGAATGTGCTTCACAGAGCCGACTGGGAACCCATTCTTAGGAGTGGTGGGGGTGGGAAGATGAAGAAAGAAGGAGGGAGGAGAAATAGAGCGCTGTGGAAAAGAAAAGGTTGTGAACCAGAAGGTTGTGGCTTCAAGTCTCATGTTAGGGCTTTGAGCACATAGACGAGGCTGACACTCCATCTCAATGGGAATGGGGGAGCTGGTGGGTGGCGGTGGGATGGGGTAGTGCTGCATTTGTCAGAGGTGCCATGCTTCGGATGAGATGTTAAACTAAGGTCCTATCTGCCTCAGTTCAGGTGAATATTAAGATTCCATGACACGATTTGTGTAGAGGAGGGGGTTTCTCACAGGTTAAAAAACACTTTATAGCTATCTGTGGCACAATGCTGTGCGCAAATTGGCTGCCGCATTAGCCTACAAAATACCCACTCACTAATACACTTTACAGTAAAATCCTGCAAAGAGCTCTGAGACTCCAAATGCAGGCAACATACCAAATAAATGTTAATCAATCACGATTCTTTGAGGGCAGGAATGTGGCCCAGGCCATCACATGAGAAAATAATAAATCACAAACAATTGTAAGATTCACGCTCTCTCCCGACCTTCCTAGACAATAAATCATCTCCACCTAAAGAAACATCTAAATCCACCACTGTTTGCTATTTCTTTGTTTCCCTGTGGGTTCTTCGTTACAGCTCCCCAACAATCCTGTTATTTATGTGCTCAGACCAATACCTGCTGTGACCTTTTGAACTACGACAGTAAGAACCAATGTTATTAGCAAGGGACCGCTCTGTCCAATGTTGCACATTCTTTAGAAGCAACAACAAAATCTTGTTATATACTTATAATTATTGAAGGAGCAGTTTTATCGTGAAGAGCTTATCTGTAAGTACACACCCGCACACTTCTTCGGAATCTCATCCCCTTATGTTTTATAATCTGTACTCCTTTAGAATAGATATAATGCTTGCATTTGATACTGCGCCTTATCACGTCGTGGCGACGTCTCAAAGCACCTCACAGAATATATTATAAAGTGGATTGACTGAATTTTGGGGGCAAAAAGCGGCAACCAGTTGCACACAGCAATGTCCCACAAATAGTCATGGATTAAGTGACCAATTTTGTTTTGAGGGATTATTACCCCCAGAAAGCGATCCGCCAATCGACTAACAACTGGATTCCTACTTACTGCTAGGTAAACAGACGTTTCAAAGCACTTCACAAGATTTTACTGTAAAATGTAGTGACTGTGTATTCTGTGGGTGAATGCAACGGTTGTGTCTGTCAAACAACCATGAAATGAATGATCAATTTTTTATTTGGGGGATTGTTGGCTAAGAAACTCTTTTCGAATCATGTATAAGATCTTTAATTTCCACCTGACAGTACCTTGGTTTAAGGTCTCATCCGAAAGACGGAGCCTCCAAGTCTCCAACAAGTCAGTGCATTACATTAGGACATCAGTAGAGACTATATGAGTCCAAAGTCCCAGACAGGTTTGTTGCAATAATCATAGTGATTTGTAGCTCAAACATTCCAACACTCTTTTGATATCTGAAGTTACTGTCTGGTGTACAGTTCTTGTATCTGTGCCTATGGTACCATCCATTTCCCTGGGGACGTAATGCATGCCTATTTATGTTCATATAGGATCAAATGACAACTAAATTAATTAGGTTTCCCCTACCTGGTTTACACTGCTGGGAGCAAGGTTGCGCTACCTTATTCTTACTCCCCACTCCCTCTTTCACACTGTGAGTAAAGCCCTGCACATGAACAACTAAGACTTTAATCTGACTCTGTGGTCTGGAACTCCATTCTGGAGTCCCTCCGATTCGCTCCCCTCGTTAAAGGCAAAATTAATTATAATAATAATAATACTTACATTTGGCATAGTGCTACATCATTGAAACATCTCAAAGTGCATCACAGGACATACTGTAAAGTGATGTGGCTGTGTTATTTATTGGCGAATGTAGCAGTCAATTTGCGGACAGCAAAAGCTTCAGAGGGTTTCTAAACTTTAGCTTGGAGGAAATTAAAGGGTATTTAATAAAGACCATGAAACTACACTCTATTTTTGCCCCCAAAGCGCATACTTCAAACATTCAATAACTGCAACAGTACAGTTCCTGAGTGGCCCAATAGAACATTTACTGGGTCATTTATGAGCAGAAGTTCTGTTGCAAAACATTATCCCGGCCAAACCATCTCCTCTGAGGAGCAGGAATCCAACACAGATCCCCATATGATTGCACGGCTTTATTTATACTGCATTTTTACATGGAGATTTGCTTTAAAAAGGGCATCCATAAAGTCAGCTTTGATATTGATCATCTGCATTGAGCCCAATAGTGTATTAGTACAATAGTATCAAAGTAATTCTAGCTCAGGTGTAACCGTTCACAACATAGCCTGTCAGAATGCTCCAGTAATGGAAACACAGATTAAAGGTCTTGAAACTGCACTCTATTATATAGCATGAGGTTAGGAGAAATGAATAAAACTCTCTTCAACATTGCGAGGTTGTTACCAGTCCATCAATCAGTTTGGATCGCAAACCAAGCCCCAAATCTAATATTCCAGCAGAGCTTGAGAGCAGAGAAACACTGAGTCACCAAAATAAGAAGGTGCTTGCTTCATATCCGCTGCTATATCCATCCCACCATTGATGGTGAGCTTTCAGTCATTCTCCGGAACTCCATCCTGAAGTGCCTCCGATTGTACCCTCCCAACACTCGATCAAGGTTTATCTTAAAACGTACCACTTTGCCCATGCATTTGATCATCTTTCCTTTCACCACCCCCTTCGGCTCCCAACCCCAGCTCAGGCGCCAGCCAGGAGTATCAAGCACTTGTTGCAAAACACACTGTATCAATGTAGATTGCACTGTATGGTGCACATTTCCACCTCCTAGCTGCTGTTGAGTGTATCCTGTGGTTTTATTATTATGGTGTGGCACACTGTTAGTGGGAGGACGTGTAACATCCTTCATTTTTATAGCCACTGTTGTTGAGTAAATCCTTCCCAATAAACTGACACAAGGAAGGACTGTCACACACAATGATACTAACATGCTGAAAGCAATCCAGAAAAGTGGTCAGACACTAAATTTCCCTGTGGTAAAGTTCTGGAGATTCACAAATCAAACACTATTGTTGGTGCCAAAAAATTTCTTGGCTATTTTCAAAGTTCTGAGAAGCTGCGAAACACCTTCAAAGGGAACTTCATCAGCCCGACTGAGCATAGTGGGCAGCTGGAGTGGGGAGCGTGAAGCAACAACAACTTGCATTTATATAGCCTTTCATGTGGGGTAGTATCTCAGAGCGTTGAACAAAACAGAACAAAACATTCTGTGTTCGATTAACTGGAATTTGTGGTGAAAGGGCGTGCTTTGCCTTAACGTTATTCTGTGTGAGTTTTGAAGAGTCGTTCTAGTGAATTACAAGATTAAATTATCGTGCAACCCAATTCATGGAATTGTCAATTGAATGCATGGCACCTTTGTAGAATGAAATTGCAATTAATAATAATACGAAGAATACAAAGAGAATAAATTATTGATATTGAAAGGATCAAGCTGAATTAAATTTGATACTTTAAACAATTCCCGGCTTAGATACAGTGTAAGAGCATATTATCATAATTAAAAATAACTCACTATAAATAACAGAACAACATTGCAAGATCACTAACTATTCTAATTTACTATTCTAATCTTTCCAGAGCAGACATCTTATCTCCTCTTAAGCCAATATGAGAGTTTGTGGAGCAAAGGATTAGGCTGGACAGCTGTCACAACTGATCAGTAAACAGACAGACCAAGCTGAGTCTCAGTGCCCAGCCATTGGCTACAGTTTTATAGACTCTGGGTCCTATCCTATTAATTGTGTTTTTTGAAAAAAAGTTAGAAAAAGAAAATATTCAGACGAATATATAATTCTGTTCTCTCTGAGGAACCGTAACAAAATACAATACTAATTGATTGGTGTCTTGAGAAGATTTATTTTCGAGTAGAGGCACCAGTCAGCCGGTCTCAGTTGGACACTCCTGCCTCTGTGTTTAAACTCCACTTCAGGACTTTGAACACAAGTAGTCTATCTAGCCCGTACTCCAATGCAGTGCTGGTGGAGAACTGCATTATCAGAGGTGCTGTCCTTTGGATTAGACAGGCCAGCACCCCCCACCCAAATAAAATTGATCACTCACTCCTTGGTTGTTTGTGGGACAATGCTGTCTGCAATTGGCTGCCACGTTTCGCCAACAAAATACACAGTCATTAAACTTTACAGCATATCCTGTGAAGCACTTGGAGGTGTCTCGACGACGTGATAAGGCCCTAAATCAAATGCAACGATTATTGTTATTATTATCATTAAATGCAGAGACACATTGGGTTTAAGAAACCTGCAGATTGTGGGAGGAAAAGAAGACTGACATTGCATATTCCCGAGGTTGTGCAAAAAGAATGCTTTAGAGTGGGAAACGTTCTAGATACTAAATTTCAACATAGTGAGATGCAGGGAATTAGAGCTGGAGCTGCTAGCATGCTGATATTGATTGGCTTTAGCCCACTCGCGTTAGGTCAGGGTGACTTAAGCAGCCGTGACATATCGAGTCTGACACTTTAAACGAGTGCCTTAATGCAAAACGTGCAAATAGATCTGCAAGCCTTTCACTGAAAAACAAGGGAGGAGGCCACTGAAGCATCCCTATTCCAGTCAGTTGTGGGAAGCTCTTCGAGACATCCTCCCGACGTGAAAGGCATTGTATCAATGGAAACTGTCGTTGTTCCAATTTGGTGGTGGCGGTTAAAGCGCAAAGACGTGGTGGTGCTCATTTATTATGACTCGATCCGCAATTAACTCTGAAACATTTAAAATCCATCCTGTGACGGAAATGAAATTTCCTTGCCCACAAAATACAGTCACTAGGCTTTGTATTAAATCCTGTGAAGCGTTTCGAGATGTCCACCTGATGGGAAATGCCCAGTATTAAACATTAGGATTATTAGTGTCATTTATCTGTACTTCTGTTTAACATAAAAAAAATTGAAAATACTTCAGCTGGGTACCACTTCACAGACACAGATGCTGCTCTCCTGCATCTGTGATTCTCAGCTGGCAGTGAGCCAGCCAAGTCTCCCTAGCCATGATCACGTTTTGCACCATGTTCACAAGTGACAGCCACATCTCCATGCAAAAGTAGGGCACTGCACAGCTTCAGGTGCCTTGTTCTGAGAGGAACATCCTGCATTAATGACTCTGAACCAAGGCAACACAATATCCTCATTTCTCAATGAACGTACATAGGAAACATTATTAATTGGATGTTTCATTCCAATGTTATTTTTTAATTTGGCATTTACTTCAGTAAATTAAGAGCTTTGATTTGGAAAATTAGCACCGTGACACAGTATATATTCCACTGTTAAATTGTTTATTTGTTTTTATTCTTATTGCTGTGATTCTTTGTTTCTTAAAGCTTCTTTCTTTTTGGTCAGCTGGGTGTCTGTGTCATGCTTAACACCTCACTCGTGTTTGGCAGGTACAAGGAACTCCCTGCGAGCTTCCTGGTGAGTAGCACAGCTCAGCTCCTAAACTCCTGGTAGCTATTATTTTATCTTTATGTAGTCGGAGATAGGGGGAGTTGACTAAAGGAGTGGTCCAAAAGATAGGTCTTAAGGTGGTAGGGAGGTGGTGAGTTGTAGGGGGTACTGGATGGAGTACCCGAGAGAAGAGGCAGAATGGCTAAATACTCGCCCACTTGGACAGTATCCTATTAAAACAAATATGTAATTTGATCCAATTGTCCTTTTTTTCCCTTTCCTCAGTGTGGTAAAGGTGTGATTCAGATTCTTAGCTATAGAGGTCACTGTTGGTTTGCACTGAAATTGGTGAATTCAGAATGCTCATCCTGTCCAGTAGACGATAAACTGCATCAAAATCACACACATAGACCATGTATGGGAGGTTTTGTTTCACCAATCTGTTCTTTTTAAATGATAATCTGTTTGTTCCAACTGTTTATGCATTTTATGGATGGATTTTACCACTGTATAAAGCAAACATTTACACACGTAATACAATACAAGTTATTATAGCACGTTGCACTTTGGGAGGACATCTCAATGCGCTCCTGAACCGGGGGGGAGGGTGGGGAAGGGAAGCGTTGGCCAAACAATGCCAACAATAGTTAGGGTCTATTATGAAGCCAGTACATGCCAGCTCAGAAGGATACGTGTATATTGGACAGACATGAACTTGGCAATAAAATTCCTTTGGGTACTAGCAATGTTTCCAGATTGATCTTCAGGTTGCCAGATGTTGAGTCCTTTCCAGCTATTTTTGCGGTAAATGCACTTAATTGGCGTCCACTTGGGAATAGGGAATGTTTTGAGAAGCAGCAAGTTCAGTTGAAGCCCATGGTGAATTTGTCAGCTTTGCCATGTGATTGGGACTCTGAGCACAGTAGTGTGCCCTGCCCGTGATTGACCTTTCCTAGGACAATGTGTCTGTCATGTCTTGAACGCACAGCACCTTCCCTTGAAGCCAAAGGAAACCACTGAGATAATGAAACATGAACGAAAATATATATCTAGATGGCAATAGAGTGCACCCTTTGTCATACTCTCCCATTTGACAAATGGCTGTAATTGTCACTCTGGAAATTCTTATCCTCAAATATATATTTATTCCTGTTAGCTCTAGCTAAGTCACTTGGGGCATACAATTGAAAATTACATTTGCATAGCGCCTTTCATGTCGGGTGGATGTCCCAAGGCGCTGTCACCCATGCCTTTGATTCAGGGTTAGTCCCAATCGTCCTCTGCTTGTGGTGCCACAAACTCCTCATTCACTAATAATAATAATAAGCATAATAATCTTTGCATTTCATTTCGAGCCTGATCACATCTGCAAAATGTGTCAAAGACCTTCACAGGGCTTCCTTTAAAGTGTAGTGATTGAATATTTGTGGGCTAACTGAATGCGATAGACAATTAGCACACTGCAATAATAATCCTTGCATTTGATAAAGCACTTTTAATGTCTTCTAGATGTCTCAAAGCGCTTCACAGAATATATTGTAAAATGACTGTATATTTTGTGGGCGAAACGCGGCAGCCAATTGCACACAGCAGTGTCCCACAAACAGTCATGGATTGAAGTGACAAACAGTCGTGCATTGAAGTGACCAAATTATTAATTTTTTTTGAGGGATTATTATAGGGCATGTGGAGTAAGGAAACTTGCCCAAGGTTTCGCCCTGCTGGGAATCGAACCCAGGTCTCTCGCTTGCCAGGCGAGTGCTCTAACCACTGAGCTACAGGACTCCACTTTAACGTCCAACCTGAACAGGCAGAGAGAACCTTGATTTAATATCTTATCAGAAGGATCTCCAATAATGCAGGAGTTCGAATTCCTGTTTTGAAAAGAAGATTGTTAAAATTATAATTATAATTATATAAATTATAAAATTATAATGCCAAATATCATCAGATGGATCCTTGTCCCCATCCTACTCAGTCCTCTCCTAACATGATTTATATCTCCCTTTGTGTGCATGAGAGAATCTGATGATTCTGAATTAGACCCACTAAGCTAAAAATGATTTTAATTGTTGCTTACAGCTCACCACACAAAGCACTTTCAAGCCTTTAATCCTTCATCGGAAATGAGGAGCCAGTGTTGACAATGGCTAAGGGGGATTTCACACCTCCAACAGCATTTTCTGGATGGTAGAACGCCAGCATTAAAATGGCTGAGAGGCAGAAAATCATCGGTTCTAATGCCATCACGCTCACCGCCACCGCCTTACATTAGCCGCAAGTACCAGAAACCCCATCACTCTGAGTTTCAAGATATGGAGCCGACAAAGTACTTTCCATTGCAATCCTCTTTTCGAACAGTGCCATGGGATCTTTAACATGCACCTACCTGAACAGGCAGGCAGGACTAACTTTAACATTTCATCCAAAGGATAGCATCTTCGGCAATGCAGAGCTCCCCAAGCACTATTGGAGTGCCAGCCTGGATGATACGAGTTCAAAGTCCTAATTTGGAGCTTGAACCCGCAACCTTCTGATTCAGATGCTAGATTAGCTAGGCTGACAATATAAAGATAAACCATGGGTTAGCATTAGTGCTGCAGGCTACAATGATCAGTGCTGTCATTTGACTTTAGCTTGCTCGAAGCATGNAAAAAGCTACATCATTTCTTATTTTGATGAGAGCTAACTTTCTTCAGTTGAACGTCAACAAGACCGAAGCCCTACTGATTGGCTCCCATCAGCGCTTCCTCATCTCAGGCGCTGATAGCACCACCATCCATGGTTGCACACTCCACCTTGCTAAGCCAGTCTGGAACCTTGGGGTCTTGTTTGACCCTCAACTATCCTTTCTACCCCACATCTGTGCCATAACCCGCTCTGCCTTCCCCCACCTCCGCAACGTTACCCGACTCCAACACTGTCTCACACTGCAGGTCGCCGAAACCCTCACACACGCCTTAATTACATTGATGCTCGACTATCCAAACTCACTGCCTGTCGGCCTCCCCAGCTCCTCCCTCCACAGGTTGCAGATCATCCAGAACTCTGCAGCCCGTGTCTTCTCCCACACTAGGCTTCGTGACCCTATCACCCCCATCCTTGTCCAACTCACTGGTTTCCCATCACACAGAGGATACAATTTAAGATCCTGGTCCTCACCTTCAAAGCCCTCCACGGTCTCACTGCCCCCTACATCTCTGACCTCCTAACCCCCTACCACCCTGTTCGCTCCCTCCGCTCAGCGGGCTCCGGTCTGCTTCATGTCCCCCGCCTTGCTTGCCCCACTATCGACTAGTGGGCCTTCCGCCACTCTGCACCCATCCTCGGGAACTCCATCCCGCAGTCCCTCTGTCTCGCCCCCTCCCTCATCATCTTCAAGACCCACCTCAAGACCCTCCTCTTCTACTGCTTTCGATCTCCACGTTTCCCCCCACTGCACTCCACCCTCCCCCACCCCGACCCCCAGCTCAGGTCCGTAACTGTCTATCTGTCCAGCGCCTTGGGAAGTCCTCCCGATGTGAAAGGCGCTATACAAATGTAATTTTGTTGTTGTTTGTTGCTGTTGTTATTTTGGACAGAATTATAAGAGAGAAAATTATTGTGAAAAGTTATTTATTATTTTTTCCCATATATATGGCTTCTGCATTGTGCATAGATTTCATGTAAAAAGCTGTGAAGGGAATCACAAGTAGTTTTGGTAGAGAAGTAAGATTTTATGCCAACTATAAATTTCTATTTAACATGTTTAACCCTGGCATTCAGAGAGCTTTCCTCATGGCTGAGCAGGTAACTACAACAACTTGCCATTGTATAGCATATTTCATGTCGAATAACATCTCAAAGCGTTTTGATGTAGCACCTTATCATGTTGTCAAGAAAATCCTACTTGCGATACAATAACCGCATTCATATTGCTGTTCGTGCCTTGATGCCGTTTAAATAGTAACACGCAGTGAAGTAAAACATCACATTGAACGTTAGTCGCACATTACCTGACATTCACATGAGTTGTTCATCTAAATAATGTATCCATAACGCTGGTAAGTTGGCAAACAATCAGTATATAGAATAACAGATGCCAGGGCGCATATTGTAAAGCTGTAAATGAATCAACAACAAACAGGCTTATGGCATGAGGAACTGCAGCAATGCAGCTTGAAGAGTTTAGTGGTAATAATCCTTGCATTTGATATAGCGCTTTTCACGTCGGGAGGACGTCCCAAAGCGCTTCACAGAATAGACTGTAAAGTGAATTGACTGTATATTTGTGGGCGAACACGGCAGCCAATTGCGCACAGCAATGTCCCACAAACAGTCGTAGATTGAAAATGACCAATTTGGTATCATCTGAACCTCAGGATTCTGTGTTACAGCCTCACACACCCAGCCATCTGTTAGTATTTTTTTGAGATTGTGTGAAGCTGAATTTGCTTTTATCTCTGACACAAAACATTGAGTTCTCTTATGTGTGGATTCCATCACCGACAGCAACTTGCACTTACTTCCCCAGCCAGAGGTGTTGTCCTTTTGATGGGATGTTAATCAAGGTTTCATCTTTGTGTTCAGGTGGACATTAAAGACCACATGGCACTATTTGAAAAGAGAAGAGTTTCTTCCTGTGTCCTGGCCAACAATCACCCAGTTAAATAGATCACTCGCTTCATGATTTTTTGTGGGACATTGCAGTGCTTATGCAGTGCCCACAGTCATAATTGACTTACTTGTTTGCTTACAGTCATAATTGACTTATTTGCTTATAAAGACAGCGTCACTACATTTCACAGAAAACTTGGTGAAGCGCTTTTAGATGCTCTCGGCATGATATATTTAAAATCAAATGCAAGGATTATTTTTATTTTATTAATCCAATTGTGCTGCATTATTGCAGGATTTACTGAGTTTCATTCAAAGGTTACGGGATTTCAAATAAAACTTGTGTTTAAACAATGAGGTGATTCATCTGAATTAACATGTTAACACACCAAATGCATTATTTAGTTATAGAATAAAGAAATTAGTCATTAAAAGGAATACAAAATGCACATTCATTATGCTTTGCAGTATATTCTGTGAAGCTCTTTGAGGTGTCCTCCTGATGTAATGGGTAATATATTGGATGTATGGATTTTTAAGGATTGTTGCTATAATACACTACATTCCCTTGTTGGATAGAGTTAGACCGGGGGGGATATAAAATAAAATAAACAATCTGTATACTTCCTGTAGCGCTTTCCACATCCGGAGGATAGCTCAAAGCTGTTCACGGGAATTTACTGTAGTGACTGTATTTTGTAGCCAATTTGTGCACAGAAATATCCCACATGGACGCATGGAAGAAATGCAAAATGCTATAAAAGAGAGAAGATGGCAACACAGGGGAGAATAAAAGAGAGTATAGCTATCAAACACAGAGGTTGCTTCCTCCCAGTGTCAGTGTGCAAACACCAAAATGTCAGCACTTACCCTGCATATTGCCCTTACAGTTCACAATTAGCTGGCGAAACCAATATAGGGAAAAGCCTCTCAAAGTGCTCAACTGGCCAGACTGGAGTGGAATCTTTTGAAGGGTTTTAATCGAACAGTGAAGCAAGCAGAAAATCACAAGCGGCTGAAGGAGAGGATTATTTATGAAGCTTTCTTATTCTCCTAGACCAGTAGGTTTAGTGCAGCATTTCTGCATTAATGGTGGGTTAAGGAGTTTGTTTCCTATCAGATTTTGTTGCAATGTGCTCAGTGAGGCTAATCCTGAGACTCTGCCTGCATTATGATAAAATTGACAGATATTAATGTTTTTATTGCTTCCGTAACCTTTAAGGTGAGTTATTCCTCACATCTCACATTTTTCGTGGACTTATATTGAAATGTATAATCCCAAACTCCCTTTTTGATGCAACTCAACCAGGATATATTTATTTAGCTGTAAGTGTATCTCACTTGAGTAGCTATAAATGGAGAGTGTGTGGGTTCAAGTCCCACATCAGGACTTGTGCACAAGACTTTATTCCAGTACAAAAGAAGTGTGCCAGTCTGGCTCATTTGGCAGCACTCTCGTCTCTGAGTCAGAAGATTGTGGGTTCAAGCCCAGGAAGGGCTGGGGTTGCATTGTCTTTGCAAGAGCTATGAGAGGTACATGAAAGGCATCATATCAATCTAAATTGTATTGCAATATCAGAGGTGCTGTATTTTGGATGAGACATAAAATTGAGTCTGCCAGTTCAGGTGGACATTAAAAATGAATCCCCCGTAAATGGCTCTTTGTGGACCATTGCTCAAGTTAGTAGTCGCATTTGTCTACAAAACAAAGTCACTACATTTCACATCCGGTATATCCTGTGAAGTCCTTTGAGACATCCTCTTGACATGAAAGGTACTGTATCAAATGTAAGGATTATCCTAATCAGATTCCATTGTGATGTTAGCACAACCAAAGGAAACATATTTGCGTTACTTGAACACCTAACGCGGATCGACTATAAGTCATCTTGAATTCTCATTGAAGGACTGTTAATCTTGATGGCCTCATATTGCATTCTGCCACATCTATGATCGACTGCGTACAGAGTGAATGCAGGAAAACTTGCTTTGATTTCCTTTGTGCCAAGCTACGTCAAGTTACTGACAGAGGCAGTTTATTTTTGGACTGTGTGTAAAATATAAAGGGGAGTGGGAATTCTCTGATCCTCAACGCGAGTGTATAACGGGATTTTCACACCAACAAGGTCAATAGGTTTGCAGACCAAGGCAGAGCCAGGCCCTCATGCCACCCAAGTGAATTTCACCAGTGAGTGGAAAACCACTCCTTACTGAACATTGCCTTTAGTACCTTAAAATGCTTACATCTGTGACAGGCATCATTTTACATTGCATTCATCATAAAGTGCAGTCTCTCACTAGCAATAAGCATTGAGGGTGCCAATATGAGACTCTAGTGCACAAATAATGTTGATGTGTGAAGGATGGTGATGGATGCATAACAAGGGAGTCCTGTGGAGTCTTGTAGCTCAGTGGTTAGAGCACTCGCTTTGCAAGCGAGAGACCTGAGTTCAATTCCAGGCAGGTCGAAACCTTGAGCAAGTTTCCTTACTCCACACGCCTAATAATAATCCCTCCAAAACCAAAAAACAATAATAAATTGGTCATTTTCAATCTACGACTGTTTGTGGGACATTGCTGTGCGCAATTGGCTGCCGTGTTCGCCCACAAATATACAGTCAATTCACTTTACAGTATATTCTGTGAAGCGCTTTGGGACGTCCTCCCGACGTGAGAAGCGCTATATCAAATGCAAGGATTATTATTATTAAGGGTGCATGGTGAGTACGAGTAGAGCTGCCAAAACAAAAAGGGGCGAAGGATGTATAAAAGAAAGATAGACAGATGTCTCTTGCTTCATGTCCCAGACCCTATCCATCATTCACCTCGTGGCTATTTGTGTGTAAATCAGTTGCCAGTTTCGCCAACAAATACGTAGTCACTAGAAAATTACAGTGTATCCTGTGAAGCACTTTGAGATGTCCTTCCCCATGTGAAAAGCATTATAACAAAAGCAAGGATTATTATTGTTAAAAAGCAAGATAATAAGATTAACTTGTGTAGTTGACTGTGCTTATCCACTATAAGGATTAGGTCGCAGAAACTAAGGTGGTTTAATATATATATATTAATTGTAACTGTAATCCTTATGGGGGTCACAAAACTATGCAAGGCAATTTGAAACATATGTTGCTTCAGACTTTATTATCTTTTAATTATATTTGTGGTGTTCTTATTGGTATTACACACAACTCTATTTGGACTTACACAAATGTGTTGATTTGCAATTAATCTTTTGGATGCAGAGAAAGTTTCTTTAAGGTTGAAGAGTACAAGAATATTGCAGAGTGGGAGTAATTAATGCAGAGAGTTACTTCTAGGTCAGCTTCAAATACTGCGCTCTCAGCCTTGCCCATTCATTTCTGCTCAACATGATTCTTAAGGCTGATATTATAAATATTCATCACCATCCTCTAGTTCAACTTTACTAGTTCTGTACTATAACATTGCAGGTGGTGCGGGACTCTATTCAATTTACTTTACTACTCTTGGAGGGGATTCCGTATTGCCAGGAAAGACTGGGGCATAAATATAGCGGAGTCACATGTGATCACTTCAAACGACAAACTCCAGTTAAAGATGTAATATTCGAAGCTGTACGGAGAGCTATGGCCACTTAAGATCAAATGCCTCCATCCGACACCACTGGCAATCAATCTCTAAACAATTTGCCTCCAAATACACAGTCACTGGAGCTCTGACCACTGAGTCAGAGGGCTGTGGGCGCAAACCTCATGTTGGGAGATTGAACTCATACTGTCTAGACTGACACTCCATTACAATGCTGGGGGAGTGCAGCATTGACAGATAGTTAAATAGGTCCTGTCCACCTATTCAAGATCACATGGCATAATTCAAAAAGAGAAGGGAGTTTCTCCCAGTGACCTGACAAACAAGATCCCAGATAAAAATAATCATTTACCAGATGGCTGTTTGTGGATCATTGCTGTGTGTAAATTACTTTCTTATGTATTGCCAGGCTCAGTTGGTAGCACTCTCACCTTTGGGTCAGAAGTTTTTGGATACGTGCCCTGCTTGAACTGATGATCCAGGCCAACACTGCAGCTGAGTGCTGGGGGCAGTGCTGAATTGTCAAAGGTGCTGTTCTTTACATGAGTTGTCAAACCGACATCCTATCTGCCTGTTCAGGTGAGCATTGAAGTTCCCCTGGCACTATTTGAAAGGAGAAGGGATTTTCTCCCAGTGTCCTGGCTAACAAGTTCCCAGATAAAATTGATCACTTACCAGATGGCTCTTTGTGGATCATTGCTGTGTGTAAATTGGTTGCTAGGGTTGCCAACAAATACACGTTTGTCACTACAATTTACAGTAATTCCAGTGAAGAGTGTTGAGACATCCTGAAGACTTGATAAGGTGCTCTATCATATGCAAAGATTATTATATTATTATTATTTTTATTACCATCGTTAAATAGACCACTCAGGGATGATTGACAGCTTCTCAACTGAAATCAGGGCTAAGACCTTTACAGAAAGGAAAAAAAATCAACAGCATATATAAGTGGAGTGGCTTTAATGGAACAATTAATAGAAATAGTGTACGTGTGCAAGATCTCAAGTGCTGAAATACTGTAGGCTTAATGTCAGTCTATATTATCTCCCTGTGTTTGAATTCAGACTGTGTTTGAATACATGCTGCTGCAGTATATTGTAATTCACAGATTGACCAGGTAAAGGGACACTAAAGAGGATCAGCTCTGAAGCTCTTAAATAAATTTCAGCACACCCAACACATTTCTCAGTTGTTAACCGCATTCAATCAGTTTTTGATAGTTTTTAATATTTTAATAGATTTTAATGGTCAATTCACTATATACAGTTCAATTCACTTTATAGTATATTCTGTGAAGCAATTTGAGACATCTCAATGAGATGATAAGGCGCTAGATCAAAGGGTTATCTTTTTTGAGAAAAAGATAAATCGTTCTTGATGTCCCCAAACCTTTATTAATAGTAATAATAATCCTTGCATTTTTATAGCGCCCTATCACGTCTTCGACACTTCTCAAAGCGCTTCACAGAATATACGGTAAAGTGAATCGGCTGTCTATTTTGTGGGTGGAATGTACCAGCCGATCACGCCCAGCAAATTATTATTCTTATTAAACCATAATAGCAGCTAATTAACTGTTATTCCCAGGAAGAGGCCAAAAATAAATAAATAATTCTTGCTTTTAAGTTGGTCAAAGCCTCTGAGCAAACGTTTCACTCACCAAGTGACTTTGAAGTGTAATGACTGCTGCAAACCGGAAGGCAAACGTAGTAGCCATTGTGCAGTGGCAGCATTTCCACTAACAGTAATGAGGTGCAAGAGCTACAGTTAACCTCTTGTGTTAAACAATTTTCTGTGGGAGGAATATGGTCCAGGATGCCAGGAAAACTTCACTTCAAATCAGTGTAGGAAAACTATTACGGCTCCCGTTCACTTCCCTGAAAATGCTTCTTACATTGGTGGTCTTATCCATCCTAATTTCAGGGAAGGGGGAACTGTATCCGACTCCTAGACAGCTATTGGAGCTTATTAACATCTACCTAACTGTCTTGTAGTTAAATCTATATTTCTGGCATTCCAAGGGAAATGCAAGTCTACACTGTCCAGAATCAGACTTAAATGGTATAACTACATTATAATGCATATATATATTCTATTATTTAACATTTCATTTTCTAACACATGACACACTCTTAAATATTATAACCCATCAGGGTCAGCCTGCTCAACACAAGTACTAAATGGATTATTGGAAGGCTGCGAGTCATCATAGGAAATAACACTGGAGTAATCCCTTTCTTGCGGGAGGTTGCACACAAAGCAATGGGAAACGTGCCTCGTTTTCCCAGAGTAAGTTGCATGCAGTTTTCAGACGGGATTGTCCTGTCTGAGCAGCAGTGGAATAGGGTAAGGCATTGCCATAATAATACTTGCATTTGATATAGCACCTTATCACATTTTTGAGAAATCTCAAAGCACTTTGAGATGTCTTAAGGCAAGTCTCATCCATACTATTTAGTGCTGATTGCTATGATGTTCTGTATTCTTCACCAGTGCATCTCTCGCCTATTTGATTTAAATGGGATGGTGACTGCCTTATGATCCCTGCAGGAAATAGATTTTAGCATTTAATATGAAGCTTTGCAGGGAGGAAATTTTTCACCTGTGATCTCATGTAGCTCCCCCTCAATCTGCTGCATGTGAAAGCAACCGTTTCAAATCAATCCAAAAGAAAAAATAATTCAGCACCCTGTGTTTATTGATAACGTTTTTGCCAAATCAACATAACACTAGAAAATAATCCTTGCATTCGATAACAAAATAATCCTTATGTATTGATACAGCGCCTTCGTTTGTTAGAGTACAAAGCTGTTTGTTTTAGATGTGCTAACATCATATTGGTATCTTATCGTAATAAACTTGCCTGTGATTTAGCAACTTTCACACCAGGATGACATCTCAAAGCGTTTCATACTGTAAAGTGTGGTGACTGTATTTTGTTGGGTAACGCAGCAGCTAACTTGTGCACAGCCAATTCCCCCACAAAACAGTCGTGAAACAAATTACCAATTTTATCTTGGGGATTGTTGGCCATGTCACTGGCAGAAACGCCCTTCTCTTTTCGAATAGTGTCACGGGATCTTTTAAAGTCCAATAGAACAGGCCAATGGGACCTTGGTTTAACATCTCATCGGAAAGGCAGGTGTGCATTAATAACAGCTTGGATTTATATAGTGCCTTCACTCAGGGTACCATCTACAAGTGCTTGAATAATAAAAGGTCATCAATAAAAGCTCTATAAGTACAACAACTTACATTTATATAGCGCCCTTCACACCGAATGAAGTCTCGGAGCGCTTGGTAGAAGATAGAAGGCTGGGCATTCGAAGGGCCAGAATTCAGAAATCCCAGTCGCAGCCTCTGATCGAACCACATTCTGTGATGAGTTTGCAAAGTGTCAGCTGAAGTGTCAGATTCACCCATCGCTCTCCATCAGAAACACCCATTGCTCTCTGTCAGATACACCCATCGCTGCTTAATCCTGCAGGAGGACAGATCATGGCCTATGGGGAGACGCAGCCTGTTAGCAGACCACAGATGATGGCTGCACTTGAAGGCACGAGACAGGACAACTCACTGCCGGGCGAGAAGAGTAACATGCTGTCTGACTGTGACAATCTCCAGGAGTGAAATTCAGTAGAAAACCAAAGGGGTGAAAATGTGACAAGTGATGCATTAATTATGACTAGCGATAACACCCGCATTGCAAGTTGCAGTTTGTTTTAAACCTTCTGAAGTTTACAGTACACCCTGGATTTGCTGGTGAAATATTTACGAGGCTAATGGAGTACAATAAAGACACCCACATAAAGACACTGGAACAGATGACATGGCACATGCCTGTATCAATAAACCAGAAGGTCATTGAGAAAGAGTTAACTTTAGCCTGTGGCTCTTTGTCTGGTGACCTGAAGCCGTGGCAGAGCCTTATTCTGGTTGCACTGCTTCTAGGCAAAAAGTTCTATCAAAGCGTTTCATTGTGAAATTCCTTACGATAGCAGGAGAGCAGCCTAAGGTACGTGATTTGATGATAATATTCTCCTGGTTTTACTACCGATCTGAACGAGAGATCTGTTAGCTCTTTGCGCTCAAACACTTGTACCTTACACTCAGCTAACATAGGACTAATGCACGCTACCCTGAAAGCCTGTGAAGGGATCGTAAAGCGAGAATGCATTGATGACGGGATTGTGTCTCAATGATCTCAAAGGATTCTCCCTTCACACAAAAAAACCTTGTAACCTTTCACTGGCGAGCTGAGAGTCATGAAAATGACATGAGAAGTGTTGTTTTTCAGAGTCCCTGGATTGCTGACGGCAATTCTTTGGGGGCCGTAACTGGAATATAAAAGTGATTCTTAAGAGAAACCATGAATTGACACTTTGAGTGGGGGGGATGCAGCCATTGTATGGTTTTACAAGCTCCCCCTGGTTACCTGACTGAAGACAGTGGGTTTGCGGACATGACACGTAGCTTGTGTGCACAGCAAGTGTCAGTCAGCTGCGATGGTTTGTTCAAACAAGAGACAGAACACATAGGTCCCCACATCACAGGGTGACACTCTGCACTTGCCATGGAGCCCCAGGTGGATAATCATGTGACTACACAGTGTGTTTGGCTTTGAATCACAGACAAGAGCAGGCGCAAGCTTGATATTTTTTACAGCACTGTACAATGACAGCAATCTTCAGGAAGCAAAGATTAACCCGTAAACCTGAGAAGCTTCATTATTTAATTGGATTATTACCGAGCGGAGCAGTCCTATTAAAGCATTTGTTTTACACTTTGAGATTGTGCTAAGGATGTAGAGAGCATCAACCTGGGCTTTGAGTTCAAAGTTCCTTAATGGCTGTTTAGTAATGTAAGGTTCCCTAACAGAGGGCAAAGGATCATATCATTGCTTTAGAGTCCACAGCAAGAAATACAAGGCATGATTGCTCTTCCATCTAAAGCAATGTGGCAATGTGCCACCCTGTTTAATCTGGGTTAAATGCATCATTATTCAGTGAACCCCAGGCCTCAGATACATGGCATTGAGAGACTGGGCTTGTCTAAGATCATTCAAATGTCAGAAAAGCTTCTGGTGTCGGTTAATTAAGGTTCAGGATCATGAACCGTGCCTTTGGCAGTAACCTCATTAGCATGTTAGTTGCATGAATTATTCAAACAAGGGAAGAAAGGATCTAATTTCAAAATGTGCAAAGTGAAATGACGGAGGTGAAATATTTATCCAATATTGCCATTTGAACATTAAAGGGGCACTACTCTTATTAACAATGCAGACAATAGCCCTTTAAAAATAATTTTAAAAATCCTTGCCTTTGATATAGCACCTCATCGTACCTTCAAGACATCTCAAAGCATTTCACAGAATATACTGTAAAGTGAATTGACTGTATATTTTGTGGGCAAAACGTAGCAACCAATCTCGCACAAACAGGATTACTGTAAAGTGGAGTGACTGTTTTGTGAGCAAGCACGACAGCCTATTCATGACAGCAACATCCTGCAATCAGCCATGGAGTGAATGATCAATTTTATTTGGAGGATTGTCAGCCAGGACACTGGGAGAGAAACTCCTTCCTTCTCTTTTTAACTAGTGCTGTTGGATCTGTAACATCCACCTGAACAGGCAGCCAGTACTTCAGTTTAATGGCTCATCCAAAGGATGGCATTTCCGACATTACCTCACTCACACCCCCAGTATTTGAAATATTAGCATCTCTTGCAGGGAAAAGGAACTGCGAGTCTTTTGATTAAACAGCAACAGTTACTTCACTGTATGACTGGACATTGCTGAAGTGTTGAATACTGTGTAAACTGGGGAGCTAGCTCAATGCTCTGCACGGAATTAGGGTACTACTGATGTGACTGTGACAAGCAAACAGTCAGGCATAATGTATGCCCTGACCTTGTCTGTCCGCTCTTAATTCAACAAAGACCGTGAGGATGACGAAAGTGTGGTTGGCAAAAATAAAATTTTGCCAATGAAAATCAAGTGCTTCACTTTTTTCGCTCTCTCAACCTTGTTCGATTCACAAGATCAGCATTTGCTGCAGGTTTGAAAGGTCTATTGGAAAAAAAATACTCATTAGGCTCTGAAATCCCAGAAAGAACTGCAAGCAGAAAGTGCATCAACTTTCATCATAATAATGTTGCTCTGCGCTTGTGCTTGTAAACAAGTTGAAAATGATCTTAACTCGTTTCCTACTGCAGGAAAAGGCAAACTAGATTTTTAGGAATAAATTACAAAATTATAGGACGTTTCATAAGAGACTTCAAATAAATCACCTAATAGTCACATTATCTTCATATCCAAATGCGAATGGCTTCTAATTGGTGTGGATTCAGGCCAAGATCTGCCAAGATCTAAATAAGCTGGTGAAAAGGCTTAATGGGCTGAATGGCCTCTCCTGTGCTCCTATATTGCACTGTATCGCCATTTCTAATTGATTTTATTCAGGTAGATGATGAAGAATTGCATTTGTATAGCGGCTTTCGCTTCAGGAGGAAGTCCCAAGACACTTGACAGTCAAGGATTTGGACCAGAGTTAAGAATGCCGAATTTTCCATTCAAGAGCAAATTATTCCAAGTTTCCGAGAAGATTTAGTTTGGATAATATTTCTCTGCCAAGCATTTGTTGCTGAACATTGACCTTTGACTATTCACTGAAATAAAACATTGGACAGTCTTCAGAAATAATTGCTTCAGCTCAGTAGTCCTGGCCTTTTTAAACTTAATCAAAGCGTTACTCATGAGAATGTACACTTTGGCACAGGAGGACCAAATCACCAATTCAACCAATTCCTAAGAGGAAGCCCTGATTACAAAAGCTTGCTACTGTGATTTTCGTCCACTAAAACATCCCTGCAAAACACACACTTTTGATACAGTGTCTATCGCCCTCCTCTATCGAGAAATGCCTCATCACAAATCTGCTAGTCGTCCCATGATACTAATGAAAGTGTCACAATTCATGTCTCTTGAGGAATTTGTAAATGATACCAACAATTCAACTACAGAGAAGCTAAGCTCTAAGGCTTGAATCTAATTTCATAAAATTTGAATCTAATTTCATAAAATCCAACTCATTCAGAATTCTGCCGCCCACATTCTCACATGCACAAAACTCCTCTCCCCGACCACCCCAGTCCTTGCCAGACTGCATTGGCTGCCTATCCCAGAGAGGATCGACTTCAAGATCCTCACCCTCGTGTTCAAGTCCCTGCATTCCTCTGCACCCCCCTACCTCTCTTACCTGCTCTCTCCTAAAAACAGCACCTGTTGCCTTCATTCCTCTGGGTCTGGCCTCCTCCTTGTCCCCTGAGTCCTCCAGCCTTCAGCCACTATGCCCCGAGGCTCTGGAACTGCCTTCCTCACTCCCTCCGTCTTGCTCCCTCCCTTCCCATTTTCAGGTCTCTGCTGAAGATCTTTCTTTTCGACCGTGCCTTTGGTCACCTTCCCCCCCCTTCCCCAGGCTCCGTCCCGGGATCCGAAACCGTAAAGTGCTCTGAGACACCGTCCGGCGTGGAGGGCGCTACATAAATCCAAGTTGTTGTTGTAATTTCTACAAGATTCCTTAATAATAATAATCCCGTAAAATGGGGCTCCTTGGAACTGAACTGGCGCCAAGGTGACATATTTGGCAATGAATGTTGGAATTGAGCCAGGTGGGTCCACAGTACCCTTGATGATAGCACAGCTTGGCTGGCTCATCAGCAGGCTTGAAAGGGCAGACCAGTCACAAGGGGCAGGGACTCTTCCCACTTAGATCCTGTTTATCCTGCAAGCTAAAGCCCCAATGCGTAAGGTGGTCCTAGCTGGAAAAGCAATGGGAAGTTTGCCAGCAGCACTCTCAATGGCAAGGCATGCAGTTTTAGCTGGATAGACTCCAGCAATACCCCATTGCACTCTCCAGGATGCCCAAGCCTTGGTTCTCGCCAACTTGTGTCTAATACTTTCCAGAATTAAGTAAGTAGGTTGCGCCCCTCCAGGGAGAAAGTGCACATTCCTTTCCAACAAATATCTCTGGAGTTTCTACATAGAGGTGGGGTGCATGGAAGTCAGTTTGGATACTCTTAAGCATAGTGATGGGCTTCTGCAAGTATCAGACAATCCTTTCATTTGATATGATACAACTTTCATGTCAGGAGGATGTCCCAAAGTGCTTCACAGGATGCAGAATAAAATGCAATGATGTGTTTGTAGGCAAAAGCGGAAGTGAATTTGGGTTCAATAGCAGTGACCAATTTTCTCTGGGGATTGTTGACCAGGACCCAGGGAGAAACTTGGTTCTCTTTTCAAATAATGGAATCTTTAAAGTCCACCTTTACAGGTGGGAAAGGCCTCAGTTTAATTTCTATCTGAAGAATGGTATCTCTAACAATGCAGCACACCCCAAGGATGGCAATGGAATGTCAGCTTAGACTGTACCACCAGTTGATTAGATCGTGGCAGATCTTTTAATATGCATTTCTTAATACCTCTACTGGATCAAATGCTCCGGGACTCCACCCCGAGTGAAGGGCATTATATAAATGCAAGTTGTTACTGTTGGATGTCTCAGCCCCAACTCATCCTGCAAATAAGTTGATTTAATTTCTGTAACACACGAGCATTCAGCAATGTAGAAAAATTAAATAAACCTCCATCCGTTGCTCAGTATCAACACTGGTTCAGAATTCTTTTGAAATATTTACCAGGTTTTGTTTATTTAAAAAATGACCAAACAATAAGCCAAAGTGCACCTGACTGCATAAGTTTATAAGCTTGAAGTGTGTCAAACTGTGGCAACTAAAGCTTGTCGCTGCAGTTAAATAGCAATAGGAGTTCAACATTAGCACCATTGCTATTTGGAGACTTTGCCAATGTTGTAAATTTAAATCCCTCAGTCAGTGGCAGAGCAAGACTTATACCTGTGGTGGGACCATTGCTGGAGACATCTTTATTAATCCTGTGCTTTCACTCTGCCAACAGGGCTTTGATATTTTTTATGCCAAAGAACTGAGGGCACAATCCAACCATTGCCAGCATATTTTTAAAAAATATAAAAGTAAATTTACTTGCCTGGATAAAGCGGGGTGAAGTGAAATTCCACCGAGATCAAGATTTACTCTATTTATGCAACATTTTAGAGCAAACAGAAGTTAGCAAAAATTCTTAAATGCAGTACAGACCTTTATTTTGAAGCTGCTTGTTTTGTAAGTTCTCTGTAAGATCACAACACTAATTGAATGAAGTATATCTGTTTTTGTTATACCTTTTGTGGCATTTAGATGGGATGCTTATTTATAATAATAACATTTGATATATCTGCTTATCATGACATTGAAACGTATCATCATAGGGTTTACTGTAGGGTGCAATTACTGTATTACTTACAAACAGGATAAACACACAGTAAAGCAATTGAACCTTAATCGCGCAGAATTCTTAATTATTTTTTTCTCCCCGTGAGGCCCTTTCTGTATGTTCTCATTGTTATTTACCTTGGATAACCAAACTATCATTGCGTTTCATCCTTGTTCCCCAAACGTCATCCTCGCTGGAGAGCATAATGATTCAGCGAGAGAGTGAAAATTAAAGCAAATCCGGGCATTATGATAAGCAAAGCATCGCTTTCAACACCTGAAACTGGATGCATTAATGCATGAAAGAACGCGTGCTAATAAAATGCTGCCAGCAAATGATTTATTTATGAATGACGATCAACTCTGTTCGTTTCAAGTCTTGCAATGCAATTTTTTTAAAAAAAAGTGGTCTTGGTAGCGTCACTTGTAAGTCCAGCAGCGAAGATTTCTTTAACGCAACCTGTTTTGCATCGTGTTTGTGATTTCCAGACTATGCTCTCAGTGGGACGACATTAGCGCCAAAATGACATGAGCTTTTAGATTCGCACTCAATCAAAGTGAAATAGTATACAAGAAAATTCCCTATTCGACTAACTAGACTTCATATTGCCTCTCAGGGCATCTGGCTGTGGCATTGGTCTGTGACGGTCTGAAAATAAGGGAGTGGACCAAATACTCTGCTCACACAACCTAATGTGACACCGTAAATGAGTGAAACAGGATCGAGTAATGAAGTACAATGGACAGCATGTCCGTGTAAATTACCTTGATTTTAACTGGAAAATCACAAACCATTAAGCAGAGCACTCTGGCTGACGGACAGGCTCGTGATCCAATTTGTTCAACGATTAAAAATGTAAAGTCGCCAATGCAATTGCCTTACACAGCCAAACAATTACAAGCACTAGCTGCTCCTTCTGAAGCCCAGCAAGATGGTCAAAGTGAGCCGTCAAAATAAACAGCGCTATGAATATAGATTAAGGAGCCAGTCCACAGCCGCCGTTACAACTGGTTCCAGTCAATCTGAATCTTGACTATGCAAGAATAAACTCGATGTTTGCCTACAACTAAACACAATCACTACACTTTATAATAAATCCTGGGAGGCGCTTTGAGACATTGACGATGTGATAAGGTGCTATATCAAATACAAGGAATATTATTCCTGACATCCAGTCTAGTGCTGGGGATACGTTGTATTGTCAAAGGTGCCGTCCTTTGGATTGGAAGTTAAGCTGAGGTCCCATCTTTGTTTGCTCTGGTGGAAGTTAAAGGTTCCATGGAACTATTCAAAAAAAAAGAGAATTTCACCCAGTGTGCTGGGCAATAATCCTACCAATAAATGAATTGTTGGCTTCACAGCTGTTTGTGAGACATTGCTGTCCCCAACAAAATACACAGTCATTTCACTTCACAGCAATATCTGATTTGAGATATTTCAGTGATATGGGTGTTGTAGAAAATGCAAGGATTATTATTACTCGATTAAAGTGTTACTGTAGATGGTGTTCTGTGTGCATCCAGGTCAACAATATGTGTAGACTCTTTTCCTAGTACATTGTTATTAACGTCACAAGTTAGCAGCACTTGGAAAAACATCGAAGGATTTCTGAATTAAAATATTCATCTTGTACCATTGAACTACACTTTGCGTCCCTGAGTAGACATTTATTGCTGTTCTGCAAAAGAAACGCTTTTAGTGTCAGCTCTGAGGCCAATGCTAATAGCAAGAATTCAATATTACATCTCCTCTCATCCAATTATGGGGCCTCCTTGATGGTTGCTTCTTGCTATATTAATGCCCAGGGTTAGACCCTTGTACTAGCTGAGGAATAAGTCATGATGACAACTGGTGGAGATGTAACCTAAAACGTCAACATTGCAGCGTGTTTAATTATTAATATTTGAAGCTTCAGTTGTATTCTGAAACCATACAATTTAACTACCTACTACTAGTAATAACAATAATAATTAATAATCCCTTCATTTGATAAAGCACCTTTCACATCAGGAAGTCATCTCAAAGCGCTTCACAGGATTTTATTTTGAAGTGTAGTGACTGTGAAGTATTTGGTTGGTGAACCCAGCAGCCAATCTCCACATGACAAACATCCATGAAATGAATGATCAAGTTGACCTGGGAGATTTTGTTGGCCAGGACTTCTCTTTTCTAATAATGCCATGAAATCTTTAACGTCCATCTTAACAACCAAAATTTTAAGGTATCGCAGAAGAGCGAAAAATTCTTAATGTGCAAGTTGGTTTTCTGCAGGAACTCATTCCCATATAAAGATTCGATCTCAAATGTTAGACTAAGACTAACTGCAATTTAGGGACTCTACTGATAGGACTTTAACTCCGCAGTATGAAAAGTAAAAACTGGTTGACCCACGGGTACAAACTTTTAAGGAACAGACAGAGGCGAGGGCTGGGTTGAGAGATCAATGCTCGGACAAAGCAAGATGCTTGGGTCAATGACATGGCTGTGAAAAATGTCCAGGATAAACACTTAGGAAGTCTACTGAGATAGGAATGAATTGATGCTTTGACCTTTCTTATCACGTTGCCTAATTCTCAAACTCTACACAAAATTTTATTTTAGGCTGTATAACATCTACATTACATCGAAAAACTTGTTGTACAGTACATATGTACAATATAGCTTGTTGCAGCTCACATACCAAATGACATGCCAAAATATCTGAAATCGATCATTCCTCCAAAATGTTGATATTAGCATTACATTTTAACGTCTACATTATTTATCACTTCGGTTTCAATGGTTGAAACGCTATGTGCAGGAAATCAAGAGTTGGCTATTTACCTCTGCGACTATCACACTCCTGACTTAGGGTGACAAATGATGCCAGGTCACTGCTATCACTTGTGTTGTAGAGTGCGTTATTCTGGAACAGTTTGATAGTGTGTTTCTTGCTTCAATGACATGCTTGCCTAACAATCCGACTGACTACTCAGCTCCTAATTTACTGGTGCTGTCACCCAGCATGCAATAAAATGCATGTTCTATTCTTCACTGTGAACGAACCTGTCTGAAGATGAATCACATCTGAAGACTGAGGAGCACAGCCATTTAATTTAACGTGACAGTGAGATGCGATGCAATGGTCAGAGTCTATGGCAAGCAAACTGAACGGTGAAAAGGTAAAACATGTCAACGGAACAATGCTGATCATTTTAGGATATTTGTCTCTAAAATGGATAAGTACGCAATACCGATCATTTGACAGCATGCACAAGCAAAGCTCCAATGCCTTTATTCATTTTAACTATTTTAAAGGGCAGAATTTGATAAAGGCAAGGATTTAATCAATCCCTTTGCTTTCTCTTTTTCCTTAGTTCATAGCAATCTCTCCAGTTGTGGGCTCAGATGGTGAAGCAATAAAAAAAATGATGGCTTCCCGAAGCAGATAGTCCTCGGTTCCAGTCCCCAAACTCAAATCTGTCAGCCACACTTGGGGTAAGCTTGGTCAATTCGCAGTCAGACTGCAAAGTTATGCCATTCGCAAGAGCAAATTGGCTCAGCGAAAGGAAAAGTTCATTTTCAACACCAGCAACTACCTTCATTCCATCAATTACAGAGCAGGATTAGCAAAAATAGGATTGTTTCTCTGGTGTGAAGGAAGGGTACACATCAGTACAAACTCAATGTGACCGATCTCAAAGAACCTTTATAATGACCCCCAATGAAATGGAGGATGAGTATGAGAGAGAAGAGAAACAATTGCACCATAATAAAAGACAATAAAAGGGTCATATTCTTTCTCCTGGTAATTTGTGCAATTAAAAAATAATCGGATCTTAAATGGGCAACTTGCTACTATGAACCATTCAAGCAGCTTTGGGTTAGGCTCTGCTGAGCTACTACATGCTCTGCTGTATTCCTGCTTGGGGAGCTGAGGGCTTCAGGTTCCAGAAGATTGGATAATGGTGCACAAACTTGTCAGGATTTGACATCAATCTGCTGGCTAATGCTTGTGCCTAACATGTGGCATTAAACAGTCACCATGCTTTTGTAAAACAAATGGCCGCACGCCAGTTATCCACAGTAACGATTCTCTCAAACCTCCTCACCAGCTGTCACCCTGAGAGCTTGTATCTCATACACTTAATAACATATCTGGAAGAAAACCCTACACACCATTTCCATATTATTTGAAGCCAACAAAATTACATCTCTTTTCCCCCCAAAATTTCCTTTGTGCCTACTCCAGTGCACATTATCTTTATCTGAATTTTTTCACCTAGTATCTAGATTGGGCTCACTTTTAAGGTTCTTTGGTGGAAACAAAGGTATTTCTTAATAAAACGTTCCCCTCTGGTTGACTGACTAAATTGTTCTGCAAATTGAATCGCTTCATTAGAAAAGATATTTTGCTTAATATCTCGGGTATAATGTTTAGTTTGGGACACGACACATCATGTGACTGCCAGAATGATGGAAGGCAAACTGGATGGACCTTGGTCTTCTTTGACCAGCAAATTCTTATGCTCTTATGCTTTTGGGCTTTTGCAGTCCATACACGCAAACTTGACAATTTATCTGAAACAATGTAATATCAGCCTTAAACCCTCCCTGCCTCCCCAACTTCCAAACTTTTTCTTCTAAAGGAAAATAAGGCTTTGTATCACAGGTAGATAAGTTGATGGATAACATGATGCACAGAAAGGAGCTGAGCTTCAAACCCCACCCCCCAAACATGGTACACCAACACAACCCTTTCTTCCACTTCCAGAACATTGCATTCTTACTTTACCTCATTGCTGCTGAAACCTTTAGTCATACTTACATCTCTTTGAAGAAAGACTTTTCCAATGCTTTCATTACTGGCCTTCTTATCTCTACTCCCCAGAAGCTTCAGCTGATACACAACTCTCCCAAATAGGTTCTCTTGAATCACTTGTGTTGTATCCTTTCTCTTTGATTCCCAATTGGAGGCAACATCCCATTCAATTTCAATCCGTATCGCGGGGAGATTGTAACCACAAATCAAACAGTGGCAATCATATCTAGGAACTTAAAACAAAGTTTGATTGATGCAGAAACTAATCACAAACCAACCGTCACCATCTGAATCAAAAGCACAATCAAACACACAGTGACTCTAATCCTTTCTTAAATAAGCTGCTGACTTCAATTACCTCAAGAGCCTAACAATGAGATGCAAGCATTCTTACATGATTTTTAACAGGGCCTACTCTGTTTTCCCTCAGAGAGATCCAGCAGTTCTCTGCCTCATTGCACTAGTTATGCCCAATTCTCATTCAAGTCCTGTTGAACGTTATGTCCCATTCTCTTCCGTGCTCTCATAGAGGAGATATGACCACAATCCCTGTTACCCCAATGGAGTCCGTAAACTGACTCTACTTCAAGTTGAAATTATGAGCTCATGTTTGAGTCAATGTCACACAATTTGCTGCCATGATGCAAAATGGCGAGACAGTGTGAGAGAATTATTGCACTTTGAGTGATTAATTTTGTTCATTCTACATCTAGCAGGGATGGAAACCATAAAAGCAAATACTAATTGGAATAGAATTCAACATGAAAACACAAATGAGATTCATTCCAGCGACGGGAGTAGGTAGTAAAATTGAAACTATCTAAAACATCTGTGAAAGGGACTGAGAAGTTTCCTTGGCAACCTACTGTGTTCCATTTGAAAGGATGCCTTCCACCTCTCCAGATGTTGAGATGACACAATCAATATTGCAGTAAGTCAGCCATTGTGATATAATGGCACAATAATACTTTTCATGAAACACGCAGCAAAAAAAAACTGATAAAAGTGGACTGAAAAAGAAATGTTTTCTGTCGCTTGGTACATCTTAAGGTTATTTGATAATTCTTTGAAATTAGTTATTCTCACTTCATATAAAGAGTAGGTGAGATCCCATGGCATTGTTTGCCATCTTACATTTATGAGGCATTCTACACGTTATCTTCAAAAGAACACTGACATATTGATGTGCGTTTCTACGCCGTATCAAGCTTTGTAACTATATAACTCTATTTAAGCCATTTTCAAGTTTAACTTGGTATTAAACTCTTTATGGGTTATGAATGGGGGAGGGACTAAAACAATAAAAAGCAAAAATCCTACTTAGGTCAAATCTCCGTTGATAGAGCATTTCGCAATTTTGTAAATTGTTGAATTCAGTCTTAGCTTCGAAGCTGGTTTTCTGTAGTTTCTTGAAAGAAGCTTACTGAAAATTAACTTCAAAACTAAAGACTGTACAATTTAAGAATTTGACAAATTCTGGATATTCTAAAATGCCATGTTAATAGTGTAAATCTAGGTCTCCAGGTGAAAAGTTATCACATAGATTCAGCAAAGTAAAGGATTCTAACAGCACAGAGCACTGTTAAGCGCTAATACATTGTTTCAACTTGTGCTGGCAGTGAGCTGCAAAGTCTAATTTTGCAATAGCTGTGGAGCACAAAGAGCTAATTTTTCATATACATCAAGGCATATTACTAGTCATTTACAAGACTTGCCACTTCATTGCTTTTATACCGATTCCCTCAGCCAGACATGATTCATTTCCTTTGCAAATTTCCAATATATACGTGCACATTTATATCAATCACATCTGCTTCTCAACAGCTGCACTTTACACCAAGGTATTGCAATTCCGTTATAACGCACCTACTCGTTGAACAAAAATATCTTCAAGGCCAGAGCCGGTCAGGGCATATCTTGTCTGCAATCATTGTGAGTCTTGGCCTTGCCTATTTATCAGCAGATCTACACATGCTCTCTCTAAGGTGAACAGAATGATTCCCCAAGGTCGATACTGTTAGCTCAGCTCCATCTGGATTCAGGCTTGACACCAGGATTGACAGGAGCTCGCTCTTCTACTACTCGTTGACTTATTGCCCAAATGATATTACAGTGTGGCCAAAATTCTTGCTGTCAGACTGAAGGCTGACAAATTAAGTTGCCCAGCACAGAGTTTAAAAAGCACTCATTCCTCTGCAGCCCTGTAGAAAAGGCACTTTGCTCACATAGCCTTGAATGGCATTGATCACTATGATAAGTGCTACATTGAGAGATAATGAGATAATAATCCGTGCATTTGATATAGCGCCTTTTACATCCAAAAGTGCTTCGCAAAAGTGGTAAAGTGCTTCACAGGATATACTGTAAAGTAGAGTAACTGTGTGTGTTTTGCGGGTGAACGTGGCAGCCAATTTGCTACAGCAACATCCCACAAAAAATCATGAAGTTTAAAAATTAGAGCGTTGTTGTAATGTGGACGAACACGACAGCCAGTTGGTGTGCTGCAATCACATGAAGCGAGTGACCAATTTTATCTGGGGGATTATTGGCCAGGACACTGGGCAATTGGCTGCCGCGTTCGCCCAGAAATATACAATCAATTCACTTTACAGTATATTCTGTGAAGCGCTTTGGGACGTCCTCCCGACGTGAAAAGCGCTATATTAAATGCAAGGATTATTATTATTATTATAGAGATTCCTTTACAAACAGTGCCATGGGATCTTTAATCTACATCTGGACAGGTAGATGGGACCTCAGCTTACCAGTTCATCCGAAGGAATCATCTCTGACAATACAGCTCAACCTCAGCACTGTAATTAAGTGTCAGCTTACACATTGGGTTCAAACATCTGATGTGGGGTTTGAACCCCCATCTTTATGACTCAGAGGCAAAAGGGCAAGCAACTGAGCCATTGCATCACTCTGGCCATCATTGAATGGCTTCCTGCACATGTACAGAGAAACATTCTGCACCCACAAAGGAAGCTGCCCATTCAATGCCAGAAGCTGGAAGTTGCCGCACTTGTAGTATCCATGGTACAGCCATGTTATAAACAGACCAGTGGTATATCCAAGGGAGTATAAGAGATCTGTTTGACCATGTTAGCAGCTGACACACACTGGACAGCACAGAGTATTACAGCCACTCTTTTATTGTGAAATGAAAGTTAATGGTTATTACATTTGGTCCTTAAAATAGAAAATACATCATTTTTTTAAAAAAAGTATCCAGTTGAAAAGAATATGCTTCAGTTCAATAAGTCTCAGCGGCGCTGTATTAAATGCAAGGATTAGTAATACTTTATAACTATCTTGTCACTGAACTATAGTTCGGTGACAAGATAGTTAACAAATATTACTAATGGTCATGCTTTTACGTTGCCTTGATCTCCTGGATTCTGTGAGGTTTGGATTTCTCTTTAATCTTTATGTTTCCATCTTATTCCCACGAGACTTCATTCTGCCTCTAACTGAGAGGTGATGTATGGCAATATGGTTCAGTTGATAGCCCTCTTATAACAATAACAATCCTTGCCAGAACAACAGGAGAAACTCCTTATTCTTTTCGAAAAGTGCCAAGGTAGGATTCCTGTAGCATATTGGTTAGAGCACTCGCCTCCTATCCCTTCTTTTATAAACTGTCTACTTCCCTCTTGAAACCCACGATGGACTTTATCTCCACTACCTTACTAGGTAGGGCATTGCACATCCCAACAATTTAAATTACTCAATAGCTACATATGCATGAATTTAACTTACTGCTGCCAAAGCAGTAAGAGTTGAAATTGTGTCTTAAAATGTGAAGGAAGTGTGCTGTAGAAACACAGAAAATGATAAAAATTTCCACTTCAGAAAGCAGCCTGGTGTGTTGGCTTGTGATTTTGCCTGAGGCACTTTCCAGGTGTTAGCATGGTAACTAACTCTGAGAGAAGTAACTACCCGCTAGATCTGTGCCTGCTACAAATACAGTAACTGACCAGCGAGATCATGGAAAATAAACACTGGTGTTAATTTGTTTAGCGACCTCCCTTGGGCAACACTTGTCCATGAAATCAATAATAATAATAATAATAATAATCCTTGCATTTGATATAGCGCTTTTCACGTCAGGAGAACGTCCCAAAGCGCTTCACAGAACACACTGTAAAGTGAATTGACTGTATATTTGTGGGCAAAAGCGGCAGCCAATTGCGCACAGCAATGTCCCACAAACAGTCGTAGATTGAAAATAACCAATTTATTATTGTTTTTGGTTTTTGGAGGGATTATTATTAGGCGTGTGGAGTAAGGAAACTTGCCCAAGGTTTCGCCCTGTGCCTGGAATTGAACTCAGGTCTCTCGCTTGCAAAGCGAGTGCTCTAACCACTGAGCTGCAGGACTCCACACCTATTGTGCCTAAGTATTTGAGTGCAGAATACACTGAGCAATGTTGGACAATGATCATGTTTTTAATGATACAATACAATTTACTTTTATGTAGCGGCTTCCAGGTTGGGTTATCCTGGATACCGAGAGAAATCCCTTCTCTTTTCAAGTAGTGTCGTGCGATGCTTAACATTATACACAGTCAATTCTTTTTACAATAAATTCTGTGAAAGGCTTTGAGACGTCTCATCGACGTGTTAAGGCGTTATATCAAATACAAAGATTATTATTATGATGATTATTACAAGGTCTTTCCATGCAGATGCTTGGATCTTACCATATAAATATGGTGGTTTACCGTGAATGTGTCAGAGCCAGCTACTAAATAGTGATGGCTAACATTTGGATTTGATATCACACTGCAAGGCGCTTCGCATGATGAGCTATTTTGAACCATAATGATTGTTATGCCTGCAACTGCATCAGCTAATCTCTGCCGTAACGCAAGATAAATAGCTCAATCGATGTCATATTTCTTTTGGGGAGTGAGGGAGAATATTGTCCACCGTACCAAGAGAACAAACGCCAGGCTCTGCTATACAACAATGCCTTCGGTAGAATGTTAAAGTGCTCCAAACATTCAGCACTAGCCTGGTACTGCATTGGATTGCCAGCCTGGACTGTGAGCCCAAGTCCTGGAATGGGGCTTGAAACCACAGTCTTCTGATCCAGAGGCACACAGTAGAATAAAATTCTCCTGCAGTTATTGGATCCTCTCAAACCAGATCTGTACCAGCAACACTGCAATTTCTGTAACCTCCTCAACTTGTAGATCTTACTCATGAACCATTCTCAGTTATGGAGCTGACTTTGATAACGGCAGCTCAACCTTTGTGCTGTTCATTGCTTATTCTTCTATTTTTGGCTCTCTCCTGTCAGCGCGTTCTGGGAAAGCAATGACAGCTGTAGCTTACATCCACTCCAAAGTGGGAGCAGGCACAGTGGAAGTTGAGGTAATGATATTGTACTAATGATCACAAAGTCCAGCTAGGCTCTGGACAAAGCTCTCAGACTTGTTCCCCCCGCTGATTAAAATCGGTTGTGTGAACGCAGGAGACGCTGAGTTGGATCACCTGAGTCTGCAGATTGGCAGAGATGTTGTTGACCTTTTTTGGAGAGCTCAATCACACCTCTCGCTGAAGCAAATATTTTATTTTAATAGACTGTCAGGATGTGCTGTGAACAAGAACAGTCCCTTTGCCTTCTTGAGACCCAATTCTAATGGACCCTACGAGGTGCACAGCGGCAATTCTGCACCATATCAACAGATACAAGACTCGATAATATATTTTGCTGCATTTTCTGAACTAAAACCCAGACCTCAGAAACTCTCAAATAATATCTTATTCAAAATATGTTTTTATTTAGGCAGAGCCTTATAGGACTATAACAGTAAATAATAATCCTTGCATTTGTTATCATGTCGTCAGAAAGTCTCAAAGTGCATCACAAGTTTTACTTTGACGTGAAGTGACTGTGTATTTGTAGGTTAAATAATTAAAGAGAGATTATATTTTCAGAGGGACACTAACATCAAACACACAAACAAAACCTTTGAGCCTTTTCTGTAAAAGGGCAAAAATTGTGGTTTGTCTTAACAATGTATTAATTATCACATTGAATTCTTGCAATATGTCCCCGTAGTTTCACAAGCTCTGTGTGTTGCAAGCACACAATCACCGTCTTTCACTAGGCATCCTGTCGTCATGGAAACAACACCTGAAACGTTATTGTAAGTAATGATTACAGGTTCTTGTGTTGATGGGCTCTGGGTCACCTGCACTCAGAGTTCACACAGGAGTAAGTTTCACAATGTAAAGCACTTAGTATAGATTTGCTTACGTGGAATTGCAGAGCGTTTGGCAAATTGATCAATTCAACAACAACAACAACTTGCACTTCATAGTGCCCTCCACACAGGCTGGCATCTCAGAGCACTTAACAGTGGCGAAGCCTGACTCCGAGCTGGGAGGAGGGGGAGGTGACCATAAACACGGTCGAACAGGAAAGTTTTCAGGCGGGACTTGAAAGAGGGGAGAAAGAGACAATTCAGTCTTAACTTTGAAATTCAAGAAAGCGGCTTCAAAACTAAGGCTGTATTTAAGCACTTGCCAAATCCTGGACACTCTAAAATGCTAAGACAGTGAAGTAAATTGAGACCCAGGTGGAATTTCTCCCCACTTTGGTATTGTGAGAAGCGCATTGTGTTTTACATTGTGAAGCTTAGTCCTACGTGAACTCTGAGTGCAGGTGATCCAGACACTGGAGCCCATCAACACAAGAATCTGTAATCATTACTTACATTAATGTTTCAGATGCTGTTTCCGTATTGGTTTAGAATAGTTCAACACAGCTTGCATCTCCATTTGACCTGTTATTGTAACCTTCACACATAAACTCGAACGTGTGATATTGTGGAATTCAATACTGCGATTGTGACTTCCGTCTTATAAATCCTGAAAACGGAATTGGCAAAATTCCCAAATTGGCCAACTGGTCTTAAAGGGGGGAAAGGGTGGAGCGACAAAAGGCTGAGCGATGTTACCCCCCTCCAGCCTTTTGTTCCACCTTCCGGAAAACAAATAGTTAATTTGGCCTCAGTCACTCCTCAACTGGCAAAATACATGATAGCCTTGGAGGATGACAAGTAAATTGGATCATATTCACATTCTGTCAAATATTGTCAGTCGCAGTTTTATAAAACCTCCTAAAGAATTAAGGAAAGAAAAGGGAGTGTCAAAGAGCAGTATTGTTACTAGTGTCTTTACCATGTCAGCTGGGCTCAGTCGGTTGCACTTTCACTTCTGAATAAGAAGGTTGTGGGTTTAAGATAAGCATCAGGGCATGACGTTGCAGGCTAGGCTAACACTCCAGTACATTACTGGGGGGAGTGCTGCATTGAAGAAGGTGGGGTCCTTAGAGTGAGCTTTAAACTGAGGTTCCGTCTGTCTGCTCAGATGGACGTTAAAGATCCACTGGCACTATTTGAAAAGAGAAGGATGTTTCTCTTGATATCTTAGCTAACAATCCCCAAATCAAATTAGTAATTCACTTCATGACTGTTTGTGCAACATTGCTGTGTGCAAATTGGCTTCCGAGTTTACCAACATAACATACAGTCATTACGTTTTACAGAAAAAAGCGCTTTGAGAAGTTTCGACAATGTGATAAGGTGCTGCTTCAAGTGTAAGGATTATTATACTACTAACAAAAAAGAGAAAAGCAGCCGTGAGCAAACTTTTACTGGCTGTCTTTTGCCATATCAGAAAGAGGAGAAGGGGGCAGGCAGTATATATGCGAAACTGGGACTAGGAATCCTTTCTAATTAAAACTCAGTCCACTTGTTAAAATGCGCTGTGACAAACTGTTAGTTTTCGTGAAACAAGTCTTACCGCTTATAATGCGATAGACTATTTCCAGTAATTATACACTGAATACTGCACAAAATCACAAGCATAATGTACTACTGCTCCCTCCTCACTGTTTCCACACTAATGCCTTGCAATTAAACTCTCAGGAGTTGGTTGAAATCTCTTCCGTGCACATTGCAATTAAGGCTAAATTGGTTCTGGCCTTCCCAGGGTCAGGGAGCGGCAAACCAACCGAGTCCCACGATTCATAGAATTGCATAAATTATTAAATTTGATTGGAAAAGCAAACCAGTATACCAAGAGGATACAAGTTTAGACATAAGGCAATTGTAGGACAGACACTGGGAAGTTAATTAACGACACGTTGCCAGGTAGGATGGTTCAAGCCAGGACACTGGACTCATTTAAAAAGCAGCTTGATGCTGTGTGATCGGAGGATGGTATTGCAAGAGTATTTTGGAGGGATGAGATTAGATGGGCCGAAGGACCTTCTTCATCTAAATTTATCTTGTGATCTTATGAAAAGCATCAAGGCAGCTAATCTGAAAGAATGATGAATGTATGCATATAACTCAATGCCAGACTCTGATGCAGGCTCGTGTCAGACTAAGCCCAGGTCTTAATAATAATAATTAAATTCAGCTTCAGTGTGTATACCGAAAATCTCTTTAACCATACCTTTGTTCACTTTCCCCTTTTTCCCTTGTTGGACGTCCAACCCAGTCACCGTGCAGTGTTCTGAGACACTATCCTGCGTGAAGGATACTGTACAGATACAAGTTGTTGTTGAGAATATAACAGAATTGGACCTTGATTAGCTTGGAGTGTCTTTGAAAACTATTCCAGTTTCCTCCTAGCCAGACATCTAAGGGATAACACCTGGACTGCTATTCCAAGCATAGTTTCAATTCAGCAAGAAAATAAGTCCCAGTCGGGAAATCTCTCCCCTCCTCCCTGTAGCAAATATTGGCTTGTAATGAGATCAAAGACCATCACAATATTTTGAATGATATGTCACTTCCATTCATGTGCGTTTCCACTCTGTCTCTTACTTAATTACTGCTCATCACCTTTCTAGTGTCACTTCACTAACCAGAGTTGAACTAATAGTCATTCCAATTAATTGACTTCAGTTTTAATTAGTATATAAGTATGGAGGAGAGGAGATGTAAATATTTGTATGAATGGACACATTTATTACAAGAAGAACTGGTTTAAGATGGTACCCATATAATTGCTCCATGTAATCATTTAATTCACTCAAACCCTGATTAAATTCTGCTCTTCTTGTCAAACCTCAGGCCCCTTTGATGGGTGGAGTCCTATAGCTCAGTGTTGAGAGACTTGGGTTTGATTCCCAGCAACCTCGGGCAAGTTTCCTTACTCCACATGCCTGATATGCTTGATAATAATCCCTCAAGAAAAAAAACAACAATAAATCAGTCGCTTAAATCCATGACTGTTTCTGGGGTACTGCTGTGTGCCATTGGCTGCCGCATTTCGCACACAAATATACAGTCAATTCACTTTACGGTATATTGTGTGAAGCGCTTTGAAATGTCTAGAAGACATAAAAAGCACAATATCAAATACAAAGATTTTTTTTGATCACTTGGTTTTATCTACAGGTCTATATATCAATTTATTGCAGAATTGAAACAACATGGACTTCTAATGGAATTTCACAAGATTGGTTCAGAGGAAGAAGGCGCTCTGGCCCATTTGATCTCATTCCTCCAGAACACCCACCCTACTGTCACCACTCCCCACCAACACCCCCCCACCCATCACAGCATCAAGCTGCTTTTTTAAATGAGTCCGGTATCCTGGCTTTAACCACCCTTCCAGGCTACCTGTTCTAGTCATTGATTATGACTAAAGTATCGTTCAAGGTTTACTGTTTCAATCCCATTTAAAATTTTCCACACCTTTATGAGATCCCCTCTAATTTGTCTTTTCTGAAGACTGAAGAGCCCTAGCTTATCATTGTTAAGGAATAGGTTAAGGAATACAACAACAACAGCAAAATTACATTTGTATAGCGCCTTTCACATCAGGAGGACGTCCCAAGGCGCTGGACAATCAGTGGACAATCAGTGTTTCAGATTCAAGAAGAGCAGGGTGGGGAAGGAGAGGAGAGTCCTGAGATGGCACTTGAAGGAGGCAAGGGAGCAGGCGAGGTGGAGAGACTGTGAGATGGAGTTCCAGAGGGTGGGGGCAGAGTGGCTGAAGGCCCGCCCGTCAATGGTGGGGCGGGCAAGGGACGCAAAGCAGGCCGGAGCGCGCTGAGCGGAGGGAGTGGACAGGTTGGTAGGGGGTTAGGAGGTCGCATAGGTTGGGGGGAGCAAGGCCATGGAGGGCTTTGAAGGTGAGGACCAGGATCTTGAACTCTGTGTGATGGGAAGCCAGTGGAGTTACGGAGCCTGGTGTGAGAGAGAACACGGGCTGCAGAGTTCTGGATGATCTGTAGCCTATGGAGGGAGGAGTTGGGCAGGCTGACAAGCAGGGAATTTGCATAGTCAAGCCTGGATGTTATGAATGAACGTATCAGGGTTTTGGTGGCCTGCGGTGTGAGAGAGAGGCGGAGCCGGGCGATGTTGCGGAGGTGGGGTAAGGTAGAGCAGGTCAAGGCACAGAGGTGGGGTAGAAAGGATAGTTGAAGATCAAACAACACACCGAGGTTCCGGACTGGCTCAGTGAGGTGGAGTGTGCATCCTTGGATGGTGATGCTGTCAGTGAGGTGTGGAGGCACTGACAGGACCCAATCAGGAGGGCCTCGGTCTTGTTGATATGCAACTGAAGAAAGTTAGCTCTCATACAGGACTTGATGTCTGACAGACATTCTGTCAGGATAGAAATACTACAGATTTTGCTCCAGGTTGTGTCTCCTGCTGGAAGGTGAATGTATTTGGATATTGTGTGAACACAGGTTCAGCTTTACCTGTCATGACGAGCTATCAGGGTTGAATAGACGCCTGACTCCTGCTGTCGAAACTCACACAAATACAATGAAGTGTTGGACAACAACCAGTGCCCATGGAACTGTACTGCTGTGTCAGGAAAACGGAGCTAAACGATTGTTGATTTGCAATAAAGTTAAATTGTTTGCACTAAATGGCCTGACATGCTAGGTGCTTATGATCGTCCAGTGTCCATTTGCTTCTGGCTTTCATGTAAACTGTCATTCATTCCCATTGAGTGCCTAGAATATTGAAGTCACCAACAACGGCAAGCAGTCAAGAGGGCACTTACCTAATGCTCTCATGATAGTATCAAATGGTATTTCATGAAGAGATTCTGGATTACACCACTCCAAAGGGTCCATAAGTGGTCACATTCGCTACAAGAAGCCTGGATGACCTAAAAAAAAATTGTGTTTGTTAGACAAACCTTTAAATCTCTTCTCCTGTAGCACTGAATGGTCTCAGCCACCTTCAGACCAAGGAGAGCTATGTTGTGCATTATTCCACTCAGATACACTATCTACATCTTTTTTGCAAGTTCTGTTCTGTGTCATTGATTCTACAAGAAATTCAGCTGTTAACTCCATGACAAGCTGATCACAAGAAATAATAACATTTTCGTTGCTCACTTATAATGGGATATAATAATCTTTATTAATCCTTCCATTTGGTATAGTGCCTTTTCACGTTGGGAGGATGTCTCGTAGTGCATCACTGGATTCATTGTAAATTATAGTTACTGTGTTTGTTGTAGGTGATTGGTGAGTGATTCCCTCCTTTACCCTCTCCTCTCCCATTTGGACCGAGTGTGTTGGGCAGTGTTTTGTAGTCACTCTGTGCCAATTAAGAGATACTTGTTTGTAAAGTGATAGTTCCGTTTTTGCAAACAGAATGATGCAACAAAATATTTTGATTTTCTCCACCCCACCCCGCCGCCGCCACCCTGCCCCTAACCACACTGATCATTCACCTTGTAGTTGTTTGCCGGACGTTGCTTTGCACAAAGTGTCTGCGGAAAATCCTTTTTGTCTTCTTCCTTTTCCTACTCCATTGGAGAGGGTCTAGCTTATTCCGGACAAGTGAGCTGAGCTCTTTGCTGCTGTAGAACATTTGTCAAATGGTGCGGTTGCATTTTTGTCTCATTTCATGTTCCTGAGAATGCAGCCCAGTGGATGAGTGCAGACAGACCACTCAAAGTACTGTTCCCACTGACACACCTGATAGTGCTTTTCATTTGACTCTGCAACGTTAATTTAGTCACAAATTACGATCTTGGAAAGCAATCTCAGTGCTAAATCATACTGAATGGCTGCTCCATAATCAGCTATATTGGCAACGGAAACAGCATGACTGATCTCTCCTCAGTCTAGTCATGAATGGAAGATATAGGAAACACAGAGAGTGAAAAGCTCCACCACTGAGAGCAGCTGGTAGGAACAGATACATTTCCCTGGTTTATTTTCCACAGATTTATGTTTGTATTGTGAAATTAACCGATGCTGGATAGGATTTTGTGATAATTCACACGTCCGCTCTGGGTGTAATGCCAAAATCTCAGTTAGAATTCAGAATACATAGCTTTCTGTGAAAAACTCATAACATCTTTCCCCAGTAAAAATGATTAAAAAGGACGAAGATTCTACCAGACAGACGAAGAACGTTTAGAAAACATTTACTAGGCTCAAAATAGATGCTGCCTCCTCCTCACATGATGGATTGTGGAAAGCTTGGCTGACAGCCTCTCACCCCACACCCCCAGTCCTCTCTCACCATCCACACTCACTCCCAACCTCTATTTAATAGCACTGAATTTTAAGCAGGACCCAGAATAGTATTCATTATAACAATCCTTTATTACTCAGGGCAGAAAAGCTGTGACAGCATCGAAGACTAATGTCCCAAAGTGACAAAGTGTAACGAAGATCTCATGAGCTGAGTAGAGTATGTTTATTTTTTTTTAAAATTTAAAAATAAACAAGCTTAAAACGTGTTTGATGAATCACTCATACTATCTTCACTTGGATTCCCCTTCCTGAGGAAAACAGTAAATAAGTATTTTTCTGACACTGGAAGATATCAAATGCAATTATTATTATTATTATTATTATTTCCATTATCGGTGATAAGCTCTGTACCAAAACATTCACCTGTGCTTATTGTTATTCTGCTGCATTTCACCCTGAGGTTGAAGCATAAGTTAGGTGATGATAGTGGTGGTGGGGGGTTGTGGGGTGGGTGGCGAAAGAGTGCAAGCTGGTGAAACATTCTGAAATGTATCTTTATTATGAGTCAGAAGGTCGTGTGTTCAAACCCTACAATGAGATTTTTGGGGAGAACGGAGTTTCTCCTGGTGTCCTGTCCAAGCTGGTCCTCAGTTCTCCAGGGCACTACTGATGACAGCCCAGCCAGCCTGGCTCATCCGCAGGACTTCAACGGTGAAACCAGTCACTGAGGACTCTTACCACTCAGCTCCTGTTAATCCTGCAAGCCAAAGCCCTAATGGGTAGGGTCATCCTCACTGGATAAGCAGTGGAAAAGCTTGCCAGACAATGATATCAATGGCAATCTCTGCGGTTTTAGTTGGTTCGATTCCAGTAGTACCCCAACGCACACTCTGGGGTCCCCAAGCCCTTGCCAACTTGGTCAAATACTTTCCGGAATTAGGTAAACAGGATGTGTCCCTCCAGGGAGAGAGTGGGTTACATTTTGATAAATATCTCAGGAATTTCCATGTATAGGTGGAATACATGGAAGTCTCAGTCTGGTTTGGATACTCTTAAGCATGGTGATGGGTTTTCGCATTTGTCAGATAGCACACTTCACGTGGCTAGTGTCTTGAAGTGCTTAACAGCAAAGGAGCTTGAAGCTGAACCTGGGAAAAGTGGGGAGGTGACCGTAGGCATGGTCAATGAGGAAGGTCTCCAGATGTGATTTGAAGATGGGCAAGGAGTGGGCAAGGCAAATGGATTAAGGCAGAGTTTCAGAGTTTCATTGCATAATGGCTGAAAGCACGATTGAAAATGCATGATGTGATATAATCAATGAAAGGTATCTGCTATTTATTTCAGTATCGTAATTCTTCAGTGAAGAAATACACTCCCCCTCAGGGAGGTTTTGGTTTTACTTTATGGTGGTTGGTACAAATGTTGAGATTTTTTCTTTGTCGCATTTGCGTCAAATGATGTATTTAAGTGCTTTTACAAATGAATAAAGATCATCCATCATGGGAACAAGGGTTGTAGCAAAGCAACAACACATCCATAAAATGATTGATACCTTGCATTAAAAGCCGAAGTTTGAAAAAAAAAGCCGAATGAATCAGAAACAGAACCTCTCCCACATCTGAGGCCGATCACATATTTCATTGCACCATTTTCCTGTCTGAGACGTTATGGATAGAAACCACGCTGGCAATTCCATTATTCCTTTTCCACATTTTCCTTGTATTTAAGTACATACCTGGTTAGAACTTATCTTCAAACACGGTTAGCTTGGCTACCCGGAATAAGCGCTTTGGGACATCCTCCCGACGTGAAAAGCACTATATCAAATGCAAGGATTATTATTATTATTAATGCTTTTTTTTAAGGAAAAGCTTAATGTGCAACAAGAACAACAATAGGTAGTCCATAATAATATGAAAAATAATAATAATCCTTGCATTTGATATAGCACCTTTCATGTGGGACCATGTGCCAAAATGCTTCTCAGTTTAATGTCTCATTCAAAGGACGGCACCTCCAACAATGCAACATTTTCCAGCACTGCACTGGAGTGTCAGCGTAGTTATATAAGTTCAAAGTCCCAACGTGGGGCTTGAACCCACAACCTTCTGACTCAAAGGCAGGGCTGCTACCAACTGAACTGGCACAGATAAGTCATTAGAGAAATAAAAGGAATCAAATGAAACATCTGTGCTTCAACAATTGTTTTGTTCCAGTTTCTGAAAGAAATGTAGATTCAGTTAATGTTTCATACACTGAAGCCAGTGGGTTCAGTAAAAAGCTACACGATGCATGATATTTTATTTACCAAACAAAGTTGAGGGAATTGGCAGATCATATTAATTCACGTTTTTAATCTAATTTCATTCTGTAGACTGAATGGAAAAGAGCCAAGTTTAACATAATTCAAGTTTGTGCCAGAATTACTGGTTTCACATAATTGCATTCTGACATTTAAAAGAAAACTATTATGTTACACTATGTTATATTAAAAAAAAACTGCATACATCAATTAACATTGCAATGAAATAACTTATTCAATTGTTCTATTCTTAACAACCCATTACACTCCAACACAATGGGTGTACTAATGTACCACAGTTTGGAACAATATTGTTCAAACATGTCAAACATTAACAAAATATAACTGAATTAATCTTTTCAGGATTAGAAATAACAGGGAGGATGTTGGATGCTGACCTATCTTATCCTTCCAGACCATTCGCCTTACCATCCTCCATTACAGCATCAAACTTTCACCTACACTTAACCTGTAGGACTATTTTGCCTTAAAGTCATTCAGAATTTGTGGAAATTTCTTAAATTTGGTATAAATTTGGAAGCTGTTTCTCCATGGTTCTTGTAAAAGAAACAGCCTTACAAATTAAGACTGAATTTAAGAATTCTGCACAATTCAAAGCAATCTTAGATTTCAGGACAAAAGATCTTAGATGCTTAGAATGGTCTTCAAGCCCTCTGTGATGCTACCCTGTGTGGAGGGCTATATAAGAGTGCAAGTTGTTGTTATCTTACAGGCTAAGAGTAGGTGGAATTTCAGCCTTAATGTGCCTCTGCTTTACTTGATTCATTTAATTCTCATTTACCTGCCTTCTCATCACATACAGGGTAACCATATTTTTCAGCTGACCTATTATCTAAAAAAAATTCTTTAAGACTTATCAGACATTATAATGGCATTTCAACATTTTGGTCACCCTGTAGATAATATCTTGCTGGAGGAATCATCAATTGAAAGAGAAAATTTGTTCAAGACACCAATTCATTCTACAAACACCTCTGCCCTGGTTGCTTAATAGGAATAACTAATTATACTCACCATGGTAATTCTCTAGTAAGTAAAAAGAGGAATTAGTCCCCAAGTGTAGACTATTTGTTCCCTGATGCTCTGAGTCACACCTTTCTATTGCCTGATACAGGCTGAAGAACATTTACAGAGCCTTGATCAGACCCCATCTGGACACTGTTTTCAGTTTTGGGCATCGCACCTCAAGAAGGAAATATTGGCTCTGGAGGGGGTACAGTACAGATTCAACAGAATGATATCAGGGCTTAAAGGGTTAAATTATGAGGACATGTTGCATAAACTTGGTCTCTGTTCCCTTGAGTTTAGAAGGTTGAGAGGTGATCTGATTGAGGTTTTTAAAACAATAAAGGGATTTGACAGGGTAAATACAGATCTCCCATGGTTTATAGAAGGGTGGAACAGGCTCGAGGGACTGAATGGCCTACTCCTGTTTCTCTGACAGGACTTTGAACTCTTGTAGTGTAAACTTACACTCCAGTGTAGTGCTGGGAACATGTTGTACTGCTGGGAGATGTAAGATATTAAACTGAGGTCCTATCTGTCTATTCAGGTGGACGTTAAAGGTCTCAAGGCCCTATGGCCAACAATCTCCCAAATTTGTCTCATGACTCTATGTGGGACAATGCCATGTGTAAATTTGCTCCCATGTTCATCTACAAATACAGTCACTACACACTAAGTCCTGTGAAGTACATTGAGATGTCCTCCCGATGTGAAAGGAGCTAAATTGAATACAAGGATTATTATGCATCTCAGATTTCAGTTCCTCCAGCTGTGCAGCCAGCTGTTGTGCTCAGACTGAAACATTGGCTTTTGAAGGAAGAGAATACTTTTCAAATAGCTACAGTACTCCTCTGATATCATAGCTTCACATTTATATTCTGCATTATGTGCTTTAGTTGCAATGCTTTTCTGCTGACAGGGATTATTTTTACAGCTTGGCTGGCTTTTACAGGTCGGCTAGTTACATTCAGATGTTTTGTGCCTACACTGCCACTCACATAAAGTGCCAGAAGACACATCAGTCAGGGGAGCACCATTTGAATGCAGATCTGACTGATCCGATTACTCAGTCTGTCAGCCACACTGTTAGTTTCCGAAAATTAACCTCAAGAGTAAAACAAGTTACATTCAGAGTTGTATTTCCACAATTTTTCTTTGTCAAGAAAGCAGTCTTTTGGTTTCGAAGGCTGCCTATCAACAATGTTGTTAAATTTCTGATTTTTTTCTTCCAGTCTCTTCCCATCACTGCACAGCACCCATTCTCTATGTTATGTATAATTTTTACAATATATAATTCTTGCAATTTTTCTGAATAAAACGATTAATTCCCATTTGTGGCAGTTCACTGGTGTTAAACATTACCTGCCAGTATGGAATAATTACATTCACATTTTAGCTTTGTATTCTCCTTATTAAACCAGTATTGATTCCAATAAGTGTGTGCATTTCTGTTGAAGTGTCTGGCTGACAGTTTTTCCACTTAGTTTTATATAAGTTTCCATTATCCTGTTAGGCCGCCTATATTTTGTATATCGGTATGTCCTGATAACTTGTTTGAAAGGTATATTGGAGGTCAAAGGCAACACAATAAGGGTTTAGAGGTCGATTCTCTTAGCGTAGTGTTCAGTGGTGCTCGCCTTGCAAGCGAGAGGACCCGGATTTGATTCCAGGGCATGCGAAACCTTAGGCCAATTTTCCTTAATCTACTTTAATCTGTTTACCTAGCAGTAAGTACCTGAGGTTAGTCGATTGGAGGATCACTTTCCGGGAGGTAATAAATCCCTCAAAATAAATTTGGTCCCTCAGTCCATGATTATTTGAAGAACGCTGTGCATAATTGGCTGCCATGTTTCGCCCACAAATACGCAATTGATCCACTTTACAATATATTCTGTGAAGTGCTTTGAGATGTCTCAACAATGTGATAAGGTGCTATATCAAATGCAAGGATTATTATTATTATTAGATACTAAAATACAGTTTCAAATAAATATGGAAAATGTTCTTAGGGAATAGTTGGCTTCATTGAAACATACAGGTGTCAGCCTGGCTCAGTTGGTAACACTCTCACCTCCAAGTCAGAAAGTTGTGGGTTCAAGCCCCAAGTTGGGATTTGGAGGTTGATATTGCAATGCTGGGGGTGCGTTACATTGTTGGAGGTGCCGTACTTCAGATGAGATATTAAAACCCAGGTCACGTCTGCCTGTTCAGGCTATCATTTCTCTGGAGTGCAGTTAGCGCCCATTAGCCATTAGTCCTTAACATGCAATCATCCTAGAAATCACCACAAATCAGACCCCAATGAGTTAGACACCAATCAGAGCTAACTATTGAAACGTGTAGAAACGTAACCTTTAAACAATTAAATGCCAAAACAAGCTGACATAAATCAAACTGTTGTTTCTGTGAGTGGGTGGTCGGTGGGTGGGTGGAATTGCTTGTAATGTTCTTCGGTGGTTACAAATGTTGTTTGACTTGTTTATGAAGACCCCCCCCGCATTTCCCGCTGTGTTGCTCTGCAGATAATTGCTCTGCCAATGGCGCAGATATCCCACTTCTTGAACATCTACAGTCGCTCATAGACTGGAGCAAAACCATTGGCTATGATGGAACCCTTTGTTTGCTACCCAGAAGGACTATCCAACAGTTAAGATGAAGCCCCCCCAACCCCCCACCCACCTCCCACCAACTCCCAGAGGTCAAGTTGGGATGCCATTCTCATTGAAAAAGGTTATTCTGCAGTTCAAGGATGGACATGGCATGTCATGGTTTCGAAGAGCTGTTTCAGCCATGCAAAACTTGCTAGCAGTGAATTGTACTGATGCTCACGGATTGATTGCCATCTATAATGAATTAAGTGAAACTTCATAGGCTCCATACCAGAGGATTAAATACATTGTGTATAGAAGCAGGAGAAAGTGCAGGCAGTAAGAAGCAAAGAGAACAGAAGTAGCCTTCCTGGTTTGGATAGGAACTAATGTCCTTTCATTAATAATAATTAATACAGATTTGATACAGCATCTTATCACATCAAAGCATTTCAAAGTGTTTCAGTTATTACTATTTGTAGGCAAACGTGACAGCCAATTTGCACACAGCAATGTTCCACAAGCAACCAGAAGGTGAATGACAGATTTTATTTGAGGGATTGTTGGCTGGGACACAGGGTGAAACTACCATCTCTTTTTGAGCAATGTCATAGGTTCTGTATCGCCTACAAATACACAGTCACTATACTTTGCAGTATATCCTACAAGATGTCCTCCTGAAGTGAAAGGCACTGTATGAAATGCATTAAGGATTATTTTACTTGCCACCTGGATGGGATGTTGGTTTAATGTCCCATCTGAAGTACAGCACCTTCAGTAATGAAGCACTGCGCTGGAGTATCGAACTAGACCATAAGCTCCAAGTCCCTGATAATAGTAATATAATACTTGCATTTGACAAGCGCTTTATCACGTCTTCTAGACGTCTCAAAGCTCATCACAGAATATATTGTAAAGTGAATTGACTGTATATTTCGTGGGCAAAACACAGAAGCCAATTGCGCTCAGCAGTGTCCCACAAACAGTCGTGGATTGAAGTGACCAATTTATTATTATTATTTTTTTTGAAGGAATTATTACCCCCAGAAAAGTGATCCAGCAATTGACTAACAACCAGTTTCCTACTTACTGCTTGGTAAACAGAGGCGTGTGGAGTAAGGAAATTTGCCCAACATTTTGCCCTGCCGGGGATTGAACCCAGGTCTCTTGCTTATGAGACAAGTGCGCTAACCATTTGAGGGTTGAACTCACAATGTACTTTTCCAGAGGCGAGAGTGTTACCAACTGAGTCAGACTGACACACCATCAATTAACCAATTGAAGATGGGATGAAATGACGTGTAACTGTGAGCCATTAAAATCTCTTATACAGTTGGTGATCAACAACTCGTTTATTACTTCACATTAAAAACATACGTTCCGAGACCCGTTTCCGCAATCAAACTGCAACAAATACTTTTTGAATGTATAAAACGTGGCAACAATTATAGACAGGGTAAAGTGCAAACTCTCCTATTCTGTTCAATTCGATTTGCCTACAGAGCACCAGTTACTGAACTTTTTACATACAATATATGTACACATAGTAGATGTGTCACAGCAAAGCAGAAGTGCAACAGCAAAGCAGAATCAAGAGGTATGGAAGAGTGCAATCAATCCTTCCTTTTGTTTTGTGTATACACCGCTGGTACTGGGTGCTAAGCACTTGCTCATGTGTGTCTTATTTGCTCTGCTGTTTCAGATTCTAGTTGTGATCCCACCACAAAAAATGTTTTCAGAATCCTTTCGCCAGGCACAGATCAGGGCTGTTTGCTCAGTGCGTTCTGTGTCTACTTTCGTGAGTCCAAATTAATGAGGCCCGAGCCTCAGTTGCTTGGTTTCGCACTGAGCATGTTTCACTGGTTTAATTCTCATATTGAGGCATTTATAGGCAAACTCCAATGGACGGTCTATTCTATTATCAAAGTGAAATGCTGCATCAGAATGAAAATTCCCCCACAGAAAATTTATTGAACCATTGTTGGCTCCCACAAATTTGTAGAGATTTTCGTTCTTTCCATTTGCGCTCGAAGAGACAAGTATCTGTCTTGGGGATCTGAATGGATTGAATTTCAAAACTATCTTAAATTAAATCTATACCTTTAAACCAACTCCTTCCTTCCTTCTCTCCTTCAAGTTGGAAATAGCGAGCTTTGAAAGAAAATAATTGAACTGTTAAAAGCGTTGCACGGACACACAAAACGAGAGGCAATTGTGATGTTTCTCTTTTTGATTCATTTTTTGCAACAAAAATAACTTTGAAAATGATGTGCTTAGGTTTCTGATTGATAAGATGTGAGTTGAGATAAAGCAGCCCACATGCTAGCAAAAGGATTCTGTCTGAGGCTAATTTTTTGAGAATGTATGCAGTCGGGTGGATGGACGTTGAGAAAGAGAGCCTTTAGACGCGATGGCTTGTGTTATTGAATTTATTTTAAAAATCTGCGTAGTGTTGTTGTGAAGGAGCAAAGAAAGAATTCAGTACTGGTTATTAACCTTGCAAGGAAGCCTTGAAAGAAAAGCAAGGATAAGTCAAAAAAAGCAAAAATAAGGTTTTTTTTGGAGGGTGTGTAGGATGGGTAAGCTTAGATAGTAACCTTTCTGTTATATGATCACACTTAGCAATCCAATTATATTCGAAGCAGTTGTGTTATATATCTGTCACTGCACATCAGATTAACAAGCTCGAATTTATGAAAAGTCATTTGCAGAAGGATTTTGGATGCGAATGAATGTCTTGGGCAAGAGCTCTGAATAAATGCACCTTATAATGTGTCTCTACCCGAAATGCCATGGAGGAAATAGAATTTCATTCTGCTTGTAATATTGATCTTTACATTTGCATGTCTTGAACACGGGCGAAGGTTACCTGTGTAGTTAAAAGGCCAGAGGTGTCAATCACCTTGTTTTCAGGCAGCCTGAGGAGAATATCTGATCCCTTCAATGTGAGAAAAAATCTTAGTGAATAGAGAATGGCATTTTCCTCTCTCTGAATGCCAAGACTTCATTGTGCTGTGAGGAACAGTAAGGATCTTGGGAAGACAGCTGATTTCCTCTCGGAAGCACTTGCTAACGCCAGACATATTTCTTATATGTATACATATATATTTAAACAATGATAGATAAATTCAACTGCGTTTGAACATTTTGCTTAGCTATTTGATTGAGAGGGAATATGAAAGAGCCATTTGCAGAAGGATTTCTGGATGAGAATGAATATCTCAGGCAAGGTTAATAAAATAATTTGATAAGGTGGATGTTGATGGGCTATATCCACTTGTTGATGAATCCAAAACAAGAGGATATAAATATAAGACAGTGAGTAACAGATTTAATAAAAAGTTTAGGAACAACATCTTCACGCAGAGAAGGTGGAATTCACAGCCGGAAGCTGTGGTTGAAATATAAAGCATCAAAGTATTTAAGAAGAAATTTGATATATATATGAAGGAAATAAAGGAGTACAGGAGAGAGGGAGACTTGTGTGGAGTATAAACACCACATGAACTACAGTAGTTGGGTTGAATGACCTATTCCTGTGCCTAGCACTTTATGTAACTCTGATTTCTAATACCTTTTTGTTCATCAGTGGAGTGAACATGTATATCCTTCTGCAATAAATGCAACTGTTATTCACCCACAAGATCTCCAGCAATGCTGCCTGCATAGTGACAAAGAGTGGTGACAGACCCTGGTTGGTTTCCCCCTCATTAACCTGACGGGTACTGAGGTCAAGCATTTCTCTGTTCCTGAGATCAGTCAGCTCAGCAGACACTAGGATCCAGAAGTGTGACTTTCTGCTCTGAATAGCTTAGTGTTGTACCGAGGAGTGTCTTCACCTAGGAGACCATCAGATGAGCTCCAGCCTTATCCTTCCGTGTGTGCTGATTGATCAAGGTCAACGCCTGGGACTCTGTTCAGTGCTAACCACACAATCCACAAATCTCAAGAGCGCTAATCTATTATTGATCTACTCCCATTCTGGACATGTTTACGGTGACCCTTTGAGACCAAGAGCAGGACACAGTTCAGTGAGATACATACCATTAGCTCTCATCCATCTCTCATCCATCTCTTGAGCTGATGGCAATAAAGCCATTGTGAGCAGTGACCTTCATTGTGAATCTCTGCTCTGGCGTTTAACCAGGTTTGTGAAAGTGGGCTGTCCCATTACTTCCTTGTTTAATGGAAACAAGCCTATATACAATACAGTAGTAAATTATATTGTGTTGTATTGCATGGAAGGCTTGTTCAGAATAACAAGCCGTTTGTACAATACAACGTAATACAAATTTACATTGAAGTAGCACCTTTTACATCGGGAGGACAACTTAAAGCCCATCACAGTGCTGGATAAGCACCTGAGCTCAGGGGTGGCAGCTGACAGTGGGGAGGAGAGAATGATCAAAAATGTGATTAAAAGAGGATGTTTTGAGACAGAAGGAGGGAGGCTGCTGAAGCAGACTGACTCTCTCTGTTAATGTTTACTAAAGTATCCTCCCCCACCCGAAACAAAAACCCTCCCCATTCGGCAAGTTTCTAACATTTTCTATTGCTTTCGTACATTATTCATTGTATTGTTCATATTTTTCTTTTGCCTGATTTTGAGCCGTCAGACCTCTCACTTTAACTTGAAAAGCATCCTTGTAGGTTCCCTTTGAACAATCTTTCATTATTAGCCCCTTAAAGTATTTTAACTCTCCCTCTGATGAAGTGCCACTTATAAATAATACATCTGCTTTCTACATGCGTCTGAATAAACTCCACAGAGTGTCGTCATACAATGAACGTCTAAACCATGCAGGGATACAAGCTGAATGGCACCAAATGAAGGTAAACAGTGGCAATTACTGACTTATTATGAACACTGCCTTATTTCAGCACTAAAGCACCATTGAGGTAAGAACATTTTGGATTTTGTACAACCTTTTTGATACAAAGGAGCATTGAAAAAGATAAGAAAGGGCTGAAATATTCGCAGTGTTTTCCAGATTGCTTCACATAACAAAATATTTGAACCTCACTTCTTTGAATCTCTATTTGTGCTTTTCCTCTGCAGTTTTGTTCGGTCAGCCAGGTATCTGACACATGTGAAAACCCAACACATTGCTTAAGAATATCCAAACCAGACTGAGTTTCACACATGTATGCCATCTCCACATGGACATTTCCCTGTGCAACCTTTGCAGCTATAACTCCTTTTATTATTTACACGTTAGGCTGCAATAGGAACAACAACAACAACAAGATTACATTTGTGTAGTGCCTTTCATGTCGGGAGGACATCCCAAGGCTCTGGACAGAGTACAGCATTTCAGACCCGAGCTGCGGTTGGGGGGGGTAAGGGAGGGGAGGGGAAGGGGGGTGGCCAATGGCATGGTCGAAGAGGAGGGTCTTGAGGCGGGACTTGAAGGAGGCTAAGGAGGGGGCGAAGTGGAGTGACTGGGGGATGGAATTCCAGAGGTTGGGGGCTGAGTGGCTGAAGGGTCTCCCGCCAATGGTGGGGCGGGTGGGTCGGGGGATGTGGAGCAGGCCAGAGCTGGCTGAGCGGAGGGAATGGGCGGGTTGGTAGGTGGTTAGGAGGTTGCAGAAGTAGGGTGGGGTGAGGCCATGGAGGACTTTGTATGTGAGGACCAGGATCTTGAACTGGATCCTCTGAAGGTTAGGGAGCCAGTGGAGTCGGGCGAGAGTGGGGGAGATGGGGTCAAGGAGTTTGGTGCGAGAGAGGACACGGGCTGCAGAGTTCTGGATTATCTGAGGCCTGTGGAGTGAGGAGTTGGGAAGGCCGACAAGCAGAGTATTTGCATAGTCGAGCCTGGAGGTGATAAAGGCATGAACAAAGTTTCAACGGCCTGAGGGGTGAAGTAGTGGCGGAGTCGGGCGATGTACGGAGGTAAGGGAAGGCAGAGCAGGTCATGGCTTGAATGTGGGGAAGAAAAGACAGTTGATGGTCGAACAAGACACCTAGGTTCCTGACTGGCTTGGTGAGTTGTAGTGTGCAACCATGGAGGTTGATGTTGCCAGAACCTGAGGTGCCAATCAGGAGGGCCTCAGTCTTGTTCACATTCAACTGTAGGAAATTTGCCCTCATCCAGGACTTGATGTCCAACAGGCAGTCTGTCAGGACAGCAGTGGTCCTGGAATTGAGGGTGGAGGCAGAAAGATAGAGTTAGGTGCCATCCGCATATATGTGGAAGTTGACTCCATGTCTGCGGATGATGTCACCAAGGGGGAGCATGTAGATATTAAAGAGGAGAGGGCCAAGGACAGAGCCCTAGGGGATGCCAGACGTGACAGTGCGGAGGCTGGAGGAGAAACCGTTAGAGGCAACGAAGTGGAGACGGTGAGAGAGATAGGAATCGAACCAGGCAAGGGCAGATCCGTGAAGATTGAGTAAAGCGGAGAAGTGGTGTATGAGGATGGAGTGGTCGACAGTGTCGAAGGCGGCAGAGAGGTCGAGGAGGACAAGGAGGCAGAGGGAGCCCTGATCACAGATGTTCAGAATGTCATTAGTGACTTTGACCAGGGATGGTTCCGTGCTGTGGGCAGCGCGGAAGCCGGATTGGAGGCGTTCAAAGAGGGAATGGCGAGAGAGAAAGGAGCAGAGCTGGGAATTGACAACTCGTTCCAGAACAGGAGACCATCCAGTCCTTTGAGACTAATCCACCAGTTCATTAGATTGTGCGATCTGCCCGTTCAGGTGGACATTAAAAATCTCTTGATACTATTCGAAAAGAGAAGGGAGTTTCTTCCGGTGTCCCAGCCAACAATCCCCCCAGATAAAATCGATCGTGGCTGTTTGTGGGACATTGTTGTGTGCAAATTGGCTGCAGCATTCCCTTACAAAAATACACAGGCAGTACACTGTCTCAAGATGATCATATGTCTGCAGTTTCCGGGGACAGTCCCCGGATGAGGTATAGTGTCCCTGGCCAATTTTGCCATGTCTTGAGTTCAGCAAAAAACTGAGCAAGAACAATAACATTCTAAAATGATTAACGACTGTTTGTGGGACACTGCTGCGTGCAATTGGCTGCCGCATTTCCCCCCCAAATATACAGTCAATTCACTTTACAGTACATTCTGGGAAGCGCTTTGAGACGTCTCGAAGATGTGATAAGGTGCTATATCAAATGCAAGGGTTATTATTATTATTAAAATAGATACAGTCATCAGAGAAATACAGCCATTAATCCAATAAGTTTCTTGAGTACTGCCAGTATCAGAAATTGTGGTGAGTTCAATTTTGTTTTTATATATGTGCCCTGGATTTGATATACAAAATATGGTCATACAATTTTTACAGCAAAATCCTGTGAAATGTTTTGATGACATAATAAGGTGCTCAATCAAATACAACGATTATTGTTATTTTATTTAAATAGGATTTGTTCATTGTAACACTGCCCTGGGGTCAGGAGGAATACTATTAGTTGCCCACCACATGAACCCTGTAAATCCACAACCAACTGAATGAACAGGAATCCAGAGTTTTGCAGCCAGTTGCTCTTGATTCTGAGTGTGTGATTATGAGGTAAATGCAACACTAACAGTTCAATACATTTGGAATATCCCCAAGGTCTATACACAAATCCTTTGGAAGACTATTCTGATTTTTGGTTTTCAAATATTGTCAAAATAAATAACAATAATGCTTGCATTTGATAAATGCTTTATCATGTCATCAAGATGTCTCAAAGCACTTTAAAGATATATTGTAAAATGAATTTGACTGTATATTTTGTAGGTAAAATGTAGCAGCTAATTTGTGCACAGCAATGTCCCACAAACAGCCATGGAGTGAATAACCATTTCGTTTTTATATGAGAAACTTGTTAACTAAGACACTGGGAGAAACTCCCTTCTCTTTTCAAATAGTGCCCAAGGGATCTTTAACATCCCCCGAAGAGGCAGATGGTATCTTGGTTCAACATCTCAACCCAAAGGATGGTACCGCTGACAATGCAACACCCCCCCAGCATTGAAGTGTTAGCTAAGGCTATGTGATTCCAAGAACCGATGTGCGGCTTGAACCCAAAACATGCTGATTCAGATGCGAGAGCGCTACTACTGAGCCAGACTAACACTTTTCATCCAAAATGGGTGGCTGGTGCTCATGTATGTAGTTTTAAAGTGGAATGGCTTTAGGGAGGTCAACACATGCAAGCGTTAAGTTACCAACACTGTTCACAACGAACACTTTGGCGTTTGTTATTGTTGTCTCGCACCCTGTACGGGCGGCTCATCTTATTAGCAGATTTCTTGCAGTGTGTGGAACTAATGTGAATCGTTCCTTAGAGGTAGAAGCGAGCACTGCATTATTGAAGTGATGTTAATCTCATGTAGCATAGCAATATCTCTGGCATCTGGTCGAGTTAATAAAGGATTGTTGTGTATTGTCACATATAACTGCTGTTGAATTTTCCATTGCCTGATAGAAATCCCAAAGGTACTGAAGGCTACAGTGCTAAAAGTGCTTCACATTTGCTGTTGAACACAATGAAACCAGGATAAACCATTTCACATTCAAAATACTGCAGCGTTTAGGCCAGCGTTTTATCATCATACACCCAATCCACAGAGAGGATCAATGAGCTGCTCGTAAACTGATTAGTAATCCACAAACGGAACTTTAACTCTTTTGCTCCCTAGTCTAGCGCTGAAACTTTCCCGTGGCAAAGAAAAGCCCTGAGGTATGCCTTTGGCATTAGCGTTTACGTACATTGTAACCCTTTGCTATGGTCAGACAAGAGAACAGCGACAGGAATCAAACCCGCTGACCTTGCAGGACATTCTGTACGTATTTCCTCCAGACACACTGAGATCGTCCGGATAAAATTGGTCATTCAATTCAATTGGTCATGGTTGTTAGTATGGCATTGCTATGTGCAAATTGGCTGCAACGTTTGCCAACAAAATACAGTCACTGCACTAGCAGTAAAATCTTGTGAAATGCTTTGAGGTGCCGTGATGATGTGATCAGGTGCTAATCCAAATGCAGGGATTGTTATCATGATTATAATTCCCTTTCCGAATAGTACCACGGGATCTTTAACTTCCTCCTGAACAGGCAGACAGAACCTTGGTTTTAATTTCTCACCTGAAGGATGGCACCTTTGACAATGCAAAGCTCCCCCCAGCGTTCATTGGAATGTTAGCTTAGACTATGTGAGTTCAATTCCTGATGTAGGGCTTGAACCACAATGTTCTGATCAGAGGCAAGAGCGCGACCAACCGAACCAGACCCAATGGCCACTGTACACATGGAAACATAGGCAGCAGTGCTTGGATAGACTGTCGTTCCTATAAGTGGGAACTCGGTTTAACATCTCCTCCAAAGCGAGGTATGTCTGCTGGAGTGGCAGCCTGGACTGTGAGCTTGTAAAAAAAGAAAGTTAATGGTTCAACAACTTCACCTTTGCTTACGCTTTGCTTTTTCGGACAGAAATCTATGTCCTTCTAAAGCACTCCTGCTAACTAGCACCGGGACCTCGCTCCCTCTCGGATACCTGTCCAGACAGTGATCTTTACGGATGAGATTTCAGCCTTCCCGTTGCTGTGGTAACCAGGGCTCCACCACTGTCTGTACTCTGCACATGCCCATCTCTGTAAAGGTCACGGATCTCCACTGCGACAAGCACCAATAAAATCGAACACTAAAGGAGCTGTGTTTTGTTGTGGACTAACATTCACTGAAACCCATAAATTCATTCCACTTCAGGCAAAGACATCAGAAGCAGATTGCACCAACTTCCTGAATTGCGATAAAAGGAAATGAGAGTACCACAAAACCACCTGATCCATTGACAGGAGGATTCTATTCAACTAATCTATTTCTGGATACATCCAGCTGAATAATACAAAAGATCTGGACTGCGACAGACAAAGTATATTCTTCTTTTTTTCCCAAAGGGAGTTTCTCCCGGTGTCCTGGCCAACAATACCCCAGCAAAATCGATTATTCACTTTGTGGCAGTTTGTGGGATTACTGCTGAGTGCAAGTTGGCTGCTGGGTTCGCCTACAAAATACGCAGTCACTACACTTTATAGTATATCCTGTGAAGCGCTTTGAGACGTGTTCCTGATGTGATAAGACGCTGTATCAAATGCAAATATTATTATGATTGTAACAGGGATAGAGCGATTGATATCTACCAATATTTAAGTGAATTCCCTCACATCAAGTGATCATTTCTGGACTCATTGTGAACACATCGCAGATTGCATAATTGTGACCTTCCCTCACTTACCTTGTTAATAAAATGATATAATTTCAATTAAAGATGATTAAACGGGCTGAAGGTATTGTTGTCCTAAAGCCAAAATTGGGCGCAAAGGAGGAAGGAAGGAGATTGCAGAGGAATTCTACTTGGGTCTAGATTATTCCAGTTATTTGGCTTATTGAATCTATATCTCTGAAAGCAGTGGGTATCAGAAGAAGCAATGAAAGCTAAATAACAGCTGGAAGCCCTAAGGGATTCCTATCCGACCAGACATGCAATCAGCCTATAAAGACCATCAGGTCTTAAATATGTAAAATCATACAGGTTAGTGGAAAGTTCTTAGATTCAGTCCCAACTTGTAAGGAAGCCGGTTTCTCTTTGAGAAACAGCATCCAAATTGAGGACTTCCTACAATTTCTTCTTGATCGAAACCTTAGGCAATTTCCTTACTCCACACGTCTCTGTTTACCTTGAAGGAAGTAGGAACCCGGTTGTTAGTCGATTGGCGGATCAGTTTCGGGGGGTAATAATCCAAAAATGTGGTCATTCAATCCACAACTGTTTGTGGGACACTGTTGTGCGCAATTGGCTGTCACATTTCATCCACCAAATACACCCCCTGGCTCGGTCCCGGGATCCATTACTGTAAAGCGCTCTGAGACGCCGTCTGGCCTGGAGGGCGCTATATAAATCCAAGTTGTTGTTGTTTTTGTTGTAGTATCGTCTGCGAAGTTGTTTGAGATGCCTCGACGATGTGATGAGGCGCTATACCAAATGAAAGGACCAGTGGAATTTCAACCCCGAGGAGCTCGCCGTGTAGATTAAAGGCACAAAGGCCACAAATGCACATTCTACTGCCTTTTGACGTAACCTGTTGATTCCTTCAAAGCACCGTGTCGCTGAGTTGACTGGAGGTTTAAAACAAAGCAAAATAAGACTAATGGCAAGTGTGCTGGCAGATGCCCAGGGATTCTGCTGGAGCTGATGAAAAGGCTAAAATTCAAATAGTCTTTTGATCGGGGGATCAGGTCGGTGCTTCTCCTAGAAGAGAAGCAATGAATGAGGTAAAATAAAAAAACTCATCTTACAAAAGCTTCTGAAGTGGCCACATGTTTTGCTGCAGGCTTCCTAGATTTCCAAGGAAGGAGCATCCTTCCATGAAGCTGTTAAGAATGCAACTCGCCACATGGTGACTTTGTAACCAAAATATAAGTCCCCTTGTTTCAGTTCATGCCTCTGTCAAGACAACCCTGGAATTAATAGAATATCGAAGGCATCGTAATAATCCTTACCTTTCTGGTCAGCAGTGTTTCTCAAAGCGCTTCACAGGGTATACTGTAAAGTGTAGTGACTGCGTTTTGTAGTGTTTACATGCTTCCTTGAGTTATGGGGTAATAAAGAAGACACAGTAATGTCCCACACAACAGGCAATTTTATTTAGGGGATTGTTGACAAGGATACTGGGGGAACCTCGCTTCTCTTTTCAAATAATGGCTTGGGAATCTTTAATGTCCACCTGAACAAATAGATGGGAGCTGAGATTAACATGTCATCTGAAGGACAACACTTCCAACAACGCAGCACCTCCCACAACACTGCACTGGAATGTAAGCCTAGACCTTGCGAGTTCAAAGTTCCGATATTGAGCTCGAACCCACAACCTTCTGACTCAGAGGCGGAAATGGTTCAACCTGAGCCAGGCTGACACTTTGTTGGATAGGTGCACTTTAAAATACATATCAAAATTTGTGCAGTCTCAGATACGACTACCATATACACTGACAAATAATCTATTTAAATTAAGATGTATCATTTATGAAGCTATTCTCATACAAAGCTAAAACACTAACTAACATGAATATCAATAATGCAGGAGTGTGAATTATTAAAAGCTTTTAAATTTAGGATGAGTGCATTTAGTTTATGTTGTTCTGGGTTTCACTGCCTAGAATATAAATATGATAATGTAATGCAATTGTACACAATAACAAAGAAAAATCACTTATCCTCAGAAAACCCCCCAATACATTTGGATTAATTGATCCTTGTAATCATTTCTATTTTAAGTTTGTTCAGTTGGACATTTTTGAATTAAATAATGAAAACGTAGCAGGTACCAATTTAGTATCAGTCCACTAAATGTTTAATTGGAAAGCATGAGGTTAGTTGATTTCCTTTTCTACTTATAAAATAATAATAATCCTTAAATTTGATATGGAGGTTTCACATTGGGAGGACACCTCAGTGCATGTCACAGGATTTACTGTGAAGTATAGTGACTGTGTATTTTGCAGGTGAACATTCTGTGTAACTCCCTGCTCTGTCTGAGGCGGGTTGCAATCCTCTTCTCTGTATCTCAGAAATCATCTTCTCTGCCCTTAGCCTCTCTCTCTCTCTCCCTCCCTCATTCCCTCTCCCAGTCTATTCATAGTATCTTCTACCTTCATAGTATACATCCCCTTCTCGAATCCAAAGCAGCCAGCAAGAATTGGCCACTATCAACCTTGGGGACAAGTGCTTGTCAGCTGATTGTTCATCTGCATTGTCTTCAGATAAAAACTGCCTGTTTCTAGAGACAAGTCATGAGTGAGCTACATCTTCTTTTGTAGCCTAGCCTCTAACTATGGGGATCAATCATTTTGGTTCTCCTGTGCACTAGCTCTGATGTCTCATAACTCTTGAGCACTCCCCCACCCCCGCCGACACCGTCCCTCCTCACCCCATCACCCTTTACACATTGCACAGCCTGAGTGTAACGTCCGGGGATGTGAACTGAACCGTCTTGGTGATGCAATGCCTAGTCTTGCTCGCTTTGTTGGAAATTCAGTCTTTTTGATTAAAAAAATACACAACTCTTTTTAGTGTAAAAGAAAATAAAGAGACCAATTATCCTCTAACCCTGCAGCAATGTTGCAGATTGACTTATTTTTAAAACCAACTTTTCAATTAACTCAGCACTTCATTGTGCTTCACTTTAACAAAGCAGTGGCACTGGGTATATTTCTTTGTGTGGTGATATGCCCTGAAACTAAGCATTACACATGCTTTCAAATGAACCGCATTCCCGTTAATGTAATAAGCTGTTGCCCTTTTTTTCAGGCCAGTATGAAAATCAATGGTAAGAGCTTATTTGTGGTTTCTCTATATCAGCTGCTGAAGATATATATTTCACACACACCTCACCCGCCCTCTCTCCCTTGCTCTTCACCCCTCTTGACTGCAAACCCCCACTTGGGTGCAAACCCTTCACTGTCCAGCACTTTATAGTATAATAATATAATAATCCTTACATTTGATATAGAGCCTTATCATTGAGATATCTTCACAGAATATATTGTAATATATTGTAAATTGATTGTGTATTTTGTGGGCAAAACACGGCAGGCAGCGCTTTGGGATGTCATCCTGACATGAAAGGCACTCTATAGATGTAATTTTGTTGTTGTTGTTGGCAGGCATGTGCACAAGGTGCGCTTGCACAAACAGTTGTGGAATTGATTGATTGACCAAATTATTATTATTTTTTTGAGGGATTATTACCCCTGGAAAGCGATCCGCCAATCATCTAATAACCGGGTTGTTACTCACTTCTCTTCAGCCGTGCCTTTAGCTTCCCTCTCGACTCTCTACCCCCTCCTCGCTCCCTCCCTTCCCTCCCCTCACCCTGACCATTTCCCACTTGCTTGGCTCCCGACCCAACTGTCCAGTGCCTTGGGACGTCCTCCCGACGTGAAAGGTGCTCTATAAATGCAATCTTGTTGTTGTTGTTACTGCTAGGTAAACAGAAGCATGTGGAGTAAGGAAACTTGCCTAAGGTTTCACCCCGCCTGGGAATCAAACCCGGGTCCTCTCAATTGCGAGGCAAGCGCACCTTGGGACATCCTCCCGACATGAAAGGTGCTTTAGAAATGCAATTTGTTATTGAAGATGCATTGCTCACTTGACAACAACAATCTGCACTTACGTGGCATCTTTCACATAAGGTGAAATCACAAAGCATTTTACAGAAAGTGGGCTGGGGAGCAGAGTGATAACTGTAGGCACGGTCAAAGGGTTAGGTTTTAAGGAGGGTTTATGTAAGATCATTTTATCTTAAAATTTTAGATGGCACAACAACGAAATTACATTTGTAAAGCACCTTTCACGTCGGGAGGACGTCCCACAGAATTGTGAACAGTTCTTAAATTCAGTTTCACTTTGCAAACTGGTTAGTAAACTGCAGAAAGCCCATTCCACCACCAGCCTGCATTTTCTGTCACTGCATTTTCACCCAGCTGAACATCGCTGGGTGAAAATTTCCACGAAGCTGGTCAGCAAATGAAGCACATATTGGAGCCCTGATCGTGATAGTTTGGAGTGTAGGGGTGAGGGCACCATGCAGATTGAAAAATGCTCTGAATCTCGTTGGTGCTAAAGGCTTTCTTGAAACCCTGTCTGTCAGATCAGAGTTCACTTCTGTAAAGCCTCCCTCTGGCAAAGTTCCTTATGTCCATGTCAGAGAGTCTGCTGGAGAAAGCCATGACCTCCAGCCTGTGCACTGGAACTGTATTTGATAAATACCATTAGTGTGTTTGACTAACGAAAACTATAGGTTGGTATTGCAACAGCAATTCAGAACAGCTTTTTGGAGGAAGGCCAACATTCTCTGCTCTGGTAGTTGCTAGGAAACTGATAACATGTGAGCAAAAGAGCACTGTGAAAGACAAGAAAGGCAAGACTGCTGCAGGCTCAGAGAGCTAGAGAGAGAGAGATAGAGAGATGTGGCCTATTTTTGTACGTTGGTAAATGGAGTCAATTGAAAATAGCACATTTGGCATTAAAACTGACTTGCATTTTTGATGTGGATTTAATTCAGTGGTTAATGGTTAGCATTAATGTCATACAAACATCAGTCATCAGGGAGCAGACAGAAAGATTAGACTCCATGGTTAAATAATAAACCTACTTATCGCCTGTGATTTGCCGTATGTTGGGTTTAATGGGACTGGTGACATTTAAAGGCATTGAAGCTTACTATAATTTATTTCTTACAGTTACATTGATTCAAAATACTTAGGCTTCACATGGCTGTAAAATTATTAAGAAGCTTTCCGAATACATTATTCCCACATCCCGAATAGACTTTTCCTGTGTTTTTCCTGACTTCTGCACGAGAGAAGGAAGATAGGGGTAATAATAACCCTTGCATTTGATATACCACATCTTTGAGATGTCTCCAAGTATTTCACAGGATACACTGCAAGATGATGTGGCTGTACATATCTTGTGGGGGAATACTGCTGCCAATTTGCACACAAAAATGACCCACAAACAGCCATGAAGTGAGCATCCAGTTTTAGTTGGGGGATACTTGTCTAGGACACTGGGAAAAACCTCTCTTCTCTTTTTGAATAGTGCCATGGGATCTTTAACATTCACCTGATCAGACAGAAAGGACCTTGGTTCAACATTCCATACCTCCCGACAATACAGAACAGTATTGGAGTGTCAGCTAGACTATGTGAGCTCAAAGCCTTGACCCACAACCTTCTGACCCAAAAGCCAGAGTGCTATTAATCTGCCACTGTGGAAATGGTATGAAAAAAGTCTAAGCCTAGATAAACCTAGGTGAAATTTCTGCCTGCAAAATGATGTTCTCCATCCTTTACATAGCAGCAAGAACAAAAAGAACACATAGATTGCAGCAGCTCCTAATGAATCACTGTGGCAATGCAGCACAAAAAATAATTCTCTTTCAAAAATCAATGACAAAATAAAGCACCGGCTTCAATTAGACCTGGTATTTGGTGGTTCTTATTGTTATTCAGGCCTCAGCAGATTCCATTTCAATGCAAAGTACCGTGAAGGTGTCATCCAGCAAACAATGCATTGTCACCCCTTTCAAAGCATCCTTTGTATTCATTCAGAATATACAGCTTCACAAGTCCCAGCCAGTGTCTGACCCACTACTTTGTCATTAATCAGAGACAACTTTATTTGTAAAGAAAACAATGCCTGTTACAATACATTGTTATCGTTGGTAAGAAAGGGTTGTAACCTCATCATAAGATGACAAGAGAGAGTTTCAGATGGGGAAGATCCCTTTGGCCCATTTGATCTCATTAATCATTCTCCATCCTATCTTTGGATCTTCACTCTATGGTTGATTACGGGATATTTCTGTGTACAAATCGGCTGCCGAGTTCGCCCACAAAATATACAGTCAAAACCACTTTCCAGTATATCCCGTGAAGCACTTTGAGACGTCTCGACAACATGATAAGGCACTATTTCAAATGCAAAGGTTATTATTATAGTGCTATTATTGCCAGAGAATTGTTTGTGAGATGTTGCTTTGTGGAAATTGACTGCTGCATTTGCCCACAAATCACAGTCACTCCACTTTACACTATGTCAAGTGAAGAGTTTTGAGACATCCGCCTGATTGTGGAAGGTGTCATACCAAATATAAGGATTCTTATTTATTACTATTCTGGTGTGGCGGATAAGACGGGAGACGTGAAGGAGTCTGAAGTAAAGGGAGTGGCTGGATTAGTGTGGATGAAATAATGTAATGAATAATTTGTACAAAATCTGACAGAATTGCAAAGTGTTCCATTAAAAATGGAGTGTGATGGTGAGCAGTCCACGTGTACATTCACATTGATTTGTGTTTTTGATTCAAATCTGAAGGCCACAGAAGAAAAACGACTGAAAGCAAAAGCATTCCCTTGGCCAACAGGGAAAATAACAGAAAAGACAGATAGTCCCCTGACTGACGGCGAGATGGAAATCAATGGAATTTGTGCAGGTTTGAAAAGGAAACTTTAACTATTGGATATATTTTCATAAGTGAAATAGGTTATGGATGGGTAGTAAAATTGATAACTTTTGATCTATTCTGTACATTTATTAGTATATCAAAACATTATGCATCTGACTAGGATTAGCATCTGCAAGGGAGACTTTGATTTGATCCTCCTGGTAAAAATATAATAATCCTTGGATTCGATTTAGCGTTTTATTATGCCATTAAGTCATCTCAAAGCCCTTCATGGGTTTTTATGGGAGAGTGTAGTGACTGTGTATTTGTAGGCAACTCCTCAAACAGTCCAGTGTTTCAGCATCAAAAGTGCCCAGTTCCATGGGCAAATGTTCATTTTCCCACGGCAGCCTCATATCCACTCAATAAAACACTGGATTCACCTCTTCGGCACTATAATAGCACTATAATCAAAATAACCTTTGCATCTTATCATATCATTGAGATTTCTCAAAGCGCTTCACAACATAAACTGTAAAGTGGTTTTCACTGCATATTTTGTGGGCGAACGCGACAGCCAATTTGCACACAGAAATGCCCCATGAACAGCAATGAAGTAAGTGACCCACTGTTAGCTATTCTCTACCAATCTTTAAATCCCACCTTCAAACCTACTTTGATCGCACTTATGTCTACCGCCCTCTTCCTCTTTGCTCGGCATCCAACCCGGCCACTGTGAATGCTCTGACACATTATCATTTGTGGAGAGCACTTTATAAATGTAAGTTACTGTTAGTTTTCCTAATAATTGAGGGAGTCGTTCAACCACTTGTCTTCACTGGCCTTCATATTTGAATCATAAGCACAAATCTATACAAATGTTCATCTATATTGTTCGCTGTTCCACTAAATGTTCAATGGGATATTTTGCAGCAGCTAACCAGGAGGAAAAGAAATCAATGGAAATGTTCAAAATGAATCGAGGGCATTGCAAGTACAAACCAGAATCAGCTCTGACAGAAGAGAGTTTAGCACTGCATAGTATAATAATAATGATAAAAAATAATACTTACATTTGATTATAACACCTTATCACGTCTGGAATTTCTCTCAGCTTAATAAACTCGTAATAATATACATAATTGATTTGTTCCATTATACCATATTCATGAAGAACAAGAAAAAGCTAATTATTGACTGTGTTAAGACTTCTTTGAAATGATGTACGTGCTTGGGGGGGTTGGGGGGGTTGTAATTCAGTATGTGATGTGCTGATTAGCTATTTGCTGTAAATTGAAACCAATGCAATAATTGGGGAAGAGATTAATGCTGAAGTATAAGATAACACACAATTTTACACCAAGTTACACGCAAGAACCACATATTGGAGGAGTTGAGATGACATCTTAAATCATTGATGCTCTTATCAGTTGCACGACACAGCGCTGACTCGAACAGACTCCACAGGGCGTTATTTCCAAACAAAGTCAACTTTTGATATTTACCAAGCTTTTTTTTCCCTGTTGGTAATGTCATGGCACACAGAGAGCTGTCTTGAGATCAAATCTTGCCACTTGAACGGAGGTTGACTGTGACTTGATTCTGAACTACAGTGAGAGTGGGATTTATTTTGTTGCACATTACTGGGGAGTTTCACAGCTGGCCTGTAACTCAACCAAAGCAGTAGCACATATGAACCAAAAACACTGCGTGTACAATTATTATCTGACAAATTTCAAAGATGACAACCTAAATACCCCTTGTTCTTTGTACAATGAACATTTGTTCAGTTTTACATTCTTTGTGATCAGTCGGGAATCTGACACGCTCAGAAAACAAGTCTGAGCAAGCAGACAAGATCTCAGTTTAACATCTCATCCGAAGGATGGCGCCTAATGACTGAACTAGGCTGACAACTAATTCCCAGCCTTTGCAGTTTTCCTTTTGTCTTTGCATAAGTTAAGTTAAGGTGAGAGAGCCCAAGGAAAATTGCAATGCCTATTACGAGCAGCAATGAGGGACAGTACCCACTGGAGGCTGCTCTGACTCTCCTCACCTGAAAAACAGAGTTAAATCACAGTGAACGCAGTTAGCATGCCTCAGCTCTCAGCCCTCATAACTCTTCATCACTAAAACAAATTATGTTTTGACATTGTAGTGCAGTCCAGGTCCCAGCCAATGAGCAGAGTCAGGAATATTATATTTACAAAGGATCTGAGCCAGATTGCTGCACAGCAATTTACAGATGTGTTGCTTTTTGCGTCAACAACGCCACCACATTCAGATGAAACCTCATGGAAGTAAGCCTATGATCTGGTGTGTGGGCGAGCACAGGTTTGTGATGAAAATAGTGTTGAGGTGAAGGAGATGCCGGTGGGGGAGAAACTGTTGCTTTAATCTAATAGCAGAGGCCGCCTGGAAACTGTGAAGAGAGGGGCTGAGGTGCGACACTTCACTCAGTCCTTATAGGACTAGCCAAAGGAGCTTTACATCGCATATGTAGGTTTTTCATGGTACTAAGGAGGTAATTTTAAAAATAATGTTTATTACCACACCGATTTTTATGTTTCACTTCCTTGAGTCTAGAGTGGAATGCGGACTATCTCCCTTAGAAGAACACACCCTCCTTACTTAATTCGGGAGAGTTTTAGGCACAGGTTGGCAAAAGTCAAAGTCTGGGAACTCCCAGAGCGTGCATTGGGGTAACTGCTGGAGTTTAGCCAGGCAGAACCACATTGCTTTCCATTCTCTCTTCCCCAGAAAGAAAAAATATTTGTCTTACCAAGCACTCTAGGATGTTTAATTGCTGTATCAGAGAGATGGCAATGCACAAGCTGCTGAATGTATATAGGGTGCCAGCCTGACTTGGGCAGAAGCATTCTTGCCTCTGAGCCAGAAGTTGTGGGTTCAAACCCCACATCAAGAATGCACAGTCTAGGCTGACACTCGAGTGCAGTGCTGGGGGTAGGCTGCATTGTCGGAGATGCTCTCCTACAGATGTTACAATTTTACAATTTTTACACTGAGATCCTGTTTGCCTGTTCGGGTGGATGTTAAAGATCAGATTAGCACTGTTTGAAAAGAGAAAGGAGTTTTTCCTGGTGTGTTGGCCAAAATAATCCCCCAAATGTAACTGGTCACTCATTCAATGGCTGATTAAAATTGGTCATTCACGAAGTGGGACATTGTTGTGAGCGAATTGGCTGCTATATCAAAGCTATGATTATTAAAACGTTAGCAAATTCAGGACCTGGATGCAGTTATCAAGGCAAAGCTTCCTTGTTTGTTTATCACTAAGGTGATAAACAAACAAAAACAACTTGCATTTACATAGCGCCCTTCACACACATGTTAGTGCTCCGGAGCAGGTAAATGTGTTTGACATGGCGATGTCACTTCAATGAGTTTGACATGGCAATTCTTGAATTCACGAACTGCGAACATTTTCAGTGCCTTGAAGCCATGCATCAATTTCCATAACATAAAGCGATTGCTAATATGCCTTGTTTTTTTCCCCATTGGGCTCCTTGAATAAATCAAAACAAATTCTGCAATGGGTTCTGTGAGCAGAGGACTGAATTCTCAATGAGGCAAGGATCACACATTATTAATTTAATGAGCTTGTTAGATGTTGCCTCGTCTGCAAATCTCAAGCCTGGCTCGGTTTGCCTTGGAGACATCAGCACTGTCATTCATTCATGTCAGGCCTGGGTGATTGTTGCTGTTTCCTGTTTGTTTTTCTGGCCTCAACACCGTGACACTTCCCACTGGAAAGATTGTACAATGGGAACATCAGAGAATGTACTGAGCATGTGCACTCACCACTCACCCAGTCAATTAATGGGAAATGCTTTGCCATAGCAACAACTCAAAATCCCACGTAAATTGTTTCCCATGATGTTGTAGGATTTTTGGGATGAAACAAAAGATGACTGTTGTAAGGCATTGTTCTTCTGGCAACAACAACCAATTACATTTGTATAGCGCCTTTCACGACAGGAGGACGTCCCAAGCTGCTGGACAGTTAGGGATCTGCACCTGAGCTGGTGGCTGGGATCAGGAAGGGTGAAGGGCAGGGAAGGGTAGGGGTAGGAGGGTGACTGAAGACACGGTCGAAGAGGAGGGACTTGAGACGAATCTTGAAGGAGGGGGCGAGGCAGAGCGACTGTGGCAGGGGGATAGATAAGTGGGTTCCCTTGGAGCTGAGCTGGCTCAGATGAAGTGCTTAAAAAAGGAATATCAGAATTGAGTTGCCGCTCTCTGGTGGGCTCAATGGTCTGACTCCTCAGCTGGGAGAGTCCACAGAACTCCACAAGGCATTGCTGAGAATGACAGACCAGGCAGCCTGACTCAAAGCACAGCTTGGAGGAGCAGACCACCCACTAGACCACCGGCACCTCCCTTCACAAGCTGCAGGTCATTCAGAACTCTGCAGCTCATGTACTGTCCCCCACCAGGCTTCGGGACCACATCACACCCACCCTCGCTCGCCTCCACTGGCTCTCCATCCCCCTGAGGATCGAATTCAAGATCCTCATCCTCACCTACAAGGCCATTCACGGCCTCGCTCCCTCCTACCTCTCCGACCTACTATCCCCCTACCTACCTGCACGTAGCCTCCGTTCTTCTGGCTCCGGTCTGCTCCACATCCCCCGCCCCAACCGCCCTACCATCTGTGGCCGGGCCTTCAGCCTCTCAGCCCCTAGGCTCTGGAACTCCATCCCCCAGTGCCTTCGCCTTGCCTCCTCCCTTTCCTCCTTCAAGGCCGGTCTCAAGACCTTTCTCTTTGACCGTGCCTTCAGCTCCCCTCTTGACTCTCTACCCCCTCCTCGCTCCCTCCCTTCCCTCCCCTCACCCTGACCATTTCCCCCTTGCTCGGGTCCTGACCCAACTGTACAGCGCCTTGGGACGTCCTCCCGACGTGAAAGGTGCTCTATAAATGGAATCTTCTTGTTGTTGTTGTAGAAGCAGTGATTCCTCCCACTCAACATCAGTTAACCCTCAAGCCAAAGCCCTGCTGGACAAGTAGCAAGAAGCTTGCTTGACAGTGATCTCAATGGCAAGCTATGTGATTTTAACTGGTTCAACTCCAATGCACACTCAGAGGTGCCCGAGTCTTGGTTCTCACCAACCTGTACCTAAAACTCTCCGGATTTACATAAGCAAAGTGAGAAAGTGCTGGGGAGAGAGAGAGTGCACATTTCACTCCAGACACAGGGAATTTTCCATGTGTGAGTGACATACTTACATACGTGGAATTCTCAGACTGGTTTGGATCCTGAGTCTAAAGCATGATGAGTTTCCACATGTGTCAGAAACCCGGCTGACCAAAATTAACAAGTGATTCAGATCTGTCGACATCTCAGTGAGAGCATGGAACCAGCCTGCTCCCTCTGGTCACTAAATTGACAATATTTCAGCAAATGGCCTAGTTTATGCCAAACTTTTATATTTGAAAGTGTCCACTTCCTGCTTTGCTGGAGGCAGCTCGAACATTTCATTTGATTCTACCCCAGTAAACATACAGGCAGAATAAATTGGGATATTTAAAAAGGGAGATAGATAAACAGATACTCGGGGAAGTAAGGCTGTTAAAACGTATGAAGACAATGCATGGCAATGGGATTAAAAGAACTTCTACGATCTGATAACCTGCTGCTGTAGGCTCGATGGGCTGGATGACTTCCTTCTGTTCTGATTGGATAAAATCTGCAGTATTTCTTAACACATTCCTCATCTGAAATTAACACAAAGAGTACTGTACATTTTTCCCTGTGTTCTTAAGTGTCTCTCCAGCTCCATTACCCACTCTGGACCAAGTGATAAGATGGACAGATCGGAGGTGCTAGAGATACTGAAGGGTATATCCACTCTTTCACAAGCACACATAGTGTTGAAATATCACAAACACATTGCAGTAGTCAATTTGCATTCAGCTAAGACTCACAAACAACCACAAAGAATACAGGGAGAAATTTCCGTCACTTCGAATTGTGCTATCTGAATGTCTATCTGAACAGGCATGGGCCTCAGCTTAACGTCTCATCTGAAGAATGTCACCTACATACCTACAAAAATGCAACTCTTCCCCCAGCACTGCATTGGAGTCTCAGCTTAGACTGCAAATTCAAAGTCATCATTCTTTATATATATATGGCAGTAGGTGTGTGACTAGTGAAGAGGAGAATGACAGCGGAGCCTGATTCTGCTCTCACTCATGAGTGTGCGTATTCTAGGATTCCGATCTAGTCACACGTCCATTGCTAAAAACAGACAGTCACTATGCTTCACAATAAATCCCGTGAGGCGCTTTGAGATGTCCTCCTGATGTGACAGACAAATGCAAGGATTATTACATCTCCTCTAATTCAGCAGATATCAATGAATCCATTTAATTTGAAATTTGAAAAACATTTTTTGTTACTTTTGAAGGTTACAAATGTCCATCTCGAGTAATCTTGCTGAAATTTATAATAATAATAATCCTTGCATTTGACATAGTGCCCTATCATGTCTTTGAGATGTCTCAAAGCGCTTCACAGGATATACTGTAAAGTGAATATTTTGTTGGTGAGACGTGGCAGCCAATTGTGCACAGCAGTTATTTGCAGAATATGAGTCAAGTGGCTCCATCTTAGGCTCTTTTTAACCAACAGCTAGTAATTTAATTGAAAAACTTGCTTTCTCTTTCAAAAGATAGGGAATATGACAAGGTATGTTAGCCCAGGAGTATACAGGAGTTACACTGTGCTTGTGGGTGACTCGCAACATATGGGCAAGAGTTTGATGAATACCTTTATGTAGCAGTATGAAATACTTAGTTATTAAAGGATGCATAGTATAACCAGAACTTTGCTTCACTGCAGAGAGGATTTTTAACAGGGTCATTATTGTAACGTAGTACATACCATTATAACAATAAAACATTAAATTTTATATAGCGTATTTCATGTCAGGAGGATGTTTCATAGGATTTACTCTAAAGTAAAGTGACTCTTTTGTGGGTGAACGTGGCAGCTAATTTCCACACAGCAACGTTCCACAAGAGGCCGTAAAGTAAGTGACCAATTTTATCTGGAGAATTGTTGGCAAGAACACTGGGAGAAACTCCATTCTCTTTTCGAATAGTGCCATGGGATATTGTCCACCTGAACAGGTAGGTGGGGACTTGGTTTAACATCTCATTTGAATGACAGTACCTCCAACAGTCCAGCAACTCCACCCCCAACATTGCATTGGAGTGTCAGGCTAGACTATATGAGTTCCCGACGTGGGGCTTGAACCCACAACCTTTATGACTTAAAGGCGAGAGTGTTGCCAACTGAGCCATGCTGACACCCATGATTTGAGTGATAAGCATTTACCATAAAGTTTTATGAATGCGCTTATGCCTTATTCACATATATTAACATTCCAATATAGCCCATTATATGCTGCCTAGGCTTGTTTAGTACCTAGTTCTAAGCATTAAACTGGATACAAAGATATATTTAAAAAATGGACTCCCAACACTAATACAGGTCAATAAAACGGGTTTTAAAACTATTGTGGATTCTTCTCAATTGCTTTTACATGTAGTGAATAGTACACTCAGTGCAGCTCAGTGCACGATATTTTAGGTGATAAAATAGGCACTAAAGTGAATTTATGAACAAATACATTGTACACCAAATGTAGTGTGAAGCAAAACCTCCAGACACTGTGATTTGTATTTCTGGGTTTGCCAGGAATATAAAGCAGCACTGTAGGAATTCCAGTGCTTGGGAATAAATCAACAACACTTTTATATTATTTTGCTGGATCAAGCTGTGATGCCTATAAGGTGGGCAGTGTTAAAAGTGCCCTGCAGCACACAAACAAATACAGCAACAGCTTTGATTCCTGGAGGCCAATTAAGCTTCTCCAGCAGCTACAGATAGCTATATTATAGCAGGTAACAAGTCAAATGTTTTGCCGCAATCAAGGTGACACTCCAAAATAAGGTGTTGCGTTGTTGGATGCACTATCCTTTGGATGAGATGTTAAACTGAGATCCTGTCAGCCTGTTCAGGTTAAAGATCCCATGGCACTTTTCGAAAAGAGAAGTGATTGTTTTCCGGTGTCTTGGCCAACAATCCCCAAATTAAAATTGACTCATTTCATGGCTGTTTAGGACATTGCTGTGAGTAAACTGTCTGCAGCAAACACCTCCAAATACGCAGTCACTCCACTTTTCAGTAAATCCTGTGAAGCGCTTCAGGACATCCTCCTGATGTGAAGTACACATCAAAAATGCAAGGGCTATTTATTTATTATTTACTGTGGTAAGTTTACCAAAGCTCTTCTTTTGCCCTTCCTTGATTGATCTTTCTAAGAATCCTTTATGCCCTTGTTATCCTTTTGAGGTGAATACTTTTTGCACTCATTTCCAGGTGTCTTGAGTTGCTGTGAACGGGGACAAAGTGAACCCAGATATTTTGAAGCCACAGTCAAAAGAGCTTGGTTCATTGCTCCTGGTTTATAGCTTTATTCCTAAGTCCTTGTTTGTCAGCCTCCCCAACACCTACTTTCATAGGCTGCAGATTGTTCAGAACTCTGCAGCCAGTGTCCTCTCCCACACCAGGCTCCATGGCCCTATCAGCCCCATCTTCGCTCAACTCCACTGGCTTCCCATCACACAGAGGATACATTTCAAGATCTTTATCCTCACCCTCAAAGCCCTCCATGGCCTCGCTTCCCCTTACCTCTGCGACCTCCTAACCCCTACCATCCTGACCGCTCCCTCTGCTCAGCGGACTCTGGCCTGCCTCATGTCCCCTGCCTTCCCGGGCGGGCCTCTTGCCACTCTGCATCCACCCTCTGGAACTCCATCCTGCAGTCCCTCCGCATCACCCCCTCCCTTACTTCCTTCAAGAGCTATCTCAAGACCCTCCTCTTCAACCATGCTTTTGATCACCCTCCTCCCACCCCTGCCCTCCACCCGCCCCAACCCGACCCCCAGCTCAGGTCTGAAACACTTACTGACCAGGGCCTTGGGACGTCCTACTGACATGAAAGACGCTATACAAATGTAATTTTGTTGTTGTTATTGGAATTGAACTAGTTGGGCAGAACAGCCTGTTTCTGTGTGGCATCATTGTATGAATAAGAACTTCCTGCTCCCTGGAACCGAATCAGGACAATAATGATTTGCATTTATTTGTACAGCACCTTTCACGCAGGGTAGCATCCCAGATCATTTAAAGGTCATGTCACTTTCAGCTCATGCCAGTGCAGAACAAGTCAGACTCTCCAACAAAGGTCAAGTGAGTAATTCCCATTTATATGCAGTTTCATGTGCATAACATTTTACATTCAATTGATGCTTCAATTTAGTACAGATGGTAAATTATCAAGTGAAACGTGACAAATAGCAAACTAAATGCTTGTATCCTTACCATCCAGAGATCATTCCAATTGTTGGAAATATTCCTCCTAGGATTTGGAAATACGTTGAGCAACAGAAGAGATTTCACCTGGGTTTAGATTTATTCTATTTTCTTACCATTCCCCAGAGGATTGAGTTCAAGGTCCTCGTCCTCACTTTTGAATCCCACCATGGTCTTACCCAATCTTTACCTCTGTGACCTTCGAAAACCTTACTCGTCTAATCACTCCCTCTGCTCGGCAGGCACTGGATAGTTGTCATTCCCCGCCCTGCCAGCCCCACCTTCGGTGGTCAGGTCTTCAGACTTCTGCCCCTCACTCTCTGGAACTCCATCCCAGTGTTCATTTGCCTCACCCCTTCCCTCAGCTCCTTCAGGGTCTGTCTCAAGACCTTCCTCTTTGACCACGCCTTCGATCATCTTTCCATCCCCCCTTTGCTTCTACCCCTTTCAAATCGAACTCCCCCCCTCCCTCCCACTTCGGGTACAAATTCTTGACTGTCCAGTGCTTTCAGAAAATCCTCCTGATGTGAAAGGCACTATATAACTGCAATTTGTTGTTGTTTATGGGGAAAGGAGATTAGGAAGAGTGGAGGCCTATGTGGAATACAAACATTGACATGGTGTATGTCAATACCATGTCAATACATTGCATTACCTTGAGACGTCCAGGATCTTGGGATGTGTCCTCCTGACGTGAAAGGTGCTGTGTACAAATGTAATTTTGTGTTGCATTGTTATTATAATAATTATTTAAATAATTAATTATTTAATTATAATTATATTATAATCTGGGAAAGATGTAGGAACAGGAGTCGGCCATTCAGCCCCTCAAGCCCGTTACTCCATTCTATTAAGATCATGTCTGATCTGTACCTCAACTCCATTTATCCACCTTTGGTCCTTATCCCTTGATACTCTTATCTAGCAAAAATCTATCGAATTCAGTCTTGAAAATTTGAATGGATCCAGCACCCACAGCCTTTCGAAGGATGGAGTTCCAAATTTCAACTACCCTTTGTGTGAAAAAGTCCTTCCTGATTTCACTCTGAAATGGCTTAGGTCTAATTTTAAGATTATGCCCCCTTATTAAAGATGGTGTCAAAAGGGTTCATGAACGTCAGAAATCCAGTTGTCCAGTTGGATTCTTGCTTTCAAAGTTCAGGCTGGCCAACACTGAAGGGAAAACAGTGCTGGAGACATTCCTTGTTACCAGCTATAATATTGGAACTTGCTGTCTTCCTCACAGTGTGTCATGTTTCAAGCACGACATGACTCCTTGAGGCAAAGTGCAATATGTCAAGATGTATAATTCCAGTCGAGCCTTACAGGGATGATTTCACTCCCGCTCAATCAAACTCAGTTTGGTGATTCTTTCTCTTTCTTGTATTATTTCAAGCTATTACAGACCATTTACTCACAGAGTCCCACAGTGTGATTGAGTTCAGAACACCCTATAGAATCAACATGTGCAACATAATACTGCTTCTGGCAGTGAACATGCTTGATGGGTGCATTTTAACCTGATGTTGTCAATGGTAAGATGAAGCAAGTCAGAGATAATAATATTAATCTTTACATTTTTATATAGCCCTTCACGTCAGGAGGATAACTCAAAGCGCCTTCACTGCATTTACTGTGAAATGGAGTGTCTGTGTATAGTATTTGTACGCATATGCAACAGCACAATTGCACGCAGCAATGTCTCACAAACAGCCATGAACCGAATGACCAATTTTATTTGAGGGTTTGTTGGCCAGGACAATAGGAGAAACTCCCTTCTCTTTTTGAATAGTGCCTTGTGCGGGATCTTCAACGTCCACCTGAACAGGTACACGGGCCGTCTGTTTAACGTCTCATCCAAAAGACGGCATCTCCAAAAATGTAACACCCCCCCCACCTCCTTGGCGGTAATGTGCTAAAGTGGCCTATCGGAGAGAGGTTCAGATTCAAAGGCAGGAGGAAGGCAGTAACATGGGAAATTGAGGAGAGGAAGGAAAAGGGCTATTTATCCCATTAAGACCACATTATTGCCAAGACAGTGAAATAAATCGTAGTTATCTCATAGGTGATAATGATTTTCATTCCTTTAAGTGAAGAATTATCTGAAAAAGGATAATATGTGTGACAAATTATTTCAGATGCAGATCTTGTGATGAATTATTCCAATCACCTGCTTTCTAGTCTGTGAAAGAGTGGAGATACTTCATTGGGATCCATTACGCAGAGAGAAACATTGACAACAAGATATGATGGGTCCAGTTGAGCAGAGAGTGCGGGGACATTTGAGGAAAATATCACAGTCTGAACTGATGAGGGTCAGTGTTTCAATAGACAGAGCTGATCTTTGTGGCCATTCAGCACTTTGTAAACAGATTGTTTCATTCACTTTATCTGATTGGAAATGTTAATGAATTAATTTGCAGTCACAAAGATACAATTTACATAGTTGCTTAAAAAGTAAATCACTGTGGTAAGAAAGCAGCACAAGGGATTGTAATTACTGTAGAGGAAAGTCTTCCTTTATGAAGATCTCTCATTTAATGGGGCCTTCTGATTTCACAATGGATGCTAAGGCAGAGAGGGGACGTTGCAATGAATTCAAATCATTTCAATCGCAAGAATATTTTCGTTGAAAATAATCCCTCAAATAAAATTGGTCACTCATTTCATGGCTGTTTGTGGGACATAGCTGTGCATAAAACTGGCTACCATGTTTGCCCACAAATACAGTTACTGCACATAACAGTATTAGAATAATATTAATAATCCTTGCATTCTGTGCTATGAATTTCTATGATTTGATTATAGCCCATTACCATGTCATTGAGACAGCTCAAAGTGCTTCACAGAATATAATGTAAGGAGAGACTGGGAGCTTTACCATCAACCTGAACAGGCAGATGAGAACTCGGTTTAACATCTCATCCAAAGGACGGCACCTCTGACAATGTAATACATCCCTAGGACTGCATTAAAGCGGCAGCTTAGACTATATATATTCAATGAAGGGATTTGGAAAATATCGACATGAAAGCTGCTACACCAAATATAAGGATTATTATTATCTATTTCAGACTTACATTTAAAGGACCAAAATATTCACAATAATAAGATTATTATTATTATTATTGTCAGAGGTGCCGTCCTTCAGATGGGATGTCAAACCGAGGTCCCGTCTGCTTATTCGGGTGGATGTTAAAGATCCCATGGCACTTTTCAAAAAGAGATGGGAGTTTCCTCCAAACAATTGGCCAACAATCCCCCAGATCAAAATTGGTTGTTGCTTGTAGGACATTGCTGTGCACAAATTCCATTCACCAACAACATACATGGACACAATATAACATAAATCTGGTGAAGTGCTTTGAGATATCTCAACAACATGATAAGGTATTATGCTAAATGCAAGAATTATTACTAAAGCTCCTATACATGACACAGATATTGATGCCAGAATTTATATGGCGTGCATCTCCTAATAATACAGCCAGTAGCTTTGGAGAAATCTTGAGTGAAAAAAATACAGGTATAATTTGTAGCTACTTTTCAAAACTGTTTTATCCGAACACTGGTACAATTGGTAGGATGGGGGGAATGTCTCAAACTATGTTCGAATTACCAGCAATTGCCACCCTGAGGGAGCTCTGTGATGCGCATTGAAGCAATAAAATAATAGTGTTATTTAGAATTCAGAATCAAAGAACGTAAAGCCATGCTTCACGGATTAGCCATTAAATATTGGGTTCCATGTCTCTTGTGATATGTAGCAATTCAGAGCCATCTCCCACACAGCTGAAATTCAAGGATGAGGAGGTTTTGAAAGAAGCCAAGCGTAGGTGGTTTTATTTAATGCAAGAATGATATTCAGCTTCCAGGTCTGACTGAATAAAGAAGCACAGTTAAAAAATATGCAGTATTGCCTTTTGCAGCAAATTCCCCTTTAAAGAAATCCAATAAATGAACAAAGTTAACAATCCGCCCATGGCATTTTTCACTCCTGTCATTTATTCCCATTGACCACTGATACTGTGCAGAGCTAATTGCAGCAACCTCATTATTGCAGCCCATTGAAAAGACCTGAGATTGTGCAATCTCAGTATTTAGAATCATGCCGCCAGGTGCTTAAATCCCCCAAATCCCAGGAGATTAACAATCAAAGTACAAACAGATGGTTCATCCTAATGGAGGCATTGCAACAAATGAACAGATGTGTCACTTTACATGAATATGTGCGAATTGTTACGGATCTATCCTAACAAGTAAGAGGAACCTTGATACCTTCCATCACACTATGTTTTATAATGTCTAACATGTCCAACGTAAATGAACATCTGCAAATACTCAGTATTCAGTCAATTGGCAGGTGATATACAGGTGGCTATTGGTGAATCCTAAAACTGGGGAGAAATAATCAAATAAAAAGTCTTTCCTTTTCAAAAGGTTTTAGTATTTCTGTTAATTCCATTCATCTTCATTTGTAGAAAGTGCAGTTTGGCAGATTTCTATTAATCCTTGCTTTGGCACACTTTGCCATGCACAAATTGTCTGCCCCATTCACCTAGAAAATACATATAATCCTTGCATTTGATATGACACCTTATCACGTTGTTGAGATGTCTCAAAGTGCTTCACGAGATTTAGCTTAAGTTTCATTTGCGCATTTGTAGGCAAATGCGGCAGCTAATTTGCACACAGCAATATCTCACAAACAGCCATGAAGTGAATGACCAGTTCTTGTGTACAGTAAATCCTGTGAAACGCTTTGTGGCGATTTCCCAACATGAAAAGCATAATATCAATTGCAAAGATTATTATTGTATATTAAATGCAAGGAGTTTACACCCAATGTGGGGAGTCGAGCTCACAGCCTACACTAAGACCAGTGCTGGAAAATTGCTGCCCTATCGGAGGTGCCAACTTGCACCTCACGGACCAAACCAAGGGTTGTTGTCTATCCATTTAGAACATTAAAGATCCTGTGACATGAGCTATAAAAGAGAACGGCGTGTTGAGTCTGATGTCGAGCTCGGCTGTGATTCTATCTGTGTGGAGCAGCATGCCATTGGTGCCTTGGGGTCTGAATGCCAACATTGACAAAGACATTGTAAATAGGGAGCCTGTGCTCAGGTACCAACATAGAGTGATCGGCAGAGAGCTTGGAAATGGGAGCGATATTCTAGAGAGACATAAGTGTACTATTTACAAATTCTTTTCTCAATCTCACAGTGCAGCCTCAACCTCCCCCACTCCCCTACTGTCAAGGCTTGCATATGAATAAAACCAATGTGGGCGAGCACCAGTTTCACATCAGATGGCAGTAGTTTTATACTGAAGCTGACGACATTCATTCCATTCAGAAAACGCCTCCCGGTGTGGGAGTAGAATACATCTGTGCTGACCTTATATTTTCGATGCAACAAAAGCAACAGGTGGATGGACTTTAAAGATCCTGTTCACCTGCAAAATATAGTCACTACACTTTGCAGTAAATCGTGTAAAGTCCTTTGAGACATTTTCACGATGCGTTATTATTATTGTTATTATTAATATTGTTATTATTAATAACTGACTCTTGGGTAAAGGAATGTCTAGTGATATATGTGCCATTGCATTTGACTTCTGTTTAATTCAAAGCACTTAATACCTATGGTTTGTTTTATTTAGGATGTCAACCACTCCTGTACAAAACTTCTTATAAAGATTTCCCTACTGTGTGCTAGGATTCCTGGTGTGAATATTCTGACCTTCAAAATCATAGAATTTCTGGCATACTTTCTAAAGGTATTCCAGGATTTGGAAAATGCTGAGACACATCACTGACTAACTACATCCATCAAATTTGGTTTGTATATTCTGCACAGTCTCGTCTCCCTCTGTAAACTCTATTATATCAAACCATAGAACCATACAATACAATTTACATTTATATAGGGCTTTTCATGTTGGGAGGATGCCTGAAAGTGCCATAGAGATTTAGAAGAATGTCATTTGGTCAAATTGTCTGTGCTGACCCTTTGAAGAATGATCTGTTCCATCCCTGAGGCCCACAAAATCTACAATCACTACACTTTACATTATATCCTGTGAAGCGTTTTGAAATGTTCTGCTGATGTGAAAGGCACAATACCAAATTAATAATTATTATTATTTATCTGCCTTTTCTTCCATATGTTTAGAGGGAATTAGCAAGCTAAATAGTGAGTGACTCTTCCCTTTATAGAGAAATGAAATCAGAAAATAAATCATCACACAGAGGGTTGTGAAAATGGGGAGCACATTGCCCTAGAAGAGGCTGAAACAGAATCATCTACTTGTGGTTCATAGCTCATTCTTCAAACATGGGGCATCACCCTAGAGCAGTGCAAAGGAGAGCAACAAGGATGATCCCCAGTGTTAGAGATGTTAGCAATGATAAGACTAGGTAGAACTCTTCGATCTTGAAAAGAGATGCCTCAGAGAGGGGACCTTATAGAGATTGAGAAAGTAAACCCAGTGACAAATGCACTGACAGTAGAAAAACACAGGACAACACAGAACAAAAGTTACATTTCTGTTATTGTTCCAAGTTACTTTTTTACCCAGAGGGTAATTAATGAGTGAAGCAGGACACTGGACTAATTTAAAAAAAAACAGCTTGATGCTGTGATGTAAAGATGGTGGGTTGGTGTTCTAGAGGGATGAGATCAGATGAGCTGAAGGGCCTTCTTCATCGAATCCAATGTTGTGTGGACATTTAAATGGGAAATAGATAGGTATTTGGGAAGTAAGTGTATGAAATGATATGAGAAAAAGGGTTGTCGAATCAGATTAAAAGATCTCTCACTATCTAATAAACTGATGGGAAAAGGCTTCACAAACTGAATAGCTCCTCTGTCCCCTGTGTCTCTGTATCAGATGCACGTCACAGCCTCTTAATTCCTACATGGACATGGATGTTCTTGCTGGTTAAAGTATTCCTTGGGATGAGATATTTAAACCGAGGTCCCATCTGCCGTTAATCATCTCACCATCTATTCAAAAGGAGAAGGGAGTTTCTCCCGGTGTCCTGGCCAACAATCCCCCAGATAAACTTGGTCATTCACTTCATGCCGGGATGTTGCTGTGTGCAAACTGACTGCTGTGTTTGCCCACAAAACACACACAGTCACCGTACTTTTACAGTATATCCTGTGACGCGCTTTGGGATACCTTTCCAATGTGAAAGGTGCAATGCTAAATGTAAGGAATATACTGTATAAGGACTATTATTCCCTTTCCAAGATGCACATGAGGCCATGATTGTTGATGTGATAGCAGGTTGAATCTGGAGCTGGGAGATAACCTGCCATTAACAGGAGTCTGTCCTCTTGTGAAACACTTTTTGCTGACATGGCAACTGTCTGGCAGTTTGTGAGGTTGACAGCTGCTTGTGTCTTAATGCATGCTGTAATTGCTCCCTTCCACATTGTTTTCACAGGTTGCACAAAGCTTGCTTTTGGAAATCACACACATAGCATGAAGGGATGAGACACCAGGAGCTAAATTATTTAACTTTAGCTGCTTAAGGTTGAAAGTAAATCATTGTGCATGTACGCTCCAATATCAGATCTGTCAAAAGGGTAATAAAAACTTCACAATATTTGGAAAATGTGATTAGCTACAGGTAGGAAATCCCTATCTTTCTGCTTTACATTGTTACACTTCAGTAGTCTTCATTGTGTTGCAACATCTAACAATTGTTCATACCTTTGGAACGGCTGTAAAATGAATGTAATCTAATCGTGAATTTTCACAGGGTGGCCTTCTCCTGGTGCAAATCCTGCCTTTTATCAAGCCATTCGCAAGCAACACTGCTAGCTAGCTACCTGAGGCACATCTTATTCAGTCAGGCTAAAATCCTGTCTCTGAGCTTCAGAAGCAAGGCAGCAGTTCCCTGATAAGACTGATTAAGAAACAGTCACCCGAATTGCACAGAAAAATCCATCTGAATGATAATATCTTGGGAGAGCAATAAGAAGGTCAATCATGTCAGAATAGTACGATGATCCTTATTAGTGAGCGAACCCTCCTCCTCTCCCCTCAAAATCTTTGCATTGTAGGTGCTTTTAAAGTGTGGTGATGAGATGCATTTGTGAACAAAACTTGTGTTTTTGTGAACTAATGTTTTGCTGGTGTCTTTTGGTATAATAATAATAATAATAATCCTTGCATTTGATATAGTGCTTTCCACGTCTTCTAGACGTCTCAAAGAGCTTCACAGAATATACTGTAAAGTGAATTGACTGTTTATTTGTGGGCGAAACGCGGCAGCCAACTGCGCACAGCAATGTCCCACAAACAGTCGTGGATTGAAAATGACCAATTTATTATTATTTTGTTTTGGAGGGATTATTATTAGGCATATATATATGTATATATAGGTATAGTTCGCGAGTTACGCTTTCTTCCTATTATTCCGAGTTAATTTTCCCCGTTTGTGGTATTTTCACCCATTCTCTCCTGAGATTGACTCCTCTTTCCTTCCTATGAGTTCACATGGATCAGTCGCCCTTTAGTACCTCGAGCAAGTGGTTATTGTTTACATCTGAGGCTTGATTGTGAATGTTTGGCTGGCCTATTGATTGGGAAAGGCTTTGCAGTGCAGGTCCCATAGCACTGATCAGCAAGAGCAGGAATCCAAGCTCCTCAGTACCAGCCAGTGGCCCTGTTACTTTTCTCAATTCTGACCCAGATTTTGATCACTGCTTCATATCCTAGTGGGAATGTTTAGTATCCTCATTTAAGCTGTGCTGAAATACCTCTCTGCAACCAGAAGCAGTAAACAGAGCACTGAAATATTCAAGCCTCACTGTCATACCAAAGCCTTAGGGTTTTGTGTGTCATCATTGATAATAATAATAATAATAAATATCCTTGCATTTGATATAGTGCCCCATCACGATGTTGAAACGTCCCGAAGCGCTTAAGAGAGTATATTGTAAACCATGTATTTTGTGGGCGAAATGATTAAAATATTAAACATTGCATTTTGTTTCCCTGGGTTTTATTCATACGTTCGTTTAATTGTTCATTTCATATTAGATTGGGCAGCTCTGAACAGGACACTTACTTGCTTGCTTACTTGTTTACTTCCTTGCTGCTAATAAGCATCACCTCTGTATCACTTCCCCGCCAGCCACCTTTAATGATAGCTCCCTTGGATTGAAGGAAATGAACATAGGAAAACGAGCAACTGAGTAAGTAAGAACCAACTCAATTATTGAAAACTAAATCCAATTAAGCAGTGAGTATGGAGTTGGAGAAATGGCAGGCAGAATTATGTAAGAACCAATTGTACCACTTATAATAACCGATTACCTTCACTGTGAAAATCGAGGAAGCTATTTAGAGCACGCCATAGTAAAAAAAACAATTACCTTATTAAATGCTCCAATTAAACAGAATTGAATTGCCCATCCATTCAGTCTGATGCTTGCTAAAATAAAAGGGAATTGAATAGTCAAGTGGAGGTGAGATTGTGTATGAAATAATAATGGAAAGTTCCCCATCATAAAAGTCCAATGTTCTCTCTTCATTGTCATAATAGCACAGTTGGTAGCACCCTTAGCTTTTGGGTCAAAAGGTTGTGAGTTCAGATCTATTTTCAGAGATACTGTCCTTCCAAACACTTACTAAACTAAGGTGTTATCTGCCTGTTTCAGTTGGAAAAGAGGAAGTTGTTTCTCCCTGTGTTCTGGTCAACAATTGCCCAGATAAAACTGGTCTCTCACTTCATGGTTGTCTATGAGTCTTTGTCGGTTTTGATGGCTGCCACGTGTGCCTACAAAACATAGTCACTGCACTTGAATGTAATTACAGCACTGTGAAATGCTTTGATGAGATAAGGTGTTAGAAAACTAAGCACCTTCTCTCTTAATAGCCACAAAACTGCTCACTCTCACAAACCACTCCAGGGAGCAATCCCTCTTGGCAACAAATAATAGGTTTGTTATGCTTTCTTGAAGCTGATGCATTACAGTACTTGTTAATTCCACCTTGACATGTTGACACAACCTACATCCCAATCTCTTTACTTAATATAAGTAGGTGCTATCTTATAAATCCCCTAAATCAGGATGAAGCATTCAATTTGTAATAGTGCCCACTAAATCCTAAAACTACTTACTTCATTGATAAGCTGGAACCAATGAAGTTATCCTTCCTGTATCCAGTGTTAAAATATAAAAGTATCGATTCATACAAGACATAAGCTATTTTCATATCACAGTAATACCCCACAAAAGATACAGTCAATTCACATTACACTATATTCTGTGAAGCACTTTAAGACATCTCAAAGACATGATAAGGCGCTATATCAAATGCAAGGATTATTATCTTGTCAAATAATAGAGACAGAATAGAAGGGAAAGAAAGAAAGAAAGAAAAAAAGAAAGAAAGGAGAAGCAAATTTCTAAGGAGAAAGCAAAGCTTTCATTCTTTGAAAGAAAAAAAGAAAGCTTTCCTTTCTCCGTAGAAATGAAGAACACATATTACAGGAGTCTTTGGGCTAGGGCAGGTAGGCACTGGCTACTTAATATATTGAGGAGAATGGAGGCAAACGACTGAGAAAGGAAACTCAGAAGTCAGAAGCCAAAGAGCTCCAAGTGAAAGAGGCACAAAAAACTATTGTGTCTGTTTGGTAGGCAGGAGACTCACACAACTAACAGAAATACCAATATTTCTAATATAATCTAATAAAGCAGGCTGTAGCTCTCATTAGGAAACATATTATGAGCTCTTGTCCTTTGAAGCTATTGAGGTTATCGCTCCAACATATTGCAGTAAAGAGATGTAGTGATAATGCTCAGTGTGTTCACCTGCATTTGCACCACAAAGAATTTTAAGCGCACGTACTGAATGACTAATTTCTGACAAAAGCAATATTAATCTATATACACCCATGAAAATACTGATATCTTTGCCCAATTGCTACACAAACTCAAAGGGGTATTTGAACCAGAATTAAATTTTTTCCCAGTAGTTTTCTCGATATATATATATATATATACACACACACATATATTTAAGAAAATCACATAAATAATGAAAACAGAACACTCGCGAGCTCTCTCTCTTTCCCCACAAGGTATGTTTGCAATCAATATTATCCTGGTTTTCATCTGCGTTAAACAATCTGTGGCAGCTAGACACTCTCAGAATGAATGCAGATCTCTGGCTGTGTATTTTGTTTTGAAGTGTGGAAATAATAAGTTGATGGCGTTCATGAATAATTCATTCCCCGCGTCCAGCCAACGTAACGGGCAAGACAGCGTGGCAGTTCTGTAATGAGATGATTTCACCCTGTCAGATGATATCAATTTATTAGCTATGTTAAAACTGTTGCTTGGCAATACATAATCCTAACATGATGTGAAGCCTCAGGTTAGAGGAGGGAGGTTGGCTCCAGCGCTGAATTCCTGTTGGAAGCCGACACACACACTTCAGATGGTCCAACGGATGAGACGTTAACCCAAGGTCCTGTAGCTCTGTGATTAGGTCCTGGAGTCCTGTGGCTCAGTGGTTAGAGCACTTGCTTTGCAAGCGAGAGACCTGAGTTCAATTCCAGGCAGGGCGAAACCTTGGGCAAGTTTCCTTACTCCACACGCCTAATAATAAGCCCTCCAAAACCAAAAACAATAATAAATTGGTCATTTTCAATCTACGACTGTTTGTGGGACATTGCTGCGCGCAATTGGCTGCCGCGTTCGCCCACAAATATACAATCAATTCACTTTACAGTGTGTTCTGTGAAGCGCTTTGGGACGTCCTCCTGACGTGAAAAGTGCTATATCAAATGCAAGGATTATTATTATTATTATTATAAGGTCTTGTCTGCCTTTTCAGGTGGATATTAACAATCCCATGGTACTATTCTGATACTGTGATCAGTGGGTATTCTGGAGGGATGAGATCAGATGGGCCGAAAGGCCTACATCCAAACTAATCTTGTGGTCTTCTGGTATTAGCTGCGGGTTTGCTTACAAAATATACATTCACCACACGCTGACAAGATTATGAAAGAAAAACAGGACATGTGACCTAATAATTATGCTATTGATAACATGATGGGTCTATTTGCAACCGGCTATAATTTATTGTCAGAAATAAATTCAAAATAAACTTCTTAACAGTCTCGAATTTCAGCACTAGAGCGACTTTGAGCTCATAGTTTAAGCAGTCCCTCCAGTGCAGTGCTACCGTTGTCGGAGGTGCTGTTTGAGACATTAAAGTAATTCCCATCTGCTGTTCGTGCTGCACTCGCCTTATAACACTGTTGCCAACAGCAGCCCTGACCTCAAGAACAGTACTGCTCAGTAAGACACGGTGAATCTGCCTCTGGGGACTCTGAGAGATACTTAAACAAGTGGTTTGCAAAACAGGGCAGAGCTTGCAAAATAAACCAAGACATCGGAGACTGAAGTAAATACAGTTTCTGCTGCTGACAGCCTCAGTGGCCCACCTGCACTAGCTAGCACTCGCTGTCCTTCAGGGAAGAGCTTCCCCAACCTTTCTTATAATAATAATCCTTGCATTTGATAAAGCACTTTTCAGGTCTTCTAGATGTCTCAAAGCGCTTCACAGAATATACTGTAAAGTGGATTGACTGTATATTTGTGGGCGAAACACAGCAGCCAATTGCGCACAGCAGTGTCCCACAAACAGTCGTGGATTGAAGTGACCAATTTATTATTTTTTCTTGAGGGTTTAGTATCAGGCATGTGGAGTAAGGAAACTTGCCCAAGGCTTCACCCTACCGGGAATGAAACCCAGGTCTCTCGCTTGCGAGGAGAATGCTCTAACCACTGAGCTACAGGACTCCACATTATTGAAGAGACTGTGAATGATAAACAAAAGAATAGACTATTGATCTTCACTGCAGTGGGGACTGAGGCTCCAATGCAATACGATAAGACAAGCTCAGTCGTGTCAATTTAGTAATCGCTTAAACTGACTGTGCGGCTGATGCCATTGAAGCAATTATATGACAAGTGATTCTACTTAATATAAAAAATTGAAACCCCAAACCATTTTCTGACTGCGTAGGCCCATTCTATTCATTTCTGTTAATAGAAGCACTTTTAGAGCTGAAGTCATATTCAATGAATGTTTTTTGCCCAGATTACATACATTATCTCATTTACAACTCATTGAAAGCCAATCCATGGTGTAAGGTCTGCTATAGAAGTAACAGAGCACTAGGTTTTACAACTGAGCTTTACTATATAATACTAACACAAATAATGATCCTTACATTTGATATAGTGCCTTTCACAGCCGAAGGACGTCTCGAAGCACTTCACAGGATTTAATGTAAAGTCTAGTGGCTCTGTGTATTTCGTTGGGAAATATGAGAGTCAATTTGTGCACGGTAACATCCCACAAATAGCCATGAAGTGAAGGATCAGTTATATTTGAGGGGATTGTCGCATTCTACAGTGTAATAATAACGATCCTTTTATTTGATTTAGTGCCTTACTAAGTGCAAACCTGGATCAGCTTGCTTTCCAGTGATGAAATATTCATGCTCAATCTCTCAGCATATGAATGATGAGAGAATGGGTTTTCCACCCACTTAAGGGTTAAACTCGGGCCTTGGAATCAGACAGTTCAGCTGACACTCCAATGCAGTGCTGGGGATGTAGGTGCATTGTCAGAGGAGCTGTCCTTCAGGTGAGTCGTTGAACTGAGCTCCTGTCTGCCTGTTCAGGTGGACGTTAAAGATCCCATGATGCTGTTCGAATAATGTAGAGAATTTATAGTGACACTTTACAGCTATGAAGCTCTGCGAGACATCCTGACATGAACGGCCTATATCAAATGTAAGGATTATTATTATAATTGTCATACTTGTGAAGAATTCCTGTTAAGAAAATTGACAAATGGAGTGTCACTTAAAGAACCGCAAGTGACAGTAAGGGCTGGACGCAGTGGACAAAAGCGCTGACATACGGTACTTTCTCTAGTTAAAGTCTTGCTGCTGCTCTTTAAGGGGACTCAGCTGTCAAAGGATGCTGTGGGAACTTCATCAACACAAGTGTAATGAATCTTTTAGGCTATCTCTTTCTGTACAATCCTCTGGATTGACAATGCAGAAGAACCCTGTCTTTGTGGTTCTCCTTTAACTCAATTTTTAAAAAACTTCGTCCATTCTTTTCGAAACTCCTTTGTTTCATAATGTTCTACATGGAAGAGCAATGAATATTGGAATTTATTTTGCAAAAGTAAATGCAAATTGCATTTACTTTTGCAAAATAAATTCCAATATTCATTGCTCTTGCATTTCCAGGTTCAATGAGGCGTGCTTGTATTCAAGAATAGTTTCGATTGCAGATTTGTTTTTTTCTGGGTTGAAATGCACTTTTGTGGCTTGGTCTCACAATTGGCCGATACCATCAGTGACATGTCAGTGTTTTCAAACCACACAAGTGAACAATTGCATTACAATATGCACGCGTCTTGCTGTGTTTCTGATGTTGCAACATAAAACATGTTTCACTGGTGTGGGAGCACGCTTAAACAATACAACACGACCCACAAAGGAATTAAAATCAAGACGCTTATCCCCAGTGCTACTGTCTGTACATTTAACACCCGCTATCACAAGTAGGGAAATGTCTAATCATTTGAAATGCCTATCTGGTCAAGTCATCTGAAATTAACAGACCAATCTCCTCAAGCGATCTCAAGTATCATGGTCCAGGCTAACACTACATGGCAGTGTTCAGGGAGTGCTGCATTTGGATGAAAAGTTACCCCTGGGACTTGTCTGCTTATTCGGGTGGACGATAATTGCACTATTCGAAAAGAGAAGGGAATTTCTCCTAGTGTCCTGGCCAACAATCCCCCCAAGTAAAAAAAAATGGTCATTCACTTCATGGCTGTTTGTGTTTCAGAATTTGCATGTTATGTTATATTTGTGCACAAATATGAAATATGTGAAGAAATATTCTCATATAGGTACATATAGTTACAACAAATCCAGCTTACAAATACTCTATCACAAATCATACCCCTTGTGTTCTGATCAAACAGTTACAATAACAACATCAAATTACATTCTGCACAGAGTGATAATATTCTGCACATAAAGTAATATTCGGCAAACAGAATAATATTCATGGCTGGAGATAAAGCACAATGATCAAAAGGTACTTATCCACAATGGCAATTCCAATTTAATTCATCCTCCCTCTTTTAAACTACAATAATTGACAAATTTTCTCCCAACACATTTCCCCAACTATTGTTGGGGCTTGTGTGCAGTTTAATTGCTGGCACAGACTTGTTGGACTGGACATGATATAAAAATAATCTTTGCACTTGATATAGCACATGAATGATGCCATCAAAGCTTTGCACAGGATTTTACTGTAAAGTGTAGTGACTGAGTATTTGTAAGCGAACCTGCCAGCCAATGTTCACACAAGAATGCCCCACAAACAACTGTGAAGTGAGTGAACAATTTTATTTGGAGGAATAGCTGGTTAAAATGGAATGGCCTGTTTACATTCTGCATCACTCTATGTAACCCTTCCTAATTGCTTTATGCAGATCTTGGTGAGATTTTTAACATGAAAATTCTGAAACTCATATTTGCTGTCATTTCCCCCAAGCTTGCTCTAAGGTGCACGGTGTACACAATACAACTAACCAGCGGTTTCATATTATTAATACTACAATAGTAATAATTCTTGTATTTGAAATAGGGCCTTTCATGTCAGGAGGAACATCCCACAGTGCTTTACATGATTTACTGTCAAATGAAGTGACTGTATTTTGTAGGCAAACATGGCAGTCCAATTGCACAATCAATGTCCCACAAACAGGCATAAAGCAAATGTATGCTACACACAGGCTTGTCCTACACAAATCAAGGTTATTAGCCAAATTGCACCACATTGTATCACCAGACATTCATACAATGCTTATTGAAAGAAATGATCATTTGCATCTGCTCATTTGCAAGTAACGCATGAAGAAAACCAAACCCGTTTCATTCATTTCCCTACATTGAATGCATTATTCAATGCTGATCATTTGGTTACTGTGGGACATCAGATTAATAATACACACTCTGCTTAAGATGCCAAGCACTAGATATAAATCCTTCATCAAATAATAGCAACAAGTGCGAGCACCTCTCAGTGAATAATGAATGAATGTTTCACAAGTCCCAGTTAAAACAAGGAAACGTATATTCAAATTGAGCTCATATTTAGCTCTTTGGCTCCTATAGGGATTTCACTCCTCAGCAGGAGATCTCCCAGATTTTTTTTTACACACAACAGTTGTCTTAGTTAGCAATAACTAATAAGCCAGAGCCACATATTCACATCCTGTTGTGGGATTGGAGGGGGGGGGGGGAAGGGGGAAAAAAAGTCATCAAATATTTATTCATCCAAAAAAACCTACAAAAATTCTTAATAACAATGCTTGCAATTGATGTAGCGCCTAATCACATCACTGAGACTTCTCAAAATGTTTTGCAGGGTATACTTTAAGGCGATGTGACTGTGTGCATTTTGTTGGCCAATGCGACAGCCAATTGCACATAGCATTATCCCACAACCAGCCGTGACTGGAGTGAGAGACCAATTTTATTTGGAGGATTGTTTGACACTGGGAGAAACTGGATTTGGTTTAAGATTTATCAGGAAGGCACTCTCGAAACAAAAGTTAGCTTCTCCTTTGCAATACTTCTATAGGTTTGTAATTTTTACCAAATCTCCTTTCAGTGATAAATTCATAACCCAGATAAAGGAAAGATGACAAAACAAATTGTAGGAAGCATTATTAATGCCTGAACACCCATGGACAGTATTCGATGAGTGTAATGCTAGATTGATGATAATATTCCTTGCATTTGATATAGGACCTCATCACATTGTCAAGACTTCTCAAAGCACAGCAATATCCTGTAAAGTGGTGTGACTGTGTGTGTTTGTGGATGATGGGATCAGAGGATGGATAGAATAAATGTATTGATTATTGTCCTGACGAGCAATCTTCCCAACAAATCGATTATTGTTTGTGGGGTGTTACTGGCTCTAAATGACTGTGATGTTTGCCTTCTACAAAGGTCACTAAACTTGATAGTAATTACTGCGAGCAGCTTTGAGACATGTTGATGCGGTAAGCCTTTTTTTATTCTAAAGGCATTTTAGAGTGGCTTATTGCATCAACATGCCTCAAAGCACCACAAAGTCTGCAGGAGTCTGCATTGTCCATTTTATTCAATAAAGCAGCAGGAGAGTTAATGGTTGATATGGGTTTTGTGTGGTCTCCAATGGTCTCATGTGCATTCCTGTTCTCTGAATGAAATAATAATTTCAAACAGATCTGAAGCAGATAGACTCCATTCAATGTAAGATAAGTCAAGAGTCAAATTTCCTCCAGATAGTTTTAACATTGCATTTAAAGGGAAATATTTTGATGAGTTTCTTATCCTTAAAAATTAAAATGTCCCGCACCTACTGTATGTACTCTAATAATTTAATTCTGACCCTTGGGTTGCACTGTTAAGCTGCCTGAAAATCCTGCCATTTAATAAAAATAAGTAATGTCTTTAATAACCCATGCAGGAGGCACCACTTGTGATAAAGAATGAGTTTCATTTTGATTCCGACTAAAGTGGTAAGATTAATAATAGTCATTTAAAAACGATTCCTTCACACGATGCATGGCAAGGAATGAAGATAAGGAGGCTAAGGCAGATTTTCATCTTAAGGCATCAGAGTGTCAGCACTCTTGCTCTGACTCGAAAGGCTGCGGGTGCAAGTTGCATTAGAGCTTTGAGTTCACAGTCTAGGTTGACACTCCACTGCGTTGCTGGGGGAGCTCTGCATCATTGGAGTTCCGTCCTTTGGATGAGATGTTAAACCGAGGTCCCATCTGCCTGTTCAAGTAAATATTACAGATCCCATGACACACGTTGAAAATAGAAGGGAATTTCTACTGGTGTCCAGCAAACAAATCCCTAAATTATTTTTAAAATGTTACTTCAGTCACTTCATGGCTGCTTGACATTGCTGTGTGCAAATTGGCAGGTACGTTTGCCTACAAAATAGACAGTCACTACACTTTACAGTGTATCTATCCTCTGAATGGCTTTGAGATGTCCTCCAAATATGAAAACACAAGGATTATGTATTTACAATTCATCACTGTAGATGGGTCCGCCACTGTTAAGTGCTCTGCAATGCCATCCAGTATGAAGGGCGGTATATAAATGTAAGTTGTTGTTAGAATGAAGAAAGCTCTTCGGCCCATCTGAACTCATCCCTCCATAACACCCACCAAACTGTTCTATCCCAGCATCAAACTGTTTTTGAAATAGGTCCCATTTAAAATGTTAGACACCTCTATGAGGTACCCTCTGAGTTGTCTTCTCTCAAGACTTGTCTTAGTGAACATGGTAAGCTGTCTCTCCAATTAGCAGACAAATGCCCACTTAGTACAGTAGTAAACATTTAACTGGAGTTAAATGTTTGATCGTTGCAAGGATCTAATAAACTGGTTGAACAGGGTTAGCTCCTGGTGCTGTGTTCATGATCAGTGGATCCTCCGGGTGTTTCCTTTGGGTGTTGCCTAGCTTTAAGGAATTTGAAATTGAGTTCAGCCGAACTCCGGAGGGTCAGTTTAGTCTGCTGAATTTCCCCATCTACAAATCCCTTTGGAAGCTATTCACGGCCTATTTCTATTCATATGAAACCAATCTCACAGTCCAACACTCTAACCACGAGTTGACATACAACAACATTAACTGCAAATATACAAGAAGCTGATGGGATTTGATCAGACTTCAATTCTGTTGAAATATCCTGCACTTGGCCATTTTCACTGAACTAATGAAGCAGAATGTGATGCCATCCCACGTGAGTTCTTTTCTGCCCTTCCACCCTCTATTCATCCAACGAGCTTTTCAAAATTATTGCTGTCCCACTGAAAATGGTGGGCTATCTCTTCAGTTAGGAAACAAATGCTTACTTAGTATAGTAGTGAACATTTAACTGGAGTTAAATAATACAGCCCTTGCCCTGAGCTCATCTGTTCCAATTGTCTGCCATTTTCCTTGTGATAAATCCTTCTATACCAGGAGTGATTTTTCAATTTGATGCTTGCAAATTGCTATTAAGTTTGGGCATTATTTAGGAAAGGAGGTTTCTCCTAATCCTATTGGTTAGAGCGTATTGGTAAGAGCATTTGCCTCACGAACAAGAGGACCCAGGTTCAATTCCCAGGCAGAGCAAAACCTTAGGCAAGTTTCCTTACTCCACACGCCTCTGTTTACCTAGTAGTAAGTAGAAACCTGGTTGTTAATCAATTGGCAGATCGCTTTCTAGGGGCAATAATCCCTCAAAATAAATAATAATAATTTGGTCATTCAATCCACAATTGTTTGTGGGACACTGCTGTGTGCAACTGGCTGCCGCATTTCACCCACAAAATATGCAGTCAATTTACTTTACAATATATTCTGTGAAGCGCTTTGAGGCATCTTAATGATGTATCAAATACAAGAATTGACTTCAATAATGTTTATGGGGCATTCTTGTGCACAAGTTGGTTATGCAGTCACTGTACTATATGGTAAATTGTGAGAAACGCTTTGAGACATCTTTGCAACCTGAAAGGCACTACATCAAGAGAAAGATTATTATACAAATTACAGATGACTCCCTTCTAAATATTTTGACAAAGTAATGAGGTACAGTATCAAACGTAAAGATTAATATGTTATCATCAAATCCCTTATAATAATGAAAGCCTCCTTCTGTATCTTCTCGACCTTTGGTATTCTAGTGAAACCAAAACCAGAAGAGCCAAAGATATTTAAGTCATGCATTCAAAACAAACAATCTCTCAAAACCATTCTAAATACCAGTGATTACACTTGTCACAGCTTGGTTCAACATTTACAGATTAGGAGATAATTTTATGTTAATTAGAAGAGAGTTCCATAACAGAGCGATATTGAAAATTTTGGAAGGTTTGGGAAAATTATATATAACAGCAGGAAATATGCAATTTACATTAGCAAAAGGCCTTACATTATAATGTGATAAGACATTCCAGCTGATAAATTGGAAAAAAAAGTGTTTTACTGAAGCATTTTATTTATACTCCATGTTAGGGGCTTTGAGTTCACACAGTTTGGGCTGACACTTCAGTGCAGTGGTGGGGGGCTGTTGCATTGTTGGAGCTGCCGTCCTTTGGAGGAGATGTTAAACCAAGGCTGTTCATGTAAACATTGAAGATCCCGTGGTGCTATTCCATAAAAGAAAGGAGTTTCTCCCGATGTCCTGCCCAACAATACCCCAAGTAAAATTGGTCATTTGTTTCACTACTGTGTGTGCGATACTGCTATGTGCAAATGGCTGGCACGTTTACCTACAAATGCAGTCATTACACTTTACAGTATATCATGTGAAGCACTTTGAGACGCCCTCCTGACATGAAAGGTGCTATACCTAATGCAATGATTATTAAAATTATAATTTATCTTCTGGAATTGGAATGTTGTGCTCCGGGTTATTGAAAACAATTGGAGTCACTCTTTCTGTTGGGATTCAATTTGCATTCAAACTGCATTTGTTGTATTCAGTGTCAGTGCAGAGTGAGAAGCTATGAACTCATCCCTATGATTTCCCATGTGGCGGTTCCTCATGTTTGCTTGATTATCAGGAGGAAGTCACCAGGTCAAGAAAGGTACTGTGCAGGAGAGATGCTCTCAACAAGAAAAGAGAAGCTTCATCAAGCTAGTCTGCTCTGCTTCCCTTGGTTGTGGAAGTGAAGATTGCTACTCTTTTGCTCTGCTGCCTGCCCTGGTTCCCCCTTAGTACTTTGGAAGGGAAAAGGTCCCATAGGGTAGTGGATAGCGCGCTCGCCTCACAAGTGAGAGGACCCAAGTTTTATTCCTGGTCGGGGCAAAAACCTTAGGCAAGCTTTCTTATTCCACATGCCTATATTTACGTAGCAGTAAGTAGCAACTCGGTTGCTAGTTGTTTGGTGAATCGCTTTCCGGGGGTAATAATCCATATATCAAATGTAAGGATTATTATTTATTATTATTATTAAGTGGGGAAAACTATTCAAAACTATTGAGACCTGCAATATCCTCCGTTCCGGGCCAAAGCTATATATCACCCATTCTGTGGGCTGAATTTCCATCTAGTCTTAACCTGTAAAGCCACTTTATCTCAATAAGATCAGCTAACAGTATTGACTGGGAATCAAACTTGTGGCCTTCCTGTTTTCGCCAGTAGGAACATTTACCACCAAGCTATAGTGTCAACTTATTTCATCTGTAATGTTGAATTTTCTTTGCATAACTAAGTGCCAAGCTGACTCAATTTCGTAGCACTCTCTTCTCTGGGTCAGAAGCTTGTGGATTTAAGCCCAACATTAGGTCTTGGAGCTCACAGTCTAGGCTGGCATTCGAATATAGTGTTGGGGGATTGTTGGCATTGTTGGAGATGCCATCCTCCGGAGAAGTCGTTAAATGTAGATTCCATCTGCTCATTCAGGTGGATGTTAAAGATCCCATGGCATTATTCAAAAAGAGCAGGGAGTTTCTCCCTGATGTCTTAGCCAACAATTCCCCAGTTAAGGTTTGTCATTCACTGCATGGCTGACTGTGGGACAATGCTGATGACAAACCATCGAGCACGACAGGATTAATTGTACAATGTAGTGACTGTGTATTTTGTAAGTGAACCCAGCATCCAATTTATTCCCAGCAATGACCGACCCACTAAAAGACATGAAGCGAATGACCAATTTCATCTGGGGGATTGTTGGCCGGACACCAGAAGAAACTCATTTTCCTTTCGAATATAGTCCACCTGAACAAACAGATAGGACATTGGTTAAACATTTCATTTGAAGGATGGCATCTCTGACAATGAAATGCTCCCAGTTAAAGATGGAATGTCAATGAGATTTTGAAAAATGTGGCAATTTATTTGGTCTAATTTAGCACAGAAATCACTTTCTGAACACTTCCCGTCCATTTCAATGATGACAGTTTTCAGGAGATATTTGAACATTCATCATTTCACTGCAGACAAAAAACTTAAACTGGAATCGATTCTGCAGGACATAATCATCTCCTGGTGCATGAACAGAAACTGAGCAGCAGTAACAAATTGCATTTATCTAGCGCTTTTCATGGCAGGAGGACAGTCGAGAGTTTACATGCGAGCTGGGGCATTGATTCAGGAGGGTCATGGTCAAAGAGGAAGTTCTCGAGATGGACTTTCGAAGGAGTCAGGGGAAGGGGCGTGGTAAAGGGACTCTGAGATGAAGTTGCAAAGAGTGGGGGCAGATAAGCTGAAAGCTTGAACACCAATTGTGGGGTGGGCAGGGCAGTGAATATGAAGCAGGCCAGGTCTTCCCGAGTAGAGGGAGCAGGCGAATTGGTAAGATTTAAGAAAGTTGCAGGGGTCGGGTGGGGCAAGACTGTGGAGGGCTTCAAAATTGAATATGAGGATCTTGATTCTCTGGGGAATGAGGAGCTAGTGCAGCCAATGAATCATTTAAGGTTAGTGTTCGAAGGTATTATTATTATTATTACCATTCTTACATTTGGTATAGTGCCTTTCAAGTTGGGAGGACGTCTCAAAGCGCTCCATAGGATAAACTTTGAGTGTATTGACTGTGTGTTTTGTGGGTGATCATGACAGCCAATTCGCACACAGCAATGACCCGCAAACAGCCATGGAGTGACCTCTGTTTATTTCGAGGATTGTTGGCCAGGACACTGGGAAAACTTCCTTGGCTGTCATGGGGATTATTTTATCAATATATTTATGCAAGGGGACTTATCTGGCCCTGTAGCTTTCCTAACTTAGCATGCTCTCCACCAGTTACCAATACAATTGCAAAGGAGCTTTTAAAAATAACATAACATTAAAATATAAGACAACATAGAAAGCCTTTATGAGTCAAGCATCATTATTAAGTAGAAAGCAGCATAATTTTCTTTAACAGGAGGCAATTGTAGGCAGCCAGTAGAACTATTATATTTTTCACTTAAATATGGATATAAACTATGTTGAAAATGGTTGGAGCATGTGTTCTAATAGAACCCATCAATCTTCTTTATTCTCTCCTTTCTGCCAGTCAGCTTTTTTCATTTTTCCATCTGCTATTTCAGTAACTGTGATTTGAATATTGTTCAAAGTTTTTTGTGTAATATTAGGCAGTGTAAGTTACAGGCTAGCAGTGGGAAAGTTTGCCAGACAGTACTCATACTCACAATGACAAGCCACGCAGTTTTAGCAGGTTAAACTCCAGCAGTTACCCCAACACACACTTTGGCATCTCCAAACCTTGACTCTTACCAACCTGCGCTTAATTGGATAAACAGGGAGAGAACATACATTACATTCAAGACATGGTGAAATTTCCGTGTGTAGGTGGCATATCCATGTGGAACTCTCAGTCTGGTTTGGACACTCTTAAGCGTGGTGATGGGTTTCCTTTAATAGAGTTTGTGAGGCATGACCACAATGAAAACAAATGTCTCTTCAAACATGAGCTCAATGGCTGATAATACAAAAGGTCCTCGTGCCAAAGATCAACAACAACAAAACATTTTATTCATAAAGCGCCTTCGGGTTGGGAGGATGCCCCAAGGCGCTGAAAGGATCAGGATCAAGTCTACCCAGACTAATACAGGATTCTCTCAGTGCTTCGTACATTACATCACATGGCTTCCCACTGTTAAACTAGGCTGTTATCTCCTAAACAAAAACTACTCAAAAGGTTTGTCAGGCTTAAAGTGTCAGCATAGACTGTGAGTTCAATTCCTTACCTGGGTCTTGAGTCCACAATCTTCTGGCTTGGAAGCGAGAGGACCTCCAACTGAGCCAGGCTGACATTTGCTCTAAGCACTGTTGATGCTTCTCTGAACACAGTTCTACAGAGACTGCCTTCTGTCCAGCCCAGTACCACCTTCAAGGATTTGCACAGATTTGTCACAGGCCTCCTGTTACATAGAAGACAAAATCTCTTCAGCGTTAAAAGTATCTCTGTGGACAGTGTTCATAAAAGTATCTCTGTGGACAGTGTACAGTAAATCTTATTTGGGAACAGGGAGGATTAATGTACTGTGATGGAGTGGTTTGTGTCGGTGGGAAAATTGTAAGTTCTCCTACAATGCAGCCAACTTTCTTTACATAAAAACATTGTAGAAATGGGAATCGCAAAACATATTGAATTCATAATTCATGTTTATGGCTTGGTGGAGCATTCAATAGTCTAAAAGAAATGGGTGACTTACCCTTGGTTCATCAGTACAGGTTTTCTCATGAAGATATCTGAGTAACCACCAAGGTAAAATTTGAGTACTATTTGCTTTGCTTTAGTTTTATGTTTGACACATATCTTAAAATTACCTGAAGTAACAAGGACAGAGAATAACAAGAATTTATACAGTGCTTTTCACATAGGAGAACATCTCAAAGCACTTTACAGAGATGGAATGGGAACCTGAGGTGGGAAGAGGAAGGGGAGATGTGGCCAACGACAAAAGATAAATGATAAGAGCCAAAGAGATAATAAAATAATCCTTGCATTTGATGTATATGTCTTAAAGTCATTCACAACATATAATGTGAAGTCAATTCACTTTTCACAATGAAAGGCGCTATACAAATGTAATTTTGTTGTTGTTGTGAAGCACTTTAAGACATCTCGAAGACGTGATAAGGCGCGATATCAAATGCAAGGATTATTCTACTATTATTAAAGTGCAGTGACTGTAAATGTAGTGAAATGATTACCAATTTTATTTGGGGGATTGTTGGCCACGACACTGGAGGAAATTCTTGCATTTCTTTTCAAATAGTCCGAACAGACAGACGGGACGTTTAACCTCTCATCTGTACGATGGCATCTCCGACAATGCAACACACTCCCCCTCCCCCAAGCACTGTGAGTTCAACGTTCTGAGGTGGGGGGCTTGAACCCACAATTTTATGACTCCGAGGTGAGAGGGCAATCAATCAAGTCAGGCTGACACTCTATTGCAGTTATAAAGAAAGTGGAGTGGGAACAGACATTTTGTATCTAATACAGTGGAGATAAAAAAAATGCTGCTAATGGACAAGAAGGATGTAATTTTGCCACAGTTCTCACAGCTTATCCATCACGAGTGGCGTGTAAATAAATTTTACTGCTTAGCTGTGCAACGGTATATCCGACTGCTAAACGCTGCTCGTGGAAGATGTGACATTGAAGAATATCTATCACTTACTCCACTGCAGCAGATTTAATAAGTTGCCTTTCTGCACCGCTCATTAGTGGAGCTCCGCATAAAATTCTGTAAACAAATCACTTTTTTTTTCAAAAAACAACCACTCGAGGGAAAATCTCATGAAAAACCATTTCCATAAAAATTCCCCCTTACCAAAAGAAAAACTGTCATCACATTCATTCACTGTGTAGCCTGGGATTCTTCTATCAATCTCATCTCTCACAGAATGTCAAGTAGGTATACTTTCATTCAGCAGTGCATCAACTAATGTCATTGGCCTTGAATGATGTGGGTGTTTAAGATACCAACATACTTCGAATCTATGCTAGTCATTCTTTTCAAGGGCTCCTTTTTGCCACCATTTCCATACGTGAGCTGTGATTATTCTGTCTCCTGGGACATCTCGCCTATATTGTACTTTGTGGGTACATTGTGGGTATATTGTATATTGTACTTTTAAGGATGTTGCAAAAACGACATTTCCAGTTATTTTTTGAAATAACATGGTTTTCTCCATAATCAAACTCTGCACTTAGCAGTCAGCCTCTGCACTGAGGTGCCTATAGCTGTAAATATAATCAAAAGGTCCCCATGTCAGGACTTTAACTCACATGAAACTCCAATGCAGTGCTGGAGGTGTGCTGCGTTGTTGAAGGTGTAGTCCTTGGATGAGATGTTAAACCTAGATCCTGTATTTGCCTGTTTAAGATGACGTTAAAAATCCCAAGACATCCATCTCATCCAATACAGCAGTGTTCCCCCTGGACTGCATTGGAGTGTCAGCCGAGACTAGATAAGTCCCGAAATGGGGCTATAACCCACAACCTTCTGATTCAGAGACAAGAATGCTGCCTTGCTGGCTGTCCAAGGGTAAAGGAGTAAGGGATTTTAAATAAATGTGTAAAAGTCATTGATGAGAAAAGGCCAGTCAGTCTACTGGAACTCATCCCTCTGGCACAGTAACTCTTTCAAAATGCCATCTTACTTTCAATATTCCAATGTTTTTGCCTCTGTTACTATGCTTGGTAGATTATTCCAAATTTGTAGAGCTCGCTGCCAGTAAAGACGTTTTTTTTCTTATATCTGTTCTAAATTTACTGTTCACTAATTTCCGTTTTATGTCCTTCAGCCTTGCTTCTTTGCCTTGCTTTGAAGAAATAGTTTGGGATTATCTTATCTACACCATTAAATATTTTATATGCTTCGATGAGATTCACCCGTAAACCACCTTCCTTACAGACTGTATAGCTTAAGTTTCTTTAATCTATCTTTGCAGCACATCCTCTCCACATTTTGGATCAGACTTTTTGCTTGTTTTCTCTACTCTTTCTAATGCAAGCTCATCTTTCTCTTGTAGTGCGGTGACAGAAATTTAACCCTTGGCGTGGTCTGACTAACAAGTCATTGGAAAAGCCCTAGCAGCAACAACAACAACAAAACACTCTTCACGTGGAGGAACATCTCAGAACGCTTAACCGTGACAGAGTCTGATGCCGAGCCAGGGTGAGCAAGGATGTGACCATCTCCCTCCATCTTCCACAGACTCCTTCCATCAGAAACATAAGCTTGTACATTGGTTTACCTCACTGTGAATTGCTGTGCTCCATCAGCTTGTTTAACACATCAAGAGAGAAAATCCATTGTGTGGTGTTAAATAGCACCAGCGACAATTATCACATCAAATCCCAAAGTTCTCCCCTCTTCCCACATTGCCTCATTGAGACATTTGAAATCCATGCATTCAATGCAACATTCCCTGCAGTTTGAAACAGTGCCTTTCAAAGTTCCGACATGGGGCTTGAACCTACAATCTCCTGACTTAGGGGCGAGAATGCTACAAGATAAATCAGGCTGACACCTACACCCAACAAATGACGACAAATTGCATTTGTAACAATGTCTTTCACATCGAGAGGAAGGTGCTGTCCAAGGTACTGGACAGTTGAGGGTTTGCACACGAGCTGAGGAATGGATTCGGATGTGGTAAGGGGCAAGGGGAGTGGGAAAATGATCGAAGGTATAGTCAAAGAGGACAATCTATTGAGATATATCCATGCTAGAGATCCATTTGTTTCATTGTACATTCTAGATTATATTATAGTGTTGCACATTATAAGCGACACTACATTGTCAATAAAGCTTTAACATTCTTTGAATTATCCTCCCTTTATTTGACATTGACAACCTCTATCCATCCTCACACCCGAATCCACACACTTTTTCTTTTATGTATAATTCAATGGAAAATTACACATTTTTTGACAGAATGAGAGATCATTTGAATAAAATAAGAGATTTAAATTTAAATTTACTTGACCTGTCTCATAGGATTTTAAATTTCCTTTGCCTGTCCCAAAGAAATTTCTCATGACATTGCCAAGTCTGTTCATGGCACTTTTTTAAAACTGTGTGGTGGTGTAACTGGCTGTGTTAGCCATTATGTAGCAGTTTGCGTACGTTTTGACTGCTTTAGTGGTGACACTAAATGGCGTGCAAATGAGCGTGCACTGCTTTTCTACAGAGCTGCATTCCTCTTAAGCGTTACAACTAGTCAGGTTTTTTTGGGGGTCAACGGTGCGTCTGACACCTGCAGAAACCCATCACCATGCTTAAGAGTATCCAAACCAAAACCAAGAGTTCCTTACATCCCATCTACACATAAAAGTTCCCATGTTTGATTCAATGAGGATGTCAAACCAGGAAGACGTCTCAAAGTGCTTCACAAGATTTAAGTCCTGTAGCTCAGAGGTTAGAGCACTCGTTTCACAAGCGAGAGACCTGGGTTTGATTCCCGGCAGGGCAAAACCTTGGGCAAGTTTCCTTACTCCACACCCGTGATAATAATCCTTCAAAAAAAATAAAATTGGTCAATTCAATCCATTGTTTGTGGGACACTGCTATGCGCAATTGGCTGCCGCGTTTCACGCACAAATATACAGTTAATTCACTTTACAGTCTATTCTGTGAAGCGCTTTGAGACATCTAGAAGACGTGAAAAAGCGCTATATCAAATGCAAGGATTATTATTATTATTAAGATTTACTGTAGAGTGTAGTAACTGTATATTTTGTCATTACACTTATGCATTTGAGGACACTTATATATTTGAACTGAATGACCAATTTGATTTGGGGGCGTGGAGGTTTGTTGGTCAGGACCTTGGGAGAAACTCTCTTCTTTAACTGCTGGCGTTTACAGCTCATCCAATTCAGTTGCTCAAACACGTCTATCTCTCTCTCTCTCTCTCTCTCTCTCTCTCTCTCTGTGAATTACAACACAAAATTACATTTGTACAGCGTCTTTCACGTTGGGAGGAGACGTCCCAAGGAGCTGGGATGCCATATTCTCAGCATCAAGTCTGATGACTGGCACTGTAACAATAGAAAGGTAAAAGAAATAACAAGCAATGGGCAATAAATTATATCTGGCTTCATGAAAGAATTTGCTTCTCCACCGTCTGTCAGTGGAGCCTGCAAATTGCTTTGATCACGTGTGCTGTGTACATGTCTAAACAATGTTGGCAGATTTATTTCTCCCCGTACAGTCAAGGATACCAGAGATCAAAGATCATTTGTTTTTTTAAAGAATTTGTGCTCTGAGGTAAAGTGAAAAGCTGACACCCACACTATTGTTTCGTGATTTCCTTTTGTTTATCCCCGAAGCAAAAAAAAGTTAGTTTAAAGAAAAATACAGGAATAGACAATGAGATGCTCCTGAGAGGAGACCCCTTTAAGTACGGAACAAAATATGGCAAAGTTATTGAAAGTCAGCGGAAACACTGAATTGCTGATATTTTCATATCTTTAAACAATTTGCTTTTTATTGGTGATAAATGCTATCACCATTTTCCTTTCTCAATTACATTTTATTTTATAATAGGTTAAAAGACATACATTTTCCCAGAACTCTGATGCCCATGTCCTCTCCTTCGCCAAGTTCCCCCTTCCTTGCTCAGTTCCACTGGGTCCCCATCCCGGATAGAATACAAGATCCTCGTCCTCATTTGCAACACCCCCCCAGCAACAACACCCCATCCCACCTCTGTGACCCTACTGCCAAAGTTCCGCCTGATTCCGACTTAGCTATTGGTGGATGAGTTTATAGCCATTTTGCCTCCACTCTCTGGAATTCCATCCCAGAGACCATCTGCTTCAACCCCTCCTTCCCCAACTTCAAAACCCACCTCAAGACCTCTTTGTTTTTTGACTGCACATTTGGCGACCTATCACTCCCCTTCCTCCCATTCTCAGAGACTCATCTAATTCCCCTACCTCCATCCCCAAAACATGGCTGTGACTGAGCATCTCATATCTCAATAACAAGGCAAAAGTATATTGTTCTATACATTCGCTTTCAACCAGCTTGAGTAAAGGAGCAATGAGCAAGTCACAGAATGATTGGTCCCTCCTGATAGCAGAAAGCAGAGTGAGAAGCTCACCAAGTGATCTCACTGGAGGTGATGAGCGATAACCTGGTTGACACTGAGACTGGGTGCGTTGGAAACAAAGATGGACTCACCTTGTTGTGAGGGTGAAGGAGAAGGAGCAAGGAAGGGGACATGTGAAATGCAATCCTTGTGATCAAGGTTCACTTGCAAAATACACAGTCACTACATTTCACAGTAAATCTAGTGAAATGGTTTGAGATGGTGGAGTCCTGTAGCTCAGTGGGTAGAGCACTCGCTTTGCAAGCGAGAGACCCGAGTTCAATTCCAGGCAGGGCGAAACCTTGGGCAAGTTTCCTTACTCCACAGGTCATTTTCAATCTTCGACTGTTTGTGGGACATTGCTGTGCGCAATTGGCTGCCACGTTCCCCCACAAATATACAGTCAATTCACTTTACAGTGTGTTCTGTGAAGCGCTTTGGGACGTCCTCCCGACGTGAAAAGCGCTATATCAAATGCAAGGATTATTATTATTATAAAACTAAAATGTCACAAGGTTTAGGATACTTCAACAGATATTAACATTACGCTTGTCGGTTAGGCTATAAAGATTGTACAGATCAACATGTCACTTTTTATTTGCTGAAGATTCTTTGAGCTTTTCGTTTATGATCAATATGAAAACGTCTCTAGAATCAATAGTTCTTCCTTTTCCACAGCTTTCTTCACTCGTAAAAAGACATTTGAAGACAAGGCATTATTGTATCTACATTCTTTAAGGCGCAAGAATATGACATAATTTTGATTTCATTAATTTCATAAGTAGGTGAAATTACTGGGTCACAGGAGGTGCAATGAACTTGTGAATGACTGATCAGCTCATAAGGGTTTCTTACATTTCTTCCTATTATGTCGACAGACCTGCTAATGCAAACTTTAGGCACAAAGGAAAATGGTTTGTCAGTGGGAGGCATGTTTAATAATAATACTTGCATTTGATATAGCGCTTTTCACTTCGTGAGGACATCTCAAAGAGCTTCAATTGACTATTTGTGTGGGCAAAAGCAGCAGCCAATTTATGCACGGCAATGTTCCACTAACAGCAGTATACACTATTGGTCAACAATAAGGACAGATCAGGTGCAGTTCCGGTTTATTTTCGAATAGACTCGTAATTATCTTTTAGGGGGCTTTAAGATGCAGCAGTTTCTAATCGGATCCCTAAATAAGGATTCAGAGCGGGGATTCCTTCCCTTCTCATGAGGGGAAGTGCTCCAGGAATGTCATTTTAACCCTTGGGAAGTCTGCTCCCAATACAGAAATTCCCCCCACCCCCACCCGTTGGACCGGACTTCCCAGGAATCAAGGTGACTCTCTTCTAGTTTCCTTATTAAAGGATCTCGTCAGAGATCTTCTCACGTTAAACCCCATTGTAGTTCGAATCCGGGCTTGTAATGGGGCAGGTTTTGACAAAGGTTTTGAAAAACAGATAGATTTCGCTGACGTGAGACAGGATGAGAGTGGTTTCACTGAGGGCCAATGCGTTAGATGCATTGGGCAATCGATCTCCTGAAACAAGTTCCCTTTGTGGCTAATGCAGTCCCTTTGACAGAATTTTATAGAACAGCATTAGTATTGATTTTACTTTCACAAATCTGACTAACGAGTTACTCAGCATCACGGGCCAATACCAACACAGAAAATGCAGAGGGAGAAATTCCACCTGGATCTAGATTTACTCATTCAACATAACATTTCAGAGAGGCCAGAATTTGACAAATTGTTCAAAGCATTGAACTTTGTAATTAGTTTTGTATTAAAAGAAATCAACACTAAGAATTTGCTGAATTCCAGACAGAAATTAGAGGAAATCTTCACCCAGTAGAATTTTTTCCCTCTGAGTATAATAACATTAATAATCTATACATTTGATATAATTTTTTCATAACAGGAGGATGTCTCAAAGGGCTTTATTGGATCTACTGTAAAGTACAGTGACTGTATGTTTTATGGGCAAAGTCTCACAAACGGCCATGAAGTGAATGACCAATTTGATTGGGGTGGAGGGAGGGAGGGGGTGGGGAAGTCCACCTGATAAGGCAGATAAAGAGAGGGGCCTCAGTTTAACATCTCATCCGACAAACATTGGAGTGCCAGCTCAGACATTTGAGTTTCAATTCCCGACGTGGGGCTTGAACTCACAACCTTCTGACTCGGAGGAAAGAGTGCTACCGAACAAAGCCAGGCTGACACATAGGCTGAGTAACCGCGATAATGTTTGCGCAGAAACATTTTATTATTGCCACTGCAGCCCGAAACATTATAAAGTGAATCAAATGTGATTTAGCCCTCTTCTTCCCCCCTGGCTCCGAAAAAACAATCAAATTCGACCAAAAAGGTCAAGGCTGTTAATGATGCACTGCAACACTTTCAGCAGGGTTCTGTACAGAAAAAGAGACATTAGGGGAAGTCTGACCTACAGCAATGTTCAAAAGTGGAAAATATCAACTTATACAAAGGCACGGCGGGGTGGAATGCTGCAGTGTGAGGTGTGTTGGTGATATAATTGAGCTCTGTGAAAGGCGTTTGATTTCACTCAAACACGTAGGACTATTGATTTTACGCAAGAAGTTTAATGGCTGGGATTTTGGCCAGATCTTTGCAGCAGCCGATAGTTAAAGAGCCCTACTGCCATAAGTCATACAGATTTTCTATTTATAGGAACAATGGAGTGTTCAAAAGGAATGCCTTAATGTCAAGAGAAAGTCAACAACTGCATGGTATTTGGTATTCCCTACAGGCTGTGCAGTCTCTTCACCTTTCACACAAAACACACTGGCTGCTTAACAATACTTCCCACAACCTCACACAACCTGTGGGTCTGGAGATAGTCCTCCTTCCCAGGGTCAACTGTTTTTTCAACCCACGCGCTCTCTTACCAAACCAAACATTAACATTAATTTTGCAGTGATGTCTCAAATGTCAGGGGTTTCAAAACCACTATATTGATCTTGACTTAGTAAAATAAAAGTACCTTAATTGACAAAAAATTAAACGCTTTATTATCTATTACTTTGCCTTTGTCTCTTTTCTGCATTATTTATTTTAAGAAAAATGATCATTTTTCCATTTATCAGTGTATTAGTTTCCCCTCCCCCACCCCTAATCTATCTTTGAAACATTTTTGTTTTATCGGATCTCCACCATCCATTTTTGAAGTGTGAGCAAGCCGTTTTTATTGTAGTAAATTGGAGGTCAGTCGATTGGAACCTGCCTGAAGAAGTCCTTTAAAGATCTCACAATTTCCCTTGCAGCCCCCTCCATTGCATCAAGGATTATGTATTTATCAACTTAGAACTGACCACAAGCTATTTGGTCTAAGAACATAATCTGGATTTTTGGAATCTTCTCTCTCTCACTTTCTCTCTCACTCGATACACTTCAGTGAGAAATCAGTGGGTTACAATAGGCAAAGTAACATTTGCTTGTGCTTTTGGGGTTACGAGATAATCTTATTTGGCACAAACCAGTCCATAAACAGATGCTATTCCTCACCCTACCAGCAACAGTGAAGATTTAAAGTGCTTAGGGGCTTGTTACTTCAAAACGTGTCTCTATAACTTCAAATTGCTGAGGACAAACTTTCATATTTTTCAAAAAAGTAATGAAATCTTTATTAAATCTAAAATGTCAAGGGGTTTAAAATGCTAATAATGTACCCTTGGTTTTATTATAAAAAGTATATTGCTTTTTGCTTGTTTTAATTTGGTAGAATCTTGGCCACGCTCCTTACATTTGCTGCACTAATTTAATAGTAAAAAAAAGTGATTTTGCAAACTAAACTCTAAGATGTAGATTCAGCACTCTGGACTTTCAGTAATTGAGTTTTAATAAGGGATTCTTTACTTTTTAAAATTAGAATATCACATTTGATTATGATTTGCTTTAAGATTCTTGCTGAGTGCTGCTAGTTTTGCTCAGTTACATTAAAAATAACCCTTACATTTGGTATAGCGTCTTTCACTTCAGGAGGATGTTTGATAGTGCTTTGCAGAATATACTCTAAAGTACAGAAGCTATGTTTTTGGTGGGTGAAATGCGATAGCTACTTTGCACACAGAATGTCCCACAAACAATGTGTGACCACATTTATTTGGGGGATGGTTGGATAGCAGCCCAGGAGAACCTCCCAACTCTATTTCCTGGCTTGTTGACTGTTTCAAGTTTTGAACAGAGCGCGAGACTGAGTACCTGGTGGTTTAGGTTGGTTTAATGTCTAGCTGGAGTTTCCTTCATTATTTCTGGAGCCAAGACATCGCCTCCCATTTCTACAGCTCGTCAGTCAAGCCTTGGGAGTAGAGAGTTTTGGGCTTTTAACCCAGTCGGTCCACTCTGCGGCATTCCATTCAGTCCCTCTAACACTAATTTAAGCCCCTACTCTTAATGTTGACCACTTTGAAAACATTCCTGGGACATTGGGCTTTTCACCATCGATTACTTTTTAGCAGGATATCAGCTTTGCACTCAACAAAGGGCTCAGAACAGCAGGTATGCCAGATCTTTTATAGCTCCATAAGGTGTCCTCCGAGACCTTATTGTCAAAGCCGAAGAATTCTAGCTCAGTTGTATTGAGCTTTCTTTGCTAATGCTCAGCTGAGGTACATAACAAACATGCTCATTTTGTCTATTACTTCATTCTCCTGACTCCACTTTGTCATGTTATCACAAATTACACTCACCAACACCAACAAAAGTGCATATATAAAAAAAACACTTTGGTTTCTATGGAATTTCTGAAATTCATTGAGAATGCTAGCTGTGTAGCTCTCTTGTAAGTGGCTAAATTCAAAGGGAACTCATTAGACAATTAACATGTTGGAATTTATTTGCAGTGCCTGACATTATAGACATTCTTTTGAAACAAAAACATTTGACATTACAAACAAACAGAAGCCCCAAAAGTGTTGAAGCACATATAATAAAAAAGGTGAGTTAAAGATAATAAAAAGGGAAAGTTCATGGTATGAGCCCAGGGAAAGGCTGATTTTTTTTGCTAGTGTTCTCATGAGAAAGGGTCAGGTTGCCCATGTACAAGGATCAATGGCTTACACTAGAGATGAGGCTGCCTGTGATGGATGAGCCTGGATAGCGAGTTATATTGATAAGCTCAACACCTTGGCTATTGTAGATGACCTTCACTCCAGCACCAATTCATTGCAGTAGTCAAGCTATATCAGCAGAAGCTTGTTTTGTTAAGCCTTAAAGCACACTGGATGTAAAAGGAATTGTATTATTAGTAAATTGTTTTGCTCAGCTAACACAGGCTGCTGCATGTCCCATGACCCCTTCTGTACACCATTGGTGGCTATGCATTCAGCAACTACACCCCTTACATCTGGAATTCCGGTCTTTAAATCCCACCTGAAGTTGCTCCCCCCTCTGATGGTGCAGCAAACACCAACATTGGAGTGTCAACCTAAATTATATAGGTTATGACGTGGAGCTTGACCTGCAACCTTCTGACTCAGAGGCGAGAGTCCTACCAACTGAGACAGGCTGATGCAACAACAGCAACAACAACTTGCATTCATATAGTGTTCTTCATATAACGTGCCTCGGAATGTTTAGAATCTCAAACTGGCTATAATTTCTCATCCTGAATGAATGAATTATGTGGGTAATGTGAGAGTGAGGCACACCTCTTACATATTGCCACTTCTCCTTCAATCTAAATGTTATTGGAATGGTTCGGACTTGGTTGCACCCAGTGTTTACATCGCTTGCAGTGGGCAATGATTGATGAAGAGTTTGAGGACTGGAAATCATTTAGTGATGTTTCTGCTGTGCACACGCAACTTGTTCTCTCCTCTCAAGGGGAATGACTTTGTCCAGCTGTTGTCTTGAGGGAAGCGGACACCAAGGGCCTTTTGATCGATCTTTTAAACTAAAACAACGATATAAACATACACGTGTTGGTAAGCACTGATCAATACGTCTGTACCATTTCATCTGCGAGGCGTGGGAAATTCTAAATATTATTTGCTTCGGAATGAAGAAAAGAAAGGAGGTTCTGAGGTTGGTGTTGGAGTATCCTGCAATTGTTTGACTTCTGTGCCCTCAAGCTGGCTATCGCAGTTAACTGCTTAAAGAGAATGTGTCTTTTACAGGCTTGTTTGAAAACGAATTGAAATACATAATGTTTAAATACATGTTGTGCTAGGATCATCCCCTGTACGTGTTGGTAATCCAGTGAATGCTGGCAACCGATGTGTTAAGGAGAAAAGTCACTGAAGCAGGCTCATACCATGCTCTAGCTTTGTATTTTCAGACATTTCCCCAATTATCATATCAGGAGCATCAGTGATACTCTGCACCGACCTTCATTATTCTTAGTAAAATATAAAACAAATCTATTTGAACACTGACAAGCCAAAGAGTAGAGCACTGCAGAAGAGTGACAAGTTCAATAAAATTATAAGCTTTAGCCTTTTTTTAAGAGTATCCTTTTTTCAGAAAGGAAGCTTATTCAGATGAACGCTTAAGATCCCTTGAAGAGTAGAGGGGTAAAGGGAGTTGCTCCTGGTGTCCTGGCCAACAATCCCCCAAATAAAGTTGGCCATTCATGTTCATGGCTGTTTATGGGAATTGCTGTGCAGAAATTAGCTACTGTTTCACCTACAAATGCAGTCACCACACTTAACATTAAAACCCACCTCTGCAATTTGATAAGGTGCTATATCAAATGCAATGATTATTATAACCATAATTGCAAGCACCTCACACTAAATCCTCTCAATCGTTGCAGTTTTAAGTCAGTTGTGCACACTGATTATCTGCCTTATATGTAAATTCAAATGATTGGGATGATTTGGGAGCTAACAGGTTCGTGCTGTATTAAGCATGAGACCAGAAGGGCTCCTACACACAGCTGACAGCGGAATCCCAACAAACATGGACATGAACCCAAAAGAACAGCTGGAATTAAATATATTCCTTCCAACACATTTATAATACAACCATCCCTTATGTTGTACTTTCAGCTCCAGATGCAAGGTACCAAAGTGGATCACTTTGCACATAGTCATCCTATTCCCTTATGATGCAGGCCATCTGTCACTCCTTTAAACCTGGAGCCATGATCAAGAATGCCTTCCGTTGGACCAGCTTCAAGTCTCAATGAATAGATTCAAAACATGGCCAAATTCAGACTCAGATGTGGCTCCTGCTTCAATCAGCACCCGCCTGGAAACCAAGCGATCATTCCAGTCACATTTGCCAGCCAAGTGCAAATTCAATTTAAGAATCGTGACCGAGAGTGAGAGTGCAACCAACTGAGTGACTGTGCAATTGACAGGAGAGCTCTCACAGGGGACTGCGACTATGTAGGGCTCAGGGCAACTGGTTGAGATTTTACAACTGTGACTGACCCACAAATTCCTAGAAATTGCCCTGTTCACATATTGACTTTAAGATACTTGTGCTCATTTTCAAATGTCTTCATACCATTGTCTCACGGCACATCTTCCATCCCTACATCCTTATTCCTCTGATTAACTCCGTCTGCTCTGCTAATCTTGGGTTGTGCCCCGCCACCTCACCATCAATGGATAAGCTTGCAGCAACTTTAACCCTGCTCTCTGGAAATCTCTCTTTGTTTTGCACAAACCCTTTCTCCTTTCAAAACCACCTGTTTGACTGTGGCCTTTGGTCATCTCCTTCCTACCTCTCATTGACATGCAGGTAACTCAAAACACTCAGCAGAGTTTTTTTTCTCTCTTGTAAGCCTTCCCATGCAACCATACCCGAGACTAGCAAATTCAGCACAGACCGGTATTCGAAACAGCGAGCTCCTTGTGCATAAGCTGCCACTCTGGCCACTGTACCACCGGGACTGTCCCGTGCCACCAGTTTTTAAACAAGAAAATAATTGAATAGGATTTAGAAAAAAAAACAGACAAAAGTAAATAGCAAAAACAACAATAACGTCCAGAAAGTAAATGATATTGGTGGGAGTCTTTAGAATAACATTTTAATCTGATTTGGGTTTTCTCTAAAAAAATGGAAATTGTGCATAATGTGTATTTTTTTGTTTATTTCTGCAGCCTCCGAGGTTTTAGAATGCAGTACTGACAAACTAATTTACCGAATACAGGGCAGCACTGAAGGAGCTGAAGCTCAGAGAATTAGGCAGATATTTTCTCCCTTGGGACACTCATTAAAATTCATATCTGCTCGTGAAATATGAGCGGTGATATTGCCTGTCACTGGATAATTTGCTCTAAGAGATGGAAATGATTTTCAATGGAAGGAAGCAGCACAGATTACACTTCACAGATGGTCCCGCACATAAAGGTTTGAAAAGACTTGAAAGTGGGCCTCTCTGCTTATTCATTACCCATACACAGGGTAATTTTAGCAGCGCAGTAATGAGGTGGCACATTACCGAACAAAGCTTGGTTAAGAGAATACAAATCACCAGGGAAGAGACAAGGCTGGAGGGATTTTGCTTTCTCCTCTTTCATTCACTATCTATCTCTGGACCTCGTTGCTTCTGATCCCCTCCTCCTTTTTCATGCAGTTGCAATCCTCTTCTGCTTTGTGAGGTGAAATAATAAGAGCTACTGTATTAAAGCCCTAGAAGTCAGGCTTGTTTGCTCAACTGGTGAATCACTTTGACCAGCTGGATTTCTCAAATCAAACAGTAATCTGTCACAACCTCACCGCAATCCTCCAAAATACAATTTCCTGAGATATACCTGAACTAATTTCCGAAATATCTAGAAATACGGAAGGAACCCATTTGTTGTAAGGGTATGAAGCAAAAGGCAGGAGAATGGGACTGAACGTGTAGCTCTTTCAGAGACAAAATAAAAATAATAAAATAATATTATTGGTATATCATTTGATATAGGAACTCTCATGTCAGGATGATGTCTCATCTTGACATTAGAGTGTCAAGTGACTCTATATTTTGTGGGTGAACGCAACAGCCAATATGCACACAAAATTGTCCCACAAGAGCCAATTTTTTTCTGGGGACTGTTGGCCAGGAATCTGGGAGAAACTCCCTACTTTTTCCAAATTGATTCCGTGAGATGGCATCCTATGCTGTAAATGTGATTCTAGTAACTTTTTCAGTAAGATCTCATTACAGTCCTTTTTTTTTGCAAAATAATGTGTAGTTGGGTACAAACAAAAATACCATTTACATTTATATAGCGTTTTTCACCTTAGGACGATGCTTCAAAGCGCTTAATATTTCTTAAGGTGCTGAACTAATGTAATTTTGTTGTTGCTGTTGTTGGAGGAGGCCAGAAAGGTGGGAAGGGGGTGGGGGGCTCAGTAATAAGGGAGGGAAAAGATGACTGAAAGCACAGTCAATGAGGCAAGTATTGATCAAAATAAATCATGAATACAAATAATCCTTGCATTTGATACAGCGCCTTATCGTGTCTCAAAGTACTTCACAGAATTTTACACAAAAGTGTTGTGATTGTGTATTTGCAGGCAAACACAACAGTCAATATGCACACAGCAATGTAATAGTACACAGTCCATAATATACATAGTATATATTGTGGACAAATACACAGTAACAATGCTTTGCAGCAATTTTCTGTTAAGCACTTTGAGACATTTCTCTATATCAAACACAAGGATTGTTGTTATTACTATAACACATGTTTGTGAGACAAGGAAAGATGGGATATTAAAACTCTTTATGATTTTATATATCGCTCACTCACTTCTCCCTGTGAAAAGTATACCATCTCCACAGCATATAAAATATTGTTCAGACCTTGTGAAACTGTATCGCTGAATTTCTGACAATATCTGAAGCACAAGCCTACTTGTTGGGCAGCCTGTAATATTGAACTAACCCTCTGCGGGTGATAGCAACCAAATAAGGCTTCATCTCACAGATAAGGCTAAAGGCACTTGCTGATAAGCCAATGTTTCATCACCAGCCAGGATGAGAATTGAATACTGATCAACCGCTGAATCAATGATAACCTTGCAGTTTCCACAAAGACTCACATTTGCATCAGACTTTGAAACAGAGATTACAGATGCTGCCTGTACATGCACAGAAGAAATCAGGTGCAGTTTTCAAGTCGATGCTTTACATCTTCTCTAAGGTACAGGATGAGTTTAGAAAAGGCTAATAGTTGCTTAGCTGAGGTAACTTTGACCAACTGCACACACTTATCTTATAACCTCAGGGCACTTAGCTACATACATCAGATAGAGTTCTTGCTAAATATTAGTAAACTGGCTTCAACTTTGTTTACAGTTATAACATATAATAAACATTAAATTTCATGTAACGTTGGGAGAATGTCTCAAAGTACTTCACAGGATATATTGCAAAGTGGAATGACTGTGGTCATGGGTGAGCCATGCCGACAGCAGCAGGTTTTAACAGGGAGGTAAACAGATGTGAAGAAAATATACAAGGCTGAACACACTCCAAGTATTCATTGATATCTTTGGAAGGTATGTTGGGTGAATTATAGAAATATTTGGAAGGCTAAGAATGATTCTCATTTTGCAGAAATGAATGAATAGTTCATAGCTCAGACGTAGGTCATAACTCATAAATAGGCCATCCATTACAGAATGCAATCAACACCTATCTGGAAAAAGGCCAGGTGCATTTTTAATAGAAACTCCATTTCATACAGCCAAAGGAAAGAATTCATGATTTTCTAATTGGTGTAAATTTCACTTCTCAATGACAGACTCCTGCTTGTACATACTTCTTCATAGTTGCAAATTAAATGAAGTAACCTTTTACATTTCTCAAATTGAAAACGGTAACTGTTAATCTTACCCAACGCGATATTAGAAAATTCAGCTTTCTGACTTATATCCAGCATCATCCTCTGCTTTGCAAAGTGAATTCTTCATCAGACACTGGATAGATTAGGCTTTGTTGACTCCCAATAAAAGACCAAAGGAAATTCTAAAACAGCCTGGCGCAGTTGGTAGCTCTCTTGCCTCTCAGTCGGAAGGTTGTAGGCTCCAACCCTACTTTGGAACTTTGACCTCACAGTCCAGGCAGACACTCCAGTGGAGTGCTGGAGGAGTGCTGTACTGTTGGAGGTGCCTTCTTTCAGCTGTGATGCTAAATGAGGCCTGTTTGCCTGTTCAGGTGGATGTTAAAGTTCTCACAGCAGTATTCAAAAAGAGAAGAGAATTTCTCCCAGTGTACTAGCCAACAGTCTCATGGTTAAAATTGATCATTCGCTTCATGGCTGTTTGTGGGACATTGCTGTATGCAAATCAGCTTCATGCTGATCTACACTACACTTCACACTAAATCCTATAAAACGCTTTGCGATGCCCTTCTGTCTTGAAAGGCACTGTATCAAATGCGAGGATTAATATTATTACAACTAACTATGGAGGCTCCTTCATTCATGCAACACAAGGCCTTGTGTCAAGCCACTCTTTAATATTTTCAATAATAAACATAGCCAACTTGCATCACCATGGTTACAGTGCAACTTGGTGACTCCGTCAGGCCCTTTGCTTCCCTATTAATGGAAACTTCCAAGCATGGCATGTTGTGGTTTAGAGAACTGACATGAAAATAACAGGATCCCAGCATTACAAATTATTCTTGTTTTCCCAATGAAATAACATGTTAAAAATTGGACTTTCTCGCTCGTCTGAGCTTCATGGAAATCATGACCATGTGTGTAAATGCCTGATTGTGGATGGGACATTGCTGTATGAAAATTGGCTGCTGCGTTCGCCTACAAAAGCAGTCACTACACTTCACAGTAATATTGTGTGAATTGCTTAGAAACGTCATACACGGATTATTATAACTGTATTTCTCAGAGGACGTAACTGGAAAGACCACAGCTACCTTACATGCACAGAATATGCCAAACACAGCTTCTAAGCAACTCTGGTTGGACTTACTTTTTGATGTACATTTTTCATTGTCGCATGTGCTTGCGTTCAGCTCTTAAGGAGTTTCAGACTTACAAACTGTAACAAATACATACATATATCATTTCTCAGCAGAGATGTAAGCAATGGATGATTTTTTTCCTCAATGAAAAGAGTGTCAGTATCTCAGATAAGTATTTCCATGTTATAATACTAAAGAATAAGGGAGAGGGAGGGGAGGAAGAAAGCAAATGAATAGGATTAAAGACCTCCAGCAAATGAGCTTGCATGTGCCAACTGGCGGCCTTCTGTTATTCTGACCCTTAGTGTTAGAGAACGGGGACTATTATACCAAACTAATTGTCAGGCAATTTGCAGAGCTGTGAAGGTTGAGACTTCTTTTTAAGCCTTTGCACCCTGCATTACATTCTCCTCCAGACCCACTCTCACAAGGACCCTGGTTCAACAATAACATATCCTCAACAGCACTGGACAACTTGCAGTGTGACCAATAGCTCCAAAGGCAAAGTGCGGTCAAAGTCCTGCATTCACTTCACCAATTATTCAATCTGCCTCAGCTAAAATGCTTTGTTCAAGGTTATATGCCTTGAATCCTTAGATGCATCCGTGTTTATGGACTGGGGATTATAATCCAATATCTGAAATATCAAAGCTCTCTTGCTCTTTCCATAAACCATGCAAATCTGAAGACTTGACTTGAAAGAGTTGGACATTTCTTCACTTGAGCCAATAAATTCAAACACTATTTGGCAAGGCAACACGACATCTGTCCCTTTTGAATACCCTTGGTATTTACATTGTGATTTCTTTGAAGGTCAGTCTAGGTAAACCAGATAAAGCATGTAAAATATTAAGACCAGTTCTGACATTGTCTTTAGTTTATGTTAAATGCCAGTTGGTCCTTGGTCAACCTCAATTGTCTTCACTGACAAATTTCTTGTCCTTTCTGAACCCATAAAATAATTGTTGTACCCCATTTCTCCCAGATGAAGTACCAGGGCCAACTAACCTCCAATACTTTGCCTAATAATAATAAAAATTGTTGCATTTGATATAATGCCTTATGTTTGTGAAATGTCTTGAAGCACTTCACAAGACATACTGTACAGTGAATTGACTGTGTATTTTGTGGGCAAAACACGGCAGCCAGTTGCGCACAGCAATGTCCCACAAACAGCCACGGAGTGAGTGGCTAATTTTTATTTGGGGGATTGTTGGCCAGGATACCGGGAGCAACTCCCTTCTCTTTTTGAGTAGGGACGTGAGATCTTTAGTATCCATTTGAACAAGCAGAGGGCACCTCGCTTCAACATCTCATCAGAAATACAGCACCTCCAACAATGCAACACTTCACAGTACTACATTGGAATGTCAGCTTAGACAATGTGATTCCATGTCATAACGTGGGACTTGAACCCACAAACTTCTGACTTGGAGATGAGGTGGTATCCTGGCCAACAATCCCCCAAATAAAATTATCCACTCACTCTGTGGCTGTTTGTGGGACATTGCTGTGCGCAACTGGCTGCCGTGTTTTGTCCATAAAATACACAGTCAATCCACTTTACGCTTTGAATCCACAAACTTCTGACTCGGAGATGAGAGTGGCTGATCCAGGCTGAGGCCTGTGGGCTTTGAGAATGGGTTTTGGCAGAGCATTTGACCACGAATGGGTATCATATCCAAGCCTCATTTCATTCCTGTTTATCCAATACTCTATTTGTTCATGCATAGTAATATAATGTATAAATACTTGATCTATTGCCTTCTCTTTTAATGGGGAGCGCTGTACTGCCGGAGATACCGTCTTTCGGATGAGATGCAAAACCGAGGTCTCATCTATTTGTTTCCAGGTGGGCATTAAAGTGGGCGACCCATGCCACTATTTGTAAAGAAAAGGAAGTTTCTCCCGTTGTCCTGGACACCATATAAATTAGTCAGTCGTCTTGTGGAATTTTGCGTTATTGCTGCTGTATTTGTTAGCGAAGCAGCCACTTGACAGCAATTACCTGAGAGGCACTGTGGGACGTTTGGAGATGATAAGTTGCTGTAGAAAAATGTAGGTTTCTTCTAAATTCTTCATCGTCTTTGAGTTTACCAATAAAAAGGAATTTAATAGTAGCAGGAATTAGAAAGGATGAGGGTGACATGCTTAGATATTCTGAGGTTTCCAGTCATAGTCACTTCATCAATCTTTTCAAATCCCCTTTAAGTCTTCCAGATCCATTGAGGAGAAATACTTTGGACTGACTGTTTAAGGAATCTGTTTTTGAAGGTGTTACGGTTGCAAATTCAACAGATGTGTGTCTTGCTGTTCAAAGCCTGTGGAATATTGGTAGTGTATCATCATTGCATGTTTTTAGAATCCAAATGGTTGGATAGAAATTCCACCCAGGTCTAGTTTTGCTTTATTAACCTAGAATTTCAGAGTGAGCAGAACTTTGCAACCCGTTGATTTCAGTTTCGACTTTGAAGCCCGTTTCCTTCAGTTCTTTGAAAGAATCGTACAGAAAGCCAGCTTCAAAATAAAAGACAGTTTGACAAATTCTGGATGATAATGATAATAAATAATAATGATCCTTGCATTTGATGTAATATCTTTCACTTCAGGAGGCCATCTCAAAGTGGTTCACAGGATGTACTGTGAAATGTATTGCCTGTGTATTCAAACAAAAGAGCATAAGAAAGAAGACCAAGGTCCATCCAGTTTGCCTTCCACCAGCCTGGCAGTTGCATGCACATGTAATTCCCCAAATTATATACTGTATATATACAAACTATATACTGTGTAGTGAATATATTTTGAATGCTGCAAAATACTACTTTAATAGAGTAAATCTAGATGCCAGTCAGTGGAATAAGTAATAATAATCCTTGTATTTGTCATCGAGACATCTCAAAACGCCCCACAGATTACACTATAAAATGAATTGACTGTATATTTTGTGGGCAAAATGGAATGTTTACCCAGGTATCAGTAAAGCAGTGTCGCACTCATTAAAGAGCCTTGGATTTGACTTGCCTGCTGACATACCTGATGCTTTTGTTTTCCAGTACCATTTGTTGTTTAACGTATGCAAATTGCCCGTTGAGCTACCACTTCAGAACACCAGCACAATGCCTCAGACTGTAACAGCGTTGCTAAAATTAGATGCGAGGATTGGCCTCGAGTGTTAGAGAGCATATGTCCTCTCGTACTGAAGTGATGAACAAAACAGCTGGCTTTCAGCCTGACTAATCTCACTTTACCACTGAAGTGTAGCAAATTCTATTAGCTTATCTGTGAGCGAAGCATGTTCTCCCAACCACGGAAGAAGTTGAACATGTTTGGAATTCATGTGAAGTGAAACAAAAAGCTTTACGTTGTGACAGCTCAATTGACAAGGACTGCAAGGGTTAAGGATTCAACCATATGAATGATACAAAATCCAGAAGAAAAATAGTTTCACAAAGGATTGCCTCTCAAAGCTATTAATAATAATAATTTGTGTATTTGAAATAGCACCTTTCATGCATTTCAAAAACCACTTCACAGGATTTACAGTTGCAGTGGAAATTGTAGTGATTGTGTAGTTGTAGGTGAACGTGGCAGTCAATTGACACATACAGTAAAACTTGTATAAGTCTGATCAGTATAAATCGTATAACGTCCTAAGTCAGACAACTGCCCAAGACTCGTTCAAGAGTTTACTTTCTATGCAAGTACGACACAAACTCATACTTTGCATAAATCATATTAAATGTATGGTGTCAACTTATACAAATTATGTGAGGTTTACCGTTGCAACGTATTGCAAGAAGTCAAGAACAGTTAAGAAGTGAGTGACCAGATTTATCTGGGGATTTGCTGGTCAGGTCACTGGGAGAAACTTCCTTGCTTTTCTGAATATTGCCATGGGATCTTTAACGTCCACCTGAACAGATGGGACTTTGGCTCAACATGTCATCTGAATGACAGCATCTTCAGCTCGGCACTGGAGCTTGAGCCAGGACTGTGAGCTTGAAGGAGGGGAGGACAAGGAGACCACAAACACTGCAGAAAACATGTGTTAAGTTAGGCTTTCAAGACAGGGAAAAGACTTATCGAGGCAGAGAGACTTGGATGGCGTCTTAGAGAAAATGTGTGGAATTAAATAATCCTTGCAATTGATATAGCGCCTTATATACGTCATCAAGACATCTCAAAATGCTTCACAGGATTGACTGTGTATTTTGCTGATAGCAGGCAGATCAGGCAGAGGACATGAAACAGGCCTGTGTTTGCTGTATATAATCAGAAAGATAATCACCTATATAAAGTGTATTTTGCAGACAAGGTTACATAGTGGCTGGAGACGCTTTGCACAGATACGATCATACCCTATGCCGAAAGTACTTCATTCAGTACACTTAGGCAATTTGGGATCACTTGTGCGAAGGCATCAATTCTTGATAATTGAACCAATGGAAACAGAAGTGGAAGTGATTCACAGATAATGCAAGGATTATAAGAATGGTATAATCTGATTATTAAAATCGCAGAGTTATCAAATTCTTCACACACTAATGCTTTCTTGTTGAAGTGTAAATAAATTAATTGAAAGGAGTCTGGAATTAGATCTATTCATCAATCTGTTGAGAAATCTTGTTAGCACAGCACGGCTGAAGGATGAAGCTATCCACAAACTGCCCAGCGAGAGGTCTCCTGCTGACATATGTATGAAGACCTCTGAGGATTATAATATTAATTTAAGTGAATGACCAATTTCTGGGGGATTGTTGGCCAGAATCCAGGGGGAAACTACCTTCTCTTTCAGAGAGTGCCATTGGATCTCTAACGCCCACCTGAACAGGTAGATGGGATCTCGGTTTAACGTCTCATTTTATTTGGGTCAGCTGGGTATCTGACACATAATAATAATCCTTGCATTTGATATAGCGCTTTTCACATCTTCTAGACATCTCAAAGCGCTTAACAGAATACACTGTGAATTGACTGCATATTTGTGGGAGAATCTGGGCAGCCAATTGTGCACAGCAGTGTCCCACAAACTGGATTGAAGTGACCAATTTCTTATTGTATTTTTTTCTTGAGGGATTATTATCAGGCATGTGGAGTAAGGAAATTTGCTTACCTAATTCTGGAAAGTATTAGGCGCAGGTTGGCAGGAGCGAATGTTGGGGACCCCAGAATGCACGTTGGGGTATTGCTGGAGTCTAACCAGCTTGAACCTCATAGCTTGCCATCGATAACACTGTCTCGCAAGCTTTCCTGTTGCTTGACCAGCTAGGGCCAGCCTACCTGTTAACATCTCATGAAAGACGGCACCTCTGTCAATGCAACACACTCCTAGCACTGCATTGTCTCACACTGCAGACTGCCGAGACCCTCACACACACATTCATGACATCCAAGCTCGAATACACAAACTCCCAGGTTGTCGACCTCCCCAACTCCTCCCTCAATAAGCTGCAGATCATCCAGAACTCTGCAGCCATGTCCTCTCCCCCACCAGGCTCCACGACCCTATCAGCCCCATCCTCGCTCGACTCCACTGGCTTCCCATCACACAGAGAATAAAGTTCAAGATCCCGGTCTTCAATTTCAAAGCCCTACCTCTGCAACCTCCTAACCCCCTACCAACTTGCCCACTCCCTCTGCTCAGCAGGTTCCAGCCTGCTTCACGTCCCCCGCCTCACCCACCCCACCATTGGCAGGCGAGCTTTAGCCATTCTCTGGAACTCCATCCCGCAGTCCCTCGGCCTCGCCCCCTCCCTTGCCTCCTCCAAGACCCGTCTAAAGACCCTCTTCTTCAACCGTGACATCGGTCACCCTCTTTCCCCCCCCTGCCCCCACACTCCCCGATCCTGACCCGCAGCTCAGGTCCGAAACACTGATTGTCCAGCACCTTGGGACGTCCTCTTGACGTGAAAGGCGCTATACAAATGTAATTTTGTTGTTGTTGCATTGGAGTGTCAGCTAGAGATAGACTGCGAATTCAGAGTCCCAGCATGGGGCTTGTTCCCACAAACTTCTAACTCAGAGGTGACAGTGCTGCCAACTGAGCCAGGCTGACACAAATGGAGATGTGGAAATGGAAACATTAAAGCAGAAAATAACTAAACCAGACTTGTGATGCAGTGACTGGGATCGCTTAGCACCACAGACAGAGTGCGCTGAATAGCTTTCTTCTGCAAAGAACAGTAAATAAGGTCTTTTCAGTAATGAAGCTAAAGATGAGGAAATATTCCGAAGATATTATAATCGTGTTACAATAATAACTCAAATAATTTGATTACTTGGAGAAAAAATAAGAACTAATCTCAATATGAATGAGTTTAATAAAAATATTGATAATTTCTGCTCCAATGTGCTGATCCTCAGAGCAGCTTTACCCTTACATCTATTATTATTTATTCCAATACATATACTGTATGCCAGTGCCAGACCCAGCGTTAGGGTATTCAGCATACATCGACTCTACCTCACTAGGTCTTGTGGACCCTAAAATTTGCTTACAAATACAGTCACTACAGAATGCAGAAAACCTCAAAATGTAGATCCATCTGGAACTTAAAGCCTATTACCTTTTGTGCAAAATAGCCCTCCAGAGCTCCTTCTGTAACATGTTTGCTTCATTGGTTTTCAGTCAGTACCTGGGAAAAAAATATGCCCCATGATATTATTCTGAACTCTTCACAGGCACTTCTATGAAACTCTTTCCTGCCTACAATCACTACCTGTTAATTTGTCTACTAACAGTTACTGATTGGACACTAAAAACCAAAGAGGCAAATAATGATAATAATAATCCTTGCATTTGATACAGTGTCTTGTCACATCCTCGAGACTTTTCAAAGCGCTTCACAGAATATACTGTAATGTGAATTTACTGCATATTTTGTGGGTGAAACTTGGCAGCCAATTGCGCACAGCAGTGTCCCACAAACAGACATGGATTGAGTGGCCACAATTTTTTGTTTGTTTAAGGGATTATTACCCCCCGTTAAGTGATCCACCAATTGACTAACAACTGAGTTCCTACTTACTGCTAGGTAAACAGAGTTATGTGGAGTAAGGAAACTGCCCAATATTTTGCCCTGCCGGGAATCAAACCCAGGTCCTCTCACTTTCAAGGCGCATGCTCTAACCATTAAGCTACAGGACTCCACATTGGCAGTGAGACCAACTATAAGAATACAATACATTTGAATAGCGCCTTTCATGTCAGGGAAAATGATTCAAAATGCTTCACAGAGCTGGATGGGCACCTGAGCTGCGGGTGGGAGCCGAGGGAGTTGGGGAGGGGAAAGGTGGCCGAAAACACAAAGAGGTAAGAAAACCAACAAATACAAAATATTAATCATAGTATCATTTTTAAAAATATAGATTTTAGCTCACATTTGAGGAGCTGAAAGCAGGTCTGAAATACTTTCTGCCAAAACATAATGATTGCTTTGTTTCTTGTAATGGTCATTGCTAAAATGACACTTTCAGTCTGGATTCTTCCCTGTGGGATTAAATCAATAACAGAAATGCACTCCCAAATTCAGCCAGGCTTTGCAGGCCATCTGTAATATTTATTGAATGTGCTAGATGGCACGTACTGTATCACCCAGTGTGGATTTTGTCCTGTTTGTTGCACAGTAATAGAATCAAAACATATTAAAGCAGAATCCCATATTAAGCGCTTTGCTGTATCGCGAGTTTGCCTATAGCGCTATTAAGCTGTGGACCCCAATATTTATTTACCAAAAAATCGATAAACCACAAGACCACACAAGATTGCATTTGATCAAGAAGGCCCTTTGACCCATCCAATATCATCCTTCCAGAACACCCATCCTAATGTCCAACCACAGAGTTCTAATAGGACTGTACTGTAATAATATACAATAAGAACTAAAACTTGCATTTGATACAACACTGGTCATGTCAAAATATCTCAAAACACATCACATCAAAATATCTCAAAACAATTGTTGCCACTTTAGCTCAAGGATCAGCCAATGATGGTGGTGCAGAAAGGGGGTCATGATAAAGCTTTATATCAAATGCAACGATTATTAATAAAAACATCTCTCCAAGCTTGTGACTTAGAGCTGATTTGTTTTTCCTCCTGACTCCATTTTAGCTGAGCTATGATCAATAATAGGCATATGACTCATTTCTTCAGCAAATATTCAGTAAATGGCAGAATCCTAAGTTGTGTGCTGAAGAGAATCTCAGCTCTTCCTCCACACTTCACAGTATTATTTGTTTATTCTTGAAATTCATGCGCAAATATGTTTAACCCCACTAATCCACTTTGAGATATTCCTATCCTGTAATGCAAAATTAATTGTGCAGATATCAGTTAAGATCCAATTAACAGATCAAAGGAAATTAGAGAAAATGCAGCGTACAATGAGTTTTATGTGACTGTCAATCAGAAAGACTAATCTCCTTGTGGAATTGAAATATTATTCTTACCCAGGGTATATTACAAAAAAAGTCCTCGATCCTCTCTACAGCCCTTTTTTTTTAGACAAACTGCGTGAGTAACTCAAGGGGAATGAGTTGGCTCTTGCCAACCTATGCCTAATAACTCTCCAGAATTATATGAGCAGGGTGTGTCCCTCTGGTTTGAGAGTGTGCGTATTCCATTTTTGGGGCAATTTGGAAATAAATGCAGTCTCCTTTGGGGTTGAACTGGCTCCAAGGTGACATGGCCGGTGATGGAATATCGGAATCGAGTCATCCCTCTGTGGCAGTCTTGGAGTCTGGTTCTTGAGATAGGCGAATCCGAACTCCAGAGCAATGCAAATGACAGACCAGCCAGCCTGGCTCATTGACTAACCTTCTGAGTCGAGAGTGCTGCTGATTATTGCGTATGGAATTGCACTAACGCAGATGTGAAGAGGAACTGTGTCTTTCATGAGCTCTCAGGAAATTTCCACGATTCTTTACCTTTATAAACCAACAAGGCACTGTGGGAGGGAAAGTGAGGGTGAAAGTGCTTTGTGCTGGAGCTCTCTTGCTGATGATAGCTGTAGATTGGGTGGAAAATTACACTTTAGAATTTATTGTTGCAGATTTCCATTCTACAATGTGAATTAATGGCAGGCATTAGCGCAAGAGCCCAAGTGGATAATCAGAAAGTTAAAGCAATAATTACAGAACACAACAAAAAAGATACAGGCAAGTATGAGGAAACAGTGTTTGAATGCTGAACATGTGCCCTGTAAAGTGCCTTTTGAGACTGTGTTTGATTTCTTCCTGTCTAAACAAGATGCTTAGTCACCAATTTGCCATACATCTTAACATATAAAAGTGCTGCAATTTATAGGACTATTGGAATTCGTTAACAGTGACTATGTTGCAATCACAGAAGAATGTGGGGAATTATTTAAGTAATCAATACTCTTTGCAAACTAGCTACGAGAATCATTTAAGTTTTTTTTGTGCGGCATTTTTAAAGATCAATTTGTGAAAAGATGGAAATAGTATTCTATTTAACTGCTTTGATAAATTACCTGGCACAAGGCAAGCCATGCAATGACAGGTACACATTAAGGAAATTAGACCCAAGGTGATCCCTTTCACGCTGGTTATCTGAAGTCTTGTTTGATCTCCTGTTTCTCCCTGATTGATTCTTAACAGGTTGCCTTTGCATTTATAAGCAGTCCATGAATCCTCAGAAATCATTCTGCAGCTGGTTAGCCCTATCGCAGTAATATTATTATCATAAATAATAATAATCCTTCCATTTCATATAATGGCTTACATGATACAAAAACATCTCAAAGCTCTCCATGGACTTTTTCTATGAATTGTAGTGGCTGTGTATCTTGTAAACCAACACAGAAGCCAAGTTCCACAAAGCAATGTTCCACAAACAGCCACGATAGGAATGACCAATTTGCATTTGTGGGATTTTTGACGTTAAAATTTTATATACCTTTGGATATATAATCTTTGGATTTAAAATACTGTACAGGTGCATCGTTCTAAGGTCCACTCTGAGACATCTCTTTGCAAGACTGAAGAGTCCGAGCTTGCTAATCATTATTCATTCCTCTAATGCTGATCATCCTCATTGCTCTTCTCTGCACTGTTTCTGGGACTGGGCAGCTAACACCTCTGATGTTATGATGGTCAGAATGTAGACCACAGGTGGGCCTGACTAGTGCATTTCTCTGGCATAAAGCTGCATAGCTTACAAAGAGGCTGAGCATTGTGCTGTGAAAGTCAGACCGCTTACTTTGAACCCCAAGTTCAGGTGCAAACACTGTTCAGCAACTTGGGATATCCTTCCGACGTGAAAGTCGCTATATAAATGCAATTTTGTTGTTGTGCCTTCTACGTTGAGGTGCTATCTCACAGCACTTCACAGGATTTATTGTAAAGTGTGCAGGCAAACAGACTTTCGGCAGCCATTTACATGAAATTGAATCTCATTCTGTAATTTATCAGTCGATTAAATCTAGTCAATGTTTAGCAGCTAATAATTACAATAATAATAGTCTTTGCATTTGATAAGGCGCCTTTCATACCAGGAGGACGTCTCAAAGCGCTTCACAGGATTCATGGTAAAGTACAGTAACAGCGCATTTCTTTTGCAAGCGGTATATGCGTGCACTCTTTGATGTTCATATCACGATAGAAATAGCGATAGAGGAAATGTTCTGTTCATATTGATGACACAGTGTGCTCCACAGTGTGCTTGTGCCTGGGTGCTTGACAGCATAGGCACAGATATGAGCCATCACTCACTCTCAGCGGTCGGTGTTCAATAACGGGGAGGAGGTGGTGGTTGTGGTATCCGTGGTCGAGGTGGGGGGGTGGGGTTGGGAAGATAGACATTTCCCTATTAAACTTCTCTGCTTTGAAAAATGTGAAATGTCAGCAATGACCCGAGGCCATACTTTGACCACCAAGTGACTCCTGACAATGAGCTATGTTTTATTAGTATTCAGCCAAGGTGCATTTTCTCCTAACTCTGCTTGACATTTGAGAAGTGCAGCTCCAAAGGAAGCTTTCTGTCTAATGTCTGTTATCAGGAAGAAACACTGACATTTGATGTAAGTAACATGTATGCCTTACCAAATAAATTAAACCTTCCAGCCTGGCTGCTATGTTCAATCCAAGACTTTTGGCTAGAGAACCCTGTGTACTACTCTATCACAAGGAGTCAGATTTTGTAATAGCTTAAGAGCAGGCTCTTGATTATGAATCTAATAAGGATTTCATTATCAGCTCTCCAGTCCCTTCATTTAAAATGCCAATTGAGATCTCAGCCTGGTTCAGTTGGTAACACTCTTGCTTCCGAGTTCGAAGGTTGGGGGTTTCAAGCCCCATGTTGGGACTGTAAACTCACACAGTCAAGGCTGGCACTCCAATGTAGTGTAGGGGGTCCTATTGTTGGAGGTGCTGTCCTTTGGATGAGACGTTTGCCTATCCGGGTGGATCTTAATGATCCCATGGCACAATTTGAAAAGAGAGTTTCTCCCGGTGTCCCTGCCAACAAATCCCCAGATAAAATGAATTACTCACCTCATGTCCGTTTGTGTGATGTTCTTGTGCGCAAATTGGAAGCTTCATTCACTTCCAAAATACAGTCACTACGCTTTGTAGTAAAATACTGTGAAATGCTTTGAAATACCTCTGTCAATTTCTCACTTCATTCTGGTTCAGCCAGTAAAGTGTGAGATTTTGACAGAGGCTGCCCTATTTTGCCCAGAAAACAATATGGGGAGGAGGGGCGGTAAAAATTTCATTCATACATTGTTGAACACAATTCTTGTATCTGCATGATAAGATGCTTTAAAATGAGTCCAGTGTCCTGACCTCAATCACTCTTTCTGGCAATTTGTTCCAGTTGTTCATTATCCTCTGAGTAAAGAAAAACTTCCTGGTGTCTGCCTTCAAGTTGCCCTTAGCAACTTTAAACCTGTGCCCTCTTGTTCTACTACTTTGGTACATCCTAAAGTATTGAACTGCATTTACTTTTTCAATCCCATTTAATATGTTATCCACCACTCTAAGGTTCCCTCTAGCTTGTCTAATTATTGTTCATAGCTATACAGTGTCTGGGCGATGNTTTTTTGAAGCTGTGCACCCCAATCGTATTTGCATGAGGGTGGCTACCTTGGCCTGCAGGAAAGGTGGCCGTTGATAGCTGTGACCAAGGGGAACAACAAGCTGTGGGAATAATAGACAGCAGTCTGGACCAGAAAGACAGGAAGAATCGTAGACTTAGATAAAATAAATTAGTGGCACGGAGACAGGACTGAATGTCAGAAACCAGAGAGAGATCCTCTCGTCCGGTTCAGAATTGCTAACACTCTCATTTCAGAACTCTACAGCTGTCACTTTGAAATTTGATGAAGGTCAATACTCTGGCAATTTACCCAATAGAGACATTAAGATTAATCATCAGTTTTAAAGGCAGACAGTGGTGGGACCAATCCCGGCCTTTGAGAGACGTCAGTGAATCACTCACCCATTCTCTGCATGATGATAATGATATCTCTTGTGTTAAGCGCGGGTGGGATAGGGAAAGAACAGAGAGCAGAGAGTAATGAGTAAGAGTAAAGGATCCACATACTTACTGTTTTAACATTTCGTTTGGTTTCGGCTAACATTGTCGCCTTACCGCTCCCCCCATTCTTTCTGCTTCTCTGGAACTCCATCATCTTTGAGTTTCCCCTTTCCTCTTCACTTTTAAAGTGTACCTTAAGATCTAGTTTTTCAATAGTGTTTTGTCACCTTTCTCTCACCAGCCCCCACCCCAGGCTGTTTTCAATTTGCAGCATGTGGTTAAGATAAACATTCTAGCTCTGTAAGAAATAATTGCGAAATTTAGCCAAGGGATTTCTTCTGGTATCCGAGCAAACCAACCCACCACCCCAACACACACACACAAAAAATCGGTCATTCACCTCATGGCTGTTTGAGGGACACTGCTGTGTGCAAACTCGCTGCCGCATTCGCCTACAAATTACACAGTCACTGCATTGTACGATGTAGCCTGTGAAGCTCCTTTAGGTGTCTTTTCGAAGTAAAACGCACCATTCTAATGCAATTATTATTATTATTGAGAGCATTGTCAAATTTATTTTAAAGAAAAATGTTCTTCCTATTAAACATATGCGATACACATCTCTGAGGTACCATGAAGTAGCACTGTTGAAAAACATAAATAAGGGCATTTTAGGCTCTCTTTCTAGATTCAGTGAACTCTGCAATTTTGGTCATATTAGATTTGGAGAAGATTCCCTTCATCCCTAAAGAGGTGAGTGTGCTATTTAGGTTCAAACAGATTATTACAGTGCAATGTAAAGTTGCATTAATCTCAATTATTTCATGTTGAATTAGCTTCCAAGTTTAAGCAGGCCACGGTGTCCAGGGAAATTCTTATCTACTTACTCTCCAACATAAGAGCTTCATGATTATTTGTAGTGCAATTCCGGGTAGGATTGCCTTGTCCATAAATATCAGGATCCTTTGGCAATTTAGATAGCCATCAACGGCCAGCACTGAGAGACCCTTGTGCAGAGCAGCCCTTAATCAAATGCTAAGCAAAGGTGAAAGATCTACCAGCACAATCCTCTGAAGGAAGTGCTGAGAATAATGAGAATGAATGTACTGGCGGAAGATGCTTCCCTCGGTGTTGTGTTAAGACTCTGAAAGTGACTTGCATACAAAATATTCTGCAACATGACAAGTTCTTTACAGTGGGTTAGACGGATTCTGCAGATGGTTTTAAGAGACCCCTTCTGTTCCCATCCACAGCATTTAGTGATGATACCACCTGGTTTTCCTTTTTACCCTCCAATATTAAAAAAAGCAAATAGTTTGGGTGGAAAGCCAACTACACAACTACAAGATGCCTTTAAGGTTGAAAAGACAAGGTGATTAAAGGAGAAGGGAAAAAAAACACCACACAGTTGTCAGGTAATGACAGGCTTGGGCCCCTCTAGGGAAGGCGTGCACATTCCACTCCAGACACAGGGAAATTTACAAAGTATAGGTGACATTCGTATGTGGAACTCTCAAGCTGGTTTGGATACTCTTAAGCATGGCGATGGGTTTCCGCAGTTAATAGAGCTAATGAAACCTGACCACAATGAAGACAAAGATCTCTTCAAACATCAGCTCAGTGGCTCATAATACAAAGAAGTCTGTGCGCTTGTGTGCCAAAGATCAGCATCAAGTCCACCCAGATGAGTGAAGGATTCTCTCGGGCGTGTTATATCAGGTGGCTTCCTGCTGGTTAAACTGGTATGTTACTTCCTAAAAAAAACTACGCTGACCTAAAAGTTTTCTAAACTCACAAAAAAGAATATTAAGGAAGAAATGATCACTGAGCTGAGCTTGAACGGTCAGAAATGTGTGGGAGGCAGGCAGAAGATTGAAAAAACAGTTTACTTTGCTAACAGCCGCAGGTAGGCGTGCACAGAGGAAGTGACTGAAGGAAGCCTCTGTGGTACATGCAAAGTTGAGTGGTAAAAGCTACGGTCAGACCACCTGATAGTATATTGGAAGAGCAGGCAGCAACAGATAGTTGTTAAGTTCATTGGGACATCCTCATGACACAGAGGCGCTATTTAAATGCAAGATTGTAGTGTGTGATTCAAGCTTCGACCTTCACTGCATAATGGCTCTCTCAAGCTCAGCTTCATTCTCTTCACCCCTATCACTGTTTAACCTAGTGGGAAGCACATTGTTCAGATAAGCTATTAGATATCTGTTCCCAAGTAGCTGCACACTGCTGCGTCTGATAAACTTGAGGTGAATTGACTGAATACCTACCACACTCCCTTCATCCTTCAACTGAGCTGTGAACCTTCGTGAGACTAACGCGCAATTTGGGACATCTAAAGCTTAGCCACAAAATATGGGTAGTGGCAGAGAAAGAGAGAGAGTATCATTATTTGTACTGTTACATTGTTGTTAATAGTCCAGAGTAGGAATGTGCGTCAATCTGGCTCTGGTTGGTAGCACTCTCATGCCTTGTTAAAGTTAGAAGATTGTGGGTTCAGGCCCAACATCACGAGTTTGAGCTCATACAGTCTAGGTTGACGCTCCAATGCAGGGCTGCACCCGTTCTTCAGATGAGACATTAAACCGAGGCTCCGTCTTCCTGTTCAGAAGGAAGTTAGAGATCCTATGGCAGCAAGTCAGTGACTAAAGTGGGATTTTCCTTTTCAGATACTGGTAAACTTTGTTTATAGTAGCATCATTGTTGTGCACACGTCAATATCTATACTATAATAATAATAATCCTTGCATTTGATATAGCACTTTTCATGTCTTCTAGACATCCCAAAGCGCTTCACAGAATATACTGTAAAGTGAATTGACTGTATATTTGTGGGCGAACGCGGCAGCCAATTGCGCCCAGCAGTGTCCCACAGACAGTCGTAGACTGAAAATGACCAATTTATTATTGTTTTTGGTTTTGGAGGGATTATTATTAGGCGTGTGGAGTAAGGAAACTTGCCCAAGGTTTCACCCTGCCTGGAATTGAACTCAGGTCTCTCGCTTGCAAAGCGAATGCTCTAACCACTGAGCTACAGGACTCCACAATAGTTGGATCAATTGTTTTTAAAGGCAGTTGCCTGTGTAGAAAATAAAACTTTTTTTGTTTCCCTGTTTTGCAAATAAGGAAAAAACAAAGCAGGATGAGTTCTGACAGCAGTTCTGATAAATAGATGGAATAAAGCGAACTGGAGATATTATGGGCCACATTATGTACAGAGAATTACTGATGCACTTTTTACTAGAGCTGAAGTGATAGTGCAATCAATTACTTCAAGTAACACGGTTCTGCCGGTTTTATTGTCTTGGGAAATTTAATTCTACATTTCTCTGAAGATTGGAGAAATGTTATTATTTGATGCGAAACCCCAAAAGGGCTCAGTTTCCTATAAGTGCCAGGCCCCGCATATAACTTACAGTCAGTTTCATTGACAGAAGGTTCTTGCGAGGAGTAGCATTTAATTAACTCTTAAGCACAGGTGGAAGACATGCCTGCAAAGGCATCCCAGGAAAGATTACATGCACTGAATATTAAAACATGATTTTCAGTCCCCAGGCTTTTTTCTGGCTGTTTTGACAAGGCAGAGCTACAAACTCAAGCCCTCAACTATAAACTGATCAAATTTAAAGGATTTGAGGAAGATAAGAGCTGCATATCATTTCTATCACAACAACATTGAGGACACATAATGGAATCATTTCACAATTCAAAGTTTCTGAAGTGAATTATTGCATTGAGGCGTGTGCTTAACAAACAAATGTGAAAGACAGTTTGCTAAGACAATACGACTCCGTGGGCAAAACATGGGTAAATGCAGGTGTACAGAGAGAATAACAATTGTCCTTAATTATGAATACAATTTACATTTAAGTAGCGCATTTCACATTAGGAGGATGTTTCAGAGAGCCTGACATGGTGCGTGCTCACAAAGGTACATGTTGAAATAATAATAAGTATTATCCTTGCATCTGATACAGCATCTTATTACATTTTCGAGACAGAACTTCACAGGATTATTGTTAACAACCAAAAATAAAAAAGGATTGGTTGTTAATTGTTCAATTTTTTATATAAAAAGAATTTCCTAAAATGGACATTTTTTTAACTCGGATTTCGTAAATACATCCAAGCCTACAAATACACAGTCACTACACTTGCCCGTTAAATCCTATGAAGAGCTTCAAGATGTTTTGACAACAAGATCAGGATCTGGAGTCCTGTAGCTCAGTGGTTAGAGCACTCGCTTTGGAAGTGAGAGACCTGAGTTCAATTCCAGGCAGGGCGAAACCTTGGGCAAGTTTCCTTACTCCACACGCCTAATAATAATCCCTCCAAAAACCAAAAACAATAATTAAATTGGTCATTTTCAATCTATGACTGTTTGTGGGACATTGCTGCGCGCAATTGGCTGCCGCGTTCGTCCACAAATATACAGTCAATTCACTTTACAGTGTGTTCTGTGAAGCGCTTTGGGATGTCCTCCCGACGTGAAAAGCACTATATCAAATGCAAGGATTATTATTATTATGTGGGTGTCTCGTGTTTTGTTTTAATCAAAGGAGATTTGTTACTGGCTAACTGCAAATTGCATGGAACAGATAGTCCCCACTGTGATATTCACAATTGATACATAGCTGACTCTGCTTGGGGATCCAGTTGTATTAATGAGATACTGTAGGGGAGCTGTAAACCACATAAAACTCTTGTTATACCTGAACGGCGAGTCATTTCTGATCTTGTCACCCAGCTGAGGTATTCCATTTGTCATATAGTTATTTCACACTTTGGTAAGCATAAACCTTAAAGAAAAATTGCAGGTTTCCAAGCAGTCTGGTAATACAACTGATAATAAATTGGTTTCATGGTTCATGGGTCCCCACATGTTCGAGAGCTGGATAACTCACTATTGTGGTGAATGACACTTATTTGAAGAGGATGCATTGATGATTATATATTTAAAAAATCCTTAAAGGGTTTTGTTCTGCTCATCTCATCACTCCCTCCTCCCATCTTTCACCTTCCTGTTTTTATACTTTTTTTCCCCTTCATCCAAACCAACGTCAACTTTAAATTCATCGCTACAAAACCTTTTACTTTCTTGTTTTCTTGATCCTACTTGTCATTGCTTCTGCAACTCACAGACTAAACTGAGCTGAAAAAGGCCATTTATTCAGACAGTGAAAGGACTTGGTCATTATAGGCTGAAGAGGCAGTGTGGAAGAGAGGATGATCCTACAGCCACGGCTCTTTAGTCTTGAGTGAGGCCTCTTAGAGCGACGCTTGTAGAGGTGTACAACATTTTAAATGGGATTGAGAAAGTAAACCCAGAAGAAGACTGGGATATACCAAGAAAATAGAACAAGAGGAGACAGATAAGCAGTTGCAAACGGTATTTTCAGGAGGTTTTTCTTTACCCAGATGGTAATTAACAATTGGAACAGGTTGCCAGAGGAAGGGTGTTTGACACCAAGACAAGGGACTTATTTTAACAAAAAGAAAACGGGTTGATGCTCTGATGGGAGGACGATAAAGTGGGTATTTGGGGATGCCACATCCGAGATCAGATGGGCCAAGCAGCTTTCTTCATCCAAATCAAACTTGTGATCTATTCTTAGCCCATGAGATCATTTTGCCCAAAAGTTTAACATCATTCAGAATTGCAAAGAATTATGAAATTGAATGCCAAATTGAATCTTAAGTTGAAAGCCGGTTTTCCGTAATATTTTAAAAGAAAACTGACTTCCATATGAGTTTAAAAATTGTCCACAATTTTGTGTCACCTTAAGTCAAAATGTTCTTACAGCCTAAAACTAGATGGAAATTGAAGCCTATTGTAGCTGTGATCAGCTCACTCTGTCACAATTGTATGAGGAACTATAGGGAGTGGAGAGATCTAGTCGGATACTCATGAGCATTTGTCCCAATACTTGTGGTCAGTTTCCTGTTGAACCTGGAGTAAAGAAATATGGGTCAATACTGAGGAAGACTGGAGTTGAAGAAGTTTGGGAAGTCTATCAATGTGGGCCTAAAATGCTACACTAAAGACCTTTGCTCATTACAGTAAGATTATTTTACACTTTAATCCAAGTGTGCTGAATTATATACAGAACCAAGGTATTGACCCAACTCCAAATACAATTACTAAGCCGGATCATAGACCAACTAAAAGTAAGCTTTCAGCTTTTCCAATTACTGGCACTCAAACCTGTCTGCTCTGTATTGATGGAATAGAGGTCTTTGAGATTATGAGAGGTTTTGATAAAAACGATAAGGAGAAATTATTTTAACTGGTCGGTGAGTCAGGTGCTAGAGGGCATCAATTTAAGATAATTGCCAAAGGAGCAAAGGGGGAGATTAGGATTTTTTTTAAAACATAGAGATTTGTTAGGATGGAATGCTCTGCCAAGTGTAATGGTCGAGGCAGAATCTATAATAGCTTTCAAGAGGGAACTAGATAGATATCTAGATAAATAGAAGGGAGTAATTTGCAGGGGTATGACAATCTTGCATTTAATATAATACCTTTCACACCAGGAGGGTGTCCTAAAGTGCTTCACCGGATTTACTGTAAAGTGTAATGACCGGATATTTTGTAGATGAATGTGGCAGCTAATTTGCACACAGCGACATTCCTCAAACAGACATGAAGTGAATAAGCAAATTAATCTGGAGGATTGTCAGCCAGGTTACCAGGAGAAATTCCTTTCTCTCCTTATAGTGCCGAAGAACACAGACAGACAGGACCTAAGTTTAACATCTCATCTGAAGGATGGCACCTCCAACAATGCAGTGCTTCCCGAGCACTGTATTGGAATTTCAGCCTGGATTGTCAGCACAAATTCCCAGTGTGGGTTTGAAGCTACTATCCTCTGGCTGAAAAGTGGGAGTGCTACCTACTGAGTCAAGGTGAACTTGGGAGGCAGCAGGGAGGAAGACAATCAATGTTCTGGTAACCTGGAGCTAGATTTGGTCCAAGCTTAAAAGCATCTACTTACCCTGTCAAATCGCATACAACATGGATTTTACTGGCTACGGAGCTTGGGTTTATTACATAGCATATGCCCGTGTAACTGAATTTCAATCTTGCAAAAACCGACAATGAAATTAGCGGGGCTAGTATTAAAATATCTTAGATAGTTCATGAAAAAAGTAGCATGCTTCAGAGTGTTTTATTGAGACATTTTGCCTTTATGTATTAATTGAAAAATTGGTAGTTTCTAGAACTAGGTGAACACCATTACCACCGTGATGTTACACAAGGGACTGGAGTGAAAATGGGAGGTGATAAAGATTTGACAAGGTGGGCATCATTTTACAAGGGATTGTTTTATGAGGTTAAAAGCGGATAACATTGAGATACGAAAGAGCTGGGCTACAAATGGCAAATAGAAGTAATAAAGAAGGTTAGGCAGGTTTAATCCCCCAAGAGACAAGGAAACAGCAGTGAGGAAAAAATTAAATGTTGAGGCTTACTGGACCAAACCGAGAATTAAATTGACTTTTATAAAGAGGGTATCTGAATGATGATATTAATGGATGTAATTCTTCCAAGTCAAACCAGTGAGTGAATTTGAGCCCCTGTTGTTCAATCAGTTGAGAGACATAAAGACTAATGGCTTATACAGTTTTTCACGGAATTTGACCAACATCCATCGCGTGTATGGAAAAGAGCTGAAACTTCCAAAGCTTGTTTCTGGAAAGTAGGGAAATGTTTAATGAGATGCAAGTTTGAAAAAAGGATAAGAATAGCGATAATAATCCAACATTTGATAAAGTGCTTTTCACGTCAGGAGGACACATCAAAGCATTTTGCAGGATAAACTGTAAATATGGTGACTGTGTGTTTGTGGGCGAACGTGGCAGCTAATTTACATACCCAATGTTCCACAAACATCCGTGAAGTGAATGAACAATCTTTTCAAATTGTGCCACAAGATCTTTAACGTCCACCTGAACAGGCAGACAGACCTCGGTTTAATGGCTCATCTCTGGCAATTCAGTACACCCCACACCACTGCACTGGTATGTCAGCACTGAATATTGGTTTCAAGTCCCAAAAGTCAGAAAACTCGCCAGCAGTCACTATTGAAGTTCATGTGGAGATGAAGGGCTGCCTGTGACTGGAGACATGAGGCTTCACAATTCATCTCGTCTTAACCTGTAAGACTATTTTGTCTTGAAATTGAAGTTGGTGCAGAATGGTGTGCAAAATAAAAGCCGTCAATTCAATCTTACTTTGGAAGCCAGTTCCTCTTAAGAACCTTGGTTAACCATTTTCCAAATTTAATTCTGCACCATCTTAAATTGCCTTACAAGCTAAGACTAGGTAGAATTTCAGACCAGCAAGAATTGACATCTTCAGGAGAGAGAGGGGGGGGGGGGGGGGGGGGGGTGGGGCGAGGGGAGGGAAGAGAGAGAGAGAAAACTGACAAAACATTTTTTGCATAAAAGGTTCCATCTTTTAGAAAGTGAAGATAAAAGAGTGCTTCGCTCACTAAGAATATGTCAAGACAGGATAGATTCTTCAACAACAACAACAACAAGATTCCATTTATAAAGCGCCTTTCACGTCAGGAGGACGTCCCAAGGCGCTGCACAGTTGGGTCATGACCCGAGCAGGGGGGAAATGGTCAGGGTGAAGGGAGGGAAGGGAGGGAGCGAGGAAGGGGGAAATGGTGAGGGGAGGGAAGGGAGGGAGCGAGGAGGGGGAAAAGAGTCGCGAGGGAAGCTGAAGGCTCGGTCAAAGAGAAAGGTTTTGAGACCGGCCTTGAAGGAGGAGAGGGAGGAGGCAAGGCGAAGGCACTGGGGGATAGAGTTCCAGAGCCTAGGGGCTTAAACAACTTTCCAGCATGCTGGAAGGTAACAGATAGTTTGGCTTTTGCCTGCTTCCTCCGCCCCTCATGGAGTTGAGTTGTGGGACTTGAAAGCAAAGATCAAAGAGAAAATATTACAGGCAACGCAACAGGAGGTTTGAGTGGGAATGAAGGAGTTAGAAAAGGCTTGGAAACTCTCAAACTACAAAAGCAAGACAGAAAAAAAGCAAAGATACAAAAAGTTACAACACACTGTGGTGGGGGGTGGAGAGAAGGGGGGATTGGGAATAGTTTCAAAGGCTATTCTGAGGATGAAATAGATTGTAACAGATTAAAACCGGGCCTTACTATTCAGATGGATGCTAAAGATTCCATGGCACGTTTTGAAAGCAGAAGGGAGTTTCACCTGGTGGGCTCTGGGACACTACCCTGCGTGAGGGGCGTTATGTAAATGCAAGTTGTTGTTGATGGTGGTGGTGTCCTGGCTAACAACCTCTCAATTAAAATTGGTCATTCACTCCGTGGCTTTTTGTGGCATATTGCTGTGTTGCCTACAAATAGCTTACACTTTTGTGAAGTAGTTGAAACATTATAGGTGCTATATCAAGGGAAGAATTATTATCATTATGCATCTGAGGGCCAAAATTCCATTACATCAAAGTTGAAAAAGCTTGTGTTGTTTTTTGTGCCTGTTGAATTTCACTCATTATTCTGGGTGAAGGGAACATCTTCCCAGCACAGTGTAGCAAGTGAGTAGAAAGGGTTTGTGTAAATCAAAGGTTTGTTTTTATAGTGGATTGGCTCAGTTGGTAGCACTTTTGCCTCTGTGTCAGAAGGTTGTGGATTCAAGCCTCACTTCGGGACCTGCTTACCTAATTCTGGAGAATATTAGGCACAGGGTTTGGGGGATCCCAGAAAGTGTGTTGGGGTAACTGCTGGAGTTTAACCAGCAAAACCGCATGGTTTGCCATTGAGAGCACTATCTCGTAGCTTCACACTGCTTGTCCAATTAGGACCACCCTCTCTGTTAGGGCTTTGGTTTGCTGGTTTAACCACAACAATATACAAGAAATAAATCCATATTATGAAATGCCAAAAATGTAACATTTATTTTTCTGGGCCTGTTGGTTAGAAAATACTCAATCTTGGATTGAGTTTAAAGACTCGTCTCTTGAAATATGAAATTCCACAGGTCTGAAGCTTAAAACCTAGTATTTTAACCCTGACCAGCAGAATAAAAACTTATCAATGTGAAAATTAGTAACAGTTATTACTGAAATAATATTTTTCTGCCACTAGAGAGAGCCTTACTATGTCTGTAGCTCTCTAAATTAGAGCTTTTACCGATAGGAGCAGGTACAAGGACACAATGCTTACAATAGTAGTTTTAGCTGTTTAAACTGAAACAGTACTCAAACACACATTCTGTGTCTAATACTCTCTGGAATTAAGTAAGCAGGATGCATCCCTCCAGGGTGAGAGTGTGCATTCCATTCCCATACATCTTTCAATCTGTAGGTGCATTGAACTCTGTTTGGTTTGGATAATTTTAAGGATGGTGATAGGTTAGACACCTAGCTGACTGTATGTGTCAGAAACATACAACAACAACAACAAGATTTCATTTATAGAGCGCCTTTCATGTCGGGAGAATGTCCCAAGGCGCTGGACAGTTGGGTCGGGACCCGAGCAGGGGGGATATGGTCAGGGTGAGGGGAGGGAAGGAGTGAGGAGGGGGTAGAGAATCGAGAGGGGAGCTGAAGGCACGGTTGAAGAGAAAGCTCTTGAGACTGGCCTTGAAGGAGGAAAGGGAGAAAGCAAGGCGAAGGCACTGGGGGATGGAGTTCCAGAGCCTAGGGGCTGAGAGGTTGAAGGCCCGGCCACCGATGGTAGGGCGGTTAGGGCCGGGGATGTGGCGCAGACCGGAGCCAGAGGAACGGAGGGTACGGGCAGGTAAGTAGTGGGATAGTAGGTCGGAGAGGTAGGAGGGAGCAAGGCAGTGAATGGCCTTGTAGGTGAGGATGAGGATCTTGAATTCTATCCTCTGGGGGATGGGGAGCCAGTGGAGGCGAGCGAGGGTGGGAGTGATGTGGTCGCATATTAAACGTTACATATACGGGGCAAGACTTTAGCTTAAACCAGAAATTATACATTTTCATACTATTGTAATCTAACTAACGGACCTAGAAACATAAATCCCATTGAGAAGGAAATTTCTCCAACAATCCCCCCCAAATAGAATTGGTCACTCACTCCGTGGATGTTTGTGCCTGTAAATTAGGTACTCCGATTTGCCTACAAAATACACAGTCACTACCCTGCCATATACAGTAATATCCTGTGAAGAGCTTTGAGATGTCCTCCCGACGTGCTTTGTATCAAACGTAAGATTATTCTTAGCTGGAGCTGAATTATTTGGAGCTTTTCTTTCGAATATTTCCAAGCTAATTGGATTTGCATTGCATTAAAAAATGAAGTGAAAGATATGAGAGTTCAGGGGACGTTCTGTAAAGTTTAGAGGAGATTGAGGACGAATGATCAGACAGAAGAAGCCGGAGCTGTTAATAATGTTAATAGTGATTCCATTTAAAAATAGCAATTAGGAAGTGTGGAAAGTGCTTTCTTTAATGACAGTAATGGAAAAGCAGGCCATCCCTGAAGAGCTAGTTTCCACAGTTAATAACCACAGACGATATTAACAGAAGGTACTAGAATAAGATAATTGCAATGAAAATGTGAATTTGAATCTGAGTGAATGAACTCCAGTTAGAGCAGTGCAAGTAGCAATCAGAGGGGAACAATAAATTGGGAATTATTTCAATTCACGTCCCACTCACTTTAATTCTGTGACTGTAATAATAATAACGTTGCATTTGATATAACACCTTATCATGTCTTCGAGACGTCTCAAAGTGCTTCACAGAATATAATGTAAAATGGATTGACTGTGTATTTTGTGGGCGAATTCGGCAGCCAATTGCGCACAGCAGTGTCCCACAAACAGTCGTAGATTGAGTGACCAAATAATTATTTTTTTTGAAGAGATTATTAACCCCAAAAAGCAATCCACCAACTGACTAATAACCTGGTTCCTACTTACAGGTAGGTAAACAGAAGTGTGTAGAGTGAGGAAATTTGCCTAACATTTCACGCTGCCCAGGAATCAAACCCAGTCCTCTCGTTTGTGAGGCGAGTGCTCTAACCAATATGCTACAGGAATGTGCTCCCATAGGAACAGTAAAAAGCCATTGAACCCATCCTGCTAGTCTATTACATCGTACCAAATCCTAATTTGGACTGACACTCCAATGCAGTGCAGAGGGTGTACTGTATTGTTTAGAGGTGCTGTCCTTCAGATGAGACATTAAACATTGGAGTCCTGTAGCTCAGTGGTTAGAGCACTCTCTTTGCAAGTGAGAGACCTGAGTTCAATTCCAGGCAGGGCTAAACCTTGGGCAAGTTTCCTTACTCCACACGCCTAATAATAATCCCTCCAAAACCAAAAAAATAATAAAAAAAATTGGTCATGTTCAATCTACGACTGTTTGTGGGACGTTGCTGTGCGCAATTGGCTGCCACGTTCGCCCACAAATATACAGTCAATTCACTTTACAGTATATTCTGTGAAGCGCTTTAGGACGTCCTCCTGACGTGAAAAGCGCTATATCAAATGCAAGGATTATTATTATTATTATTATTGAATCTGAACAGGCAGACGATGAAAATCTCATATCAGTATTCATAGGGCTTTGGGATGTCTGGGTCACATAATAAAGCCAGATACCAAATGCAAGGATTACTAGTAAATTCAATCTTAATCCGGAGCCCAATTTCTTTATAAGAATAGCAGAAAAACGGATTCCAAATCAAGACTGAGTTTAGAATATTTCCAGTATCTTGTGCAAATATAAAGTTTGAGAAATGGTCTTACAGGCTAAGACTAGGTAGAATTTACAGACGCTTCTTGAAAGCCCTTTTGTAAATGAAGAGGAAATAGACAATGGAAGAAGATGATTCTAAACAAAAAAAAGTACACCTTACGCATGCTTTAGCCGAACAATGAGAGGAGTCACGTTAAAACCCACATCTCGTGTGAGCTATTGATTTTTCCAAGCTTGTGCTCCACATCTATCACCTAGCAGCTTTCAAGTGCTGTTATTGCTGCTGTTGTTTATTGGAAAGCTAAAAATACAGCAGATGGAAACTGCATTACTGCAAAGTTTCTGGCCAGCAGCAATACAAAATAAGGAGCTTCCCATGAACTCTATTGTTGCTCACTGGTACTAGGATGCTGGAGCCAATAACTTGGCCAAGGGGAGCTGAGCTGGTGAGTCCACCATGAAGTGAGACTTGGTGCCTGAAATTAAGAGCTTCCAGAACATTTAGGTAAGCCAGGGCTTTCAAGCGCTCTGGGATGCTACCCTGTGTGACAGGTGGTATATCAATGCAAGTTGTTGTATTTGTTGTTATTTTGAGCCTTGAAAAAGCCTCAGTGGAAACCTTTATGGACATGTGTCAGAAACATAGTAGGATAGAGACATAAACATAAACAAGCCAATAAATTCATAACTGTGTTATGTAAATGTAATAATTTCAGAAACTGTTTTGTAATTGTAAATTGTTGCACTTGTTATTTTAAAGTAAAGAACAACAGCTTGCATTTATATAACACCCTTCACACAAGTAGCACCTCGGGACACTTAACAACAGTTTGGTTTGACACCAAACCATAAAGATAGTGGAGGTGACCAAAGACAGGGTCAAAGAGAAAAATATTCAGCTGTTGAGAATATTGGCAAAAAGGGGACGAGAGGGCATCTGGTTCAGGCAAATATTTCAGGTCTCCTAAAGACATTCATATAATGCAATCTGTTAGACCAAACTTGCATTAACAATAATAATCTTGACATTTGATACCTTTCACACCAGCAGGATGTCCCAAAGTACTTCACAGGATTTTGCTGTAAAGTGATGTTACTGTGTATATTGATTACTGTTGTAGCAAAGTGATTTCCAGATTCACATCCGATATAAACATCCTGAATGTTACTGGTGAAAAAGTATAGTTTTACCTCCCATCAGATATGATAAAACATTGTTGAGAAATATTGATAGAGCAATCTATTGATATTAGAGTCAGTGTCAGTTATCACGCTCAGTAGATGTAGTACATCCTTTAGTGTTACTGTCTGTGGACATTATCTACTCACAAATATTTTGCTGCTCAGTAATGCACCCCAATCCTCGGAACCAAACTCCTTTTTTTAAAAAAATAAGCACTAAGCAAATCAATTATTAACCAACTTCCAATAATGGGTAAAGACACAAAATTATTTGCAAACTCAGCCTTTTTTTTGATGGTATTATTTTCACTCACAAGGCACTTTCCCCAGCACCACAGTCTGCGCGGTATAATTCTGATCATACAGCCCAAACGCAAGTAATGTTGTCATATAAAGATGACTATTAAAGCCATTGCAGGGTAATAAAATTAAATCCAGACTTTAACTGAACGATAATTATATTATGCAGATCAGTGAAAGCTGAATAGCTGAAATCAGAGCTTGCAGTTCAAGTGCACTCTCTATTAGATTCTTGTTTGCCTTTCTCTCTTTGAATAATTTTCCCAGGAAAACCATCAATCTTTGCTGGGATTGTATATAAAATTTAAATATTGAAATTTCCATTGTCTAAATATTGCTTTGCCATTTTGCTTTCAATTTAAATCCCATTACCAGTTATCCTTCGATTGATTATCCTGATGTGTGTGTGGTCAACAAACAGAGTGATTTCTGAAGAAGGTGACTGCAAGTCTCCCGCATCATTCTCCCACCACCTACACTATCTTCCCATTTCCTCATTAAGGGTTGATGCAACTCAGTACAGTAACAATTTACCAGTCCCAGTGGAGGACTGCAACAGCAGATTGATGCGACAAGCAAAATTGCCCTTTTGTGTGAGGTGCCCAATGCAACCTGTACTGATTTGCATTGGATTAATAGGGGAGCTACATAGAACCCACAAAAATTAGGCAAATGCAGCCACATCAGTGCTCGGGGTGCTGTTTCACACAGTCAAAGTACCACCCCCCTGCACATTACTGATTGGGTTCCCAATGTCAATTCATATCATTTTTCAATAAATAATAATATAATGACAGTAAAAATATTCAAAAATGTATTTCAGGCAAAAAGATTTGGGAGCAAAACAGCACAATTTATTATAGATTTTCTTTCTTTCCCTGTCTATATTATTGTTCAAAACATTTCAAATCTTCTAGACTAAAATTGTGCTGGAAAAAAATAACGGTGAGGGCAAAGCATAATTATTAACAATAACAGCAACAAAATGACATTTGTATAGCGCCTTTCACGTCAGAAGGACGTCCCAAGGCGCTGAACAGACAGAGTTTCGGACCCGATCTGAGGGTCGGGGTGGGGGGTGGTGGAGGACAGGGGTGGGGGGGGAAGAGGAGGGTCTTGAGGTGGGTCTTGAAGGTGGCGAGGGAGGGAGCGAGATGGAGGGAATGCGGGATGGAGGTCCAGAGGGTGGGTGCAGAGTGGTGGAAAGCTGATCTGCCGATAGTGGGGCGAGCAAGACGGGGGACATGAAGCAGGCTGGAGCCCGCTGAGCGGAGGGAGCGAACAGCATGGTAGGGGGTAATGAGGTTGAAGATATAGGGGGGAGCAAGGCCATGGAGGGCTTTGAAGGTGAGGACCAGGATCTTGAACTGTATCCTCTGTGTGATGGGAAGCCAGTGGAGTTGGGCGAGGATGGGGGTGATAGGGTCACAGAGCCTAGTATGAGAGAGGACATGGGCTGCAGCGTTCTGGGTGATCTGCAGCCTGTGGAAGGAGGAGTTGGGGAGGCCGACAAGCAGTGAGTTTGCATAGTCGAGCCTCGATGTAATGAAGGCGGGCTGCGGTGTGAGACAGTGTCGGAGCCAGGCAACGTTGTGGAGATGGGGGAAGGCAGAGTGGATCATGGCGTGAATGTGGGGTAGAAAAGATAGTTCAGGGTTGAACAAGACCCCAAGGTTCCGGATTGGCTTAGCAAGGTTGCATGTGCAACAATGGATGGTAAGACTGTCAGCGCAGTATCAATCCTTACATCAATAATAATCCTTACATCTGATACAGAGCCTTTCACATCTTGCGGATGTCTCAAAGCATTTCACAGGATCTCCTGCAAAGTGTAGTGACTGCGTATTTTGTGGTTGAATGTGGCAGTCAATTTGCAATATCCCTCAAACAGCCATAAAGTGAATGATCAATTTCATCTCAGGGACTGTTGGCCAGGACAAAGGGAGAATCTCTCTTCACTCTGTCATCATTGTATTCTATTGCTGTATACTGTGTTATTGTATTACATAAACTATGCAATAACTATGCCACGTTTCGCCCACAAATATACAGTCAATTCACTTTACAGTCTATTCTGTGAAGTGCTTTGAGATGTTGAGAAGACGTGAAAAGCTCTCTATCAAATGCAAGGATTATTATTATTATTATAACTATGTAGCATTGATCAATGCTATGTGAAACATAAAACTAAATAACATGTTTTATATCACTCCATAGGCTCACTGTATATTGTTTCATATTGAGAATCAATTCCTATCTGAAAGGAATAAAATTCTGGCTTCTTTCAGGTAAGAGAAGTGATCGACACATCACCACTGCTGCAGCCCTTTCATCTATCTCCTGCATAACCCAATGAGACTTAATCTTCACCTACTGGACAGCCCAGCGAGGATTATAGTTTATTTCAAGTTATTAAAAGGAAAATATCAATTTCAGTTTGAAGCAACATTATTAGAGCTTAAAGGGCTTATTCACAATAATGAGCAATATGAAACCTGACCCACATAGATTTAGATCTAACGTTAGTAGATATATCACCTCATTCATAAATAAATCAAGGGGTTTCTTTATACCGAATACCAATTCATATTTCTGTGATATGCCAACAATGGAATGTATATTTTTCCAATATGTGGCTTCTTGTCCAAGGACGTTAAGTAAAGTTGTCAAGAACAACTTAAATAATAATCTTTATCCTTACATCCTTTGAGGACGTCTCAAAGTGTTTCACAAGATAGATATACTGTAAAGTGCAGTGACTATATTTTGTAGGCAAACATGCTCTCCTATGGCACCTTTCACATATGCTATCTTGATATGCTTTACAGAAGTAGTGTGGTAACCCAAGTAAGGTTGGAGATGGGGAACTAGGAAGATGATGAACGATACAAACAAAGAGGGGATTATAATAATCCTTGCATTTTATATAGCGCCTTATCACATGGTTGAGACATCTCAAGGTGCTTCATAGAATATACTGGATTGACTGCGTATTTTGTGGGCAAAACAGTTTTATGCAAGAGTTTTGAAGGTAGAAAGGGAGGATGCATGGTTGAGGGAATTAGGAAGAGAACAATAGAACAGTAATAGTGGCTAAAAGCTTGGTTGCTAAGATGGGCAAAATGTGGAGTGGGTGGGGGAGTGAAAGGGGGAAGGTAACACGCATCAGAATTTGAGTGAGATTGGAGGAGATCGCAGTGGTGGGGTGGAGGACAGAGGCATTTGAAAGACAAAACAAGGATCTTGACGTTGATCCACCAGGGTGTAGGTGGCCAGTGGAGCCTGGTGTGGATGGGAGTGATGAGCATACATATTGGTTGCGGAGTTCTAGATAAAAGGGGAGTTAAGATATGAAAGTACCTTCATTCTCTTAATGAGATCATGGAAAAGATTCCTTTTGTTTGTCTTTCATCCCCCACAGCCCTCAGCACACATCAGTGTGCTGACAGATCATCAGCAATCACAGTGTTTGTACTTTCTCTACGATAATCAGCCCTTACTTTATGGATATGAACCAAACAACCTAAATACGATCCCAGTTAAACTGCAGAAATATAGTTTGCTGATGTATCAGTGCCAAAGGGTTGACAGATTCAGTTCATTGTTTCCTTCCCACACACACACTGAAGGTGGTTTTGTCTCAGCTATGTGAATGTTGTACAGAAAGTTTACATTGATCACTAATTGGATGTAAATTGGCTGCTGTGTTCAGTCAATAAACTTTGCAGGAGAAACTCTGTGGAGCGCTTTAAAGCGTGCATCCTACCGACATAAAAGACATTAAAACCTTATAAATACAACAAAGAGTGTTGTAAGGTTTACCAAACTTAGTCTATTCTTCCAGCAAGTCACCGCTACCTTAATGCATTTTATCCAGGGAGTGAAAGAGCCACACAGGCTGCCAATACATGGAATGTGCTGAGTGAGCTGACAAAATGCACAGTCACAGTCAAAACTTTGATCAGTTTTGACCCCATTATGGGTATATATCATACAGAAGCACAACATCACACATCCATCACTGAGTAACTTTCCAACCCAATAAGAGTAGTTAATCTTATAATTATAATATTTACATTTTGATGTAGTGCTTTATCATGCCGTTGAGACATTTCGAAGCATTTCACAGGATACAGTTTAAAGTGGTGTAACTGTGCACTGCAAACAGTGAGATTTATTTTACTGTTAAGAGTGGTAATGATGAGAAAGAGACAGAATGAGAAAGAAAATCTACCTCTAACAAGACTGTGTTCTTAAAAAAAACAGATAAAATGTTAAGCTGCTCATACACAGGTAAATATTTTGACAACAGATTGAACATAAATAATTGACTGTGAAGAGGTGATCCATCTTGTGCTGGGTGCTGATCGAGCAATGTATCCACAGAGCTGTTCTGAATGTGAAACCCACTAGAGGTCTCAGCCGGATTGATACTAAGTGTTGGTGGCACTCGGATAGATCAGAAAACATCAGCTGGAAGATTCAGATGCTGTGGGCACATCCTCACAAAGAGAACAATGAAAGCAGGTACGCAAGATACATAATTACTATCAAACATTGTACAGTGGATGTATCATAGATTTACAAGACTGGGTTATTTTTCATAGAATTACAGTATACTGTATATCAGAAGTTTCTGATATAACCCTTGTATTTAATATAATGTCTTATCACGATGTTGAGACATCTCAAAGTGCTTCACAGAATATACTGTAAAATGAATTGTCTGTACATTTTGTGATGAAATGCGACAGCCAATTGCGCACAGCAGTGTCCCACAAACAGTGGTCACATTGAGCAACCAAATTATCATAATAACTGTGGTCTTGTGGATCATGTGAAAACTGAAAGGTTTCCTCTGCCAGCCACCTCAGAAGCCTGCAGATTACTGAGTTCGTGCAGGTTGGTTACATCAACAGCCTCTGCCAGGAGCCTAAAGAAAGCTAATATAATGGAATCTTTATTTATATACAAAGGGATCAGGCTCTGTGTAACAAGAGGAATAACAATGTGACGGCCGAAACCTGCACCACAAATGAGCCTTTCACGTTAGTTCCCTTAGAAGAATTTCAGTCTTCCTTAGGGTTATTTAAAGATAAGCGATTATTTGATTCTTTAGGTTATCTTTTTATATTCTATTTTATTGTGTCTAACTAAACACACACATTAATTTTGTTTTGTTTTCACATCTCCTTGCTTCCAGTTTCCCCCCCTCGTCTGCTCTAGTACAATTCCATTAATACATGCCTCTTCAATGCCTTGTGCAAGTGTCCATTCATCGGATGTCAGTGAGCCTAGTTAGCAAACGTTGGCTGACTCTGTGACCATTGAGGCATTTACAACCACAGTTAATTTTCCAATCTCACATGCTTACTTTCCAGCAGGAATCACAAGCCAGGAATAAGCTATGGAACCCCCCCATAAATACATACACACAATGCTTAAAAGAGTGGCATAAGTCCCAATGGTATAGCTGATAGAGCAACACCTTAGAAAATATACAGTCAGCTCACTTTACAGTATATTCTGTGAAGTGCTTTGAGACGTCTCGAAGACATGATAAGGTGCTATATCAAATGCAAGGATTATTATTATTACAAAGCAAATTTTGTTGGTTTAAAATAGTGTGACTGCTGAGTTTGCTGATCTCAGCCAGGACTGCGTGGGGGAAGCTTCCTTCACAGGATAAGGCAGGGGAAAACCAGTCAGGGTTCCTGCTCCTGGTCACGCACTGTTTGTGTGTGTTTGGGTGACAGCCAGGTGAGGAGTGGTCAGGCTCAGTTGTGATGCTTTCTACAGTCAAGCAGCCTGCCAACACACACTGGCAAAAATCACACATGAACAATGATTGTTTGGGCAAGGTACCAGCACCTGTGGAACTACAGCCCGTCTTTAACAACATCGCGCCTGTCACGTCTATGAATTCTACGGTTTAGGGATCAATGATACAGGCAAGCCTCCACTGAGTTGTTCTTGTGACACATATTTACTTTGAGGTGAAGTATTAAGAGACTGGCTGTTTCCTCCATTGCTTTAACAGCCTCCACACCTTCTAAAACTGACAGTGCAGAATTAAATGGCTTACTTTCCCTCATGTCAGCTCCTCGGATTGTAATTAAGGCTTCAGAGGCTGGCGTTCACTGACACTCAACACTGCCTCAAACATTGGTGTACAATTAAAACTGAATTTTGACGTGAGCATAGACCTGATTATTCATGGAGACAATGGTGATATGATAGGAAAAGCTCCTGAATAAGTTTCAGGGCAATAAATGTCAGGCCAAACAAAATTATCCTTTAGCAAAGGACATTAAGGAACAAATTTCAGGCCATATAGTTCTGTGTACTCAGCTTAAGGTCTGGGTGATCTAATGAATCTGTATAAATCTGTCTATATTTCAGCAAAAGGTGTAAGGCACAAAATTGGGCTATATGTTTTCACAGTAGCCTTTAGGCATTGGAACAAATTCATCTAGGTTGAAACCAGATTATGGCAGATCTTAATCGTAAGAAACATCAACCCTCTGAAACACTCTTCCTTTTCTGATCCCCCCCCCCTCCCCACCCCCACTCAACAAATCTCTCCTCCTTTGAAGGCTTTGACCAGTGCTGGAATAAGGCTTTACAGGCATTGAATGTGTTCCAGTACCTCAACCAAACACCCATTCTGCTGCCGTGAGGCTAATTGGTAATAGGGGGCATCGCAGTCAAACCCATTCTTGTTCTGCCCTACAATTGTCCATGTGCATGTTTCAGCACTAGATGGCATTCGGAGACCTTAACTCTTTGTCTGTAAAAACATTTGTCTCAATATTTTAAAATTAGGCAGAATTATGGAAAATTCTTGAATTGAGTCTTAATTTGGACGGTGGTTTCTTAAAGAGAATCATCTTCCCATCCGAGACCATGCTGAAAAATTTGTCACAGTACTGCACAATGCAACTCCGTAGTCAAGTTCTCTCCCTGGCTAAGATTAGGTGTAATATAGAACCTCTGGAACATGAGGTCTGGCTGATTATTCCCCTCAATTTCACATTGTTGGATTTTGAGAGGCTTCAGTAAATGTGAAAGAAAATGCAGACAACCGAAATTGTTCCTGGTGTCGAATCTTAGTGCATTTAGCTGGGTATGGATGAGCTCGGAGTACAACAGCAAACAACAACAACAATTTCACATTCATATAACTCCTTTCACATGGGGAAGTCGTCTCAAAGCGTTTTACACAGCTAACAGCGAGCTCAAACTGGGAGTGGGGAAATGGAAAGGTACATTTGATGATCGAAGCAAAGCAAAATAGCTACAATATAGTTGATTCTGAAATGCTAAAGCATGTATTTTGTGCAATAGATGTTCAGATATTTACAACTGAATTCGCCCAACAACTGTGAATGCCCAATTCTTGTTATAAGCACAATTTTTGTGTTTCTCAAGGAAACAACTTTGTGGACCCACACACTGGGTGGTGCAGTGGTTGAAAATGATCATCAGGTTTAAATTGAACTTGGGATCCTAGAACGATGGTCTTCTCTGCTGGCAGGATAGTGATTGAGTGATGTAAATTTGGGCAATGGCAATGTAGTTCCAACCATTGTTCTGCCACTTTTTTTTAATCACAAAAGCAGATATTTCAATCCTTTTTCTCCTTTCTATGTCAAAAATTCCTAAAATCCTTTTACTCAAGGAACAACTGCCTTTTAAAACATCTGAATCTTTACCACATCCATGACTTGTGGATCTTTTTACTAGTTTCCTCACAACCACATTTTTACATAAGAATTTATTGGCTATCTAAATAGTGCCTACTTAACATATTTTATATCAACCCCCAAGATGAATTTAGCAAAAACCAAGCATAATAAATCTTTCTAAGGATATACAGGTTTAAAGGTTTAATCCTGAAACTAAACCCCTTTGGGTCCAGAAATCATTGCTGATTTCACTTATGACCAGCTTAGCTTGAACTTTAAGATAGACTTCTCTGCAGGCGTCTGCTCTCAAAGAGAAATCATCCCATATTTAGCTTGTCAATTCCCTTCATATATTCTTAGGATAAGGCACACAAGTAAATTGGTCATGAGGTTGCTATTCTTATTAGAAAGCTAAATCCCATGCTTGACAACAGTAAAGTGTATGGGGATGTGTGAATAGGGAGGATCAGTTAACAAATTATGCCTTGGTCTTCCATTCATGAGAATAGAAACTTGTCGGCAGCTTTTCTGCTTCACTGATGAATAGGGACATTATGAAGTGCGTTCCCTGAAATGTAAATATTATGCTATTTCTATCTGAAGTTAGTGCAGGAATATCCGATTTGGAGTTTCAGTACTATGCTTTTCTTTTGATGTTCTCACAAAGGCTAACAGAATGAGATGAACACCAGGAGATCAATTTGGACTGATATACTACCTTAATCATAGGAGTGCTTTACATAGATGGAGTGAGAGCCTAAATTGGGTGGGACATAGAGGTGAGAGGGGTAGGTGAATATGATTGAAGATGCAGTCAAAGAGATTGATTCTGTAGATGGGTTGTTAAAGCAGAGAAGGGAGGAAGAGTGTCAGAGGGATTCAGGGAAAAAAATGTATTGTGGCTAAAAGCTTGTCAACTGATGATAGGACAGAGGACACAAAGCAATCCTGAACTGAGGGAATGGGCAGGATATCAGGATTATCGGAGAACACAGGAAACACATTTTTTGAATTTTATTCCAGAAACAGAACTCCCAACAACCCCCTCCTAGTCTAACACTGAGATGCAGAAGTGAGATCTGCTGGCGGGGGTGAAGGAGAGAGTTGTGGATATCTATAATGTGGTTTGAAGTGCCAGATTCTGTTAAATTATAAAAACATCAACGAGTCCGCCAGCAGCGAGGAATCAAAGTGACTAGGAAATGATTTTTTGGAATTCTAAGCCTAATAGATTTTTCAGATTGTATCCACCCCGAAAAAAAATCCTTGCAAGGATATCGCACCTACATCTTTTGAAAGCTCTTCAGTTGTTTTCCATACAGTGGAATGAGTGTGTATATTTGTATATGAACGTGGCAGCCAAATTTATGTGCAGCAATGTCCCACAAGCAGACATGATGTGACTGACCTATTCTTAAATTAGTTCAGTGTCCCAACCACCCTTCCTGCCAACATATTCTAGACATTAATTACCCTCTGGGTAAAGAAATGCCTCCTGAATTTGTCCTTTTAAACCTGAATTGTATTCTCTTTGTCATATTTGACAGTGCCCTTTCATATCATCGAGACATCTCAAAGTGCTTAACAGGATATACTGTAAAGTGACGTGATTGTATGTGCATTTTGCGGGTGAAGTTTATTTTTCTATTTGCAAGACACATTGCATGAACACATATTGATGAACAAAAAGGCGGTGGGTGGAGAGCTCATCCATTGAAGAGAACGCAGTATTCATGGAACCTCCTTAGGTAAGTTGTTTAAAGGCTCCAGGAACATTTGCCAGACAGGTTGGCGTACAGTAGAACTAAAGGGTGGCTGAGTAAAAATTAAACCTCTGAGGACTTCTACATCCTGCCTACTCAGAAAAAAGTGCCCTCTACATTATGTATGATCCTTTGCAGTCCGCCTGCCTTCAATCATAGCGTAAAACCCTTGTAAATCCCTTCAACTAATAGGATTATTACAAAGTCAGAGAACGATTGTCCTAGCCGTCACTCTCCTCCAGATAGATAAATAGGATGATAATGTTTGTACCATCAGTCATTTCCATGTGAAAGAAGTCAATTTTTGTACTATTTCCCCTGAATCTACAATGCAATATAAATGTACTTACACACAGCACTTTTCACATCGGGAACGAGTTCCAAGGCACTTTACAATAAAGGTTTGGCACACAAGCTGGGTGTGGGAAAAGACATCATTATGATAATTTTACACTTGGAGTCTGAAGAAATAACAAGTCGATCATTAACTTTACGCAGCATTTCTGATGCAGCAGGTGGGAGTTTTCTCTGCCCACCGCACCCAAAATAAATCTCTTTCTCACTCATTCAATCAATTCTTTAAAGGTGCGCTCTCAAGACCGAGTGCAGTAAGGTAGATAAAATATAAGTCCTTGATATTTGACAATTTGATTCTTGATTTCAAGACAGATTGGAGAATGCAGGACACATCTAAGGAACTGTGTCCAGCTCTGTTATGAGAGCTACCGGGCCCTAGAGGCAATGCAGAGGAGAGCAATGAGGCTCATCACTGGTGCTTAGAGGATTTTGGTTTCAGTCAAAGGGCTGTTAGGCTTTGCAATGAAATAACATAGGTGGCTGCTAAGGCTGAATCGAGCAGTAAAAATGGGAAGAGTGCAGGAAAGAGGGATCAATTAAAAAAAGTAATTTTGAAAAGCAGGTAGCAATGACACAGACACAATGGTCCTTTTTTGTGCAGAAAACACTTATGTGTTCAATGGTCTTCCTCTGATAAATGAGAAACTCTTGTGAAAAACAACTTGTTTTTACTAGACGACACAGTGGATTGCGGTCCTCCATAAGTGAATCAAAATTTGCCTGGCTATTTTAGCGATTTGACACTACGTTCAGGAGGGGTGCGATCAGATGGGGTCAAGTGCTTTCTTCATCCGAACCCTTCTTGGGATCTTTTACTGAATCTCTTTTTTTTTGGTCAGCTGAGTGTCTGACATATGCGGAAACCCATCACCATTGCTCAAGAGTATCCAAACGAAGCTGAGAATTCTTTGCATCCAACCTCCACATGGAAATTCCAGAGATAGATTGTTGGAATGCGCACTCTCTCCCTGGAGAGACACATCCTGCTTACGTAAGTCTGTAAAGTATTAGGGTAGGTTGGCAAGAGCCAAGGCTTGGGGACCCCAGAATTTGCATTGGAGTAACTGCTAGAGTTTGACCAGCTAACTTTGACATGCATGTTTTGTTTGCTCCTGTTTTATGCCCGCTCTCATCTTGGGTTATATTGTGTGCTTAGAAAACCCCCGTCCCAATTACCCTATCGCCCTCACACGATAATACTTCTGAAAATTGATGCAAGTCATTTTTTTTTACAGAAAAATAAACTGCAATTTGAAACAAAAAAAATTGAATGTGCTTTGTGCAACATTCTCCAAGTGAATACACCATATATAGATTCACCGGCTATTTATAATTCTAATCACTGTGGAGGTCAAATTCAAATTCCCTCATTAATCAACCCATCTGAATATGTTATCCTCCCACCCACCCACCTCTACATCTGCATTCATGTCAGAAAACATATTCTCATTATTTTTTATAATGGAACTAAGGTTTAATTAATTGGCTAAATTAATTATGCTAAATGAACATAGACCAAGGCCTACATTCACTGAGGCAGTTAAACAAATTGTTGTGTGAAACCAATGGAAATGAGCAAGGAGTTTTGCCCTTGTACTGCACTTAAACCGTATTTGTGGGGTGTTGTATGCAAACTTTCAATGCCACATTCGCCTATAAAATACAGTCACTTACTAGTAAAAATCCTGTGGAAGTACTTCCCAATGTGAAAGACTGTATCAAATGCAAAGATTAATTTTTATTTTAATAATCCTTGCATTTGATAGAGCACCTTATGTCATCGAGAAATCTCAAAGCGCTTCACAAATAAGTGAATTGTCTGTAATATTTTGTGGGCTATTAATAATAGGTCACGAAAGCTAGAACGTTCTTCATAACAGCACTTTTATGTGTTAAACTGAACACGTTTATTTCACCAGCTGCCCTAAACTACAGGATGACCACCATCCTGCAGTCCCTCGGATTTGCTCCCTTCCTCCCATCTTTCAAGGCACGTCTCAAAACAGACTGTGCGGTTAGTCATCTTTCCCCTCCCCGCTCAGGTGCCCATTCATACTATGAATATGCTTCAGGATGCTTGAGGGAAAAGGTGCCAAATAAATGTACATTTAATTATACACCTGACAGTAATAACTGAAGTGCTTTGAGTTATTCTAGGTTACAGGTGCTACAAAAAAATGCAAGTTCTTTAGTGCGATAGTCTTGCACTATCTGCAGTGTCCAGCTGTTCACAGGGTGAGATGAATGTTATATGATGGCATCTTGACACAGAGCAGCATAATATGGGGGAAACGAATATGGTGCTAAAATTCAATCATGTGCTTCTTAGCAATGATTTTACAACTCAGGATAAACAAGGGAATAAGGGTTCTTACATTTCATTGCAATGATGCAGCCAGTTACCCAGAGTGTCACCGCTACTGTGCAACTACAGTACTTCACTTCTGTGCAATTAATAAGCATATTGTGAGCAATGGTGTCAATGTGTAAATGGCTTGGCTGACATCTCGCTCTCCAACCTGCTAGGCAAATAACAGCTTGCAGTGTCTGTTGCATTGCACAGGAATCTTTACACAGAGAATAGGACTATCCTTTACAGCACTAAATTGGTGAATAGTAATAAGTCTTGATGTCATGGCAATGATATTTGTGCAATCTGCAACAAGACAGTAAATAAACTAGTGAAACATCAGGCAGGAGAAAAAAAAATCAGCTTTCTGCTGCATCGAACGTAATGATGGAAGGTTACAAGGCTTGAATGGAACTCAACAAAAAAAATCAAGAGTAACAGAAACCAATAGAAGACACACAACTCAAATCATAAAACTATCAGCCACCAAATAATCTGAGTTATAGATATAAATGTGGAAAAATTCCACCTGGATTTCAATTTACTCTATATTTGCAGCATTTTAGAGGACCCAGAATATGGTAAATTGTTGGAATCAGTCTCGTTTTGGAGTGACTATTCTGTATTTGAAAAGAGAAGGACATTTCTCCCAGTGACCTGGCCAATAGTTCCCGCAGATAAAATTGGTCATTTACTTGATGAGGTACAGAGCTGTGTGCAAATTGGCTGCTGCGTTTGCTTACAAATTACACAGTCACTACACTTTAGAATAAAATTCCACGAAGCGTTTTAAGATATCAATGTGAAAGGCTATATCAAATATTGCAGATTATTATTATTAGTAACAGTAAACTTGGGAAAGGGAAGAATATCGACCAGGGTACAGTCAGATCTTTGCTCTCCAAAATAGTTCTGTGAGATCTTTTACGTCCACCTGAATAGATAGGATCTCAATTTAGCATCTCATCCAAAGGGCAGCACCTCTATTAATGCACTCTCAAGGGGCTGTGTTGGAGTGCCAGACTGTGTTGCAACTCAAGTACAGGCATGGAGCTTGAACCTACAAGCTTTTACCTAGAGGCAAGACTACTGGCAACCAAGACAAAATATACAATATACAGTCACCCACAAAATATACAAAACATAAAATAGTCAATTATACAAAAAATGCAATACAATTCAATACAATACACTTTACAGGATATTCTGTGCAGCACTTTGAGATGTCTCAACAAAGTGATAAAGGGATGCAAGGATAATTTTTATGATTCTTACCTTTCTAATCGCACAACATGGATTTTTTTAAAAATATACCCTAAACATACAGTGGAACACACTTAACGTCTAACCTCATTTTACTTAAAAATGGAACAGAATCCTTTTTATTCAACTTTTAAGAGGTGACAATTATTTTTCCAGCATTTTCTCAAGCAACAGGCACAGAAAGATTTAAATGGAAAATATTGCAAACGCTCATCAGCGAGAATAAAACACCTGAACTGCTGAACAGAATGTCACTCTGCAGCATTTATGAAAGGCGTCAAGGGAAATTTCAGATAGTGGTTGATGAATACGTGTTCACATGCATTATTCGGTGGCCTAGATTTCTGCTTGCATTACTGAGCGATTCTTGTACACCATTCAAACCATAGAAATGCACAGCACAGAATGGGTCATTTGACCCATTGGGTCTGTGCTGGCTGCTTTAAAATGAATGCTTTCAATCCCATTTACCTGCTCTTTCCCCACTTTGTTTCACCCATAAATGTGACAGCCAAATGCACATAGCAGTGTCCCACAAACAGTCATGGATTGAGTGACCACATTTTTTAAAAAAAAAACAGGATTATTACTCTCAGAAAGCGATCCATCAATCAACTAAGAACCAGGTTCGTACTTGCTGCTCGGTAAACAGAGGTGTGGTGGAGTAAGGAAACTTGCCTTAGATTTCGCCCCACCCAGGACTCTAACCAAAGTCCTTCTGTTTGTGAGGCAAGTGCTCTAACCAATATGCTACAGGACTCCACAACCAAAACATCGAAATGGAGATGAGAAACGGTTTAACCTTTTCCCTGCCCACATTAAACTAGCAGATACACATTTTCTTACACCATTGCTCTCAATAGACTTCAATACAGCACTCGTTCCACAAAGCATCCAGTGCTATTCAGAAGTCAGGTACACATCGTTGAATTAAGGAGTCTTTTTACAACCAATGTCATTGGGGTTACGGGATGCAAGATTTGGTCTGATGGCTACTAATGTTTGACGCTGTGTGACAAGCACCTGAGACAAAGTTCAACTGAGATTTTCCACGTCAGCTTCTCTTCGCAGATCCTACAATGTTAAGGAATCACTTTGTTTCAAAAGCTTTTTAAAAATGTACCCTCTAGGTATCCTATTTCCTATCTAAACATCTCCTTTCTTTAACAAGCAAATCAAGTCCCACATTCATTGTGCAGGATAGAGGTAAAGTGTGCTGCTGGATAGAGTTTGGTAGTTCCATCAAAAATATTGAGTGTGAACGCTAACAAATGGGTCCAATATATAGAGAGAGAAACAGGTGAATGAGCATAAAGAAAAGGAGCAAAAAAGTGCAAGACAGAGAAAAATACAACACTGTAAAGACGGAAAAAGAACTGAAATATATGTATTTGAACCAAATTCAAAAGTAATTAAAAAATGACAAAGAAAGATCAAGAGTTAAGAAAAGCCAAAGAGAGCAGGAAAAAGAAAGAACCCAGCAGTCTCCTGCGAGTTAATTTTAGACCTCATGGCCACAATGCTAGAGACCATAGAGAAATGTACAGTCAACACCCGTTAGCTAATGGCCAGCTCTCATAGCCACTGACTGAAGCTGAGGAGGGGTGAATGGCTGCAACAACCACTATTTATAAGCTGCTGCAATCTCACTGCCTTTTGTCTTGCTGCACGCAGAATTTATGTCCGTTTCTGCCCTAAAGGGGAAAAGAATCCAAGGTGGAAATAAAAAAAAGTCCACAAAATTAAACTTCAAAACAAACTAACAATCCAGAGGGTGACTCAGACTTGGAGATCAACTCGCTTTTCTTTGCATTACAATGAGCAGTCAGCAACTTGCTTATTTTTTCTTGTTTGTCTTGTATAAATCTCCCAAGTGTGCTACACAAAGTGCTGTTGTGTTTAATGTTTGCCTGAGCCAAGACTATAAACTACAGACATTTTTAAAAACAAATCTTAAAAATTCTTGGTTGCTCAATTTGGCTACAATTTAAGCTTAAGGTTGTCTTTCGAGTGAAGATAATGCCAGCCTAGCTGAATTGCCTCCTTCTGTGCTGTAACTCTATGCAACATCAAGACTATGCGTTAGTGGGAAATGATTTTAGATCACCATTTTTGTTTACAGGGGTAGGATCCTGGTTGTTAGTCGATTGGCGAATCGCTTTCTGGGGCTAATAATCCCCTTTTTAAAAAATAATAATAATCATAATTTGGTCACTCAATCCACGACTATTTGTGGGAAAACGCTGTGCGCAATTAGCTGTTGCATTTTGTCCACAAATATACAGTCAATTCACTTTACAGTATATTCTGTGAAGCGCTTTGAGATGTCTGAATGACAGGATATGGCACTATTATAACTGAAGAATTGAAAGATAGCAGTAGGATTCTAAAGCACAAGATGCGATCTAGGTGAATAGATGCTTCTTATAACACGCCAGCACTACCTCTGCAGTGCTCATTAAACCGACTGTAAAACTGACTGTGATACCTTTATAGACACAAGCAATAAAACTCCTTTCCACACATGGAGACCATTGTATTGCACGCTATATTATCCTTGCAATTTTCCACTTTAATATTATTGCTTCTATACTGTTTGGATCTCTTTGAATGATGCATCTAACCCACGTATGGGAATTACATTCCCGAATAAAGTCATGAGCTGCTTTTGTCTTGGGAGGATCCAGAGGGGTTGATTAAAATGTCCTATAAAATAGTGTAGAATAAACAGACACCAGAAAATGCTCAGGATTTTTATTTAACGATTCATACAGATTAACTTTTTAATATGCATTATGCACCAGAGAATCTCCGTAAGGCTGTATTTAAGAACTGTACTGAAAGTATACTCCAGCAGCAATCGTAAAAATAATAATCCTTGCATTTGAAGTGGTGCTTATTGTGTTGAGAGCTCAAAGATCTCCACAAAGTTTCTGCAAAGATTGTGCATTCGTAGGTGAACACAGCAACCAATTTATGCACAGCAAAGCCTTAAAAACAACTGTGCAGTGAATTAACAATTTTATCTGGGGAATCGTTGACCAGGACACCTGGACAAACTCCCTTCTGTTTTTGAGTAGCCTTGGGACATCCTCCCAATGTGAAAGGCGCTCTATAATTGGAATCTTGTTGTTGTTGTAGCCCCATGGGATCTTTAATGGACTACCTGAATAGGCAGGAACATCTCATCGGAAGGATGCAAGTCTAACACGGAATCTTGTTAGATCTTTGGTCAACACAAAGTCTGCTCCAGACTTAGTGGAATGCATTGAAGTAGGCTTGATGTCCTCCCGGTTCTGAGAAAGAGTTCCTATTTGTGCAACTCAACTTTTAAGGATGTTTTAAATGAAGAAATATCTCAAACTTTTTAAAATGAATTTTGAGGAATTGTAGGAGTAATTGAAGATCAGGCTTCAGGGCAATGCTTTAGAACATTAAATTACTCCATCACTAACACTTAGCTATGTTTTTTTTCTTTTTGTGCTGAATACGTTAGTATTAATGTATTTGTCAAACTTCTCACCGATGGACCAAACATTTTCTAATAGGAAGTGCAGGTGGTTTCACCACATGAGCACTAACACAGCTGCAGTCTTGCAAATGACAGTGACAAACATCAGGTTCACCACTTGACTAGCAATATTTGGATAATTCGACAATATAATTATTTAATAATCCTTGCATCTGATAGAGCACCTGATTAGATCATCGAGACGTCTCAAAGTACTTCACAGAATATACTGTAAAGTGAATTATTATTTTTTATAGTTTTTTTAAAAAAGGGAAAAACAATTTGCCAATCTACAAACATCTGGGTTCCTGCTTACTGCTAGGTAAACAGAGGTGTGTGTGGAGTAAGGACACTTGCCCAACATTTTACCCTGCGTATGGTAACATGAAGCATATCAGTGCCATTACAGGTAAGCTACATTTATGTTCACCACAAATCACATCACTCAACTTTACAGTATATCCTGCGAAGCGCTTTGAGACACCCTCTTGACGTGAAAAGATGATGAACTTAATGTAAAGATTATATATTGCCTTCGTTGTCGGGAAGACGTCTCAAAGTGCTTGCCAATGCAGGATGGGCACTGGAGAGGTGGTGGGGAGGGGAATGATGACCAAATAATCCCCTACAAACACACACACACATCAATCTAACTTGATTTTCATTATGTTTAATGATATTTATGCATTTTAAAAAATATTGATCAAAATGTATTCATAGGAATTAGAAGAAATAAGCAAAATATCAAGCTCCACCAAAGTGACTAGCCATGCAACACATCGCAACCATATTGCTGGAGTCAAGAGAGTCAGTGTGAAATTTAAAATGCTTGTCAGAGCATTAATGAAAATAATCTGCCAGCAAATCAACACTTCTGACATGTTACAGGTCCCTTATAACATCCCTGACACCACTTTGGATGCCTGCAAGCGATTACTTCTGCTGCACCAAGGCCCACACAGAATCAAAATGGAATTATATTCTCCACACTGAGATGCGTTATTTATATCTTTGAGAACAACAGGGCGAAAGGTAATTAAACTTTTGTATCTATCAATTCCACCTGGTGCACAATACATTGAACAATTCCCAAAATGTTTAAGGCTTTTTAGCCAAACTTAAATGCAACTTTATATTGCCATATTCACAAATGCCTATGAATATTACTAATTTAGCACCCTCCCCACTGAACATTTATCACAAACTATATAATAATTATTGCATTATTATTATTCAAGACATCTCAAAGCACTTCGCAGAACATAATGTAAAGTGAATGTTTATTTTGTGGATGAAATGCGGCAGCCAATTGCACACAACAGTGTCCTACAAACAGTTGTGGATTGAGTTACTTTTTTTTAATATAAGTGATTATTACCCCCCCTGATCCGCCAATCAATTAAAAAACAGTTCTTAATTACAGCTAGGTAAACAGAGGCGTGTGGAGTAAGGAACTTGTCCAGGATTCAAACCCAGGTCCTCTCACTTACGAGGGGATTGATCTAACCACTAAGCTACAGGACTCTACAAACTAACTGGAACCCAAGCACAGATTGATTTCTAACACTTTTAAAAGAGCCACTGCACTCCCTCAACTTTTTAAATTGATAAATAATAATGTTAATCAGACAACCCAAACTTTTTGCACAAACACACACACATACCACTTTCAGTAAATCCTGTGAAGCGTTTTGAGATGTCTCTTCGACATACCTGTTATACGAAATGCAAGGATTATTATTTTAATAGAAACTGGCTTTGTACCAGCAGCATTTAGTAGTGACTTACATTATATTATAATGGGGATCATGGGTTAGAATATAAGTCTTCAAGAAATTGGCACTGTGCTGGGCAGAGTCAAGATACACAGGTTTTGTGGGGGATAATAATCACAGATGTTGTACCAATTATTTCCAGGAAGAGATTGTTACAGTTGAAGAGAAGAGTAAAGAAAGAATGCTGGGTGAATTTCTATGCTTCCTGTTCTCGATCAGCTTGGCTCAACTGCATCTCATTACTTGTGTACAGTCTCAAGACAAAGCAGACATCAGGCCATTAACATCTCAACCTCATCTCACTATGCCTACACCTAACCATATCCTTAAAACCACCTCAATCCTTGGGCACACACATGATATTCCAATGTCTGAAAAGTTAACAGAAGAGCAAGTAGAAGCTACAGTTAAACAATGTGAAAAAAAATCAATTTCACATTTTTCTGTTTAGGTTATGGAGATGCCTTTGACTGGAATAATATGGTTTGCACGTTTCATTTCTAAGACAGATCAAATGCAAGAACAACCAGGATCTAACAAGATCGGTTCAGATGAAGAAGTCCCTTTGGCCCATCTGATCTCACCCTTCCAGAATGCCCACCCAACTATTCTCCTATCACAGCATCAGGCTGTCTTTTTTTTAAACAATTCCAGTGTCCTGACCTCAACCACCCTACCTGACAACCTGTTCCATTCAGTAATTATCCTTGGAACAAACAAAAACTTTGTCTTCTTTCCAAAAAGCAAAGTAAATGTAGAGCCTTTTGTTTCAGTTTTCTCTCCCTCTGTCATGTTGCTGATTAACTACAATACTCCCTAATCATAGCATACTGAACTTTTAGTCAAGTGTGGCTGCGCTCAATAAAACCATCAGACTGTACACAATCATCAACATACTGCAATTCACTAAACCTTCTTTCATTTAACAATAAATTATTCATCCTCCCATCATTTCATTTTAGGGTTTTCTGACAGAAGGACGAACACAAAGATCACTGGAACGTGTTCAGGAACGATTAGCTCTGGTTATTATTCATTTATATTCTACCGCAATATTAGATTATATTAAACTGAAACTGATGCAGAAATAAGTAGGATAGTGTAAGCATTATAAGGTAAATGCTTAGTTCTTAATACAAGTCTCTGTGTGCTTCTAAATCAAACACCTATATCTCTGCAAAATTAAAAAGGCTTCTAGAGAATTTGGGATGAAATACCATATCATTCCAATCATACATGGCTGCAAAATGATCTGAAGTATGGTCAAGACTGTAATCTGCTTAGCTTGAAGAATATTGGTTTTACAAAGTGGCAATGAATGGGGTGTTACTATATACCAGGGTGTTCCAACCTTTTGGCTGCCACGAGATGGATCCTGGAACTCTTGTTAGAAGTAGATAAAATTAATCCTTACAATTGATATAGCACCTTATCATGCTGTAACCTAAAAGACTCGCAAGAGAGAGATAAATCGTTAAAACAAAACTAACTCAAACTCCTGCTTGCAGCATTAACGTAAAGTTATAATTGTTTAACAGTGCAAATGAATGTTTCGACCGAGTCTCACAGAGCCTGATGGAATGGTCAATTTTTCTACTTGCCTGGAAACGGGCTTTAATGTAATTCAGGGAATGAATAAATCATTGGCTTCATAAAGAACTAAATTGATGGCGAATGACAAATACATATTTAAAAGGGTTACACAGGCATTTCTGCTGTGTTATCACCAAAAGACAGCAGGGTGGTGATAATTGTAGCTTCCCACTAAAATAGCTTTAGGATTCCTGCATCGTCGTCTGAATTTCTTTAACTATCACTCAAAACCTCTCGTATCATCTGAGTTTTTTAAAAAAAAATTAAGATCATGAGCCTTCAAGCAGAAGCTTTTTAAATTTCAAACTACTCCGAGAGCCAGTAGTCAAATACAAGTTCTCTTTGTGGTGTTTTTAACACATACTTGATGTTACACTTTAGCTCTGGCTGAGTTGAGCAGTTCAATCAACTGAGCTCAATGCAAATTCACATGAGCAAACAGCTTTGAAATAAAAAGAGAATCATTGTGGAAAGAGTGATAGAACAGTATTGTAGCGCAGACCCCCAAGCCAGGAAGATAATAATAATAATCCTTCCACTTGTTATAGTGCCTTATCACATCTTCCAGATATCTCAAAGCGCTTCACAGAATATACTAAAGTAAACTGACTGTATTTTGTGGGCGAAATTCAGCAGCCAACTGCGCACAGCAGATTTCCACAAACAGTTGTGAATTGAGTGACCAAATTATTTTTGATATTCAACAACTGTGGGGAGGCAGCTGGGCTCACAGTTGTTGCTAGCCTCCCCTCCTACAGACCTGTGCACTCAAAACTACCCCCCCACCCACCCCGACTTTAACCATTAACTAACCCGGCCACATCTCCATCTTTTTGAGTCTGGCCCCAGAACACTCTTTCTGAATTATGCTCCCAAGATCAGGGTCTTGCATTAATAAGCACATTTTTTTTTACTGTAGGTGATAATTGAGCTATTTTGTGTCAGAATCAATGTAATTACCACCTTGAACCAGTTATCACACGTTGTAGATTTACCCCTGTATGTCTAATGTTATTCAGAGCAGCAATATTTATATCTAGTATATAATCATCCTTGCATTCGATACAGCGCCTTCTCATATCATCGAATCATCCACAAATACAAATATATGCTCATAAATCTAGTGTAATCTGAACATATCTCATATTCCTAATACATGATATCTGGTTTATCTAGTATACTGTAATTAGTAAAAATAGCAATTGTGAGCATTTTAAAATTGTTTCTTCAGAAAACTGCCTAAATTGTCCTGAATATATAACCTCACCCAAATGCATTAATTTTGGTTTTTAATCATTATATTTTACCTTTATTTATCATCTATTCCCTCTCAGCCCCAAAATGTAGCAAAGTATAGTATAAAGGGAGAAATTCCACCTTGGGCTAGGTTTACTTATTTATGTATTGCTTTGAAGTGTCCAGAACATGGCAAATTCCTCCCTGTACAAATCTTCCTAACAAAATTGTAAACATCTGGATATTACACTCCTTTGGAACTGGATGTGCAGCAGTTTTGAATGGATTGCTCATGTCTTATTCAACGAGATTAACAGTTAAAAACACATTGATCTCACCGATTAAGTTTCATCTGTTTATACACAACTCTATTAAACCTGTGCTCGATTCAAGGCTCAATCAATCCGAGATACTTGGGAAACATGAACCCTTTTCAAATGTTACCAGTTTGGGATATCCACAGACCCCACAATAACACATGTTGCATCTTGCATTCTTTGCATAATGCACAATTTGAAGTACAAACAAGTTGGGCATTAAAAAAGCCAATCTATTCAATGAAGTTCATCCTCCAGCATATTAACTAATCCACGCAGTATCTAATTATATTGAGTACCTGCAATGTTTTTACCTCTATGAACTTACTGTGTAGATTATTCTATTCGTCACTCACAGTAACCATGCATTGATTAAAAAGTCAGCAGATTCTGCTTTAGGCAACACTGTTGGTGTATGAAAGGCTGTGCTATTTAGAACCCCCCACGCTCTCTCTACAATTTAAGTGTTAAACCCATCATGTTTGGGAACTCATGGGAGGTAAGAATTTGCTCAGGGCATCGCAAATATTTAACATTAGCATAGGAGATTGGTGATTTGTTTCACAGCTTTCATAAATATCGCCCTTGAGATATTTTCCAGTGTAGACAGGATGCATATATTCCAGGGTGTAAAAAGGGTGGAATGCATGTCTGCCGACCGTACGACACCAACACTACATCAGTCAGATGGTAGTAAGTTACACAAGAAATATTACACATCAACTTGTAAACAAGCCTTCACAAGAAATCACTGGTAAAAATATGTTCATGTCTAGCAGCTATTTTGAACAAGGATTCAGATTCAAACTAGAGTGCTAGAACTGTTCTAACTTTGTCACAGAAGAAACAAACAGAAATTTATCAACTGTGATAAATTCCTCTGCTGCACTTTTAATGTATCCCTTCTTATTTTATGCTTCTCTGGAGTCGGCAGCAATCTTACTACACTTTGAGGATGTGAACTGTCCGAAGGAATTAATGGAGTGGTCCTTCTGATCTCCATAAGTAAGTCATTTTCAAAGTTCCTGAATCTAACCCTGAGGCAATTGGCATCTCAGAGAATATTGACAAGCCACAGAAGGATTATGAGTCATCTGGTATTCTGGTTAAACCCAAGGCCTTACATTAGTAACTGTATCAGTTGTGAGATGTCAGTTTTGTTCAGTTAGTTGTGCTTTCGCTTCTGGGTCAAAATAATGTGGATTCAAACTCCATATCAGCATGTCTTAAGAATCCAGGTCAGTGCTAAAGGAGGACTGTGTTGTTGGAGGTACTGTTTTTTGCAGGAGACGCTAAAGTAGGAGACTCTGGATAATTTCTCACAGTATCCTGGCCAACAATCCCCCAAATAAAATTGATCGACTTCATGGCTGTTTGTAGGACATTGCTGTGAGCAAATTGGTTGCTACCATGTGGGGCTTCATCCCACAACCTGCTGAATCAGTGTAACTGACAGAGCCAGGCTGTCTTGACTGTAAAATAAATAAATACCTCTATCCATTTAACGCATTAACTAACCAGTCCTCTATTATAGAAACTCACGATCTTAACTAAGAGTTGGAAGCAAAAAAAACTCATATCAACTAAGCTGTGAAGAGCACTTAAAGCAGGAAGCTTATCTAATTATAAACCTGTACGAGACTTCTCTGGTGTGATTGTTTTTCCATAGAATAATCAGCAACAGATAATTTAGATACTGAATAACATTTACGAATGAAAACACATTAACTGTAACAAACGAACACCTTTTAAATATTCATGATGATTCGCTGCAGTTCTCTGTAAAACACAATAGTTTGGGGCCCAATTATGCAGCGTAATTGAATTGGGAAGACTTGTATGCCACTGATGTGGAGTATTACACGAATACCATATTTCAATTACCAGGTACGGAGAAAACTTGAGTAAGGGAAAACAAATCTCAAAATCATTCACGTTTATTCTTTAATTTCTATTTAATTTATTTATAATTATTCTCCCCTCCCCCTGACCTGGTGTCGTGCTCCGCCACTGTCAAGCACTCTGGCACGCTATCCTGCATGAGGGGTGCTATATAAATGCAAGTTGATGTTGTTATTCTCTGGCAAAGGAAAATAAGAGACCCAGTTATACAGCATTTCGAGTGTGATGCACAAAATACTTATACCATTCCCAGTAGGGAAGTTTGAATTGAATGTGTCAGAGCTAATGCTTCCACATGCAGCTTCCATTGTAGACTTGGACACAGTATCGTACCGATAATATTTTCACCGTGTGTTCAAAAACATGTCCTTATTCAGCCGTGAGGAACTGAGAAAAGCTTGATAATTTGATAGAAATTGGTTTTCTGATAGAAATAAATACAATCCTTTGGTTTCTTTGGAACGTAGCAGCCTACGGTAGTGTGCAGAGGTTTTATAACGAATGACTTCACACAGGTTTTTAACAAAAGAAAAAAATGTCCTACTTCCATTTAAAGATTTTTTTTCCCCCTTTGGGTTGTTGCGGACTGACTTAAAAAGTCTTTGGAATTTGTTACAATTTTTGCAATAAGCCTCTGTTGGAATTAGATTTATACTTGAAAAGGAACCTGATGTAACAAGTCGGCTCATAGGGAAGAAAACATCAGTGCAGAAGAGATTATCATTTCTAAGAATAAATGACCAAGAGTGGAATCTCAAAGCAGGCATTTAAAATTTTAAATGGGATTGAAAAAATAAACCAACACAATACAGTCCTTTAGAATGCACCAGGTAAGTGGGGTGGGTTCCCCTGATCTCATCCTTCTTGAACAGCCAACCGACCTTTACCCCCACACCCTCCCCATATCAATCTACTTTTTAGTCGAGTGACCTGGCCTGAACCACCGTTCCTGCTAACCTGTTTCAGCTGTAAAGAGTAAGTAAATACTTCTTGGTTTTGGTTCTGAAATTGCCCTTTAATAATAATCCTTGCATTTGATATAGCACCTTATCAGATCATTGAGATGGCTCAAAGCGCTTCACAGGATATACTTTAAAGTACAGTGACTGTATTTTGTGGGCAAAACATACATGTTGTATATTTGCAACTGTAAAGAGACATCATCCTGATGTGGAAAGCACTATTTCAAATGCAAGGATTCTGAATTATTATATTTATTATAAATATATGCTAAGTATATTAATACTATATTATAATAATTACTATATTATTAGTTGTAAATTTTTTATCGTATTAAATTATTAATAATAAAATTATAAGCCGTGCATTAGCCCATGGGAAGGACAGCTCCCTATCAATGAACTATCCTCAACAGTAATTCTGAATTGGCATTTTTCTGATAAAAATAAAATGTCAGACTCTAACTACTGAAATTATAAGGATGTTGAAAAGACAATGCAGGTATAAAACAAAAAAAAGTAACGGCACAATAATCTCAGAAATACAAAGCACACCAAGGATCTCCAACTTTTACTTTTCATTCAATATGTGTTCATTGCAGGCTAAGATTTACTTACAAAGTAAATCACCTTAATTAACATGGAGTAGACAGAGCGTTTCATCAAGAATATGTAATAAAAGGACGACGAACACAATTAAATACAAGAAAGAGTCGACTCACTAGGGATTTTTTTTTATTTAAACTGCGCACTTGATCTTTTTCAAGCAGTTCTTTCAAGAGAGATCTGCTTATGTGATCAGAGCTTTCCCTGATTGGCATTATGGAGCTTTGTGTCATTTTACCTTGATTCTGTAATCTTTTATTTCCCAGTATGATTTGGGAGATTGCTTTAATAATAATAATCCTTGCATGGATATAGTGCCTTATCACGTTGTTGAGACACCTCAAAGCATGTCACAGAATATACTGTAAAGTGAATTAACTGTATATTTTGTGGATGAAACTTGGCAGTCAATTGCGCACAGCAGTTTCCCACAAACAATCGTGGATTGAGTGACCAAATTATTATTTATGTATTTATTTATTTATTGAAGGGATTATTACCCCCAGAAAGCAATCCACCAATCGACTAACAACTGGGTTCCTACTTATTGCTGGTAAACAGAGGCGTGTGGAGTATGGAAACTCATCCAAGACTTTGCCCTGATTGGGAATCGAACCCGGATCCTCGGCTTTGCGAGGTGAGTGCTGTAACTATTACACTAGAGGACTCCACGTACTTTAAGACGATAGTGGAACACCAGTTTATCTTAAAGAATCATTACTCATTCATGTTACAAATAGGAGTTAAGGCATTGGGGAGGCAGACATCAGCAATAACCTCCACCGAAAGGTGTCATCAATTAAATATAATGATGACTTTCACGTAAACTATGGTGCACACCAACATAGACCAAATGGCATCAAGCAGACATCTCACTTTGTTGAGGGAACACCTCAGCCAATCTCAGAACAATCCAAATTTGCACTGAAGATTTCATTAAATGTAATTATTAGAATAATGCAGATGAGGCACAACATTTCTCAAAGTCTTAAGGGTAAGCCCACCAGAAATGCTGAGCCTTTTGAGGGAAAGAAAGAATATAGGGCCCTGTAAGACTATGATGATCTTCACATTTTACAGTAGCACAAAATAGCATAAAATTCTTAAATTCAGTCTTCATTTGCATGAGAGACTGAGATGGATGTGGAAAAAAAACATAATAATTTATATAGCACACTCCACGTATATCAGTATTTCAAAACACTTTACAGTGGTGAAGGCAGGTGCCAAGTAGGGGAGGGAGGTGACCACAGGCATGGTCAAGGAGATAGGTTTGAAGCCATCTCCAAACACCATAGTATTCCAGAGCACAAGAACTCAGCATTTATTTCTTCACTTTTATCAAACAAAGAGGAAAAGGAAAGCACCAACCAAAATCTTTGCAAGCAGAGTCAGACTTGAAAAGGGAAGTAGTTCTCCTTGCAGCAACGCTCAAGCACTGGCAGTTCATAAACAGGCTCAGCTGCCCAACTGCGTATTCAATCTACCCTCAACAGGTAACAGCCTTTAATTGTTTAATTAATTGTTAATGAACCATGCTTGTTCATGATTTTGGCTAGGTGATAAGATTGAGTGATCTAAGCAGCTCCCATGAGAGATTTTGTTTTGGTCAGTTGGGTGTGTGACACATACAGGAATCCATTACCAAAGCAGACCAAGCTCCATATAGGCATGGTAACTTCCCTTTATCTGTAATGTGCACTCTCTCCCTGGAGGGATATGCATCCTGTGTACTTAATTCCAATGAGCATTAGGTGCAGGTTGGGGAAAACCATGGCTTGGAGAGTTTAATTAGCTAAACCATGTAGCGTGCCATTGAGAAAACTATTTGGCAAGCTTCCCACAGCTTTTCAGTTTGATGTCCATTGCCATGTAAGCTGGTTTTGCACAGTTCTTAAAAAGATCTGACTTGTGAATGAAGACTGATTTGAAAATTTTTTGCAGTTCTGCACAATCTTAAATTTGGAAATAAAATGGTCTTTCAGGCCAGGACTAGGTTGAATTGATGAGCCATAGGAGAGAGAGAGAGAGAGAAGGAAGGAAAGTGTGAGGAGCAAAGAACGAGAGTTAAGCAGTAAGACATCCATAAAAATTAAAACCAAGGACTGTTATTTTTAATTGCTAGACATGTTATATCATTACTAATGTTAAAAGGCTCATTTATATCAGTAGGTGATAGCTGTTTTAGCATTTCATTGGGGACTGAGTAATTATGCATATGTGTCTCCTTCAGTTTACAAAGGGCTTGAAGCCCTTATTTGCTTATACAGGACATATAAAATAGAAGCATTTGCAGTCTGCCCTTTTGGGCAACACACACAGCATCATTAGTCATCAACAACTACAAAAGGCTATGAACCAACCAAATTGTTTAAATACCTCATTAGAAATTTAAAGAGCGCCACAAGTGGTCATTTTGTCGTCCATGTTTAAATTCCAACATAAAAATATGGTATATTGCAAACAGCATAGGTTTCAAGGCTGCTGCTTCCTCGCTGCAGTTTACGCTCAATAAATAGTGTTCTCTCAGACACACGATTTAACCCGGCTGCACCTTTGTCAGTCGTGCAAATCTATAACAGATAAGACACCTTTGTTTAATGCTTCCATCATTAAATATATGTATTTTCAGTCACTTTTAATAAAAGCTTCATCATAGATTGAAAAAGCAATGAAGGACGCAACATTTCTCATGTTCAAAAACAGTGAGGTATCATCCCACTGTGAGAAGCCTTGAAAGTTTGACTAAGCTCCTAAATTGATATATACATGAGGGTGAAGGAGAGGGAGGGGTAAAGTTGAGGTGAGAGGAATGGGAGAATTGAAGGTTTGTGTGGAGTATAAACATTGGCACAGACGAGCTGGGCCAAATGGCTTATGTTTCGGTGCCTTGGGATGTCCTCCCGACGTGAAAGGCGCTATACAAATGTAATGTTATTGTTGTGTTGTATCACTCTACATAACTCAATGTAATTCATTCTATTGAAACCAACTTGTATTTGATATAGCGCCTTTTAGATTGGGAGGATGCCTCAAAGCACTTCATAAGATGTACCAGAAAAGGGTATTGACTGTGTAATTTGTAGTTGAATGGCACCAGTTAATTTATAGTTTGTGGGCCGCATGCAGCTGTCAGTGTAACATATAGGAACGTTCATTACCAGTGTTAAAGTAAGGCTCTGATACTAACATTCTCAGTTGGACCATTCGATCGAGTTAACAGCCAGCATTGCATTCACTAAACAGGAACTTAATTTAAAGTTATCAAAACGGTCATCGGAGCAGACTTGCATTCATTTGGGAATGGAAGAAAATCAGACAATGAGAAATCGAATCAAATTAATGGGGCAGCGTTAAAGGCTTAAATAGATTTGCCCTGTTAATGTTTTGGAATTGAGTTGTGCAAACTATTTAAGGGCACATCTGTCATGGTTACTATTAATTTACTGCACCCATTTCTCCAGAAGCAATCGAGGGCTTAAAATTCCTCTACTCATTAACACTGGCGAACGATTGAGTAAATGGGTGGAATACAGGCCATTCACTCTCTCAAATTGTTGGGCTTTTCTTGCAAAATTCTGAGCCCTCAAAACAAAAGTCATTTCGGAATAAAAGGGAAAAATCAAAGGCAGCTGAGATGAAGGAGTTATTCCTGCAGAATGATGACTGAAAAGGCACGTCAAACAAGCGAGAATCTCCAACCACAGGTTAAGCAGTGCGCTAAAGGATGAAAGCCCAAACCGACTCACTGACAGGAGTTCCAGAAGATACTTGCTCAGTTAACTGGCCGAGGACATTTATGCAGCAGTATTGGTAGGTGCTCTGGAAAATGGGACATGTTGATATGCAGCTCAAACTCTGTGAAGTTAAGAAGAGACCTAAATTAAACACTTACCGTGTACGTTTTCATCTTTGTGAGCAGTCGTGCTGTACACAAGGTTGCAAGGACACAGAGAAACATTAACAATGAAGCGACATTGAAATTCTAAATCTGTCTACATAATATTATGTTGAATGTAATAATACAAGGATGTATATTTGAACAATCTACCTCACCAGGAGCCTCGTTTAAATAATACCTTAAGAGCAGTCTGCCGGTTACCTTTCCACAACATTGAATCCTCACCTTTCCACAGGGGAATGTTTTGTAAAATTCCATTTAGTCTCAGCCAAACCAAATTAAGACTGTATTTAAGACTTTCTCACAATTTGTTTGATGACAACTACTGAGACAAAAGTGTCTTGGGTGCTAAGACAAGGTGGAATTTTAGCTTTTAAAAAGGAACAGTTTCATCCCTGGGACCCTGGGAGGAATTGCCTTATCTTTTCAAACAGTAGATGGAACCTAGATTTAATGTCACATTCGAAAGATGGTATCTCTGACAGTGAAGCACACCCCCAACACTGTGTACTAAAGTCTCATTCACTTCAATGCTGTTTGTGGAACACTGCTGTAGGCAAATTGAATGTGATGTCCGCCTACATCTATGCAGTCACTGCACTTCACATTTCCTGAGATGTCTAGACAACATGATAAGCAGCTATATCAAATGTAAGGATCATCTTAAATTATGTATCTCCTGAAGGTAGAGCGGGTTGGGGAAGGGGAAGAAGAGGTTCAGTCCCAAACAGGATTTTGTTTCATTGGTAATTATATCACCCAGCAGATTTCTTCCCCTTGCTCTCATACACACACATATATATTTCTATAAAGTACAAGATTTAAACACAATTAGCCAAAAGGATTTGTAGCTCATCGCTTTTCATGTCACTGACAACAGCTGTGAAATTCCAGATCTTATTGAATCTGGCAATAACAGCAAGCAGGCAGGCTGAGAATCTGTTCCATGTTCATGCAGACAAGTGCAACTGGTGAAGAATAGAGATTTTCTACATTAGGGTTTCAATTCTACTCTTCATCCCTAGAGTCTTTTGTGTGTCAGCCGGGTTCAGTTAGTAGTAGTCTCACCTCTGAGTCAAAAGGTTGTGAGTTCAAGCCCCCATGTCGGGACTTTAAATTCACATAGTCTCGGCTGACACTCCAGAGCAGTGTTAGTGTGTTACATTGTCCTGGGTGCCATCCTTTGGTTGAGACGTCAAACCAAGATCCCCGTCTGCCTGCTCAGGTGCACGTTAGAAATCATGTGGCACGACTCAAAAGGAGAACAGAGTTTATCCCAGGTTCTTGGCCAATAATCAATCCTCCAAATTAAATTTGGCAATTTGTTTCATGGTTGTGTGTGGGACATTGTGGATTGCTGCGTTTGCCTACAAATACGCAGTCACTCTACTTCCTATTAAATTCTGTTAAGCGCTTTTATGACATCCTCTCGATGTGAAAGGCATTATATCAAATGCAAGGATTATTATTAGTAGTAGTAGGATTAGTATGGTATGATTGTGATGATGATGAGGCAATATACAGAAGGAATTATGCTTCAGTTGGAAGAATAAATTTAATTTATTCCCTGGCAAAAGGAGATGATGACAGACATTTCAGTACGTATTAGAGAAAACACGACTGGAACACTGATCTCTTTCACTGTCTGAAACAGAAATAATTTAGTAGCTGAAGCTCTGAAATCAAGTTTTACCAGCAGGCTGCAAGCCAATACTGATTTGCCTTTCAGACTGCAGGTGTATTGCAACATGACCCAGGTCATTACATTCGGCAGGAAAATGATTAAGATCATCCTTGTCTCCGCATTAAACTTAGAAACCAGACCCAAGGATATTTATGAAGCTGATGATAGGGAATGAGCATTTAGGCTTTCTCCATATGTAATTGGCATAAAATTACATAAACTTTGAATCTAAAAAAGTGTTTAGGATGTACCGTTCAACACCAAGTCATTCTTTAGAAATATAAGGGATTAAATAGAATTGTTGAAATCAGTCCTTGAATTGCATTATTCATATTCTTTCCCTCTTATGAATGTGGTAAGAGCAAATGTTTGGGAGCTGTTAGGCTAACTCGGCAGATGAAATGTTACCAAAGGTCCGTGATCTGTCTTGTGTAAACTGTGAAGATGGTTCTCCAATTATTCCAGAACTTCAGAACACTGCAGCTCGTGTACTGTCCCGCACCAGGCTTCGCGACTACATCACTCCAACCCTCGCTCGCCTCCACTGGCTTCCCATCCCCCAGAGGATCGAATTCAAGATCCTCATCCTCACCTACAAGGCCATTCACGGCTTTGCTCCCTCCTACCTCTCCGACCTACTATCCCCCTACTTACCTGCCCATACCCTCCGTTCCTCTGGCTCCGGTCTGCTCCACATCCCCCGCCCCAACCGCCCCACCATCGGTGGCTGGCCATTCAGCCTCTCAGCCCCTAGGCTCTGGAACTCCATCCTCCAGTGCCTTCGCCTTGCTTCCTCCCTTTCCTCCTTCAAGGCCGGTCTCAAGACCTTTCTCTTTGACCGTGCCTTCAGCTCCCTCTCGACTCTCTACCCCCTCCTCGCTCCCTCCCTTCCCTCCCCTCACCATTTCCCCCCTCCTCGCTCCCTCCCTTCCGTCTCCTCACCATTTCCCCCCTGCTCGGATCCTGACCCAACTGTCCAGTGCCTTGGAACGTCCTCGTGAAGTGAAAGGCGCTCTATAAATGAAATCTTGTTGTTGTTGTTGTATTCCATGTTTACTTAAAAGTTAATTTTAATAATCCTTGCATTTGATATAACTTCTCATCATGTCATCAAGACGTCTTAATATGCTTCACAGGAATTATTGTCAAGTGTAGTGACTGTATTTTTCTGATGAAAGAGGCAGCCAATTTGTGCACACCAATGTCCCGCACACAGTTGTGAAGTGAATTACCAGTTTCCTTTCTTGTCTGGATATCGGTAGAAACTCCATTCTCTTTTAAAATATGCCATGGGATCTTAAAAGTCCACCTGAACAGGCAGGTGGGACCTCAGTTTAAAGTCTCCACTGAAGGATGATACTTCCATAGGTGCTGTACTTATAGCAAACGAGCTATACCTGTTGCAGCTACGCTTGCAACCAAAGGATCCAATATGGAATGTAGAATGACACACAGACAGACACTTTGTCTTTATCTACAGCTATCTGCGAGGACTCCTGTGCGAGGACTCAGTGGGAGGACTCAGCGCTTTAAAAATGTAATTTTGCTGTTGTTGCCGTGGCTTAGCTTCGTCTGTGTTCTTTGTTTTGTTTCTGTCGCTTAGCTATGTGTGTGCTCTATGACGCAGGATGCCAGAACACCACTGTGAGCCAGCACGCCCACCAGGTGTACCTGCTGTAGATGCATACATACCTAGGTGCTCTGTGATGCACGATGTCACAGCGCCACTTTGACTTGGCGGCCACCAGGTGTAACTGCAGCAAACAATTCAAAACTGAAAATAACTCATGAACGATAGGAGATACCGGAAAACAAATATGCCCATGTCACTCTCAGACGCAAGACCTTTCCGATGAGGTATAAATCATGTCCCTATATCAATTGGTTATTGATATCCTTCTTGAAGCACAGACAGACATTGTCCTTTTATTTGTATAGAAGAAGATAGATGTAAGGATTATTATAAAGTGCTGGTTTACAAAGTACCAGCACGAAAACATAACCTACTTGCCTCTTGCAAAAAAAGTTGTTCTACCAAGGGTTTAAGGCAATAATTTACAACAATACAATAAGTTCCACTGTTGCAGAGCCCAAACCAAGCAGTTATAAACGTAAGATAGCCAGCGGTAGATCTAATAGGGAGGTTAGGAGGAACTTCTTCACACAGACGATGGCTGAGACTAGATGGAACTTTAGCATTCATGGCCAAGTTCTTGATTTGAAATGCAGTGAAAAAAAATTTCCCATTACATATTACTTCACATTAAATTTTGCATCGGTCATAATGTGAGGGGTTACACGATGTGTCCAGCTTGACCTATCTGTCAGGTTTTGGCTTCTTGCAAAGATATCTATATTTCTTATCCTTCCTTGGATCACTGCAAAACAACTGCTTACCTCGGGCTTCTCTCCTTTTGCTCTTTAACACTTCCTCCTCTTTGCAGAAAGGTTATTTTTAGGTCCTCATTTGATCAACTTTTGAGGAGTCGACAGGCAGGACGGAATCACAAGAACTGCAATCTAATTCCTATCAGCCTCACGTCCAAACAACTAAGCACCTGAGATCAGTTCCAATAGGGAAAAAGATAGCGACATGTAAACCCCAGGCATTGTTCAGCTCAACTCATTCTGTAACTAATCGGTGGAAGCATTTCATTTCAACTTCAATCTTTCCTTTGTTGCATTTTGCATTGGGTGACGATGGTGAGCTGTGACAGATCACCACAGGCTGCTTGCCATCGAATGGGCCATTCTTCAAGTTAAACAGAGACAAGCAGTTCATTAGCAGCAGGTATTAACCTTTAGTAGATGGGGCATCTACATCGATCACCATAACAAAGTTACCCGAGGAAAAGCTCCAATTATTTAAATTGACTAGAGGTAACCCAATGCACAGCAAAGCCCATGACTCCTCACATAAAATAATGACACTGAAGTTCTTTGAAGCAATTTAGTGGACAGTACATGGTACTAACTGGTTCTGGCGAAGAGAGCAGAGAGAAACAACAGCATACTTATAGATGGTTATTTAAATAATAAATAAATAATCCTTGCATTTGATATATCGCCTTATCACATCTTCGAGTGCTTCACAGAATATACCGTAAAGTGAATTGACTGTATATTTTGTGGGCAAAACGCAGCAGCCAATTGTGCACAGCAGTGACCCACAAACAGTTGTGGATTGAGTGACCAAATTATTATTTTTTTTGAAGGGATTATTACCCCCGGAAAAGTGATCTGCCAATCAACTAACAACTGGGTTCCTACTTACTGCTAGGTAAACAGAGGCATGTGGAGTAAGGAAACTTGCCTAGCGTTCCGCCCTGCCCAGGAATCGAACCCAGGTCCTCTCACGTGCAAGCCGAGTGCTCTAACCAATACGCCATTTGATTCACAGCTGTCAAGAGTCAAGCAAAAATACACTTGCTAGCCCTAGGTTCCCATTGTGCTTCAGAGTTCAAACCTAGATGATCACAAACAAATCTATTTTTTAAAATGTTTGACAGGATTATTTAGAATATTTTCAAATTATTGAATCAGGGGTGAATACATTTCTACATAAATTTGGGGATCGCAGGTTAATTTCTCAGGCTGGCTAAGATGGTCACCTGAACTTTCCTTGACTGAAATACTGATTACATTCCTCATCAATATTTAATCCTCAACCTCTGCCTTGTAACCCAAGTTTAACACAGAACTAAATAATGTATGATTTGGCTCCTGCTTTATGTAAGGCACAGACTTGCATTGTGGAAGCAGTCTTCCTTTGCTTGCGTCGTAAATTACATGGGAAAGAAGGTGAAGTGTGTGTTTTTTAAAATCAATGCCAACTCACAGCTCAAGTTGAAGCAAATGGCAGGAGTTTCATTGAGCAGGAAAGGAGAATAATAATCCTTGCACTTAGTACAGATATTTTCAATTTGGGAAGATGTCACAAAGTGCTTCACAAGGTTTACTATAAAGTGTTAATTTGTAGGTTGAACCTGGTAGCTAATTTGCACACAGCAGCAAAGTGAATGATCCAGGCCAGCCAGGACTTTCAGAAAACAAATAGCTTTGGATTTAATATGATCGTGTGTGCTTTCTGCTGGAGAGCTGAAAGCACACACATCATATTAAATGATCATGTATGAAATTGTTGCTCCCCATCCAAGCAAAAGAGGGAGGGAAGTGGGAGTAGGGGGAGACACACATTAATAATAATCCTTGCATTTGGTATAGCAGCCTATCATGTTGTCGAGACGTTTCAAAGAGCTTCACAGGATATAACTTAAAGTGAATTGATTGCATTTGGTGGGCGAATGCAGCAACCAGTTTGCCCAAGACACTGGGAGAAACAAATAGTGCTGAGGGATCTTTATCGTCCACTTGAACAGGCTTAATGTCTCAACTGAAGGACGGCACCTCCGACATTGCAACAAATCCCCAGTGCTGCATTAGTGTCATATTAGACTATATGATTCAGTATCGATGTAGGGCTTGAAACCACAACCTTCTGACTCCGAGGCGAGATATGATATCACTGCGCCAGGCTGACACAATAAGAGAAAGGGAAATGGTAAACAGACAGGAAAATGAATACACACAGAAAATAAAGCAATTATTGCAAAGCACTCCATGATCCTTGCTCAGTTTATTGACTCAAGATGAAGGCTTGGCAAGATCACGAGGAGAGTTTTGCATTATTATGTGCTAATGAGTGGGGGAATTCTTTCACACCTCCATCAAACGTTCCAGGCTCAAATAATCAAGTGGTAATAGCTTTCAGGAACACGTCCATTGCCTTGAATAATTCAGACAGCTCAAACAGAGCTTGTTTGTGTTCCCAGACAAATTGCCCGCAACAAAGATAAGAAAATCCAAAAGAAAGTGTGTTTAGTACAAAGGGGAAACGAAAGCACTATCTTCTGTCACAGTGACCAATTGCCTTTGCATGTAGTTACCGCTGGCCCACACATGTTACTTACAAACATATTTCATGCCGCCTCTCATCAGCTATCTTTCCCTTCTCTGAACGGCCGACTAATGATATATCTTCTCATTTATCTCATCTCCAGAGACTCGCAGCTCATTGTACATAATGGACTATGGGTCCATTAAATGTTTACAATCGTTTTGGGTGCAGATCAACAGATGTAAGCCTGAAGGTTTAATAAGAAGGAGAAGCTCAAGTTTAGAAGATTTAGGACTGGTTTTACATAATGAATTGGCCAAAGATTTAAACAGATTTAATTAGTCAAACTTTAATGGCCAGCTCAAGAATCTTGCACTTGAATAACCTTCACTTGAATTCAACAAATAGAATGCCATTTGCATGTGGTATTGCAACTGCAGGATAATAATCCTCACATTAGATATAGATGCCTTGGGATGTCCTGCTGACATGAAAGGCGCTTTACAAATGTAATTTTGTTGTTGTTGTAGATGCATTTAAGAGGAAGTCACATATACATTAGGAAAAAGGGTGAAAGGTGCTATATACATGATAACTTGTTTGTTGTTGAGTCAGACGATTGTGCGTCCAAGACTATACAAGTTCAAAGTCCCAATGTGAACTCACAATCTTCTGACAAAGGAGCAAGAGTGCTACCAACTGAGCCTAACAGAGCATAACAGGATTTGTCTGCCAGGAAAGAGAACAATTACATAGGAGACATGCCATAGGACGAACAATCTCTATAACGCCTGACGTAGCCAAATGCCAGTGACTGGCAACGGTTTGTTTTCTATTAAATTTCACACCAATTGAGACTTTTTGTGCATCTTAAGATGGAACGCATTATGTAGGGTGACAAGCTCTGTGCAGAGTGTCATAGTATCAGCTTTAGCTGTCACAATGATCATGTACCAGCCAGTCACTGAATAGTCAAGGGCAACCGGAAAATAATCTCAAACAACTAACAGTAACAGTCTGGATTGGGGGGAGGGAAGCATATTCTAGTACTTGGGGAACACTTTTAACTTTTGCAATACAGCTGAAGTAGTTATGGTAAAAGAGTAACCAATGGAATTGGGGTGTCAGAAACCACATTAGACTGAATGGCAAAAGCGTTCTCATTGTAAATTATACTACTTGCTGTGAATTACAGTATTGATTTTGAACATTCTTGTTGACAGCTTTGGAAATTGGTGTGATGCTGTGTTGGTACCAGCAGCAGAGTGATGCACAGAACTCAGGAAATAATAATAATCATAATAACAATCCTTGCATTTGATATAGTGCTTTATCACATCATTGAGACATCTCAAAGCGCTTCACAGAATGTATTGTTAAGTGGATTCTCACCCGCACGAAACTCCGCTCCCCGAACACCCCAGTCCTTGCAAGACTGCAATAGCTGCCTATCCCGGAGGATCGACTTTGTTCCTCCGGGTCTGGCCTCCTCCTCGTCTCCCGAGTCCTCCGCTCCACCCGCGGCGGCCGTGCCTTCAGCCACTATGCCCTGAGGCTCTGGAACTGCCTTCCTCAGTACCTTCGTCTCGCTTCCTCCCTTCCCATTTTCAGGTCTCTGCTGAAGACCTTTCTTTTCGACCACGCCTTTGGTCACCTTCCCCCCCCTCTCCCCCAACTCGGTCCCGGGATCCGTTACTGTACTGCGCTCTGAGACGCAGTCCGGCGTGGAGGGTGCTATATAAATCCAAGTTGTTGTTGGATTGACTGTGCATATTGTGGGGGAAACGCAGCAGTCAATTGCCCACAGCAGTGTCCCACAAACAGTCATGGATTGAGTGACCAAAATTTTTTTTTGACGGCTGATATACACTCAGAGACAAGAGTGTTAGACCGTGCTGACACTAATGTGTTAGATTGACTGCATGATCTCATTAGAAAAGCAAATACCATACCAGAATCAATGAGCAGAAAATAGACTGGAATTGTGGCAATGCAGTAAACAATATTGATAGCTTGTCGTTTCAAGTTGAAATCGATTACATTATGTATATATACGGACAAATACTACAACACATGAATCAGCTCCAGGAGAGAGAGAAAAATAAGTTTGATTAAAAGTATAATGATTTTAATATGAAATTGGGATTGAAAGCAGCCCTGTTTCTTGGCTTCATCCCTCCAAATAGCCAAGATATTACCTGTAGGAATAATCTGAGATCCATAGGTTTCAGGCTGGTGTCACAGTGTCAATTTGGCTCAGTTGGTGGCACTCTCGCCTTTGAGACAGAAGGTTGTGGATTCAAGCTACACATCGGGACTTGGAACTCACATAGTCCAAGCTGACACTCCAACGCAGTACCAGAGTGCTGCATTGTCAGAAGTGCCATCCTTCAGATGAGCCTTTAAACCAAAGTCCCATTTGCCTGTTCAGATGGACGTTAAAGATCCCAAGGTACTTTTCGAAAAGAGAAGGGGGTTTCTCCAAATGTTCTGGCCAACATCACCTCCTCCCACCCACCCCACACCCAATAAATACACAGTCACTGCACATTACAGTATATATTGTGAAGCACTTTGAGGCATCCTATTGATGTTAAAGGTGTTATGCTAAATCCAAGGATGACTAATATTATGAAACCACCTCCAAAGCAAAGATTTGGAAAAGACTGGAGAAAATTGCATACAACCTTTCTGACTCAGTGCATCACTTCCCCGAATTTATTCACATGCAGCAGCGTTTCTGTGCAAATACATAAAGATCAATTCAGCACAGTTGAGGGTGCCCTTCAAAAATGCATTGCTATCAAAACTCCTCCCTTTGCAAACGTCTGGGCATTAAACTTGCTGTTAATGGTTAAACTGAGGGCTCCCCTGTTCCGATAAAAATGGAGAGTTTTAATATAATGTTAGCTTTAAAGTACGAGTGTACCAATACAAGCAAGTAAAAGACTTTAAGAGAACCTTAACGATGGGAAACATGGAAACTAAATTTGGAAACATGTACCATCTACAAAACCTGGCGATAATTAACACCAATGCAGAATGACTTTGCTAAGAAATATTCCAACTTCTCCGATTGCCTTTAAACAATGTGTTTACATTGACATCAAATTGATGCTCAATGGGATCTGAGTGTCATGAATTGGTTTAGAGCCAGCTTCCGTCCCACAGTTGATTTGCAGTAACAATGCTTTATTTTGTGTTACAAAAAAAAGCCGCATTTTTTGGCAATCTAAAATGGGTCCAAAATCACACTTTTGGGGTAAAAATTCTGTCCTGCATCATCGTGTCTGGTACCTTGGACACTAATTATCTCATCACATATTGTGCATTGCCTACCTCTCTGTTTTACTAACAAGGATGTTTTAGCCAAAATTACCACTTTCCTTCTTTTGCAATATTAATATAATGATTTCTTTTGGTTAGCCACATGCAAAAACCCAGAACAGTGCCTAAGAGTTTCCGAAGTGGACTGAGAGTTCCATGTGCGTCTACTAAGGCTTGGGGTGTACTTTAGGGTAACTGTTGGAGTTTAGCCAGCTAAACCCACACAGATTGCCATTGAAAGCATTCCAACTCATAATAATAATAATCCTTGCACTTGATATACACCTTTTCACATATTCTAGACATCTCAAAGTGTTTCACAAAATATATTATAAAGTGAATTGACTGTATATTTGTGGGTGAAAAGTGGCAGCCAATTGCCCACAGTAGTGTCTCATAAACAGTCGGGGATTGAAAATTATTATTGTTTTTTTTCGGGATTATTATATCGATCAATCGACTAACAACTGGGTTCCTACATACTGCTAGGTAAACAGAGGCGGGTGGAGCAAGGATACTTTCGCCTTGCCTGGAATTGAACCCAGGTCTCTCACTTGCGAGGCAAGTGCTCTAACCACTGAGCTACAGGATTCCTAGAGATCAGAATAAAGGGTGATTAAAAAAATACATGCTCATGAATATCAAGGCCAAATGTTCCTCCTTATGTTGTTACAGAAATTCTATGTATTAAAAAAATGTCAAAACTAGGAAGCATGTGGGTTTTGATTGTTTTAGAAGTCCTTGGCTTATTATTATCATTCCAATTAATTATTTAGTTCTTGTTGGATTACACAACCTGAATAAAACCTAAATATTATGCAGCTGAAAGAAATTGCCGTGTAAAAATTGGATTTTTATTGTTGTCCCATTATATTGACATTACTTTTTTCATTATATTTACAGTCCGTTGCTCGATCCGGTGTTTAATTAGGTTTGCCAGCAGTACCACAGCGCAGTCAATGATGCATCCATTTACATTTACTTTGATGCTTTTCTATTCATGGATGTATAGAGCGGCAATCCCTGTAGTTTTGATTTCTCTTCTGTCCTAATTGGGTAAATCCATAGTTATTCAGAATTTTTTCTGTTTAATTTACCTAGTTAATAAACACATCACCAAGACATCTCAAGGCACATCACAAGATTTTACTATGTAGTGATTGTATGTTTGTAGGCAAATGTGGCAGCCTATCTGTCACATTTGCCCACAAACAGCCAGGACGTGAAATAACTAATCTTATTCGGAGGATTGTTGGTCAGCTCACCGGGATAAAGAAACTTCCTTCTCTTTAGAATAGTGCTGTGGATTTACTGTGAAGTATAGTAACTGTGTTTTTACGAGAACCGTAAGTCTTGATGATGAAGTGAAAATAAATTGCAATCTGAAAGAAACCAAATAACATTTTCTGCATCTAAGGCCAATATTTGGATTTGGGTTTAGCTGCCAAACTCCAACCCTGGCATTACAAGGCATTAAAAAGACATTACACTAACTTACATTTATTTAGCCACTTGCATTTAGGAACAAACACCTCAAAGCTTTTCACAGATAGGTAGCACCGAGAAGTGAAGGAGAAGTTAAGACCATTGCCTAAAAGGCACGGTCAAAGAGTTTTGATCAGGTTTTGAAGCAAGGGAGGGAAGGAGGATGGGATATTGGGAGAAGCATTAAGACTTAAGATTTTTTTTCACGTCCAAGGCATTTTTTCTTTGAAAGAATTTCATGTATTGATTCTTAAAGCCATAAAAGGCTTGTATTTTAATCTCACTTTCTCCTATGCGTGATGTTTGAGTTTGGCCATTCTTTTCCATTCTACACGTTCAGCAAATGTGGCATTGCACACTTATCAATAACTAATGTGTTTTAAATTAAAAGTAACATCACATTATACGTATACAATCCAATTATACATATAAAAATGGGCTGTTGCTTTTTATAAAGGAACAGCAACAAATGCACTAAATGGAGCAGAATAGCACTTAGCAGTCATCAATGATTCACTGCTCCAAGCAAATTTAGAAGAATAGCTGCCATAGTTGTTAAAATCTTAATCGGAATTTCCAAATTCAGGCACTAAATGTTCCTCTAAACTAATCCCTCAGGATCAGTTGGATCAAGAACATATAATATATACAATTCCTGCATTTGATATAGTGCCTTATCATGTTTTCGAGATGCCTCAAAGCGCTTCACAGAATATACTGTAAAGTGAATTTTGTGGGCGAAATGCCAAAGCCACTTACGACAGCAATGTCCCATAAACAGTCATGGATTGAGTGACCAAATTATTTTTATTTATTTTGAAGAAATTAATACCCCCGGAAAAGCGATCCGCCAATCGATTAACAACAGGGTTCTTGCTTACTGCTAGGTAAACATAGGTGTGTGGAGCAAGGAAAATTGCCCAATGTTTCACACTGCCCTGAATCGAACCCAGGTCCTTTCACTTGCTCTAATCACTAAGCTACAGGACTCCACATTATGAAATCATTCTTACAGAAGGTGGTTTAGGATTGTGAGGTTCACAAAATGCTGAATTCTGAATCTCAGTCCCAGGAAATGCTGGCAGCTAAACAGAAGCTGCACCCCATAGCTATATCATTTACCAGCTATTTCCAATTAGTACACTGTTCAACAGCCAATGTACTTTATTGAATGTTAAAAATCCTGTGTCACTGTTCAAAAAGGGAGTAGAGTTTCTCCAAGTGTCCTCACCAACAATTCCAGCCCAGATAAATTGATCATTCATGTCATGATTTTTTATGGGACATTGCTGTGTTCCAATTGGCTCTCACAGTTGCCTACAAAACATACAGTCACTGCACTTTACAGTAAATCCTGTGAAGCGCTTTGAGACGTCAAAAAATAGAAAAGCAGATTATTTTCTAGAGGGGGAAAGATTAGATAGTGTTAGTGTTCAGAGAGATTTGGGTGTCCTTGTACACCAGTCTCAAAAAGTTAGTTTGCAGGTGCAGCAAGCAACTAAGAAGGTGAACAGCATGTTAGCGTTCATTGCAAAAGGTTTAGAGTACAAGAGTAGGGAAGTCTTGCTGCAACTGTATAGGGCCTTGGTGAGACCGCACCTAGAGTATTGTGTGCAGTTTTGGTCTCCTTATTTAAAAAAGGACATACTTGCTTTAGAGGGGGTGCAACGTAGATTCACTCGGTTAGTTCCTGGGATGAGGGGACTGACCTATGAGGATAGGCTGAATAAACTAGGGCTGTATTCTCTAGAGTGTAGAAGAATTAGGGGAGATCTTATTGAAACATATAAGATTCTTAAAGGGCTGGATAAAGTAGACACTGAGGGTCTGTTTCCCCTGGTAGGAGAATCTATAACCAGGGATCACAGTCTTAAAATTAAGAGTCAGCCTTTTAGAACCGAATTGAGGAAACATTTCTTCACTCAAAGGGCTGTAGATGCTCAGTCCTTGAACATTTTCAAGGTTGAGACTGATAGATTTTTTAAAAAATAGAGGGATTAGGGGATATGGGGATAGGGAAGGTAATTAGAGTTAGGTCAGAAGATCAGCCATGATCTTATCGAATGGCGGGGCAGGCTCGTGGGACCGAATAGCCTACTCCTGCTCCTAATTCTTATGTTCTTATGTTCTTACGTGAAAGGCAATAACATCAAATTGAAGGATTATTATTTATTTTGTTGACCGAAAAGTTTGGCCATGTGGTTTGTAATTTCTTCACTGGTGCTGATGTTGGAAAATATCTGCACCTGAGCACTTGTATTTGCCTGTTGTTCTGAAGCAGGAATGTTTGAGGGGTGACTGGTTACGATAAGATGACATCTCTTGAACTCGTGAAGAAGCACTTTGTTTGTTTTCAGCTGTTGTCATGGATGTGATAATATTAATTGTCTGGATGTGGTATCCTAGTCATTGTTGGTGATGTGCTTGCTGAGGTTACCAAGAATTAGGAACCTCTTGAAATGTAAAATAAAATGCATGAAGGCAGAATCATGTCTGTAGATAAACAGAGTCTATAGACAATTGGATGGAGTTCCAGAGAGCGGGGGCAGAATGACTGAAAGTCAATCTGCCCACCGGTGGTATGGCGGATAGCGTGGGGGACATGAAGCAGGCCAGTATTTGCTGAGCCAGTGCTAATATTGCAACAAAACTACACTATAGTCAGAAAGATATTCCTGATGTTTGAGTAAATTTTTACTGGATTATTGGGGAACAACCTTGTGTATGTCAAACATAAAGAACAATATCCAGGAGTCTGGGAGTTAAATTATGGTTTATTCATTCACCATCACAGGGTAGGCATGGAATGAAAATTAGAATTGAGATAGGGTTTTCATGTGATACTGATTTTGGGTTATGTCTAGAATCCTATATTTGATATTTTAGTTTGCATGTTCAGGGGCTTATAAAAGCCAACCCTAACCTTTGCTCACACCATTCACCTCTCCCAATAGTCTGAATCAATTGTCAGTAAACAGAAGAGCTGTCTGCTTTTGTTAACATCTCCATTCTGTGACCTTGAGCACCACTGGGAAGTGTGGATGCAACCAGCAGCAGAAACAAAAGGGATTTTGTTCGTGCATCACACTGCAAATCCAATGGAGAGACATTGGGGCTCTCAGCAACTGACCAAAGTGGCCTGTATTTGGGCTCACACTGTTAATTGTTTAAAAACAATTCAAATGCTTTTTTATTAATAACAATAATCCTTGCCTTTGATATAGCACCTTATCATGTCTTCGCCAGTCTCAAAGCATTTCACAGGATTTTTACTTTAAAGTATAGAGACTGTGCATATGTAAGCCTTTAGATGAAGGTAGGTATTTACTTGCGCAGACACAAGTTGAATCCCACTGGAGCTGTGGGTCTACCCACCATCAGCTGGCAATGTCAGCAGGATATAATTCACACCCACACAAAATATATACGTAGCAGGCGTGCTTTGCGCTGGGCTTCCTCCCCTGAGGTTCCCTCTCAGCTCACAAAATGTTCTTGTTTAATGTTATTGAAGAGACGACCTACAAATGCATACCAGCATTCGGTGGTTGTTTTTATCTGGCCTGATTGAAAGTGACATGGAGCAAGTGTTACAATCCGAGCCGCCACATATCCGAGCTTCACATCGCTAAACTGTCACTTAGTTCTCAGTAGTACAACTACAATATAAACGAACAAACAGGAATGGAATTGTGTTCTATACTGTATTCTAACTTTTTTGGTTGCGGTGTCTGCATTTCTTATTAATAAGTGATCTGAGAATGTCTGTCATTGTGTGAGTCTGTGTCATATATGTGTCATTGAGTATAATTGTCAGTGTGTACATGTCTGTGACCGTCAGTGTGTATGTGTCTGTCACTGTGAGTCTGCGTTCCATATTTGTCATTGAATACGTCTGTCAGAGCATATGTGTCTATCATTGTGTATGTGGCTCGCTGAACCTTAATAGGATTTATTTTGTGTATAACTTTCTGTCTTCGCTCTCCACTCCTAAAAGCAATGGCTTGTACTAGGTAATAGTTCAAGCGGATGTCTTGCATTTTCCCCAAACTGCCATTCTTTGTGCGTGCGCCTGGACAAAGAGCTTTATCAGATGGTTGAGCAAAGGAAGCTTCAAGAACAAACTCAACATTCCACAGGATCTGCTCACATGCAGTACCCACATTTACTGGGTAGTAATCAGGGGAATGGATCCAGGCAAATTCTCTTTTCCTCAGTTACTCGAAAAATCTGTTTGGATGAAGAAGGCCCTTTGGCCCATCTGATCTCATCCCTCCAGAATACCCACTATACCCACCTCCCTTTACAGCATTAAGCTGCTTTTTAAATGAGTCCTGCGTCCTGGCCTCAATCAACCTTTCTGGCCTTAAGCACGCTCCCTGGCAACTTGTTCCAGTCGTTGATTACTCAGGAGCAAAGACTCTCCTTAACCATTTCACCATTAAAATTCAGCTCATGAGGATTCAACTTCTGTTCTACACTGGATGGAGAGACTTGATAAAAAATGTAGTCCAACCTGAAATTGTTCCTATGTCCATATACTTCAATATCACAGCATGCTGTGCAATCACACTGAGCTTAATTCCAATATTTTCTATGAGGGTACTATACTGGTGCTGAGATGATCAGAGTAGATGGCAGATTTACATCGATAACAAAAAAAATCAGATGAAGCTCCTTTATTTCAGCTATAGATTTTTCTTCTTATCTTTCTCAGATGAGATGTGACCAGTTACACCATGCTGTGTTGGGAGCAACTAAGAAGTAGGCAGGAAAAGGCTGGAGGGAGGAATAAGCAAAATATATCAATCAATAGATAGATAGAAAGAAAGGTAGCAATATTGTTTATTAGGGAGATATTTCTTGTAGGAGAAAATGCCACTTAGGAGATTGCCCTCTGATTGGCTTGCTCATGTATTGGAGTCACTTTTTAGTCTCTATACCCTACTCTTAAAGCTTCACAGAAATTCGCAAAGCCATCCATTCCATTATCAAGTGTATCAAACAATTTTGCTGGTACCTGAGTAACACAATGGGTTGAGTACAGCCTTTTCAACAAACATGGAGCTGAATGAGGTCAGAATATTTTGCCCCCATTCTCTGGAATTCCCCATCCAGGAAGCCTGTCAACCCACCAGAATTGTTAATCTCCTTGGGACGTCTTCCTGACGTGGCAGGTGGTATATAAATGTCCACAATTGTTTATAGGACACCGCTGTGCGCAATTGGCTGCCGTGTTCTGCCTTCAAAACATACAGTCAATTCACTTTACAGTATATTCTGTGAAACGCTTTGAGACATCTGGAAGACATGAGAAGGCGCTGTATTAAATGCAAGGATTATTTATTATAACAACACCAACTTGCATTTATATAGTGCCCTTCATGCAGGATAGCATCCTGGAGCGCTTCAATAAACTTGTATTGCATTATATAAAGTGAGTATTGGTAAAGAGACTTTTTCTGGTCCACTTGTCATGTCATTGTCACAATTAAGAATATCCAAGCCAGACAGAGTTCCACATTTTAAAAAAAATTCCTTATATTTGATATAACACCTTTCACATTGGGAGGACTTCACAGGATTTACTGTAAAGTAACCGTACATTTTGTAAGCAAATGCAGTGCCAATTTGCCCATAACGAGAATGATCAATTTTACCTGGGGGATTGTTATGAGCCAGGCTGACATCTTACATGAGTCTGCCTGGTATGTCAACTGTAGAAGAGCAGGTTTACTTTCTACAATAACCCGTGTTTCAAAACAACCTTTCATCTTCCCAATCGATGGGATGTGGAAAATGTAATGGGACATTGGCACACACTTATTTTACTAAAGATAATGAAACAGCACATAAAGCTAGCAGGAAGTCTCTCAGCATTTGATGTTCTCTTCAGGGTCTGTTTGGGAAATATGTTTTTGAAATGCTAAAGCACTTGGAATCAATTAAAGTTTTAAAAAATTGATTCTGTGAACTGCTCAACCTTAGCAAAATTGTTACAACTAACATAAATATGGATGTCACAAAAACATCAAAATGTGAAAAACACCTAAACTGCAGGTAATGTTTGGAAGCAATTATTTTCAATCATCTGGCCATATTTTTCCCAGAATACTTTTTTTTAAATAGTGACTTCAAAATAGTTAATTAATGTTCCTACAAAAAGGACACGCTGGCATTTTGTAATGATCCTTGTGTTTGTCACACCGGGGGGACATCTCAAAACACTTCACAGAGTTCACAGAATACACTGTGTGTTTTGTACAATGTAATACAAATTTACTTTTGTATTGTATGTCAGACAGGAAGATGTCCCAAAGCGCTTAGACAAACATAGCACCACAACCAGCTATGAACTAAGAGAATGACCAAATTTATTTTGGGGGATTATTATCCAGAACGCCGGGAGAACCTCCCTTCTCTTTTCGAATAGAGCTACTGGAGTCTCTAACATTAGCTTTCGTGACTATCATCAATATGGATTTCCATCCTATGAATCTCAGCACGAATCATCAAATGATAGCAGATATGTTAAACCAATTTTCTTCCACTAATGTGGAGTTATCTTGTCATTCTAAGACCCTGGCACCCGAGTAAGTATAATAGGATGTCCAATTTTGATTTTGAGAATGTGAGCAATTTACTTTTAGCACTCTTTGGCTGTTATCTCTTCAGAGGTGGTGTAAGAAATCATTGTTAAATAATTTCCACCATTCAAACTTTCTGATAAAGTAATTATAACAGACTGGAATTCAGTTCAGTGTCTCATCTGAAAGATGGCGCCTCCAACAATGCAACACAACCCCCAGCATTGTATTGTAGTGTTAGTCCAGACTATGCTTTGCAAAGATTGGAATTATATTCTCTTTAGAATTCATTTCAAGTTGAAATCACGTATCCCTTGCTCTCCATTTCCCCAGCATCAAACCAGATATTCGTTCACAATCAGAATCACTCAATAACCACAACGCCCACAGAATATACGGTCAATTCACTTTACAGTATATTCTGTGAAGCACTTGAGACGTCGCAAAGACGTGATAAGGTGCTATATCAAATGTAAGGATTATTATTATTATAATAATGCTAAATGATGCTACCCCGTGTGGCGGGTGCTATATAACTGAAGTAATTATTGTTGTTTTTGTTGTTGTATCAATATTTTCTTCTACCAAAAATTCTCCCCTTCCTCAATCTGCTTATTAAAAATAATCATTTGATAAAGCCCCTTATCACTTTGCCAAAATGACTCGAAGCGCTTCACAGGATTTACTGTAAATTGATGTGAGCGTGTATTTTTTGTGGATAAACTCACCAGCCAGTTTGTACACAACAATGTCCCACAAACAGCCATGGAGTTAATGACCAATTTTATTTTGGGGGATTTCTGGCCAGGACGTTGATTGAAACTCTTTTAAAATAGAGTACAGAAAGGTACAGAAAACGTTGCTGTGCTAAAGAACTTACAAAAGTACAAGTATTCAGTTTATGAGTCTAAAATAGGTTATGAAAGCACAGCACCAACATAAATCAGAAGCAGTGTTAAGGCTAGGAAAATAACTGTAAAATCCTCATACGAAATGACAGTTCCACCAATTAAATGCACATCCCCAGGTTCAGATCTTGGTCTAGCTGAATTATTAGATCACAGTTGGATATTAATTAAAAATCCATCAGTGTCCTATTGGATGTGCCAGATCAGCCAACTCGCTGGATAGAGATTACACCCCATGACTTTTCATCCGACATTTATCAAATGGGTGAAGGTTTCATAACATGGGGAAACAAAACTGTTCACTTGTTTGTGTTTGTCCAGCAGATAAAAATTAGTTCCAACATCAAAGCTTCTCCATCATACAGCACATTCTGCATCTGTAGCGTTTGTTATTCTCTCACCTTGAACTAACTACTCCTTCCTCTGTCACAACCTTATCTTTATTTATATAATAACAATCCCTGCATTTGATATAGCACTTTTCACGTCTTCTAGACATCTCAAAGCGCTTCACAGAATATACTGTAAAGTGAATTGACTGTACATTTGTGGGCAAATTTATTGACATCATGCTGTCTTCACTGCTCAAAGAACATTTCCTCTTGTTCATCCAAACTTCGGATGCTATGTCATGCAAACTCTTCTACTTCCTACCTGCATCTTACAGCATTCAAAAGCATAAACCGACGGCTTTTGAAACCCAAACACGCCATCAGCTAATCCCTGTTTCTTGATTCATCTCATCTTCTCTCCAACACAGGTGATCCTGTTCTCTTGCAACAATAGGTTTTCTCACTTTAAGAGTAGCCAGAGAAGTCCAGCCACAGCCTTGCTTCTACTGAATATTAATAACTTTACATTTCAAGTTGTGCTTATGCCATGTCGGGAATCTGGACTCACAGTCTAGGCGGACACACCAGGTATTCCGCTGCATTGTTGGAGGCACTTTGAATGCGATATTAAACCAAGGTGCCTAATCAGCTCTCAGTATTTTAAGGATACGGCATGGAAATCTATGTGACACACAGGCATTCAAAGTCTTTTATAAGTTCTGCATAGAGCTACCCTAAACTCACTGTGAATGGAGAAACAAGTCGTACAAGTGCCACAGAACAGCCACCAAGACTGAGAAGAGCAGGAGAGAATGAGATGAATTAAGCAACAGTTAAGTGATGCCAAGTAGAGATTGTAATAGCTTCTGGATTACAGCAGTAAATAATAAGCTAATATTCTAGCTACAATTATACATTATTTTTTACACTTGCTTAATAGTTTAGATTATTTTGAGGCTGAATAATATACCTACTTAAAGACCAAAATTTAAATAAATACTGTAAAATGAAATGATCTTGAAAAAGGTCAATTCTCACTACCACAGAGATTGCCCTGATATTTAAGATAATATAGGTCAGCGATTGCTGGTTGTCTTATTTCAGTCTACAGAAATTATAGATGAATTTCTTCCCACACAGCACAGTTTTTGTGTGCAGCAATATTCCACAAACAGCCGTGAAACAAATTTGGGGGATTGTTGGTCAAGACACCAGGAAAAACTCCCTTATCTTTTTCATAGTGCATGGGATCTTTAGTATCTATGTGAACATGCAGATGATTTAACATCTCATCTGAAGGACAGCACCTCCAACATATTTAACAACTTGCTTGGTTAGAGATGGGGCTGCTCAATTCTTCTGTACTTTCAATCGGTAAAACTTTCCCCTAAGTGACTTGTATTTGAGACCATGAAGCTTACATTACAATGTGCGTTCACGTGAATCTGCAAAATGAAAAATTTGCAACTAACAATGAATTAAAATAAATGATGAGCCAATTTAGGCCACTTATAGCCTAAGAATCTTTTGAAATATTAAATTATGTTATTTTAAAGGTCAAAAATTAATAAGGTAAAGGTTAATGATCTCAAATGAGTAGTCAATACTATTTTCACATTGACGGCAGATGAATGATACATGATATGGCAACAGTGAATAATGCTGCTAATCATTTCAGTCTTACATAAACTCTATTGTTGGCCTGCCTCGGTTGGTGGAGGTCTCTCCTCTGAGTCAGAAGGTTGTGGATTCATGCCCCATGCAGGGTCTTTGCGATCAGGCGGACGCTTTAGTGCAGTTCTATGGAAGCACTGCATTGTCAGAGGTGCTGTCCTTTGGATTAGATAAACCGGGGTTCTGTCCCCACTGTTCAGAAGATATTAAAGATCACTCTTTTCGAATCGTGCCATAGGGATCTTTAAAGTCCACTTTAACAGGCAGATGGGGCCTCGGTTTAACATCTAATCCGCATGATGCACCTCCGACAATGCAAACCCCCCACCCCTCACCCCCCGCTGCATCGGAGTATCAACTTAGACTCAGTGTTTCCAAGGCCCGATGTGGCGCTTGAACCCACATCCTTCTGATTCTTGAGGCGACAGTGCTACCACTGTACCAGGCTGACACACGATAAAGTGCTACATTAAATGCAAGGACTATTGCGGCTTTCTGTGTTACTTGGAACAATCTAAAGAGACAGCAGATTGCTCTCCATCTCCAGGACTTAACATTCAGATTGGAGCTTTCTATTCTCTTCCATCAGTCTCCACCTCTAACTATTGCCAATACTCTGTTCTTGAATATGGGCAGCAGAGTGCAAAGGATTTTTTTTACACTCAATAGTATTGATTAACAAGACAAAGCCGCAAGATTTACTGGCATTGAAGACAGAGCGGAGGATTTGATGTTAAAACATAACTGAATTAGCCTGGCTCTGCATCCGGTAAAGAATCATTTTAAGCCACATCAGCATGGATTGCACGATTTGATAAGATGTGCAATTCTGTACATAAAATAAACATCAGCGCCTCCAGGGAAATGAAACGCTTGGAAGTTCAACTTATTGAATAATTGAAATCAATGGTCAGGGTGGAAACTCCCGTAAAGGATGATTTGTAAACCTTGACAAAAATAGGAGTAAATGCATAGTGAAGAGTATTAATAATAATAATCCTTGCATTTGATATAGCACTTTTCACACCTTCTAGATGTCTCAAAGCGCTTCACTGAATATGCTGTAAAGTGAATTGACTATATATTTGTAGGCAAAATGCGGCAGCCAATTGCGCACAGCAGTGTGCCACAAACAGTCGTGGATTGAAAATGACCAATTTATTATTGTTTTTTGTTTTGGAGAGGTTATTATTAGGCATGTGGAGTAAGGAAACTTGCCCAAGGTTTCGCCCTGCCTGGAATTCAACCCAGGTGTCTCACGTGCAAGGTGAGTGCTCTAACCACTGAGCTACAGGGCCTTACATGGAAGGGAACAGACTGAGGCCCAGTATCTTAGCAACTTTGAATTGTTAAAAGAATCTCTGGCATACAAATTCCCAGTGACGTATTGATTGTAAAGCCATTGTAATGAAGAATTGCTTCCATCCCATTCATTAATTATTGCGAGATATTTTGGTTACACCAACAGCACTTGAGCTTTTTATAGATCTGCTGAGAGGAATGGAATGAGTTCAAAGAATTTATGAAAATGTTCAACCAAATAAGGAATATATTATTGGTGCATTCTTCATAATGCTATTCTTGGTTTGTAGAATTTTACAGAATAGAAACAAGTTCAACAAGAACAAATTACATTTATATAGTGTCTTTCACATCCGGAAGGCACTGGACAATCAAGGATTTGGACCAGAGGTGGGGGTTGGGATAAAGGAGGGGTAGAGGGCAGGGAGTGGTAGGGGCAGGATGGTGACCGAAAGCGTGGTTGAAGAGGAGAAATTTGAATTGAACTTTCAAGTCTTTCATTTCCCCGGAGTGGCCAATGATTATGGGGCAGCTACAATGAAGCTTTGCTGGAGGTGTCATACTTCAGATGAGACATTAAACTGAGGTCTGTCTTTTCAAATGGACGTTAAAGTTTCTTCCAGTATCCTGGCCAGAAATCCCCCAGATAAAACTGGTCATTCACCTCATGGTTCTTTATGCTCATTCTGTACACAAATCAGCTACCGTGTTCATCGACAAAATATACAGTCAGTACACTTTACAATAAATTGCATGATGCGCTTTGAGATGACCTCCCGATATGAAAGGCGATGTATCAGATGCAGGGCCGTAAATTGATTAGCTATAAGAGCGATGACCGTAGCAGAGGTAGAAAGAGTCAAAAGGTTCCTCTATGAAAAAAAATTGATGTTAATGAATGCAGAAGAAAGTAAAGAGAGAAGCAATTAACTAAACACAATGATGTTTAAAATACCATAGGGAAATATGGAATTAAAAGGCTTCATAAAATGAAAGACAAATAACATTGGGGCACTTTATATTAATGAAGGTAATAGTATGAATTTATTAATGTTAAATTCCAGGTTAACTATGTACAAGGTCAATCGTTACACTGGAAGAGTATAATCCACCAAGTGTACGAGGGGCAAAGTCAATGACCCCACATCTGGGTGCAGCATGAGGCACAGTTAACAATGAGATCCTCTAGAGAAGGAGTCAATCACTGTTGAATGGAACTAACTGGACATGTTGACAGGGAAGGAGGAATGAAGAGGGGCATTTCTCCTAACATATTTGCAGAAAGATCCTGAGATTTATTAGGTTTCACAACAGATTAAAACCATTGGCTTCCCTTTTTCCAACCTTTCCTCTCCATCCCTCCCCCCCAAAAAAAGTCTGCCAGTTGTTTATTTAAGAATTTGCTCAGTTATTTCATGCTCTTTGCACATGGGTGATATTTCAAGTTAGCAACGGGATTCAGTTGCTCAGAGTGCAAACCCGCTTCTCACTGCTAAAAACCTGCTACAATGTTCCTCATCACATACCGAGTTAGTTACCCTCAGGAGACATTCTACAGGACTCAAAGCAATGCCTTATGCAGCACTGAACTCGTGTGCATTGTCAACCAAATTGCAGGGTTAAAAGGGAATCTTTCAAACAGCGCTTCATAGACTTCTATAAAATCTTTTTTAAAAAAATCAAAATAAATATCACATTTTTGACAATATAGAATTTTACAGGACAAGAAGGAGAAGCTGGGTCCAATTCCATCGAAGCAGAGAAGATTGAGGGGAGATCCTGATTGAAGTATACAAAATCATGAGTTGGGTTTGTTAGGATAAAAAGGGAGAAGTTATTTCCATTGATAAGGGAGTCAGTATCGAGAGGACCTACTTGTAAGATAGCCACAAGAATAGTGAAAGGAGAATTTGGGAGTAATTATTTTCACCCAGACAGTGTTTGGGATGAGGAATGTCCTGACGAGTAGGGTGGTGGCGACGGTCCATTGCAGCCTTCAGGAGGCAAGTAGACAGGCTTTTGAAGGAGAAGGGCTTGAAGGGTTATGGGGATAAGGTGGGGCAGTGGGATTAAATTGATCTCCTCACTCTGTGCGCCGACGCAAACCTAATGGGCTGAATGGCCTCCTTCTGCACTGTAGATGTTTATGCTTCCAAGTTTCAGAAGGAAGCCATTCAGTCTGTGCTGGCTCACTGAACAAGCTACCTGTTTAGTGTTATTTCCCTGCTTCCCCCACCCTCCCCATACTCTGCATTTTCTTTTTTTAGATATTCATCCTGTTCCCTTGTTAAACCTATTATGGATTCTGCTTCAACCACAGTTCTTGGCGAACCGTTCTATGAACCAATGACACAGAGGGTAGCACAACTTCTTCCAATTCCCCTCAGTGGTTTTCTTTGGTGATGGTTTTAAATTTGCCCGAACATTTCACTAAGCTGAAGTGAAAGGTGCCATATCTTATATAGAGGTTAAAGATCCCACAGCATTATTCTTAAAGAGAAGGGAGTTTCTCTCCCATTGTCCTGGCCAACAATTCTCCACATAAAATTGGTCATTCACTTTATGGCTGTCTGAGCACACACTGCTGCGCGCAAACGAGCTGCTGTAAACACACAATAAATAATAAATAATAATGAGTCTGCAATAAACACACAGTCACTTTGCTTTACAATAAATCCTATTAAGCTCTTTGAGAAGTCCTCCTGATGTGATAGGTGCTATGCTGAATGCAAGGATTATTGTTATATCAATACAAGGATTATTATTAATAATAATCAATTGATGTGCTCTAGTTACTGATTTGCCAGCCAATTGAGAATTTTTTTTTCCATCCCAGCCAGCACGTGGGGAGGACGTCTGTGGGTGAAGTGAAGCAGCAATGATTTGGAAATCTGTCTACATGCCTGTGTTGGCACATCATTCTGACCAGGCAGCTGTACTTCAAGGTTTTGTTCACAGCATCAGTTAGCTCAGGAAAAGCAAGGATTTCTTCCGATATCTCATAGTGTCAGACAGTGTTGTTTTCTTCTGCTTCAACTGTTCTGTCATTGAGCGCGCCAGGGAATGTTTTCACCAGCATTTTAGTTTGCTTTCAGACTTGAAATCAGCCTAACATGTAGCTGGATTGTATGCAAGGAATTCACAATGTGTAGCACTTTATAATGTTGACAAGGTTTTTTTTCAGCAAATCCCACCAGTTCAAGCAGAAACTTTGTGTGTTTTTTTATTTGTCCTTCAAGATGACTTCAATACACACTAGTTGGACTTATACATTTTTTTGGCCAATTCATTACACTTGAGTGTTAATTTTGGCACATCAGTTTTTATAGTTTATCTCTGCACTAAAAAAAACAATACTCCCATTTGATATAGCACGTCACTAAGTGTACAACAACAACAAGATTCCATTTATTGAGCGCCTTTCACGTCGGGAGGACGTCCCAAGGCGCTGTACAGTTGGGTCAGGACCCGAGCAAGGGGGAAATGGTTAGGGTGAGTGGAGGGAAGGGAGGGAGCGAGGAGGGGGTAGAGAGTTAAGAAGGGAGCTGAAGGCACGGTCAAAGAGAAAGGTCTTGAGACCGGCCTTGAAGGAGGAAAGGGAGGAAACAAGGCGAAGGCACTGGGGGATAGAGTTCCAGAGCCTTGGGGCTGAGAGGCTGAAGGCCCGGCCACCGATGGTAGGGCGGTTGGGGCGGGGGATGTGGAGCAGACCGGAGCCAGAGGAACGGAGGGTACGGGCAGGTAGGTAGGGGGATAGTAGGTCGGAGAAGTAGGAGGGAGCAAGGCCGTGAATGGCCTTGTAGGTGAGGATCTTGAATTCGATCCTCTGGGGGATGGGGAGCCAGTGGAGGCGAGCGAGGGTGGGAGTGATGTGGTCCCGAGGACTGGTGCGGGGCAGTACACGAGCTGCAGAGTTCTGAATGACGTAGTGTATTTAATGACTGTAGTTAATGACTGTGTATTTTGTAGGTGAATGCATTAGGCAATTTGCACACAACAATTTTATATTCAACAACAGGGAAAAGAATTTCTCCTGAAGTTCTGACCAACAATCCCCAAATAAAATTTATCAGTTGCTTCATGGCTGTTTGTGGGCCACTGTAGTGGTCAAATTGGCTGCTGCGTTCAGCCACAAAATAGAGTCGCTACTTTTTATAATGAATGCCGTGAAGCACTTTGAGACATCCTCCTGGTGTTAAAGACACAATATCAAATGTAATGTGCAAATGTAAATTTACAACATGGTGATGGAAACTAGTCTGTTCAGTAATGCAAGAACTCCCACACAATGCAACTGATAAAAGCAACAACTTACTGCAGAAGTATTAATCGCCTGACTGCATCCCTGGGCCAAATCAATAACTATTACCATATTTTCTGTGTTGGAGTTTTCTGAAAGTTCATGTATGTTCTGTTTAATAGGTCTCAAAAGGTTTCAAGAGCCAGGGGCAGAAGCTTTGAATTGTAGAGTTTTTGTTTCCATGCAAAGGAATAGTGGAATGCTTTCCCACAAGTTGGAACTAAGAACATCAGAAGACCTAAAAGGGAATTGGATATGAAGCAGAAAAAGAGTTCAGGGAGAGGTAGCAAGCAAAATGTGATTTGAGTCGATAGCAACTAGTGAAGCAACTGGCACAGGCTTAGACTCAATGGACTACGTTACCTCCTGCTCTGCTGTAGTTTCTATTCTTCAAACAAATACAACTTCTGCTGTGAGATTCAGTGCACATGGAAGTACACATCCAGTGAAGGATTGAGGGTTAAAAAGTAGTGATTTGAAGAGAGGTCCACAAAAGTGCCTCAGAGTCGCTAACAGGCAATAGAACCGCAGAAAGTTACAACACTGTAGGAGGCCAATTAGAGGCCAATAATTGCTGTGTTGTCTCTCAAAAGGAACTACCCATTTAATCCCATTTTCTTAACTTTTTATCACTATAGAATCATAGAAATATCCTCCTCTCTTGCCTCCTTCAAGGCCCATCTCAAGATCTTCTTCTTCAATCCCACCTTTGTTTACCCTCCTACCCCTATCCTCCCGGTCCTCCACCTCTCCTGATCCCAACCTCCAGTTCAGGTGCACATTCTGACTGTCCAACGCTTTGGAACATCCTCCTGACTTGAAAGGCGCTATACAAATGTAATCTGTTGTTGTTAAAGAAATCATAGGAATGCAATAAAATGAAAAATGTCACTTTTTTGACCCCAATATTTACACAATTTCAATAACCTTAGTATCGGAGGAGCATGGTTAATCTTCAAACAAGATTTATGGTTCTCCCTGTGCTGTTTGATTCTGTTTCTTGGTAAGCGCATATCAAATCCCAAAGTCCTGATGTCCACATGCTTTGCTATGCATTTGGTTCCATATTGCAGGGTACCAATTCCAGTTGAATTGGAGCTAATTTGACACTAACACACTTGGAGCCAATCACCTTGTAAATGATTCATCCCCATCGCACAACGTGCCACAACACCTCTGTGCAGCTTTTTTGTGTCGCATTTACAATCAGAGGAAAGAGAATGAGGAATGCAGGCTCGAGCAGAACTAAAGGCATAATAGATTAAAGAAAACCTCACAAAGTCCTCTGAACGCCTTCTCTAACTCTATTCATGAACCTTAATCACCATCAAATCTGCTTCTTCCAAATTACTGCCCATTAACATCTCCACCCGACACAAGTACTATGCATTTCAGAATAATAATCCTTGCATTTGCCATAGTACCTTTCACATTGGGAAGAAATCTCAAAGAGCTTCACAGGATTCACTGTGTTATGACTGTATTGTGTAGGTGAATCAATTCAGCACCTTGGGACGTCCCCCTGACATGAACGGCTCTCTATAAATGTAATTTTGTAATTGTTGTTATGAACGTGGTAGACAATTTACATACATGTCTAAAATGAAGCCGACATGAAGTGAATGACCCACTTTTGTTTGGACGATTGGCCCTTCTCTTTTTTTGAATAGTGCCGTAGGATCTTTAATACCCACCTGAACAGTCAGATGGGACCTCGGTTTAAAGTCTCATCCAAAGAACGATGCAGCACATCCTCAGCATTGGAGTATTAGCCTAGACTGTGAGATCAAAGTCCCCACCTCAAGCTTGTACCAACTGAGCCAAGCTGACACCAATATTGGTAATAAAGCCAATTCAGACTTAACTGTGCCCTATTACACACTTAAAACAAACCTAAAATCACCTCAAGACTTTGAATGGCGACAGTTAATGCTACTGTACGGGTTTGTAGATTGAGCTGCTTCTGTTGAGTTAAAAATAGTGGCTGTTGCACATCACAAGATGGTTTGGATGACAAAGACCCTTTGGTTCATCAGACCTCAACCTTACAGAACACCTGCCATCCCCTGTCACAGTAGCAAGCTGCTTTTTAAATGAGTCCAGTGGCCTGCCCTTAATCACCCTTCCCGGCAACCTGTTTATGATCCAGTCTATATGTGTCTGTCAAGCACTTTTACTGATCTCTATACTACAATACCTGCCTATTTTTCTTCATTCTTCCATCCTGCACCACCAATTAATGTTGCTATCTGCAGCCAGCCTGGAGTGCTTTTCACCTCCTCCCCTGTTGAAATTAATTTTACAGCCTTTGGGCAAGAAAGTCTCAGGAGAACATAGAACCTTGTGAAATATCAGTCACCGCAACCTTGCCTTACTCAAAATTAACCAGAAAGCCTAAATTCAAACTATTAAACAGGCAATGCAAATCCTCCCCCAGGAACACTGCCAACTAACCTTCAACAAACTAAGTGTCAAATAGAATGTGCCAGGCATTCCTTTTTGTTATAAGAGACAGGAGTAAATAGAATAATTTCATGAACCAAACCTCAGGTCTCAGATGTCTTTACAGGACAATGTAAAATGTAGTTACTGTGTATTCTGTAGGTAGCGAATTTGTGCACAACAATGTCCCACAACAGTTGTGAAGTGAGTGATCAATTTTATTTGAGGGATTGTTGAATAGTGCCATGGGATGTTTAACACCCAACTGCACATGCAGACAAGACCTTGGTTTAACATCTCATCCAAAGGATGGCATCTCCAATACAGTGCTTCCCCAGCACTGCATTGGACCATCAGTCTAGACCGAGTTCCAAATTTTGACAGAGGTTTTGAAACCACAACCTTTTCATTCATAGGCAAGAGTGCAACCCACTGAGGTGGCTTAAAGTTCAGGAGTCCAAAATGAAGGAGATAAATAAAGCATCTCTTGATTACTGTGTGCTCAAATTACTGACTGTGAGGCTCATAGTTTTGCTGTAATCAACATTTTTCTAAACAACATCAAATATTCATGATGAAGTTTTAGCTCATGAGCAAGTCTGTGATAGAGACTTGATGAATAAATGAACGCGAATGCCTTTTGTATGATCATCCACCCATCTGAAATATACCATTCAAAACACATATAGAAGTAGAAATAAACGTTTTTTTTAAAAAAGCTAATATATCAAATGTCAAAACTCCTTACGATAATTGTTGTGTGTAGTGACTTTGTCAGCAAACTCAGCAGGCGTATTGTGCCAAGCAAAAAGTACCCACAATCAATCATGAGGAGAATGACCAATTCATCTGCAGAATTGTTGGCCAGGACTAGCTTGATCAAAAGGCATCGATTTGCATCGGATTTCATCTAAACCTGTCTCTTAAAGTTTTGGGGATAACCGTCTCTTTAGTGAGAATTTAAACAGTCAGCGACACTATATGCCATCAGCCTGAGAGCTCTCTGAAGGCTCCTGTTCTGAAACTCACTGAATATTTGGGATGCGAATGTCTGGTTGGAAATGCAACGTCATGTGATATGAGTAAGGTTAAGTTTTCTCTCAAATCAGCTCCTCTTGCTCCTGCTACAGTTGCAATCTCCCCATTGTTGGTTCCAACGATTGTACCCTCTGACTTAAAATGTAGGAATTAACAATCATAACAGAAGTCGTCATAACAACAGCCAGGCGGACAGTTCAGCAAAATATACTGCTTAACACGAGGCCCTGTGATGTCATCAAACACTTGATAAAGTAAGTGTTATGTTTAGAAAACATTTACACTAAAAATGTGACATGTTAGCCCAGGAATTATATTTAATCGCAAAATGCTTCATGAATGTTGGTAGTTCAGGGATAAATAACTGCATGAGATGCAACACATTTTCTCTGATCATTGCACTGTCCTCACATAAATCTAGATACAGAGCAAGTGTCAGGGTATTTATCCTAGCCTACAGTAAGTGCAGTGTAAATCAGGTGTCAACCTGGTAGCATTCTTGACTCTGAGTCAGAAGGCTATGGGTTCAAGCCCAATATCCTGACTGAACTCACAGTCGAGGCTGACACACTCAACTACAGCACTGGGGAAATTGTTGGAGGTGACATAGTTCAGATGAAATGTTAAACTGAGGCCGTTTCAAGTGGATGGCACTATTTGCAAAGAGAACGGAGTTTCTCCCAGTGTCTTGGCAGAAATGAAATTTTTCAACTACAAATTGTTAGTGTGTATGCACGTGAGAGAGAATGTTCTTTACTGTACTTTAATCTTTTCACGTAGTCTAACATGCCCATCCAATTACACGGTGCCTCTGCATCTTTCTGAGATGTGTAAATATCCTCCATAGAATGTATAATTCCCACCTCCCAGTAATTGGTTCGACAGCGTCTGAAACACCTGCGGGTGAGCAAGATTGGAGCTTAAAATGGAGGAGTGAAAATCCACAGATAGAATTTTTAGTTCTGTACAACAAAAGTGTAATGTGTCATAGTTGCGATTGGACGAACCACCTTACTAGTCACATGGTAATATCCTTAGTCTAGGCTTTCATCCTGGCCACAGCACCTCCTGTGACTGTTATCTTAGCTTTGGGCAGTGTACAGTTATTGCCCATAACTTAGTAAACATCCCGATAATGTATGTTAGGCAATTCAGAAGGGAAGCGGCCTTATTTTTTGTTTTAATTTATTTCAAACAACACAATTAACCTGAAATATGGGTGTAAAATTCACAAAGAATCAAACACATATACAGCCTATAATATTTAGGCTTGGGAAAGACAGTCACTGTGGAAAGTAATTTAAATGGAGATAAGACGCAGCGTCTTTTAAGACTATAATTTAATTGAAAGGCTCAATGATATCAACTTTGAGAATAAATCTTGAGTGATTTATGGTTGTCATCTGAACCACTAGATTAAATGACATGCTTGTTACTCATTCACTAGCACTCATTATATTTTATAGTACATACCACAGTCTCAAAGACAACTAAACCAACGATAATGGTAGTTCAAAGTAGAATTGAAATGACATTGACACAAAATCGTAAAAAGACTCCTCTATTACTGTGGATTAATGCTGCCATATGATTTATAAGGCTTCCTTTGCATTGAGCCCAGAGTGAGAATTACATGGTCTTGGCATTGTAAGTTACCATAGTTCACACCATAGCATTTATTTAAAATCTATGACTATAAGTGTACCTTAACCCATCTGGCAATTGCGTATATACAGAGGAAATATATATCAAAGGCTAGATATGACTAATTATAACAATAGTAATAAATAATAATAATCCTTACATTTGATATAGTGCCTGTCACATGGGGGGATGTCTCAAAGAGCTTCACAGGATTTACTATAAATTAGTGACTGCATTTTTGTGGGCAAAATCAGCAGCTACATTAGCACACAGTGATATCCCACAAACAGCCATGAATTAATGACTAATTTTATCTGGGGGATTGTTGATCAGGAACCAGGAGAAACTCCCTTCTCCTTTTGAATAGTGCCACAGGATCTTAAAATCCAACTGAACAGTTACAGATGGGACCTCAGTTGAATATCTCATTTTGAAGGATAGAGCCTCCAACAATGCAGCACATCCCCAGTACTGCACTAGAGTGTCAGTCTGGACGATGTTAGTTCAAAGTCCTGACACGGAACTTAAACCCACAGCCTTTTGATTCAGAAGTGAGAGTGCTACCAACTGAGCCAGGCTGGCACTGCCAGCAGACCCACAAGTCCATAAAGAAAACAAAAATAAGATTGTTGGGGAGGAAGTCAATATGGCAGGAAATTTGTGATTTATTTTTCTGATAGAATAATGCGATATATATTCTTTTGAGTAATATCATTGATATAAAACAGATTAGAGTTCATGATAGAACCAGAGAATGCTAATGAAATGAACATCAAAAAGCTAGAGAACTTGAAATATTCATTAGAATGCATTAAAATCAGATAGACTGAATCCAAGGCTGCTGACAGAAATAGTTGGAGAGAAGATTGAGAGGCGACATGATTGCTGTCTTTAAGATTCTAAAGGGGCAAGACAATGTAGATCATGACAGGCTGTTTCAATTTTCCAGAATAGTAAAACCAGAGGACACTGCCTGCGATTGAAAGGGGGAGTAAATTCAGAACGAATCTATGCAAACCCTATTTCAGCGAGCGAATAATTAACCTGTGGAACAGGTTCTCTCGGGAGACATTGAAGCAGAAAGTGTTGATTCTTTCAAATACAAATTAGATAGTTTTCTTTTACGAAATAACATTATGGAATAGTAGATAGGTAGTTTGGGACATATGTGCATGCGACCGCCAAGAAGGTGGAAAGTATACTAGATTGACCTTGGTCTAGCATTGCTTATGTTCTTATGTTAGATGTGTGGGGAGAAATTCCAGCTGAGTATATTCTTTCTGTATTTATGTAGCATTTAAGAACGGACAGACTTTTAGCAAATTCTTAAGCAAGTTATTGCAACTTACAGAAAATGTCACAAGAACATTCCTGGTAGTTATAGATCTCTCATTCCGATACTGAAGCAGGGGACCTACTGCAATCTATTATCATGAGAGTTTGTCAGCCTAGACTTTGAGTTCAAAATCCTGACATGGGTGTTGAAAACCTTCTGATTCAGAGGCCAGAGTTCAACCAACTAAACCTGGCTACCACACAATGACAAGAAACTAATCCCATGTTCACCTTTCGAGCCAAATCATTGATACCTGGCAAATGTCTAGTGGCAGGGATAGAGAAATACAAATAGGTGAGCACCACCTTCAGTGGCAACAAATCCCGATTCGTTGGAACACAAACACTCCAGATTCTTAAAAGGATCAACATAAATCTTATCTTACTGCAGCTGCTTGCATGTGGCAAACCAGACAACAAAACTCATCTGCCGCCGATGTATCCACTTGGATGTACAAACTCTTGTGTATTTAGATTCACTAAAGCCAAGAGCCTTTAGATATCTTCGAAGTTCAGTGGATTTCCTAACAGCTGGGTGTTATAGCTAGGGACAACACTATTTGGTAATCAGAACTGCAGTAAAGTAACATTAAATCACTCTGAATAGCTTTGTCTGTCAGCGCTCCTTTGTAGGGGAATAAAAAGAAAGATCATGCTGTTAAATGCACCACTGAGCTTCAATTATAAGCACACAAATAATAGTGCATCACGGCAGTCACTATTAGCGCAATTACATGACATTGAAAGTGTGTTATCATGCCAGCAACGTACCAACAAACTTGTGGGGAGAAATGCCTCGTGCGTCCAGATTTACTCGAATAATGGTATTTCAGAGAATCCTGAAATTGTCGAATTAAGTTCATTTTGAAGCCTGTTTTTTTCTGAAATTTTCTTCTAAGGAATACTTGAAATCTTAACCTTGATCCATTGAAAATACTGAACATCTTGCATTTTGTCCTGATATTTCATAATATCCGTGAGTCTAGACCAGACTTACTTGATTGACAGCCCTTTTATTACAATAATTCTTACATTTGATACAATGAAACAGCCATGAAATGAATGATCTGCTTTTTCTGGAAGACTGTTGGCCAAGGAACTGGGAGAAGCATTTTTCTTTTTACGTCCCCAACCTCGCTCGCCCCACTATTGGCCGTCGGGCCTTCTGCAACTCTGCCCCACTCTTTGGAACTCCATCCCGCAGTCCCTCCGCCTCACCCCCTCTCTTTCCACCTTCAAGACCCATCTCAAGACCCTCCTCTTCGAGCGTGCTTTCGATCTCTCTACTTCCTCCCCTACTCTCCACCCTCCCCGACCCAGAACAGCAGCTTGGGACCGTAACTCTGTCTGTCCAGCGCCTTGGGATGTCCTCCCGACATGAAAAGCGTTTTACAAATGTAATTTTGTTGTTGTTGTGCTGTGGGATCTTTAACAGTCATGTGAAAAGGCAAACAGAACCTTGGTTTAACGTCTTATGCAAAGGAGTTACCTCTAACAATGGAATACATCCCCAGCACTTCATTTGGAGTGCAATGTGAGGCTTGAACCCACAAGCTTCTGACTCAAAAGCCAAGTATAGCACGCACTATAATGTAGAAAAGGATTCTCATTGAGACCAAACAAAAACCTTGTCTGATATCAAATTCAGAAGTCACTGTAGCAAACTAAGCCTAACCATTAAAATCTGAAACGTATCCCTGTGTAGGTGGTATGTCAATGTTTTTTTTCCTGGGGTTATGTTATTTATTTATCATTAACCAGGCAGAAGTGGACAAATAAATCTCAACCAATTACCGCACGGCCACTCTCGCTGTGAATCATTAAAAAAAAATGCGTGTGTTCATTATGCCCGTCTTGCTTTTTTATAGTTTTGAATATGAATTCTGATAACAATGAGAAGATGTACAGTAAATGATCTGAAAATAGCCTTGACATTCTCATTAAAGAACATTCTTGGGAACCAGCCAAATGGTGCATTATAATGAGCAAGCGTTCTAATGAGGTACAAGTGGATTTATTTTGTATTGAGAAAATGGCTGGCAACCGTCTGCACTCTCTATCTAGTTGACTCTACTGCAGTTAGCACAACAACATAGTGTCCAGAACACTGTCAGCAGAGAGAATGGTCCTGCTTTCATTTCAATTAGGATGCTTATCCTAGTGATGTACAATACTGTGGAACCGCAGACATTTGCAGGACATAAGGCTCATTCAGTCCATCGTATCTGTGCTGGCTCTTTGAAAGAGCAATCCATTCAGTCCCATTTACCTGCCTTTCCCCCGTATTCCTGTAACTAACTTATTTTTAAGATATCCATCTAGTTCCTTCTTGAAAGCTAATGCGGATCCTGCTTTGATCTTTACACCTGGCAGGAAATTCCAGATTTTAACAACTCATTGTGTAAAAACATATTCCTCCTAATATCTTCCTTTGCTCCCTTGCTAACTATCTTAAATTGATGTCCTCTAGTCACGACTTATCAACCAGGAGAAATAATTTCTTCTCATCAAAACACCTCATAATTTTTAAGACCACTATTAATTTCTCCTAAAATTGTCATTTGAAAATATAAGAAACCGCCAAGTCAAAGCATGTTTCTGGACCCAATTCAAATCAGAGATTCTAGTAAATATTTACTATAAAATAAAGTACCATTAATTTATATGCACAATTTATGAATTATTGCCAGCCTTTTTTTTGCATTATAATGTTTATATATATATATATTATAAAAGGAACATTCATATTTTCCCTTGCACAGTAAATGCAAATGTTAGAAGGGTAATAATAATGCCATAATTATGAAATTGTGCCATAGCGTTTATGTGATGCTATATCTCCTACATGAATGCAGTTCCCCTGCTTTCCTCTATTATTTTTCATCAAGTATTTATCCATTTCCCTTTCAGATGCTATTATGTATTCACCTTGAACAGTCATTTGTGGTGAATCAATCTATATTCTAAGAACCCTCCATGCAAAAAGACCAACTTTTGTTCCATGGATGTTTCTTCCTTTCACTTCTAGTTGAAAGTGCAAATGTCCAATACATACATAGCTTTCAGAAACCCAAACAATAATTTATCATGTCATGATTGTATTTACATACCTTTAAACTCAGCAGAGATTTCTGTTGCAGAACGAGTCTTCATTTCGAAAATAATTTGGCAAATTCTACCAGGCAAAGTAAATAAAAGCCTGATCGTCAAATCCAAATGGTTTAGATTGTTTTTCTTCTTTCTATTACCATTTGTATTGAGCCTTGAATACACTCTGTAAGCAAATCAGACGGTGGTTTTGTTGAGGATATATGCAAAGTCACCATATTTTCTAATTGTCCCTGCATATTTATACCGTACAGCACACAAATTCAGCAATTCTGCATACATGCAAATGGATAAATTATTTTCCCAAGTTATTATCAAAGCAAGTTAAGTGAGAGAATACTGAGTGGAGATATAGGCTGTATGCAACAGAATGAGATGGTAAAGGGAATACTTCTATGTCTATTTTATACTATATAAATCCTTGGTCTGTGAAATCTACACTTGTTCTATTGAACAGGTATAAAGGAAAATAGTGATGCATTTTCTACTTTATGATGTGCAAGGCTTAGAAGATGGAGGATGTAATGTGGTGATACGTTGTTGTTTGATCAGCCTGGTTCAGTTAGTATGACTCTTTCCTCAGTGTCAGAAGGTTGTGCATTTAAGCCCCATGTTGAGACTTTGAGCTCATAGTCTAGGCTGACACTCCAATGCAGAGCTGAGAGGACCGCTGCATTGTCAGAGATGCTGTTCTTTGGATGAGATGTTAAACCGAGGTGATGTATGCCCATTCAGGTGATTACTTAAGATCTATTCCCCTGTTTGAAGAGAAGGTATTTCTGGCCAACAATCCCCACAGGTTAAAAAAGATAACATTCACTTCATAGTGTTTGTGGGGCATTGCCATGTGCAAATTGGCTATTGTGTAAGTCTACAAAATACATCGTCTATGAAGCACTTTGAGACAGTTTGATATCAAGTGCAAGGATTATTTTATTATATTTTTGCAATGTGATTTCCCATCAACAAAAACAGACTCCTAGAGCATACAATGGTTCTGCCACATCCGTAGGAATATCGTCATAGATCCACAGAGAGATGATAAGATTCATTTGCTTGTAAATCTGTTCTGCTATTGACCTTCCACAGGAAATGAAATGAGTGGATTCCATGCATATTTTTTGTTACAAGATTGGTTTAGATAAAGAAGGTGCTTTGGCCCATCTAATGTTATCCCTCCAGAATACCCATCCTACCATCTTCCCATCACAACTTCAATCACTCTTCCTGGGAAGAAAGGTCCAAATCCATAGATTTATTGGGTCAAAGAGCCTTTTCTCATCTTGGACTGGACTCTGTATTAAACCTGTATAGAAGATTCATCACAGGGAGTATCTGGTTTCCTTTCATAGGTTTCAAAGCGATAGAATTAATGATGTGATATGACAGCATTTCTTTCATGTGGGATCAAGCACTGAATTAAATTGAAATTATGCAGAGTCCAGCTGAAAATACGCAGTAAATGTTTATTTATTAGGCTATAGATAACAGTCCTTCGTCTCCAAAATATTTTGGTTAAATCCCAGTGGAGCAAATTTGAAACGAGAGAAAAAAGTGCTCCCCTAACAATATCTGTGTACAGAAGCAAATAATAATGTATTTTATTTATGCTATGGGCAATTAATTTCCCTAGTCAAGACTTCTGTGTGTGTGTCCTGGAATTCTAACATGGTGGGGAAAATGGGGGGAGGCAAGAGGAAAACAATGTTTAAATTCAGAGTTTTATTCTGTTCATAATTATTAAACTAGTTGTGTGTATCAGGCTGGGAGTGATCACTCACTTCATGGCTATTTGTGGGACATTGTTGTATGCAAACTGGTTGCAGAGTTAGCCCACATAATACACACGCTCTTGTTATGGAGGGAACAGGTTGCATAGTGGGCATCTTCGCCTTGCTCCCACAGCGTATCAAAGTGCTAAAATCCAAGCAGACTGGCAAGAATAGAGGCTGGGCTGGGGGAATTAGCAACATTTCCGAAACGTCTCTGTGACAAATTTCACATACTCCAAATATTTCAATCTGGGAGATGGTGCTTCCTCTACAGAGACCTTTGCAGACAACCTACATAACATATAAATGTGTTCCTCCCCAAAAAAAGAATATTTGATTCAGAACAAACTTCCAATCAGTGTGGAGGTATTTCATTGCTGGAAAGTATTTTCTCCACAGCTGCCTTCTTCAGTAAACACAGAAACAAGAGCAGAGCTCAATGATCCACACCGGTCAATTCTAGAGCAGCCATGTATTTATACATAGCCATCAATAAGGAGCAACCTGTAGCCAGAACTGCTTGTAAAGGTCCATTGGCTAGACATCTGAGCTAGAAGCTTTCCCTGGTCCCATAGCAAGAATTGCTTCCTTAAAGTTGGCATTCAGCCTCCAGGTCTACCTCAGAGGCAGCTTAACAGTGAAAGGTCGTAGTCTGGAATTCCTTCCTCTTGCATTGCTGACTGATGAAGAATGTCAAAGTTACAACTGAATTATTTTCTTGGCATTGGGCTTGTTACCTGTTGAGAGTGATTGTACACCTGTGAAGTAAGCTGCCAATAATTTCATACATTATGGTGTCTGGAACTCAGCTTGTTGATGAACACTCATTTTTCTGGACTGGCGTTTGTAGCAAATTAAATTAGTTTCTTACCAAGGAAGTCACTTGATATCCATTTGATTTCGGGGTTCGTACCATTTAAATAAATAAACCTTGCACTTCACAAGATCGATTCTGATGAATGTCATTAGGCCCACCAGATCTCATCCTTCCAGCCACCCTACCATCCTCCCATCACCACATCAAGCTACTTTTAAACAAGTCGTGTCCTGGCCTCAACCATGCTTCCTGGCAACCTCTTCCAGTCGTTAATTGCCCTCTGGGTAAAGAAAAACTTCCAGGTGTCTGTCCTGAAATTGCCATTTGTAACTCTAAACCTTTGTCCTCTTGGTCTAGTGTCTTGGTGCATCTTAACATTTTTAATATGGTGCCTTTCATGTCAGGAGGATGTTTCAAAGTGAGTCACAGTATTTGCTGGAAATTGTAGTGACTGCTTGTTTTGTATTTGACAGTAATGCATAATCTTGTCTCAAGGTAGATTATGCTGATCTCCCACAAAACACAAAGAGTCACACTATCCACTTTACAGTATATCCTGTGAAATGCTTAGTGGCATCCTCCCAACCTGAAAGATGCTATACAACAATCAAAAACCATGGCCAATTTGTTTAATATTGCTGAAAGACTTGTCCATATCCCACAAATGGAAGATTCAACACTCCAGTCAAAGGAAATAAACTTAAAAGGGATAAAGAGAGTTTTCTCTCAACGACAAGCCAAAACAATTTTAAGCTACTTTAGAAGTGGACAATGCACTGAAGGTCAGATTTGTTCAGATGTTATAGAAGATAGTGTAAAAAAGACAATGATTTCCAACTGTTGCCTGGAAGGGTAAGGGAGGAGAAAGAGTGAAAAAGTAAAGGTGCAGAAGAGACATTGTCGGTGGAGAGGAGGGAGTCAGGGTTGAAGGATTGCGATAGATAAATGCTCACTATCCAAATGAAGCGATTGTTTCAACACAGACTGTGAAATGCAACTGTTGAGTCTGTGGGAGCGGCGATACCCAGATTGAATGGCAAGAAAGTTCACCAAGTGAGCCACCTGAAAGTGAATGGCAGTTGGCAAGTCTAACATTTGCATTGTACCAATATCAAAACATTGCTGTGTGTTTCACACAGATTGAGTGAGTATAAATGAAGATCTGGCGAGATGGAATGAAACTTTGATTTCCCCTGTGCATCTCCACATAACAAGAGATCCCAGTGTATTGAACTGAAGTCATCTTAATCCATATCTGCATGATTGCATTTCCAAATCTCCCCGGTCTGCAGGGAAGCAAATAATATGGAGATCAGGCAAGTGTATTTTGTGGGCGAACAGAGTCAATCCACTCTAGATTGTATCCTCTGAAGCGCTTTGAGACGTCTCAATGACACGATAAGGTGCTATGTCAATTACACAATCACTACACTTTATAGAAACTTTGTGAAGCACTTTGAGATGTTCAATGTTATGGGCGTTTTACCAAATAATAATCCTTGCATTTAATATAGCGCCATATCACATCATTAAGACATCTCAAAGCTCTTACTATAAAATATAGTGACTGTATTTGTAGGCGAACATGACAGGCAATTTGTGCACAGCAATGTGCCACAAACAGTCGTGAAATTGATGCCCAATTTTATTTGGAGGAATTGATGGTCAGGACACAAATGCAATGATTATTATTGCTTGTTAACTAATGGCTTAACTCCTGAAACCCCATCACTGTGGTCAGCTCCTATCCACTGAGGACATCACTAAATGCATCAGAGTGAAAAGGTTTGCCTGCAGACACCTTGAACCTTAGAGAATATATATTTTTTAAAATGCGTAGAACTGGGCTGTTGTTTTGTGTCCCACAATGTATCCATGTGTTTTTATAATCTTTCAAAACAACGGAGAGACCTTGCTGAATCAAAAAGATGGTTGGAGGCGATGCATTAAATTGATGGGCTCTATTCACAGCCAAATAATGGATGGAACAAAAGGAAACAAATTAATAATAAATATTGTTGTCTGCAGTTCCAATAACAGTTTTATATCTTTGTATCCAATCTTCCCTCCATGTACTACTGTAACTTGCAATTCATTGTCTCCTGTGCAAGGCAATGAAATATACTAATAGAATACGGTTGTGCTGTGCACAGTACAGCAATAGGATGTACAAAGACAGTAGAACAAGAGGACTTAGTTCAGGACAGACACCAGGAACTTCTTTTTTAAATGCAATGTTAATTAACAACTGGAACAAATTGCCAGAAGGAACACTTGAGGCTACGATACTGGACTTTTTTTAAAAAAAAAGCTTGATGCTATGATGGGAGGACAGATGGGACTTTGGTTTAATACTTATCCATAAGGTGGCACCCCAAAAGGGGCACACCCCTAGCACAGAAGTGCCAGCTTAGACTGTACGAGCTCAAAGTCCTTAAGTGGGACTTGAATCCACACACTTCTGACTCAGAGGAGAGAGTGCTAGCAAATTGGTGACAAATAAGCTGTGATTTTTTTTGTGAACAAATGTCTTCTGTTGCTTCCCCCAGTTAGGAATTGTGGATGGTGATGATGGAGGGCTGTTATGAAAGGGTAGAGAGAAAGTGAGTTTGTCAGCATTACAACTTCCTCATCACCAAACTCACATCCCTTCAGTTACATCAGAACCTAACCCATAGAAACAAGCTTCCTCTTGTGCATTGTACATCAAAGCCTTCAACACCCCATCAGTACTGTTAATTCAGCAAACGTCTCAAGATCATAGATCAACTTGAGACATGACGGATGATGTTAATATCACGTCTGCTTCATATTAGCACAACTAATTACTTTCATGGAGATCATGCCTTCAACACTGCCCAGATGCTAAGCGTAACCTTCAAGGTCTGTCCCTTAGTCATGATATTTCCACAAGCTTGACATCAATATGCTTTTCCTTAAGACAGACAGTTACAATAGTTTGTGTGTCAGTCTGGCTCGGTTGGTAGCTTTCTCCGCTCTGAATTAGAAGATGTGGGTTCGAGCCCCACGTCAGGACCTGGAACTCATATGGTCTCGGCTGACACTCTGGTGCAGGGCTGGCGTGGTGGGGAGGTGTATGTTCTATTCCTGGATCGGATAAGATGTTAAATCAAGGTCCCATCTGCATGCTGAAGTGGAAGTTAAAGATCTTATAGCATTATTTGAAAAGAGAAGGGAGTTTCTTTCAGAGTCCTGGCCAACAATCCCTCAAATACAATTGATCATTCACTTCATGGCTGCTTGTGGGACCTTCCCCAGTGCAAATTGGCTGACATGTTTGTCAACAAAATGCAGTCACTACACGTTTTCCTTATTCTCAACACACCAGTCCACACCAGTCCTCACCAGGCTCCCTATCACAGAACGGATTGATTTCAAGATTCCTTCATGCCCGGACACCTCCATATCTTTTTGACTGTTTCTCCCCACTCCTCTACCCCCTGCTTCTGCTTGGCTGGCTCTGGCCTCCTGCTTACCCCTTGTCCCCTCTACTCCACCATCGGCAGCCTGAAGCTTTGGAACTCTTTCCTCCAGTCCCTCCTTCCCCTCTCCTTCCCTTCTTTTAGATCACAATTCATCACCTACCTTTTCGAAAATGCTTATGGTCACCTCCTCCTGGCTCGGGATCAAGCTCCACCACTGTATCATATCAGCACTCCGATACGCTGCCTGCATGAAGGGCACTATATAAATGCAAGTTGTTGTTTTACAGTATAATCTGTGACATGCTTCCAAATGTCCACCAAAGATGAAAGCTACCATAACAAATGCAAGGATTATAATTATTGCCAGGCTGGTAAGGTCCTTATGTATCACACTGGAAACAAATAAAGCTCACAGTCTGCATTACAAAACACAGCAATATCGTAGCAGCATAACTGTGCAAGTCATCTTAGAGATCATGACCTCCAGCAACCTGTGGGCACAGATTGATGTGAAGGCAATGTAATTGTAACATCATACTCAAGACAAATTGGACTGCAGCCATTCCACCCAGAATCGGCCTGAATACTATCAGCACTTATTTATATACCACAAGGGGATAATGTCAAACATGGTTTTGGACACAAGAGGTCATGGCTTGCAAATCCACTAAAATTCCTTCTCTCAGAAAGCAAATAAGTCCATGCAGGGGACATAACCTACTTCAGGTGGTATTGGTAAACTGTTTCTCCTGCTGCTTTCATAAGACTACCAACACACAGAAATAACAGGCTCCCACTCTCAGCTAAGGTGTGAAGCGCTTTGAAATGTCATCTCACATAAAAGACACAATATAATTGTAATTTGCATTGTGTATTCTAACAATACAGTAGCTAGATGGTTTTAAATTGCCTGGACATCAAATGTAATAATGATAATAATTTTCTCATTTGATTTAGAGTCTTACCACATCGTAATGACATCTCAAAGCGCCTCACAGGATTTTACTGTAAAGTGTAATGACTGTGTATTTTGTATGCAAACACAGCAGTCAATTTGTGCACACCATGTCCCACAAGCAGCCATGAAGTGAATCATCCTTCCCTTTGAGTATTGCCACAAAATCTTTAACATCCACCTGAACAGGCAGATGGTTTAATATCTCACCCAAATGACAGGATGATGCAAGTGACAATTAGACAAAGGTCTAAACTCCTGGACTGATACAAGGGTCAGTGCTGAGTCTTTTTTGTTATTTAAATGCATTTTTTATGAATTTTGGAGGACAGTGTGATTCTATCTTATTCCATCCTTCACACTCTGACACCGTATTACACCGCCTGCTGAGCAGAGGAAGAGAAGGCAGAAAACAGCATAAAATAAGTGATGCACCGGAGTGGAAAGCATTGATGTTGCTGAGCAGATAAACCCAGGAAGAAACCCAAGGAGAAGAGCTGGACACGCAGCACAATACACTGATGATCGACAGGCACTGACATCTCAGCACCGATCTCTCCACAATAAAGAATTGCAAAAATAAGTCCAATAAATCACAAGTATCATAATTTACAGACTTCTGGAGTAAATACACATCTGTGAAACTCATTAAAGTTACAGACATGTTCAAATCAAGGGGCTGAGATTACATCAGAAACTGCAGGGTTAATACATTTCCAGTTACAGCATGTCCCAATTGTTGAAAATCATTCACTGTTGCTGCAGATCTTTGTAACCACTTTGCTGCAACTCAGCTGTTATTTATTGTTCTGGTGAAGGGCAATGGCAGATTAATGTCTCTCATTGTACCACATAATAATAATAATAATCCTTGCATTTGATAAAGCACTTTTCATGTCTTCTCGATGTCTCAAAGCTAATCTGACTAACAGCAAAGTCACAATGCCATATTTATATACACATATACATACTGTATATACATTGCATGAGCATAAAATGTAGAAGGTAAACGCAACAGCTAATTTGTCCACATCAATGCCCCACGAACAGCCATGAAGTGAATAACCACTTTAGTTTGGAGATTGTTGGCCAGGATACCAGGAAAAACTCACTTCTCTTTTCAAATTGTGTCGTACTATCTTTGAACGTCCATCTGATCAGGCAGACAGGACATCAGTTAAACATCTCATGCAAAGGACTGCATCTCCGTTCAAGTTTGTGTGTTATATAAGAATTCTGATAGCCATATTTTAGATTTTATATGAACGAATCCTGCTCATTACCAAATACTCAACACTTTGTGTGCTCCTTTCTTTGAATGATTAGCTTAAAATGATCAGTTGCCACTTCAGACTCTAGGATAAACCCAATTTTAATATATATACTTATTTATACAAATAGTACAAAATCAATATGTTTGGTGAAGGACGTGCACAGATGTGTATTTACTCCTGAAGTTGTGGCTAAATACTGTGATGCTATCAGCTATGAAGCATGATAAGCAAGAAGATGTCCTACAGAGGGAGCCATTGTAAAAGATCGTAATCTTGAGAACACCAAACATGCACTATCAACACGTACAGGAGTTTATTGCTGGGAGAAAACAGAAAAATAAAAACCTGTGAACAGTAATAATAAGAACATACGAATTAGGAACAGGAGTAGGCCATTCAGCCCTTCGAGCCTGCCCTACCATTCGACAAGATCATGGCTGATCTTCTGACCTAACTTTAATTACCTGCCCTAACCCCCGTATCCCCTAATCCCTCTATTTTTAAAACACATCTCAGCCTGAAAATGTTCAGGGACTGAGCATCTACAGCCTTCTGGGGTAGTGAATTCCACAAATTCACACTACCCTCTGAGTGAAGAAATGTTTCCTCAACTCTGTTCTAAAAGGCTGACCCTTAATTTTAAGACTGTGATCCCTGGTTATAGATTCTCCTACCAGGGGAAACAGACCCTCAGTGTCTACTTTATCCAGCCCTTTAAGAATCTTATATGTTTCAATAAGATCTCCCCTAATTCTTCTATACTCTAGAGAATACAGCCCTAGTTTATTCAGCCTATTCTCATAGGTCAGTCCCCTCATTCCAGGAAATAACCGAGTGAATCTACGCTGCACCCCCTCTAAAGCAAGTATGTCCTTTTTTAAATAAGGAGACCAAAACTGCACACAATACTCTAGGTGCGGTCTCACCGAGGCCCTATACAGTTGCAGCAAGACTTCCCTTCTCTTGTACTCTAAACCTTTTGCAATGAACGCTAACATGTCGTTCGCCTTCTTAGTTGCTTGCTGCAATGTGCTCTTATAATTAGGACAGACTAAAGTACCAATTTGTGTGTTGTACACTGTGAATGGTAAAGTGCCTTGGTGTGGCAGACTCAAAGCTGAGGGAAAGCACAGTTTCAATAGTGAGTTCACAAGAGAACGGAGCCAAACAGAGGAACGTAGGAAAACAGGAAGAGGAGGAGGCCATTCAGCCCAGCAAGCCTGTTCCAACACTCTTGGAATTATTAGATCTCGGCAGATCTTTTCATCATAAGTGTTAAAATTTCATTTATCCATCTCTTTCTCATGTCGCTATTGATTCCATCTCTTTAGCATTCTGGGGCAGAGCACTGCATAGCTTCATAATCTTCTGTGTGTGAAGAAATGCTTCCTGACCACAGTTCTGTCTTGGTTCTGATTTGAAAGCTATGGCCCCCAAACAACCTAATAATTGGAGTTTTGTGAAGAAACTAATAGACGATCTCATGAAAATGAGAGAGTCGCCCTCTGATACCGAGAGTGTTGACAAGTTTGGGAAAACACTTGACCTTTCTGCGAATAGATCACATCGGGTTGCCATGAGCAACTTTTACTGCAGCAGCTGACTTGCTCTTCTTGTCAATAAAAGCTATCGACTTCCTAGCAATATGTTTGTAGTAATATTAAAAGGAAAGAATTGCTTGACTGCTTTTATTGAACAAAATACAGAGAACGTAAGGCTGCTTTCTGCCATTGAAGCCTGGGAACAGATGTTGGTTTTGCATCACTCACAGTGGGATATATTGCTGGCTGCTATTGTTTTTCCTCCTCAGAACTGCGTTGCTAAGCCCAGGATGCTCACTTTCGTAACTTCAGTGTTCACAGGAGACGTTGAGATGAAGAAGGCCATTCAGACAATTTAGTCTAGTCTTTCCAGATCATTCACCCTGACGTTACCGTCCTCCCAACATAGAATTGACTGGTTTCACACCCACCTTACTGTCCTCCGGTTTAGCATCAAATGGTTTCATATAACTAAGTTCAGGGTCCTGCTTTGAATCTACACCCCATGTGGCAAGCCACCCAACTGATAATTACCCTCTATGTTCCTGTAGTGAGCTTTCGATCTCCCTGCTTCACCCCCTGCCCTCCCCTATCCCAACCCTTAGTTCGGGTCAGTAACTCTGTCTGTCCAGAGCCTTGGGACGTCCTCCCGACATGAAAGACGCTTTACAAATGTAATTTTGGTGGTGTTGTAGTGGAAAAGATACAAGTAAAGACTCATTTGGAGAGACACAAATTAAAGTAGCTTTTGGCAAGTCTAATCCTTATGGAATGATCATACCACATTGCATTAACTTAGTTCAATGCCCTTCATTGAGTTCCATTAATTTCCTCACATGCAACTGCATAACTAAGGCTCATATATCTATATTATATATATATATATTTTTAGTAATAAAATGACAATATCTGTCTGCGCTTCAAGAAGGATCTCAATAACAGATTGACATAGAGACATGATGTGTACCGCAACGGAAAGGTCTTGTGGTTGGGAGTGACATGGGCATATTTTCAGGTATCTCGTATCTTTCATGAGTGATGACCTAAAATGCATTTCAGTTTTGCGTTTGTCGATGCAGTTACACCTGGTGGCCGCCGAGTCAAAGTTCTGCTTTGGCATCGTGTGTCACAGACCAGCTACGCAGGCATGCACACACGGCAGTTATGCCTGATGGCTGCACTGGCTGACCGTGGCGCTGTAACATCCTGTGTGACAGAGCACGCACGTAGCCAAGCGGCGGCGGGAACAAAATAAAGAACACAGATGAAGCTAAGATAAGATACAGGAGCAGGAGTAGGCCATACGGTCCCTTGAGCCTGCCCCGCCATTTAATAAGATCATCTTCTAACCTCATTCCATTTACCCGCCCTATCCCCATATCCCTTAATCCCTCTATCCTTTAGAATTAATTAAATGCATGCGGGGGTTTCACATTAAAAACATTAGAATCTATTGCTGGATGAACTAAGATTCACCCTCCCTCCCCCCAAGAATCAATTGCTTAAACTTACTGAGCCTATAATGTTGTATATTTCAATTTAGTGTGTCTGAACTCAAGACAGTGTTTAAAGCTACACATCAATAAAGATAATAAGGCAATTAACTCTATTCAAATACAGGCTCAAAAATTCTAGCCCAGCATGAAGGTTGCTTGTTAAAACATTTCTTGCTTTTAAGGACAAAATTGCTGTTGACAAAAGGTTAATTCAGAACTCAAGGGTGTGGCAACCCAGGGAGTTTCTCCTCGTGTTCCAGCCAATGATCCCGTGAAAATAAACTTTGCAACATGCAAATTGGCTGCCATGTTCGTCCACAAAATACAGTCACTGCACTTTACAGTATATCCTGTGAAGCGCTTTAAGAAATAAGCGATGTGATTACATGTGATCTCAAATGCAAGGATTATTATTATAATCCTGAGTGTAACTAAAAGGAGCGATGGACAGACTGATTGAATTGGGACAAAATTTTATAGGCAGCACTTACAGTATCATAAATTGATTCCTCAGTCAGTCAGATCACATGCTTTTCCATTATGTTCCTACCTCCTTTCTAGATGTGGGTTATTTTTAAAAGAAAGCATCATTTCTGTAATAAATCAACCAGTGGTCAAGACAACAAACAAGAAGTCAAAAGATATTAATCAACTGCATTAAACAATTGTTGTGAATAGTTGTCATCTTGTCATCTACTGGTGGTCAATTCTCTGGGGAATTGGTTTAATTCAGATGGATTAAATGAAGAATAAGACCCATCATTCTCACCCAGCTCCTCTCCAACACATAATGCGTGAGTGGCGGAGGGGGTGGGGGCAGAGAAGGAAGAGGTGAATACACAATAGCAAGAGTGACATAAAGCTGCTGTTATCTACAGCCCTCTCAGTCCCTGAGGCAACTATCGGCCATAAACTGCCAGTGCAAATTGCCTCTCATTTTCTTAAATGATTGATTGAAACAGTTCAATATTCTTAGCTGAAAAATACAGTGCCTAATCACACAAAAACGTCATCAAAGTCCTTCACAGGTAATTACTGTCAACTGCTTTGTCGGCAATGGTGACAGCCAACTGTGCACAGCAAAGATCCACAAACAGTCACAGGTGAACGATCAATTTTTCTGTTGGATTGTTGGCCAGAACACTGGGGGAAGCTTGCTTCTCTTTTTAAATAGCCTCTTGTTATCAGGGAGTTTAACACCTGAACAGGCAAATGGGAGCTCGGTTCAGTATAATAACAATTGCTGCATTTCATGTAGTGCATTATCATATTGTCAAGATGCCTCAAAGCGCTTCACACGATTTACTGTAAAGTGCAGCATCTGCAGGTGAATTTGTGCACAGCAAAGATGCACAAGCTGTCACAACATTCACAACCAATTTTATCCGGGGGATTGTTGCCCAGGGTGCTGGGACAAACTCTCTTCCCTTTTCGAATAACAGGATCTTTATCACCTACCTGAATAGGCAGATGGTTTAATACCTCACCTGAATGACTGCCTCCAAAAAATGCAGCACTCTCCCCAGCATTGTAATATCAGCCTGGACTATGAATTCAAAGCCTTGATATGACTTTGCTTCTATTCCTTCAATTTTAGGTCTGGGTTACAGTTGGGTGGTGGGTGGGGAAAAGAAAGACAGAAGAAAATAAAGCAGGGGGATTATTCGATCACTCTGTTGTAGATCAGCAATGCCTTTTCACTTAAAATGAATACAGAAGTCAAACATTTTCCTGAACTGTTCTTTAACAGAAAGTGATGTCCTGTTGCAATAACTGCAAATGACATCTGCAGAGGAGGCGTTAATGGCCTTAATTGTGGCTTGTAATTTTCCCACTCCAATTAAAGCAGTAATGTGTGGCACCCTTTTGACAAGCTTGCACCTGGTGTTGGTTTCAAAATAGCCCAATTAAAAGGTCAGGCTTCAATCTCCATCACCAGTGCTATAATGGGATAGGGATCTCCAATTGTGTCATTTGAATGCTTGTTGCAAGAACTGAGAGAGTGGCAGAGGCTTGTTTGAGATGCTGCACCTTGTGAAGGGTGCTATATAAATACAAGGTGTTGCTGCTGTTCTGAAGAAATTGGATGCTTGGAGCTATTACTGAAGAGAGTTTCTTCCAGTGTCCTGGCCAAAGATCTCCTAAATAATATTGTCATTTGGTTCATGGCTGTTAATAATAATAAATGATCAGAATAATCCTTGCATTTGGTATAGTGCCTTATCAGGTCATCGAAATGTCTCAAAGTGTTTCATAAAATATACTGAAAAATGATTTGACTGTATTTTGTGGGCGAAAGATGCAGCCAGTTTGAGCATACCACTGTCCCACAAACAGCCTGGAGTGAGTGACCTTGTTTTTTTCTTGAGGAGGGATTGTTGGTCAGGGCCTTGGGAGAAATTCCCTTCTCCTTTTGAATAGTGCCATAGGATCCTTAGTGTCCACCTGAACAGACAGACGGGACTCTAGTTAATGTCTCATCCGAATAATTGATATTGTCCCTCTGTTTGTGGGACATTGTTGTGCATAAATCAGCATCCATGTTCACCTACAAATACAGTCATTGCACTTGACAGTGTATCCCGTAAAGTGTTTTGAGACAACCTTCAATGTGAAAGGCATTAGATCAAATGTAAGGAACATTATAACAGGTACAACATATGTGAACTGATTTTTAAAAAATGGAAATCTGTTTTCTCTGAAATTAAACTATACTGGACAAACCTGGGCAAATGGATCTGAGCTGTTCCTTGTGATGTTCTCCTGACGTGAAAGGTGCTATACAAATGAAAGTTGTTATTGTTGTTCCAATTTTTGTTTTATTTGCATATTTCCCTGAAAGCTATGCTTGCTTGTCTCTGGGTGTGCAACCAAAGTGAGCAAAAAAAATCATGTGAAGAAGACACATAAGCTCTTTAGAAAGAAACAAAAGAGGAATGAATACAACGTTCTGTCATACAGCAGGCACCTTTGATATTTTGAGTTTTTTTTACACAATACTTATTATTAGTCTGACAAAATGTTGTATTCCATGTTGCACTAGTGCTGGGATATCTTCAATGAAGGTTTTATTTGACGTGAGACCATTAACCAAACCTAGGAGCTCTTTAATGTTATGAGAGAGAGAGAAAGATCGATCGGTACTTTTATAAGAGTATCTGAGAAATCCAATTGCATCCTATAAAAATGTGCTGATTATAAAACCCACAATAAATATGTGATCCAAGACTTTGCAACTTAAAAACTACATTGGACACAATTTATGTAACCAACAAACATTTTCCATTTATATAGTGCCTCAAAGTCCTTCATGTTGTATCTGGGATCCTGAGCTAGAAGTGAGAGGCAATGAGGAAGGCTGTGGTGGGGGGGTGGGGGGAGAGAAGGATTGTTGACAAGGTGACGTCAAGGTTGGATTTCAAAAACCTGTAATTTGCAGGAGAGGAAAAGACTGAAAGAAGAAAAAGATTTTGTTGTCTTAAGGTATTAGGTTGCTAAGTGACAAAGCACGCTGCCAATAGGTATTGATGTTGTGGGTTTTCCTTTGCTGAGAGAGTGGATTCAATTGGAGATCTCAGCAATCTGAGACCCATGTCTCACACCAGCAATGAGCACTCTGATCGGCTAGGCAGGAAGGCAGCAACACATTGGTAAAGATTCTGGTGATATTGAAAGACAGAGACTGGGTGAGGGGATCATTGTCAGGAGTTCTTTCGCATTGTGAGACTGAAATAACCAGTTGGGTATCCCACCAAATAAAATGGTTTATTGACAATTATAATATTTACATCTGATATAGTACATTTCACATCAGGGGGACCTCCCAAAGTGTTTCTTGGAAGTTACTGCGAAGCAGATTAATTGTATGTTTTATAGGAGAATGCAAAAGCAATTTTTGCACACAGCAATGTCTCACACAAAGCCACGAAGAGAGCAACCAATTTTATTTAGGGCATTGTTGGTCAGGACACGGGGGGGAAACTCCCTTCTCTTTTCGAGTTGCGCCAAGGGATCTTTAATGTCGACCTGAAAAGGCAGACCAAGGGGATAGCATCACTGGACTGTGTGAGTTCAACATTCTGTCCGTGGGTCAATAATGAGGTGAAAATTGCAAGACACAAATACAACTGAGGTCTGACAATCTGTGCATATCTAGGCTGCTGCCTGACGTATCGTTCAAGTAGAAAATTTCGCAAATAACACACAACGCAACCACATAATTGAGAGTTGTGCTGTCCGGTAACCTGGATGTTAATAATAACCCTTCCATTCGGGACATCTTAAAGCACTTCACAAGATTTTAGTGTAAAGTGGAGTGATTATTTGTAGGTGAATGCAGCAGCCAATTTGCATACAGCAATATCCACAAACAGTCAATGAAAGGAATGACTAATTTTTTTATTTGGGGGGATTGTTTTCAAGGACACTGGGAGAATCTCCCTTCCCTAATTATTTTTTTAACGGTATTTGTGCTAGAAAAGTGTCTACTGCCGCAATTTTTGCTGAAGCATTTCTCTCCCTCCCCTAAGCCTTTGCTCTGCACTGTCAGCTCTGTGTACACAATCAAAAAAAATTGCATGAAGTGTACCTTCACAAAAATTACATTTCTTGTATTATTATGATGATGTGACTGTTGGGGAACTGATTCATTTTGAACTTTTATTTTAGAAATTCCTGATATTAATTATACCAAATGCCAAAGTAAAATTATGAACACATTAATCAACAATTCTCCAAATTCCATCAATGTATTCTCGTTTACACTTCTGGCAATGGATAGAATTTTTTATTTAAAATTGTAATGTTTTATTCTTATAGATGGGTGAGGCTCGCAGCACAGCAAGCAATTAACAGGAGCAGATAGCTTAACATATCACTGAATTCACGAAAAGGCTTGGACGCAATACAGGACACAGGCTACGAAATGGCATCAATAAAGTCAGTAATTCAACAAAATCTTTGACCACTTCTCTCAGAAACTCTTGTATCTTGCTCCCAGTACAAGCCAATTCACATACCTACAATGCTGGATGAGCGGTCCCAGTGGGCAAAGCTGACACATCACCATTAATCAGTACACAAGCCTTAGGCCATCTATAAATCAGAGGAATCTAGGTTCCACTGTCAGGCTCAGTGCTGCAGTTTCTAGGACAGCGTTCTTGAAAAAGAACCCATTTTATCAGAAGGTCTTCACAAGCTTAGTTCTATTGTGCAATCGGATGAGCTGTCTGGATTGAGTTCTTTGAAATATAAGGGATTGGAAGGTCGAGGGTTTATATTTCTCCGCAAGGAGGGAAATCAAGAGAATGCAGGCATGACCTTCCAGTCAGAGCTAAGGTGGTTAAGAAAGTATGTTTTCACATTGAAGGTTCAAGAACATGAGATAGACCAGAAACAAAATGAATGGAACTATGCAGGAGAGAGATAGATAGGTACAGTTACAGAGGGTGGAGAGAAAGAAGGGCAGGGAAAGTATATTCAGGGATATGAAGAACAGAGAGAATTCCCTAGAAAGATAAAAAGCCTTTTTGAGCTACTGGAGGCAGAGCCGACATTCTCCCAGATAAGTGGTCATTCACCTCTTGGCTGTTTGTGGGACAAGGCTGTGTGCAAATTGACTGCCGCTTTCGCCTACAAAAAACAGTTACTACAGTTCACAGCAATTCTTGTGAAGAGCTTTGAGGCATCTCAATGGACGTGATTAGGAGCTATATCAAATGCAAGCATTGTTATTATTAGTCAATATTCTACATCACATCATTCCTCAGCACCCAATCTGCTATTCCCTGAATATCATAACTAGGGTTCCATGTTCTGCCAATAAACAGTCTGGAAGGAGTTTGTGTGTGTGTGCCTGTATATGTGTGTGAGGAGGTGGGTGGGAAGAGAAAGCAGTTGACATCGCCTTTCGTATCTTAAGGCGAGAAGGATTTGGTACTTAGGACACAAAGAAAAAAATTCAGCAAAGAAACCAAATGAAGTGATACGATCAATACTTTGCAGCCTTTGAATGTGAATCAGTTATTCCTTCTGGCAGCTGCAGCATTTACCTCGCTAGAGTCTGAGCCATGCTGAACAAGGTCAGGACTCAAGGATTTTGACAATATTCTGTATATTTTAAAAGAGAGAGAAGCAAAAGATTCACACTTCTGAGATATTTGCAACAGCGAGTGATGATTGAATACTCAGCCAAGGCAGGGGTTGTGAATGTTACAATTAGTGCCAAGCTCTCTGAGGGGAAGAGGTGTGTCATAGAGATTGGCGAGGAACAGGGATCAGCTCTGATGTTGTTCAACAAATGGAAACAGCCCATCAACCACCCACCTCATCAAATCCTCTCATAATATTGAATGAACACTTCTGTCAGATCCCCTCTCAAATGACTCATATCTGGAGAGAACTAAGATCCTTAGTGAATGTGTGAGGTCGGGAGTTCCAGGATTTTGACCCGGTGAAGATAAAGGAGCAGAGACATGTTCCACCCAGTCAGGATATGAGGGACTTGGAGATAGTGATGCTCTGCTAAAGCTACTTTAAGTTAATGTATGGTTCAATTTCACTCAGCCCACCCCATTAACAGGGAAAATGCAAACAATGGGTTCAGTGACACTAGTTTTCCTTCACCAAAGTCATTCTGGGTCAAAGAATTCACTTAAGATTTTGCTTGTCTTTACTTTTATCATTTCAATCCTGGAGTCCTGTAGCTCAGTGGTTAGAGCACTTGTTTCGCAAGTGAGAGCCCTGAGTTCAATTCCAGGCAGGGGGAAACCTTGGGCAAGTTTCCTTACTCCACATGCCTAATAATAATCCCTCCAAAAACCCAAAACAATAATTGGTCATTTTCAATCTACGACTGTTTGTGGGACATTGCTGTGCGCAATTGGCTGTCGCGTTTGTTCACAGTCAATTCACTTTACAGTGTGTTCTGTGAAGCGCTTTGGGACATCCTCCCGACGTGAAAAGCGCTATATCAAATGCAAGGATTATTATTATTATTATCCTACACCCATTGTGCTCCCCACTATTGCTGTCTATATGTTCAGACATATTAATGTTTCCTTAAATAAGAAATGGAATTCTCTGTATGCATCATTTCTGGTTCTGTTAGATTTTCTTTTACAAGAGAAAGCACTTGGCAAAAAAAAACTGGACACAAGAGTATTCTTACAATGCCTTTCACATACACAAAAACATCTCAAAATTCCCGACAAATGTAAGGATGCACATAGAGCAAGGGAAAGAGATGTAAATAAGAGTCATGGTATTTTTGAAGAAAGGTAAAGTGGTTTGGGAAAATATTTCTAGATGGCAAGGGAATGGTAGTCAAAGGTCCAGCCACCGATGATGGAGTGAAGGGAATGGAGAATGAGTTTGTGGAGTGGTGTAGAGCACTTGTCTCACAATCAACAACAAGATTCAATTTATAGAGCGCCTTTCACGTCGGGAGGACGTCCCAAGGCGCTGGACAGTTGGGTCAGGATCCGAGCAGGGGGGAAATGGTCAGGGTGAGGGGAGGGGGCAAGGAGTGAGTAGAGAGTTGAGAGGGGAGCTGAAGGCACGGTCAAAGAGAAAGGTATTGAGACCGGCCTTGAAGGAGGAAAGGGAGGAAATCAAGAGGACCCAGGTTCGATTCCCGAGCAGAGTGAAACCTTAGGTAAGTTTCCTTACTCAAAACACATCTGTTTACCCAGCAGTAAGTAGGAACCCATTTGTTAGTTAATTGGCGGATTGGTTTCTGGGGGTAATAATCTCTTCAATAAAATAATATTAATTTGGTAGCACAATTCACGACTGTTTGTGGGACACTGCTGTGTGCATTTCGCTGCCGTGTTTCACCCACAATATAAATCAATTCACTTTACAGTACATTCTGTGAAGCACTTTGAGACATCTCACCGACATGAAAATACACTACATCAAATAATAATAATCCTTGCATTTGATATAGCATTTTTCACATCTTCGAGACGTCTCAAAGCGCTTTACAGAATATACTATAAAGTGAATTTACTGTATATTTGTGGGCGAAACGCAGCAGCCAATTGCGTAGAGTAGTGTCCCACAAACAGTTGTGGATTGAGTGACCAAATTATTTTGTTTTTCTTCTTGAATGAAATGAACAGCAAACCAGAGTCTGAAGAGTGCAGGGTGCAGGCAGGGGTCAATTGTTTAAATGGTGGAGCAAGCCTACTGACAGTCTTGAACACCAGGGTGATGAGTCTGGTAAGGATTTTAAAATAATAAAATGCCTTTCATGGCAGCAGGACTTCTCGAAGTGCTTCACAGGATTTATTGTAAAGTGTAGCGACAGTGTCTTTTGCAGGCAAACGCAGCAGCCGATTTGCACAGAGCAAAGTCCCACAAAACAACCACAAAGTGACAAAGTGAACGTTGATATTTATCTAACATAACAGAAAACATTCTCATCTTAACACGAGTGCAGTGCAAACAGATGGGATTGCTTTGGGTCTTGCATTATTCTCGAAGGAAAAGGTTGATGCACATAGCGTCACTTATTGCTGTATAGTTTGTACAGATATATTGCAAATGGCTGTATAAGAGTTAATGGTGTAGACGAGTATCCAGATAACATATCCCTGGGCAAGTGTGGAATCAGACAATAATGGTTGTTCATAACCTTCAGGTGACATTCATATAAGAGACATAGTTGATAACGGCATTGACAACTTGTGAAAAGTCTCATGAATTCATGTCAGAGATGTTGGGCGTATTCCATTTTATTAAATCCAGGAAAACTTTCAAAGTATAATATACCATGTCATCTGACAAACTGCCTGAGCAAATGTGTCCCACCTGCTACATCTTGCCCAACTCTCAAGAGATAGGAGGGGAAAGAAATCTTGTTATTGGAAAAGGAATTTGTACCTCACAGTCTAATGAATTATAAAGCAACTTGGGAGGGAATTCAAAGCTTTTTGCCGAAGGTGGATTCTGTGCTTGTAGGGAAGGGATGTTTGTACACTCTGAAGGATGGAAGAAATGGATATCATGCCTTCCTGAATGACAAACTATAAATCAAGTGATGCTATCGCTGGAAATGAGATAGATGGTTAGATAGTGGCTCAGCAGAAATGAGGGTAAGTGGAAAATCTATTGTCAAGGGAAAATGACTCGCCATATGTCAATCCAGGGGGTTGTGATTGCAACCGATGCTCAATTTCAACTTCACTTCAAACTTAGGGCCAGACCCACCCTGGATGGATGAGGTTTCAATTATTTTATTCCCACTTTCTGGAATACAAGGAGTTCCAACTCCTTGTTAGCTCCCATCTGCCTTCAAAACCATCCTTACAATGTCTTTTTGACCTTGCTTTCAGTTACCTTTCTTCTTCCCAAATGTATTATATATTTTTATAGGCAAATGCAGCAACCAGTTTGCCCACACGAATGACCCGCAAACAGCTATGAAGTGAATGACCAATTTTAATTGGGGGGATTGTTGGTCAGGATACAGGTAGAAACTCTCTTCTCCATGTGAATAGTGCTATGGGATCTTTACTAACCTGAACAGGCAGACAGACCTCAGTTTAACATTTCATCTGAAGGACGATGCCTCCAGCAATGAAGCCAATACTCCTAGCACAGCATTGGAGTATCAATCTAGACTATTTAAGTTCAAAGCCCTGATGTGGGGCTTCAACCTACAACCTTCTGACTTGGAGGCGAGCATGCAACCAACTGTGGCAGGCTGATACGTATACTAGCTCCCAGCTAGCTAAAATCCATCCCAAATCATTGACAAAGACGACAGCCCTCGAGAGCTAAAAGCTACAAATGCTTAGTGTTGCTACTTCGGATAGAGAAATCAATTCCAGCACTAGAATATCTGCAAAAGTGGATAGTTAATATTACAGGCCACCTGATCCACTGAAAGGAAACCAAGAGAGAATATCAAAGGAAGGATGATCTGAAATGACACTTGAGCTCAATGTTAAAATATTAAGTTCACAACTTCAGTAAAGTGTAAGTAAAGCTGATGTACAGATGCTAAATGTCGAATGAAGGGTAGAGGAAGAATCATCAGCCAAAATAAGCTCTCAGTCTCAACCCTAAAGAGGCAGACCCACCCCTCAATCTCCCCCCACCAACTGCAAAATAGGTAGATTTCCCTCCACCACCCGCATCGCACCTACCCAAAACATTGGTGTGTCTTACTCCACCAGATAATAATAATCCTTGCATTAGATATAGGGCCTTATTGCATAATTGAGACTTCTCAAAGCGCTTCACAGTGCGTATTGTAAAGTGAATTGACTGCATATTTTGTGGGCACAGCAATCGTGTTTTTTTTAAGTGTTTATTATCATCTGCCAATTGACTAACAACTGGGTTTCGACTTACTGCTCGGTAAACAGAGGCATTTGGAATAATTAAGCCTCTCTAAAGTTTTGCCCTGCCTGGGAATTGAACCCAGGTCCTCTCGCTTGCGAGGCGAGTGCTCTAACCACTGAGCTACAGGACTCCACATGTTTGCCAGTCTGATCCTCCTCTGTGCTGAGTTTGACACTAAGCCAGCAACAGCAGTTGTGATGATCCCAGTGCAACTAGTGGCCTTGGGCTAAGATTAAGGGCATGGTTACTGCATCCAAACACGAGCGAGTGGTCCCCCCACTCCCACCTCCCGGCTCCATTGGAAAGTCAGATCCCTCGGGGTTTCATAGTCTCAGCCTCAAGAACAAAGATTTGCAAAGAATGAGCACGCAGTAGGGAGTTCTCTAAAAAAATGACAGTGTCACTGAAAGGGTTATTCACTTATCTTGTGTCTCACAGGTAGGTGTAGCAGCTGTGTAGAACTGCAGATCTCTCAAGCACATGATGAATACCAATTACAAGTAGAGTAGGCATCTCCATTGTGAATTGTTTGAATATTGGATCCGCAAATCTGCAACTCTGGCAACATTTTTTCTCACCTCTGTTATATTTAATTACTACACTAAAGCCATTAAAAGCGTTTTTTTTTCTCTACAGCACTCCGAGGCATGATCCTGTGTGAAGGGCAATGTTTAAATGTAAATTGTCACCCCAATTTTGGCAAGCTCCATTGGCTGCAAGTCTCAGAAAGGATCGATTTCAAGATGCTCACCCTCACGTGGATCCCTTGCTCCCGAGCACTCCATTACCTCTCTGACCCGCTCATACCTTCCCTCCCCTTAACCACTGACACAAGGGTCCGCACACACCTGTTCCCTCCATGCCACCATCAGTGGCTGCATCTTCAGTTACTATGCCCTTAACTTCTGAATCGCTCTTGCCTCAATCCTTCATTCTCGCACCTTCTTTATCTTTCAATCCGAGTTTAAGATTCATCTCTTTGACTACGCCTTTCATCACCTCAGCATCCAATCTGGCCACTGTTCATCACTCCAACACATCATATTGCATGAAGGGTGCTGTATAAATAATATTGATTGCATTTGATATAGCGCCTTATCACGTCGTTGAGACATCTCAAAGCACTTCACCGAGTATATTGTAAAGTTGTAAAATGCAAGTTGAGCAAGTATTAAATCAGATCAGAAAGGCAGAAATTACAAGTCTCTTTAGGAACCTTTCAGGGTGCATTTTTTTGTATTTTTAATGTATTATTTGCAACCTAAAATGCAAAGCTTAAGCAAAAAGATTTTTTAAATTTTTTTTTACACTGCCTCCAAGATCCAACGAGATTACACGGTAGATGGGCAGAAGCAATGATGTGTGATGACACGTTCAGACAACGAGGCCAAATTGATTACATCTTGTGAGACTCAACACAATGTCAACTTCTTCTGACAAGTGTGTTAAATTTCATTCTTTGCAATTCAACACATTTCGTATAAATAGCTTTTGTGCAGGAGAAATAGGAGGCTGGCCCAACATTTGGATGTTCACATGTTCTGTGGGGTCATCGCAGTTCCTCCTGTGGAAAAAACAAAGTTTATTGAATAAAGAAAGTTTGCTTCAATGTTTCCAGCGGCTCCTGAGATGAACTCTGAGACACTGTGCACATTACTCTTCTGTGCTGCAATTTCCTAGGTTATTTCTGCAAAGCTTTTCACAAGCGTACAGGGATTTACACAGAATGTACAGCATGTAAACAAGCCATTCGGTTATCCTATTCCGTACCTGTGTTTATACTCAACAAGTCTCCATCCACTACTTACTCCCTCCCATACCCTTTGAATAGAAGGGTATGGGAGGCAGTAAGGAGTGGTTGGACACTCATGGTGGAGTACCTAATGCATCTACACCATCCAATTCAACCATTTCTTTGGGCTGCGAGTTGCACATTCTCAGTATCTTCTGTGTAAAGTAATTCTGCTTAAATTCTCTTCTGGATCACCTAAGCATTTTCTTATACAAGACACTATTATTCTCCATCGTTGAATCTCCTTACCACACTTAACACAAATTTCCTCCAACACAAGCTCCTCTGCAAATTATCTATTCTCAAACGTAAACGGAGCAAAGACCATGCATCTGCCATTACACTTTCTTAGCCACAGTTCTAGCAGGTCAGGCACCAGCATGTTTCACATCGCAACTGAAAAGACATCTCCGCACACGATGCGGACATAAATCTGTCATGTCATGGCACTGATGCCACATTAACACCTGTTGTACTAAATGAAAAATGAATGACCGCTTCTTAAATTTGAAAAGAATTACTTTTATGTGTTTTATCAGACCATGGGGCTAAATAGTATTAATAGTCCCCTTGATTGATTAGTGAGAGTCATTTGGAGACGAGACAGCTCTCAAGACAATACTTACTTACAGTGGCAGACAGTCAGGTTTCGTGATAGAAAGGAGGCAAGCTCCGTGATCTCCCGGGCTAGATTTATCCCGCAAGTCTATCACCCCTCCCCCATTCTCGTTCAGCTCCACTGTTTTCCCATCCCCCAGCAGATCAAGCTCAAGAGCCTTATTCTTACTTTTAAATCTCTCCATTATTTTGCCCATCTCTGTGACCTCCTTCAATCCTACAACCCTGTCGTTCCCTTCGCTCAGCCAACTCCGACCTGTTTCATGTTCATGAGTGACGGTGTCATGTGGGTGAACGTTGTGTGAAGCCCCCTATTCTGTTGGCTGCATCCATTGTGTCAATGATCCACTTTTGCTGCATCGTGCAGTGAAGCTACAGTTTGATAGAAAAATTGTGAAAGGTGAAGTGACAAAATTTTTCAGGTCTCTGTATCTCTTTCTATTCTCGTGGCTGCACGTTGGATGGAAAGTGCCAGCTGCTGTCAAGCATTGCTTCTGATAAAGTGAACAGTCTTGATACTCAGAATATTTCCCCTTGGGTGCTGAACACTGACAAGCACAGCTCCAGACAATGCTTTGTTGTGGGAAGCAACAGAGAGGAAAGCAAACATGGTTTAGTGAATGACTAAACTGTGCACCGTACAGTAAATCCTGTAAAGCACTTTTGAGACCCCCTCCTGATATGAAATGTGCTTTTATTATTTTGTTAAAACTTGTATTAAGACCTGCATCAAATGATGTCCCCCACCCCCATCCCCCTGAAATAAAGTACCATGAGAAGCTAACCCACAGACCAGGTAAAGGCCATTCATCTTGAAACCTATTCATTCCCAGGAGTAAGTTTGACATATGCTATTTGGCAATCGAATACACAGTCACTTTCCAGTAAATCCAGTAAGTGCTTCTGAGATGTGCTCCTGACATGAAGTGCATGATATCAAACGTGATGATTATTATATATTTTTTAGTTTAATATTTATTAGTCGTATTAGGCGAGTGTCCAAGGATTGTTCAACATGATAGCAAACGGCGAATAATCTATGCTGACCGTAGTCTCTTGCTCCTTCGGAACTTCTAACTCCTAGCAAGCGATATGCTTGCTCTGATTTATATACAGTCCCTCGCTGAGTCACATCTCTATTCACTCGTTGGCTCGTTTTCATTCTGTAGTTAATGTTGTTAACATCGCATTATCATTCCGTGGCTAATGTCATTAATATTGCATTACCATTCACATATTAGAAAGTGTAGTTAACTGTTTCTTCTCATGCAAAATGTCACATTTTCACCCCCGTTTACTTTCCTTGCAACCATCAACCAGATCTAGGCACAAAATAAACTTTTACTTCTTCTGTTTGAATATTTCTCTCCGTGGAAACATTTAAAGCCATAATATTCAGCGTTATGCTTCAAAAGAAATATAATGAGCTTCATGCGCAAACTGGGTTATAAGTAAAAGTCTATTTTGATATTAGAAATGCTCGCTGAAATGCATTGTGATACATAGGTCCCTTCCCAGCTGCTAGAGATTAAATAAAACACGAAAATTTGAGATATTTGAGAGTAAATGAGCAAGCGGCTGTGAATGGAAATTTAAATTAGACTCAATGGAGCTTGAATGACTTGAACAAATCCTATATCAATTCCCAAATTACAATGCAACAAAGGGCAATGAACAATTGCATCTGGATCTTGATGTGGAACCATTCATTGGGATTTCAGAGCGTGCACATTTTTGACAAATTCTTAAATCATAGAATCATACAGCACAGAAGGAGGCCATTGGGCCCATCGTGTCTGTGCTGGCACTTTGAAAAGAGCTATCCAAATCGATCCAACTCCCCTGTTCTCTCCCCATAGCCCTGCAAACTCGTCCTCCCCAAATAATTATCTGGTTCTCTCTTAAAAGTTGTTATCGAATCGGCTTCCACCACCCTTTCAGGCAGATTTTTTGAAGCTGTAGATTCTTGCTAAGAACTGCAGAAAAAAAGGCTTTATAATCAAACGTGATTTAAAAATGATCTTAAAGCACACATTCTGCAATGGTAAGAAAATCACAGAAAGTCTGGATACTAGAATTTCTGATGCTTATTAACTGGGGTTATGGTGATACATGAAACAAATGCAAATTGACTTCAAAATATGAAGCTTGGTCAAGTGGGCACCACTAAAAATAGTATATTACATAAATAACAGCACTGTTGTGAGCTCAGTCAAGACACCCTGGTCTGGTTGAGTAGAGGCAATCTGATGGCACTGTCTGTTTGCACTGTGGGTGCTCAACACTTGAGCCCCAGCATCATTCAGCGCGCACGAAAATACTTTCAAAAGGCCTTGTGTTACTCAGTCATCTTGAATCAGAGCATAATACCTGAAACTGTTGCCCATTGCAAAGTCAAGGGATGTCTGTTACAATACCCCATACACCGGTACGTGTCGAAACCAATGCCATCGCACTAGCATCTATTATTGTCTAGTCTCTAGCCCAGGAATTAAAATCGAAACCTTTTAAAGATCTTAGGTTGGATTTCATTACACCGCAGAGGTTTTGCTGTATAAGAATCAGAAGCAAGGCACCAATATATTGCGATCAAGAGTAGACTATTCAGTCCATCGAGTCTGTTCCGCCACTTGGAACAGAAGCAAAAGCGAATCAATGGATTTAAGAAGTTTACGTAAGAGAGAAATGAATAGAGGGGTATAGGTGAGGGGAATGTGAGGGATGGAGGCTCATGTGAAGTATGAACACCATCATGGACAAGTTGGGCCAAATGGATACAGTTGTAAAACATAATGTTATTTTTCCTTTTATCTCATGAAACATCGTAAATCATTCATCTAGTTTGGATTGTACAGTTGATGCCTTAACAGCAAACGAAAAATGTGGCTCCAGGCAAAAAACTATAGAAGTCTCAAAATAAAACAAAATACACACAGTTTTGAAATTTGAGAGCAACTAACCATTAGAAAAGCAACATTTGGGTGATACAGTAGTACCTGAGCATCATACAGAAAATATCTGTTAAAAAACTTCCTTAAGGTATACAGCAAGAATTCTTTAACACATGTCTGTTTCCCATCTATTTTGAACAATGTAGAGAGCTTCTTTTCCCATGCACACAGGGATTCAGTAATTTCATTTAGACTGTGTGTAACAGGCGAGATTCTATCAAATTTTAATGCTGTTACCAAAGCCCCTTACAAAGGTCAGGGGTCAGCAAGTCAAATCCTTCAAGACTTAAACCCAATAAAAATCTTTTAAGTCTTGTTAGAAGTTCCTCTGGGGGAAACAAACATCTGTAAGAATCTATTAGAGACTGGGTTTAGCACATCACTTATTTTTAAATATTGCAGTAGTATTAAATGCTCGCTGCCTGAATGCAGATAGACATCTCGCATCAAGTTTAAGAGTCTCCAAATCAAACTACTCAGAGTTCCAAGTATGTAAGATTTCCATTTGTATAATAACAGGATATCATCAAGTATCAGCCTGGCTCAGTTTGTGGGACTCGCTTCTGGGTTCAAGCACCATGTTCAGACTTTTGAGCGCATAGCCTGGGCTGACACTCCAGTGTAGTGCTGCACTGTCAGTGATGCAATGCTTCATCAAACAATCAATCATCTAAAGCATATTAAGCTGAAGCCCCAACTGCCCATTTAAACGGATGTTAAAGATCTCACAACAATATTCAAAAATACAAGGGAGTTTCTTCCACAGTGTCCTGGCCAAAAATCCTCCAAATTGGGTCACTCAAATTTCAGTGTGTAAATTGCCTGCCATTTTTGCTCATGAATATACAGTCACTATGCTTTACGGAAATTTTGTGAGTCACTTTGAGTTATTGATGTTTTAGATGTTATACTAAAAGCAAGAGTTATTACTTATGCACCCAGCTTGCCAATTCCTGAAAGTTTAGACATAAGTTGACAAGTGCTTCAGGGAACCCAGAATGTATCAGGATACTGCCAAAATTTAACAAGTAAACGTTGAGTCTATTATAATATGCTGGGTATAAAAACTGTTTAAGTAGTACCATAAGTAGTACCATAATACCTTAATACTCACCTGAACAGGCAAATGGGACCTCGGTTTAACATCTGATCCCTAACTATGTGTGTATTTAGGGATGCGAGTTCATGTAAGAGTTCAATTTTTTTTAAAAAAAGTAACACTTCACATGAAATCAATGGGGTTAAAAATTGTGATGTTTAATGGATTTGACGTGTTAATTAACACATAAAATCTTAACACATCAAATCTGTAAAGAAACATTGAAATTTTCAACCCCCATGTCATTTTCAATTATTTTCAATACAGCCACCCACCAGTTTTGAACCCAAGAGTATCATGTTGTGTTCGGTATCAAACCCAAGTTTGATACAAATCTAAAAATGGGGCAAGAACTACCACTATTTTGCATTTTTAGGATGTAACAGTATTTTTAATAAGCCTTATATCTGATATATAATTAATAAAGCGTATATTTGAGATAGTGCCTTTCAAGTCTGGAGGACATCTCAAACCTCTTCAAAGGATACACACTTAAGTGTAGTACCTGTGTATTGTGTAGCAAACATAGTAGTCAAATTGCACACAGTAATTTCCCACAAAGAGCCTTTAAGTGAATGGTCAATTTTATTTGTGGGATCATTGGCCAGAAAACCAGGAGAAACTCTCTTCTCTTTTTGAATAGAGACAAGGGATCTTTAACTCCATCTGAATAGACAGACTGGACCTTAGTTAATGTCTCATTCAATGTGAGGCTTTTATCCACAACCATCTGACTCAGAAGTAAGAGTTCTACCAACTGAGCTCGCCTGACAGACAAGATTGCATGCTGGAGCTTCAAATGAATTGCCTAAACTGGAAATTACACAAATTTCATTTGCATACTTTAAATTTTACATTGAGAAGGGGAATGGAATGAGGACATGAGTAAGTGCACCTGGGACAGGGATTTGGAACAACATACTTGATTTAAGATGCATGAAAACAGAGGAACAAAAGAACATAGATTTAGAGTTCAAAAGGCAATTTCAGGACAAACAACTAAAAGTTTTTCTTTACTTAGAGTGTAAGTAACAACTGAAACAGGTTGCCAGGAAGAGTGTTTGAAGCCAGGACAGGTGTTTGAAGCCAGGACACTGAATTTATTGACAAAACAGTTTGATGCTGCGAATGGAAGACAGTAGAGTGGGTGTTCTGAAGGAATGAGATCAGATGAAGGGCCTTCTTAATCCAAACCAATCGTTTGATATTATGACTGTTTATTCGCTCAGAGAAAAATCATGAAGCAATCCTGATTTGCAATTGCCATACATGGGATTGCAAGAGATCCAAACCAATTTTCATACACACATGAGTCAAAGTAATTTATTGGACAAATGAATCCATGGAACCCTAGCACAGAAGGCTTCTGATGGCCAGTGATTTGAAGGCAATTAAATGTAGGAATTTACTGGATCTTTAATCCAAGTTTGATCAATATGGAGCAGGAAAAAAATCATCATATGCAGAAATCTTCACCTCCAAGGGCCATCTACTGTTAATTTTGCTTTTAAGCCAATCATAATACATCCTCCACGGAAATATATTCATTAAGATTTGAAGGAAAGGCATATGCATGTGAGACCAACATATGCACTTCCTCACGCAGTGGATTTAAGTGTTTAAATGAAAACAAATGCTTTCAATATTACGGGAACATGTCCAAAAAAATATTGCCACAGTTGTATGAAATCATCCCTTTCACTCCATCGCACCATATGTAACCCCAATCATTCAAACTGAACAAAGTTCAGTAAAAATTCTGCACGCTAATGGAAAACAAACTGCAGGTTTCTAGAGATTTGAAACTAGGACCACCTGTGCAAGTTGTGCCAGCATTGCCTTCCAATACAATCTGAAACCCAGACAAACATCCACGTGCTGACTTCAATAGGTCAATCTTGTATTATGTTTAGTTTAAATAAATTCCTCACTGTTTAAATAGAACAAAACTATTACTTTGCAGATTTCGAACAACGAGATAACCAATCTCACAGAGACAGGTGCTCCTTCAAGTGCTCTGGGACGCTACCCCACGTGAGAGGACTTTATAAATGCAAGTTGTTGTTAATCTTGAATGCCTGTTTTATTAAAGAAAACTTTATATAGTGATCTGCATGGATAGAAAGGCATATTTACTGATCCGTGAAACTGTTATCTTATTATCCTCTTCCCTCTGGAGGCTGTTTCAACTTTAGGTTAGTTAATGACCAATACACAAGAACAAACAAGTTTGCATGATCTTCAAGACCATCTGGTTTGTCTCAAAGATACTATTTTCTTGTTTTTACTCCTCGCTTAACAAAAGACCATCTGTTGCACATTCCTTTTCCCACGTTATTATACCAGACAGAGCAAGAATAATAATAATTATAATCCTTGAATTTAATATAACACCTTATTATGTCATTGAGACGTCTCAAAGAGCTTCACAGGATATAGTGTAAAGTGGATTGACTGCGTATTTTGTGAGCAAAAGCCAGCAGCAGTATCCCACAAATAGTCATGAATTGAGTGACCACATTTTTTTTAAGGTTATTACTCCCATAAAGTGATCCGACAATCGACTTTAACAACATTAGATAAAGAAATGGCAGCTACTATTCAGATCTATCAAGGTTACAAAGGTTCTCAGCAGATTTTCATTTAAAAAGATATAGCAGCACAATTGTTAAAGAACTTCCCCTATATGCAATATACATAATAAAACAGCATAATAATCAACTTAACAGAACCAATGGTTAAAATACTAAAATGATTACAACTATATGGTTCATATTGGCAAAAATCAGCTAAAGCGTATATGCATACCCAAGATGCCTAAAACAACTCACCCAGGATGTTTCACATGGTACAACATAAAGTTAGGCCAATGCTGGAGAACACAAGCATTGATACATCTTGAAAACGTGATAAGGCACAATATCAAATGCGAGGATTATTCCCTCTTTCTGCCTATCTAGGTTTTGATTAGCCATTTAAATATCGCATTTGATGAGTTGGATTTGTAGAATGATTGAAGATGTCATTACAAGATGCTCTGCAACATTGACTGGGCATCATAGAAATTATAGCACGGAGCCCATTCAGCCTATGCTGGAGCTAACTACTCCACTGGAACCATCTACTCCAATCCTCTGCTCCATCCCCCATATCCTTTGATGTCATTCTTCTGTATATTCATTGAATTCCCTTTTAATCTTTACACTCTTAGGTTTATTTACATCTCTCAGGAGATCATAGTTCTGAAATTAGGCAATGGCTGGAAGAGAGGAGGAAGAAAAGACACTCGCTCAATAACAGCAAACATTGATCTAACAACCATTGACTATGTCAATTGAATTGGAGGATTGAGTGGAGTAGATCAAATCGACTGATTCAGTCAATAGTTTTCCCTTTTACGTAGATCTCCTCTGCTCTCCAATACAATGTAGATAGTAGAGCAAGAATCAATGGACGACTAAGAACTATACAGCTACTCAAATGGGGGGGTGGGGGGTTTGTAGAAGATTCTCCCTATGTCTTCAGTCTGGCACTGATCTTGCAGCTTAATGATAGGGAACATTCATTGATTGTGAAGTCATCACAGGACAGTAGTGAGAAGCAAAGATAGTGACAGAATACCACCTATGTGCTAAGAATAAATCATCAGGATTGAAAGATTGTCCCACATGTATTCCTCAGGAAGTGATTTGGTTTTACATGCAACTTAAATAAAAAAAGAAACACAAGATGGATCGGATCCGTCAAAAGCTTCACGTTCTGTAACTTTGATTCTGGCTTTGATACAAAAAAAAATTTCAAGCAAACCTGTTAATTTGAGATTAAAAAAAGTGACATCCTCCCTTTTCTAAAATGCGTACGTTAAATACTTCCTTCAAGATCAGGTAACCTCCTAGGACAAGATGCTAGGCATGGAACCCAGTATCTGATCTCTGCTAAGTTACTCTAGCCTAACCATAGGAGATGCATTAAACCTCTGATTTTTTCTTGTGCTCTGCGTCTTAAGTCTTTGTTGATTCCATTCCCTGGCAATTCAGTTCCAATGAGCAACAGGACACAAAAACAGATAATAATCCTTGCGTTTGATATAGCGCCTTAAAGTGCTTCACAGGAATTTATTGTAAAGGGTAGTGACTGTTTGTAAGTGAGCGTGGCAGCCAACTTCGTCCTAGTTTGGACTTCACTGCAAGATTTCCTTTTCAATTGAGAAATATTGCCATTCCAGGTGTGTGTTTCGTTATTACTGCAGGAATTGTGATCACTGACCTTTTGAATCAGTGAAAATCCAATGCAAGCACTCAGAAGACTATACAGTTGGACTTCTCTCCACAATGTTAGCTCAGTGACATTTATAATCTAATGATCCTTACAGTCCACATTACAGATTCATAACAAAAAACAATATAGACATTAAATAAAATAAAACCTTTCGCCTCAAAGAAGCACGACTGCCTTGCAGCCTTTGACATCCACGTGTGGGCACATCTAATTTATGAACTGTCCCCGATCATCACAAAGCAATGATAGAGTGGTTTGGTACTTCACTGACTTCGTCTTACTTAGCAGAAAATGCCAACTTATTTAACGTTCATTTAGCACCAGATATTTTTAAAAAAACACGAAAGCAAGAGTGTAATGTTCTGACTTTTTGGTCAGTTTGGTGTCAGTCGCACGCAGAAATCCATCACCATTCTTAACAGTACCCAGATCCGACAGAGTTGCACATATGTATTACACCCATACATGGAAATCTTCCTGTCTGGAATGAAATATGCAATGTACTCTCTCCCTGCAAGGACATATTCCACTTATCTGGATTCTGGAGAGCATTGGGTGCCATATGGCAGCAATAGATAAGATGGGAAACATTTAAAAAATATTCCCATAATTATAACGTTGAAGTCAAAAGAGGTGATGTTAGTAATCAGTTTTTGGCGAGATGACATCTGGAGTACTGCACACAATTTCGGTCTCTGGATTGCAAACAAAGATTGGGGGTAAATTGATAGGAAGTTTTTTTATGAAGGCATCAGTCTGACAGTGGCACCAGTAATTAATTGCTTTACAGATAATCTGCTATTACAGAAGCAACACTCTCTGACTCAAACATCTGACACTACTGAATCTCGGGTCTTGCCAAAACTATTCAGTGGACATTACTTGTTGCCTCCAAAGACAACTGGTAAAGTAAAAGTGGCATGAAAGCTCGCCAAACCTGTATGTTTGCCCATAAATACACATTTACCCATTACACTTTTCATACCTTGCCTTCAGCTAGTTAGACTCCATCTTAATATCCAATGGCATGCTCTGGGGTCCTCAAGCCTTGGCTCTTGCTAGCCTGTGCCTAACACGCTCTGGATTTAGGTAAACAGATTGCGATATCTCTAGAATTTCCATGTGTAGGTGAGATGATGGTTGGGATACTCTTAAGCATGGTGATAGGTTGCGGCATGTATCAGGCACCCAGCTGACCCCCAAAAAACACTTCACATTAAAATCTTGTGCAGGACTTAGAGACATTGATAATGTGATAATAATCCTTGCATTTGGTATACATTGCGCTAAGGCAGTATGTTTAATGCAAGGATTACTTATTACATATTTTATGACAGTTTTTTTAATACTTCATTGGATCTCCCAGTAGAGTTAACCATATGGAGGCTGACATTCAGATCCAAATCCTTGTCACCTGCAACATCTTGCACTGGCAACACAGACTATATATCAGCAAGCAGCACACAGTGACTGACCTTCAAATTCACAGACCAAATGCCAGAAATTCCGACTAGCCTGAATGACAGCCCTAGTGGCTCAATTAGTTACATTACGGACAGTTGCTAGAGAAGCTCCACGCACAAAAGTGGACTTGAATTTACATATAAAACGTGTTTAATGAACACTGTCAATGAGGCACCCTGTACACTTTTTAATGCATTATTTTAAATGCATTATTCAGATCTTATGAATTTCCAACTGCAGTGTTTGAAGAAATAAATAATTTTAAAAAACATTATGTATGGGAGACACTTTCTAGTGCTATGTCTTTCTCCTCTCTCCCTCCACCCACACCATCCCCCAACTCCCAGATAGTTGGGTTCAATTCTAGCTCAGACTCTTAAAATGCTGAAGAGATCACGAGAGGAATGAGCGATTATCTGTAATTTCACAGAAGTCACAATTTAGATTTGGGCCTGGCACCAATTGGCACTAGTTCCACTGTCTAGCTAAAAGCCATCACGAGAATTGTATTGACCAAAATTTCCACTTTGGACATGCATTAGAAACCATGAAGACCGTATCATAGAGATAAATGCATGATATTGATTTCAATAATTTGCTACTGAATTAATCCTAGTTGAAAGTTTGCTTTATGTTACCCAAATTATACATTTCTGAGTGATTACAAGATGAGTCAGGGTGAAAGTTCTTCAACCTATTTGATCTTATATTTCCAGAATACCCTAACATCCTTCCATCACATCTTAACCTCATCCTTCCTGGTAACCTGTTCCAGTCATTAATAACCCTCTAGGTAAAATAGTATTTCCTGATGTCTATCCTGAATATGTCTTTCTCTGAGGCTCTGCCCTATGTAAAGGGTGCTATATAAATCAAAGTTGTTTTTGTTGAAAATTAACCTTTGCAACTCTAAACTCATGCCCCTCATTTTCTGCTGTCTTGATGCATCTGAAAGTATGTTTCCAGGTTCATTTTCCAAGGGATGCCTTCACGTAATTATACAAATTTCATTTAGTATTTTGTGATCGGTACAGGTAGCTGGGAGGAAGGATTGTAAACTGGGACCAAATAACTGAGGATAATGGTGCATGGAATAGCATGCATTCCAGAATGTCCCCATGGGTAAAGGTATTCATTCTATTGAGGATCTGCACAAAGGCACTCAGAGAAACAGCTATAGAGAAGAATACCTGCAGAAACCTTCAGCAGATTTTTTTAAAGAAATACTTTCAAATAAAAATACCGAGTCTGCACCAGATATAATTATAAACCAAAATAGAAAAATGAAAAAAGAAACTTCAAATAGTTTCATACAGAACAGCCCAGAAAGGGTGGATGCAATGACTTTGCACTGAAGTTTGCCAAATTTATTATCCAGCAAACAAAACTACTTTGAAAGATAAGTCATTTTGAAAACACTAGAACAAAGCTGCATCACTGCACAAAAAACAGTATGGAGTGACTGCAAGAGCAATACTTATCTGTGAAGCTTAATTCATAATGCTTGAAATAGTCATGCTGAAAACCGTTGTGAAGCTAACAATAGGAGGTTTAAAGGCACTCAAGAATGTACAAAAAATTGAAAGAAGCACACAGCATTTCAAATAGCAAACCAAGATCTCAATGCACCTACGCCAATTGTTCTACAGTGGATCATTATCCCTCTATCAGTTAATATCTGAGAGAAGACTGATCCAAGTTACCAGCTCATGAGAGATAGTGAAACGGGTGCAGATTTTAATAGAATCAAGCTTACCTTTACAAAATGCCTTTCATGTAAATATTTTAACAGAATGAGAATAATAAGAAATAATTGTTATTGGCAAATGGAAAGTTTCATTTGTGCTAAGCAGCATTTTACAATAATGAGATGAACTGTTTAGGATGGAGAATGTTTCTTCGAAATAGCATGGGTGGAGGGGGGTGAAGAGAAAGACAGAAGGGTATGGAGGAGGATTCTTTAACATCCACTTGAATCACCAGATAGATAAAACCTAAACTGAAGGCTCTTCATAGAAATAATCTGGAAATGAAGTTAACAGTGGAGACAAACTCAGATTGATATCAAAACTGAGCATTGGACTGCCACTGGTGGCTCTGCAGCCAGTTCCTCTGTCTCTCTCCATATCTATAACACTAGAAATAGCTGGAATCAAACGGCTAACCCCACAAGAATGCCTGGTCCAAACATTTTCCCAGGAGAATGCCCAAATATTTGTCCTCACAAGATTGGTTTGGATGAAGAAGGTCCTTCAGCCCATCTGACCTCATCCTACCAGAATTCCCACCCAAAACTTCCTCCCATCACAGAACCACCAGTCTGCTACTGGGAAAGCACCTTCATTCAGGGTTGGGTTAAACTCATTTTAAAATGTCAGCATCAATTTATATCTCACTTTTAGAAATCAGAATCTAGATTCCTTTTTCAATCACAAACTTTGTGTGCACTGCTCCTGAATGAACAATACCTATTGATTATATACTGTTATGCAAAACAATATTCATTGCCGACTTAAACCAGGAATAGATGTGACAGTTCTACTTTCATCAGGAAACTGCTTGGATTATATTTATATGCACAACAAATTTAATCTGCATCTGTGCAGTCAATATAAAAAAAGATTCAACACAATTACAATCCCAACATCTTTTTCAATTCTGCAACATTAACAGTAGCATTGCAAGATACTACACTGTATACATTGGAGATAATTTTTTATGTTCAGCTAATGCATTACTGAGAAGACATCAGCAAGCTCTTCAGTCACACAAGGCTGAATATTCTCTATCCCAAGCGTACAACTGCTCATGCCACAGATATTAGCAGGGCAGCAAATAAATGGGAGTTCAGTAAGTTGTACATGTTTTTCTTACTTTTTAACAAGTATCAGTTCATCATCGCATATCCTTTCTTGAACCACCTCCTCAGCTTGGCCCACTAAAGAGGGATCAAAACTCTCATCTCCTTCCAAGTTTGCAAGTGTTGAACAGATAGTTGCTATAAACAAAAACAGGTAAAAATCATCAGAATAGGTTTCTCAGTCCAAGACACCCTTTTCTGATTTACGTACTTTTAACACTTCAACAAAATTACATTTGTATAGCGCTTTTCATGTCGGGAGGACGTCAGAATCACTAGGAAAATTCCAGCTGATTCCGAATGCCACCCTTTCAAAATTGAATGATATTAATATTGGACATTAAACTCGATAGCTTGTCACTCCAAGGGTAAAGAGCTGAGCAATAAGTTATCCGGAGTAGCGAGTTTGATATAGGTCCTCCCAGCTGCTCCGTGGCTTTTGGCCCTATCCTGTCACACGATAAGATGTAAGACAGCGTAGGAGGCCACGGCTTAGCCCCTGCAACGCATCTGAGCATAGGCACCCAACCTCCGCTACCAATCACAGCATCGGGCTGGAGGCCTTTGTAATGCAAGATGCCATATTACAGAACGAGTTATCAGATCAATTTTCGACTAAGAAGATAACGAATAAGCCATTTTCTGCTCGCTGGATTCAAACAATCTGAGTCAGTCAGTATCACTAGCCACTATGAATGTCAGCACAGACAGAGGCTACTCAGTGCACCATTGATCCGCGCTAGGAGTTTGGCCCACAGAATAAAATGAATGTTTTTGGTTTTGGGCCTCGTCCAACCAGGTCGGAATTCCGGATAACTGGAGTCCAATAAGGCAGGGGATCACTAGTTTCAAAGTATATATAATTCACAACAGTAACCAGTAAAAAAAAATGCTGCACTTACCTCCACTGGCCTTAGCAATTCGTCTGAGGTCTTTCTTCAGACAACGGCGTACTGCCATGGCACCAGCATCCACAAAATATTTTAGACACATATCATCAATGCCACCAGTAGTCAGAATGACATTGGCACCTGTGGCCAGAATCTTCTGAATTCTCTCTTTGGTGATATCAGACTCTCTGAAAGCAAAACAAGTTCATCACTACCTACAAAGCTATTTTACAAACATAAGATTATAAATACAAAAAAGACACCTCAAAGTGTGCATATTCACAATTATCAGACAACAGGATAGATCAAATTTTCATGTGGTAGAGAGGAAATATTTAGTTAAGAGCAAGCTGCGGCTCTCAGCGCGGACACCAAATATCAGCTTGGCACAGATCACTGGCAGTCACATTCATAGTTAAGGATTACTGACTCAACATCATTATATCATTGACGGGATATACAGTCGACAACAAATAATTCTAAATGGAGTGTAATGTGCCACACTAATTAAAACTATTTTAAATCAATTTGAAATACTAAAGGATCATTTAGTGTCAAGCTCACATATTACTGTAGCAACACTACAGTGTTCTTCAGTTACATGAGATGAGTATTGTGTGTTCCAAGGGTAAAATTGCTCACAAGACTGACATCAGCACAGCAGCAAATAAATTGGAGGAAAACTATGTGGTTTGGATATTTAAAAAATGTTCTATTACAATGAGTGGAAAACAATGGGAAGTGGAATTAATGGAAACTACATTACATATAGCTCAGTTGTGCTTTTGGAAAGAGATAAAATAAATAATGGTTTCTAATTGCTGAAGTCTCCTGTCTACTTACACTTGTGGAACTGTCACCTGTTCAATCAGTGTTTAAGGAAGAGTATTTGCACATTCTTGCTAACCACTCTAAATATCAAGGTAGGATTTCCAATATATCACTACAATTACAACATGAATCACTAAATATAACTTTAAAAATCCTGATGCTAATCTGAGAATAAATTACTAAAGAGAAGTCTAATTTAGAGTTACATCCCATTAACTTCCATCATACCTCTGTCTGATCTGGTCCAATTTTTCTGGGTCATTGATAACAATCTGAACACCCAGCTTCATTTTCGTCTTTTGCAGGCTGAAGTCCAGACATGCAATTTTAGCATTAATCACTCTTTTGACCATTCCTAAAAAGAACATTTCAATTAACTTCATTTCATTTGGTTTAAATTAAAACTTCAGGACTATTTAAATCAACACATAGAGCAGTGTAAATAAACGAATTATCTGGTGGTCACTTTATAGTTATACAACACAAAAGAAAATTGCTTGCCAGGTTAAGGACTTACTGACAACTCTAAGTCCCATTGATGAATAAGGCAAGATGATATCAACATGGATCACTGTACATCTCCCTTCCTTCACTTGGCTTGCCTCATCAGAAGCAGTTCAATCCTCAGGAGTTTCCATTTAACCTTCCCACCACCAGTTATTTTTAAGATACGGTCCTCATTTTATCAGTTTCAATGAGTAAAGGGTTGAGGGGGCCCATTGGGATTTTAACCCAGAATTTTCAACCAACTGACACTTGAGAAGTTGTATAAAATGTCTCAAACTACTTCAAGCAAGCATTCATTCTGAAATTACCTTGAACTCTACAAGATTAATATAAGAAAACAAAGTTTAACAATATTTTCAAAAATAAATAGAGCAATGATAATTAAAGAGTGGCAAGGAAGAGCATTAAAGTTTTTATACTTTACTATATTTTATTTCTACTATACTTTAGTAGTAGAAGCGATTATATAATGAGACTGGAAGCACCTCTGTTGAAATATTGCTGAAAATGAAGCATCTGGAAATCCCAAGGTTTGAGCCCTGGGTTACATTGAGCAAACTAATCTCAGATAGGGCAACATTAAAGGAACTGTAATCATCTTAGCTTTCACAGGCCACAGAACAAATAAAAGCAACCATAGTTTCTGCCCTTTTAAAACTATTCCACAACTCTACTGAAAAGCACCATTTACTGTCGGGGGCCCAACAGTTGAATAATTAGCATACAATAATTCATTGTATGTTGCTTATAAAGGCGAGGTGTGCACCTCATGGAATTATGTTCAATAGATAATGTGGTCAAAATCAGAGTAAATGTGGAATTAACTATTTATGTTCAAAAGATACACTCCTATTATCTTTGAAGACAAAGAAGTTTTAGCAGCATTGATCAGACATTCTCTGCCCAGCTCATCCGTGTTAACAGTCATGTTTTCCTGGATATAACGGACTGCCTCCCTGTTGNAAAAAAGAAAATAAATAGATATCAAAGCTTAATTTGATAATGCTGGTCTCCACTGGAAAATTACACATAAAAGCTAATCGTATGGATTCTTTTTTGTTAGTCTTTCATTTTGAATACTTCACATAATCTGACTATGAGAACCTGCAGTTTGTACACTACCATTTTGAAGCAAAGGAAACACTTCATGTCCATATCTGTTGAAGATTTCCAACAGCAAAACAAAATCATCAATATCAACTGGACTATTTTTTGGCTAGGAGTCGGAAACATATGGAAACCCATCACCATACTTAGGCCTTTGGCTGGCAATTAACAGGAGCTGAGTGAGAAGAATCCTTGCTCCCCCAGTGACCAACCAGTCTGCCCTTCAAGGCTTGCCGATACCAGACTACCAAGAATATTACAGAGGGTTGACTTGATCCGGATACTCTGTTGCTAAGCATGTCACCCTGGAGCAAGGTCAACTCCAAGGAGATCCCTCTTGGATCTCCCACAAAGACAATCACTAACTAGTTAGTCAATTGAGATGCGACAAAGGCAGGTTTGAGCGTTCCCGAGGTGGATAGAGGCTATCAGAAATACCCTGCAAACTTCCTGGAATAGTACAGTTCATGAGAGCATTGTCACCGTCCTCCTGTACATGGTTTGGACATCTAACCATTGAGTGTGGTTCCATCAGTTGGAGGTACAAAGTTGGAATATCAGCTGTGTACCTCTGCACACCAATTAAGATGGACACAAAGCACTGGATATACAAGCTGGGTTCATAAACCCAGGATTCAGGTTACGCCTTCCAGCAGCTCTTGTCCCAAGTATCAGAGTTTCCTCATCAGCTATTTGATGGGACATCTGCCTTCAATGTCAACAGTCATCATCCAGGCTTCTATACAGACAAATTACAGACTTGAGGGGTATCATTACAAAAGAATAAGTCCTTGATTTAATGCTAAGGTTGCAGCAGCAGNAAAAAAGTACTGAAAAATGTACTAAAGATCTAGGATTATTTGAGCAATAATCCAATCAAAATATTTGAAGTTACATTGTTAAGTCATACATTATGTTTAGGCAGCCAACCCATGATAATTAGTCATTTGCCCCAATACTGAACTGGAAAATAAAACTGACAAATAAGAATTTCATGTTATTTACCTGTGTACAGTCATTTAACTTGTGCAGAAATAGACTCTCAGCACAGTGCTAATGAAGGACAGCATTGTACGTCCCACCAACAATAACTAGCAAGTCAGATAAAAGCCAAGCTAGCCAAACGGGAGGGTTCTTACAAAGTTTCCATTATTAATTATTACAAATCATTAGGCAAGACAGAAGACAATATTTCAGAGTATTGGTTGTTTCCTCAATTATAGACTCAGGAATTAAATCAGTGATTAGAGCACTCGCCTCGTAAGCGAGAGACCTGGGTTTGATTCCCAGCAGGGCGAAACATTGGGCACGTTTCCTTACTCCACACTCCTCTGTTTACCGAGCAGTCAGTAGGAACCTGGTTGTGCCCCAGCAGGGACCGGCCCTTGCAGGGACCGGCCCTTGCAGGACCGGCGCCCCCTTGCAGGGACCGGCCCTTGCAGGGACCGGCCCTTGCAGGGACCGGCCCTTGCAGGGACCGGCCCTTGCAGGGACCGGCCCTTGCAGGGACCGGCCCTTGCAGGGACCGGCCCTTGCAGGGACCGGCCCTTGCAGGGACCGGCCCTTGCAGGGACCGGCCCTTGCAGGGACCGGCCCTTGCAGGGACCGGCCCTTGCAGGGACCGGCCCTTGCAGGGACCGGCCCTTGCAGGGACCGGCCCTTGCAGGGACCGGCCCTTGCAGGGACCGGCCCTTGCAGGGACCGGCCCTTGCAGGGACCGGCCCTTGCAGGGACCGGCCCTTGCAGGGACCGGCCCTTGCAGGGACCGGCCCTTGCAGGGACCGGCCCTTGCAGGGACCGGCCCTTGCAGGGACCGGCCCTTGCAGGGACCGGCCCTTGCAGGGACCGGGCCTTGCAGGGACCGGCCCTTGCAGGGACCGGCCCTTGCAGGGACCGGCCCTTGCAGGGACCGGCCCTTGCAGGGACCGGCCCTTGCAGGGACCGGCCCTTGCAGGGACCGGCCCTTGCAGGGACCGGCCCTTGCAGGGACCGGCCCTTGCAGGGACCGGCCCTTGCAGGGACCGGCCCTTGCAGGGACCGGCCCTTGCAGGGACCGGCCCTTGCAGGGACCGGCCCTTGCAGGGACCGGCCCTTGCAGGGACCGGCCCTTGCAGGGACCGGCCCTTGCAGGGACCGGCCCTTGCAGGGACCGGCCCTTGCAGGGACCGGCCCTTGCAGGGACCGGCCCTGCAGGGACCGGCCCTTGCAGGGACCGGGGGGGGGGGGGGGGGGGGGGGGGGGGGGGGGGGGGGGGGGGGGGGGGGGGGGGGGGGGGGGGGGGGGGGGGGGGGGGGGGGGGGGGGGGGGGGGGGGGGGGCCCTTGCAGGGACCGGCCCTTGCAGGGACCGGCCCTTGCAGGGACCGGCCCTTGCAGGGACCGGCCCTTGCAGGGACCGGCCCTTGCAGGAACCGGCCCTTGCAGGGACCGGCCCTTGCAGGGACCGGCCCTTGCAGGGACCGGCCCTTGCAGGGACCGGCCCTTGCAGGGACCGGCCCTTGCAGGGACCGGCCCTTGCAGGGACCGGCCCAGGGTTGGCGTGACTGGCAGGGAGGGCGGGGCGGGGCGGGGCGGATATCCTGGTGCCCCCCCCCCTCCCGCCTCCTGCACTCGGTGCAGCGCCATGAGTGGGAGAGACGATGTTGTGATCCTCTCCGCAGCGAGAACCCCAATAGGTAACACAGAGAGAGCAGCACCACAGCCGTACAGCGGGGAGGGGACCCCCGGACACTGGGGGGGACACCCGGACACTGGGGGGGGACCCCCGGACACTGGGGGGGGACCCCGGACACTGGGGGGGACCCCCGGACACTGGGGGGGGACCCCCGGACACTGGGGGCGGGACCCCCGGGACACTGGGGGGGGACCCCCGGGACACTGGGGGCGGGGACCACCGGACACTGGGGGGACCCCCGGGCACTGGGGGCGGGGACCCCCGGACACTGGGGCGGATCCCCGGACACTGGGGTCCCCCGGACACTGGGGGGGGACCCCGGGACACTGGGGGGGACCCGTGGACACTGGGGGTGTGTGTGTGTGTGCGGAGGCGCTGCTCTGGAGGCGGATTTCCTGCAAACAGCTGAAGGATAATTGAAGCTGTTTGTGCGGGGCCTTCACCATCACTATTACCATTAACACAGCGCCCCCCCCCCACCCGCCCCCCGCCAGAAGATGTCTCTGAAGTTATTTTGGGACAGGTTTTGACTGCAGGTACAATGTTGTATTTGAGTAATAGTGAACGGTACAGCATTTGTATACGACCTTTCAACCTGTCTCAAAGTGCTTTACAAAGTCTGAATGGGTGCCTGAGCTGGGAGGGAGATAGGTTGAGGGATTGGGGAAATAATAATAATAAATAATAATAATAATAATGATAATAATAGGGCAAAAGGTGCTGTTAAGGGTGGCTGGGGGTGGGGAAAGGGGGGCTGTGGCTGAAGTTGGCAGTCAGTGTTGTGAAGATGGAAGAACGTCAACTTGATAAGACCCCCAGATGAAAGGTTGAAGATGAGGTTTGAATAAATCGTTGATTTGATATTCTGTACTGTCTCCGTGAGCTGACGTGAGCCAATGCCTGAAGTGCGGAGATGCTGACGGGAGCCAAGCAGGAAAGCCTTTGTCTTGTCAACATTAAAAACATAAGAAATAGGAGCAGGAGTAGGCCATTCGGCCCCTCAAGCCTGCCCCGCCATTTAATAAGACCATGGCTGATCTTCTAACCTAATTCCAGTTACCCGCCCTATCCCCATATCCCTTAATCTCTTTAGTTTTTAAAAATCAATCTCAGTCTTGAATATGTTCAATGACATACTGATGGAAGAGCTCCCTCTTTCACCAATACTGGTGCCAGTGGTCCACAAAATGAAACTCCTGCCTCCCGCACCACTCTTTCAGCCACGCATTCTATGGGGGAAAGTTTGGGCTTATTCAGGACTTGATAATCTGACAAGCAGTTGTCCAGGGGTCAAAGGTGAAAACGGAAAGGGGATAGGTAGAGTTGGTTGTCAGTGGCAAATGTATTGAAGTCCCTGGAAATTATGTCAACCTGGGGGAGTATGTAGATGAGGAGGAGAGGAGCCAGAAAAGAGCCCCAAGCCACACGTGATCATGTGGGTCAGAGGAAAAGGAGACATAGTGATGATCCTGCGATAAGTTGGAATGGAACCTGGATAGTGCAGAGCTACAGAGATGTACCAGAGGAGAGATGGTAGAGAAGAATAGAATGATCAAAAGTGTTGGATATAACCGCAAAATCGCGGAGGACCGGCAAGTACAAGGATCCCTGGTCACAGGAAGAGATGACTTGTTAATGACTGTCCAGGGACTGTCCATGCATCAGGCTTGAGTTTGTTGAACGTAGGGGATAAGTAGGTCACAGAGGTAGAGAGAGTGAGGGTGCGAAGGGATTTGTAGGTGAGATCCACAGACAGCCAATGGTGAATCTGAAGAGGATTCAAGGCCAAGCTCTGTTCTCTCCAAGGAGGATCATTTGATAGTGTTTAGAGCACTGACTGAGTTTTCACAGACTGAATATTATCCTCAACATACAAAGCCTACAGTCTACCGTTCCTCGCCCAGATTGGAGAGTTCGGAAGTCATGCAACTAGGTCCACCGAAAATTAAGTCATTGTGTTTACACTTTATAAACATTCACCTTGCAAGCTGCAGCTGAAATGTAAGCTCTGAAGCACTCTGTTTATGCAGCGCAAGAGGGGTTAGCGAAGGAGAGAAATGATGAAAGGATGAATGCAAGCCAACTGTGGTATTAAAAGAATTATTGTCCTTGTTATCTTCCTGTCTGGAGAATAAAATGCTATTTTATATTAACGTCTGAAAAAGACGTTAATATATAAAAAAATATAACTTCTTGTGCTAAACCTGTACTAAAGTTAAGGATGGTTAACTTAACACTAATAATATGAGTAAATGATTCTCACTGAGTATTCCCGTGCCTCTTTTCAGAAAGTATCACCACCAACTCTGCACTGTAGTATTAAAGGAGTCTATTCCTTTTCTTTCACTGTTTTGTAGGCCAAGGACAGAATCCTGCCCGTCAGGCCAGCGTGGCAGCAAGCATTCCCTATTCGGTGCCAGCATGGAGCTGCCAGATGATCTGTGGTTCCGGACTGAAGGCCGTGTGTTTAGGAGCACAGTCCATCCTCACGGAAAACGCCAGGATTGTAGTAGCAGGCGGCGTGGAATGCATGAGCAAGGTTTACATGAGCAAAATTTCAGGATATTCTCTTTCATAGAGACAGCAGACATGATGGGCCCTAATGACTTCTTTCTGTAATGTAAATTTCTAATTACATAGCTCGGAAACAGGCCATTCAGCCCATGCTTCAAACAAGCCTCTCCCCTTTGCTAATCTCCACTTCCATACCCTCTGCTCCCTTCTCAATCATGAATATATCATGTAGAGGTAGTTCAGTTCTGCCTGATTTTGTTGTTCAACCAAAGAACGGTACAGATAACGAATGTTGAACTTTTCCCTCCTGTTGTCTGAGCACAGAGGGATCAAGTGTGAAAGAAGCAAACATGAACTCAGCTAAATGGCTCGGCAGAAACGTTCACCGGTGGATACAATTTAGTGACTGTCACAACAAGCAGTTGCATTGTGCTGCCATTAATACACTTGTTTGTACCCCTAAATATTTAAAAATTGGTCATGCTTTTTTTCATGTTGGTTTGTGGAACAATGCTGTGTGCAATTGGGCTGCAGCATTCGCCGACAAATGCACAGTCACTCCATTTCACAGTAATTCCCTGTGAAGTGCTTCAGGATATTCTCATGATTATTATCTGAGATAGTAATTATTGTGAAGTGTTTGTAGGCATTTCAGTATGCTAAGGCATTATACAAATGCAAGTTCTTCCTTTTCTCCAGCCAGATCTTGTTGCATGTGGAGTCCCAGTATACAGCAAGTACACTTAGCTAAAGCCTGCTTCTTTTAATCACAGGCTCCACATGTGGTTCCAATGCGAGTTGGGGTCAAAGTAGGAGACATGTCCCTTCAGGATACCATTCTGTGTGATGGCCTAATGGACGCCTTTTATAACTATCACATGGGTGTAACAGGTAAGAACTGTCACTGAATAAATACAAGGTTTGCATTTAAGTATTGGAAATTAATTGCATTTCCCTCTGTTTTCTAACCTCTCTGAGGATCTGTGGTGTTTAGTTCTAAGGCTACCAGCTGCCCTCCAGTATCTCATTAAAGTGGCCGTACTTCATGTGTGAATCCGAGTGGTAAAGGGTCACTGGGCTGTTTGACCATGAGAGGAGATGGAATGTCACAGACAAGTCTCTTCCTGTCCACACAAGCACCTTCCAGCCAGGACCATTGAATGTGATAAGAAGTGGGAACACTGGCTGTATTTTTCCTCCTACTTATACAAACTAATTGTAACATCCCATCTGCTGCCAAGCTGAGACCAGGTAACCTGGCACAAATCTGGGTCTTCCAAGTCTCAGTTCAACGCCAGGCAGTGCCTTTGTCAACCAAGTGCTCAAAGAGAGCAGCTTGGGAATGGAGCAATCTGTATGCAGGTTTTGATAAATTTATAAGATAGTATTGTTCTGATTAAAAATGGGGGGCGTTATTTGAATAGAAAATGTTCTTTTTGTTTCTATTTAATCATGTATTGTAACTATTTCTTAAAATTAGATACTGAAATAATGGGCACAATGTGTTTGAGCTCAGATTGCAATCCAAAGTGCCTGTTCCCAGCCTCCAAGACACAGTCGTGTATTAACTACCTCAGCTGTGGAGGTGCTCATCGATGATTGGAAAAATGTGAACAAATTTACTGGAACAAACCTGAATCCTTTCTGAAGTTCAAAATATGGAGGAGGTTAATTCTGTTCTGAACTGTAAAGGGAACATGACTGTTGACTAAAGATGCTCCTACAAAATACACAGTCACTACACACTTCATAGTTGTGAAGCACTTTAAACATCCTCGCGAATAGAAACAAACATACTATTCTTGGTGGAGACCCAGGCATCCTACATGGCTCAGCCAACTTAAGACCAAAAGATTCTGTGGTTGAATTCCTTGGAAGCTCAAGCTTTTAACCTTTTTAGAGCAACAATATATCTTTAAAATTATCCTCTGTGGTGACAGATAAGCAAAGTCACCCGAGGGCAGTACTTTTACACTGTGATGACTGGCCTAACAGAAGCCAGGAAGGTGTGTGTTATCCTAAAACCACCTTGGAGGGTGTGAATGTGTGAACCAAAGCTGTGCAAGCTCATAGAACGGACGTAGATGTAAAGTAGCATGTTACTTGATAGCCATCATTATGTATAGCTACGGTCTCTTGGCCATGCACATATTTATATAAAGGTTTGAAGCTACAGAACGTTTCCCGAATTACTTTTCTCGTCCTCTCGATGCAGCTGAGAACGTGGCGATGCAGTGGCATGTGAGTCGAGAGGAGCAGGACAAGTTTGCTGTACAGTCCCAGAACCGAACTGAGGCAGCACAGAAAGCTGGCTATTTTGAAAAAGAAATTGTTCCTGTCTCCGTCCCTTCCAGGAGAGGTATGTGCTGTACTCCTAGGAGGAGAGATTTTGAGACTGACTGGTTCATCTGCACGAGCGCGTGTGAGTGCGTGTAGGAGAAGGTTTCAGAAAGTTACATATTCTAAGCTTTTTCAAGCCTCAAAAACAAATGTCATAGAGGGGACCTCTATAGAGGTATATAAGATGCTGAATGAGATTGAGAAAGTAAACCTACAATAATATATTCAGATACACCAGGCCAGCAGAAAACAAGGTACAGTTTCAGAGTTGTAAAGGACATTATTTAGGACACACAACAAGAAGTGTTTCTTTACACGTTGCTGCAACTGCAGTAGATTACCAGGAGGGATGGCAGAAGCTAGGTTGCTGGACACTTTTTTAAAAAAAACTATGCGGTAATGAGAGATGATAGCATGGATATTCTGGAAGGCTCAGATTGAATAGGCCGAAAGGTTTTATTTATCCAAACCTCTTTTGTGATCTTATGTCATCCAGTCTGCCCTAAACCCTATGGGCTTGCAAGAGGTCTTCCAAACTATTTGGCACTCAACCAGACAGAGGCCAACATTATTCACTTCGACTAACATATGTGCCACACTTGTTTTTAAATGTATAACACTTTTAATGAAATTAAAATTTTTTTTGTACTATTGTGTAGCCTCGAAGTGCTACATTTTAATTAGGAGCCTTAATAATCTAACATCATCCTCTCTCTCTTCAGGGCCTATCGAGGTGTCAACTGATGAGTTTCCCCGTCACGGAAGCACCTTCGAAGCCATGTCTAAACTAAGGCCGGCTTTTGCAAAGGGCGTATCTGGCACTGTCACTGCTGCTAATGCTTCAGGTCAGCAGAAAGAATCACTTTTGTAATTTGCTTATAAAGTCGTTGAAAAGAAGGCAGTAACTTTACTGACAACACACTCTGTTTGCTGTTCTGCAAGAATAAATGACGGGCCGCAGCTGTGATTCTGATGAAGAAATCAGAAGCTGACAAGAAATGCCTGAAACCTTTGGCTCAGATTGTATCTTGGGCCGAGGCTGGTTTGGATCCTGCCATTATGGGAGTCGGGCCTATAGCAGCAATAAGGAAGGCCGTAAGTAATACAAGAATATTGTTAATACTTATACCTCTTCACAGCATAGAGCCTTAACCAGACTCAGACATGTTCATTTATTAGCACAACTCTACTTTTATATGGTGTTTCCTGTTTTGGGAATGGGCTATCCTGCAAGTGAGAGAATTGGCAGCTATTCTGCCCCCAGGACTCTGCTATTGTTTTTTAAGCACCTGCAGGAGACGAGACTGGGGTCATGGCTCAACTCCAGGTATCTCCCTTTCCCATTTGGAAAAGGTCTGCTCGGTCACTCCTCACATGGCTGATATCATTGCCTGAGGAGCGGTCAAATTGTGTCCGCCCTGAAGTAGGGTCAAGTAGATTGTTTCCTTTTCAACCAATGATTCACCCACTGTGCATTCCATCATCTTCAGATTCAAGGGTAATGACTTAGATTTACTATTTATTCTAGGTAGAAAAAGCCGGCTGGACGCTGGATGAAGTTGATCTCTTCGACATCAATCAAGCTTTTGCATCACAGTCTGTAGCTGTTGTCAAGGAACTGGGTATAAACCCAGAGAAGGTGAGAAATGTAGATATAAAAATTGGCACTACAACTAAATGCAATTGATCCTTTTTACTTCCTGATTCACCCAATGGGTCAATGTGGGATGTAATAAAACAAGAAATTGCATTTATAAAGCGCCTTTCATGTCGGGAGGATGTCCCAAGTTGGATTCGGGAGGGATGGGGGCCAGGAAGATGACCGGTCAGAGGAAGGTTTTGAGGACCTTGAAGGAGGTAAGGGAGAGTTGAGGTGATAGGGCTCTCGTTGGAGTTCCACAAAGTGAGAGCAGATAGGCTGAAAGCCTGACTGCTGATGGTAGGATAGGCCGGGGACTTGAAGCAGGCCAGTGGAGTAAGGAGAAAATTAGGGAAAGGTTTTCCCTCTTTTTTAAAAAAAATGCATTTTTTGTGTTTGTCTTTCTAGATAAACATCCAAGGTGGAGCTATTGCTTTAGGTCACCCTCTGGGAATGTCTGGGTGCCGCATTCTGGTTACACTTCTCTACGCACTGGAGAGAACAGGAAAAAAGCGTGGCATTGCTTCTTTGTGTATAGGAGGTGGAATGGGAATAGCTATGTGTGTTGAAAGGCAATAAATTACACCTAAATTTTACTACAAGAACTGAAGATACTCTGCAGCTAAGCTACTGACTGGATAAAATTGAGCTTTTATTTTAGGTTACAGCCTGATTCCAATGAAATGTAGGTGCATTTTGTTTTTATAATGAATGTGTAAAGTAGGTAGGTTTTAAAACTATTCAAAACTTCAGTCCACATAAAATGGTTCTAAAAATTAGTGAAACTTTTAAATATTTGATTAAAAGTACTGAAGTTTGAAATCATAAATTTCATAAACTCCTTCCTATTATCTCTCAACTCAGATTGACCATTTTTTTCTTTATGAAATAAATTGCTCAATGTACCATTGCTGAATCTTGTAAACTGACTCTCAAATTACATCAAGTGCCAGTATTTATAGAAGGGCAAGATGGTTGAATACATGTGAGAAAGCAGGGGAACATTCATTGTATTTTAATTTTGCTTTAATTGATTTACAAATGCTGCCCTAATACTTTTGAGCATTTTATCATTCCCCATGGTAAGATCAGCAACCAAGAATCAGAGAGGTTACTTATTTGGGGAGATAATAATCATCCTTGTATTTGATATAGTGCTTTATTACATCCTTCCCCAGTAGTATTTTTAATTAATGTTTTCCCCAGTGAATTTGTGTGAGGGAGAAATCATGTCCACAATGAAATAACATACACAATTAATTAGATTTGAAAAGACCAGAAGCACAACATCAACGTTTATTCATGAAATTAAGGTGGTCTCTTAACAGCTCCCTACATAGATGGGCTGATCACTTGACAACTGTCACATTTTATTTCCGAAGGAGCTTGAAGCACAACTGTCAATGTACAGGAAATAATTTTGCACAAATAACTTGAAAGAGTTGACTATAGGTAACAAAGTAAGAGGTCTTTTAAATCCGGTTTGTGCCAAATAGCACTAAACAAGCATAGTAAATTAAACAGAGCACTACAACAAGTGGCACTGAATTTCAGACAAGTATGACAAGCTGCTCAATCTAGAACAGAAGTACAAGAAGCACCTGATGGATGCCAAGAGTTAAACATAAATTATAATAGCTGATTTTAGAACTCAGGTGCTTCAGCCATTAAGCTCTCCACTTTGAACTGCATCTTGGTAACTCTTTCCTTTGTCTTGCTTTTCATCTGGGTAAAGTTTGATGAGATCATCAATTCGCAGGATGGTTATAGCAGCTTCTGTTGCAAACTTCAGACTCTTGACTTTAACCATAGTAGGCTCAAAGACACCAGCTTGTTTGTTGTCCCTTGGCTTCCCATTCAATAAATCAAGACCAATCCTGCACAAACAAAATGTGAATTTGATTAACACTGTTTTAATAGCCAGTCACTACAATATTAGTAAAACCTTCATAATTTCCGATTGAATTCTGACAACTCAGCCGTAAAAGTTACTTTAACAAGATGGAGAAAATCAATTTTGCACTTTACTGCTATCTGGGGCACCAGGTCACCAAAAATCAATGATTGCTCATGAATTGCAACAATGTTCAAATTTAGTTTCATCGCTGATTCAGACAACAATGGGTCTCAAGTCACAATCTTTTGCAGACCACAGTACAATAAAATTTTTACCATTTCAAAGTTTTGCGATCAGGATTGACCTGAGCTTCGTTGTGGAATGCACGCAACTTTGCAACAAGGTCTGTAGAATCCTGAGCAGCATTCACTGCCAGAGTCCTAGGAATAATCAACATGGCCCGGGCAAATTCTGCAATGGCAAGTTGTTCACGTGATCCCTAAACAAAAAGACAACCAACAGTTAAATACATGAAGTACTTTTAACTTATTTTCTTAAAATAATTTTTAATACTGCAAATTAATAGGGACAGTAATCCCTGGTTAATCAGCTCAAAGCATACGGTAAAAGTGCCCTCCCCCAATAATCTTGAAATACAATTAAACCCATACCAAACTAGTTGCATAGTTTTCCAGGTAGATGGAGAGTGCAGCTTCCACAGCCCCACCTCCTGGAACTAAAGACTTGGACTCAAGCACTCTCTTCACAACACAGAGTGCATCATGTAGGGAGCGCTCCATCTCATCACACATGAAATCATTTGCTCCTCGCAGAATGATTGATGCAGAAGTACGGGCCTTTGTACTGAAAAGTACAAATTAAACTTTACAACAATAGTACTTGTGAGGGTTGGGTTAAACTCATTTTAAAATGTCAGCATCAATTTATACCTCACTTTTAGAAATCAGAATCTAGATCCCTTTTTCAATCACAAACTTTGTGTGCACTGCTCCTGAATGAACAATACCTATTGATTATATACTGTTATGCAAAACAATATTCATTGCCGACTTAAACCAGGAATAGATGTGACAGTTCTACTTTCATCAGGAAACTGCTTGGATTATATTTATATGCACAACAAATTTAATCTGCATCTGTGCAGTCAATATAAAAAAAGATTCAACACAATTACAATCCCAACATCTTTTTCAATTCTGCAACATTAACAGTAGCATTGCAAGATACTACACTGTATACATTGGAGATAANTTTTTATGTTCAGCTAATGCATTACTGAGAAGACATCAGCAAGGTCTTCAGTCACACAAGGCTGAATATTCTCTATCCCAAGCGTACAACTGCTCATGCCACAGATATTAGCAGGGCAGCAAATAAATGGGAGTTCAGTAAGTTGTACATGTTTTTCTTACTTTTTAACAAGTATCAGTTCATCATCGCATATCCTTTCTTGAACCACCTCCTCAGCTTGGCCCACTAAAGAGGGATCAAAACTCTCATCTCCTTCCAAGTTTGCAAGTGTTGAACAGATAGTTGCTATAAACAAAAACAGGTAAAAATCATCAGAATAGGTTTCTCAGTCCAAGACACCCTTTTCTGATTTACGTACTTTTAACACTTCAACAAAATTACATTTGTATAGCGCTTTTCATGTCGGGAGGACGTCAGAATCACTAGGAAAATTCCAGCTGATTCCGAATGCCACCCTTTCAAAATTGAATGATATTAATATTGGACATTAAACTCGATAGCTTGTCACTCCAAGGGTAAAGAGCTGAGCAATAAGTTATCTGGAGTAGCGAGTTTGATATAGGTCCTCCCAGCTGCTCCGTGGCTTTTGGCCCTATCCTGTCACACGATAAGATGTAAGACAGCGTAGGAGGCCACGGCTTAGCCCCTGCAACGCATCTGAGCATAGGCACCCAACCTCCGCTACCAATCACAGCATCGGGCTGGAGGCCTTTGTAATGCAAGATGCCATATTACAGAACGAGTTATCAGATCAATTTTCGACTAAGAAGATAACGAATAAGCCATTTTCTGCTCGCTGGATTCAAACAATCTGAGTCAGTCAGTATCACTAGCCACTATGAATGTCAGCACAGACAGAGGCTACTCAGTGCACCATTGATCCGCGCTAGGAGTTGGGCCCACAGAATAAAATTAATGTTTTTGGTTTTGGGCCTCGTCCAACCAGGTCGGAATTCCGGATAACTGGAGTCCAATAAGGCAGGGGATCACTAGTTTCAAAGTATATATAATTCACAACAGTAACCAGTAAAAAAAAATGCTGCACTTACCTCCACTGGCCTTAGCAATTCGTCTGAGGTCTTTCTTCAGACAACGGCGTACTGCCATGGCACCAGCATCCACAAAATATTTTAGACACATATCATCAATGCCACCAGTAGTCAGAATGACATTGGCACCTGTGGCCAGAATCTTCTGAATTCTCTCTTTGGTGATATCAGACTCTCTGAAAGCAAAACAAGTTCATCACTACCTACAAAGCTATTTTACAAACATAAGATTATAAATACAAAAAAGACACCTCAAAGTGTGCATATTCACAATTATCAGACAACAGGATAGATCAAATTTTCATGTGGTAGAGAGGAAATATTTAGTTAAGAGCAAGCTGCGGCTCTCAGCGCGGACACCAAATATCAGCTTGGCACAGATCACTGGCAGTCACATTCATAGTTAAGGATTACTGACTCAACATCATTATATCATTGACGGGATATACAGTCGACAACAAATAATTCTAAATGGAGTGTAATGTGCCACACTAATTAAAACTATTTTAAATCAATTTGAAATACTAAAGGATCATTTAGTGTCAAGCTCACATATTACTGTAGCAACACTACAGTGTTCTTCAGTTACATGAGATGAGTATTGTGTGTTCCAAGGGTAAAATTGCTCACAAGACTGACATCAGCACAGCAGCAAATAAATTGGAGGAAAACTATGTGGTTTGGATATTTAAAAAATGTTCTATTACAATGAGTGGAAAACAATGGGAAGTGGAATTAATGGAAACTACATTACATATAGCTCAGTTGTGCTTTTGGAAAGAGATAAAATAAATAATGGTTTCTAATTGCTGAAGTCTCCTGTCTACTTACACTTGTGGAACTGTCACCTGTTCAATCAGTGTTTAAGGAAGAGTATTTGCACATTCTTGCTAACCACTCTAAATATCAAGGTAGGATTTCCAATATATCACTACAATTACAACATGAATCACTAAATATAACTTTAAAAATCCTTATGCTAATCTGAGAATAAATTACTAAAGAGAAGTCTAATTTAGAGTTACATCCCATTAACTTCCATCATACCTCTGTCTGATCTGGTCCAATTTTTCTGGGTCATTGATAACAATCTGAACACCCAGCTTCATTTTCGTCTTTTGCAGGCTGAAGTCCAGACATGCAATTTTAGCATTAATCACTCTTTTGACCATTCCTAAAAAGAACATTTCAATTAACTTCATTTCATTTGGTTTAAATTAAAACTTCAGGACTATTTAAATCAACACATAGAGCAGTGTAAATAAACGAATTATCTGGTGGTCACTTTATAGTTATACAACACAAAAGAAAATTGCTTGCCAGGTTAAGGACTTACTGACAACTCTAAGTCCCATTGATGAATAAGGCAAGATGATATCAACATGGATCACTGTACATCTCCCTTCCTTCACTTGGCTTGCCTCATCAGAAGCAGTTCAATCCTCAGGAGTTTCCATTTAACCTTCCCAACACCAGTTATTTTTAAGATACGGTCCTCATTTTATCAGTTTCAATGAGTAAAGGGTTGAGGGGGCCCATTGGGATTTTAACCCAGAATTTTCAACCAACTGACACTTGAGAAGTTGTATAAAATGTCTCAAACTACTTCAAGCAAGCATTCATTCTGAAATTACCTTGAACTCTACAAGATTAATATAAGAAAACAAAGTTTAACAATATTTTCAAAAATAAATGGAGCAATGATTATTAAAGAGTGGCAAGGAAGAGCATTAAAGTTTTTATACTTTACTATATTTTATTTCTACTATACTTTAGTAGTAGAAGCGATTATATAATGAGACTGGAAGCACCTCTGTTGAAATATTGCTGAAAATGAAGCATCTGGAAATCCCAAGGTTTGAGCCCTGGGTTACATTGAGCAAACTAATCTCAGATAGGGCAACATTAAAGGAACTGTAATCATCTTAGCATTCACAGGCCACAGAACAAATAAAAGCAACCATAGTTTCTGCCCTTTTAAAACTATTCCACAACTCTACTGAAAAGCACCATTCACTGTCGGGGGCCCAACAGTTGAATAATTAGCATACAATAATTCATTGTATGTTGCTTATAAAGGCGAGGTGTGCACCTCATGGAATTATGTTCAATAGATTATGTGGTCAAAATCAGAGTAAATGTGGAATTAACTATTTATGTTCAAAAGATACACTCCTATTATCTTTGAAGACAAAGAAGTTTTAGCAGCATTGATCAGACATTCTCTGCCCAGTTCATCCGTGTTAACAGTCGAAAATAAATAGATATCAAAGCTTAATTTGATAATGTTGGTCTCCACTGGAAAATTACACATAAAAAGCTAATCGTATGGATTCTTTTTTGTTAGTCTTTCATTTTGAATACTTCACATAATCTGACTATGAGAACCTGCAGTTTGTACACTACCATTTTGAAGCAAAGGAAACACTTCATGTCCATATCTGTTGAAGATTTCCAACAGCAAAACAAAATCATCAATATTAACTGGACTATTTTTTGGCTAGGAGTCGGAAACATATGGAAACCCATCACCATACTTAGGCCTTTGGCTGGCAATTAACAGGAGCTGAGTGAGAAGAATCCTTGCTCCCCCAGTGACCAACCAGTCTGCCCTTCAAGGCTTGCCGATACCAGACTACCAAGAATATTACAGAGGGTTGACTTGATCCGGATACTCTGTTGCTAAGCATGTCACCCTGGAGCAAGGTCAACTCCAAGGAGATCCCTCTTGGATCTCCCACAAAGACAATCACTAACTAGTTAGTCAATTGAGATGCGACAAAGGCAGGTTTGAGCGTTCCCGAGGTGGATAGAGGCTATCAGAAATACCCTGCAAACTTCCTGGAATAGTACAGTTCATGAGAGCATTGTCACCGTCCTCCTGTACATGGTTTGGACATCTAACCATTGAGTGTGGTTCCATCAGTTGGAGGTACAAAGTTGGAATATCAGCTGTGTACCTCTGCACACCAATTAAGATGGACACAAAGCACTGGATATACAAGCTGGGTTCATAAACCCAGGATTCAGGTTACGCCTTCCAGCAGCTGTTGTCCCAAGTATCAGAGTTTCCTCATCAGCTATTTGATGGGACATCTGCCTTCAATGTCAACAGTCATCATCCAGGCTTCTATACAGACAAATTACAGACTTGAGGGGTATCATTACAAAAGAATAAGTCCTTGATTTAATGCTAAGGTTGCAGCAGCAGAAAAAAAGTACTGAAAAATGTACTAAAGATCTAGGATTATTTGAGCAATAATCCAATCAAAATATTTGAAGTTACATTGTTAAGTCATACATTATGTTTAGGCAGCCAACCCATGATAATTAGTCATTTGCCCCAATACTGAACTGGAAAATAAAACTGACAAATAAGAATTTCATGTTATTTACCTGTGTACAGTCATTTAACTTGTGCAGAAATAGACTCTCAGCACAGTGCTAATGAATGACAGCATTGTTCTTCCCACCAACAATAACTAGCAAGTCAGATAAAAGCCAAGCTAGCCAAACGGGAGGGTTCTTACAAAGTTTCCATTATTAATTATTACAAATCATTAGGCAAGACAGAAGACAATATTTCAGAGTATTGGTTGTTTCCTCAATTATAGACTCAGGAATTAAATCAGTGATTAGAGCACTCGCCTCGTAAGCGAGAGACCTGGGTTTGATTCCCAGCAGGGCGAAACATTGGGCACGTTTCCTTACTCCACACTCCTCTGTTTACCGAGCAGTCAGTAGGAACCTGGTTGTTACCTGGTGGCCCTTGCAGGGACCGGCCCTTGCAGGGACCGGCCCTTGCAGGGACCGGCCCTTGCAGGGACCGGCCCTTGCAGGGACCGGCCCTTGCAGGGACCGGCCCTTGCAGGGACCGGCCCTTGCAGGAACCGGCCCTTGCAGGGACCGGCCCTTGCAGGGACCGGCCCTTGCAGGGACCGGCCCCTGCAGGGACCGGCCCTTGCAGGGACCGGCCCTTGCAGGGACCGGCCCTTGCAGGGACCGGCCCAGGGTTGGCGTGACTGGCAGGGAGGGCGGGGCGGGGGGGCGGATATCCTGGTGCCCCCCCCCCCCCCTCCCGCCTCCTGCACTCGGTGCAGCGCTGTGAGTGGGAGAGACGATGTTGTGATCCTCTCCGCAGCGAGAAACCCAATAGGTAACACACAGAGCAGCGCCACAGCCGTACAGCGGGAGGGGACCCCCGGACACTGGGGGGTAACCCCGGACACTGGGGGGGGACCCCCGGACACTGGGGGGGACCCCCGGACACTGGGGGGGGACACCCGGGCACTGGGGGGGGGGGGGGGGGGGGGGGGGGGGACCCCGGACACTGGGGGGGGGACCCCCGGACACTGGGGGGGGACCCCCGGACACTGGGGGGGACCCGGACACTGGGGGGGGGACGGGGGGGGGGGGGGGGGGACCCCCGGACACTGGGGGGGGCACCCGGACACTGGGGGGGACCCCCGGACACTGGGGGGGGACCCCGGCACTGGGGGGGGACCCCGGACACTGGGGGACACTGGGGGGGACACCCGGACACTGGGGGGGACCCCGGGACACTGGGGGGGGCACCCCCGGACACTGGGGGGGACCCCGGAGGCACTGGGGGGGACCCCCGGGCACTGGGGGGGACCCGGACACTGGGGGGACCGGTGGACACTGGGGTGTGTGTGTGTGTGTGGAGGCGCTGCTCTGGAGGCGGATTTCCTGCAAACAGCTGAAGGATAATTGAAGCTGTTTGTGCGGGGCCTTCACCATCACTATTACCATTAACACAGAAGTTATTTTGGGACAGGTTTTGACTGCAGGTACAATGTTGTATTTGAGTAATAGTGAACGGTACAGCATTTGTATACGACTTTCAACCTGTCTCAAAGTGCTTTACAAAGTCTGAATGGGTGCCTGAGCTGGGAGGGAGATAGGTTGAGGGATTGGGGAAATAATAATAATAAATAATAATAATAATAATAATAGGGCAAAAGGTGCTGTTAAGGGTGGCTGGGGGTGGGGAAAGGGGGGCTGTGGCTGAAGTTGGCAGTCAGTGTTGTGAAGATGGAAGAACGTCAACTTGATAAGACCCCAGATGAAAGGTTGAAGATGAGGTTTGAATAAATCGTTGATTTGATATTCTGTACTGTCTCCGTGAGCTGACGTGAGCCAATGCCTGAAGTGCGGAGATGCTGACGGGAGCCAAGCAGGAAAGCCTTTGTCTTGTCAACATTAAAAACATAAGAAATAGGAGCAGGAGTAGGCCATTCGGCCCCTCAAGCCTGCCCCGCCATTTAATAAGACCATGGCTGATCTTCTAACCTAATTCCAGTTACCCGCCCTATCCCCATATCCCTTAATCTCTTTAGTTTTTAAAAATCAATCTCAGTCTTGAATATGTTCAATGACATACTGATGGAAGAGCTCCCTCTTTCACCAATACTGGTGCCAGTGGTCCACAAAATGAAACTCCTGCCTCCCGCACCACTCTTTCAGCCACGCATTCTATGGGGGAAAGTTTGGGCTTATTCAGGACTTGATAATCTGACAAGCAGTTGTCCAGGGGTCAAAGGTGAAAACGGAAAGGGGATAGGTAGAGTTGGTTGTCAGTGGCAAATGTATTGAAGTCCCTGGAAATTATGTCAACCTGGGGGAGTATGTAGATGAGGAGGAGAGGAGCCAGAAAAGAGCCCCAAGCCACACGTGATCATGTGGGTCAGAGGAAAAGGAGACATAGTGATGATCCTGCGATAAGTTGGAATGGAACCTGGATAGTGCAGAGCTACAGAGATGTACCAGAGGAGAGATGGTAGAGAAGAATAGAATGATCAAAAGTGTTGGATATAACCGCAAAATCGCGGAGGACCGGCAAGTACAAGGATCCCTGGTCACAGGAAGAGATGACTTGTTAATGACTGTCCAGGGACTGTCCATGCATCAGGCTTGAGTTTGTTGAACGTAGGGGATAAGTAGGTCACAGAGGTAGAGAGAGTGAGGGTGCGAAGGGATTTGTAGGTGAGATCCACAGACAGCCAATGGTGAATCTGAAGAGGATTCAAGGCCAAGCTCTGTTCTCTCCAAGGAGGATCATTTGATAGTGTTTAGAGCACTGACTGAGTTTTCACAGACTGAATATTATCCTCAACATACAAAGCCTACAGTCTACCGTTCCTCGCCCAGATTGGAGAGTTCGGAAGTCATGCAACTAGGTCCACCGAAAATTAAGTCATTGTGTTTACACTTTATAAACATTCACCTTGCAAGCTGCAGCTGAAATGTAAGCTCTGAAGCACTCTGTTTATGCAGCGCAAGAGGGGTTAGCGAAGGAGAGAAATGATGAAAGGATGAATGCAAGCCAACTGTGGTATTAAAAGAATTATTGTCCTTGTTATCTTCCTGTCTGGAGAATAAAATGCTATTTTATATTAACGTCTGAAAAAGACGTTATTATATAAAAAAATATAACTTCTTGTGCTAAACCTGTACTAAAGTTAAGGATGGTTAACTTAACACTAATAATATGAGTAAATGATTCTCACTGAGTATTCCCGTGCCTCTTTTCAGAAAGTATCACCACCAACTCTGCACTGTAGTATTAAAGGAGTCTATTCCTTTTCTTTCACTGTTTTGTAGGCCAAGGACAGAATCCTGCCCGTCAGGCCAGCGTGGCAGCAAGCATTCCCTATTCGGTGCCAGCATGGAGCTGCCAGATGATCTGTGGTTCCGGACTGAAGGCCGTGTGTTTAGGAGCACAGTCCATCCTCACGGAAAACGCCAGGATTGTAGTAGCAGGCGGCGTGGAATGCATGAGCAAGGTTTACATGAGCAAAATTTCAGGATATTCTCTTTCATAGAGACAGCAGACATGATGGGCCCTAATGACTTCTTTCTGTAATGTAAATTTCTAATTACATAGCTCGGAAACAGGCCATTCAGCCCATGCTTCAAACAAGCCTCTCCCCTTTGCTAATCTCCACTTCCATACCCTCTGCTCCCTTCTCAATCATGAATATATCATGTAGAGGTAGTTCAGTTCTGCCTGATTTTGTTGTTCAACCAAAGAACGGTACAGATAACGAATGTTGAACTTTTCCCTCCTGTTGTCTGAGCACAGAGGGATCAAGTGTGAAAGAAGCAAACATGAACTCAGCTAAATGGCTCGGCAGAAACGTTCACCGGTGGATACAATTTAGTGACTGTCACAACAAGCAGTTGCATTGTGCTGCCATTAATACACTTGTTTGTACCCCTAAATATTTAAAAATTGGTCATGCTTTTTTTCATGTTGGTTTGTGGAACAATGCTGTGTGCAATTGGGCTGCAGCATTCGCCGACAAATGCACAGTCACTCCATTTCACAGTAATTCCCTGTGAAGTGCTTCAGGATATTCTCATGATTATTATCTGAGATAGTAATTATTGTGAAGTGTTTGTAGGCATTTCAGTATGATAAGGCATTATACAAATGCAAGTTCTTCCTTTTCTCCAGCCAGATCTTGTTGCATGTGGAGTCCCAGTATACAGCAAGTACACTTAGCTAAAGCCTGCTTCTTTTAATCACAGGCTCCACATGTGGTTCCAATGCGAGTTGGGGTCAAAGTAGGAGACATGTCCCTTCAGGATACCATTCTGTGTGATGGCCTAATGGACGCCTTTTATAACTACACATGGGTGTAACAGGTAAGAACTGTCACTGAATAAATACAAGGTTTGCATTTAAGTATGGAAATTAATTGCATTTCCCTCTGTTTTCTAACCTCTCTGAGGATCTGTGGTGTTTAGTTCTAAGGCTACCAGCTGCCCTCCAGTATCTCATTAAAGTGGCCGTACTTCATGTGTGAATCCGAGTGGTAAAGGGTCACTGGGCTGTTTGACCATGAGAGGAGATGGAATGTCACAGACAAGTCTCTTCCTGTCCACACAAGCACCTTCCAGCCAGGACCATTGAATGTGATAAGAAGTGGGAACACTGGCTGTATTTTTCCTCCTACTTATACAAACTAATTGTAACATCCCATCTGCTGCCAAGCTGAGACCAGGTAACCTGGCACAAATCTGGGTCTTCCAAGTCTCAGTTCAACGCCAGGCAGTGCCTTTGTCAACCAAGTGCTCAAAGAGAGCAGCTTGGGAATGGAGCAATCTGTATGCAGGTTTTGATAAATTTATAAGATAGTATTGTTCTGATTAAAAATGGGGGGCGTTATTTGAATAGAAAATGTTCTTTTTGTTTCTATTTAATCATGTATTGTAACTATTTCTTAAAATTAGATACTGAAATAATGGGCACAATGTGTTTGAGCTCAGATTGCAATCCAAAGTGCCTGTCTCCATCCTCCAAGACACAGTCGTGTATTAACTACCTCAGCTGTGGAGGTGCTCATCGATGATTGGAAAAATGTGAACAAATTTACTGGAACAAACCTGAATCCTTTCTGAAGTTCAAAATATGGAGGAGGTTAATTCTGTTCTGAACTGTAAAGGGAACATGACTGTTGACTAAAGATGCTCCTACAAAATACACAGTCACTACACACTTCATAGTTGTGAAGCACTTTAAACATCCTCGCGAATAGAAACAAACATACTATTCTTGGTGGAGACCCAGGCATCCTACATGGCTCAGCCAACTTAAGACCAAAAGATTCTGTGGTTGAATTCCTTGGAAGCTCAAGCTTTTAACCTTTTTAGAGCAACAATATATCTTTAAAATTATCCTCTGTGGTGACAGATAAGCAAAGTCACCCGAGGGCAGTACTTTTACACTGTGATGACTGGCCTAACAGAAGCCAGGAAGGTGTGTGTTATCCTAAAACCACCTTGGAGGGTGTGAATGTGTGAACCAAAGCTGTGCAAGCTCATAGAACGGACGTAGATGTAAAGTAGCATGTTACTTGATAGCCATCATTATGTAGAGCTACGGTCTCTTGGCCATGCACATATTTATATAAAGGTTTGAAGCTACAGAACGTTTCCCGAATTACTTTTCTCGTCCTCTCGATGCAGCTGAGAACGTGGCGATGCAGTGGCATGTGAGTCGAGAGGAGCAGGACAAGTTTGCTGTACAGTCCCAGAACCGAACTGAGGCAGCACAGAAAGCTGGCTATTTTGAAAAAGAAATTGTTCCTGTCTCCGTCCCTTCCAGGAGAGGTATGTGCTGTACTCCTAGGAGGAGAGATTTTGAGACTGACTGGTTCATCTGCACGAGCGCGTGTGAGTGCGTGTAGGAGAAGGTTTCAGAAAGTTACATATTCTAAGCTTTTTCAAGCCTCAAAAACAAATGTCATAGAGGGGACCTCTATAGAGGTATATAAGATGCTGAATGAGATTGAGAAAGTAAACCTACAATAATATATTCAGATACACCAGGCCAGCAGAAAACAAGGTACAGTTTCAGAGTTGTAAAGGACATTATTTAGGACACACAACAAGAAGTGTTTCTTTACACGTTGCTGCAACTGCAGTAGATTACCAGGAGGGATGGCAGAAGCTAGGTTGCTGGACACTTTTTTAAAAAAAACTATGCGGTAATGAGAGATGATAGCATGGATATACAAAAACCTCTTTTGTGATCTTAGGTCATCCAGTCTGCCCTAAACCCTATGGGCTTGCAAGAGGTCTTCCAAACTCTTTGGCACTCAACCAGACAGAGGCCAACATTATTCACTTCGACTAACATATGTGCCACACTTGTTTTTAAATGTATAACACTTATAATGAAATTAAAATTTTATTTGGTACTATTGTGTAGCCTCGAAGTGCTACATTTTAATTAGGAGCCTTAATAATCTAACATCATCCTCTCTCTCTTCAGGGCCTATCGAGGTGTCAACTGATGAGTTTCCCCGTCACGGAAGCACCTTCGAAGCCATGTCTAAACTAAAGCCGGCTTTTGCAAAGGGCGTATCTGGCACTGTCACTGCTGCTAATGCTTCAGGTCAGCAGAAAGAATCACTTTTGTAATTTGCTTATAAAGTCGTTGAAAAGAAGGCAGTAACTTTACTGACAACACACTCTGTTTGCTGTTCTGCAGGAATAAATGACGGGCCGCAGCTGTGATTCTGATGAAGAAATCAGAAGCTGACAAGAAATGCCTGAAACCTTTGGCTCAGATTGTATCCTGGGTCGAGGCTGGTTTGCATCCTGCCATTAATGCACAGCAAACAAATTATCTTGCTGTCCATACACCCCGTAACGTCGGTTTGCTTAGATAACAAGCAGACTCTCTCTCTCCATCTCCCTCAACCAATACTACCTATTTGCTACACAAAAAGAACCAGTTATATGCAAAACAGAATATATTTAGGATTGAATTGGATGGGAGAAGAGAGAGAAAATAAAGATTGTCGAGTCCTCAAAAGCAAACCAATGCTGAGAGAAGATGCTGCGGGGATTTGTTTGCCCAGCCCTCCAATATATTTGCTCTGCTGAAATGGATGAATATATTGCTCCACGGAGGAAACCAATTACCGGATTATTTCAATAATGAATTGGTTACAAAAAGAAAGAAAAAGCTGGCTCTTATCTGGTAGTAAGTACTTATGATTCCCAGTAATTACAAAGCATGAGCTCAGCTCAAGCTACAGAGTACAGAACAGATGAACATATCAGAATATCCAAGTTGTCCAACTAATAATAATAATAATAATAATCCTTGCATTTGATATAGCGCTTTTCACTTCAGGAGGACGTCCCAAAGCGCTTCACAGAACATACTGTAAAGTGAATTGACTGTATATTTGTGGGCGAACGCGGCAGCCAATTGCGCACAGCAATGTCCCACCAACAGTCGTAGATTGAAAATGATTCATTTATTATTGTTTTTTTTTGGTTTTGGAGGGATTATTATTAGGCGTGTGGAGTAAGGAAACTTGCCCAAGGTTTCGCCCTGCCTGGAATTGAACTCAGGTCTCTCACTTGCAAAGCGAGTGCTCTAACCACTGAGCTACAGGACTCCACAGGGCAAGACTTGTGCTTTGAGACTCTTTAGGTTCATGATGGAGACCCACTTCAATTAATTGAGAAATTTGTACATCTGCAAGGTAGTTAACAGCGCTTCACAAAATTTAGCATAAAGTGTAGTGACTGTATTTGCAGGCAAACACGACAGCCAATTTGCACACGGTAATGTCCCACCAAAAACAGCTGTGAAGTGAATGGACAGTTTTTGTTTGTGGGATTATTGGCCAGGACACTGACAATGATCTAGTTTCTTTCTCTCTTACTTACAGCTCCCTGACAAAGGGCATTTTTCCCAACACGCTGAAGGTATATGTCAGCTGGATAACTGATGAGGAAACTCTGGCTTGGGTCAACAGCTGCTGGAAGGTGTTACCTGGAGTCCGAATATGTGAACATGTGTTCGTACATCCAGTGCCCGAAATTCATCTGGATTGGCCTGCAGTGAGGTAAGTAGCAGCTCTGCACCTCCAACTGCTCGAATGATCACTCAATGGGAAGGGATGTGTGTGTACGAGCTACTGTCAGGAAGATGGTGGCTCTCATGGATTTCAGACACCCTGCTAACCTCCCAAAAAAAGTCCAGAGCGCGAGGTTCAGAGTGTTTTCTTGTTTGCTGTAGTGATTGATTACTGCTGGCGGGAGAGGTTCCAAAGTTTCTCTTTCACATGCCTCTCACTGCCAGGTACAGGAGCACGTCTAAGCCAAGGTTGTCTCTCTTTGGTGCTGGTGATTGATCACTGCTGGCCGATAGGGTTGCAAAGTTATGCTGCAATGAGTCCAGTCCTGTGGTCTTCATATATACAGAACTCAATGGTTTACAGAAGCTTTATTGAATCGGTTTGATTGTGAGTTCCACACACACATACCCTACTTTACATTACCTGAGAAAATAAGCAGTTTCTTGGGGAGTTTAGTTTTAAGCAGAATGTTATCGATTAATCTATTCAGTCCCTTGCACTTGAAGCACAATCTCAAAGCTAACAGCTGGCAGTTGCTCAAAGAACAATAACCACGGAGCGACTCTGTGGATTAAAGCGATTCAGACATTTAATAAAAAACATATGGAATTGCTTCCAAAATAATAGGATTGCTAACAAACAATAGAGGCCAATTGCAAACTGCAAAGGATTCAAGTGATATAACATTCCATTTCAGGAAGACTTGCATTTCATTTCTTGGCAATGAAAATTCCAATAAGCAATATCTATCTATCAAAACATTGTCTATTATTTTAAAGATTTTATTAATAGATTCATCTTGTTATGAAATGTCAGACAGTGTTGTACAGCGTCGTTGATATGTTCTTTGTGAGCTGCACACACAAAAGAATATACACCCAACCTTGCGCAGTTCCATGTCTGTAAATGTACAGCAATGCAGCACTGTGGCATAACTAATAGCGCTTCACAGCTACAGCTGAACTTTATTATAAACTGAGCCTCATTTTTGATCAAGCAAAGACCTCTTTCAGAGCCATTAACATGTCACCAAAGTTTTTTGTGAAACGTTTTTTTAATAGCATTTAATAGCAATAATTTAATAATAGAGAAAATGATGAGCAAGCTTGGGCTCTGCCCTCATATGGGGGTAAAAAGAAAATGCCTAAGTATGCATTAACCAGATGTTTTGCTGGTTGATTCAGTGTATGATTTTATTCAATTGAGTCAGATTGAATTGAAGGTTTAAGGAAAGTGCTCGATAATTGTTTGGACAACAGTAGAATCGAATAGCGGATGAACAGAATCATCAGAGAGACTTCAAAAAGAACAGTTTTGATGCTGAGACAAGCAGAAAGGTTGAAATGTCAAAATATATAGCCTGTTGGAACCATAGCAATAAACAGGCTGAAATTATATTCAAGCCACAAAAAAAAACAAGGCAATCAATAGTTACTATGTATGAATTGCCCATAAATTCAGCTTCTTAAACAAGTCATTATTATGACAAATAGACCTAGAATTCCTTTAAAAATGCAAATCTAATGATGCAACAAGGCAGTGGTTGGGCAGAGGCTGGAGAAGAAAATTCTCATATTTCTTTCAGTCAAGTTATTCAGTCATCAGAGCATCGAAGCTGGTCTCAAATGCCTTTCCTCCTGGTAAAGAATGAGCAATCAATTTTGTTTTTTCTTTCCTTATTGACAGTCTAATTGGAATTGAGGTACAGATCAACGATGATCAGAACTTTTGAACAGGCTCGAGGGGCTGAATGGTCTATTCCTGTTCCTATGTTCCCAGCTGGTTGACGTTATGATTTAGGTAGTGGGCTTAGGAAGGGAGACAAAAAAAGAGTTCTTGCTGTCCTATAAAATATTATAACGGGGTCTGACACGAACGTTCAATTTAATTATTTTATTGTTTCTCAACTTGTGGGTCACTCTTTCACAATTTTTTTTCAGTGTAAAGAATACAATAGAAATGTTCAGCAGCATTCGCTATGGAATTAACAGCTCAATACTTGGCAAATATTCACATCATTGGAGGTTCTTTAGAAAATGGCTAATGAACCAGATTCAGCCCAGTCCAAAAGGACTAGCAGAGACAAGTGAAACTGTTTCATTCAGTCTTAGTGTCCTGGAAATTTCTGACAATGGTCTAATGTTTGCAGTAATTTCCTGATCCTACTCCATAGCTTAATCCGAGAAATGATTAAAAAAACATTTTATTCTTGATGCTAATTTGATTCTATTGATTTGCCTACACATCGATTTGAACATTACTCAGAAGCTCTATCAGGAGTAAAGCGAATCCTCCTTTGAAAAGCCTTACAATAATACATAGCAGCATTTGATACACCATTGTGTTACATCAAAGAGTTTCAGAGTTGTTCTGTCAGGTGCAGCAACTGTGTATTTGTAGGGGAATGTGGAAGTCAAGTTGCGCACAGCAATGTCCCACAAACTATGAAGTAAATGACCAATTCTAACTGGTGACTAGGCCACCAAGGCCTTTTGACATCTTCAAATAGTGTCAGGGGATATTTAATGTCCACCTGAACAGGCAGATGGAACCTGAGTTTAACAACAACAACAACAACAAGATTCCATTTATTGAGCGCCTTTCACCTCGGGAGGATGTCCCAAGGCGCTGTACAGTTGGGTCAGGACCCGAGCAAGGGGGAAATGGTCAGGGTGACGGGAGGGAAGGGAGGGATCGAGGAGGGGTAGAGAGTCGAGAGGGGAGCTGAAGGCACGGTCAAAGAGAAAGGTCTTGAGACCGGCCTTGAAGGAGGAAAGGGAGGAGGCAAGGCGAAGGCACTGGGGGATAGAGTTCCAGAGCCTCGGGGCTGAGAGGCTGAAGGCCCGGCCACCGATGGTAGGGCGCTTGGGCGGGGATGTGGAGCAGACCGGAGCCAGAGGAACAGAGGGTACGGGCAGGTAGGTAGGGGGATAGTAGGTCGGAGAGGTAGGAGGGAGCAAGGCCGTGAATAGCCTTGTAGGTGAGGATCTTGAATTCGATGTTTAAATGTTTAAATGAATTTAAATGTTTCATCTAAAGGACGGAACCTCTGACAATGCAGCTCTCCAGTTGGAATGTCACCCTAGCGGTCAAAGCCCCACCATGGGACTTGACTCATATTCTCCTAACTTCAGAGGCAAATGTGTCATCAACTACCCCAAACTGACACCAAGGGATCTCTCTCCATAGATGCTGCGTGACCTGCTGAGTTTTCCCAGCAACTTCTGTTTTTAATTTTATTTATTATGCAACACCAATGGAAATAGTTTGACCGCATTGCATTTTACACAAGACTTAAGAGTGAATTAAAACTTGCAAGTGTCTCTTCATTATTATACTGCAAGAAACAGTTTTTGAGCTGTATGCAGAGGTAACTCAATTAGTTAATGGGTCACTATCTGTGCAAGTTCACAACAGAAATGCGTATGGATAAAGAGGGCTCTTCAGTCCATGTGGCTCATCCTTGATGTGTGCCTTTCTCCTTCTTCCCAGCAGAGTATCAAACACTTCCCGGGAAGCGTTTGATACTCTATTGGCTAGAAGGTCTGGCCTCTAACAGTACACTCTGAAGATATCAAGAGTGCTAACATAGCCTCTCATGCACACTCCTACCATTCTTTCAGCCTTTTGCTCAGCATAGATCATATGTGAGCACTAAAAAGAATATTTGTAATCAATGAGTCTTACGACCTCTATAGGCCAGGAGATGGATGACAGATCTCTGTTTCTCCTGAGTGATTAACTTGACTTCTCAGCATCAACATTGTCTGCTCACTGTCCAAACGGCATCTGTGATGAGTCACTGGTTGACTGTGATGGGAGAATTATTCACTGTTGAGATGGCATCGTTAGGGAAAATGAGAAAAACATCACTTTTGTTTGATATCCACTAGGTCACTGGTGAAAACGACAAACAGAATTGAGTCAAACCTGCCTTCCCCCAGGAACCTTTGTGCAAGGGCTGCAATAAGATACACACTAATTTATCATTGTTCCCAGTTTCAGATCAGTAGAAAGATAGAAAAGGGGATACTGAAATCTCCTCCCAGGGGAGGTGAGAGAGATTAAGAGGCAACATGATCTACAGGGAAATGAACATGCTTCAATCAGTGGGGCAGGGGATATCAGATTGGAGCATTAAAGCTGCTTGATGCTGTGATGGGAGGACAGTAGGGCAGGTATTCTGGAGATAGAGATCAGATGGGATGACTTCTTCATTCAAAATAAATAATGTGACTTTGCAAAATAAAAAAATATCCTTGCATTTGCTACAGCACCTTTCATGTCAGGAGGATGTCTCCAAGTGTTTCACACACTGTAAAGTTTTGTGCACAAAATGTCCTGTTAAGGGTCTGCAAGGATATTAGGTGCTGGCAAATATAAATAGATTAAATGCCTTCAATGTATACCTTCTATTGCTGCAGTGTACTTTACATCACAAACAAAATTTTCATTTACTTCCCTTGAAGAAATGCTATTTACTATTTTAAAACAAAAATTCTACTGGGATCTCAGCGACATAGCACTTCAATTTATATTGTTTGGTACAGAGACTAATCAGATCTTCTCTGTTGTATCTGCATGATGGATGCAAAGACATCTTCTCAAATTGGATCAGTTCAATAGACCTAATGAGAACTTCAGTTACAACTCTGACAGATTAGATATTAGTCAACAGTAAACTTACAAACATCAAGTCATATTTATTCAGCCTCTAGTGAATGCAAATATGGCAGTTTATTAATGTAATTTAATTCATAAATGTAGCAACTGCAGGAAAAAATTGCTCTTTGCTGACTTCATAAACTTCAAAATGGAGATATTTCTCATGTTTATGTAATGCTCTAGCCAGCCCTTGCACATTAAGTCTGCATAACTTGCACAAACCACTGAACAGATTAACTCTTGAAAACTGCTGGCAGCTTTAAAAGGCGGAAACAAATAAAAGCAAGCAAATAAGAATAGACAAGACCTACTCTTTAGAAGAAAGGGTTTCATAGACACCATTGTAATACCTGCTCTCACAATGAATCCGTCCATTCCTTTGTTCAATGTTGTACATCTAGTGATTTAAACATAAAAGGAACATTCATTTGTGATTTCTGTAGCAAGGTAACCAACAGTGCATGTGCAATATCAAAGGTAAAATTACTAATACAAAAAAGTTTTTGTGTAGTGACTATTTTAATTTGGAACAAATATGTTACGAGTGGTTTAAATATATTATTATATAGAAAATTACCCAGATTTTGCTTTAAAGCATTTTTTTTGAAAAAGGCTTGAATTGCGAATCATTTTGGAAGATAATCTCATCTGACAATTATTTGTTCCCGTGCAGCATTCAAGTTGCCTCCGCAAATTCAAAGTAAGTTATTTTTCCACACGTCCACTCGTTTGCCATGTTTTTGATGTAGTGCCTTGTCACATCATTAACTGTCTCGCAGTGCTTCACTGTGTTTATTTTTGATGTGAAGTGTAGGACTCTTTTGTAGGTAAATTTTCTTAGAATGCTGAGTGTATTCCAGGCCATTAATATCTCCAGGTTTTTCTTGGAGACCCCACCTGTAATAGTTCCTCTTTACAGAGGACTGACCCCAAAATCACCTCTCCAAATATAGCGCTTTATCATGTCTTCTAACATCTCAAAGTCCTTTACAGAATATACTGTAAAGTGCTTTGACTGTATATTTTTTGGGTGAAATGCAGCAGCCAATTGCGCACAGCAGTGTCCCACAAATAGTTGTGGATTGAAGTGACCAATTTTATTATTATTTTATTTGAAGGAATTACTACCTCCGGAAAAGTGATCCGCCAATTGACTAACAACTGGGTTCCTACTTGCTGCTAGGTAAACAGAGGCGTGTGGAGTAAGGAAACTTGCCCAACATTTCGCCCTGCCAGGAATCAAACCCAGGTCTCTCACTTGTGAGTCGTGTGCTCTAACCACTGAGCTACAGGACTCCATGAAGCAAATTCCTTGAGATCTCCCGGTGAGAGAGTTTGCATCAATGGTTAGACATGTCTATGTAGTTAACTGCAGCTTTCTCCAGCACGGTTATCAATGTGATTTAAATGAATCACTGAACTAAAAAAAAAATGTCCGATGGCTCTTGTGTAGGCTAATTTTCTTGCAATACTGATCAGGGATGTGATTTAAATGAATCACTGTGTGTTTTGCCCCCAGGGTATATGGTCAATTCACTTTGCAGTATATTGTATGAAGCGCTTTGAGACGTTTCAATGATATGGTGGGGTGCTATATCAAATGCAAGGATTAAGGATATGCTAAATCTTTATGGTGAATGGATCTACTTTTTAAATTTATATTGAATTATTCACAGCCTGAACTATTAATTCAGCGAAAGCAGAAATTTGCATGATCAATTTCAAACCATATTATTGTTTTGAATGCGATAGTAGGTGTAATGTTCGTTAATCCAGAACACAGCTTAGATTCACGAGTTCATTGATTTCAACCTTATACTCTCTTCTACAATCTGCCCAGTCAATTGCCCAGAATCCTTTTATACTTGCTTGTTTCTCATTGTCAATGTCCAATTGCATTCAATTGCCAATTAAGCCTTAAAGTAATATGCAACAAAAGGCACATTAACAGCAAGCAGCTCTCTGAATTAGCTGAGCGTTTGATTTAGGTGCTTGACGTTAGGTGCTGGGGTGTTTTGTGGGGAAACAACTGGAGGAGCTATGGCAATGGAGAAATCTAACAGGAAAATAGCAGCTCAAGAAGAGCAGAGCCCAAGCAAAGGAAACAAATGTGGTACCAGTTATGGTTCCACTTCATATCTTATTCTGAAACACAAATGGGTAGCAATTTCTCCAAGCAATGAGTCGTAAAGAAATTTAGAGGAATTATTTTTAAGAAAGATGTTTAAATGCTGCTTTAAAAACACATTAAAAATTCAAATTGCTTCCAAATGCAAAAATCATCCAGAAAAAAATCCAAACAAATTTCCTCTCCTTCTCCTTCCTCTCAGCCAGCACCCTCAGCTCAGGTGCCAAGTCACTATAAAGTGCCTTTGGAATGTCCTCCCGACATGAAAGGTACTGTATAAAAATTTATGTATTAACAGTATCCCTGCAACAATTTTTCAGGTTGTCTAAAGATGTTTGTCAGCTACCTGCTGTAACACACTAACTGCTGACAACGTGTACAGATGGAGGTGCAGAAGGTTCATGGCTTTGCTCATGGTACAAACTCAAGATTATTTCAATCTTTAACTGCAATTGCTGCTGGTTCTTACTTAGGCATTGCCCGTCGAGAACTGTGGATCATGAATAATACATGCCAACACCGCATGAAAAATTCATATCACATCATTCCACACCAATTTACTTTTTTGTAACCGAGAAATGAACAGTTTGAACAGAGGGAGACCGGTATACATATTCATTTGCCTCACAGTTATAATGGCTTTACCAGGTTTTAATACTCCGATCAATAGGGCAAGACCCCAAGAAAGGCTTCAGGTGACACAGACAATCAAGCAGGATCCACCCAGTTCATTTCACTGGGAGCTTTGGTTGGGATTGAGTCTTGAATGATTATAGGTTGAAACTTGCCCTCCTGAATTAACATGGAGTTTTACAATTCCTCGACTCCATGATAATTAATGACCGAAATACCAAATTCCAATCCGTTATACAATAATAATTCTTGCATTTCATATAGTGCCTTATCAGATCACTGAGATGTCTCAAAGCGTTTCCAAGAATATATAGTGGATTGACTGTATTTGTGGGAGAAACACGGCAGCCAATTGCATACAGCAATATCCCGCAAACAGTCGTGATGTAAAGCAGAGGAAAGCAGATGTAACTCCTCTAACTGGTGATGTAAATCAGAGAAGAGAGTCCTAGAGAGTGGAAGAATAAACCTTGCAGCACTGACCTGCAGATGGAGCAGAGACTCTATTCCATCACCATTACCTTCATAATGCAGATGCAGCTTTATTGCATTTCAGCTGCATTCACTCTTGTGGCACCTTTATGGTGTTATTCTGATTTGTACAGGCTGGGGAATGGAACGTGAACACAGGTTATTGCTAAATGAAGCATGGCAGCATCCATTCCTAAGGACTTGGTCAGGAATGTCCAGTATTCAGTGATTGGTTTATGTGTGTAAGTACGTGTGGTAGTGGCTGTGGTTGGGAAAAAGAGAAAGGGAATGCGGCTTCCTTTGGGCATCCATCAGGAGAGGAATGGAACATCTGGATTGCCCCAGTCAGTAACTGACATGTTGGAGAGGCTACAAGAAATCTCTTCCACATCTTCAAACTTGAACTATGGTCAACTTTGAAAAGTAAGGTGCTGTGTGAAAAAGCACAGACAACTTAAGGAAATTTCATATCCATCCACATTATAAGAATGTTTGATGCTATTAAAATTGAAGTGTGGGGAATCAGACGCTGCTGGGCTGTGCACTTGACCTGGAGGAATCTCTGCATCACCAGGTTTAGCAGAGAAGCGATGGTGAATGTTTAATGAGATTACCTCTTCAAGCTACAGTATCAAGCATTAGCTGTTTAAACTCTTACATGGAACAATATTTCAGAAAGTGTAAGAATCGAATACAGGAAATATCAGCATGGCTCAGTTGGTAGCTCTCTTGCCTCCGAGTCAGACGGTTGTGGGTTCAAGCCCCACATGGGGACTTTGAAATCACAGCCCAGGTTAATACTGCATTGTAGGAATTTAGATTAAATCAAGGTCCTATCTGGCTGTTCTTGTGAATGTTAAGAACTCAAGGTACTATTCGAAAAGAGAAAGCCATTTCACCCAGTGTCCTCAAAACTCTTTTCTAACACCCCCCCACCACCCCCTAAAAAATTTGCTTACTCTCTTCATGGCTGTGTGCAAATTGGCTGCCGCATTTGCCCACAAAATACAGTCACTACACTTTACTATAAGGATTACTATAAATTATTGATTTACGTTACACTGCATCTAAATTCCCTGAGACCATCATCTTAGATGTTCTCTCAGAAATGCCATGATTTAACCATGCTAAAAAAAAACAGGCATTTCTTAAAATTCCTTAATAAGGAATGAGAGGTGTGCAAACAGGATCTTTCTGGTAACCAGAAGCAAATCCTACCAATATGCGGGAATTTTGCTCCTGTGGGATTTTATTTTGAAGAGCGGAGGAGAAGCCTGCACATTGATGGGAATTCTAATGAGATTTCTTTTAAGGTAACTTGTTAAGATTGAGATCCTGTGAAATGCTTTGAGATATCCTCCCAACACTGTATAAATGTAAATTGTATTATGTTTTAACACAAGGCAAGGAATAAGCTACAGTGCCATTTGGAGGACAGTTTCCCACCTGCTTTCAACTTGTATTACGTTCCTCACTCATGAATCACACTGTATGACAAATTGGTACTGTGATTAACTAGGATTACTTTGCTGAAACGGCTTTGAATGGAATTTAACATTGCAAGCACCTCAATGGAGCATCTAAGTAGTACAGGACATTCAATATAGCAAGCACCAGTCTAAATAAGTTTAAAGTTCAAAACATTTCCTTGATTCTCTACACCTCAGCTGAAGCACTATCTACTTAATAGATTCACATCTTTTTCTATTATTCTGCTGTAATGGCTTTTTTAGAGAAAAACAATTAGAAGGTTTTGAGAATATTTTAAAATAGTAAATTTGAAGCTTTTATATCCACTAAATGTTCTCTTGAAATGACTACTTACTATACTGACAAACCTTTGAAAAGCACCGAGGATAGGGGCATGTGGAAAGGGAAGAGGAAAATGAGCAATTGCCATGGAATACACTGTCCTGATGGTTTGAATTGTGCTCTTCACAATAGCCTCTGGAGAACTTGATACAATTAGGTTTGATTCTGTAAATCAATCATTCTTTCTTCCCGTCAAAAGGCTATAGGCATAGTTCCTCAATAACTTCAGTCCAAAAGTCCTTCTGAAATTACTTATGTAATTACTCAGCAAATTATTTGATTACATTTGATTCAAAAAATACAGAGAGTGGAGCCTTTGAAAGAAATCTTATTGAAGCATGGATGAAGAAAGCCCTTTAACCCATTTGATCTCATCCCTCTAGAACATCAGTCCTACTGTCTCCCATCATTGCATCCAGCTGCTCTTTACATGAGTACAGTGTCCTGGCCTCTACCATCTTTGCTGGCAATGTGTTCCAGTTATCGATTACCCTCTGAATAAAGAAAACATCCTTGTATCTGTTCTGAAATTGCCTTTTGAAACACTAACCTATGTCCTATTGTTCTACTCTCGATATACTGTCTTGATATGCTAAAGCACTGATCTAGGTTTACTTTTTCAATCACATGTAAAGTGTACGTAACAATACTGGCGTGGCATCCAAGTTGGGGTGGGGAGGGAAAAGATGATCAAAAGCATGTATCCAAGATCAACTTTAATAATGCCACATCACCAATCTTCTTTTAGTAATTTCTCAATATTTATTATATTTATTTTGTGCACACTTTTTGCAGATTTGATTGGCATTGAAGCTATGAGGCACATCACTTCAAATCATACCCCATCACCTGAGAGAGGATGACTCTGAAATAAGAGCAGACATTGATGTACAGAAGGGATAATGGCTTAGTCAACACCCACTGCAGAAACTAGCTGGCTTCCCCTTGGCTAGCAAGCCTTAATAAACCTTGGTTCTGCAGAAATAATTGGGGCATAAGAACCAATAAGTGAGCCCACCTGTGGACTTGATGGCTGAAAGCCTTCTCAGCTTGCACTTTTTCAGCATGTGCTTGGAAAGGCATAGGAGAAGAACCACCAACAACCACAACTTGACTCCCAATGTTAAGAGTTGAGGTATGCTGTGAAGATCCATTAGCTCAGAGGAGATGCCTCAGAGGGCATTATAGAGGTACCTCACAATCTTTTCATTCGATACATCGCCTTGCAGATCAGGAATTTGTCTCAAAGCACTGCACAGTATTTGTCTTAGGTGTCCGTAAGATGCTATCTAGAAAATAACTGGTACGTCAAGGGAGCAAGAGAGAAAGAACATTTCCGAGGCGAACGAAAGACATTTAAGAAGTATTTACACAGGGTTATCAGAAAGGGCAATAGAGGCAAAACCCTGAATTGTTATGAAAAAGATTGATACAGTAACTAGGAAGATAGTGAATGTTCTGAAAGAAACCAAATGGGTTTGAAGGGCTTTCTTCCATATGTCTCTTATGAATCACAAGGCATTTAGATGGAATAAAATGTGACACAATATAAACACCATTGGCTTAACAGTTATAGGGATGTTGGAAAGTTTATAGCAAAGTGTTCTGAACAAAACGGCTGCAGACTTGAAAAATAACTCAAGTCATTACCAGCATTGCTGACTGATGTCCGCAGCTGAGGAGATGAGTGGGAAGCTCATCAGCTCCGCAGCAACAGAGGATAATAATTGGTGCGAGTCAAAACACCTCAAATCCTCTTCAAGTCTTCGCAGGTCACACAGTGTTGTCTCATTAAATCCAAACCTCCAAAAACAGTAGTTGTCAAGTCTAAAGAAACACGATTTGTGAATCCTGCAGAGTGCTTCTCCCAAAGTCCAGCAGACTTTTCATACAAACAGCTGGTAGTTGTTTTAGACCAGGCAAAGAGGTACAATAGACAGCCACTTGCCACTAGCTTTTTTTTGTTTATTCTACACACAAAAACAGCAAGGAACCATCCAGGATTGAAAAACGTTTTTTAAAAAAATGATGAATACATCAAATGATTCATTAAGGTTGCAAAATGAGTTTACACATATGGAAAGACAGCAACTCTCTCCGAATAGTTTGAGAAACCTTAGTACAAAACATTTGTTGAGGTTGTCTGCATGCGTATGTAAGTATAATATTCTCCATTTGGCTCAGAATTTCAAATGTGTATGAATAATCTTGCCAAATTGCCACTGTTACCCACTACATACATGAGCTGAAACTGTTAGGCTGATACCAATGCAATGCGGGGAGAGTACTGTTAGAATTCCTAAGTTTTAGATGAGGTGCTAAATCGCAACTAAAATTATTATTATAAATTCAAGGTTCCATTTGCCTTCTGCCTGTCTCGGGTATTTTCACAAAATGGTGCTGCCTATTTTGCAAATGTGGTGTCTTACACACAGTGATTCTGTCAAGAGATCCATTAATGTGTTATGCAGCTGAGAAAATTGAGAAACTAAATCAAAAACATCAAAGGCAGGAATATATTTGCTCATTTACATTCTGCAGCACTCTGATCAAAGAGAGCGCTTCCCATATGAGTGAAATATTAGATTTCCCATTGCATTGAGGTGCTTACTATTGTTCACTGTGTCTAGATCTGTATGGCTTTCATTGGATTTTCTGCACCAACATTTGTAACCAAAATGCATTCTGCTTACTGAGCTCCATTAAGTCACACATTTTACTTGTCCAACAGTGTTGCTGTAAATTTATTCTGCAAAAATTCTACTCTGGCCAGAATCATTAAAGCTATGGATTGCATTCATGTGTGGATTAAGAATCCTGAAGCAGAGAGGTTTCAGAATTGTATAAATTACCATGTATATGCATGCATTAATATTAAAAGATGATCGAAGCGTGGGGGCATGATTTTCTCCTGAGGTATTACTACTGGCAATATTTAAGGAATAGTGGTCTAATTTGCTGTATTGAACAGGATTCCTTGTTCAAAGAAGAATCAGGAAAACTCCTTCCAGAACACAAAGAACTTCACGTGCTCCACGCTAAAAGCATTCAAGGTTTCAATGTGCAATAGAGTTGCAAAGTTTGCACTAACATTCATCAAGTTCAAGTAACTGTGGTCTAAGTGTGAGCAGATAGATGGCAGCCCTGAAAGATGGAACTTTTCGTGAATAGTATTTGATATGCCGTCTTTCATATAACATTTTATATTTAGCATCTTATGTTACAGAAACATCTCAAAGCGCTTCACAAGGATTTTCTGTATAGTATAGTGACCGTAAATAAGGTGAAGAGCATGGATGGTGGGAGTTTCAGAAACACAGATGCTCTGAAGACCAGTGCTTTCATCCTTGAGAAATCTCCAATGCATAGATTAGACTTGATGATAAAGGAGCTCTTCTTAGTTTGGACAGATGTGCTGAAAATCAGCCGTTTCACTTGGCTGCTCAACATTGTGTGGAGCAACCTTGCAGAAAGTCAAAGCAAAGTGAAAAGCTGTAATAAGGATGACCATTTAGATATTCAGAATTAAGGCTCACCTGTTCAAGCCAATGTACTCACAAAATATCCTGATCCAAACATTGGCATGAGAGCATTGTGTCTTTCATTGGCTGCAGTTCATGAAGCTAGCAGCCTTAGGCAACAATAAAAAAATATTTCCCACAAAATAATTTGAGACTGCAAGAAACCATCTCAGACCATGTGCCTGTTTCCCTACAGTAGATTCAATATAATTCTATGAATATATCAAAGTGAATTCCCCACTTTCAGAAATAGGAGTAAAGCTAGTAGATTTGTACTCTAAAACAATTTCTATTTAACATTACTTATCTGATCCCTTTATATGTTTGACAGACCAAAGATAATCACCTGTCATTGCCGTCCATTGATAAGGTAATAAACAGAAGGAATTATTGAGCTATTAAAAAGATCATCCTCAAAAGCAAGATTGCTGGCATTGAACACAAATATAAAACTTCTTAACAAGCCTAATTGAAAACTTGTATGAGAAAATCATTTAATATATCACAACAGGTAAACATTAGGAGGCTAGCAGGCTCTTGGATGGTGTCCAGTTATTGGAGGATTTAATTCTTCACATCTATTGAAACAGAAATCGAGTGAACAATTTCTCAACTGTTTCCTCAATATAATTATATGTTCCACTAATGTTGCAAATATAAAAATCTTATGCCCTATTGTGAGATCCCTTCATGCGTTATAGTTGAAAAAAATTAGGAGCCTTGGAATATCAAAAGCAGGGACGTGTTGCCTCATTTATATTCTACACAATTCTTTGTGACCAGAGAACATGGAGGTACCTCAGGCACAATGTATTAAGGTACATTGCTTCTGGCACTTAGCATCAAATCATAGTGGATTTGATTAGAGATTCTAAAGTAAGCATGTGGTATGTTGTAACTGAAGTGTCACATCTACTCACAGAGATTAGCAACATCACATTTACACTTTGCTGCAGTGAATTAAATTTATACCGTGTTGCTGCAATATCCTATTTTGCCTGGAGTGATTGGAGATATAGATTGTACTCCTGAGTGGATTCAATATCTTGAGCAGAGAAGAGTTCACCCCTTCTAAAATTGGCATGTATATGTTCCTATTAGTATTCAAACTATCTGCGGTTCTAAAATAAAAATCAGCTTAGCAGAGATATTGGCTCATGATAAGACAGTAACAATTCTCTTTACAGTCAAGTTAAGAATCAGGAAGCTAACAATTGGTGACAGTGAATGTCTCCCCGTCAAGGATTGCTTCCTTTTGGATTATTTTCCTTTTTATATCCAAGGATACAGTTTATTAATAAGAATCAACATTCATATATCGTCTTTCACAACAGAGGGACATCGCAAAGCACTTCACTGGATATACTCGAGTGTAATCACAATATTTTTGTGGGTGACCCCTTATACTAACATATAGTTAGAATATCCCATCAATTGTAGTCTTAGGCACCCAGGTACTGTTGAAAATCTTGAAGGTTCAACTTCCTAGGCTGCACCTTAGAACCAAGGCCAGACAGACAGGGAAATTAGTAATAATAATCCTTGCATTTGATATAACTCCTTATCACATCATTGAGATGTCTCAAAGTGCTTCACAGACTATACTGTAAAGTGAATTGACTGTATAATTTGTGGGCAAAATCAATTGCAAACTTATTCTATTTTAGATCATTTTATTAACAGTTTGATGTTGTAGTCGGTGGGGAGGGAGTTGTGGAAGGGTGAGATTAAATGGGTTGAAGGGCCTTCTTCATCCAAATCTCTTGTTTAATGCAGGAAACATTTAATTTATTTTGTGTTGAGCGACATTTTGTCTATACAGTAGCACATTCCTGGCAATGAAGGAAAGCTCCTTTCGTCTTCCATCGTGCACTGTGAAGCTTTGTTTCTCCTACTACCCTGTCCACAGTCCTTGTGAACTGTGGATCACTCTCTGTCTCCCTGTGTCCATTAACTCACTTTCCTTTTGCACCATGGGTCTCGGCCCTCCATCCCCTCCTTCACTGAATTTGAAACATTTACACTTTATCAGCAGATGCTGGTAAGTCTGTACCTTGATGTTTTTCCCTTGAGGTGTGAGCTCAGAGTTAATGGCTAAACGATATGCTTACTGGCATTCTTTAGCCCCCTGAAGTGAGCTACAGCCATAGAAATGTTCCTGACTCAGCAGGTGCATGGCGACTGGGAGAGACGTCTAATGCTGTGCAGCTAGAGAGAGTCTCAAAATCAACCCTTTCTGCTGGTTAGAGGAAACCATACAGCATCGAATTCAGGGTAACAGGGCAAGGGTTGAAGTCTTTGTGGTGCTATGATTATACGAAGATTAGGTGAATCATCCACTGTGACATTAATTGATCAGGTGCCAGATATAATTGATTCGTAAAACCATGTGGATTCCGAGACGAGTTAATCACGATCGCTGAAATTCTACAAAAGGAGTTTTTAATCTCCTGAACTTTGCGATTATCTGGCCGACACTGCTTCAGCAGGAGAGTAACTCATCAAACTGGGTTCACCTCGGTCAGGAATTGAGCGATAATAAGGGGAGCCATGAATGCACTACAAGTGGCTCTTCAAAATGCTGTGCAGTGGAAAAAAAAGATACAGTTAATCAAATTTGCAAGTGGATGAACTGTTATGTGGGTGGTGGGAAGAAGGGAAAACCAGAAGAAGCAAATTGGTCACTCACTCCATGGCTGTTCGTGGGACATTATTGTGTACAACTGACTGCCATGTTTCACCCACGAAATACAGTCAATCCACTTTGTAATATATCCTGTGCAGGACTTTGAGACGTCTTAACAACGTGATAAGATGCTATATCTAATGCAAGGATTATTATTATTCTGTCATAGTAACCTAGTTACAGATAGAAGTGTAAAAATATAGGAACTGAGCCAATGGAGAGGAATTTAAAGCACATTAGAAGGAAAGATCCATATACTTCAAACGATTTGTACAAAACGAAAATGAGATGAAGTTACAGCAAGAGACAGAAACTGATAAAGCCCCGACTTACTTAAGGGTCTTAAGGGAAAGAATAAATTGGATAATTACCTATTTGGGATAGGATAACTGAATAGCAAAAGAAATGCAGAGAACAAAGAAATCTCAGTTTGAAGGGGGAGTGGTACGTCTGTTGATCGGATATGGTACATCGATAAGGCATGAAGACTAACAGGTAGGGTGGTCCTAGCTGGACAAGCAGTCAAAATCAGGATGTGTCCTTCCAGGGAGAGAATGTACATTTCAGAACAACAATCTATCTCTATGATTTCCATGTGTAGGTGGGATGCATGGAAATCTCAACTTAGTTTGGATACTCTTAAGCATGTTGATGTGTTCCCGCATATATCAGACACCCAGCTGACCAAAAAAAAATTCAGTATAAGAATGCGATTGACGAAAAAAGATTTCTCCCTCAACTAATTGAAAGGTTGGAGGGTAAAACTCAAAAGGTAGGAAGGTGTTGGAAGAATTTAGAACAGTTTGAGATCAGAAACATTACGATGAACGTTTACTCTGCCTTAATTGTACTATGCAAGTAGTTAGGTGAGTTTGAGCAGACAAAACACTAAAGCTCTCTTTAGAGGCTGAAAAGGGACATCAATAGGATCAGACAATATTAACTCAACCTACAATTAAATACTAGATTGTTCGCAAAAGGCAAGGACTTAGAAGCCCCCAATTAAAGTTCGAGTAATGAGCGATTTTTCAATGCCTCAGAGTTTAGAAACAGGAGATTAACAAGATACAAATGTGTTAGATGTGCTCTTTGCACGGTTGCCTAGCTTGGATAGTCAAGCACCTAAGAACATCCTTCCAACATGAAAGGTGCTGAATAGATGTATTGCTTTTAACAAAACCACCAAGACCAATCGAGACTCTAAGGAGCTAGATTCCTAGACCAGCAATTCACAAAACAAAAGCACTGTGTCACACTTACTCAAGGCACAAGATCAAGAGTCCACCAGAGGGGAAAAGGGCACTGCCCAATAAAATATTGGAGAAACCTGAAGCCCACTTTTCCAGTGGAATGCATATAAAAAAGCAAATCATGCTCAAGACCAGATTAATTGACTGTTAAGGTGCTGAGAGACCAGGATTGGAGCTGGAGAGACCCAAGAGGTACCCAGTATTCATTCTTCATTGTTACCATTTCACAGAAGTGAATATAGTACAGCAAACTTAGGGATGAGGTATTGGCATTGATAATGAAGGAATTGAAATCCATAATAAGGGATGGAATAACTAAATATCAAGAACCAGAGTATAATTAATAGCAGTGAGCATGGATTTATGAAAGAAAGGCCATGCTTGACCAACATTACCAGATTTGTCAAAGTATTAACACTTAATGTAGGTTAGGAAAATACAGTTGAATTTGTATTGCAGAGAGCACAGGTTCTCATATGAGGATATGCCTATCTGGATCAGCCATGTCAACAATCATAATACAAGTGGTTTTATATTCTTAAAAAGCAGGAAAGTCACTAAAGTGGTTTTCCTACTTTTTTGAAACTTTAGATCAATTTTAGATAGCATTTGCCTTGAGCCCAGACAATAACTACCTACAGTAGCCTAAGCAAAAAGTATTGCTTTAATGATGAATGCAGATTTGAGAAAGCCGTATAGGCAATTGCTTTTATCAGTCAGTTTTAAAAAGTGGCATCAAAAATTGTACTCAAACTAATTTTTCTAATTTAGCAGACGATTTCATGAAAGAATTGACATTGGCCTGTTCTCCTCATCCTTTACAAGTGAAGAGAGTTTCTCCTAGTTGCATGGCCAATAATCCCCCAGATTAAGTTGGTCATTCATTTCATGGCTGTTTGTGAGCCATTGCTATGCACAAATTGGCTACATGCTCACCCACAATTACACAGTCACTTTACTTCACATTAAAAAAACTATATCAAATGCAAGAATTATCAGTTAGAATATTTAAATCCAGCTCAAAAAAAAGAAGCTTGCAAAAAAAAGGCAAAACATAAAGCTTGATTGGAACTTGCAACTAATAATTGGTTTGTGTTATTTCAGGGAATGGTTCTGTTAACCTTGTGAAGTTCACCGATCACAGAAACCATTTAGCTATTTTACATATGAAAGATTTTATATGTAAAGATTATGGAAATTATGATAAATCATGATCTAATAAAATAGCAGAATTGGGCAGGCTGAACAAAGTGAATGGTCTGCTCCTGTTCCTATACAACACTATGCAGATTCCAGCTGTGCAAAGGTGTTGATACAATATCTGGCCAGCAACAGTGTGACTGAATTACTCAGATACATACAATACACTAACACTCTCCTATTTTGGGATGGCCAAATCTCAACCCTGCTGTTATCCCATTTCAGCATCAAGCTGTTCCAAAAATGAACTCAGTGTCCTGGCCTGCGATGTCCTGACTATTACTCATAGTATAGAGAAATGTTTCCTTTTATTGGTGATAAAATTGCCATCTCAAACCCAGAATCTGTGCCATCAGCAGGCTATACCTTTGTGCATCTGTTTTGACTGTCCTGTTATCCCATTTAGCATTTTATATACCACTATATTAAAAAAACTGTTCCTCTGAGTCCTCACTTTCCAACACTGAAAATATTGCAGAAGGGATTGAGAACCAATTTGCTTCAGTTCATCCCTTTGCTGAGAGTCCAGTGAGTCTGAAATGCTACTGATCACAGAGATTAATTCAGTTCGGAGATGGGAAGCATGGGAAAGGCCTAGAATTACATGCAGAAAATCACTGAATAGGGATGCCATGGAATGACCCATTTATAAAGCTAAATACCACAATAACTTGCATTTATAGAGCCCATTTCCCTTAACAATAAATCACTCAATATTGTTACTAATTTTGGTAAGAAGAAGGAACCCAAGTTCTGTGCTTGAGTTCACACACATCTTACAACATCTCAAATATTATCTTTTTTTTCACCTCTTGCTCTGTTCTTCCTTTTCTCTCCACCATAAATACAACTACCCTTTTCTGATCCATTATATATCAACTAGGAGTTCAATCTCATCCTCTTGCCCCTCCCTCTAATTCATTGGCTTGGGCTCAATTGGTTTAATCAACTTCCAGAAAGCTGCTTGCTTTCCTATTGCACATTCCTGCATTTGTTTGCACATCTCTCAGTTGGTTCATTAATTGCTAAGACAATCTGAGGTCTTTGTAAAGCAATACCAAACTGTGAAGAGAACATTGCCTAGAAAAACAAAAAACTAAAACAATCCCAGGGATTGTTTCTTCATATCTCTGCATGTTACGATAAGACTATAACCCTTGTTAAAATGCATTACTAATTCACTAAAGTAACTTGCTTAGATTAGAATTCCAGTTAAGTTTGGATGCCAATAAGAAAAAAAACTAAGTTAACAGCTTCCTTTCCCTATAGGATAGTGACCCTGGTCATTGGAACACTGAGGTATTCCAGACTAGAAAGTGGGAGGTTTGACTCTCTGTATCAACTGAATTAGCTTAACTCAAGACAGCAGTTAGGCTGCTATAAATTTGTCAGATTGCGTTGGGGGCTTTAAATCACCCAGTATCTAATTAAGATCATTTTTGCTGCATTGCTAGTTTCTTCTAAAACCTTCTGTTTGGATTTGCAACTCTATACAATAGTAGATGGCCTGGAACATTGGGATTCAATTCTTAGGGGAGTGGTTAGAAGCTATTTCTTCCCTCAGATGGCTGTTAAGGTTTGGATTCATTGCAATAAGTGGCTGCTGAGGCTGGATCAATGAAATCATTCAAAAAGCGAGCTGGAATAAACACCAAAGCATTAAAATCATTAGGGAATATAGGGAGAGAGCTGGGAAGTAGGAATAATGGAGGGGGGGAGGAGAGTAAGATTTAGAGGAAAATCTAGTAGTCCAGATGTATGGGCTGAATGACCTTGTGTGCAATAAAGTCTAATTTGCTCATTTTGGCTAAGGCTATTTACGTGCTTTGAGATGATCTGTAGTAAATCCCAAATGTGTCAGCTAGATTCCTACCATGGCTCCTTTCTATTTTCCCAAAATAAACATTTATGTATATTTTCTGTTCATTTTGAAAAGCTCTTTGTGAACTCAGTGTAGTGCTGCTTGTGGAAACCTCATAATTTGTAGAGGCTCCAAACTTGGGCATTTGGGTTAATCCAATTCTTGATCGCTTCGATAAAAGAGATGGAATAGCAAATAGCTTCTGTGTATCTGGAGAGGCGAATGTTACACTTAAACCCAAGTTTACGATAAGCAGCATTACACTTCAAAGTCTATTTCTCTGCAGACAATTAATTCAGGGAATGGGTGCAGATGCCATGCTTTGATCAGTGTTACCTTTGAAGAATGATGAATCCCACATTCATTAATGCTGAAGTTCGGCCAACATGTAATGCAGTGAAATTATAGAAATACTGAGGTTCTGCCAATGGCTTAATGCAGTCAAATTGCAGACATTGAGATGCTTTCTGGTGACTAGATCATGTGGCCTGCAAAGGCAGATTTGTGGTTCAGATAATAAAATTGCCTGGGTGAAAGGAAGCAGCTGAAAATAATACATTGACAATGGGGCTATTTCGCAGTTGTCATTATCATATGCAGTTCAATATATCAGCATCATCCATAGTCAGACAGGTAAAATGGTGCCAAGTTTCACCACCTATTGGCTCTTGTGTCGAAGGAGTGTCGAAACCCATCATGCGAGTTAACACGTGCCCCATTTTCTTCACCGCTCGGGCAAGGGATGCTAAAAATGTTAGAGTTAAATACTTTGCTATTGCCAGTAAAGCGTGTCAAGGTATGTAATGTAATTCCTCGCTGTGGTTGATTAAATTTTTTTTTAAGATGAACACCGGCCCCTTTAGCATACTCTGCCAAGCACATCATGTAAATCCAATTGACATTTCACTCCACGTCTGTAATCAAGCTCCTGTATTAGTGGAGTAGGTTGAAGTATTTATGGATTAGATGTATTCTGCCTCAGACTCATTGTACATCAAAGTTTCTTCATATGTCATATGTAGCACTCTCTACTTTGACATTGTAAATATTCATGCATAACAAAGTCATATAAATATTCTAAAAAGAACCAGATCCCCAAGGAGTTGCCACAAGTTAGACAATGAAAAGGGCACAGACTCTGGAACCTGGGAAAACAGTGAATGCTTGAAGGAAATGCCTTGTTGATAAATGATGGCAGTACAATAAAGGAACATTACTTACCTTTTCAAGTGAACAGAAACCACAATTGCATCAAAACAATGCTACAAACAGACTGAAAACAGTAATTATTTCCAGATCAATTCAACCACTGAACAAAGAATAAAAGCAATTTGACATATATTCTATGCTAATAATCTTCTACATAAAATGAAGATGGCAAGTTGCGACCGATCCTGTCAACCTCTGACAGCCAGGCAGTCTGCCATGTACTCCATCACTGCCATTCAATATGCAAAGTACAGACCAAATGATGTGGAAATTGTGTTGTTTTTGTTAAAGGTGTTTTCTCTTAACCAAAAAAATACATTGCGAAAATAACATGAAATGTAGAATACACCAGCTGAGACTTATAACATGAAATGAATTCACAGGGGACATGGCATTGTGAGGACTGCTGACAGTTCATTATGAATCACTTTCAATCTGAAGCCGCTGAGATTTACGCAAGGGAAATGTCAGCGGGTTGGGAATTCTGGGGTAAAAAAATGTTCGACCCCTTTTTGTTTCACCAGTTGTAATGGGATAGGCAACTGCAATTATGTCACATCAGTGCACGCTGCAAGTGATGTGTGAAAGAGAGAGAGAAGGTCTTGTTCTGAGGAAATTGGGCTGTTGGAATTATTATTGAAGGGAGTGAAGGGAGTTCCTCCCTGTGTCCTGACCAGCAATCCCTCAAAAAAAATCAATCATTTGCTTTTGTGGGTGTTCATGGGATATTGCTGTGTGCAAATTGACTGCTGTGCTTGCCTATAAAACACATAAGAGCATAAGAAATGCTAGACGAAAAAAGACCAAGGTACATCTAGTTCGCCTTCCATCTTCCTGGTGGTCGCATGCAGATATGTCCCAAGCTACCTATCTACTATATCCCATAATGTTATTTCCTAAAAGAAAACAACTTAATCTGTGTTTAAAAGAATTAACACTTCCTGCTTCAACCGTCTCCCTAGGGAGCCTGTTCCACAGGTTCTCTATTCGCTCACTGAAATAGTGTTTACGTAGATTCATTCTGAATTTATCTCCCTTCAATCGCAGTCACAGCACTTTACAGTATGTTGCTTTGAGAATTCTGGATGACTCGATAAGTCGCTATATCAAATGTATGGATTACATTGCTTTCCAGATGAGAGAGGGAAACAATTCTAAAGTAAGTACGTCAAGTTCTTTAATTGCAGAATTGTGAATTTCAGCAACCCTGTTTTGCACTTGTATACCGCACACACAAAAACTAATTTCCAGTTAACCATGTTTCCTCATAGTCAGCAATATTTCCTCGGAACTAAATTCAGCATTAATGGTAAAAGAATCATTTGGAACAATTGCCTAGAGAGTGTTGATTTCTATTCTTCAACCATTTGATACAGCTCAGGCAATTCTAAACAGCATTATCCAACTTCAGCAACAGCTAAAATTGATGGGTCAAACCTACAGCACATATAAAGGCATCCTGGTTACTGACTCCAGCAGGACTCCAACACATACTCTAATGTTCCAAAGCCCTAGTTACTAATACAGTCATAATAAATTACTAAATATTCCTTGATTTAATATAGTGTCAGAACATGTTGAAATGTCTGGCAGAGTTTTCTGTAAAGTATAGTAAGTGATACTGTCCAAAATATAAAGGTTATTGCCTCAGTGTGAAAAGACAGCAACAGCCATGTGTAAATGGATAGGTTGAGAAATAAATGGCCATTGAAGAGATAAGGAGATCTAAGCCTTATTACTTATTTTCATGTGTCTATAGCTATAAAAACATTCCAAAGGCTATCAATCACTGAATAAAATAACTTTATCTTAGAAGACATTTTCTAACCCAGATTTATAGGCATATTGAATGTTTTACGACTGGTGCTTTATCCTGAACTGAGACCATTGTTACCACGAGGAGGAATTAATTGCAGAGGAATTTCAGTGTTATATATTTTGTAAGCTACTTATGAATGGTTGGTTGTCCTACTTGCATACAAAATATAGTCACTGGATTCAACAGTAATTGGCTGTGATGTGCTATGAGATGTTTCAATGTGTTCAATGTGATAAGGCTCTATAAACATGCCAGTTATTTCATTCCTAAATAACCTTAAATTTAATATCTTCCATAGTAAAGAGGGGAAACCTGGATCTTAGGGAAGAGTGGTATTTCCTTATTTAGACTATTATCTTGCTCCTAATCTTTCACTGGNAAAAAACTTGCATGATAGAAACATAGGTACAGGAGAAGGCTGTTCTACCAGTTTACTAGTTAATGGCAGATATTTTAATCCCATTTTCTTGTCTTTGTTTACAAACTTCTTAGCACACTGATTTCGCAAATATCTAGGTACCTCTATTTTAAAGCTATTAATCAATTTTTTGTGTTTATGGCCTTATGATGCAGTGGATTTCCCATTGTTATAATCATATGTGTAAAGAAATATTTTATGATCTCATTTCAAGCTGGTTGAACTCTTTGTTTTAAGATCATATCCCCTTGTTTTAGATTCTGATACCATAGAGAAGAGTCCTACAATATCTAGTTCGGCAGATTCCTCCGTTTTTTCAACATGTTGCAACATAACTTAAAGAATATTGTAACATTCAAGCTAAAGTATGAATTATTGAGGCACAAAATTGAATATTGCAAGTGTCACTCCAGAAAGCAAACTATAACTAATCCAAATATTTGTGAATGTTTTTATCTCCTGGAGTGGAAAAACATCACAAGCACATTTATCAAGGTCAAGAAAAGTACTGGGATTCCTGAACTCTTCCTGTTCCTACACTTAAAACTGTTTTGAGAATCATTAAGCCACCGCATGAGCAATTTCAGGTCAAAGTTAGATAATCCATCTTTGGAGGAGAGAAAATTGCTTAAATAGCTAAGATGGGAAAATAAGGCATAAGTTCAACTTAATTCAAACACCTGCCTGCTTTCATCATCGACTGCCGAGACCTTAACTTAAAATTGAGGTAGAGAGTTCGTCCACAAATCCTTGCAGTACTAACGATGTGATGAAGAATTTATAAGAAGTTAACACTTTAACTAAGCATATTCTACTGTCTATATAATTATCCAATGATAGGCAATACATGAAGCAGTATAGGTGGTTGTTCAGAAATCCTCTGAGAATCGTGTTAGTGCCTGTAATTCTTTATACGTTCTGTCCAGACTAGACTGTCTAGACTAGGAATGTCCAGACCAGAAATGCGTATCCACAGAGAGTTGATCTAACTACAATAAACTCTTGATAACTCAACTCTGGCTTGACTTGTCATTACCACTTCACTCATTGCGCTGTCAATACCCCAGCCACATTTATTTAAGTATTTATACATATGCCTAACTTGCCATTCCAGATAATTCATCACTGAGCCCTTTTCGCTTAGAGTAATGAGTTATCAGTTTACTGTATGTGAGAAAGGAATGAATCTCATATAGTGTTTATAGAGCTGAGTGCAAAATAACTTTGCTGCCAGATTATAGACATGTGGTGTGGACAATCTAGTTTACACACAACAATCTGCATTTATATAGAACCCTTCACATGGGATGGTGTCTCCTAGTCCTTTATCGGCATGTGAAGTAGGCAATCCACATTCTAGCCAACAATCCCCCAGATAATATCAATCATTCACTTTATGGCTGTTTGTTAGACACTTCTGTGTGCCAATTTAGCTGTTGTGTTCATCTAAAAAAAATGCAGTCACTACACTTTACAGTAAATTCTGTGAATTGTTTTAAGTCATTCTCCTGATATGATAAACTGTATCAATTGCAACGATTATATATTATTAATATCTTCTGCTTTGTCTTTTCTTAATTATAACTCTGTGTGGCATTTGTTTGACTCTCTCTGTATTAAATCCTGCTGGGCAATCAATAGTCCAATTATTGAGCTTTCCAGATCCTCTTGAATGAGATCTGTTCCCATTGCACAGGTTACCTGCCCACACATACTCCTGTGTCAACTGTAAACTTCAAAATGCTGCATTTGACCTCCTCGTTGAATATTTTATGAAGCCTGAGAATAACAAAGATCCATAGACCGATCCAACTAAAGGAAACGCCATTAAAGACTGCTTCACAAGATAAAGAACACCCATTTGTAACTGTTCTCCTTTTTCACAATGGAGCCAAGGTTCCATCCAATTCAATATTTACTGCCAGCTACTGCAAAAGCTTTGCCAAAGTCTCCTGTGAGATTGATATCGCTCCTCTTTGAACTAGATTTTTGCCATTTACTAACCTTCCAGTAAATCATTAAAAATGCAGTGTTTTATTAGCAAGGTAGGTTCAGGCTGATAGAACTTTTAGCCAGTCTGCCACTCGCTCTCGAACTCCATCCCTTCCCTTCCCACTTCAAAGCCCATCTCACAACTCGTCTCTTTTGACCATGCTTTCGGTCATCTTTTCTCTTCCCACCTTCTTCTGCTCCTACCCCCTGATGAAGGGGCCGAGACAGTAGTGTGAAGCACTTTATGATTTCCTCCTGTTGTGAAATGTGCTATATGAATAAAAATTGTATTGTACTGAATTATGTGCCTTGTAATGTCAATAATATTTGCGACTACTATACCAAAAATTTACTGACTCATAATTTGTAATCCTTCAGTCTGAATTACATTAATCCCATTCCTCAGGTATGTTTCCCCCTTCTCCCTCACCTCCAACCCCCTGACGAGCAAGCCACTGATGATTTGTCCCAGAATTGTTTTCCCTATTTCGTCCTTCACTTCATTAAGATATCTTCAACAGGATACCCCTTTGGCCTTTTATTCCAGTTCACCGGGTTTTCTCTTCTGTTTTGAGTCTATTTGCTACAAATTCGTAAGTATCATTTGGAAATGAATACAATAATTTAGATCACATACCACAGGTAATTTCTCTAATAAATAAAAGCAAATTCTCTGAGCACATAATCAATACATTTTGTATTATATAAAACAAATCACAGTAGGCAAATAAACCCATTGCAGTGGCTAAGTAGATATAAGTCTTGGCTGTCTTGAAACCAATTCTAAATTGACTTTATTTCGGGGGGATTCTGCATGTGAGAGACCTTTTCCTACAGTAGTTGCATCAATAGAGTGACCCAATGCAAGGAAGCTCCAATGTGTTGGAGTACAATACACAGTTACTCCACTTCATAGTAAATTAAGCACTCTGGAACTCTGCGCTGCATGAGGGGCACCATATAAATGCAAGTTGTTGTCGTAAATCCTGTGAAGAGCTTTGGGTGGTGCTCCTGACTTGAAAGCTGCTAAATCAAATGCAAGAATTATTATTATAATTATTATTTATTATTATTGTCACCCCCTTGTAATTGTCCTCTCTTTCATTGAATTGCATTTCTATCTAATTTGTTATTTTTCCAGTGCCTTGTGGATATTTTGCCAAAGTCTTCTGTGAGATTGATATTAATTCTCTTTGAAAGTTCAGCAACACCATCCACTGGATGCGAACCTATATATCATCATTAAATACCAGTGAATTTTCAAAACATATTAGGTCTATCTTAAAGCTGATCTATTTTTGACATAAGCATACAAATTTTCTACATAGTATCATGGTGATGGCTCTTTTACACTTGTCAGTGAAACTGACAAGTGATCACTACTGTGAAACTTACTAGCCTATAATTACCAAGGATCTTTTCAGCCTGGATATGCACTTTTAACACTGTAAAAACCCAAATGGGTAGGATCGCTCCAGCTGGACAATCTTGGCAGGTTGTACTCTCAATGGCAAGCAATGCAGTTTTAGTCGGCTAAACTCAATACGTTCAACACACACTCTGGAGTTCCCAATTCTTGGCTCTCATCACCCACACCTACTTCTCTCCAGAATTAGGTAAATGGGTGCATCCCTCGAGGGAAAAAGTGCATATTCCACTGCAGACACAGGAAAATGTCCACGTGTAGGAAGAACTCTGTCTGGTTTGGATACTTTGAAGCATGGTGATGGGTTTCCACATGGTCCAAAAAAAGAATCCATATTCTCTATTACGTGTCTGTATAAACTCTGTATTTGTGTCCTCGAAGGTATGTGCTTTGTCATCCAGGTTGACATGAAACGAGGATTCTTCTGAAGCATCAAGGGGAAGGGGAATGGTATCTTTGAAATGGAAATGAAAGGGGAAACAAAGAGAATTTAAAGAGACAATTTGTAACATACACATCATTTAACAATGCTTATATGTGTGCCTTTTCACCTCTTTGGTATGTCTCCTGATCTTGTGATTCTAAACATCTAGCCTTTTTTGCAGCAAAGTAGCTGGTTTCACTCTACTCAATACCAACTGCAAAGGGAAACTGTTGCCTTTCTGGAGAAGGGAAAGCAGAGTTAATGGGGATGTTTCTTTTACAGTGACATTTCACGTTTTTTGTTTCAAAGTGCCTTAAATCTCAACAATCAGACATGAGCCGTAATCTGGCATCATCCAAAAAAAGATTATGTGATAGAATTAAAGTGGATTATAACACTGATGGGCAGAAATTTCATCTTTTTTCATTCTGATCAACCATACTGGATGCCTATTTGTGGCTAAAGTACTCCACCTCCATCTCTTGCTCGCTCTATGGGTGATATTTGACAGTGTGTGATTGATGTTTTGCTAGTCAATGGAATAAAATAACCTACTCATTGGAACCCAATGAGAAATCCATTCAAATCCCTGTGAGATTGAACATTGTATGTCGCTTTGCCTATTGGAGGCATTTTTCACTTTGTGCACAGCCAATGAACAAAATTGTATCCAGGTTTTTAAATCTCTGAAGTGAACTCATGGACAACAGATAGCCAAAGTTTTAATAGGTTCACAGCTTCAACATCTCAGATCACCTCCATTCTCCCTACTTGAGTTTATATATCTATTATATACACACCTATTAATTAAGATCTTCTTTGTGCATTTTGCCCACAAAATACACAGCCAATCCACTTTATGATACATCCTGTGAAGCACTGTATCAAATGCAAGAATTATTATTATTATTATGGAAATTGCAACACAGAAAAAGGCAAGTCAGCCTATATTGATGATAAGATGCTTCACTGAGCTCTACACCTCGGATCACAATAACCGGCATTTATTATAATTATATAATTAATAATAATAGTAATAAAAGATATCAATAATCCTTACATCTCAAAGAGCTTCACAGGATATACTGTGAAATGGAATGAATTGTGTAGGCAAATGGTCAGCTAATTTGTGCCCAGCAATGTCCAGGCCCTATCGCTTCTCTCCAAGTATGTATCAATTCATGTTATGTCACTGCATCCAATTAAGTGACTTGCAAGCCTATTTTGCTTTATTCACTGTTTTTCTTCCAAGAAATCTATCCCATCATGAAATTTGTTCCTTTCATCATTTAGTGGAATTGAGCTTCTGAGTGCCAGGGCTTTAAGTCTGTTACAATCTTGCGTGAGGCATTCAGTTAGAATTTTCAGTTAAATCAGTTATGAATTGCTGATTAAAGGTTCTTACTCCAATCTGGTTTCTAAAGGGAGACGTCCTCTTCACGTCCTACCGACGTGAAAGGCGCTCTATAAATGGAATCTTGTTGTTGTGTAGTACTAACATAGGTGATTGTACCACAATGACTACATCCACCCAAAAATTTGCAAGGTTATATAGTTGACAGTACGACTCCATTGGTAGCATTGTTGCCTCTGAGTCACTTTGAACCCAAATAGACTGGGCTCCAATACAATGCTAGGGATGTGCTGCATTGTTGGAGGTGCTGTCCTTCAGATGAGAGTTAAACCAAGGCTGTTCAGGTGGATTTTAAAGATCCCATGGTACTACTCAAAAAAGGGGCCGAATGGCCTACTCCTGCTCCTACGTCTTATGGTCTTATGGAAAAAGAAAGGAGTTTCTCACAGTGTTCTGATCAATAATCCCACCTATTAAAAAAAATCTTCATTCACTTCATGTCTATTTGTTAGACACTGCTCCATGCAAGTTGACTACTGCTTAAGATATCTTGCAGCGGTGAAAGGTACTGTATCATATGCAAGCATTATTACTATTCATTATATTTCAATTGGCAGTTTACAAACCAAAAGATATGGCATGAACATGGTGGCAAGGACTTAAACTGAAGATATTTAATATGATAATAATAATAATAATCCTTGCATTTGATATAACGGTTTTCAAGTCTTTGACATATTATTTTATACTTCGAATTATATTTCAAGTATAGCAATTTTCCTTACAGGCATTTAACATCCACATATAACAGAGTGAGAGAGAGAGTCTGTATGTGTGTGTGTGGGGGGGGGGGGGTTTGGCGGGGGTGGGGGGGTATCTGGGTGGGGAATGGGAGGTGAGGGAAGAGGGGAGCTAAACAGGTTTTTACAAAATGTTTTGATTTGCTACCAACCTCCCTGGCAGTAAATGAATTGAAATTTTTAAATAGTTTTCAGAATCTTTGGATTAAAGTAATGAATTACCCCGGGCAGGACATCATTAATTGAATTGCTGCATAAATGGGGCTTGTAACTCTGCCTTGTGAATGCTGTGATGCTAGCAATATCATTTTGGTTTAAGCATATTTCAAGGGGCAGAATCCGCATGCGTTTATATTTATGTAATAGTCATCCATAACCACTTCAATTTCTTGTCTTTGTTCCGCTTTTGATTCAGATTCTTCTAGGATTGAGCCCCACTGTTTCATTCAAATTCAGGCTTTGCTATTGCTCACTTCATTATGTTCCAATTTGTCTTTACTCATCTCCAACCTGGCCTCTGATCCATTATTGATTCTTCTCAGTAGGGACTTGCAGTGTATCGAAGCACATTTGTAACTCCACAACTTCTATTAGTTTGGCTATTATTCCATGAATTTGAGCAAATGGTACAGCTCTCTTGTCTGCTGCAGAAATGACGGTTTAGCCAACATAAAAGCTGAACAGAAATTTGTCCAGAAGAATGCAACATATTTTAACTGAGACCTTCTATAATCTCCTAGCGGCCTCATTGACATTGTGGCCACATAACCCAGACTCCAGCAAACTCATCATGATGCATACCACTTACTTTAACCGCTGACGAGCTGTAAATGCTGAGGATCCTCTCCTTTAGCACTCTGCAATACCACAGTGGTATAGAAGACGAGGTCTGCCTTCACATTCATTGAATTTGGCAGGGAATAGCTAGGAGCTGCGCGAGCCTGCACAACACCATTAGGTTCCTTTTAGAGGTTCAGATGTAGAGGTTGTTTCATATCAATGAAATATGTCTATATCGGTTGCATTGGCTGTTTATAGGAGGACATTGCTGTGCACAAAATGGCTGCTGTTATTCCCTACAAATACACAGTCACTACATTTCGTAGTAAACCCTGTGAAGCACTTTGATACGTTTCAACAATGTGATAAGGCACTTTATGAAATGCAAATATGATTATTATTATTATTTATGTATCCAGAAATATGACATAAGGCCTATCGTATTGTTAACTACAGGGTTTGTTCGCCTTCTGTATTTTCTTGTAAAATATTAATGCCATTTATTCAGTTGGATGTATTCATTATTAGAGCTCTGCTTTTAGGTCTTATGATTGTCTGTTCTAATCAGTGTATTGAATTGCACTCTTTTAACCGTAAGTGTATTTGGGGTTAAAATGCATCTATTCTGGTTTACAAATTTTTGGCTAAATCCTGTGAACATATTTTGTGTTGCAATGCAATTTGCATATGGTTCAAGAATCTTTTTTGACTCCATTCCACATCGAGTACGATTTGTAGCCATTAAACAGGGCACAAGTGATGTTGCAGTTGTAGTTTCTCCCACTGTCGTGGCCAGTATTCCATATGATCAAAATTGTTTGTTTGCGCCACGTTCTTTGTGGGACGTTCTTTGCCATGTTCGCAAACAAATATTCAAGTCATTACACTTTACAGCAAATCGTGTAACATGCTTTAATGTGAAGTATTTTGGTGACCCGACGAGACTAATTATCATTCCCATTCACAACATGAAGCCAAGGCCATAGATTGGATGCAAATAGGGATGCCAGAGGACAATAATAACAGGACAAGCAGCACTGAGTCAGTCCTCCAGTGCTTCAGTGAATGTCGTTCAGAATTTGTCAAGACCGAACTCATGAGAGACAAGACGAAAATAGTTTGGAATCGGTGGCATGCAGTTAACAACAACAACAAGAAAATTACATTTATAGAGCGCCTTTCACATCAGGAAAATGTCCCAAAGCGCTGAAAATCAACTCTCACCATACCCCCCGCACGCCCCCACCCCCCCATGTAAATGTTATCTGCAAGTGAAAGTAGAAGGGAAGGGATTTTAGGCTCAGAGCGACCTCTTGTGGACGAGTAGGGAAAATTTGATGGACATTCAAATGGTTTGAAATGGGAAGAGGAGGAGAGCAAGAGCAAAGCAAAATTCCTATTGGCCTCAAATTGCACTCGGTGTTATGTTTAGCACCTTTGGTGATGTCAGCCACTCAGGGGAATTGCCCCATAATAATTGTGTTTGCCCAAAGCCGTTACACCCCACACCAACCGGAATTTCAGCCCGCTCTTTGCCATCTGGTGACTCCAACTCCCGCATATGGTTGAACCTGGGTAATGTTTGATCAAACTTGGGTGTAGGTGCTTCAATATCTGAATAGCCAAGTGGCTTGACTCCCACATTCAGTACTGAGCGAGGAACCAGAGGTGAAACCGCCAATATTTAAAGGCAAATGAAGCTGAAGAGAAAAGGATTGAAAACATTTACAGGAGAGAATGGAAGTGGGTAGGGAAGAGACTTCAGCAGATGAGACAGCCCTGTCTACTAGTTTTTGCTGACCTAGTATTCTACCTAAGACAATGTCTCAACACTTGACATGGACATGGCTAGATTTCCAGAGAGCAGGAGAAAAGCGTCTGAAAGCTCTTCCACCTGAAGATTTACTAAATATTACAAGCCTGTATATTCGCAGTATTGTTAGGCTGATTTTAACTAAATTATTTATAACTTATTTATATAACTTAGTAGATACGGCAACAGACTCTCATATTGAGCAGCCATTCTTAATGTACATGCTTTATGGTTTGACACCCTTGCTTTATGTAGCGTTCATGCCCACCCACCCAAGGGAGAAGGAAGTTCTTGTTAACGCTGGTGATCTGTGGTTCTATAAACTTTGCCAATGTCTGCCATAGAATGGGAATCATGCTGAATTGTTGTGTTCATGAATAATGCTAGGAAAAGCTGTGCCAGCAGACAATCCAGGCAAGTCATTCAGTTAATTTTATTTACCAAAAAAGGTAAACTGTCAGAAACCTAAAATTCTGCCTCTGTTATTTACTTCCTGAAAGATTTATGTATATATTTTTAAAAGTAATGTTGTCTTTCCCCTCCCTAGCTCCAGTTCTGGTGCCAAGCCAGGATTGTTAAATGCCTTGTGAAAGATGCTGTACAAATGTAACTTGAGAGAGAAAAATTAGTAGAAAGGTGCAGTATTTATAAGGTTACCACCAATTATAGCTGTTAGTACCTAAATGCAGGTTGCCAGTCATGCCATGCCAGTCATGACATTATTAATGATTTCGGGTTCTCCAGCAAATTAGAGAGCTGAGAATGAAAGCAGTTTTGTGGCCATTTTAATGCATCTACCGAATATGGAAAGAAAAGCAATCTGTATTGTTTCTAATAATCCCCATTAAACACAATCTAAATATGCTGAGCAGCCTGGTTGGACAGATGTGCTTTGAATTAGCACTGATGAAAAGCAGCAGCATAAATGTAGAGTATCATTTGGAAAAAAAAACCCATAGATTCTGTTGTTTATATTCAATTTTCTCATTTTCTTTATTGTTAATGTGGGGCTGAATTAAAACTAAGATTGTTATTTTGAATTGTGTTTTTGTGCCACTGGTTATATTTAACTGAAAGTGGTAATATAAAGGTGTCATTGCCTAGACTGTCTTTGGTGTTTACAGCTGGCTGCAGATGATAATTTATGCAGGTGTAATGACCTGAGGCTATTTGCACAAATTTAATACGTGCTACAATGTTCTGGATAGCACAGTAGAGAGGGAGATATTACACCTGGTCCCATGTCAGGAACTTGGAACTCATAGTTTGGGCTGAAATCCCAATGTATTGCTCAGACGTACTGTGTTGTCAGAGGTGTTGTCCTTGAAATGAAACGTTAAACTGGGGTCCTGTCTGTATCTGATCAAGCAGATGTTAAAGTTGCCGTGGATCCGATAGAAGCTGATTGACCCCTTCATTGAACTCAATGCTCCACAAAGTATATGGGTACCAGGAGGTGATAACCGTAACTGATGCTGTCACAGATCTTGTTCCATTACAGTGCGATGTCGGCGGTATCTAGTCTGCTGGATAGAGACCAGATGGACGTAAAACGAATCTGATTACACAAGTCAACTGCAGCTCCTCACAGCTAATAAAATTGTGCCAGTGCAGAACATCTCAGATGAAAGGACTTAGCTTGCAATACAACACGTTGAGTCAGATCCATTCAATTCAGGTTGTGATAATTAATCAAATTGGCTACTTCTGTCCCTTTTCATCCTCTGCTCTGTCATTTCTGGTTGCCACCTGTCTTGTCATCCCTTGTTCTGAAATATTTGCTCAGCGCCTTCCCTTGCCCAGTGGTTTATCTTTGGGCTGGGGACAGGTGGGAGTCTCCTGAACTGTAAATGTCATCTCTGATGACTGTGACACATCAGAATACATCCTGCTTTAAACCTGAGAGGCAGAGTTTCATTCGACAGTGTTAAGACTCCTCTATGCTCATTGCACCAGCAGCCAAACATCACTTACTCACAGGCGGTCCTCTTGGCTTGTGCATCTGTCCAAGAGGCATGGCACTTTTTCAGCATTCCCTGATAAGGTTTGATGAGCTAGGATTATTGGCATTTAACAGCCCAAAATGTGAAGTAGTCTTAGAATCCTATAGTTGGGTGTCAGGGCTGGCAGTAGCATTGCCAGGAATGGGAAAGGAATCATTCACAGCTCCTTAAGTAGCTGCCGTGAATGGATCAAAAATTGAGATTAGGCACCTCTTCAAACTCTACTCTTTTCTGAAGACGAGGAAAACCAAGCTGCCTCGCATTGGATTTGAGAGCATTATACTCTTATAACACCCCCTCTCCACCCCCACCCCGTGGCTTGCACACATTCAAAATGCTGGTTAATAGGAGTGAGAATTGGATTATTTCTCCCTAAAGGCAACCCAGCCAGATGAACACAGTTTTACTAAATCTGGGCTTTCATATTTTTGCATGCTTCTTAACAGTCAACATAAATGGCGTGGTCTATTGAATAGCACCTGGTTTATATATACCCAGCTTAATGAGTCAGCCAGCTCACATTTGAAAGATTTTATACTGAGTCAAGAGCCATTGTCAGTAATTCATTCAAAATAAACCAGACAAAAGAGGACTTGGTTACACAGGCTGAGGCCCAACATTGCAGATAAGGCCTTCCTATTCACACTGAGATGAAAGCTTTGCACCACAGTATTTTAAAGCCTAATTTTTGCATCATTCTTTACCTCTCTCTGGAACGGGCTCTGTTTCTACCAAAATAATTTTGAATATAATTCTTCTTAAATACTCACTTAATACTTAAATACTTATTATTATTCTTAAACGTTATTATTATTATAATTATTCACCGACAAATACGCATTCACTTAAATTCATAGTAAATTCCTGTGACGCTGTTTGAGAAGTCTCGATGACATGATAAGAAGCTGTACAAAATGCAAGGATTGTTATCAATATATAATTGCGTGTGTGCACACATCCATGAGTACACAAGTGGCACATGTACAACTGGGTGCTCTGTGTGTGCTATATTCCAAACACACTTATTCGACTTCATTACAGCACTCGCCTTTGTGAGTGGCGCATTACAGAGTCTTTGCTATGACATATATTAAAACAAAATTGAATAATTAGCTACAAAACAAAAGCACCATTGATAGATTGGTGACTTTCCTTTTATGCTTTCCTCACATAGAGTAACCAATTTTTGAATTCATATTCGTTGAACACACAGCAAGTAAATTAACAACATAATAAGATATTTATTGTTTAATTTGGCGCTTTTAAGTACTCCTTTCTATTTGATGTTATGTCTTTAATAACACTGATTCAGCTCTTCTGGGCAAATTACTGGAATCAATTCATAAGCAGTGTCCAGGATTAAATGCTGCAATTGCTCTAACTGCAATAATCCAACAACAGTTTCACTTCCCTGATGTAAGTTCTATGAAAATTGATCATCTATGCTGGACAAACATTCAAGCATTACTTTGCCACCATAAACATTTCCCATTAGCCTAAGTTTCTAACGCAATGTAATTTGAGACGCCTGCATTCAAGCTGGGCTCAATGACACTAATAAAAATAATAATCCTTGCATTTGGTACAGCGTCTTTTATGTTAGGAGAACTTCCCAAAAGCACTTCACAGGGTACACTGTGAAGTGGATTTACTGTGTGTTTTGTGGGCAAATGTGGCAGCTAACTTTGTGCACAGCATTGGCCCACAAACAGCTGCAAAGTGAATGACCAATTTTTATTTGGGGCATTGTTGGCCAGGACATACAAGAAACTCCCTTCTCTTTTCACATGGTGCAAATGGATCTTTAACGTCCACCTGAACAGATAAATGGGGCATCCATTTAAATTCTCAACCGGGAAACTCAAACAAGGGATTACTTTGATCAGGAAATAAGGATGTGATTGGGAGAGAGATCTCACTGAAAGGGGACATAGGACAAATCCATCCATTCCATATTCTGTTTAAAATGAAAAGCTCTTTGCCTAATGCAATGCAAGGCTAATATTGTGTTTTCAATATAATTGTGTTTCAAACACAATGTTGTGGGAGGGGGAATCAATTGAGTCACTTAATTACAGTTGGAAGTCAATTAAGATGGAGAATGTATGACTTCTGCTGCCTGGAAGGCTAATAAAATGTGGTGGTATTTAATCATAGTTTGAGTGGGTATAAAGTCTACCAAATGTGTGCAGAGTATTAGAGCTTTGGCTGCAAACATAGAGAAATTACATAAAATAAAGGTTATTATTCCTCTCCTACTCTCTGTGACTATTTGAGGAAGAGGGTCTCCAGACTCCACAGAGAGCTTAGTTTTCAATTGAGAAATAATGGTCCCATTTTTAAATTGTGTGCTAGCACCGTCTTCCAAGCCATACAATCCGGGCTCTCAAACACTTGGTTTCCTTCACCTATGCAACACTGCCAATCTATGCCACTCTCCCTTGGTGCATCCTAAACTATTGTTCCTGGTGTACTCTTTCTATCCCAGTTAAAATATTATACATCTCTATAAGGTACCCTCTAAGATGCCTTGATTATGAATATATTATTATACAGAGTGTAAAATTATTGTGAACATTAACTTCTAATACTATGATACAACTTTGTCCACAAACTACACAGTCACTGTGCTGCACAGTAAATGTGGAGTCCTGTAGCTTAATGGTTAGCTTCCTTACTCCATGCGCAACTATTTATCTAGCAGTAAGTAGGAACCTGGTTGTTAGTTGACTGACTGATCATTTTTCCTGGGGTAATAATCCCTTAAAAAAGTAATAATAATAATTTGGTCACTCAATCCACAACTGTTTTGGACACTGCTGTGCGCAATTGGCTGCCCCGTTTCACTCATAAAATATACAGACAATTTACTTTACAGTATATTATGTGAAGCCCTTTGTGATGTCTAGAAGATGTGATAAGGCGCTATATCAATAATATAATAATAATAATAATCCTTGTATTTGATATAGCGCTTTTCACGTCGGGAGGACGTCCCAAAGCGCTTCACAGAACACACTGTAAAGTGAATTGACTGTATATTTGTGGGCGAACGCGGCAGCCAATTGCGCACAGCAGTGTCCCACAAATAGTCGTAGATTGAAAATGACCAATTTATTATTGTTTTTGGTTTTGGAGGGATTATTATTAGGCGTGTGGAGTAAGGAAACTTGCCCAAGGTTTCGCCCTGCCTGGAATTGAACTCGGGTCTCTCGCTTGCAAAGCGAGTGCTCTAACCACTGAGCTACAGGATTCCTTCAAATGCAAGAATTATTATTATTATTATTTATAAATGCTGTGAAGCGCTTTGGTACGTCCTCCCAACATAAAAGGCACAAAAACAATTGTAAGGAATATTATTATAACTTGCAAATGGCAAACAAAACAAATATTGCACAGACAATCTGGAATCATTTAGGAGTACTGTTTGATTTAGGCGGGATCTCTTGTTTCTGTACTACTTGGCACTCTTTTTATCTTTGTGATGGTGTGGCAATAAGAGACTGCGCTCTTATTATGGTGCACACACTGTGCTTCTCACTGCCTCCAGGCAATAACACGCCATTTTATTTATCAGCACTAAGTGTTATTTATTCTGTTCCACGGAATAAATAAATGAGTATTAGTCGGCCTTTGCAAAGTATTTCAGTGAAGATTCACAGCTGAGTCTGGGAACTTCGTTATTGTATTTGAGTAGAAACAACTGTGTTATATTGTGTGCAAAATGAAATGATCCCTTTCCTCCCAATGTGACAAAGAAAATTTGCAAACACGTTTATTAGGCTCTAGATTCTAGAAGTCGAAATTTTATTTCTCTTTAACATTTCTTTTAAAATCGCCACACATTCTCCACTGAACTCTGTGCATTGAGCATGTTGTAATGCAATGCTGCAATCAAATGTATCACCCTAAAGTAAGTGAGTCACTGAGATCTTCCATTCATGCTCATTCTGCCTGGACCCTGCAAATTAAATACAGTGAGGGGAAACTACCTATTTAAGTCTCAACAGAATGCCACGAAATCCAATCGAAGTTTCTCCACAATAAACGATTTGTAAATTAATCCCACGTCCCAAATCAAAAGCTAAATCTAGATGCAAAACATCAACCACAACCAGATTATGATGAAAATTCTGTGCTTTTACAGGATCACTATCCTTAATGATCTTGGGTCTGAATAGAGCGGAACCGTCTGTTTTTCTCCTTCGTGGAAATTCCTGGTGGTACAGTGTAAACATTGTGTTTCTTCATTTTGCTTTGTCAGTAGAAAGACTTTGCTTGATGAAAAATTCCACACAATTTCATTGTATGTTAAAAACAAATTTTAAATTTGTTATAGTGCTTTGAGGAGGCCTCAAAGCGCTTCATACTGTGAAGTGTAGTGATTGTGTATTTGTAGAAAAGTGCAGCATCCAATTTATGCACAGCAATGTCCCACAAACAACCATGAATGAGTCATCAATTTTATCTGGGGGATTGTTGGCCAACACACTGGGAGAAACTCCCTTCTCTTTTCTAACAATGTTATGGGATCTTTAACATCCACTGATGATACCTCGGTATTAACCTCTCATCCGAAAAGCGACACCTCGAACGATACAGCATTTCATTGGGATGTCAGCCTACACTATGCATGTTCAAAATCCCAATATGGGGCTTGTGATTCAGAGGTAAAATTGCTACAACCAGCCAGGTGAACACAGTATAAGGGAGTTTGAAATAAAAACAGAACTGTTCTGACAAAAGGTCATCGACCTGAAAAGTTAATTCACTTTCCTCTCTCCATAGATGCTGCCTGACTTGCTGCGTGTTCCAGAGACTTCTGTTTTTATTTCAGATTTCCAGAATCTGCAGTATTTTGCCTTTTGTATAAGGGAGTTTTTCACTTATTCACTCTTTTCAGCGCTCGCTCCTATCATGTACAATGCATTCATCGACACTGCCATAACTACCCATCCACAGGAGACAACACTAAAAGTGAGACATGTTTTAAGTTTCATCAAGGGTGCTTCTTAAATGGTATATTTAAGACGCTTCCTTTCCAGGCTTATCAATTGCCTGAGTTTATCGTTAACTGTATCTCTTTGATCATATTATAGTCTTGTTTCACTCTGCTGGGTATGTGTCATTTTGAGCACAAAATGCTTTAAATTGCATTCAGAGGCCATAACTTGGATTGCTTTTTCATTACGATCTGCAGAGACTTCCCTCTTGCATGTTGATGTCTCTTTCAACGTATTACAATCAAAACAATTTAACGTTCCTCAAGTGAAGTTCTGTATTTGTGCTGTGAACAAATATTCCGACCGAGGTACTGTAATATTACACTCGTATTAAGCTTATTGACAATGATGCTGGACCAATTCTCTGTTGGTATTAATGTTCCGTTATGTTGTGGGCAGAGAAAAGATTCTACATGAGACACTATAATCTTCTGTGAACATGCTGTTGTTTCTCCAGGAATACAATGGGGTCTAAATTACGAGCTTCACCAAAGCTGTTGCACCACCGGCCTGCTTCGTGCCCCTTCTCTGATCCGCCCCCATCACCAGTGAGTGAGATTTGAGTCATTCTGCCCCCACTTACAGGATCATTATCCAGATTCCCTCTGTCTCGCCACTTCTCTCCCCTATTTTAAGCTCTATCACTGCACCACACATTTGGCCACCTCTCCTTTCTAAAACCCCCCTCCCACCATACACACACACATGCATACAAAACCAAGCCCACATCTCCCAAAGTGAAATTCGAAGAACCTTTGTAAATATAGTAGAGAATCGCAGATGTGTTGCCAACTCTCTGCAAACCCCACTCAAACAACAATCTCGTTCTGACTTTTGTGAGTTCAGTTGAGAAGTTGTTAATAATTCATTAAGCATATCAGAAATTTCAGTCCAGCAAATGACCTGTGTTAAAGCTGAATTACTAAAGTTTGCTGCAATGGTGAGATAAAGAAATGCATCTGTTTGTTTGACTATAAAAATGCATGACGAGAAAATTCATGACCCTTTTCTAATTTGATGCAATTTTCAGAAATCCTGGTTTCTAGTGAAAATGACATTCATATTTATTACACAAATCCCCTGTGTCTCACAAATGACCAGATTAGTCTTGTTAAATTGCCGAATATTTTTCGTGCCCACTGGGATGGAGGTTCAAGCTTGAGACTTTCAGCAGTTTCATTACAATGCCTCCGGAGTAACACTGGCATAGAACCTAACTGAAAAAGTGGGAGGTTTCATACAAGCATTCTTTTGACTCCACCATTTTCTAATAACACTTAGTGCAGTAAAATCACAAGATCACAAGTTGGCCTAGATAATGAAGGTCCTTCTGATCTCAACCTTCCAGACCATCCACCCAACAACATCACAACAACATCAATTACTGCATCGAGCTACTTCTTAAATGAATCTAGTGTCCAGGCTTCTACCATGCTTCTTGGCAACCTGTTCCAGTCATTGATTACTTTCTGCATAAAACAAAAGGTCCTGGTATCTGTCCTGAAATTGCCCTTTACAACTCTAAACCCATGTCCTCTTGTTCTACCGTCTTCATACATCCTAACGCATTGATCTGGGTTTAAGATTTTCAGTCCTGTTTAAAATTTTGTACACCTCTGTGAGGTTCCCTCTGAGTCATCTTCTCTCAAGATTGAAGAGCCCTAGCTTGTCCAGTCATTGCTCAAAGTAATCTTGGAGTGAAGTTACACCATATTCATAATCAAAGAATGCTATATTTGAAAGATTGAGTTAAGGTATGGTATAGCTTTTAAGACAATTGATACTCTCTTTAGAGTGTCTTTAGATCAGTCAATAGAAATTATTTAAATTTCTTTTGTTTTTCAATTTTCTCATCTCTCTCTCTCTTCCTCCCCATTCTCCTGAACTGCTCTCCTGTGTTATACTTACAGTGGCACCAGCTCCTGAGACATAGACATCTCATCCAAGTAACCATTCTTCTGTGTGAGCCAATATAGAGAAGCCATTCAACTGCAGACATTGAATGGAATAACAGCCAAACTGGAGCCTGTGCACAAGTAGGATCCACACAGGACTCATTGCACAGCACTATGATGTGGGACTGCTAATTCTCCCGCTATAGCCTGGGATACTGAAATTAATTGTGTTTTTCACCCCTCTCCCATCTCCCCTAGTGCCAGCCTGATGGTTTGGTTGGCTGCACTCACATCTGAGTCAGCAGGTTGTACGTTCTGGCCCCAAGTCAGGACTTGGAACTCATATAATCTCGGATGACATTAGAGATCTAGGCTGTAACTCTGTCTGTCCAGCACCTTGGGACATCCTCCCGATGTGAAAGGCGCTATACAAATGTAATTTTGTTGCTGTTGTTGCACTACTAGAGGTGCTGTCTGTGTGTTCAAGTGGATGTTAAAGAACCCACGGCACTATTCAGAAGGAGAAGAGAGTTTCTCCTCATGGCCTGGCCAACAATTCCCCGAATAAAATTGGTCATTCACTGCACAGCTGTTTGTCAGTACACAAAACTTTACAATAAAATCCTGTGAAGTGCTTTGAGATGTTGTCCTGAAATGAAAGGCACTATCAAACACAAGGATTATTATTATTAGTTTGTATTATTATGGTAAATCATTCAATGAAGTACAAGACAAATCTCCACGGGGGCACTTCATCCAACAATACAACCTGAGCATCTTTGAGAGAATTGACAAGTCTATCTGTCTGAATTGTCATTGTTTGCTTGCCTTTAAAGCAGCGATTTCATGCTGATTAATTTCAGGAGTGTAGGCTTTAAAAAAAATTCTCCAAATTACTCTTCAAAGAAAGTGGAAAGCAACTTGCAATTTCTCACAGCTGTGATCGCCTTCAGCTGGAGACAAGGACACAATTTGCACCTAACAATACGAAAGTGCTGTTTAGCCACAGTCTGATTTGAAATTTTCCGTCTTTTTATACAATCGTCAAATGTTCAGCACAGAAACACAAGTCAAACACAAAAGTTGTTTGGAGGAAGAAGACCCTTTGGTCTGTCTGATCCCATCCCTACAGAATTTCCACCCTCCTGTTCTCCCATCACAGCATCAAGCTGTAAAAAAAACAGAAGTCACTGGGAACCCTCAGCAGGTCAGGCAGCATCTATGGAGAAAGGAAAGTGAGTCAACGTTTCAGGTCCACGACCTTCATCAGAATCAAGCTGTGTTTTCTACATGAGTCCAGCCTCTTGGCTTCAATCACGCTGGTTGGCAAGTGCATGTTTTATGTACTATCTAATCTAAAGCCACTCATTCCCACACAATTTAATGTTTCGCTTTCCAAGCATTTATTTAATTCTCTTTTTAAAATAACAGACTCTTGCCTCAGCAATGGTTTGTGATTGTGCTCCATGTTCCAACCATGCTCTGAGTAAATGTATTGTAGAAATGTTGCTCCAAGGCTTTGATACTCATTGATCTGAAATTTCCCTAATTCTCTGCAAGACTGGTCGCAAAGCCAACACCGATAATCAGGTACTGACACGGCCCAGTGGTTTCATAAGGCATTGGTTAATCAGTGCATTTGATTAGTTGTTCGGATCTGGAATGCATTACTTAAAAGGTGGTGGAAGCCGATTCGATAACATCTCTTAAGAGAGAACAAGATAATTATTTGGGGAGGACAAGTTTACAGAGCTATGGGGAGACAGTGGGGGAGTGGGATTGATTTGGACAGCTCTTTTCAAAGTGCCAGCACAGCCACGATGGGCCGAATGGCCTCCTTCTGTCCTGTATAATTCTATGATTTTATATTTGTCCCTAAAGAAGTGAGGTTAAAAATAAAAATAATCCTTGCATTTGATCGTAGCAAATGCTATGACATTCTGGAGGACGTCTCAAAACGCTTCACAGGATTTTACTGTAAAAGTGTGGTGACTGTGTTTTCTGGGCAAACACAGTAAATTTTAATGGGGAAAATGTGGGATGTGCCCACAACAAAAGCTGTCATTTATTTTAAGCTTTATTATCTCATGAGGGCATAAAAATATTGCAAAGGAAAGGCAAGAAGCAGTTGATCGACAGTTCCTAAACTGCTGAGCAAATGAACTGTGAAGAACTAACATGCTGTGAAGGGTAGATATGCTGTGAGTCTTAAATCCTCTTGAAGGTTATCCTGCATGACCCATGACCACACACAAACTTTAACTTTGATGGAAAAAAGAGAAAGCGGGTTCACTGGGATTTGCCCTTTATTCTTTTTTCTGTCCATGTTACAGAACTGATCGCTAGTCTGCAACCTCAGACGACTTGCAGTTATAATTTTGCATGTGGACTATAATGTGATCATTGCCCGGAGTCTACGTTAACAAGCGGAAAAGCAGCAAGGTGCTCACCGGAGCTCTGTAATCACTGTCGTGATTTAAGCTCGCTCTTCACATTTGCTACGTAGCACTACTGCCACATCATGTGCAGATGACTGCATTAAACGTCTCTCTCTCTTGCGCAGTGCTTTGATTAAATCCACTCCACGTAGAAATGTTTATTTTTAGAGGTTACGTCCATCTGGCCAAAATCTGAGATGCAAATTATTTGAAATGTCAACTGACAGACCCCAAATGTAGATGAAAGGAAAATCATTCTACCCAAGGTACACTTCCTACCTCTGTCCTTTGTGATTTTGGTGTTTCTCAGTGACTGAGAAGTTCATTTCTTCACCTTTTGTCATTAAAATTTGTGTTTCCTGATGTGTCGCTACCTACATTAAACATTTATTAAATTGTGATGCCTCGAGAATTTTTTGTAAGCATCAAATCTTGTCTCTCTGCATTTTGCTACATAAGTGAGGCTGCTGAACAAATACAATGGTTGTCCTGTGTAAGCTGCTTATTACACTATCATTTCAAACAGACATTTCTATTGTTACCTCCTTAATGACATTAATAGTTTAACTGTGAGATATAATGAGTCCTGTATCATGGACCATAATTGTAAGGACCAAAAATTATAAGGACCATAAAAATAAGGACCATAATTGACCCTTTCGCAAAATAAATTTCAACTTCTCTAAACCTCTTTTTATAAGACCTACATCATTTCTGAGCTGTTAAATATAAGGTGAGTAAAATGTTCTTAAGGACAACAGATGTTAACAAGAACAATTGCTAAGTATTCAGATAACGATATGCAACATGTACAGAAGTGATTGTTAATGTACACAGCGCAAAGTATTGAATTAGCTTTCTTATGTAAATTGGGTCTAAGTAGGTTTCATACAATCAGTAGAATTTGTGTTTTTGCTGAGCTTCAATTTTGTGATGGTGGAAATTATGGATCCCACGCCCTCACTACGTTGTACGCTGATAGTAATATACATCCAATGTTCAAGCTTAGATGATTTAACATGGGCTTCAGCAAAGGAACTGACCTAAACAAAAGTTGGTAAGATCCATTCTCCCTGTAAATTCAGTGGACTTTGGATTAAAATATGAGACACTGAAGTGGAACTGGAACATAGGTGAACACCATGCAAAACATCTTCATATTGAAGCTGAAATATGCTCATTTCTCCCAATTAACATTAATAATATAATTTTGTTTAAAATAAGGTCAATTGTGCCTGGTGGATGTTGCAATTTAGAGGAAGTAGACAGAAAAGTTTACACGATGCCCATTATTCTTGTAGATCAAGTTCACATCCAGCACAGATGAAGTGAAAGCCAAGAAATGGAAACACAATTTCACACTTGCACAGCTTCTGGTGCTGTTGATGTGAAGCCAAAATAACGTCAGCTAGTGATAGCCTTGCATTACATCCATGGTATTTCCAAGGTAAATATTATGTGTGGCAGCAGCCTCACTGGTGAAATGTAAATATTGGAGCGACTTATGACACCTACTTTGTCAGCTCTATTCATACCAAGTCAAGGTTGCTTGCTTGTTATGGGTGCTTTGTATATTTGTTTCCTAGCCCCTTCCAGGCAGTGACAATTTGCAGTTATCAGGTCTAACTCTCTGTGGATCTGAGGTAACGGAGAGGATAGGGGGCATTTCAGGAATATAATGTCAAATAAGGTTATGTTGTGCAACTTTAATTCTGTTTTATTTAACATATATGTTTCGTAGAATCATAGACATTTACAGCGCAGTGGAGGCTATTCGGCCCATCAAGTCTACCCCGGCTCTCAGACCAAGGTGTTCATTCAATTCAACTGTTGTGCCTTGCCCATATGTTGCAGAGTGCACTTGTGGGAGTATAATGTATGTCAAAAATAATGCATTGCAACCAAGCTGTCAAAACTAATAAAAAGTAATTACTGGTGAAGTCATGGACAATATGGTTTGCAGAAGATCCAATTACACCAGTTCATAAGGATCTGACAGCTTGGCTATCCCTATACCCACTTTGAGGCTCTACCTTTCATATATCTGTCTACTTTCTTCTTGAAACACACAATGGACTCTGCCCCAACCACCTTACTCAGCAATGCATTGCACATCCTGACAACAATGGGTGAAACCAAATTCTTTTACAATTTCCCCTTTGCATGTTGCAGTTACTGCCTCTGACAAACCATCTGATATTTGACTGCGTTGAACTTCTATCAGTGAGGCTGCTTGGATGCCATTGGTATTCTGCTTGTAATGTGTCTTGTTGGTTTTCAGCTGCGCTCATTATGTTTCAGAGCATCTGTTCTGAAATTTGTAATTCATCTGTAGCCTGTGGTGCTTTTTATTTCTGTGAATATTTGTTCCAGGTCTTGTGGAGTGCCACCTATTTTGCAAGCCTCTCAGAGTACCATCAATTTGATTCTGAGCTACGATTTATTTTAGTGGCTTTGATTTGCTGTTAAATCATTTTCTGCTGTTTTTCAATTTGCATCTGTGATCATTTTTGTGCGTGGGTGTGCTGTGCTCAGCAGTTGGTATGTGGAGATTTGAGATTCTGCATCCTGCAGAATATTAATCCGTTTTCATTGACTTGCTGTTGAGCGTTGCTACAGAATCATACAAACTTGCAGCACACAAGAAGATCATTCAGCCCATTTTATCTGTGGAGACTCTTTCAAAGCACCAAAAATCCTTTCAGTCCTATTTCCCAATTATTCTGTAGCTTACTCCTTTTTAGATATCTATCAAACTCCCTTTTTGATAGATAATATGAATTCTGCAACCGACACCACTTCCAATAGGGCATTCCATATCCTAAGGACTCTGTGCATGATAAATATATTCGAATCTCTCCTATTTGCTTGTTGGTTAGCTATCTTGAATTGATCCCCTTTAGTCACTGACTCACCGACCAATAGCTTGAGCGGGCTGCATTGCATTGTCCACGCAAAGCTGACACGAAGCTGGATGAGTTTAAGAGACTCCTGTTATTTTACCGCGTGTTGCAGCGTGTACTTGTGGGAGTACATTGTATGTAAAAAAACACAATGCATTGTAACCAAGCTGACAAATTCAACGCTGAATGAACTGAACGTGGAATGCACTGGTCTTGGGGCTCGAAGATGGGGAATATTTAAAAGGGAGTTGAATAGATACTTGGGAAGTAAGGGTATTGAGGGAGAAGAGGTGGTGAAATGGGATTAAAAGTTGTGCCAGGATCTGTTAAAATGAATGGGGTAGGCTGAAGAGATCACTAGAAATCATTATTTCAGTGAAGTAGGTCCACTCAGTCCATTTTATCTCATCTTTCTGGAACGTATGGGTTTGAGGTTTTCTGTGTTGTAATTTGAGATCCAGGATGTGCAGTATATAACTCACAGCAATGAATGCTACGTTACTGCAAAGAGAGGTGCTGCACAGTGTGAGACATACAGTTCCTGCTATCATCAACATGACTTCAGACTGCAGCGTATAGTGAGGCAAACCTGGCTTCCACTTGTGCTGCATAAGGCTCTTAATGTTACACAGACCACAGCTGCTGTTTCCACTGAACATGCTGCTGTCTCTTTTGACTTTGATTTGCTCCGAGACATCCACAGCCAGCAGAAAGGACATTTAATAATAATAATATAATAATCCTTGCATTTGATGTAGTGCCTTATCATGCTGTTGAGACTTCTCAAAGCGCTTCACAGAGTAAATTATTAAATTAGCCCTTTTCCTTATTGTAAAGTGAATTGATTGTATTTCGTAGGTGAAACGCGGTAGCCAATTCCGCGCAGCAGAATCCCATAAACCGTAGTTGATTGAGTCGTTGAATGACCACATTTTTTTTGGAGGGATTATTATCCCCAGAAAGCGATCTGCCCATCGACTAACAACCGGGTTCCAACTGACTGCTAGGTAAACAGAGGAGTGTGGATCAAGGAAACTTCTCTAAGGTTTCACCCCACCTGGGAACCAAACTTTGGTCTTCTCATGTGCGAGGCGAGTATGTTCTAACATATTGGGGTAGAGGAGAAATATACTGTGCAGATCAATTTTATGATATGATATAAGGTTATTATTGGCTTTATGATTTGACTATAAGACTATAAAATAATTATTGTATTAGCTCCCTTGAGACATTACCAGCTGCGTTCTCTCATACCTTTATATCTGAACCCGGAGAGTAAATGACAAGCTTATTACTCACTCCTAACCATCAACATTTCTATATAGCAAAACTTCTACTGATATACTGAAAGCACTTTGCTCACACTGCATGAGAGGTTTTATTGGAGGCAGATGGAGAGCTCATTTTGGCAACAAGGCCATTAACAAGATACTTTCTGCAGTTTAATTTTATGGTGCTGGCTTGGAGTGGTGATTATACTCTCACTTCAGCTTTTCTGAAGGTTACTTTGGGCTTTCGAGCTGCCCATGCCATATCTTCGAATCTGCCCTCATCTGACTTTTCTGAGGATGTTAATACTGACCCTCTATAATTAGTAGGGCTGCCTCTGACCCAGGTAAACATTTCCCACAGAGACCAGCTTCAATTGTTTTCATTCACTTCACACAAAGCCAGCTTGCAACACACCATCCTGCTTTGTGTCTGAGTAATTAAAATCATCTGTAAAGTCTCCTATCTTTTATTTGTATTTTCATGAATAATATCAACTCATTTTTAGCTGACCCTCTTTGCCTGACAGAAGATCATTAATTTCCTTCTTAGGATGTAGTAAAACTCTAGCCAAATTGGATTGGTATGTGCTTCCCTCTTTATCTGAAGTTAAATTAGCCCTTTTCCTTATTGCAAAATCCTTTCACCAATTTTTTTTTGTTCTTTCTACTGATTTGAACTTTAGCTAAATAAAAGTCATGTATATCCTCAGGGTTTAACCACATCTTCACTCAGCCAATTATTACATTTTGTTTCATGTCCCCTGAGTTCCTTCATGTTCCTTGCTCTCCAGTCTTATTGTTAAAAACCCTCCTTACTATCATTCACTGTGTCATTAACCCCCTCGTCATCTCGCCTTTTATCTTTTAATTGCACAACCTATCCTAAGAGGTTACACAGTTCTCATTCTCGATGTTTGTGGCAAGGAATCTCTTGATTTCTGCAATGGATTTAGAGAATTTGACCATTCATTAAAATCCATCGCATTGATTTATCACAATGTAACTCTCCGAACTTTTGGACCTCATAAGTGTCAAGTACCTGGGTTCCAAAGTAATGTTCCACGGATCCTTAAGACTGAAGGAATATCTAAGACGCATGAAAAGATTGGTAAAGTGAACCCAAAACTGTATGTTCAATTACACCAATAGTAATTGGTAATCCTCGCATTTGATGTAGTGGCTTTCATGTCAAGATGACATATTAAAAGCACAGATGCGGATCAGGATTAAAGATCCTCTGTCACTCGCAAACGGAAGAGTGTCTCTCCAGGTGTCCTGGCCAACAATCCTGCAGATAATTATTCATTCACCTCATGGTAGTTTCAGAGACCTTGTTGGTACAAATTACTGACATGTTGGCTCTGAAAAAGGGTACGCTTGATTGTAAACACGACCTGGGAATTGCTTTGAGACAATTCAACGTGAGTGGGAGCTATCAAAATGCCTTCATGCCTTTGCCTAGTGTTGTCTTAATCAACTGGCAAAGAAAATACATTCCCTCAGAACAGTGCATGTTTGCTATCTGAAAGCCAGACAACTGCTCTCTGCAAGAAAGTGCTGCAAATGGCAACTTCGAGACAGACATCAGAGAATAATTTATTTACCCAGAGAATAATTACCGACTTCTACAGATAACCAGGAAAGGTGGTTGAGGCCAGGAAGCTGGACTCATTTAAAAAATAAAGCTTGATGCTGTAATGGGAGAAGGGTGGAGTGGGTGTTCTAGAAGGATGAGATCAGATGGGTCGAAGGGGCTTTTTCATCTGAACCAATCTTGTGCCTTCTGAATTACCTCAATGTAAAACTGTATCAATTCTTTAATAACCCAGAGGCAGATGATCAAAAACAGTGAGAGAGTATAACTCTGCTAAATGTTATGTTTTCCACGATCACAAATCTATATTGTCTGCAATAAAGAACATGGTGGGTTGGGGGCTATTGCTCTCATCAAGAGTAACTTTATTAAACAATATCTTTTGTTGGTTTGAAAACTGCCTATATAAACTGCTGATTTTAAATCCAATGAAAATGGATTAGGGATTTGAAGATTTACAGGGTCAGGTCAAGGATATAACCAAATCTATTCTGTTGCCATTTCCAGATCAAAGGAAGTGAAGGAGGATGTATGCACATTTGGCTATGGCACTCGATGGATTAATACTGAAATTCTCAAACACTCTGCAATCTAACAGCTTGATGCCTCATCACACTATGGAGTGAATGCCTATTTTTCATTTAATGCATTTGTTCTGTAGTTCACTTCGCTAGTTTCTTTTTATTTTAATTCAATCCCATGTGTTTCAAACTTCAGCAGATTCCTATCATCTCAGGCACCTCCATTTGGAATTCTGGAATGGGAAAAGTGCGTGAGTTTACACCACTTGTCCCCGTTCCCATGTGCAATCTTTGCATTCTCCAATTATCAGCAGAGATCACACGACTGAAATCTCCACCGTAGTCTAAAAGGAATCATTAAGTCTGCACTGTTGCTGAATAAAATTGCCTCAATCTCAGAACTGGTCACAGAATGCAGTGAGGGTAAAAAGACTCCGGAAGGAAAACTGAAATGAGACTTGGAGATACTATACTATTGCAACAACATGAAATTGAACTCAGGTTATCTGTTGGTGCACTCGGCAAGAGCTGTACAACAATGGGATTTCAAGATCTTCTATACATACACACACACCGCACACACACCACCACCACACACAAAACTAAACGTGTTCTTCCAACAGAATATTTGAAAGATTTTGGAACAAATGAACTAAAAGGGCTGGTTCTCGATAACTGCACAAGGCATGGAGACAGGCGTGCAAGTGGAGACAGGTGTGTAAGTTATTTTTATGAAACAAACAGTGAGATGATTTTTAATGGATATTTTGTTTTGGTGGATTTGTTCAATCAACTTTTCATTCCTGGAAAATCTCTTTTTTAAAAATGAATTTCAATTCCAGGCAAATGTACAAATCGAACAATTGTAGTGACTGGCAAACCCTTGTGCTCCAGTGGAAGTGGCAGTATTCCACACTCTCTTACCAGGAAGGGTGGGTAGAGATCAATTAAGCAACAAAAGTATCATGACCATTCCATTTGTTACGCAAGCAAATGAAGCAGCTTTACTTCAATACCAAATGATCTGACGAGTGACTGATGATCCCCAGATCTACTCTTTCAGTAATTCTCCCAGATCCCTGGTGATACCAATGTTTGATCCAGGAGTTTTCTTATTGATCTGAATGTATAGCTACATTTTGGATGAGATGTTAAACCAATATGCCGCCTGCCTGTTGAGAAGGATGCTAAAGATTCCACAGGACTAACAAAAGAAAGGAATTTTTCTCAGGGTCCTGACCAACAGTCCTCCAGATAAATTGGTTATTGATCTTGCGGCTGTTTGTGTGACCTTGTTGACCCAAATGGCTGTCATGTTTTCCAAAAACTATTGCTATGCTTGGCAGGAATTACTCATAAAACATTTTAAGACATTTTGACATGATAAGGTGCTATAATATTATAGGTTTTCTATCTTACACTGTATTTTCGCTCTCCTGTTTGTTCCTCCTAATATAGACGTACAGTGAAGGTATAGTGAAATACAGCTTTAATTCCACTTCTCAGATCTTCATGACTGCCCTGGCTTGGAAAACAAACTGTACATTACATTTTCCTCAAACGCTGTCATCTGTACACAAAACGCCCTTCAGATGAGACATTAAACCGAGGTACCATCTGTTTGTTCAGGTGGATGTTAAAGATCCCATGGCAAGATTCGAAAAGAGAAGGAAATTTCTCCAACATTCCCCCAAATTAAATTGTCACTCAGTTCATGGCTCTGTTGTAAATTAGCTGCCACATTCACCTTAAATTCACAACACTTTACAGTAATAATAATAATCCTTGCATTTGATACAGTGCCATATCACATTATTGAGATGTCTCACAGAATATACTGTAAAGTGAATTGACTGTATATTTTGTGGTGGAAATGCAGCAGCCAGTTGTGCCCAGCAGCATGCCATAAACAGTCGTGACCAAATTTTTTAAAAAAGAATTATTAACCTTGGTAAGCAATCCACCAATCAACTAGCACAGTAAATCCTGTGAAACGTTTAGAGACATTTTGACCACATGATAAGGTGCATTATCAAATAAAAGCATGTATTATTATCATTATAGTCTAATTTCATAAACATTTCATATATCTGTAGTTTCCGAAGGAGCCTCACTTAAACTTCTGAAGCAGTGAAGGCATTTTTTAACATTTTCTGCTGTTCTATGTAAACATCTCAGCACGCATTGACCAAAATTGCCAGTTTGACCATCCACTACCTCAAGAAATGTCATATAGCTCAAAATATATTAAAACATGGGGAGAGAAAGATATAACATAGCCAGTCATAGCACTCAAATATCAACTTTTACTCCATCTGTGACTGATTTTATGTACTTGTGAAAAGGGAAGGACAATGAAGTTAATCCAGATATAGTTTTGGGGATGCTATATTTTTTTAAAAGGTAATTTATTTAAAAGAAGAGTAGGGGACGTGAGCAAAATAATCAAATTCCTCAAACAATCTCCACAAACTTCAATGGGAAAATTGCACAGTGACCTTTAATAACCTCTACACCTTGTGAATGGTCCCGAGTTCATACCCTTTTATCCTAAAGGAACAAAAATCACTGAAGTGTTTGTGCAGAGACTCAGATGTAGCTCCCAGATGTTTCAACCTGACAAATTGGGGCAGAAAAGTAGTTCATCCATGGTGCCGGGGGAACTCTAAAGTCTGACTCCTTACAAGGTGAACACAGCTTGCTTATCACAAGGGTTGGGGAATCATAACTCTGATCATAACCATTTTCAGGGGAAAAAATCATTGTATTTCCACTGTTCGTAAGTAGCTCACTGTACTTAGTAGTAACTGGTGGGTCACAGAATTCACTGCTAATGACAAAAACTCATCAGGAGCAGTTTTGCACTCTCCGTAGTTACTGCACATTTACTGCTACCTACAATGCTGACCTTCAAGCACTGAAAATAATTTACCTTTATTTTTACCACCGTCCATGTCACACTATGAATTTAACATAATATTAATGCAAATGGTTAAAAACCACAATCAGCAAGTTAGCCAACTGTTCGCATTCACGTGAAGCATTTGTTAATTTCTAAGGCTTCAAATACATGTTTGACTATCTACCGCGGTTTGCTTTACTATGTCCTATGGTACAGTAGGGCTACGTTGCATATAAGATGGGTATTTGAGATGCTGCCCTGCATAAGGGGCACTATGTAAATGCGAGTTGGTGTTATTGCTGTTGTTATATTTGACTGTGATGCTGAACTGATTGGTCATTTTCTGTACTATGTGTTTGTGTGGGGTTGGAGGGGGGCAGGATGTCTGTGTATGTATGTGTGTCAGTCAGTTGTACAGTCACAGTGGAGAATTTTTTATGCTGCTTCGCTCCAGGATCCTTCTGTGTAGTCCTGGTGAGCGGTTGCCATGGTTACACTCTTCACATGCTGCTGGTGACTTGTCGGAAGGCAGTTCTGATACAAATATTCCCTGACAAACGTGGAGTAGATTTCATGTCCATGAGATAGCGAATTGTTCACACATTGATTGGTATCACTTGCATTCCATCCTGCTGTAAACCGCTTCCAAACACAATTAATTCACAGTGACACACTGATGTCTTTGGATTCTCTTTGGCCCCCATTTCCTTTTGTTAAGTGCCTCTGTGCTCTGTCTTGTTCAATGTTTGAGAAAGTGGGCACAAATGAATTGGCTTTGGTGTGTTTTCAGGAGGTGGATGGCTGTCCAGAATGTTTACTCTTGAAGGCTATCTGATGACTCCTACTTAAAATAATAATAATCATTGCATTTAATACAGTGCCTTATCACATCGTTGAGATGTCTCAAAGCACTTCACAGAATATACTGTAAAGTGGATTGACTGTGCATGAAACCAGGCAGCCAATTGTGCACAGCAGCGTCCTACAAACAGTCATGGATTGAGTGATCAATTTTTTTTGGGTGGGTGGGATTATTCTCGGAAAGCAATCTGCCAATCGACTAAAAGGAGTGGGTGTCCGTTGTGGGTGAGAATAGTGACTGAGACCAGTGAATCTGTATTGGAGAAATAATGATAATAAATGGTCCTTGCATTTGATATGATGCCTTTTACGTCACGAAACTTTCTCAAAGAGCTTCACATGATATACTGTAAAGTGGAGTGACTGTATATTTTGTGGGCAAAAGTGACAACCCAAAGTGCATACAGCAATGTCCCACAAATAGCCATGGAGTGAATGACTGAATGACCTATTTTATCCAGCGATCCATTGGTCAGGATACCAGGAGAAACTCCCTTCTATTCTTGAACAATGTCATGGGATTTTTAACATTCACCTGAACTGTATGGGACCTCGGTTTAACGTCTCATCCACAGGACATATTAAAGATCCCATGAAACTATTTGAAAAGGGAGTCCTTGTGCCTCAGATCAAAATTGCTTTCACTCAGATTAGTATGATATTCACCTCTTGCCTATTTGTGGCACCTTATTTGCATATGTCATATTTGCCCTGAAACACATTTGTTATAACATTGCAGTAATTACATGTGAAATGCATTAAAAAAATTTCAGGATGCCTCGATGATGTAAAAGACGCTATAACAAATGCAAAGATTATTATTATCCAAAGGTACAACTTGTATCTTATGCTCTTGCCATCATTCTTTTATTTCAACACCATGGTCAGCTGACATTCTGGCCTTCTCCTTTCACTGCTCTATTGAAGCACATCAGTGAGTAACTATTGAGGTCTATTGTGCACTCGACCAAGACTGACAATCCCTCATCACAGGCATTTTATGCTTTTTAAACCAACTTGATACTGAGCTGACCATAAAAACGCCTAAAATTCACCCAGTCTCAGGCAATAAAGCCATTTTGTCTTTTTTTTAAGCTCCTGCAGAACTGTGGGAAATTCTTTAATTCAGTCTTAATTTGGAAGCCAGTTGTCTTCAGCACTTAAAAAGAAACTGCTTCCAAAACAAGATTGAATTTCAGAATTTTCCAATATTCTGCATGATCTTCAAGTTCAAACAAATAAAGATTCAGACAAGATCAGGTGGAATGTCAGGACTTTATACATTTATACAACCTTTTTTGAAAGGGTAACTTTCAACATCAGTGTCCTTTTTATGTAACAAAATATTCAGAGATTCAGATTTTGAAGTTTTTGGTTAACTTATGCTCCTGTTAATTTTCAGACTATTACTTAAATAATAATAAATAATTATAATAATCTTTGTATTTGATATAGAACCTAACCACGTCTTTGAGAGTCTCAAAGTGCTTCACAGAATACACTGTTCAGTGAATTGACTAAATTGATATCATCGGAGTAATTGACGTGAACGTGTTAACTGTGCCTTGGTGGGGAATAGTCAAACAGAGGCTCAGGCTTTGTATGCAATAGGGAAGGGACAATTATAGGCATGTGACCCTGAGCCATTTTTACCTTGGCTTGAGACCAGCATTGGCAAAAGGCCCAGGAGCAGTTTGCTGCCATCCCATTGACCGAGGATAGGTATAATGCTGTGAGTTAAAAGGTGTGCATGTGTGGGGGGGTAGATACATTCAAGGAAGATTAAACTGAGAGAAATAAAATAGAAATATCCAGGATTTACTCAGTCAGTTGTAGTTTATCAAGCCTGTATTTCAAATTGTTTTGAACCAGGAATTGAGGAAGGAATAAATTGCTTTGTGTGTTAGCTCTTCATGACCTAGCATGCAAAGCAGCTTTTCAATTATTTATGCTCCTCTCCAAGGAGCTGTAGGCTTACATCATTCGTTTCCCTTCAGTTTGCATTTGCAGTCCATCTCTGCCTTTGACATCAGGGCACATCAAGTCAATGAGTGCTCCTTCTTCCATTGTCTTCCCGCACTTTTAACCTGACACTCCTCAATTGTTAAACCCCAAATCCTACAAACTCAATATCTGGTCTATTTTTAAAAATAAAAACATTAATAATTGAATGCAGAATGACATATATAGTTGAACCATGTGAGCAAACTATCTATCAGGGATTTCCACCAACAGCATAATGGTATAACTATTTATAGCATTTAGTCTATAGCTTGAGGTGTAACAACATATTGCAAGCCACACCATTGTAACCTTACAATAGGTTATAGTTTTGATTCCAATTATATCCAATAACATAATTCCTTGTGAAAATGAATACAATTATAGTAAGTGTCACCTTTTGAAGCTGCTTCTAAGAATATATGTCACTGGAGATTATCAGACCCATTGCAATGGTTTCCTCTCTTCATCGGGTTTAAAACCTGTCCTTCAGATGAGGCATTAAACCAAGATCCCATCTGCCTGTTCAGGTGGATGTTAAGGATCCCATGGCACTATTTGAAAAGAGAAGAGAGATACTCCCAGCATCTTGGATGACATTTCCCCCTCCCCAATAAAATTAGTCACATAAATGTTTGTGGGACATTGTTGATATTTTGTGCCAGGTTGGCCTACAAAATACACAGTCACTACACTTTACAGTAAAATCCTGTGAAGTGCTTTGAGACATCCTCCAGACATGAAAAGTGCTGAATTAAATGTAAGGGTTATTATTGATATTATTATTATTATAAAATGTCTGATTTGGTAAAACACTGCTGCAGTAATATATCCTGTCAAGCTGGATATAAATTAAAAATAACCATGAAAAAACGAGATTCTAAAATCTATCGCCCTATCTGTATACCACTTTAATTGTCAGCCTATGTGGGTTTCACTTAATTTAAAACTTACAAGAAAATAATCTGAAAAACGATTTTACTTTTTTTTTCCCCCTCTGGTATCCTCCGTTATCTTAAATGTGGAATTAGAATTCCCTGAAGTTGTAGTTAAAAAATTGATCTTTTCCCTCTACTCCCTAGCTATTCATTTCTGAGAGCAACTTGTTCCCGGTAATTAGCACTGAATGTTAGAAGTGATAGAAGCTTCCTAATGTAACATGGTAGGTTCTATCCCTGCTCTCCTTTCTCTCAACGCGTAAAGCTGCTTCTCTGAAAACTCATTTTTAATCTCTGGGTTTAAAATTTCATTTTTTTTTCTTCTGCTGTCACTTTTTGTAATAACGGACAAGAAATACTTCCTGCAAGCAGAATCAAAGTCCCTTATGACTTGGTGTTGGAGCTTCTGCTTATCGGCTGTACGAAGGGTGGGCCTGAGGGATTAACTATTACTCTGTTCTAATTGTTCTGTGTAATGTAGATCACTCGGTCAGGTGCCAAGCTCCATTTGAATAGGTGGATATTACCGCACGGAGCAGAAGTTCACAAGGTGGCAATTTTTATTTGCATAAAATGTACTTGATTAACAAGGAAGAAATTCTAATGATGTTTAAAATGCCCCAGACGACTGAGACTTCAGTAAGGTTGCTTTAGCTTTTTAAAATGCAATGAAATAGCTTTAGGTTTACCCCCTCCTCAAGACTGTTCACTCTATCAATATGTCTCTACGCCACAGTCTGGACTCACCTTCTGCTGATGTGATATGCAACTGCTAAAATGGGTAAGAAGAAAAACTGATGCTCTTAGAAGTATCTCCATGAGAATTCCATGTATGTTACTTACACGTCATTATTTGTGGAGTGTTGCTGTGCACAACTGGCTCACAAAACACACAGTCACTGCACTTTACAGAAAATCCTGTGAAGCGTTTTGGGTCATCCACCTGACATAAAAGGCGCTATACCAAACACAAGGATAATTATTATTATTAGAGAAAGGTAATAATAATATGTAATAAAAATAATAATTACATTTAATATAATATCAAATCTGCCCTCCTTTCTAATGAAGAGCGTAACTCTAGATGTCGAAAGAGAATAATGTGAAGATACAGTGCAATGTCTCACTTGTGTACTCAGCAGTTTAGAATCTAATTAAAAGTCATACCGTATTTTGTAGACTTCTATTCATGCTTGTACCTTTTCTGAATTTAACAGCATATAAAGCCTCTCTGGCACTCGAACATAATGTTTACAAATAAGACTGAAACCCATGTCAACATGGCAGGATGTGGTGTGCAGCAGGTGAGTGCAGTTAATTTTTCTCAATGGTCAGGCCTTGATTTATTGGGCATTGTTGCACATTGTATAATTAGAGTACTGTGCTTCCCATTAGTCTATTAATGAGTTTGCTGTGGTGTACTTAATTCGGGTTCATGTTAGTTACTTGTCGGAGCTCGTGGGGACTTGTCCAGTCCTGATGTCCCACTTGTCCTACTCAGATAATTTGACTTCAGGTTATTAATTCTCTGCCTTCCCTGATCTTGCAAACGATGCACTTCCACTCAATTTGTGTTAAATTGACTCCCACTCTTTCTTCTTTGTTTAAGTCTTTTTGTTCCTGATGGTTATTAAATTCCCAAGGACTCTCATTAGAAGATGGCTTCTGGCAAAATATCTTGCTACTTACTTATGGGACTGTCATTTAATAAAACTATTAAATTACATTTAGGCGCATTTCCTGCTTATCTTCCATTGTGAACGAAAACTGTAACTTCTTCTAACAACCTTGGGTTACTAAAATAAATTGCTTGTGTTTTGGCTCAAAACAAACTCTCTTGCCAAGAATTAAAAGGGAGTGTTCTCTCCCTTTTAATGATACCTGATGTACTTAACTTGCTTATTAATACTTATGCTTCGCTATCTTGTACAACTACTGTCAGAGTAAATGTATACTTCAATATTTGTCAAAAAAATCTTTTACTTACATTGTTACAATGGTATCTGGATTCGCTAACATACTGTAGACCCTAAATTTCACCTAGTCTTAACCTGTAATGCGATTTTTGTCTCAAAACGCATAGCAATGTGGAGAACTCTTTAAGTACAGAGGAAAACCAGCTTTCAAATTAAGCTTGAACTGAATTATTTTCAACAAGTCTGTGCAATCTTAACTCTTGAGATAAGATGGTCTTGTAGGTCAAGGTGGTCCAACCATTTGGCTGCTGAGGGCTGGATGTCCTATTTGAGAAATGTCTGTGGGCCGCATAAGCAATAATTTTGTGTTTCTCTTCCAAAACAAAATATAACATAACATTTACGGGTTTTGGAAGGCGCGGATGAGCCAGATGAAATTGGGGGTGTTGGGGGGAATGGATGAAATCAGGCCACCAGTTGGCCTACCCTGTTGTAGGCTTAGACTTGGTGGAACTTCAGGCCTGTGATCTGCAAACACCTTTTAATTGTTTCTTTTTCACAGGAAGCCCGTTGTTGAGAATTTTTCTCATCAAAGCTGAATATTTTAACAATAAATGGTAATTTTCCACAATCTGGTTTGTTCCATTGTTTATATAGAACAGGCTGGACTCATTAAATAATTGGTTAATGGACTGTACCACGCAAAGCACTAAGTGCAAAATTCTTTGATGTTCACATTAGAAAGGAAAGGAGATTTCTGCTTCCCATTAATTGTCCTTTACTGAAGTCTGGCTTGATTTTCGTGTACTCTTAATGTTATATTTGCATGCATTACCTATTAATTTTAAATGCTTACATTTTAAATGGGCTTGAAAAGGTAAAGCCAGAATAATACTTTAGGAATCACCAAGACAGCCGAACAGGAGGACATAGGTTTAAATTTGCAAAGGGTTCTGGACAGACACCAGGAAGTTTTTCTTTACCCAGAGGGTCACTGATGCCTGGAAGAGGTTGCTAGGAGGGGTGGTTGAGGCCAGGGCATGGACTAAATTTTAGAACCAGAGATATTTACAGCACTGAATGCGGCCATTCAACCCTTGTACAACAACAACTTTCATTTTGCGTTTATATAGCAGCCCTCATTCAGGGTCAGTGTCCCAGAGCTCTTGTGTGTCTTGCTTCGATGGTGATTCATCCAACAATCCCCCAAATAAAATCGGTCACTTAGTTCATGGTGGTTTTTGTGGGACATTTCTGAGCAGCAAATTGGCTGCCCCACATGTTGAAATAATACACAGTCACTACACTTTGCAGTAAATCCTGTGAAGCACTTTGAGACATCCTCCCACCATGAAAGTCAGTCGATCGAATGCAAGGATTAGTCATTATGTGGAAACAGCATTTGGTTACACCAAGAAATGTAAATTTCCCATCCAAACAAACAGAGATAGCAGTAGTACAGTGACCTCCCCACCCCTTCCACCCCATCCGATCACCTGTATGTCTGTATGTTATAGCAGCTTCTTTTTATTCCTATCCTCTGGGGGAACACAAATGATTGAGACCTACTGAAGCAGGCCAGAAAAACTATCAGCCAAAAGTCAGGAGATCAAATCTTACAAACCATAGCAAGGGTTATGGAGCGCAAAACCTTTGTTGAAAAATGCAGACAATGGTCAATGACTCCAGGGGATTCCTGTCAGACACTGAACTGGATTTATGTAATTCTAAAAGCACCTGCATGGATGCTCGAGAACTTTTTTTTATGAAATGTGAGCTATCAGTGTATGAATGACAGAACCAGGCTAAGGGGAGAATTGTTGGCAGTGAAAACACTCCTCATTCAGTGAAGATACCGCTTGTGTTATCTGATTCACTTTGGGAGCTTAATGGTTCATGACACCCATCCCGCTTGCACAGAAGAGCCAGCTGTGCTGGAACATGGCTGCACACTTCAGTAATACAATAAAGCACTAAGGCCAAGTATGACAAGAGGAATAGTTATTTTTGGAACCAATGGAATTAAAGTTTAGCATTTTCCACCACCCTATGATTTGCCTAAGACTATATACATTTTTTTAAAAAATAATAATTTGATCATTTAATCCAAGACTGTTTGTGGGACACTGCTGTGTGCAATTGGCTGCCACTTTTCACCCATAAAATACAATATATCCTGTGAAGTGCTTTGAGACGCCTCAAATACATGATAAGGTGCTATATCAAATGCAAGGGTTATTATTATTATAACACGTTCTGAACAGATCTAAGCTATGGGTCTATAATTGGGGTCTGCCTAACTGTCAGCTGGCTCAATTGATATCTAATACATTACGACAATAGCAAAGCAGAGTGGGAGAAATTCCACCTGACTCCACATCGGGACTTTGAAGTCACAGTCTGGGCTGACACTCCAATGCAGTTCTAGGGGTGTGCTGCATCTTTGGGGGTGCCATCACGCAAATCTCTCTTATGATCTTCTGATATTGTTTCTTCTCATAAATGGCATTTGCAACAAGATGAGGACAATCCAGCCATTGAGAGAGACTCAGCTCGCTAGTTTTCTCAAACAAATCAAGCCAATGAAGGTGGAACATTGCTCATCTAAATGTCCTATTGTTTAAAGAGCAAAGAAGTAATTTCTCACTGCAGTGAGGATCTGAAGGTTTTATTAATTATATGCACTGCAATGTTACAGTGTACATAGTGTGGATTAACACTGGCAATAATGAAATGCTAACAGTACAGTAGTTACTGTGTGCCCACGCTTTCCACACGTAGCTGATAAAAAACAGTCAAGGTAATTATTAGTCGGTGGTTGAAACTGGTGACAGCATTATCCTAAATTATCTGTTATCATACATTATCTGTTTACCTAGCAATAAGTTGGAACCCTTAATAATAATATTAAGTTATTAATATTAACTTAATAGTAAGTTAGTCGATTGGCTGATTTGGCTGTTTTCTGCGGTAATAATCTCTCAAAAAAAAATTTGGTCACTCAATCCATGACAGTTGGTGAGGATTTCGCGCACAAAATACACAATCAATCCACTTCACAATATATCCTGTGAAGCATTTTGAGACGTCTCAACTTTGTGCTATATCAAATGCAAGGATTATTATTATCCTCCTCTTTAAACAACCTTGAGTTTCACATGAACAGTCAGTCACAACTGAAGTGCGTTCAAACACTGCCACTAGACTCTTGCCCCTCACAAGGTGAATTGGTGAGTTTAGCAATGTTCCCTTTTTTTTGTGCATTCGCTATGGTTTCTGGCACTATGCAGCAGCAATAGATAAAATAAACAAGGAAGGATATGGAAAATGTGAAAGAGGTGAATATTATTCTCTAAGATTTGACAGGTAGAGAACTAACTATTTAACATTGATTGAGCGTGGTGTCTTTGTTGGTTACCTCTCAGTAGTGAGATTCTTGCTTCCGTCTGTCATATGTTCAGTGCTAACTGGAGCTCGCCCTTGTGTAAAGCAAGAACCTTGTCTTTAATTGCAAAGGTAATTGCAGTCATGAATTCCTTCACCCAGGAGTGAAAACATTGGAGCTTTGCAATTCCTGCTGAACTGCTGTCAGTTTCTCATCTACAATTATCACGAGGGCTTTCTGGTATAATTTTCCGAAAGTAACAGGCAGCCACAGAGCAACAGCATTCCATTTACCGGTGTTCATACCTTCTGCAAATCATTAAATGAAACCGTGTACACATGCAGGAAGCTGGGAGGAGGTAAGGCAGAGGGATTGAAGCAAGGAGTTCCATTCAGGATATTGTGGCTGAAGGCATAGCCACTGATGGCTGCTTTCAACTAATTAATATACTGTACTCACTTTAAAACATGCTTTTGCTTTGTGGGACAAATCCATAACAATAGCTCAACAGTAGCAGAGAGAATTGGGTACAAAATGATTCTGTGTAACAATTGAACTCACAGACCAAGTTTGAGTTTGACTAAATAGTTACCTCATATAAAGATGGACAAATAATTAATTCCACAGATAATAATCCTTAACATTCTTGCATCTGATATCGTGTCTTAATGTGTTGAAACATCTCAACACACTTCCCAGGGTTTAATGTAAAGTGCACTGGAGTGTCAGCCAGGGTTATGAGTTGAAAGCACTGATGTGGGGCTTGAATGTAGAGTCCTTTGACTCAAAGGCTAGCATGGTATCAACAGAGCCAGTTAACTGAACCGATTTATGCTACAATAAGCTGCTCACCTCCTATTACATCAACACAAGTGACTGCTTTCATCGCAAAGGAAAATTGATGTAACATACATTTAAATCGGTATTTTATATTAAGTGAACATGTTGCAGAAAAAAATCTCCATGCTCTTAAAATGGATTAAATAGTGGAGGAACAGATGTCATCATCAACAACAACACCAACTTGCATTTATATAGAGCTCTTCACACTGGCTAGTGTCTCGGCACACTTAACACCCCAGTAAGCAGTGAAAGGTATTGGTACGTAGATAATAGCAGGCATGATTGCTACACTTCCGTAGAACCTCCCCGCTTGAAATAATTGGATTTTTAAAGTTGTACAAGTGTTCAATTATTTATACAAGATAGTAAAGCTGGCTGGATGGGTATAGAAATAACATAATTTTGAGGGCATTGTGGTCATTATCAGCCTCGAGGCATTCATTGTAATGAGACTCTTGAGGCCAGCCATGGTGTCAAATGACCTGAATAAAATCAATCTTACTCTATCCATCATATCTGTCGTCTGTCAGTGCTTCATTATGTTGAACATAGAGGGCACCAGTCTAATTACAGTAAAATACATCATTTGAAAGAGTGAACACAGCCTTGCACGTACACACGCACACACACATACACACACACTCGTGAATTATCAGTTGTATGCTATGTTTGTCTGGTCAACATTTGTTTGGTAAATGACATTCCACATTTGAAATCCAATGGGATTCATTAATAATAATAATAATCCTTGCATTTGATACAGAGCCTCATCACGTCATTGAGACATCTCAAAGAGCTTCATAGGATGTACTATAAAATGTTTTTTCTGTGTATTTTGTGGGTGATTTTCACAATCAGCACAATAATTGGGTACAGAAAAGTCAGTTGTGTTTCACTCAGCCTCATCCAGCTTCACTCAAGTAGCAATAAACTCCTTCCTTTTCTTCATTGAAAACAATTTGAAGAATAAACTTGTTGAATGTTCCCTCGAGCACCTTGACTGCTCCTGAAGTGGGTTTTCCTCCTAATAGTGGTTCTATGATGTTCCCCCTCTGGGAATAATGCTGCTTCTGCATCAATGCTGTTTGTCATCTAGTAATCCTTTTCTTCTCTGAATTTGCCATTGCTCAGGCATGATAAACCCTTCAAGCTACGAGGAACATTGAGTACAATATGTACAGATTCCACTTCTGCCCCCAATATTCCAGTTCACAGGACCAAATCGGAACCAAAGTCACTGGTAACATCTCCAAGTCACAAATAGCAACTCCTTCTGCTAGTCAGATATACGTCACACTGAACTTCCACTATATAAATATATTTTGTTGGCGAGGAGTCACTACTAACAACTCATGCTCCAAATTGCCATAGTTTTAATTCTCTCCCCCTCTCCCATTGTCAATCTCTTGTGAGAATGCCTATATTTGTATTTTCCTTCACTTACCAATTCTCCCAATGTAGCAGCTCTCCGATTCTTGTATTTGATGTAGCATCCACGCAACTCAGAAGCTCAAAGCTCTTTACCAGTAATTGCTGTCAGTGTAATGACTTTGTGCAACTCTGAATGCAGGGAACATGAATCGGGAGCTTCAGTGCCGTACCTCTGGTGGTCTCAGTGCCTCCTGTAACTCCCCAACTTTGCTGCTTGTTCCATTAACTTCATAACCAGATTCAGAGTTAGGTATGAGTCTGGCTTAATTGATACCATGCTCACATTGGGATTTAGTGCTCATTATTCTATAATGAGACTCCAATACAGTCCTGGGGGTGTGCTGCAATGTCATACTTGATGTTTTTCGGACAAGATGTTAAACCGGGGTCCCGTTTGCCTGTTCAGGTGGATGTTCAGGATCTCAAGGCACTTTGAAAAGTGAAAGGAGTTTGCCCCAGTGTCCTGGTCATTTATCCCACAAATAAAATAGATCATTCTCTGTTGACTCTGGGTTCTTTGCTGGGTTCAAATTGGCTGCCATGTTTGCCTACAACATTTATAATCACTAAGTAAAATCCTCCTGACGTGAAAAGAGTTATGTCAAATGGAAGGGTGACTAATTGTCACCAGCCTGTGTACTTGGCTCATTGGTTATGATTTACTGAATCATTGCCCCTGGAATGTTTCCTTGATAGCAGCAGCAATGCTTAGAATATAATGTCACCTCCGTATGAGGAAAGCAATCATGAGAACCAATATGAATGAATACTCCATAGCTTGTTGGAACTGCTGTGATACTACTATAATAGTTGACCTGTTGCAGTCCTTGTGCCAGACTGTTAACATTGGAGTAAATCTGGAAGGAAGGAATATTCAAGATGTTCAGAGCTTGGGGTCGAACATTAGTCTTTCAGAAACTGAGCACACCTCGAAAGCTTCCAAACACAGTTTGCAGGTTTTCACCATATAACAACTGTAGCAATGGGTTTGTGTGAAGTTCTTAATCTCTTAGGAAAATAGAATCGGATAATACTTAGAAGTGGAAAATAGCTGGAACCTTAGAGCTTTGAAACATCATTCACAGCATCTAAAAGCATGATTGTAAATGTGTTCTCTCGTTGTTCTTTTCATTGTGGTGTTGAGGAATTATTACTATTCATAGATTTACATTTTATGTTACTGCATGGAAACTTTCAGACCAACTAATCCATGTTGACGTCCACCCTTCCTAATCCCCTCTCTTAATCCCCTCTCCTAAACCCCTCTACTTGCTTCTCCCTCAAGTACGCAGTGAATTTCCTCTTAATCCCAAAGAAAGAACAAAGGAGGTGATCAGATCTCAAAGATATAAAATCTTCTTTTGATGCTGACAATCTTATATACGTGGAAATCAAGATACAAGATTTCTAATGGGACCTTATTTTCAGCAATCTGCTCATTACCTGATGTTAAATTACTGCAACCCAATACAAGTGAAAAGGAAGTTACAAAGCCCAAGAATTATTTTTTTTTAAATAAGGTCAATGGGTGAGTAATACATAAGCATAATAAACAGTGCTCACATTGCTATACAACTGTGGGGTGAAAAATTGTTAACAAATCTACAAAAACTGTTTGAAAAGTGAAGGAAATTTTTTTTTGGTATCCTGGCCAACAATCCACAAAAGGCTGTGGATGCTGGATCCATTCAAATTTTCAAGACTGAGGTGGATAGATTTTTGTTAGGTAACGATATCGAGCGATATCAGCAAAAGCGGGAAATATTGGAGTTGAGGTACAGATCAGCCATGATCTCATAGAATGGCGGAACAGGCTCGAAGGGCTGAATGACCTACTCCTGTTCCTATGTTCCTATCCCCCAGATAAAATTGGTTGTTCACTTCATGGTTGTTTGTGGGACATTGCTGTGTGTAAAATTGGCAGCCGAGTTTGCACAGAAAGTACAGAGTCACTACACTTTACAGTGTATCCTGTGAAGCACTTTGAGACATCCTTCCGATGTGAAAGCATCAAAGGATTATTATTCATTGTCAGTGATGTGGAACTTGTATCCTTCAGCTTTACCATTGCAGATCCCTGATGGAGTAACAGGATGTGCCACATCACACAGCTGGCATTCTTTCAGCTACTTTTCAACAGCAAATCCTGATTCAATCCAGGTTCTGTAACTGAACAGCTCTGTACAATAATCCCAGCAGTTTATGAGCAGAATGCAATTGCTACCATCACCATGGGACTCACTAATCTCCCTTCAACAGCCCTAAATGTGATAATGAAATATGCACTGAACGGTTAAATTAACCAAATATTACAAACTTTGCATTCATTGCAGTATGTGTATGGGATATTACATTGCAATTCATTATTTTCTCTTTCGCTGCTTCATAATATCTCCACATACAGCTCTTGCTAACGTACAGGCTCGATTCTTTTGTATTTTTCATGACTATCCTTGTGTTTGCCACAATAATTTATTCTCTCAGATGTTCCAATCCATAAATAAAATTTCCTTGATTCGCACACATTCTGATGTTGTTCAGATGTTAAACAGCTATCGTGTGCAATGTGCATCAAACAGTTTTTTCAGCCCGTGGCGTAATCTGAGTGAGTTTTGCTATTTTACCTTTCCATCTGCGACCTCCTTCAACTCCATCAACCCAGCCACTCCCTTCACTCAGCGAACACTGGCCTGTCCCCTACTCTATCCGCCCTGCAATTGGCCATGCAATGTGGGTGGTGGACAGGACATTGGGACTCATTTAAAAACCAGCTTGAAATCGTGATGGGAACACAGTAGGGTATGTGTTCAGGAGGTGTGAGATCAGATGGGCAAAGAAATCTAAACCAACCTCATGAAATAGTATCTTTCCGTTCTTTGCATTGTTAAGCACTTCTCACCATTTGAACTGTATAATTATTTACAAGGTGGGGGCAGAGCCTTTAAAATCAAAATCAAGACGTTTAGACCTACGGAAGCATGTCTTTCAACATAGGGTTGTGAAGATGTAAAATGCTCTGCTCAAAAGGTATCGAGGCAAAATCGATAAGAATGTTTAAAAAGAGACAGACAGAGATCTGGGTAGTAGAGAGATTATGAGTATGATGATAGACCAAGGCATTGGGATTAAAAGATCTGCCAACATCATCCTCCACCTGTTCCGTTTCCTAAGAACTGCTACCGCAACATAAAAGAGGGAGAGAGGGGAAGAGCCTGAGCTTAGAAGCAAGAGAGCCAACATGGAGAGAACATAAGTGAGGTGGTCAAGTGGTGTCTGTTGTAACTTGCCCTTCACAGCCCTGAGCTTGTGCCACTGCTCCTGCTGCCTTAGCAGGCTACATATCAATGTCAAATCAGTGTTGCTTGTGGCTGGTGAGTTCTAATAAATGAGGCGAACAGGTAATGTGATATGCATGACTAAAATTCAACCCATCCCATCTTCAGTGGAATGTGAGCAGCGAGACAAATGTGGTGATAAAATTAAACGCACATATCATGAATTTGAACGTTTGAATATTAGCATTTAATAAGATATTAAAAACATAGGTAAGCTATTTGCTTTTAATTATAGAAAGCTTACTCTTTGGAATTTCAATGAAAATATATTAATCATATTGATGCTTGCATTTGATATAGCACATTATCATGTGGTTGAAAAGTCAGAAGTGTTTCACAGGATTTACTGTAGAGTGTAGTGACTGTGTATTAGTAGGAAACATGGCAACTAATTTGCACAGAAACAGGCATGAAGTGAATGACAATTTTATATGGATTATTGATGGCCGGTAAACCTGGAAAACTCAAATACGATCTTTAAAGACCAGCTGAACAGACAAATGGGACCTCGGTTTAATATCTCACCTGAAGAAAGGGACACTTATATAGAAAGATACTAATGTAAAAGTTCTGAAAGAATCATTTGTATTTAATTTGTGCAGTACCTTTTCTAAAGTACAGTTGCTCACTATCTCTTCTACCCTGTGATTTAGCCTTAAGCAGGTAAGGAAAATAATGCTACAGTGGTACATCAGGAAAAATAAATAATAATAATAATCCCAGTATTTGATATAATACCTCATCACCTCATTGATGCATTTCAAATCACTTCGCAGAATATATTGCAAAATAGATTGATTATATTTTGTGGGCGAAACGTGGCAGCCAAATGTGCACAGCAATGTCCCACAAACAGTTGTAGATTGTGATTTTTTTAAAAAAGAGAGCAGAGAATTAACTCAAAGAAGCAAGAGAATCAAACAAGAGAGAAGAGGGGTAGGGGGTTGAGAGCTAGACAGAGCAAGTTTTTTTGTGATGCACAATGAGACACGATATTGTCAAGAACATTTATTGGCTTTAGATTCCAAGACACTCTGGGTTTGTGTCTCATACATTCTGAAATCGATAGAGTGCACACACACACACACACACACACACATGATTGCAGCTTAGCAAACTTTCAAAGACTCTTAAAATATATTCCATTGCTACCATGTGACAATGTCATGTCCCATTAATACAATTTCAATTGCGAAAGAATGCTGGAATTGCTGGCATTACATGAGAGCAAGTGCTTCACACACCATCCATTTAGCAATAATCCGATCATTTGGCGAGTCTTAGACTACTGCATTCTTCTGGAGTCTAAGGTTATCTTTTGTGAGACATCATTCCTATTCAGTCACCTTCGGAGCTGTTGCTTAAAAGAGGCAAAAAAGCAGAATGTAGAGTGCAAGTGTTCAATTGGCTGGCGATGTTAAATTTTTATTCAGGATCTTGATTCGTTATCAACGTGAATTATATTAAACAGCAGTATTGTGAACACAGAGACAGTGATGGAGGTGGCAGATCAGTAAAATTACCTTAATAAACAGCGTAACAAATTATGCTGCTCTGTGTATAGAACTCGAATCACACTGAGACGAATGATGACTGTAGCACAGTAATATGATTCTACACCAAATCCTATTGCTCTTGGGGGTCTGAATAATCGTATATTTTATACACCATTAAGGCAGAAAACATGATTAAATGTTTTATGACATGCAAGTGGCCCAACTCTCTACTTAATAACATTTGCTAAATACAGCACAAAGGTTTGAGTAGGTTTAGTGTTGTGAAGTAAAAAAAGACATTTCCTGCACCCTGCTGCATTACTGAGTCAATCAATTTACCGTACCCTGTTGATGTCATCTTAAGATAGGATTTTACAGAGCCGTAGATGCATTTACCTACCTACGTGAATAAATTGACCAATTGGAGATTTGGCTTTGAGCTCAAAGTCTAACCTAGCAATAACAACAAGATTACATTTGTATAGCGGAACACTCCAGTGCTGGGGAACACGTGAGAGGTTAAACCACGAGAATATGACAACTGGAGATTGAGCATGTTAAACCACGGTCCCGTCTGTATGTTCAGGTGGAAGTTAAAAAACCCTTGGAACTGTTTGAAAAGAGTTTCTCCCATTCCCCTGGCCAAGAATCCCCCAGATGAAATTGATCATGCACCTGATGGCTGTTGCTTTCACTTACGAAGACATAATCATTATACTCCATAGTAAATTCTGTGAAATCCTGTGAAGCGCTTAGAAATATTTTGAAACATACAACAATAATAATCTTTACATTTAATATAGCACTTTATCACATCTTCGAGATGTCTCAAAGCGCTTCACAGAATATACTGTAAAGTGTTGACTGTATATTTTGTAGGCAAATTATTGATTTTATTCTCGGGAGCAAAGGAATCCAGCTAAATATTAATTCAAACACTATAACAAATGCAAGGATTACTGTTATTATGATTATTATTTCCCTTTATTGCCTTGCACAAGTGATGTGTCACATAAGACATTCAATGATTGTATCATCCTCGGGGAGCTATGTGTGCACAGAATTCCCACTCTTCTTGATGCGATTATAAGAACCTGTGATCCAGACTTCAATTATCGATGTTTCCAAAGGATTCATTAATCTTTGCACATGAATCTATGGAAACAAATGTATTTTTTAAAATGCTATTGAGACATCACAAATGTGGCAGTGAGTGATGCATGCATCAAATATACACAGCTTGACAGTGCAATCTCATGTGGTAAGCTTTCATGTATTGAGTGAGGGACAGGTACGATCCACAGAAAAAGGCAATATATCACCAGCACTGAATCCCTCAGGAAAGCAGGCATTAGAGTAACTGTCCAGTTAAGGAGTAAATGATGGGCACATCCTGAACCCAAACATATTTTATGTGAGGCAAGACAACCCACGGGGAAAGTAATTTAATTTAGCCAAAATACAAGCCCCATTTTTGCTAGATTATTAATGTGAATTTTGTAATATTGAGTTCATTATACCCTCAACTTAATAATTTTGGTTTCTATGCACTGACTCAGAATCCCACATAGAAGGTGATTTCTCCAGGCTGTTAATTTCTTTGCAATTTCAGTGTAACTTGTTGAATCTTTTAATTGCAACCAAGGCATCCTGGGGAGCACGTTCTCGAGGATGTGAAGTGCAGTGACTGCGTCTTTGTAGGCAAACGCGGCAATAAATTTGTAAATAACAATATCCCACAAACAGCTATGATGCGAATGAATGTCCAATTTTACCTGAGAGCAGACATTTCTAAACAATTTATATTGGTGAGGGTTTGCTATTACACTAGAGCAATGGTGGAACAGATAAAAGGAATGTGCCACCGTCGAAACAATGCTTTTCACCAAAGACTCCAAAACTATGGCGTGAGATGATTCAAAAGTGGGAATCTGTGGTGAATGCAAAGATAAGCTGTTTTGCATTGTTAGATTTCATCAAAATTAGCCGCACACTCTGTCAATTGTTGCATGTCTGAATCTGTAACTGTAATGTGTTTTACAGTGTGTTTATTTCATTTCAGTCTGACACAACATGATAATCGGTGGTGCAAAGGTTTGATTGCATTGAAGGGAAACCTCTCAATACCCGGTTTGTTTCTCTTTTGAGAGGGCAGCTTTTCAATACAATACAAACAACAATGTGCATTTATATAGCGCCCCTTATGCAGGATAGCGTCTCAGAGAGTTTACATACATAATTCTTGCATTTGATTCAGCGGCCTGGCCGTCAATTGGATGTCTTGAAGCACTTCACAAAATTATGCTGTGAAGTGTAGTGACTGTGCAGTTTGCATTTTGGATGTTCGTGCTGTGTCTTAATAAAACGCGTGAGATAACGTTTGTATGTCACAACAGAATGAATTAATTATTGTACACTGGGTACATCAATTGGGTACATTAATTCCTGGGCTGCCCCATGCAAAAGAAGGCTTTCTTTAGCACATTCACGACTTTGGAAGATTAATAATTGCAGTTAGAATGCTTTGTACCCACACGTGGATCATCCATATGCTTGAAATGAAATTGAACTGTTGTGTTAGAAGCATTTTAGTGGAGCATGTGTGTGTGAGCTATCCAAGCCTGTAATTTTTTTGCTAACTCTGAATTGACAGCAGTGGTTGGAGGAATCTAATCCTGGTATGTCCAAGATTAGTGAGATGGTTAGAGAGCGGCAGACAGAAGGGGAGAGGGGACACCTTATATCCACACCGTTTCCATATCCACAATGTCCCAGTTAGTGTCAGACAGTGTTTTCTCTGCTGTGCACATTTCGTATTTAAAAAAAACTATGAAGACATCTTGTATATTTGACCCCTTAATGGTCCTGTTAATGGGATTACCCTTATTCAGAGAAGGTTATTCATCAGGGTGAAGCACGTAACAGGAACTAGCCAATAGATACCTAAATGCTGGCCTGAGTACTTGCTCCAGTTTGCTTTGACATATGTGCTGTCATCAATTGCCATGTGGGCAAGGAAAGGCAACAAAGGACTGTTGGCACATGTGGAACTGTGCCCAGCATGATGAGTCAGAGGCTCCTGTCAGAGAAAACTAGCAAGAAATGAAGGCAGCGGTCAAGTGATAATACACGGCACATTTGCTGCCACAAAAGGTTTGAAAATTGAGTCCTAAATAGTCACAATTCCAAAACATTTCACATCAACAAGGTGCACTTTGCAGCATCGATATTTTCCTTGACATTTCAGCTGCCGCTGCAGATGAGAGCATTAATAAAACAGCTCTCTCTCTCTCTTCTCTCCAGGCTACCAACAGAGTCCACCTCACATTGACCCCTCTGTCAGGACTGTGGTGTAGTCCTACATGTAGCCTGTTTGGAGGTGCTCATCTTTAAAGCTGCAGCAGAGAGATTGGCAGGTGACTTCAAATAACCACATACTGGCAGCAGAGAGAGCTAACAGGTCTCATTAGCCATCTCCATCCACTTCAGCGGGTCAGAGTCCCTGTCACCGCAACCCTCACTTTTCCATTTGTTTTGTGTGTTGCAGCAGATCAGTCGGACACAATGTGGAGGCAAATTGTCGCCAGGATAAGTTAATGACTGTGCTGTGGAACGCACTATCATTACCTGCTAACCATGCCCGACACAAAGGGTCACTTCAGACTGATGTCTGTTTGCTTTCCAGGCTGCCGGCAGGCTGCCCATTTATTTGGACACGTTTGAAGCACAAGAAAGAATCGCCAGCTCGCAAGCAGCGGTCCAGATAATTTATCTACAGATGTGCATGAATAAAGATATAAATAATCAACACTCTGTCATTCAACCTCGCTGCTTTGAACAGTGTTCAGTGAGGAAAACTGTTTTTTTTATTATCAGTCAAATGAGTCTCGGTGCTTTATGAAAGAGCTGCTATTCAATGTAAATCAAGAGATTCTAAGGGAAAATTTGCCTCGACTGAATGTAAATAGCGACCCGCTTTATTTAATGGTTAATTAATTAAACATCAGCAGGTGCAATGGGCTGATAGAATAAGCTCTCTCAGAACAGTCCAACAAAGCCTGAGGGGGACATTTGATTTGTCCGGGATGTGGATATCTACCTCAATACATAACATAAATACTGTCCTGTTCCTGAGATGTCCTTGTCTTTTTTGAGTAAATGTGATTATCCAAGAGAAAATTCATTGAAGAGTTGTCTTTTTTTTAAACACATACACACACAGATCACTGGTCTGTTTCATTCCTTACCGAAGCACACTGGGTTTCAATCAAAAGTAAAATCAAAGTAAATTGGATTTAAAAGGAACTGAAAGGGCAATGTCCTCTCTTGTAACTGTATTGTGTTTTGTTTAAACATTCATAATCCCGAACTTGCATGAAAACAGTCTTTCATGTTTTACCCTCTTTTTCAACAGTCAGTAATGACTTCTGCTGTTTCCCTGCTTTTTGATCATACTTTGGCCTTAACATAAAGATCTCAGCCTAGCTCAGCACTCTTGGTCTCTGACTCAGAAGATGGGAAGATGGGAGGGATGGTATTCTGGAAGGATGAGATCAAAAGGCCCAAAGGGCCTTCTTCATTCATACCTTAGGATTACTTAGAGTGATACGGCACAGAAACAGGCAGTTTGTCTGAACTAGTCCATGCATGTGTTTATACTCCACAAGAGTCCCCTCCCCTCCTTATTATCCTCACTTATACTGCACCTCTCTTCTAACCTTGTGATATGACATGTGAAGAGAAGAACAAAGGGCTGAAATAGAATTGACCTCGACCACTAGCAAGAAACAACTGTCAATTGTGGCAGTTTGAGCCATAAGAACTTTGTTGCTGGGATAATGTTCTCGTAAAGACCATGTCCCATTTTGACCTTGTTCTGGGTGAGTACTGTGAGGAACAGGTATAGTGATGTACAGGTTTTATTGGTTTTAATCTATCAGTTCACTGAATGTCACTTACTTAGGTGAGACATAAGAACTGTTAACCTCAATTACAGCACAAAGGTAACAGGCAAATGAAGTCCTGTACATAGAACATTAGCTTCACACTGGATTTATTGCTGATGACTTTTCGAAGTTATGTATCCACTTGCATTTTGTGTAAATCCAATGTGTTAAACCCAATAGTACTGATTTTTTTCTTATAAACTGAATGAAAATAAAAACGCCAAAAGATGTTTGGAATTAGATTAGTGCCAGAGACTGACAGAATGAAACACTATCTTAAGAGGCCTAAGGGGTTTCCAGTGTTGTTGTTCGCAGTATGTACTTGGCAAACAATTGTCAATTGTGGCAATTGGGGCCACAAAATGAAAATAAATATCTAAAATGAATGAAATAAATAAAATGAATGGAGTCCTGTAGCTCAGTGGTTAGAGCACTCGCCTTGCAAGCGAGACACCTGGGTTCAATTCCAGGCAGGGTGAAACCTTGGGCAAGTTTCCTTACTCCACACGCCTAATAATAATCCCTTTAAAATAAAACAATAATAAATTAGTCATTTTCAATCCACGACTGTTTGTGGGACACTGCTGTGTGCAATTGGCTGCCGCGTTTCGCCCTTAATTATCATCAGACTCTTCTGGCCTTTCAATCAAGATCACACAATAATCTTCAATGTTTTGCCCTTAGTTGTTTTGCTTTTAACTTCTCTCTGCCTGCTGAGAATACACAAAACCTTGCACTGGCAGAGATGAATTTACATCTGTCACTGAAACACCAGAGATTGAATGAACCATCAACATACCATTCAAATAACCAAAATTATCAGAGCAACGTGAAACTCCCCCATTACACGATTGGGGAAGTTGAACAGTTAAAGTTTGTGTGCCAAATTAAATTGTCAAATCAAATTAACCAGCTCACTCTCACCTCTAAGTCAGAAGGTTGTGGGTTCCAGCCCCACTTGGGACTCTGAACTCATATAGTCTAGGCTGATAATCCAATGTGTTGCTGGGAAAGTGCTTCATTGTTGGAGGTGCTGTCCTTCTGTACAGTTGTGACGTAAAACCAAGGTCTTGACTGCCTGTTCTGCTGGACGTACAGATCCCACAGCACTATTCAAAAATAGAAGGGAGTTTCTCTCTGTGTCCAGGCTAACAATTCCCCCCTTTACCGATTTATCAACCAGCGAGGATAATCTTTCATTCTTTATCTCTTCAAAACCTTTTCAAATCATGAATACTGTTAAATCCTCTCTTAATCTTTGCTTGTCCAATGTGCTTAAAAAAAAGGATTGTTTGAGTCTACCCTCATAAACATAACCCATAGATTTATTTAGATTTTATACACACTGCATAGGCTTTTCCGTTTAATTTACAATTTAGTGCTATTCTTAGTGAATTGGATGCTGTGACCAAATTATGCATTACTCCATCTGTAAAACCTATTACACATTTGCTGAAATTATAAGTATATATCATGTGGATTGTATTTACTGAACACAAGTTCCAGCTCACAAGTCAAAGTTACATAAATGAATGTTAAATCACTCCGGTCTTTACCCTCATCCTGTGAATAGTCTATTGGAAAGTAACTGATTTGCATAAAAGCAAATATAATGCAAAAAGGATTGCTTTCAAATATGGAACTCTATCAGTCTTGTATTTAGCTGGTAATCATAGAATTATAGTCTTATGTCCAAAACAAGTCATCCGGCTCAACTAGTCCATGTAGAAACCTCCAACCGTCCTATTCCCCTCTCCTATTCCCTTCCATTCACTTTCTCAAGTGTGAGTCAAGTCACCTCTTAAATATGTTAACCTTTTTCTTCAATCATAACTTCTGACAGTGAGTTTCACATTCCACCACTTTCTGTGTAAAGACGTTTCTCGTAAACCCTTTATATAGATCTGCTACTGGCTGTCCTATCTTTATGTCCTCTAGTTTTGGACTCACCAACATGCTCTCTCACCCTCACCAAGTGTGCACAGGAAATCCTGTTCCAAAAATGTGGGGTAAATATTTACTTCATAAAGCTAGAAACCTAAGTCTTTACAATAATGATAATAATAATAATAAATCCTTACATTTGATACTGTGCTTGGTTGCATTGTTAACAAACCTCAAAGCATTGCACAGGATTTCACTGTGAAGTAAAATTAGTGTAATAGTTGGATTTTACAGCCAATTTTATCCACAGCCATTAACGACAAATAGCCATAAAGTGAGAGAACATTTTTTATTTGGCTGATTGTTGGCCAGGACACTGGGAGAAACTCCTTTCTCTTTTTGAATATATATTATATTATTAAACAGCCACCTGAACAGGCAGACGGAACCTCAGTTTAACGTCTCATCCAAAGGTTTGGAAACTGTCAGTCAATGTTTTCATTCAGTTCGAAGAGGTGTATCTGGTGTATATTTTGTCAACATTTCCTACACAAAGGTTCCTTATTTTCTGTCGCTTCTCTGGTTGGGGCAACACATGTATCCCAACACCTCGATTATATACATAGCAGCACATTTAGGGCTCAGCCAAGAGAAAGCCCACTTACTGTGAGATGAGGCTCACCATCAGCTTCTCCCCCCACTGTGCTCTCAGTGTTCACCTTGCACAACAGTGTAATTTTATTATGGCCCTCGGCAATGTCAGAAATGAAGGTTTTATGGGAGCCCATAGCATGAAAGATATTTCGGTCCTCCCTGTTGGCAGCAACGCTAGAAAGATTGAATGGAAGTGCAACACAATTATCTATTTGACTCTTTTCAGAAGAGAGGCAGAGCCAGGGATGTTTAGTTGCTTACCTTGTGCATTTAGGCCAACATTCCACTTCCCACAATATATCAGTCTTAAAGAGCACTACTCGCACAGAGCAAGTGATTTGCCTATGCCAAGTCCATTATTTGAGCATGTTAAATATGCCAACTAAGCCCGAGGACACAATGTTCTTTCAATGAGATGTTAAATCTAGGTTCCATCTGCCGGTTCAGATGGATGTTAGGGACATTGCTGTGTAAATTGTCTGCTGCATTCGCCTCCAAATAAATGATCGCCATTTTTTGCAGTATATTCTGCAAAGCGCTTTGAGATGCCTCGATGATGTGATAAGGTGCTATGTCAAATCCAAGGATTACTGTAAAGTTGATATTCATAAACTATAGAAGTAATGTCCTTTACCATTTCAGGATGAAAATGCAGTATAATGATAATTTTCTCTGACCTCAGTTCAAGGGCTTACCCAAGGACCTCTGATCACATTGTTGCCTTGACCTTTCAATGCCCTATCGTGGGATGCCCGGCTATCTCTGATTGAGTTAGAATAATCACATCACATAATGTATTTTTTCACCCTCGCTGTGTGTTACAATTCAATCTTTGTCTCCGAGTGACACGTACCACACTGACAATAACTGTCATACAGTTAAAATAATTATTTTCTTCTGTATCACAGCAATCCATGTAATAGAGTATGCTGTCATTAACAATTCAAGGGAGCGCAATGAAAATATTCTGTGTCACAACAGGAGTATGTCATGCAGAGCGTTGCCATTAACTTATATGAACTCCAAGTCATGTTACGGGGTAATCTCTGCAGTAGTTTTGTTACCCATTTTCTGTACTAATGAACATAAAGTATGGGTTAAGAAACTGCAGGTAATGTTATCCTGGGACAGTTTACACACAGCATGGTTGACAGTCCAAGGGATGTGGGTGGTTGCAACCAGGACACTAGATTCATTTGAAAAATAGCTTGATGCTGTGCTGGGAAAGTAGTAGAGTGGTTGATCTGGAGGAATGATCTGAAAGGCCTTTTTCATCCAAACCAATCTTGTGATCTTGTGGTTTCTTTGCAAAATCCTAGGGGAAACTGAGTTTCCCAGAACCTTAGTGAAGCTAATTTCCAATACGAATGATGAATCAGGGTTTTGAAGATGCAAACCCTCTCGACCTCAGTTAAATCAAGTGTTAAACCAAGAACAAACACCATCTCGCACCAACATTAAGACTCATTTGAATACACTTCAGTCTTATAGAGATATTAAAATATCAGCTTTGAAGCACTCAATAACATCATGATTACACTCAATTCTGAGGCCCTACTTTTCCACCTGTCAATCATTCACGATTCACAACAGTCCAGACTCACTAGACTATCTCTACAATACTAGATTTTCCAAAGGTCAGCGACTGAAGTTGAGAAGAGGAGATGGCCATTAGGATTAAGACCATACTGTGCACTGATGAATACTGATAGACAATGGCCTCCCATCCTTAAGAAGTGAGGTAAAGCAATGGGAGGGAAAAGGAACTATGCAGAGGTTGTCTTAAAATCCCCAAACAGTGTTACCTAATCTTATAGCAATTGAGGCAAATCCAGACCAGTAAGAATTGTAATAGTATTAAAACCCAGCTCCTCTGATGGCAACAGTGAATAAACCCACTGGTTTATGTGAAACTCATTCAGCAAGACTTAGACTGTTGATCTTATCTGTGTTAAACTAAGTGATCTCAGCCAGTGAATTGTAATTATTTGCAGTGACCCTAAACTAGGGAGGGCAACCAACTAGTCAGTGATCTCTGGACATTGAGCTAGTGCAGGGTTAAGATTAGCTTTGCTGCCCTCTGAGGTCTCGTAGCAAACTGGTATTTACTATCTGAACTCACACAAGAACAATGGCTAACTGGACAAGGATAGTTGGAACCTGTGGATCTGTATGCCGCCCTGAGTCAATGATTTCAGAAGAAGAAGGGGAAAATGTGTAATACCAAAACAAATCATATGGAGCAGCTAATAATTTAATACATCACAAGAAGACCCTTTGGCCTAATCCTTCTAAAATACCCACCTGTTACATCTTCCTGTTACAGCATCAAGCTATCTTGTGATCCAATCTCTAGCATTCACTCTTCCTGGTAACCCAGTCCAGCTGTCATCCATTCTCACAAAGAATAGTGATGCTATTCAATGTAGTTATGTATAGCTCAATAAATATTTTACCACCAATTTTTTGTCATTGTCACTTTGCTTCCTGACATCTAATTCTGTACATGTGCACTATACAAACATTGAGAGATAAGGAAGCACATTCCTGTTTAATTTAAAACGCCAGTAGAGCACATCTGTCTTGCATCACGCCACAAAGCAACTATGAGGGCTCTCAAGTTTATTATAATAATAATAATCCTTGCATTTGATATAGCGCTTTTCATGTCTTCTCGAAGTTTGGGGCAAGTAATCTCCTAAACCAAACAAAATGAACTGACATTATTGTTATTGCTATGTGCAAATTGGCTGCCTCAATTTCCCACAAAACGCAAAGTTACGCAGTCACTGTGCTTTACAGTGTATCCTATGAAGGGCATTGAAACATACTCCTGACATGAAAAGCACAACATCAAATACAAGGATTATTACAACTACAGAAAATGACTGTTTCAAAGCTGAATTGGCAAATTAAACAATTTTTGCCAAATTCTGGTTGCTCTCAAATGCTATATTAATAGAGTAAATCTAGACCCCAGTATTTTACACCATTAGTGCTCATGTGTGAAGGTGATGACTTATAATGGAAAAAATTACTGAAGTCCAGCCAATCAAGAAAACATTATTTTGTAATGAAAACTATAATGTAGTTATAGCTATATAGTTATAGTTATAGTAGGTACTTGTTAGGTAGCAAGAGTTTAGAATCAACTGAATTATAATAATTATATGCAGCCTTTATCAAAATTGTATTGGTTTACCTGAAATTAAAATTTATTAATAAAAGCCTTCTATTATCAAGCAAAATAATCAGGATTTTAGCAATGGTTTTACTAGGATTAAAATAAATCAGGTTTGACTTGTAACTTTGCATTATGATTCAAAGTTAATGTTCAATATCTAAACTATCAAAAATAAAGAATTTCAAAAGCTAGGAATAGAAAGCTTTCTCAAAACGACTGCTACATTGAAAGGTCAAATGCCTTTCAAACAAAACACTGAGTACAAATGCCCCAAAATGTTTTAATGCATTCAATCAATTCTTTGCCCTCCCTGCTTTGACAGGTGCTAGAGGGGTTATGGAAATTTTGACTCCCTCCTCCATTCCAGCTATGCGCTCATCTGAATTTCAGGAACAATTTGCAACGCTACATGTACAGTTAGCAAGGGTGAGCTCCATAGGGATACACTGACACACTTTTTGGGGTTTCTAGAATCTGGGCTGAAGCTGATGGGACTATACCAAGCTAATTAAATGTTAAATGAAAAGCAGTACGGAGTCTTCGAAAAGAGCATGGGAACTGGTGGAATGAGGAAAGGTCAACCCTATCATATCATGGATATCACCCTCCCACTCCCCCCCCACCCCCATCCTATAGAGAAAAATCTGCACAGATACTCCTTGTGCCTCTAAAAGTAAATAGATTGCTACAACAAACAGGAATGAATGCTCAATACTATTTAAATTTAATTTGTACGTTCACATTTGTATTAACTCAATTCAATTTACATTTATATGGCACCTTTCATTTTGGAAGGACAACAACAGCCACAAATTGCATTTGTGTAGTGCCTTTCATGTCAGGAGGACATCCTAAGACATCCCAAGGCAAGGACATTTTAAAGTGCTTTCGACTGCTGGCTGGGCACTCGAGACAGGGGAGAGGGGGGAGAACTGTAAGAGATGAAAGATGACCGAAAGCATGGTCATGTAAAAAGGTAAGTCTTGGCATTTAGAGTGGGAAGGAGGAGCAAGTCAGAGGGACGCTGGGATGGAGTTCCAGAGAATGGGGGCAGAATGGCTGAAAATGGAGGGAAGAGAGTGTCCTTTGACAAAAGCGGGGGGGAGGGGGGGAGAGAAATAAAGGAATTTCAAAAGATAGGAATAGAAAGCCTTCTCAAAATGACTGCCACATTGAAAGGTCAAATGCCTTTCAAACAAAACTTATAATGGAAAAATTATATAATTATTAACCATTTATTGAACTCATCCAAACATTTTGAGTTGATTGTTAAATTATATTTGTTTTGGTCAACCAGGTGTCTGACTCATGCAGAAACCCATAACCATGCTTAAGATTATCTAAACCAGACTGAGAGTTCCATACATACACACACATATATATATATTACCTACACATAGAAATGTCCCTGTGTCTGCACGCTCTCTCTAGAGGGTACACTCTAATTCTAGACAAAATAGGGGGCAGGTTAGCAAGAGCCAAAGCTGTTGCTAACCTGTACACACCTCCATCACATACACACTTCATCTTAATACAAACTATCCAGGGCTCCACCAATTGTTAACCAAGTAATGTATACAATGAAACTTCTCAGAATAGGCACACGTACATCAAAGATAAATAGCACAAATATACACATTAAAAAGTTATATGGGCATTTACTATCAAATTATTTTTAAAAATTAAGTGTATATTATTTAAAAAAACAACAAACATTATTCATGAGAATAGAATAGCTAGTTGTGTTTTCCAAGCTTATAACATGATACAGAGAATATAGAAAGCTGTGCAGTATTAACAATATACTGCTAACCTTGCACTGTCCTGTGCTGGCTTCAGCAAAATCATTGTCCTCCAAACAGATGCCAGATTTAGCACATCATTTTGTATGTCAGGTGTACTATAACTAGTATTGAGTAGTAATAGGATTTGTCTGAATTTGAGTGCCTGTAAGTGCCTTGCAATTTTCTGGGCAGATCACAGATTCTCTTGAGATGCCAAAGGTTTCTTCCATTTGGAGTAAACATTGGTCTGGGGGGAACAAAAGTCTACAAAAAAGAAAGAATAGAAAGGAATGCATTTTGAGTAGTTTTTCTCTTCAATCTTATCTAATTTTTCCATGGAACATCACAATAGAAAATATAAATAGCTTCCAGTTGTCTACTGCTAACAATGTCCATTGATGTCCAGAGTGGAGGAGACAAGAATTCACAGCTAGTGTGATGGATGAGAGATTAAGAATTATAGAGCACAGAAAGAGTAAAGGACATTTGATCCATCATGCCTCCATTGACTGCACACTTACTCCACACACTTTATTTTCTGGGGAAAGTTATGCATAGATACTCCCTGATGCCTAAAGGCGATCATGTGAGTTATAAGAATGGTCATCCATCCCCATTGACAGTATCTACATTTCACCTCTGGAGTGCTTCACTTTATCTTCCCTTCTGGCCACAGTAGCACAAAAAAGCATTGTACCATCTGCTTTATCCCAGTATGTACCTAGTATAACCATATATTCTTCATCCAGCCAAATAACATTAGCAGATAGAAGTGATGAATTAAAAGTCATCAAATGGGAATTGTGAATTGGTCAGCCTAGACTGTGAGCTCAAAAGTCTCGATGTGGGTTTTGATGTTCAAGCCCCACATCGAGACCTTTTAGCTCAGTCCAGGCTGCCATTCCAATGCAGTATTAGGAATACTGCAACATTGTCAGAGGTGTATTCCTTTAGATAAGACATTAAACCAAGGTCCGGTTTACCTGTTCAAGTGGACATTAAAGATCCCATGGCTCTACTGAAATATAGACGGGAGTTTCTCCTGATGTCCTGCCTGGTAATGACCCTAATAAAATTAGTCATTCTCCTCATTGCTGGGTGCAAATTGGCTGCTATGTTTTACTTGCGTAGCAATTGCACAGCAATTACACTTTACAGTAAAAGCCTGTGAAGCACTTTGAGCCATTTGAAGATGTGATAACACAATGTATCAAATGCAAGGATTATCATTACAAGTATTTTCAGTGCTGTGATTTCCCATGGCGTGCAGTGTTAATAGAAAGAATACGATAGGTATCAGAAAAGATTTGCCTAAGAAATCAATGCATGCAAAATATGTTATCTCAAAAGGTTAAGACAGATTTATTATAACCAAACACAATATATTTTATAATGAGAAAAGATCTGTTTGCACTTTATTCAATAATATGTTGCTCACAATGGATCAGTTTCCAAAGCGAACACATTCTCTTGAGGAGTGACACCAAAGTAGGCAGTGATGATCATATCATATTATATGATAACAATGTTGTTATTATTTGTTATATATGATTATATTTATAATTATTATACAGTATGATTATATTATATTATTATATCATGTTAGCTGCTGCCCTGGCTATTCCTTCAGATCAACAGCACTCAATTCACCCAATCTATAATAAAATAACAATGATAAAGTCAACACACCCACAGAAAAAAATGATATAAATATTAAGACTACAATTATAATTTAGGTGATCTTTCAACCCAAGTCAATTCCACCAAATCAGTTTTATTTGTATGATCTTATAAGAAGTTATTTCTGTTTTTCATTCCATTTATACCAGGCTGCTTTCCAGGAATGACGACCAGGATGAATAGAAGTCTGAAAATTGCTGTCCATACAAAATCTGTCTCAGTTCTTAGTGAAATCCTTGTGGTGTTCAAACATACCAGCACTAAGGATCAACTCAGATGCTGTAACAACAATCATTGGAACTCGATCATGATAGCTTTGCACCCACTATGAATGATCCAGACAGCAAAGAGTTAATACAGTTTGAATTGAGGGGGAGAAGGTTGAGACCCTCAAAGAAGTGAATGGTCAGGTCCATACCCCAATACGTCTCCCTCAAAAATTATTTCCTCATCTAAACAAAGTATCAGCAAGTTCATTTAAACCCTAGAAATGGGATGTGTTGAAAAGCAAAAAAACAATAAACAATTGTTTTTCTGCTGAAGTAACAGCCAATTTACCTGTGTTTTTTGTGTACTTGCTTGTGGCTGTTTCATTGTCTCAAGACTATTGCCCAGCAATGTATTCCTGCCTTTCTGTGATTTCCTTTGAGGGCTCTTGGATCTCTTTTGTTTGCATGATTTTAGATGTGGCCACTGTTCCCTTTCAGAATGTATCCGAGTTAAGTTTGTCCCTTTTTGTCCATATCACCACCATAAATTACTTTGTGTTTTTCTTTCATTCTCCCAACAATTACACTCAGTTCTCTTTTAAAGCATTGATTTTTTTTGAAGCATTGCATTGCTTGTTTTTCTTTCTTCTTCACTGACTAGGTTGGTGCTGCATAGAAAGATACCAATGTGCAACATAATGGACCCTGGATTTTCTTTTCCAGCTTTTTTTATTTCATTTTGTCTTCAAACCATCCAGGTATGAACATTGTTTCTTGGTTTACCATTTCATATTTAAACAAGGGGAATCATTTTCCTAAATGTTATTTCTTCGGATGAGATGTTAAACCAAAGTCCCATCTGCCTGTTCAGTTGGACGTTAAAGATCCCATGGTACTATTCAAAAAGTGAAGAGAATCTCTCCCAGTGTGCTGTGATAATAATAATCCTTGCATTTGACATAGTGCCTTATCACATCGTTGAGACATCTCAAAGTGCTTCACAGAATACACTGTAAACTAACTTGACTATATATTTTGTGGGCGAAATCCTCAAAATAAAATTGGTCATTTACACCATAGCTGTTTGTAGGATATTGCTGTGTGCAATTGGCTGCCATGTTTCACCCACAAAATACACAGTCAATCCACTTTCCAGAATATTCTGTGAAGCGCTTTGAGAAATCTCGACCATGTGATAAGGTGCTAGATCAAATGCAAGGATCATTATTATTATTATTATTATTATTATTATTATTATTATTATTATTATTATTATTATTATTATTATTATTATTATCAGTTCACTAAGTTGCTAAGACTCTGTTCAGGCACAAACCCAGGCCTATTTAGTATAGTCCCAAAGGTTTGCAATCTCCAACCACTGACAACTTCAACTTCCTGCACAGCCAGATAGATTGGACTGGACCATTGTTAGGGATGCCCGTTGTCAGACACTAGAAGGCATAGAGATTAACGCTCCTTCTCACACAAGACGAAGACTTTTCATTTGGAGCCCTCCATCCTGAATCCTGAATTGGCTGCCACATTTCGCCCACAAAATACAGTCAACCCACTGTATAATATATTCTGTAAAGTGCTTTGAAACATCTCAACAACATGATAATGCGCTACATCAAATACAAGGATTATTATTATATACTAACTTAATTAAACAACCTGCACATAAAATACATAGCCAGTACTACAGAAATATGAAGAGCTTTCTGATATCCTACCTATCCTACTTGATAGGTGCTGTATCAAATGCAATGATTATTCTTATCTCCAGTGAAATCCAGGAGCTCAATACAAAATCCTGTTACTGTTTAACCAAACCAGCCCTCTTGTGCTGAATAACCCAGATCCCTAGAAAACACACACACACACATGCGTGGAAAATTAACTCTGTATGGCATTTCATCCACTGGAATACAACAAGTGAGGCTGGCTGTGAGACTAAAGCCAAACTATGTTGTGTTCATATTCACTGGCCATGCCTAAGAACAGAAACTCTATATGCATTCTTTTCATATTCTTCTTTGGTTGTATGCACGGTGCAGCAATGTTTAACTTCGGGTTGCCTTCATTTCCAATTTGTTTGGGTTGCAAGCAAAAGCCATGAGTAAAACTGAGCCACTGCGTCTGGTTATGGTAAGAAACTCACCTGGGACCAATTGCTAATCTCAACTCAGATTTCTGCAGCTCAGATAACGGAGACAGAAGGGCAAAACTGTGAAACCATATTTTTAATAAAAATACATTTTTTTGCTTTTGATTATCAAGTCATTGAGACATCTCAAGGCACTTCACAGAATATACTATAGAGTGTTGCGACTGTGTATTTTTGGGGGTGAAATGTGGCAGCCAATTGCGCACAGCAGTGTCCCACAAAATAAATTTACATGTTTTTAAATTAAAGTCGATTGCTCTCGAAAAGAAGCTGGATGGGAGAGCCCTCATGCTTATTTAATGAATTAAAAATCTTAATTGTAAGAGTGAGGGTACAAACAATAAATAGCATTCACTCTCAGTGCTTATTAATGGGTTCCCCCTTATTGTCCAGGAAGAAGATGCCAAGTGACAGGAATTATTTGCGAAGGTCGAAATATTTACAGAGATTTAGTGCATCCCTCGAACGAAGAAACGAATCATGGAGCAGCAAAGCAAAGCTGCTTAATAGCCAGCCCTGTAATGGATACAAATACCAAATAATACATTTACTGGGAGATGGCTCATGGTTCTTCCTTTTAAAACCCACATAATAATTTCTGGCAATCGCCTCGATATCAGGAAAAAAAAATCACATTGTGGTATTGAATGCAGTACAAGGTGTCACGGTGCAAGTGCGACACTGAACTCCAGCACTGACTGAAAAGCTGGTCTTGTTTTATTTAGTGCGATACAACAGCTCCCCCATCTTACCAGTTGAAGAATGCAACTTTCGAGGTGTCACTACGAAATGTCTGCTGTGAATAAATGCCTTAAATGGACTCCAGGCAGAGACTGCTTAATCTGACCTGACGCCCAACCAATACCACCCCCCCCACCCAAAAAAAAACCTTCTCTCATCGCTCTTTAGGAATCAGACTGCAAACAACATTCAACACCCCACAACGATTAAGGACCAAGTGCTGCTGTTGTATTAATATCTCCTGATTTAGAAATGTTGCTCCCCAAAAGCCCTGCACCACTTGGGATTTCAGCGATGAGCATCTGAATATTATATGAGCTGCTGACTGACTGCCTGTGTGCTCGCCTTCTGGTCTGGTTAGCACTGTTCTTGCTTGTGACAAGAAAACTGCCTTGTGCAAATTCGCAAATATTCTGTTCACAAATGTGTCGGCTCTCTTGGGTTTGAGTTATTACCGCAGGGAGATGCTGACATGGAACCATGTGGCGTCCTGAACGTTGTTGTATTCTGTGACCAGGGCTGCTTTCCAGGGATCCAGTTTGACGGTGGAAGATGCTGCAAGCAACGAAAGCAAAAGTTACTGAAAGTTACATTCTTAAATATTCGGGTTTCATCATTATTCACATTGGTGGCACATCTCTGTGTGTGTGTGTGTGTGTGTGTGAAATACATGTTGCTCGCTCGTTTTTAAAACTATTTATACCCAAAAGCATATTGATTTGCAAATCAAATACAACTATAATTCTTCCTACCTCACGCCATGGACATTTTTCTTGAAGAGATATTTCAAACTCACAGGTGATAAAACTCTGTATCAAATGCAAAAAATCATTTATATTCTATGGATGACATTTAACCGTTGGCATATCTAAGCATGCAGCCTTTTTTTAAAAAAAAGATGACAAAATTGAGTTTTCTCGCAGTTCAGGACAGTCGATGAAAGTGTTTGATGCATCTTAATGGAGTGAAGAGGGTTTTGAAGTACGTTTGATTTCCGTCTGGTTCTGACATGAACCTTGGCTTTACTCATTCATAGTTGGTCAAGTTGAAAAACCGCGATGGGGACAATTGATCGTTCGTAAACCCAACAAATCCCTTTGCAGAGTGGTGCAAATCAAAAGTATATGTTCCACAGAGAGAGAGAGAGAGAGACGATAATGAAATCCAACACTAGTCATTCGCTGCTGTTTGAGCATCACAGCAAAGACTGAGCCAAAATTAGACTGACCTAATGTCCCATATCCATGTCCGTTAACAGAGACAAATTAGTTTTTCAGGTAATCCTCGTTAATCTCCAAATGACGGAGAAGAGGGATTACAAAATTAGGCCAGATTTTGGGGGGGGTGGGGGGGGGGACATTGTTTCCTCGGTCAGAAATGCATCGTGTTACACATGTGATGTATATACACGCGGTGATCCTCGCAGGGAGAAAGAAAGGCAGGTCACTGCATTAAGAGAGGCAGATGATCTTTAGCCCCCATGGTGCAAGCCAGTGTGCAGACTGCAAGGTCAACTCCTCGCTGTTCCTCTGTTGGGAAATAGAGATGCTTCCAGATGACTTCGCCGACAGCGCATGCTATGGAGCGGTTATGCCCCATTTCCAGCATCTTTCAGTTATGCTGTCCCTCTCTCTTTTTTTCCAAATAAAAAAAAAACAACTTCAGGCAATAGCATATTCGCAAAGGGAAAGTACGGATGTTCCTTCAGTCCCACCCTGGAGCATGTTAGCATGTTAGACTCGCAAACTGTCCAAGAAAAAGACACGCAATAAAGTAGGAACAGCGTGACAGTACAGCCCAACCTCTTTGCAGTCAATTAACGAGAGAGGAATGACAACAGTTTTTGTTTAGCAACAATAGACTTTACCCCCACCCACCCACCTCCACCCACCCACCTCCACCCACCCACCGTGCCACCCACAAACACAGCCTGATCTGTCCCAGACGCTCTCTGGTCGAATTCCCTTTGCGAAGCGTCTCAGGTCGGCAGTTTGGTCATTTGCATTCGTGACCTTTGATTGCGAGGCAACTCCGACTGCAAAGGCGCCCTGTGCTGTGTGGCGTTTCTTGCGCACAGAGCAATAGCCTGTTTTTATTCTCCACCCCCCCCCCCCCCCACACACCCCTCCCCATTCCCCACTCCCCACTCCCCATCCAAAGAGGCTAAAAAAAAAACACCCTAAAGCTGACAGCGCTTCTTGACAAGTTTTTTTTTCCTTGAGTGCCAGTCAGCAGAGTGAGAGAGACAGTGTGAACCAATCCTCCGTTGTTTTCCTCCACCTCCTGACGAGTTCCAGCTAATTCCTGGGAGCAGGGGTTTTTTTTTTTTTTTGCTTCTCTCTTCAACAAACACACCCTTGCAGCAAAGTTGACAGGATGCCACCACCAGCACTGGTGCAAAGACTCCCGCACGAGCAACACTGGAATGACACGGTGTGTGATGGCTCGGATGTTTGGCTTTCTGCGTGTGTGTGTGCATTTTTTTGCACCCGCAGACACACAGCGTGACATTGATTCGCCGCGTAATTATTGGTCAGTCATCCTCTTTACAAAGCTAAAAGTCGTCGTCGGATTTCACAAGTCCATCCGTACCCGAGACGAGAGGGACAGAGGGGACAGAGCCGGACGTATGTGCATGTGGGCACTCTTATCAGTCTGAGGATTAACTCAGCGTGTGGAGGCTGTGCCGGGTGGTGTTGGTGTGCCGGCGGTGGTGTGGGTGGGGGATGAGTTAGGTGCAACGGGGTGCAATTTTGCTCTCGCTGAGGTTTGATCTGACTTTCCCATCTCAGCCACTTGATCGGTCTCACTGCGGAGAGACGTTTAAAGCTCAGCTCATAGAGAGAGCGGCTTCGCTGGACGAGTGTGTGCGTGTGCGTGTGCGTGTGTCCTTCCTCTTGATACAGTGGGAGAGCTGCAACGGTGCTGAATGGATGGGGAAGCAATGCCTCCGCTCCCCGCCAAGCCCTGGAAGATCTGGACATTGAAATGTGACTGCGAGGATATAAGCCGATCTCTGGATTGAAAGGCGTCTTGTCTTGTCTGTTCGCACACACGAATGGTATTCTCTTATTACATATTGATTGGGGGCTGCTTTTGCAATGGTTCGTTTGGAGCTGTCCGGCACACACACAGAGAGAGAGAGAGAGAGAGCCGTGCAGACAGACACCATGCATTTGAACAGTGACTCGAGGAAATGGAAAGAAATGAAGAGTGAGACAACTCATTTTACGCTGAGCCTCAGCGAACCGGGCAGGGCTGATGTTCCTTCTTAAAGGTAAACTGTTGGTTTTTAATCGGTGTGTCTGTTACGCTTTCCGCTGAAGCTCTTTTGTCGATTGCATTATAGGGGTTGGGGCGAGAGGAGGGAGTGGGGGGCTGGGGGCTGGGGGTTGGGGGTTCGGGGTGGGAGGGGGGGGGGGGGAGAGGAGGGAGGAGGTGGATGTAAGCTCCATTCGCCAGTGCATATTTTTTGCATTGCATGTTTTTTTTTGTCTCTCCTCTCGGCGTCTAATGACTGTCGTTAGCGGTTCACGCTGGCAATGCATTGACAAGCGAAGCTCCATTGAAAGCAATAGCTGTGGTTTTCACTTGATTCAGATACGTTAGAAGGTCAGTGCAGTTGTACATTTGTGTGTGTGTGTGTGTGTGTGTGTGGTGGGAAGATAGCGTCTGGGTGTGTTGAGTGCATACCGACACCAAGCGCGCCCGTGTGTGTATGTGTGTGTGTGTGTGTGCACTGTATGTGTGTGTGTACTGTATGTGTGTGTGTGTGTGTGTGTATACTGTATGTGTATGCGGGCTTTTTGTGAGTGTGATCAGGTACACACGATCGTCCTCGCACACGAAAAAAAGGATTCGTTTGCAAAGAAAAAAAACAAATGGTCAGGTTGAAGTCAAACGGATTCAGTGTCTGCAGATTGCTTGAAGGAAAATGCAATTGGAATGCATTGCTGGGGGCAAACTGTTAGCTTTCCCAGAGACTTCTGTCTTTGCCCCCCTCCCAAGTGAAGATTATTTGCAAACAGCAAGGGCAGAGAGTGTTGTTGGGCTGGTTTATCCCCCCCCCCCCCCCCCACCCCCATTTGTTAAAGGTAGATGCAAATCCAGCGATGTATGATGACGATCAGAAGCTACACCTTCTCTCCCCCAAACCCCCACCACCTTTGAGTTGGTCACAGTGAAGTGACTGGGTGAGAATGGAATGTGGTCTGTTTGTCGGTCAGTCATGTTGAAGGGCAAAGAAACTACCAAAGGCATCTATTTCCGAGGGCACAAATGCCAGGCTGCAGTGTGCCATCATAGTCCAACACTCCCAGGTAAGAGTCCCGTTACAAGCTTTCCTGGTGAGAAACCAGACTAAGGGGAGGGAGACAGAGAGAGAGAGAGAGAGAGAGAGAGAAAATGTCGTTTACCAGCAAAATTCTGCTGGGAGGCTATAATAATAATAATAATAATAATAATAATAATCTTTGCATTTAATATAGTGCCTTATCACGTCGTTAGGACGTCTCAAAGCGTTTCACAGAATATATTGTAAAGTGGATTGACTCGAGTGCATATTTTGTGGGCGAAATGCTGTGTTATTTGGGATCTCGAGTCTGCTCCAGTAGGAGAGGAAGATACATTAAATGGTGTATTTATGCGGAATTTGGGGTCCCGGTGTTTGGGACGAGATGATTTTTAAATCTTCTTTTTCCGAACCATAATTGAAGAGGGGTTTTTTTTTGACCTGAAAGCGCAGATCAATCCGTCTTCAATCCTTGCATTGTTATTGGGTGTTTTCGTTCTGTTTTGCACAGTGTTTTGCACAGTGACAGTTTAAAGTGAGTTGACTGCAAACGACGTTGCCTATTTTTTTTGCCCAACACCACACCCTCACACCTCTTGTGCTTCAAGGTTTATTTTACATCAGAGAACACTTTTTTTTGCCAATTTTTTTAAAAAAAACACACAATCTTACAGGAAAAAAAATTGTCTGATACGGTGTGTTGGCAGTAACCCTCTGTGTGCCGGGCTAAGCTGTGAAAGCACCACAGTTTCCAATGCAATGACTGGTTGAGCCTCAGTTGCCAATTGCATGGGCTGACTTGGGGCTGGGAGTCAATCCCACGTTGGTAGCTTTTTCAGACGGATTGTGTGCTAATTTCTCTCTCCTTCTGTGTCCAAGTTTATGTGCTTTTGCTAATGTGTTGCCGCAATGCTAGCAAAGGTCAGCCAGACCAACTGCTTCCATCATGCTGGCCTCAAAAATGTTAAAGGCTATATTAGTATTTGAATGATTCAGAGCTGTAATGCTTATCTGGCACTTGAGTCCTCTGTGCAGATGTGGTCCATGGGGGGGGGAGGAGGTGGGCGAGATTCCACTCCAACTGCAGATGTTAGGTAGGTTGGAGTGAAATTCTTCCTTCCGAGCAGCTAGTGAAATAGTTTCGGATCTTGAATGGTGACATTAGCTTAAAAGGCTGAACACTGTTTATATATATATATATATATATATATATAGAGAGAGAGAGAGAGAGAGAGAGTAATGCTAAATAGCATCGTTTATCAGACCAGGGCTCCTCTGGCAGTAAAGGGACAACGGTAAAGCTGTGTGTGTGTGTGTATGTGTTTTTGCTGCCTGGTGGTGCTCAATTACCATCACATATGGAATATTCCTTCTGCAATAGAAAAAGGCAGTGACCAGCAACATCCCCCACCCCCACACCCCCCCCCCCCCCCCCCCCCACCCCACCCCCCTCCCTCGCCCCCTCTCGCTCACACACATACACACACTTGCCTCCCCATCAGCTGAACAGTCACACCACCATTACTGCAGGAAACTTCAAAGGTGACAGTTATCTATTATATCGCCTATCAGTCAGTGCCCCATCAGTGCATTATTTCCATATCTTATTCGTGCTAATGAATCCAAAAGGGACACTATCAGCATCAGGCGGAAGAAACATCAAAACTAATCCTGGTGTTACCCAGCGCAGGCTGTCAGACCGACCCCGCCGCTGTGCACAGATGCGCTATTTAATGAATATACATGAATCTGCACTTGTGGAACTGTCCTTTCCTGTTGCGATTTTTAGAATACAGTTGGGGGAGTTGGCTTTAGATGTGGAGCTGACATCAAAGAACCACTAGCATTTAGCATCTATGTGGTTCATGCTACCATCTCAATGGCAAGGTCTGACATTGAGCAGGAGAGGGACGTTCAGTGACAGTCTGGGCTGGTTTAACGCACTCCCAGTGCTAAATGGGACCTGCTTTCAACCCTCTCTGGCTTAACCCCCCTCCCTACACCTTCCCTTTTTTTATTCAGTGCAGTAGCTCAACATGTTATCAGGTCAAACCCCATATTAATCATGTGCAAAAACAAACATCAACCTGAGGGTTTAATACTGTATTTGCAAACATTACATTGCACTCGCAAAGTGTCTCATATTTTGTTTCCATCCACCTGTTATGAATGATGTTGTCTGCAGGCCCAACATTCAAAGAGAGAGATGAGATCTCAACAAATCTGATTTCTGATGGTCGCACACCATTATTAGATTGATTTCTACAATGTCTGCGTGGCATGAGTCACTGGTCAGCATCCTGCTGAACAACTGTACAGACCTTTTGCCTGACTGCCAGCCAGCGAAATTAATACCATTAGATCATCCCCTCACCAACTCGGTCTTGGATCCACAATTCTTTCCGCACAGGTAAGTTTAAACACATCACCTTCAATCCAGAACTGGAAAAGATTTGATCTCAATTAAAACGACAGCCCAGAGCAAAAAGGGTGCTTCACAGTTAACATTATGGTTTGCTTTTTTGTGCAATTGGTTTAGTGTAATCAGTTGGCAACATAACCTAGAGGCAGGCCGCTCGTGTTTTCGAAGATTGGTAGAATATTAACCTGAATTCTCCAGTAATATTCATCTTGTTGTGAAGCCTGACATCCAAGATTAATAATAATAATCCTTCCATTTGATATATCGCTTTATTACGTCTTCGAGAAGACTCAAAGCATCTATTAATGCTGTGAACACTTTTGCTTTCCAAAATCCGAGCTACTCGCTCCAANTTTTTTTAACTTTAAACACTAAAACAGTTTAAAATGTTGAACACTGCTGACAAGAAGAAGCTAATTTACATTTTTTAAAAAATATTATTTTCCTTTATATTTTGATTGGTTTCCTTCTCTCTCTTTCTGGTCCATTTCTCTTCAAGATTTTTTTTAAGTTTGTATCAATTTTATATTTTTTCTTCTCTGACTTTCAGAAATTTCTGAGATTTCTTACATTTATATTTTTATTTGGGGTTTTTATGATTTTTTTCTTCACCTTCCCCTATCGTATTTCATTCTTCACTGTTTCCCCTTCGTTGAGTCTGAAATAATCTTAATTTTCTATTTCTCTGTCATTCATCTTTTTAGAATTCTTCATATCATAATTTGTATTGCTTTATTTTTATTCTATCCCTATTTGTTGCTATTCAGTCAATTTCTCAGTTATTTTGACATCTCTTTGAGGCTGTCTCTTATCTAAAACGTCTCGATTGTAGCAATTGCCAAAGACTTAATATGCAGATATCTGTAATGCGTGTAATATTTGAGAGCTTTCCCAGTATTCTCTTACTTGCTAATATAATTTAACTACTTTTGGCAAAATTATTTNAAAAAATGAAATGACATTCAGCAAAAATGAGTCTCTAAATAAATTAGAATTTTCTGTTTCTGGACTGAGCCATTTTTCTGATTCTCCTCTGCTTGAATCAATTAAAATTCAGCTCATTGTAAAACAGCAATCTGAAGTGGAACTGGATTTAATCTGCCACAACCCTTGACACTTGGTTGCATGGTGCAGATATCATGAGATAATTCCACATGCAATGCGCTCAACATCAGATGTCAATCACCTTTTAACCTGTTGCCATTTTTAACCAGGAAGGCTGTCCGATGTTCACAGCTCATTCATCAGTCAATGGTTGTATTATTTTATTTCCACTGGTCCAAATGACTGATATTCAATAAAACGATAGTTATGTAACCTATATTTGGACTGATGACTTCCTTTTCTCTCCTTTGATCGAAGGCCTTTTCCTCCTGAAAGATTATTTTGCAATACTGCACAGTCTTATTAAGCCCCAAGAATTTTTAAATTTTTAATTATTCAATTAAATTTTTAATTTTTCAATGGATTTTTAATTAATGAACTTATTTCTTGCCTTTGAGTGTTTCTGCATATGAACTCTTTAAAGTAATGGTTTTGTGCTCCAGCAGAGGCAAGACTTAATCATTGTTTCACTAAGCCTCAGACAAGAACATACATTATTGTACTTTCATGTAATTAAATATTCCCAAAGTAAAATGTTAGATAAGTGTGAGATTCATCCCAATTTAAATATAATGTAATGTTTTTACATTAGGTCATGTTCTCAGATTTCCCAGGAGGTTGAAACAGGACTAAATACAAATTACAGTTACAAATTTACATTTGTATAGTGCTTTGGGATGTCTTTCCGACGTGAAAGACGCTATACAAATGTAATTTGTTGTTGTTGTTGCCTGTCAGGTCAGAAGGATGTGAAAATGGTGATCTGTTAAATGTTGGGAACAGAATTACAGCCACAGATAGCCTATTGAGGAGGGAAAATATAGGACATATGTAAGTATGTTTCCCTCCATTTCCTTGAAGGACCACCTGAACCTGGCCAAATTGCCCTAAAACAAATTGTCCCACGTTTAATTAATTCAGAGGCAGAAGACCATGTTATAAATAGGATCTGGCTACAGTGAGACATAAGCAGGTAAATAATCCAAATAACAAGGCCTGAATTAAATTATTTTAGATTTTTTTTGACAAATATTTGGATAATTCTGGGATGGGAAAATCCATGTTCCTTTTATGTAAACGTGAAGGGCATGCTTAGAGGTAATACATGTTCATTTAGCACAACCACAGCCCATTTTTGCTTATATCCGACCATCACTAATACTAAGTCATGAGTACATAGCGGCTGTATGTGACTTGACCAGAGGTTGCTGCTATTAAAATATCTACCCACTGAAAGGAAAGAGTTGTATAAGAGCAAGTATCTGAACTATATGTAGGAGGGTACTGTGCATAGCAGTCACGTACAAATGGTTTATCTGTCTGATCCTTAGTAGTCTAAAGAGAAAGTAATAGGTGGTTTCATGGTACTAATAAATCTTTATATGCAAAAAAGAACTCAAAACTAGCTGCTTACCATAGCCAAAACCACTGTTGTCTATATTGAGGAGCCTTAGAGATGTTATGGTATAATATAAACCAGATAACAACATGTTTACAAACATAAATGTATTCAATAACACATGCATACTGAAATCTAGACCCAGGTGGAATTTCTTCCAAGTGAGCAGGGATTTTTTCCATTCAGTTCCTATTAATCCTGAAAGTCAAAGCCCTAAAGGGTAGATTGATCCTAGTTGGACAAGCAGTGGGAAGCATGACAGACAGTGCTTTCAATGGGCAAGCTAGGCAGTTTTAATTTGTTAAACTCCAATGCACAGTGCACACTCGGGGGGCCACAAATCTTGGCTCTTGCCAAACTGTGCCTAATACTCTAAAGAATTAGGTTAACAGGGTGCATGCTCCAGGGAGAGAGTGTGCATTCCATTTCAAACAGGAATTTTCACGTGTGGGTGGCATACATGAAACTCTCAGTCTGGTTTGCATACTCTTAAGCATGTGATGGGTATCAGCATGTGTCAGATACCTGGCTGACCCAAAAAAAACTATGAAGATGTACATTCAGATGCACTGCAGAAACACCTTAGATCAATATCTTACTCAAGATATCACTGAGATACTATTATGCACTAGAAGCAAGCTGACTGTAGTAACAACATCTCATAAAATGTTCCCAAGTGTTAATAATCCACTGCCTATACTTGAATTGCCATAGAGAATTTCCCACTTCACAAAATAATTTGAGTCAGTAACAATTTCAGACTGATGCATCTAATTGACTTAACTGTGGCCAGCTAGAGACAATGACTTTATTATAATAAAACATAATGGAGTGTTGTAGTCCCACTGTGCTAATGACAAAACTTGGTAGTAATGCGTTAGTGAGTTCACGCAAAGCATGTGTGTGATGAATGCTTAAAGCCAATTTGAGGCAATATTTGGGTTACTGGATTTAAAGCCTTGGAAGGCATTGGGCTGAAGTTGTGCAGAGAGTGAATAATGTAGTGTGTTATAATATTTTTTTCCCCCATCTCCCGCCACCCAATTCTAGTGGATAATTGCTGGGCAGTCAAGGTTCCACTCTAGTTCAGTTCTGATGAATAGACTGTAAGAATCATTTCTGAATAGTGTAATTTTTAATTGATTGACCCCATTGGAATGCTTTCATGGCGACATAGCTTTGTGAAAAGCTTTCAAAAATGCCATTTTAAAAAAAAATCAAAACGTTACCACAGTTAATCATCTTATTGTGCAAGACTATCTCTGCTGCATCCTTTTAAATTTATTACAAACAAATACATTACTGCGACAGAGCCAAGTCATTATACCTTTATCAGTGGTTTCCAGTTAAAATGCTGTACCCTTTAAGACTCCGGCTCCAACAATCCATTACAATCGTTTCATCGTAAAATTGGAATGATGTCACTTATTTTATGGCATCTCTTGTTTCGCTCTATTGTGTTACGGAACAAAAAGGAATGTATTTCTCTGCAATATGTAGGCTTTGAGGTGGGTAAGAGCTGGAACATTGTGTTCAGAAAAAGTTTGTTGCAGCACTGACATTGTGCTAACCACTTTGAGGATGTTCCATTTATCATCTGCCTATTGATATTCAGAACAAGGATCATTGAGATTCCACTGTGTTTATTGTCTTATTACTGGAAAGATCTAAATCGAAGGTGGTGGTCAATGGTGTGTGACACTCCCAAGGCAAAAGATGGAGCAGGGATGAGACAAGTTAAGAAGCAGGAGTTAGGTAACAACTTGGTTTAAAAGGCTGCAAAAGATAGACAGAGGAATGAGTTTCACAGGTTGAAGCTTCTGAGAAACATCTATGAGAGTAGGAAATGGTGCTCTTATGCTATAGCTTCAACAAGATACATTAATCAGTCTTGAGAGAAGATGACTCAAGTGTGATCTGATGGAGGTATATAAAATTTTAAAATGGGATTCAAAAATTAAACCTAGACAATACTTTAGAATTCACCAAGACAATAGAACAAGAGGACACAGATTTAGAGTTGCACAGGCTGATATCAGGACAGATACTAGGAAGTATTTCTTTACTCGGAGGGTAATTAAGAACATAAAAACATAAGAATTAGGAGCAGGAGTAGGCCATTCGGCCCTTCGAGTCTGCCCCGCCATTCGATAAGATCATGGCTGATCTTCAGATCTAACTCTAATTACCTGCCCTATTCCCATATCCCCTAATCCCTCTTTTTTTTTTAACAACAGGAACAGGTTGCCAGGAAGGGTGGTAGAGTCCAGGACACTGGACGTATGTAAAAAGCAGCTTGATGCTGTGATGGAAGGACAGTGGGGTGGGTGTTCTGGAGGGATGAGATTAGATGGACCGAAGGGCCCTCTTCATTCAAACCAATCTTGTGAAGATGTATATTTTGAGCGCTGGGTAGGAACCACAGAGGAATATTCAGAGGACAATGACCATAAATACTGCAGTATCAATAACATGATAAAATAAAAAAAGACGAGAAATGATTTTGAATCTTAATCTGATTCTGAATCAATTTATGAATCTGATTACCGGGAATATAATTTAATAATTGTCATTTGTGATAAAAAGATCCATGCTAAAGATCTCTCTCAGATAGGCAATAACAGACGTGGAGGACAAAAAGTTCATGTTCTCTCTTTCTCTTTTACAACCTTTCCTGTTTTTTGCTCTTTTACTGATTACATGATGTTGCTCTGATGAATCTCTCTTTCTTGTTCAACCCAGCCTCCAATTATGTCATTGTACACTCACTTTCTCCTCTCATTGTTCTCACTGTGTGGTAATCAAAATTAATTGTTGTGTTTCCCAATCTAAAATTCTTTAGATTAAAATTCTTTAGATTAGATTTTGTGGGGACGTTTCGCCCACAAAACATAGTCAATTCATTTTACAGTCTATTCTGTGAAGCGCTTTGAGATATCTCGAAGATGTGATACCGCTATATCAAATGCAGGCATTATTGTTCAATTGTATTTTGTAACAATACTTAAATTGTGCTTTCTAGAGTGATTATTTATTTCTGCCTCTGATACCCTATGAGATTTGAAACATCCTAGTACGGTTTGAGGGAACAGTGTAAAAGGACAGCTTTATTATTGCTGGCTACACCTCAGCTGGTATACACTTTTTAATATAACAGGTTATGAAATACCCAGCATGGGAGATATCAACAGCATTAATGAACTTCCCATTTCACACTCGAATCTCCGATGAGATACGTCTGACGTACATTCACAGTAGATAATCACGCTGGGCTGCTCTGACTATGCTGCGACCTTCTGTCAATGAAAATTTGAACAAACCCACATTGCTAATTTAGAAAGCTGTTAAGTATAAATGAATATTAAATATTTGGTATATATCTTACCTATACTATTTTTGTAATCTGGAATGACAGTCATTTTACAGTTGTCTCGGCAGGTGTGAATGAGACTATCAATTGAAATGACACCTACTGGCATCATCTTGGAATTATTAATGCTATATTAAAGATTTCCAATCATCTTAAACACAGTTATACACTTTCAATTTAACACTTTCCGCCTCTGGCTGATAATTGGAAATCTATCAGGTCAATGATGTTGCATTTACAGATAAAGAAGGGGAAATAGAAGACACGAGTAAACGTGTTTCACGACATCCAATATGGCACAACAGTAAAATTTTAATACAGATATTAAATCATAGAGATTAAAGCACAGAAGGAAGCCATTAACATTATCGGGTCTCGGCTGGTGCTATCTCCTCTACTGGAGCTATATGAATGTTTATACATACATATAAAAACCTACCAAAAAATTGGAAACCAAGTACCAATAATAATCCTTGTATTTGATATAGCGCCTTATCATGTCTTTGAGATGTCTCAAAGCACTTCACAGATTATAGTGTAAAGCGAATTGACTGTATATTTTGTGGGCGAACAGTCAACAACAACAACAACAACAACAAGATTCCATTTATAGAGCGCCTTTCACGTCAGGAGGACGTCCCAAGGCGCTGCACAGTTGGGTCATGACCCGAGCAGGGGGAAATGGTCAGGGTGAGGGAGGAAGGAGGGAGAGAGGAGGGGGAAATGGTCAGGGTGAGGGGAGGGAAGGGAGGGAGCGAGGAGGAGGAAGAGAGTCGAGAGGGAGCTGAAGGCACGGTCAAAGAGAAAGGTTTGAGACCGGCCTTGAAGGAGGAAAGGGAGGAAGCAAGGCGAAGGCACTGGGGGATGGAGTTCCAGAGCCTCGGGGCTGAGAGGCTGAAGGCCCGACCACCGATAGTAGGGCGGTTGGGGCGGGGGACGTGGAGCAGACCGGAGCCAGAGGAACGGAGAGTACGGGCAGGTAGGTAGGGGGATAGTAGGTTGGAGAGGTAGGAGGGAGCAAGGCCGTGAATGGCCTTGTACGTGAGGATGAGGTTTGAGTGGTTTGAGTGACCAAATTATTATTATTATATGTTATCATTTTTTTTGAAGGGATTATTACCCCCGGAAAGGTGATCCGGCAATCAACTAACAACCGGGTTCCTACTTACTGCTAAGTGAACAGAGGCATGTGGAGTAAGGAAAGTTGCCTAACGGTTCACCCTGCCCAGTAAACGAACCCCATGTCCTCTCACTTGCAAGTCGATTGCTCTAACCAATACACTACAGGACTCCCTGCTGCCTCATTTCAAATGACGTTTTTGTTGCTGCAGTTTTTGTTGTTTTCAAATGCTTACCCAGTGCTTGTATCTCACAGGGGAACGCGCTAGGTGAACAAATGCTGAGGAGTGCATTGTGTAACCAGGAATAAATTACATTGCATCAAAACAGATGCTAACAGTTCATTTCCCAGTCACTTTAAGTTTCCATCAGTGATTTTCATTTTGTTACCTCTGCAGAACCTTGAATTGTCATTAATGCCTCTCAGTTGCCATTTATTTTTCAGGCAGAGTGATTAATAATTGACAAGAATTTTATGCTGTATGGAACTTAACTGCGCAGCACTAATGAATACTGCATTAGGTTATTAACTATGCAATGCACTAATTTTTTCCACACTTTGGATTATTCTCCCCATTTAAAGATATTTGTTTTCCCCAACTATTTATAGGTCTTCGTAGACTTCACATGACTGCTTGGCTGAAATGTTGGATGGGATGAGAGATTGACACTCTCAAGCCTATGCTATTGTACCAATTTGCAGGAAATGCACATGGATTATTCTATGGTGACTCACTTGCAAATGGTCTCTTCACTTGACGCCTCCCTGATGGCAGAGCTAGGATCAAGAACCAGTTCTATTGTAATTTTATAGCCATGAATCCATCTCCTCCTATTCTGTTTTGGGCGGCTGTGTTGTTTAGCATTTTAGATAAATCAGAATGCTTATGACGAGTATCTTCAGAAATAGTTACTGCCATGGTCTTTTGGTTGAAAATCCATAGATGCATCAGGGTTCCTATTATTAATGTGATTCAACTGCTTTTCAATTATCCACTAAATATTCTGTTTCTTTTCTAGACTCTTTAACCTGACTTACAATGGAAAAACTGCTTTTTTATCTGCTGTTAATTGGCATGGCAGTGAAGGCGCAGGTCTGTCCAAAACGTTGTGTCTGTCAGAATCTGTCTCCAAATCTCGCAACTCTTTGTGCCAAAAAAGGACTTCTCTTTGTCCCACCAAACATTGACAGGCGGACAGTGGAGCTTCGCTTGGGAGATAATTTCATTACAAGCATCAAAAGGAAAGACTTTGCTAACATGACCGGCCTGGTTGACCTTACGTTGTCAAGGAATACAATTAACCATATTGCGCCACAAGCATTTTCAGACCTGTGTAACCTGCGGGCCTTACATCTGAACAGCAACAGACTGACTCAGATTACAAACGAAATGTTCAGTAGGCTTTCCAAGCTTCACCATTTGATAGTCAATAACAATCAACTCATTGAAATCTCCTCTGGGGCGTTTAGTGATATTTTGTTGTCTCTTGAAGAACTGGATGTATCCTATAATAACTTAAAAACAATTCCATGGGAGGCGGTTGAGAAAATGGTCAACTTGCATACTCTCAGCCTGGACCATAACATGCTTGAGCACATTGATGAAGGCACCTTCTCCCACCTCCACAAGTTGATCAGGTTGGACATGACATCTAATAAATTGCGCAAGCTCCCACCAGATCCTTTGTTCACGAGAGTTCAGGTGCTAGCCAATTTAGGAATCATGAACCCAACGGGTTTTGTGTTAAGTTTTGGGGGGAATCCCTTGCACTGCAACTGTGAGTTACTATGGTTGAGGCGGCTCTCAAGGGAGGATGATTTGGAGACGTGTGCTTCACCTACACATTTAACAGGCAGATACTTTTGGTCCATCCCAGAGGAAGAGTTCATCTGTGACCAGCCTCTCATTACTCGGCACACCCACGAGCTCAGAGTTTTAGAAGGCCAACGAGCGACACTGAAGTGCAAGGCTATAGGAGACCCCGACCCGTCGATACACTGGAGTTCACCCGAAGGTAAACTCATTTCAAATATGTCCAGGACAGTCTTATATGCCAATGGTACCTTGGACATCCTGATAACTACTGTCAAAGATACGGGCACTTTCACCTGCATTGCATCAAACGCTGCCGGAGAAACCACCGCAATGGTGGAACTTCACATCATTAAACTTCCTCATTTGATCAACAGCACAAACCATATTCACGAGCCTGATCCGGGTTCGTCAGATATTTCTACTTCTACTAAATCTGGTTCCAATACCAGCAACAGTGTCAGCGACACTAAAGTTAAACCAGAACGACGAGTGGCGGTTGCTGAGACAACATCCTCATCTGCACTTATTAAATTTAATTTGCAACATAATATCCCCGGTATTCGTATGTTCCAGATCCAGTACAATGGCTCTTACGATGACTCACTCGTTTACAGGTGAGTCGTGTTGTATATTTCTATATTGTGAGTTAAGCACATAAGCAGCTTGTTGCTTATTGATTTTGTTAATGCAGTGCTTTATTACTGGGGTGAAACCACTTACTATTGTCATATTGCAGCCTTGTGCCAGCATTGTAAGTATGCCGTTCTTTATTAATTATTAATGCAATGCACTGTTTGCCTTTCTATGGTAATAAACAAGCAAGAGCAAAGCACTCGCAATGCCAAAGTGATCATTAATCCTGCAACATAATCTGACTTGATTCTGTGTATGCTGACACATTGCAGTTGATGTCCATCCTCAGGTGGTTGGTTGTGTTAAAATGCATAGAAATGGAAAGACACTTTAGTTAATACATCCCAAATCAATTTGATGTTGCATCCTTTGGTAATTAATCTGCCTTTTGCAATCCTTTTTATAGATTTAGAACTTGTTTATTGTGTGCACTAGTAGGAAGATATTCAGTAGTTTCAAAGCATTGGCTTTCAAAGTCAAATTGTTTGTGAATTGTAAAATTCTGTAATTGTGCAGTTTGCATGCAGGCAAAGCAAATCTGTCAATGAATCCTATGAGTGCTATTGTTATAAGGTAATCTACAGTCACACTCATTTTTAAGTTAAGCGTAGTTACCTTCCCCTAAACGCATCAAAATGTATCACGCCCTAAGCCTTCAATGATACAGAGAACAAAATGTGTTCCACTGATTTAGAAAAAGAAACAGTAAAGTAATGACTTTCTGGGTGTACTAACGCAAGTCCAAATGTTATCCCTCAGAATGATTCCATCCACAAGCAAAACTTTTCTTGTCACGAACCTGGCTGCAGGAACGCTGTATGACTTGTGTGTCTTGGCAATCTATGATGATGGTATCACCTCCCTCACTGCCACCAGAGTCGTGGGCTGCGTAGAGTTCACCACAGACCAGGATTATGTTCGCTGCCACTTTATGCCATCCCAGTTTCTGGGAGGAACCATGATAATCATAATAGGTGGGATTATTGTGGCCTCAGTATTGGTCTTTATTATCATCCTTATGATTAGATACAAAGTGTGCAACAACAATGACCAGCACAAGATGACAAAGGTTAGTAACGTCTACTCTCAGACCAACGGAGCTCATTTGCAAATGTGTGGCAGTGTGCTATCCCACTCCAATTCTAAAGTAGCCATGGGCCACGACGATAACATCACACGGTGTAACAAAGATCCCAGCGAAAGCAAAACACAACTGTCAGAGTCCACTCTGAGCCAGGACTGCTCGACCACTACCTCCACTCTGCCACACGACTGGACTGCAAGTGTTAGTCCATCTCAGAAGCTGAAAAGAAAGGCTGGGCTAAATCCAAGCGTGGAATCACCAATGGAAGCTTTCACCAATGTCGAGTCCCTCAAAAAAAAGGAAAATACTGCCATTTTACAGAAGTCCACCTGCGCTCAAATTTCTTTGAAAGACACCCCTACTTTTAGACGAGCACATTCCAAGTCTATCAAATTCCTTACTCTGCCGACAGAAATAAGCAGAGCTAAGCGGAGGTATTCACTGGATGCAGAGGTATCTGAATATCATTGCTATACTCATTCACAAAGCATTAACAGCCTGTGGTCAAAAAGGAGCATGTCCATGAATGGAATGTTGTTACAGTTGGCTAACTCTGATGTTGATGGTGGGAAAGCTGTCTTCTCCAGTTCTGAGTGGATAATGGAGAGCACCGTGTGACCACTCTAAATCTGTTACTATTAAAGGAACATTGCCTTGTAACAATTCGGAAATTCTATGCTTGTGTTTCTGTTCGATGGTATTTCCAGCAAGGTAGTAAACGGACCAGCTCATGCACGCAATTGTTTGATAGAAATCAGCAGGCAGCAGTGAAAGGCATAAGGGCATGAATTAGCACTGGTGCCTTATCCTGCATTAGGGATTGGCTTCCTGGTTCTGGAGTTTGGGGGAATTAAACAGTGAAACATTTTCACAGAAGCCTTTGACCAAGGAAATATGGTTTCCTGCATCTTAAAGAAAAAAAAGCCCATTTATGGACTACTTATTAAATTGATATTTTTTAAAAATTGAGCTGTATGTTTCTTTTCAGTGACAATGGTAATGCCTTTTGTTTTCAGGCAAATGCTGTACAGATAAACAACTCTGTGTTGTTATGTTGTGTACAATAAAGGATTAAATAAGTATACTCGGCCAGTGTTAGTACGATGAATAGCTGTTAAATGTGCAACTAGGCAGGGCCTGAATCTTGTGGTGGCTCAAGTATTAAGAGATACCCATCCGTTACTGCATACTGCCAGCCAACAGTTTAAGTGATTGAACTTCCACGATAAAGATGCCAGTGCCGTTGCAGAAAAGTAATGATTGTGCTATCGTAATCTTTGCATTTAAATACAGTACTCATAGTCTGACTGCCACTCAAAAAAGGAGCCATTACATACAAAATATTGCCTGTCACAAGGAGCTGAATTGAGGCCAACTATTAAAGTGCTTTCAATTAGTTCTATTCATATTTTAACTTCAATTTCACCAATGCAAAATGATAATACAGAACAACTGGGAACTGCAATGTGCAAATGATCTGAAAAAGTATTAAGTTGAATTAATCTAAAACCAGATCAGGCATTAAAGTGAAAATGAATTCAACAAAGCACATTATTACATGGTGAATTTTAAAGGATAATCTGCTTGCTAAGATCGTTCGTTACTTGGGAGAGATGAGCAAATAGGCTGCATTTCGGATTCAAGGTTGGTGTGGCTTCTTTGCTATGTTCTCAGCCTATTGAGCTCGATCACAGTACTGAACTATTTACACCGCAAGTCAAGGGGCAAGGGGAGAGCTTGCTCCGTGTCACGTTTTACCACAAGTGCGAAGAGTATTCCTTGCCAGAGAGCATAAATTGCCATTTTGCACAAAATCCGCAAGTAGAACCAAACCTGTCTGGCAGCAGCCCAACCCGATTTGACCAGCCAAGCCATGCTCACCCCGATTATCTGCTGAACATTGTTAAGACTCCTGTCAACATATGCAATCTGTAAAGACAGGGAAGCACACATTATATCATGCTTTGACAACCTGGAGGAAGTGACTAATAATTGACACTTAAGCTACTCAATCCACATAAGGATTTTATGGGGCGTGTACCATAAACCTTACAGGAGTCAGAGAAATGATAAAACGGAATTTCATTTTTCAAGGGGCATTGACCCAGACCTGTCAAGTTTCACTCATTTCAATAAAACAAACAGTGTAACCTATTTCTATGTGTTTCACCCTTTGACAATAAACACAAATTTAGATATTTAAACGGGTTTGAAATCTGTCTCACTTTTTTTTTCAACCTCTTTTAAGCACTGAGAGAGAAGATTCCTATATACCCACATCTATAGACAGAAACCACCTGTGTTTGTTGATCACTGGCCCTTACGATAAATTAATCATTCGAGGACTAACCTGTATTCTATCTATCTGTAAAGGCAGCCTGGATGCAGTATCTAAGGGATCTTATTGTAGAATGCTTTCAATGTAATTTTCAAACATTATGTGTGATTTTGACAGAGTGGATAGAGCGACCATTTCTGCTGAATTGATAACAAGCCATTTTGAGAAATATTACCAGAATAGAAAAAGAGGACTTCTTTTACACTGAGAGTTGTTGGAATACCACAAATTGAATATTAAGGTTAGAGTCCATAACAACTTTTAAAAGAGAATTTGATAAATGTTATCTTTTACACAATATTAAAGGATGTGGAGAAGGTGGATTTGAGCAGATGACTCCAAGGGGTAAGATTGTACCAGCACAGATACAGTGGGTGAATAGCCCCCTCTCTGAATTGTAAACCTTTGCATAATTCCCCGTGTGCAAATCTGTATTTCTCATTTACCTCGAAGTAAGTATTAAAAGGCTGCAGCTTTCAGTAGAGTCATGTTTTGTGTCGTGCAGCCTCAGGAAAACAAAGTTGTACATTTTGAGTCAGCATCTGAAAGACACGTTCACCTTTCTTATTTTACAGTATTACAAAGAAAATACCTTTGTCATTTTTCAATTTGATATTGAAATCTGGATCCGTTTGAAGAAAGGACCTTTTAACATTTTAATGACTTTGGTTCTCCAGTTTAATTAATTTGCTGGAATACTCGCATCTAATTGCCCTTAATGACTGAGCTAACAGGATCCATATATTAGACATAACTAGCTGTGATTCTGTCATTTTTATTATCTTTTTTCAGAAAGGAATTTACGTGGGAACCCTAAATCGTTGTTGGAAAATTTGTGGATGTTGCATTTGGAAGAATAAAAGCTGGATCAAAATCACATTAAAATTATAAAACCTTACTCACAATGTGAAAGCAAAACTGCATGCCGGTTGTCCCCAATGTATTGAAGTATTTAAAAGTCTCATTATACAAATGACCTCCAAATTGAACAGAATGCTTTAATTGTATTTTACTCAGGCTTTTAACAGTCAAATTACTTTGCAAGTTATTTTTAGTAAGAAACAAATGAAAGAGTAAAGAAAATGGAAAATTGGCTGCAAACAAAGTAGCATGCTTGGCCTGGCAATTCACCTGAGAAATAATCCCTCCCACATAAATAAATTTAAATAGGTCAACCAATATTCTTTTGCGTTTATGCAAATCAGAGCTGAGAGTGGTTGTGTTATTTGCGAAAACAAAATCATAGCCAAGGTGATTTGCAATTGTTGGACTCTTTCTTCATTTAAATGTAAATATTTGGTGCTTGCGTTGTACTCATTAAAGGGTTATTGCTGAGGAATAACTTTTTTAACACTTGTTCAGCCTCTCTCAGGTTACGAATAGAATGGCAAGATGATCCTTTGACTCACATCACATCGATTCAGCTTCCAATTCCAGAAGATCATCCCCTGCTGCCTGCAATAGTGCTTTTTTTAAATTTCCAATAATCTCTGTGCTTATTTCTCAATGAAATTGTTAATTTGTGCTGTGAGGTTGTACCCAATTGCAACTGAATTGAGACAGCTGTAGTTTTATATACAACTTCAGAACTGTCAGAGAGAGAGATGGAACAATCTCACTGTGCAAAACCACAAGGGGAGCGAGATGAGAAATGGAGAGGCATGTCACAGGGTATTATTTAAAGGTCATTTTTTAGCTGCAATAGAGATGAGCTCTGCCTCACATTTCTGATAAAAATAGTTTACTGTACAATGGGCAATGTTCAACTTTCAATAGTTTTAGGTTTGCTGTTTACGTTTGCAAAGAAAGGGATCCAAACATTGCACTGTTTACCCAACTGGTTTGAGATTTGATATTTAGCGTGAATGTAAGATTTCATGCTTGGTTCATAACCCTGCCTTCCACCCACCCCCACTATCACGTACTGATTCCTTTCATTAATTGATGTGTGGTAGAACCAATTTCAATGTGTAAGTATTCACCTCATGAAACTGTAAGGCAACTGAACCAGTTTTCTCAATGAACGTCTCGATATGTAAGAGGGCCTTTTTACGCTTTTACTAAAGACACAACGTTACAATTTAGAAATGTAATCAGAGCGAACATAAAAACATCTCAAGGGTACGAATGATTCTCCACACGTACATAATTTGAAAAAAATCCTCTTTTAAGTATTTGCCGAAGCATTTTTTTTCTAGGCTTGTGTTATTGTATATCATGCCCGCAATTTGAAAGTGAATAATTAACACATAGGTTTCAGTTCAATTCAAGGCCAAGTTGTCTGTTCAACTGAGTCTTAAACTGTGCTACGTTCTCCTGAAGTTGCTTTATCTACAAAAAGGAACAGTACATGCAGCTGAAGGAAATTAAATGCAAAGTATGTTGTTTGAACACCACAAAATAAAATTAAACCAGCCCATTTGTTACTAGGTATGAATGTTTTAATGTGTCGAATGAATTATTGCTACTGTCAGTGCACTTGTATTTCATGGTGCTAAAAATGTAGCATATTCAGTAAAGTGAAGTAGATTTTAATGCCCTGCATAAAAATTGAATTGTAATTTAAATCTGCAAACATACTGGGCCATCAAACTGAATGCATGCATATGTGTGTGTGTTTAAGTATTCATTGTCAGTTTAGAGGGTCAATGCCTCAGACTCCACCCAAATAAGTATGTAAGCAAATGGATGCAAAAAAGCACAATCTGAGTATTTCTCCCAAATGTGCTATGTATCCAATTTTCTTTTTGTTTATAATTTGTTCTGATTCATAGCAGAGCATCAGTAAGGCATGATTTGTCCCATGATTTGTGAAATGATGTGAGAAGGGAGAGGGGAAGATTAGAAATGTGCTGCTAAGTACCATGACTCTTATATGTAAGTACCACCTCGTCAGCTCTGACAGAATGGTAAAGAAATCTTGCCCATTATGTAACCTGATGATGCAGTCAACATCTGACTAGAATCTAGCATTGATGCCGAAGTGTAGAACACCTACCTTTGACTTACACAGTGCACATAGACACATATATGCTACACGTTGTTGAATGTCTGAATCATGCTTCTAAAGCTTTTGCATAGCTTCCTCTTATGTTATGTTATGTTCCCTTATGTTATGTTAATGACATCCCCACACACTCAACCAACTGAAGCTTGGGAATACGATCCTGTGTTAGTAACACCGGATAGCACAGTATAATAAATACATCACACCCCTATTGTTCTGTACTTGTGTTACAACTAATAGAGCACCAATTAAGTATTTAGTTACTTCAATAAAATGAAAATAACGTTTAACCCTTATTAAAAATAAATATATCTTTAAGCAGCTCCAAGTAACATCTTTGCCAAGACAAAATATTTGGTGTTTAATAAATTGTATAGCTGTGTTTTTCAAGGTGACTGGCTCTTATTTATTTTCAAGTGGTACCATAAATTACACCAGCAGACATTTGAGGTATGGATGCTACGATGTGATGTGAAATCTTTTGTTAAAAATGCTTATTTCTTGGTGCAAAACACAATTTCATTTGGAATTCAATTAACGTGTCCCTTGAGGGAGTGAAGGAAAGGAATTGCAAGACAACGCAGAAGATCTCCTGGAGTTGCATTGAAATCTTGTGCTCTATTGGGTTAGTCGAGGACCCAAGAAAGGGAATGAAGCGACTTGTTTGCTACAGGTTCCAACATTTCAGGTAAAGTTCACAACATTTAAGTTTGTTCATATCGTAACCAATATCTAATAATAATAATAATCCTTGCATTTGATATAGTGCTTTTCATGTCTTATCAACGTCTCAAAGCACTTCACAGAATAGACTGTAAAGTGAATTGACCGTATATTTGTGGGCGAAACGCGGCAGTCAATTGCGCACAGCAGTGTCCCACAAACAGTCATGGATTGAAAATGACCAATTTATTATTGTTTTGTTTTGGAGGGATTATTATTAGGTGTGTGGAGTAAGGAAACTTGCCCATGGTTTCACCCTACCTGGAATTGAACCCAGGTGTCTCGCTTGCAAGGCGAATGCTCTAACCACTGAGCTACAGGACTCCAAAATAACTCATCCATATCTGGATGAGTTATTTTGTTTCAATCGCCTCTCCTTTGTTCTAATGGAAATTGATTTCGCAAAGAACTGGACATATGCAGATGGCCGTTTCAGTCCATGTTCAGTAGGTACAGTTTTATTGCAGTTGCAGCAGACTGGAGGTGCATTATAAATTGGTACTGAATGCCAAGGCTAATTGCCCAGAGCAAAGTTGCTGTGACCATCTTGAGGAGGTGGTTTTAGCAGCAGATCGATTAGTCGCACTGTGAATGTGAATTCATCCTGGCCATGCCCCAAGCTTGTCCCCAGGAGCAGAAGGGCAATGTACGGAAGCAATGGCGAGGATTAAAAATCCAGAACCTCATGCCAGAGTTATGCAAATGCACTCAGTCATGCAAGCTGAAAAGCCTTCTTAAGCTACTGGCCAATGCATTTAAGGATGGTGAATGTAAGCCTCATCACTTGATTGTTGAAGAGAGATTTCTATGCCAGCAGCAGTATAAAAAAGAAGATAGTCTTTTGAATTGTATGAATTTTAACCATTCCCTTTAGTGTATGTTTGTGCTTTGTAGATTTGTCATCAAGCAAGAATGATGAATAGAAATATGGACGATAGGATGGAAGGAAGAAAGGAATTAAGGAAACATGGAAAGCCTATGAAGAAAGAACGAGGAGATGTAATACACGGAGATCAAGGGCCACACCTCACCAAATCCTTTCTCATACTCCTCGTTTCCCTTCTCCCTAAGTGAGTTTCCTTTTAAATACACTGATGTTTCCACTTCAACCACAGTTTCTACACATTCTTACCTCCCTCTACATGAAAACCTCTTGAACTCCCTTTTACATCTGCCCCTGGCTCTCTTATCATTCACTTATTATTTTGAGATCGAGGAAGGGGGCGGGGGAAGTAACTATTGCTAACTAATGCTGGTACTAAGCCTTCTTTCTTACAATAAGATGTTTCAACTGTATCTCCTTTTTGCTCCAGAAACTCTCGCCTGTATGATTACTCTGTTGACCAAGAAGAAGCATAGAGCTGCTTGTTCCCAGTGATGGGTATGACTGTGTCCTGCTCAGATACAGTTTGGCCTGACCGTGATTTACAGCACAACATTCATGATGCAAAGAGAGTGGCCCAAGACAGTCACAAAAAGGTGACTAGTAAAATGAAAGAACTTGTATTTGTTGATCAGGTCGAATAGTGTTTAACAGGCAGCCAGGATTTCGGTTGAATGTTTTAACTAAAAGGTGTCACTATTTTGCCTGGTAGCCTGGATACATAGTGCAATAACAATTGAATAAAGGGATAGGAGAGACGTTATCTCTAGGAAGAAAGGACGAAAGCTAGGAAAATTGTAAAGTTCTAGATTTTCATTGAATTCTTGTTTTCAATCACTGACTGCAGGTGTCCCTGATCTGCATTGACTAAATAGAAATGAACCCAGTCAAGTGAAAGAACACAAAGAAGATCAAGAGAATGTAACACAAGGTTGGAACAGAGTAAGACAATATGGGAGCATGGTGCAGATGAAGTCTGACGTTAAATGCCAAAGCAGTGCTATAGAGCTCAGTCCTGCAGTCTAGTTCATATTAGATCAGATGTTCCAGTTTTACTGGAGTCACCTTCAAATGAAGGATCCCTAGAAGTGGTCATCCGAGGCGATGGAATTCTTCAGCAAGGTATGTTAAATACACTGGTGGGAAATTTTGCATGTCAGTGACTGTTCATGACAACGTTTCTGCACAGGATATTGACAATTTACAATAAGCTCCCTCGCTTGTGAGAAGCTGGTGTTGATGTACACCTTGTAACTGTGGCATTGAGAGCGCACATTGGTCTAGGCTGTAGGATTCACAATGGTATAGTATTCAGAGCACACGTTGGCAGAGATAGTGGCAAGATTCACAAAATTATATTATCCTGAGCAAGCATTGGCACAAAATTTTGTAGGCCTTACAATATTGAAGCTGCCCCACAGAATTGACTTGAACTTTATAGAATGATTGGTCTCTTTCTGTGCTGAAAATGTCCATGTTTCTATGTTAGAATAAGAATACTCCTTGCACTTGATACAGGCGCCTTCACATCAGGAGACTCTCAAAGTGCTTCACAGTATTTGTAGTCAAATATGTGACTTTGTGGTTTATCAGCTCAGCCCTCCTTTGCTGGTTACACATACATACATTTTGCACGTAGTCTCCTGTGAAGCCAATTTGTGCACAACAAATGTTGCTCAAACAGCAATGAAATGAATGATCAATTTTATCTGAGAAATGTAGATCGGAACACCAGGAAAGACTCTTTTCGAATGGTGCCATAGGATCTTTAACATCCACCTGAATGGGCAGACGGGACCTGGTTTAATGACTAATTTGAAGGACGGCACTTCTAACTATGCAGCGCATCCCTCAGCACTGTTTTGGAGTGTCAGCCTGAGCTGTGAATTTAAAATTCTGATATGGGGCCTGAGCCCACAACCTTTGGATCCAGAAGTGTGAATGCTACCACCTGAGCCAGGCTATGTTAAGAGGTATCAAGATTGCCTTGTGTAGCTGTGATGTAGGTGACGCTGGCAAGCTATCTTCCCAGTCATCTCTTGCTGTGCAGAGAGGCAATGCAATGCTTCGAAGAATCCGGACAGAACTTATTGAAACTCAACCATCTGAGGTCAGGATATTGAATTAATATTTATTTGGTTTCCTTTCCTGAGAATTAAACCCATATTTTGCCCACAAAATATACAATCAATTAACTTTACAGTATATACTGTGAAACGTTTTGAGAAATCTAGAAAGACATGATAAGGCACTATATCGAATGCAAGGATTATTATTATTATATGTTCCACTTGTTTTGTTATTTTTTTTACTGGCCAATCGTATATTTCTCTTAAAGTGCTAAACAAAAATAGAGGAAGAGAAATGAGAAAATGCGCTTGTAGGAGCATCTGCTAAGCCATAGTATTGTGATCAACTCGGCCCTCCTTTTCTTGCCAAACGTACACGCATTTTGCACGTAATCTCTTGGGCAGATCGGAAAGAGCCAGCTTGCAAAGATTTCTGCATGCAAATAATGCTGCTGAACTGTACTCATCATTCTGTCAATAGCCCTTTATTGCTTTAGAATAAGGGGCTATTAGAATGCTTTCCACATTGGTAATCTGGCCTGATGCCTCAGTGCTTCTTAGCTGTCCAAGACTGTCAGAGTCTCGTGTGGCTGGGGGTGGGGGATTATCAAATGCAAGGATTATTATTATTATTATCCCTGATATCACATTAGAAAGGGGGCGTGGAATATTTCTGCCTCTGCAAATTATATCTTCTCCTTTGAAGGTCCCTTCTGCTAGTTCAGGCTAAAGATTCTATGGCCCAATTGAAAAAGAGAAGGGAGCTTCTCCAGTGTCGTTGTCAACTATCCCAGAGGTACAATTTGTCATTTACTTCATTACTGTTTGTAGGACATTGCTGTGCACAAATGGATTGTTAAATTTACCTAAAAAAGTACACAGTTTACATTAAAACTTTGTGAAGTGCTTTGAGATGTTTCAATTAAGTGATAAATTGCTGATGTAATAATAATAAGGTATTTTGTCAAGACATAATAATAATGATAAATTTAAAATCTTACGGCAGGGATCGTCAATTTCATTCCAGTACTGTAAATCATTTATTATTAATTCCCTTTGTCAAGTCTATCACCGGCACCTTATTTCTCCAGTCATGGAAATCATATAATTAATCCCCCAAATGCATGCATGCAAGTAATGTGGGTGCATAATCAACAGACTTGACAGATGTAGTTCTGTAACTGATCAGAGGCCTGATGTATCTTTAGTAAAGGAGGCAAGCAATGGAGGATTTCAGCAAAGAATCAGCGGTCTGATCTACTCGAACTCACTATGGCTAAGATCAAAGTTGACTCAGATAGCAAAGCCACTGAACAGTGTCATTGCACATTTTTGTGTGTCTGATTGAGCATTAGACATTGATTTAAAGTTCACATGAATGACAGTGGTATTCAGAATCAGCAAAGTTATCTAAAGGTGAGGAGGAAGTGCACTTGTCCTGAAGGATGTGTAGCTTGGAAAGCAAGTGGGAACTGAACTCAGACTTTCAATTGAACTACACTGGAGGAACAAGAAGTTTCACCCTTAACCAGCAAAAACTGGAAAACTCCTGTGTCAAGAAAGTAGAGACACAAGTCTATTTTCTCATATAATCACCTCTGAGACCTAGGTGAAAGTACATATACAGGGAAGCAAACCAACAGATGGCAAGACAATATAAATTCATATTTATACAAGTCAAAAGGATGAACTAAGGCACTTAACAGTCCAGCCGAACTGGGGTTAGGAGTCAATGGGAATGAAGGGGCGAAAGATACCAAAAGATGAGTCTTTTAATTTTACAATTCAGTCCATCAACTATAATCAGATATGACTTTCTTTTACTTTAACTACATTTACTTTTATGTGTATCCATAGGGTAAGTGTTCAGTTACACAGAACGAGATGAACAACAGTGAGACAGAGTGACTCAGCCACTTCACTGTCTTCCACATGAATAATGTAATGATCATTATCTGCCCTTCCAGAGTTTAAAGAATCCTAAAAAAATCTTTAGATTCAGGCAGAAAATCCTATATCATATTCTAATGATCAAAGGTGGAGCAGATAAGGGATACCTACATGTATCGTTTGATATTCCATCAGGACTCATGCATCCCATTACATGACCATTAGTTGACAAATTAATTACTTTCTGACTCCAAAGAAATAATAAACTTTGCATTTGGTATAGCACCTTATCAAGTCATCAAGACATCTCAAAGGATGTCATGGGATTTTTAATGTGAATTGTTGTGACAGTGCATTAGTAGGCAAATGCACCAGCCAATTTTTTTGTACACAATAATGTCCCATACTATCTATTCACAAGATTGGTCTGGTTGAAGCAAATCCTTGAGCCCATTTTGTGTCATCCTTCCAAAATATCGCCCTCCACACGAACACCATCACACCATCCAGGTTTTTTTTTAAAAAATGCATCCAGCACCCTTGCCTCACTCACCATTCCTGATAATTTGTTCCAGTCAGTAATTATCCTGTGGGTAAAAGAAAATTTCCTGGTGTTTGTCCTAAAATTGCCATTTGCAATGAAAAACGTCCTCTTGTTCTCCTGTTTAGGTGCATCTGATCGTGTTGTTCTGTGTTTACTTTTTCAATCCCACTTCAAATTTTACCAACCTCTGCAAGGTCATCTCTGAGACATCTCCATTCAAGACTGAAGAGCCAGAGCTCGTCTAAGCTTATTCCACTTACACTGGGTAAATACAGTGATACCAATATTTGATAGAATCAGGAGCCCCTAACTTCGTAGATTTCAAAGCAAAATGACAAATCACAAGCACTTTGGGACAAGATTTCAGCTTGATCTACATCCTCTTATTCAGCACCGAGCCATTTTAGGCCTCTTTAAGAAACAGAAAGACTTATTGATCTCTTAATGTGCTTTCTTTCCTTTTGATTTCCCAGAGCTGTGTAGTTTTATACATTTTGAATACAAATTTTAATGCAATAATAGAATCACAGAAATCCAGATACAATAAAGAAAAGAGACTTCTTAATCAGTGTCATGCTCCTTAATTGAATAATTTGGGTAGAGGGAAAGCTTCGCTGTTACAAATCACATACTCCAACACAGGATCCATTTCTCAAATACACACCACCTGTTTATAAAGCTCTTTGACCCACAGAATCTGTTTAATGTCATTGAATTTGGTTCCATTATTAATAGAGGACCCATAATCACGAATTTATAAAACTCTAATATGCCTAACAATATGAAGGAATCTACCTTATGTTAATTTCTTTATGGCAGGAAACATTATGAGGGGCCATCTGGATTGGAATTTATACATATTTTAGCAGCTGCTCTCTACATGTGAAACCTGCCAATAACAGAGAAAGAATGACACTGTCATATCTTTCAGGGGTATGTTGTTTCAGTATATTGGATGAAAGAGTTGTCAATTATTATCTGCTGCAGGTTGACTGAAACCCATTAACACTTCAAGATGTAACAGATGACTTAGACAGAAGACTGATTTGCAGAAATTCCTTAAGAACTGGTGGCTAAAGGCGTTTGGGAACCAATCAGAAACAGGAGCCAGCCAGGTTCAGTTGGTAGCATTGTCATCTCTGAGACAAACAACTGTGGGTTCAAACCCTACTTTGAGACTTTGAACTCAGGAAGGCTCACGCTCTAATGCAGTGTTGCGAATCGCTGAATTGTTAGAGGTGCCATCCTTCGGATAAGACATTCAACATCAGACATCTGCCTGATCAGGTGGATGTTAAAGATACCATGGCACTGTTTGGAAAGAGAAGGGAGTTTCTCCTGATGTCCTAGCCAACAATCCTGCTAGATAAGGTAAAATTGGTTATTCATTTGATGGGTGTTTGTGTGCAAATTAGCTGCCGCATTCATGTACAAAAGTTGGTCCCCACACTTTGCAGTATATCCACTGAAGTGTTCGAGACATCCTCCTTACGTGAAAGGCACTATCTTAAAATGCAAGGATCATTATTGTTTATTATTTTTTATTGCTTGCAGTGTTTACAACTGCACATTCTCCAATTCATTTTCTTCTTGTATAAGCGACAAGCAAGGTATTAGTGTGTTAGGCAACACGAAAATAAATGATTCTGAAAGGTGATGGTAAAGTGGCTAAGTGGTGAAATAAATTGCCTACAGAAAATGTTCACAAGAATTTAGAGTTCATCAATATTTACAGTGAGCGTGAAGTTAGCAATTCGTACCATTGTGCTGCAGATATTTATGAATTCTCAGTGGCCCACTATAATTTGCTTTTTATTGCAAAAGCATTATCCACAATGGCTGTGTTGCATGTTTTCTAATCTTTATTCAGATCTCCTCTCCTGGTTTTAGATTAAGATATTAAGGTTTTGTATTTCATCGTTGTGTGACCATATATCAGTGGAATGGCAGTCTCTGCTTCAGGACTGAAGACAACTCTGAGTTATTAGCTCATATAAAAATATATAGCTGATGTCAGCAGGTAGCTTATGGTAGTCTTGTGTCTGTTTATGAACAGAAGCCTCGTGGAATACATTTACTTAGAGTCACACAAAACACTCAGAGCTGTAAAGGAACATTAATCTGATGATGGCAATAAAATTCGAAGAGCGACAGAAGTTAAAATGTGTTTCTTGAAATGTTTTTTTTTAAAAAGCACTGCCAGAAAATGCTGGAAGAAATAAAACGAGGTGACTATGATCGGAAACATTTATTTTGTGTTTCTTAAAACCAACGCTAAAGGCTTTAAGATGACGGACTAGTTTTCCGAATAAATGACTTAATCGGGAGAGGTTATGATTGTTCATAATTGTATTTAAAGCTCCGATGCACATCTTATAGCCATGAATCCTAATAGCACACACAGCCAAGAGCTTTTATTGAATCACTGAAAATCTTTTAACTGTTGAACATTTGCAGTAAAAGTTTAACCATAAAAGAAATTATTGAAATATTGAAATGGTTTTAAGTACCTTTCTACTGTTTGTGCTTATGTTGGTAAAGGAGATGAACAGTGGAGATAACTGGTCTCCAAATGAATCACCCTTAAATTGATAGGTGCAATAATAAGACCATAAGAGGTAGGAGCAGGAGTAGGCCATTCGGCCCCTCGAGCCTATCCCGCCATTTAATAAGATCATGGCTGATCTTCTAACCTAATTCCATTTACCCGCCCTATCCCCATATCCCTTAGAAATCTATCAACTTCAGGCTTGAATATGTTGTTCAAAGACTGAGAATCCACAGCCTTCTGGGGTAGAGAATTCCACAAATTCACTACCCCGAGTGAAGAAATGTTTCCTCAATTCAGTTTGAAAAGGCTGACCCATAATCTTGAGACTATGAACCCTAGTTTTAGATTCTCTAACCAGGGGAAACAGTCTCACGGTATCTACCCTTTCAAGACCCTTAAGAATCTTATAGGTTTCTATTAGATCACCTCTAATTCTTCTATATTCTAGAGAATATAGGCCTAGTTTATTCAACCTATCCTATAGGTCAACCCCATAATCCCAGGAACCAACCTAGTGAATCTACGCTGCACCCCCTCTAAGGCGAGTATGTCCTTTCTTAAATAAGGAGACCAAAACTGCACATAATATTCCAGGTGCGGTCGGTCTCACCAAGGCCTTATACAACTGCAGCAAGACTGCCCTATTCTTGTACTCTAACCCTTTTGCAACGAATGCCAACATGGCATTAGCCTTCCTAGTTGCTTGCTGTAATTGCATACTAACCTTTTGTGACTGGTGTATAAGGACACCAAATCTCGCTGAACACTAACATTACCCAGTCTCTCCTGCTCTAGAAAATAATCCGCGTTTCTATTTTTACTACCTAAGTGAATAACTTCACCTTCCCCACGTTATATTCCATCTGCCACCTTCTTGCCCACTCATCTAGCCTGTCTATTTCCCTTTGCATTCTTCATGTGTCATCCTCACAACTTACTCTCCCACCTATCTTCGTATCGTCCATAAATTTAGATACGTTAAGTTCTATTTCCTCATCTAAATCATTGATATAGACTGTAAATAATTGATACCCAAGCATTGATCCCTGTGGCACTCCACTAGTCACATCCTGCCAATCTGAGAAGGACCTGTTTATCCCTACTCTCTGTTTTTTTCCTGTTAGCCACTCTCCAAAACCTTTAATTCCATGGGTTCTAATCTTGTGCAACAGCCTTTTATGTGGCATCTTGTCGAATTCCTTCTGGAAATTCAAATACACCATATCTACTGGTTCCCCCCTATCTAACCTGCTAGTTACATCCTCAAAAAACTCCAAAAGATTTGTTAAACATGATTTGCAGTAATTGCAGTACTGGGGAGAGTGCTGCACTGTCCAAGGTGCTGACCTTCAGATGAGACATTAATAACCCTTTAAAAAACGCTGTCATCATTCCTATCCTTAAAAATACCCTCCCTGGACCCTTTTCTACTCCCTAACTACTGCTCCATCTCCATATTCCCCAACTTCTCTAAGGTCCTGGAACGATTTGTTGCTTTTCAGCTTCACTCCTTTCTGTCCCATCACTCCTTTCTTGAACCCCTCCAATCAGGCATCCATGCCACCCACAGCACAGAAACCCCCCTGGTCAAAGTGACATTCTGTCCATCTGCGACCAGGGCTTCCTCTGCCTCCTTGTCCTACTTGACCTCTCTGCTGCTTTTGACACCTTCGACCACTCATCCACCGCTTCTCCTCTCATCTCAACCTCCACGGTACTGTCCTTGATTGGTTCCGATCGTACCTCCCACACCGCCTGCACTTCATCTCCTCAAACAGCTTCTCCTGTAGCCCCCAGACCATCTCATGAGACGTTCCTCAGGGCTCTATCCTTGGTCACCTCCTCTTCAACATCTATACGCTCCCTCTTGGTGACATCATCCGCAGACATGGAGTCAATTTCTACATGTATACGGATGACACGCAACTCTACCTTTCTGCCTCTACCCTTGACTCCAGGACCATTGCTGTGCTGACAAGTGTCTTAATGTCTGTCAGACATCAAGTCCTGGATGAGAGCTAACTTTTTCAGTTGAATGTCAACAAGACTGAGGCTCTCCTGATTGGCTCCCGTCAGTGTCTCCTCACTTCAGGCGATGATAGCATCACCATCTATGGTTGCACACTCCACCTTGCTAAGCCAGTCCAGAACTTTGGGGTCTTGTTTGACCCTCAACTATCCTTTTTACCCCACATCTGCACCATGACCTGCTTTGCCTTTCCCAACCTCCCCAACGTCGCCCGACTCCGACCTCGTCTCACACCGCAGGCCGCTGAAACCCTCATACATGCCTTCATTACATTGAGGCTCGATTATGCAAACTCACTGCTTGTTGGCTTCCCCAACTCCTCCCTCCACAGGCTGCAGATCATCCAGAACTTTACTGCCCATGGCCTGTCCCGCACTAGGCTCTGCGACCCTATCACCCCCATCCTTGCCCAACTCCACTGGCTTCCCATCACACAGAGGATACAGTTCAAGATCCTGGTCCTCACCTTCAAAGCCCTCTACGGTCTTGCTCCCCCCTGCCTCTCCGACCTCCTAACTCCCTACCACCCTGTTCACTCCCTCTGCTCAGCGGGCTCCGGTCTGCTTCACGTCCCCCGCCTTGCTCACCCCACTATCAGCAGGCGGGCCTTCCACCACTCTGCACCCACCCTCTGGAATTCCATCCCGCAGTCCCTCCAACCCGCCCCTCCCTCACTACCTTCAAGACCCATCTCAAGACCCTCCCCTTCGACCAAGCTTTCGATCTCCCTGCTTCCCCCCCCCCTGCCCTCCCTCCTCCCGCCACCCCTCTCAGCTTGGGTCTGTAACTCTGTCTGTCCAGCGCCTTGGGACATCCTCCCGACGTGAAAAGCGCTTTACAAATGTCATTTTGTTGTTGCTGTTTAACCAAGTTTGTCTGCCTCTTCAAGTGGATGTTAAAGATCTGTGATGCTTTTCAAATTGAAATTCTTCCGCTGTCCAGGCCAATGATCTTCCAAATCTGACAAGCTTCTCGCTGCTTGCCCAGCTAGGACTACCTTACTCATTAGAACTTTGTGTGCAGGGAAAACAGAATGCCCAATCCACCCCTCCGACTCCTGCCTATGTGCCCTGGAGTACTGCCTGCAGAGGCCGCTCTAGGTATAGGCAGACTAGGCAGCTGCCTAGGGCAGCAGATTTCTGGAAAAAGCGATCTTCTTTGAATGCTCGACTGGCGGAATTGAGAGGGACAGGGCCTGCAGTGAGTGCCACATGCTAGTGCCAGCAGCGGCCTGTAGATGTTTTAAGGTAAATTCATCTCTCTATTTGAAAGCCAAAGCTAACAAACTTGGAAGGGGTTAGAAGGCGGTGGGTGATTAAACACACTGATGTTTTGCCTAGGATGGTAGATTGTCAAGAGCAGCTTCTGACTTCCTGGCTCAGGAACCAGACTACCGAGACCACAGAGGATTGACTCCATTCTGACATTCCATTGTCATCTAAGAGCCAATTCTGCTCCAAGAAAACCCTACATAGCTCCCCCCTCCAGGAGGATAGACATCTAACAAGTGCAGGTTTGAACTCTCACTTAGTGGATTGCAGATTCATCCAGATTAATTGGCCATACAGATAGATCAATTGACTCATGGCAAGTTGTAGGACCTTGCTGGTGTTAATGGCTCTAGTGTTTGCTACAAAACAAAGCAGTTACTACAGTTGATAACAGCCAGTTATAAAGGACTTGAGGTGTTTTAATGTCCCTTACTTTGCAGAATATTTACGAGCAATTTACAATAAACTAACAATACGTAATTTGTGGTGACAAAACCAACCTATTGTAGTTATAGCACATTAGAAGTCTAGAACTCTGAAACACATACAATGAGATAATTATTGCAATACCAAACACAGTACCTCTTACGGAGCATTTATTATTTTAAATATCACTTTATATTTTATAAACCAATTAACACTGTATTTTTAACTCTCGTAACCTAGTTACCTGCAAAATATTTTACCGAGGTTCTCACATGATGACACTTTAGAAGCTTTATTTTGTCTCTACGTGTTCCCTTGAGTTTTTAATTTTTCGCGTCTGTGACTTTATCTTTTACCTTCAAAAACAACTTTTGTTTTGTAACTTTTTGTGGTTGTGGGGAATAAAAAAAAGAGATTTGTTGACAAGGTGAGAAGGTTGCTGTTGAGATATGGGACATTTTCCTATTTGGGCTATTCAATGCGAGCACTGCCAAGTCAAAATAGCACTTGTAGACTACATCAACTCTACCCTAGCAATGTGCGTCACTCCAGCCTCTGAAGGGTTGCGGCGATGGGAAGAGTACAGAGTAGATTCATGAGCATGACACCAGGGCCGCCAGGATACTGCCAATCTAGAAATCTTATATTATTTTTTGCTAGAGAAGAGACATTTAAAAGGGGATCTAACAGAGATCTTCAAAATTATAAAAGGGTTCAATAAGTTTAGCACAAGCAGACTGTTCCCACTTGTTGGAAAATAGCTAACCAGGTGGCACAAGTTTAAGATCATGACTAGGGGATCTAAATAATAATAATAATCCTTGCATTATCATATCTTTGAATATACTGTAAAGTGAATTGACTGTATGTTTGGGGGTGAAACGTGAAGAGAATTTAAGAGGAATTACTGCAGTGAGAATGCAGAACTCATTTCCCAAAGCAGTGGTTGAATCAGATAGTTTGATGCATTTAAGAGGGAGCTAGATATATAGGCACGAGAGAGAAGGAACTAGAAGGATATTTGAGGGAGTATGGAGTGGGTGGAGACTCATGTGAAGTATAAACACCAACGCAGACTAGTTGGGCTGAATGGCATGTTTCTGTGCTGTACAATCTAGTCATTGATTACCATCTGAGTAAAGAAACACTTCTTGGTGTCTGTCCTGAAATTGCCAATCTCAACTCTAGACCTGTATCCTTTTCTTCTGCTGCCTTGGTGTATCCTAGAGCATTGTCCTAGGTTTACTCCTTCAATTGCATTTAAAATGTTGTACACCTTGGTGAAGTGCACAAGAATGACTCCTATATGAACTATGGAACTGAGAATGAACTATGGAATTGTATCCATGAATATGTAATCCTGTGGAAGAAAGCTTGTGGAGATAGAATTGTTGGAGAATGATTGCCAGAATGGGAAGTTGGGTGAGGGGAGGGGATGAAGAAAGGGCATTTGTCACTTTCAATGTGGAACAAGATTGAATGCTATGCAATTCTTGGAAGGATGAGTAGGAGACAGACAGTCATGCTGCAATATGAACAAGATGATGAGTTAAGATTATTGTCTGCCCACTGGTAGTTGAAATAGCTGGTGGATGGCAGATGTTGTGGGCTTTCAGATACCCGACTAGATCATGATAGCCACAATCACGTACTGGGGCTGGTTTGGCAAATGAGACTGCAGCGTGCTTTGTGGCAGACTTGTCGTTTCCATAGTAATACGAAAATGAAAAGAGCAACAGTGCTCCTCAGACAGCAGTGGGGGAGTCTGTAATGTCTGTTGTATGCAGCGCAATCTTGTAGGCTGATGTGCGATAGATAGATGCCGTGATTGATTGCATGGCTTAGCAGAACTACTGCAGTGTTCATCTCCTTACTAGTGCTTTCTAAACACTTTGGCCACTTGACAATCAGATCCAGCGATGACTGTGATATTGACAAATGGCTTCCCACCACTCCACCACAAGATGGTACCAGGAATGAGGACTTCAGTTATCAGAGGAGGCTAGAGAAGCTAGGATTATTCTCCTTGGAGCAGGGAAGGTTAAGAGGAGACTTAATAGAAGTTTTCAAAAAAATGAGGGGATTCGATAGGGTGAACAAGGTGAAACTATTTCCACTGGCGGGTGGGTCGGTAACCCAAGGACACTGATTTTAAAACAGTTGTTAAAAGAAACAGAGGGGAGGTGACGAGAAATGTTTTCACACAGTGAGTTGTTCGGATCTGGAATGTATTGTCTGAAAGGTTGATGGAAGAAGATTCAATAACAGCTTTTAAGAAAGAAGTAGATAATTATTTGGGGAGGACAAGTTTGCAGGGCTATGGGGAGAGCTCAGGGGAGTGGGATTGAATTGGATAGATCTTTTCAAAGAGCTGGCACGGACACGATGGGCTGAATGGACTCCTTCTGTGCTGTATAATTCTATGATTCTATGGTTTTATGATTGTGACATGCAGCATTGCTCCTCCACCCCCAACCTGTCTGTTTTCAGCATTATTAGTAGTTGAGTTTCACTTGATCAGCCAGATCTAGCTATATTTGAGCAGATGTTTCCAGAGAGGTTGACAACACAGAATCATTTATATTCGTGGAGGGAGCTATAAAACTGCAAATTTATTGAGGGTAATGAAACTTATTGCAATAAAACCATCATTTTAATGATTAACTTTTGAACAAAAGCCTGAGGCACACATGATGATGTGCCTTTGTAAGCAAGCTGGTCACTATTAGATCTTCCCACAGACAATAACAGCCCACATTACTGCTCATTCTTTACTATAGTTAGAATAATAATTCTTGCATTTTATATAGTGCCTTTGACTTTGAAAGGATGTCCCCTAGGGCTTTGCAGGATTGAGTGAACTGGAGTGAATATATACCTTGCAGGCGAACTCAATAGCTAATTGGCACAACGATGTCCCACAAACAGATATGTTTTCCAAAATGAACAATAACTTGCATTTATATAGTGCTCTTCACACAGGGAAGCATCCCAGAGTGCTTGACAGTGGCAGAGCACGATGCTGAGCCAGGGGAAAGGGTAGGTTACTGTAGACACAGTTGAAGAGGAAGGTCTTCAAGCGCAGTAGTACACTCTGGGTCTATGAGTCTTGGCTCTTCCCAACTTGCATCTAATACTCTCTGGATTTAAGTCAGCAGGATGCATTCCATTCTAGACATAAGAAAATATCTATGTCTAGGTAGAACTCTCAATCTGGTTTGGATACTCTTAAGCATAATTTCTGTATGTGTCAGACACCCAGCTGACCCCAAAACAATTACCTTATTAAAGCTACCCTAATATTTCATTTGCTTTATTAATGTAATATTAGTCTTTTCTAGGCTCACAGCAAATTAGTTGACAGCCATTCAGAAACGATCAGCCCTGAAAACAGGAGATTCTGCAGACGTGCTTATTTTTACCTGAACTAATTCCACATTATCAGCCGGGCTCCTACCATATATAAGAAACCATTTGAATAATTCAGAGGACTTAGGAACACAAATGCAAAGCAAATTTATTCAAAGGAAATTGTGAAAAAAATTCCAATTTATTCATACTACCTTTTGAGGACATATATAGAAAACTGTATCCAATTATATCTATAATACTGCGAGAACAGATATTTTTGCAAATTAGAATTGCTCTTCAATTCTGCTCCAATTGCATGTCAGCCTGGCTCAGTTGGCAGCACTCTCGCCTCTGAGTCAGAAGGTTGTGGATTGAAGCTCCCAAGCCAGGACTTTGAATTCACAGAGTTAATGCTCCAATGCAACAGAAAATCAGATAGATGGTCTATCCAGGCCAGGAGCCGATTTCCTGATGAGACGTTAATCTGAGGTCCTGTCTGCCTGTTCATGTCAACATTATCCCATGAGAGAAGGGAGTTTCTTCTGATCTCATGGCCAACAATCCCCCAAATAAAATTAGTCATTCACTATATGGTTGTTTGTGGAACATTCCTGCGTGCAAATTGGTTGTCGGCGTTCACTTTAAAAAAAAAGTCACTAAATTTTACAATGAATCCAATCAGGCACTTTGAAATGTCCTGACGTGGAAGATACTATTATCAAATGCAAGGGTTATATTCTTATTATTATTGAATTAATTTTGCAGCCACTAAAAGAATGGAAACTATCTGAGTTTGCATTCTGTAGCAACTCAAAAATTAATTCAATTGTAATAATTACATATTATCCTTGTATTTGATGTGCTATAGTATTTCTAAAGTTTAGTTTTATAATAATAATAATAATCCTTGCATTTGATATAGCGCTTTTCACGTCTTCTAGATGTCCCAAAGCGCTTCACAGAATATACTGTAAAATGAATTGACTGTATATTTGTGGGCGAACGCTGCAGCCAATTGCGCACAGCAATGTCCCACAAACAATCATGGATTGAAAATGACCAATTTTATTATTGTTTTGTTTTTTGGAGGGATTATTATTAGGTGTGTGGAGTAAGGAAACTTGCCCAAGGTTTCACCCTGTCTGGAATTGAATTCAGGTCTCTCACTTGCAAAGCAAGTGCTCTAACCACTGAGCTACAGGACTCCACGTCAACTAGGTTTCTAACACATGTGGAAATGTATCACCATTTCACCACAAGGAAATTCCCATGGCTTCTAAAGTTTTGCCGGTACTTGGCATCTTGGTTGGTTCACTCCAGTGTGTAACTGGACCTTAACTCTGAGACCTACTTTGTTGATTGACTGGTGGCTCTGCATAATTCAATTGGAAGGGATTGGAAAAACTCATCCCTCCACCCAAAGGAAGCTACTTCAGGCATCACTCTGACTACTTTGATCAATACCAACCTGTACATATTTCAGTCTCTTAATTGTCAGAGCTTTTCAAGTGGAGCTGGCAATGGTTGAATTAGAATCTGATCTTGTCTCGCTGAGAAGTCATTTGTCTCAGAGGCAATCTGCTGGATGTGAAGAGATCACTTGTTCAAACTCATTTGAAACAGTTTCAATCAGGTTTCCTTTAACGGAGTAAGTGAGATGACTTTGATGTGATGGACAGCATCAGTCAATGTAATTGTCAAAATCCTTCCTGGATGCGTTGATTTATGATTCTCTTGATTCACAAACTCTTAAGTGGCCTTGTTTTGCGTTGCCCTCATTCGTCTTAAAGTGATGCAGGAGTGGTGGGAAATAAGCATGTGTATATATAGGATTATATATATTTGATAGACAGTACATGTATATCAAATATATATATAATTGGCTTAAATGTTGAAAAAAATTAGTTATTGTTTGGACATCCTTATATTATTGTTACATTGCACTTTCTACACTGATTCAATATAAATCGCCACAAAAAAGGTAGCAGTGAATCAGGCTTGAGGCACCGTGATACATGCTGGATCACAGCTATCGAGAGCTACCACAAGGAGCTCAATCGACCACAAAATCAATTCACATCACTGTGGTATCGATGGACTGAAGATCAATTTGGCCACTAAAAACAAGCTCCTTGAAAGCTTTTGTGTGGTCAATTGAAACACTCAAGAACTTTAAGGAAGCATTTTTCAAGTCATTGAAAAGCTCACCTCAATCCCTGATTTTTAATAACATTTAAAAAAAAAGCCTTGTTGGTGTAGTTATCACTCTGAGCTTCATAGGAAGAGCAACACTGAGTGACAAATACAGGTGGAAAAATTCCATTCTGTTTTCATTGTGTTTCTGAGTGTCAGGTTCTGTTCCTTGCATTGCAATCTCCATACATGTACAGCTGCTTTAACAGTAACAAAGATACTTTTGCTGATTCTCACTGGCCACACGTAGATCAGAATAATCTATTGATTCGTGGGCAAGGCTAAATGGAGCCCTTGTCCGTGAGTGTTCTTCAACTTTTTTTTCTCAGTAAATGTTTGAACATTGTTTCCTTACCATATAGTGCAGCAATAGATTGTGAGGTTTGTTTTAGAGAGCAAATGTAAATTTACCTTGTTCTTTGTGGACGCCTGTTCACAAAATATACAGTCACTCCACTTTACAGTACATCCTGTGAAAATCTTTCAGACATCTTGACTATGTGATAAAACGGTATATCAACTGCAAGGATTATTATTATTATTATTAATTCTTGATTCACAGCAGACAAAAATCTAGAGTCTTAAACCAGAGATGAGGTTCACATTATTGTGCCAATGCTTTGCAAGAAACAAGCATCTTTAAGAAAGATGGTTTTGTGAACAACATCGTTCACCTTGCAAGGAAAAATCTCTTAAGAGGCATAAACTTTGCAATTGCAAGCAACAATTCTGACAGTCCAATTAGGTTATGTTAATATCCCCCCACCAGTAAAACTCCTTAAGAGGTTCTAAATGAACAAGCGTAGACTTAACTTCATGAAGTGATCTGCTCTGATACCAGTTTCATAATCAGTTTATGTTAACCCTCGTGGAACCAATCGTGTTTGAGTGGCTGTTGCACCAGTCTTCATTATAACAACTTGTTATCAGGTTGACAATTTAGCTTCAGAGCAAACCAGTCCATTTGTGACAATCTCAGTATCATATCCTCAGAAGTAAGCAATTCCCTCGACGCTCAACATAATGGTGGTGCAACAGGCCCACAACATTTGTGGAGAATTCAATATAGAATCTCACCTTTATTCTGAAGCTAAATTATTATGCTTAGCTGTTGAATTGGATCTGCACCTTCCTGCGAGGAGGCTACCACATCCAATTCTACAGTGGTGAGACGAGACACAAGCTGGGTTGACGAATTTCAATTAATAAGAACATTTGTAACGTTCTTATTAATGCATTATATTCTGTGAAGCGCTTTTAGACGTCTCGAAGACGTATATCAAATATATACATAAAAAAACATATATCAAATGCAAGGATTATACATTATAACATGGGAAGATAATACAGGTCTGGAAGAGATCATCCATCTTGCCTCTCCCAAACTAAAACTAGAATCATCCATAAATTTATCTTTCATTCATTCTCATTTGATTTCTTCACCAATAGCTATCTGATTCTCACTGAATTTACTTAATCGCTTGTATGTTTCATCCAACATATTCATCGCTTTCTGTGTAAGGTGGTTGAATCAAACCTATCTGTTTGCCTTTCTGCTTTTGAGTCTGAGTTCATCCTTACTTGTTGTAGACTTTGTGAATATATTAAACATACTGTTAGGATCCAGTTTATCTATAATAATGGGATCTTCAGTGCATATCTTTTTGAAATGCAAGGTCACTATATTTAACCCAAATTACTGTCAAGCTTTTTGAGACATTTCGAGGTGATAAAGCACAAATTTTGTACATTTTAAAGCAATATTTATGGTTGTCCTTTAGGGAAGTGTGTATGGCTGCATCTTATTCTTGGTCTATAGCAGTCTCGTGGATACCTTTTATTATGATGACATCCAAACTGAGCGGTTCAAAAAGATAAGTAATGACTGAGTATCGCAATCATATTGAGATGGAGTTGGACAGTAGCTGACAAATGGTATGTTACTTTCAGTGCTGAGGAGATCGAGTCAATAAATGTTGTGATACTTTGACAACGATGTTTCCCACTCACATCACATCTCACCTTCACAGTTACTGAGAAACTCTTCAGTGCCAATTTTCGAACCCCTTGGTGCAATATCACTTCTGAGCACATTCCAGGTATTGTCCTTGTTATGGGCATAGAAACCAGTGCATGCATTCCCTTGTCATTCAGTCAAAGACATGAAAGGAGCACAGTTTGCTTGACTTTTAGATTGGTGCTGTGTATGCTCTGTTTTATGTGATAGTTTGTTTTAAATATGCGTTAAACTGTAATGACTTCAATTGCACTACTGTTGTTTCTTTAACAGTCGTGTATTTCATTTTTAGCTTCTGATGTTTATTTTCAGTTGTCTCTCGCTTTGATATTTCAATGATGTACTCATTTTAGACTGCACAAAGCCTCCTCATATTAATTATTTACTCTTTGTTCATTCTCAAATGTAATTCATTGTGTACCAAACTCTGTACATAGCGATGAATGTTGATTTTAAAATTACTTATTTAAATTGTGAGAAATAAATATTTAAACGACTGAACAGGGACTGTGATGGTAATTTATGAATTGTGTACAAATATATTAAACTAACCTTCACTGGCAGCAGGGATTCTTCCAACTCACCTCCTGTTAACCCTGCAAGCCAAAGCCCAAATAGCTGGTGATCCCAGCTGGAGAAGCAGCGGAAAGCTTGTCAGGCAGGGAATTCAATGGCAAGCTATGCAGTTTTGGCTGGTTAAACTCAAGCAGAATCCCAAAGCACACTCTAGGTTGATTCTTGCCAACCTGTATAGGTAAGTGCAAGTTGTTGTTGTATTGTAGAGTAAATAAAGTAAACCAAGACCTAGGTGGAATTTTATCCCTGTGATACCTATTTTTTATAATACTAATTGACTGTATCGGACTGTATTTTTTAGGCAAAAGCCATTTGGTGTTAAAAGTCATGGATCTAATTCCCAAAAGTGACTGTAGTGTAAATCCACTGTGTGACAGGCAGCAAGAAAAAAAGCCGATGGAGGTGAGCCTATCTTAAGTGTATCCCTGTGAAGCGCTTTGAGATGTCTCGACAATGCAAAAGATACTAAATCAAACGCAAAGATTATTATTATTATCATTCCCCTTCATTCAGCACCATTCCATAATGAAACACATTTCCTCAAAGCAGAGATGAGCCACATGCAAGCTGAAATACTCATGCATAGAATAGGCTGCAAGTTGGCCATCCCTACCCTGTAGAATGATTTCACTCATGGGGGAGCAGATTATAACATTATTATATTGAATTCAACTGACTAGGTACTTTATTTTTTAAAAAAAACAACAACAAAAATGTGGTGAAGTCTCGATGTCAATGTAGTGAAATACAGAGAAGGATAAACCAGGAATTCAAGAGTCCTTCGAGCATTGCAGCAGTATTCTCCATCACAAGCAATGACATTAAACATGCAACCATCCAGAATAGATTTGTGGGATAAAGTTTAACTGGCGTTAGATTTGATCTGTTTACATGGCATTTTGCCTGCAAAATACATGGTCGATTTCAAAATCCTCACGCTCATCTTCAAATCCCTTCATGCCCTGGCACCTCTCTACCTCTCTGACCTGCTTACTCCCCAACCCACGACCTGCTGCCTCCGCTTGAGTGGCTCTGGCCTTCTGCTTGTCCCCTTGTGCCCTTTGTTCCATCATCGGTGGCCGCACTTTCAGCCACTACACTCCGAAATTCTGGAACACTCTTCCTCTATCCCTCCACCTTGTCCCCTCCTCCCCATATTCAGGTCAAGCCTGAAGACCTTCTTCCTTGACTGTGCCTACGGTCATCTCCCCCCTCCCCCCAGCTCTGCATCATGTTCCACCACTGTCAAGCACTATCGGATGCTATATAAATGCAAATTGTTGTTGTCACCACACTTTACAGTATATCCATGTTATTCTCCCTTTGAACCCCAACCCCTTCTGTCCACTTTCCCCTTTCTCGGCGTCCAACACTGTGGACATTTACCGATGTGAAGGCCCCTATATCAATGCAAGTTGTTGTTATTGCATTATGTATTGAGTAGTATAATTATGGTCCATTATAAGGTAGCTTGATGGTATTAATGCTTATCCTGCTAAAAATAAATGGAAACTGTATGCAATAATAAACCTTGTATTTGATGTAGTACCTATAACACATGGAGTCCTTTAGCTCAGTGGTTAGAGCACTCGCTTTGCAAGCAAGAGACCTGAGTTCAATTCCAGGCAGGGCGAAACCTTGGGCAAGTTTCCTTACTCCACACGCCTAATAATAATCCCTCCAAAACCAAAAACAATAATAAATTGGTCATTTTCAATCTACGACTGTTTGTGGGACATTGCTGTGCGCAATTGGCTGCCGCGTTCGCCCACAAATATACAGTCATTTCATTTTACAGTGTGTTCTGTGAAGTGCTTTGGGACGTCCTCCCGACGTGAAAAGCGCTGTATCAAATGCAAGGATTAGGATTATAACACTGAAAACATCCCAACATGCTTCACAGAGTTTACTGTAAAGTATAGTGACTGTATATTTGTAGACGAAAGCTGCAGGCAGTTGCGTACAGCAGTGTCCCATAGGCAGCCATGAATTGAATGGCCAATTTTATCTGGAAGATTATTGCCCAGGATATTGGGAAAAATTCCCTTCTTTTTTCAAGGAGTGTCATGCGATATTTAACATCCACCTGGACAAGCAGACAGGATATTAAAAAAAACAACAGCTCTGACAATGCCACACTCTCCCAGCACTGCATTTGAGTGTCAGTCTCGACCATGAGCTGAAGTATCCCAGCGTGAAGGTTGAATCTACAACTTTCTGACTCAGACGGAGAACAACAACGCTTTGATCTTATGTTAGTTTGGGCTGTCCTGTCCTGTACATTTCTATGACAAACAAATACCAGCACGCTGAATCCTTTAGGAAGTCATAGCTATTTAGAGTAGGCACTAAAGTAAAGAAAAGGCGAACGCTTATCTTGTGCAGCCGGTCTTTGTTTATTTATTACCTCGGAATGGCCTTCGCTGTTTAAATAACATCCGATTACAGCTTGCACACTTGACGTTAATACATTCTAATCCTTCAACTTTTAAATTGTATTTGAAATGCACAAATTATCCAAGATTCCTACAGTTTGTTTGCACATAAATCCAGGACAATTAGGTTTCACTGTGTAAATATGCATGCCATGTATTTTCATGCCTTCCTGTTTCTGACAGAGTGGCTCATAATTAGAAGTGAACAAAGAAATGTAGATAAATGCATTCTTTCCAATGCACCTGTTTTCAATATCACAGTCCGCAGGGAATTCTTGCTGTATCGCTCCATTCCTTTAACTGTTGTGCAGCTTAATAATAAAATAGTAGTAATAATGCTTGCATTTGATGCAGCAGCTTAGCACACTCAAACGTCTCAAAAGATTAGATGTAAATTGAAAATGAGACTGAACAGCTGCTGAAAAATAATGGCATTAAGCTAAGTGTGCTTCAGTACATTACTGTTCTAAAAGCTGCTCAATATTACATTTTTCCCCTCATTATGGACAACCTTGCCAAGATCTGTCGGGCAATTTCATCGAACGGGGCCCAGAGGTAAAGGCAGTTGTGAGTAGGCTGGTGCGTGCAGAAGTTCTCTTGTTCCTTGGCTCTCCGCCAGAATCACACAGGTTCCAATGAAAGCGGAAGGAGATGGGAAGTTATTCTCCAGTCAGTTTCCTTGTGCCGAATTGTGGCTTCCTGATTTGGCTTGCGAAATTGTTGGCGAAGTTTTAAGGAAAAGGTGGTAGAGGCTAAGGTTTCATCAGGTTAATGAGTGGTCCCTAACCCAGACATCTCTGCTGTGGTTCAGGTGAGTTCAATGAATTGGATGCAGAGCTAGGTCTTCATCTCAAAGGAGGCAATCTATTTCTGCCTCACTTAGATAGAATAGCAGCTGCTGCTGGCCAGAATCAAGATGAGACAAAAAGGGTCAAAGTGGACAACAGGAAGAGCGGGACGTACAACCTGGAGGAGCACTTGGCTTAATCCTGGAGTTAAGGTCCTGGACCATGGTCTCTGTAGTTCATCGTCCCATGCCATGTTTGAGTGCTGGAACTCTCCTAAACTCCTGTGATACTCGGCGTATGAGCTTTCAGCTGCTCTGCTCCCCGTTCTCCGGAACTCCATCCTGGAGCCTCTCCGACTCCCTCCCTCCATCCCCACATTCATAGATCACCTCAAAACTACCCCTTTGACCGTACTTTCTGTCATCTTTCCTCTCCCCAACCTCTTCAGCATCCACCCCAGCTCAGGTGCCCAGCTAGCACTTTGAACGATATGCAGGATCTTTATAAATGTAAATTGTATTCTTAAAAATAAGTGAGCTGGGAAAATGTTAATTCCTACAATAATTCTCAATAATTGGAGGTTTGAAAACTAAAAACCACAGACAGGTATTGCTGAGCATTATTGGTTGTTTGATGGGCTGAGAGGTGTTTGAGTGAGACTCACAATATCTCTACGAACCATCTCTGGAGTATTTCTTTAAGAGCCAATTAATCTTGTAATGGAAAGCAAACAACAGCAGAATCACAGGGTTGCAGTTTTCAGTGAAAGTCCCATTAACTGCCTATGCTGTTTGGATCAAGTTGAATAGAATTAGTACCAGCACAGCATTATGAAAAGTGCTCACAGAAGCATAATCTACTCTGCTTCCTTATACAGCAGGTGCTGCACACTAGCAAAAAACTAAACACCAAGTGCCATACCATGCAGATGCCAGGAAAGGCTCCAACTAAAAGCCAGTGTTTGGGGATATTCAAGCTCATAAACAGCTTTTGATGTTAGAAATTGCACAATGAGTGGAAATGTCATTCGCAATTCTATAATGCAGTTGTGCTACATTATAGTCTAGTGGGTAAACAATGATGTTTCATAACAGATTTGATAACACATTCTATAATGCTGAACCTGTTTTGAAACATCACTTATTTTTACCTCAAATCCTGTACTTCCATCTCCATTCAAAAACTATTATTAATAATAATAAAAACAAGCTGGATTTATATAGCGTCCTCCACGCCGGACGGCATCTCAGAGCGCTTCACAGTAATGTAAGAACATAAGAATATAAGAACATACGAATTAGGAGCAGGAGTAGGCCATTCGGCCCTTCGTGCATGCTCCGCCATTCAATAAGATCATGGCTGATCTTCTCACCTAACTCTGATTACCTGCCCTATCCCCATATCCCTTAATCCCTCTATTTTTCAAGAATCTGTCAGTCTCAGCCTTAAAAATGTTCAAGGACTGAGCATCTACAGCCTTCTGAGGCAGTGAATTCCATAAGTTCACTACCCTCTGAGTGAAGAAATGTTTCCTCAACTCTGTTCTAAGAGGCTGACCCTTAATTTTAAGACTGTGATCCCTGGTTATAGATTCTCCTACCAGGGGAAACAATCCCTCAGTGTCTACTTTATCCAGCCCTTTAAGAATCTTATAAGTTTCAATAAGATCTCCCCTAATTCTTCTATACTCTAGAGAATACAGCCCTAGTTTATTCAGCCTATCCTCATAGGTCAGTCCCCTCATCCCAGGAACTAACCGAGTGAATCTACGCTGCACCCCCTCTAGGGCAAGTATGTCCTTTTTTAAATAAGGAGACCAAAACTGCACAAAATACTCTAGGTGCGGTTTCACCAAAGCCCTATACAGTTGCAGCAAGACTTCCCTACTCTTATATTCTAAACCTTTCGAAATGAATGCTAACATGCCGTTCGCCTTCTTAGTTGCTGCTGCACCTGCAAACTAACTTTTTGAGACTGGTGTACAAGGACACCCAAATCCCTTTGAATACTAACACTATCTAACTTCTCCCCTTCCAGAAAATAATCTGTTCTTTTATTCTTGCTACCTAGGTGAATAATTTCACACTTGCTAACATTGAATTCCATCTGCCACCTACTCGCCCACTCCCCGAGCCTATCTATATCTTGTTGCAATCTTTTTGCATCATCCTGAGAGCTCACTCTGCTACCTAGTTTAGTATCATCCGCGAATTTAGACACATTACATTAAATGTCCTCGTCCAGATCATTGATGTTGTATGCGGGGGAGGGGGAGGAAGGTGACGAAAGGTGCGGTCGAAAAGAAAGGTCTTCAGCCAAGACCTGAAAATAGGAAGAGAGGTGGCAAGGCGAAGGGAGTGAGTTCCAGAGCCTCGGGGCATAGTGGCTGAAAGCACGGCTGCCGGGGATGGAGCAGAGGACTTGGGGGACAAGGAGGAGGCCAGACCCGGTGGAACGAAGGCAATGGGCATTGTTGTGAGGAGAGAGGAGGTCAGAGAGGTAGGGGGATGCAGAGGAGTGGAGGGATTTGAATACAAGGGTGAAGATCTTGAAGTCGATCCTCTCTGTGACAGGCAGCCAGTGCAGTCTGGCAAGGACTGCGGTAATTGAGGAGCGGAGTTTGGTACAGGTAAGAATGCAGGCAGCAGAGTTTTGTATGACCCGGAAGCTGGGGTTTTGTATGACCTAGGAAGCTGGCCAGATTCTGCTACAGAGTGGCGAGCCGCAGACATGCAATATAACATAATCTTGACCCAAGAACCCTTGCAGGTCTGATATCTCCTGGAAACTCCCTGAGGTGGGTGGAAGAGATTAAGTGGTTGACTAGATGGAGCCAACTTGTTAAGCTTCTTGCATCTGCTTGTCTGCATTGTTCTCTATATTTGTTGCATGCATGTTTCTCAGGGTGTTCTCCAAATGAAGTGACACCACTTAGTATAGCGGACCATTTTTCTCCTATTGTCAGACTCAGGTGCAGGTTCCCTGCCTTATACAGCCTCAGAAAGCCTCTCGGTTATTACAGCAATAACCTTGGACCTCACCCTGCGGTTACTAAACTCATGTTTGTAACCTAAACCTGCCCCTTGTTTGCACTTTAGAAAGCTTCCATTTGTAGAGCACCTTATCACATCAAATTGTCTTTAAAAAGCGTATATCAGTTATCATGGAAGATCACGGGAGAAATTTGAGTGAAGAAGTACCTTTGGACCACTTGATCGCAAAGCCATTAACTCAAACCCAGCTTCCCATTGCAATGCGGAGAGTTCACAACAAGATATTTTACATGGCCTATTGGAAGAAGCAGATTTAATAAGCTGAAGGACCTTTCCATCGAATCATAATATCTCAAGAGAGGTTCAGATGAAGTATGCCCTTTGGCCCATTTCTACTCATCATTTTAAAATAATCACCCGACCATCTCATTTCAATTTCAAGCTGTTTCTTAAATTAGTCCAGTGTCCTGGCTTCAACCACCCTTCCTAGTAACCCCATTGATTACCATCCGTGTAAATATGTATCTATAAAACACAGTCAGTGCACTTTGCAGTATATCCCGTGAAATGCTCTGCTGGGGGTGTGCTGCATTTGTCGGAGGTGCCAGCCTTTAGATGAGTCATTAAACCGAGGTCTTGTTGCCTGTTCAGGTGGATGTTAAAGGACCTCTGAATGGATTACTTCCTCCTAAATTCTCTTTGGATCTCCCAGTCAACCTAGTCATATTCTCACTGATAAACTACTACACCTTAGATTTCATTACAGTGATTTTTTTAAAAGGGGGAGGGGGGTTGTGAGAGTGGTCTTTTGATGTTTATTTTTAGATTAAAATACACATGTCTATAAACAATTCATTTATTTCCTGTGGCTGTGTTTATGTTAGCAGGACTTATCTAAATTAAAAACCTGTTTAGTATCTGCTGCAAGACTAATTGAGGCACCCAGAAGGGCAGATTTTATGATGCAGAACAAATTCATACAAATTTTCAGGTTGTTAATGCTTCTTTGCACCAGCTTCTGAAGCGAATCCTTATTTGGGTAAATGGGTTTCAGGGACTGTCGCATGGAACATTGGGTCAATCCTTGCAGCTACAAAAATATGTTCCATTAGCTGTTGTTTATTATCACACCCTGACCCTTGGCTTATATGGAAAACTGCATTCTTTGTTCTGAAATGACTTGTAAATGGAAGTGATTGTGATGGAGTGAGCTCAAAGGAATGAGTAGCAATACATACAATACTTTGGAGAAGACCCAATAACCCAAAAGTTGGTTATTTTATTTAGGGACTGGATGGTGTGCAAGGAGCAAGCTCGCCAACTGCACGGATATGCATTAAAACCAGTTCCTTTCTATAGTACAATTTGGGATTTTATGGATCCCAACAATCATGCTCCAGCAAGGCTGCACTGCAATAATCTGTCAGTAACCAGTAATAATAATAATAATCCTTGCATTTGATATAGCATTTTCACATCTTCTAAACGTTTCAAGACTCTTCACAGAATATACTGTAAAGTGAATTGACTGTATATTTGAGGGCAAATCGTCTCAACCAATTGGGCACAAACAGTCCCATAAACAGTTGTGACCAAATTGAGTGATCAAATTATTATTATTTTTTTTTTTTTTAGGAATAATTATGCCCAGAAAAGCAATCCACCAATCGACTAACAACCGGGTTCCTACTTACTGCTAGATAAACAGAGGCATTTGGAGTAAGGATATTTGCCCAAACTTCCACCCTGCCGGGAATAGAACCCACGTCTCTCGCTTGCGAGGCGAGTGCTCTAACCACTGAGCTACAGGACTCCAGTAGTGAGTAATACTGATATCTCAAGCTATACTATGGTCAGGCCTTACTTAAAGTCCTGTGCACAGTTCTGGTCACTACACTATAATGCTAAGTACCTAAAGGTAGTCCATAGGAGAGCGATAAGCATAATCCCCATTGTTAGAGGGATGAATTATGAGGAACAATTAGATAAGACAGGACGCTTCAGCCTTGAAAATAGACAGCTCTGATGGAACAAAGCTAATGAAGATGGTGGACCACAAAGATGAACAGAATAGGTTACAGGAGGCAGCTCAATGGCAGATGAAATTTAATGTACAGAAAGCAAAAGTGCTTGATAATAAATTGAAGCTATCCCAACAGTGCTCGGTAAAAGAAATGCTTCTCTCTCATATGACACAGATCATTTCCCCAGCAGAGGTGATGGGGAGACAATCTGTTGTTCAGTCTGCCAAAGCTATTTTCTAGCAGTCTAACTGATAGTGTACACGAGCAAGCCTATGTCAACTCTGCCTCTCAGTGTTCCTGCCTCACTGGGAACTATTCCACCAGTGATCAGGAATTCACTGTGTGGAACCATGAACCTAGTCCTGCTGCTCAATGTTCAGTATCTCCTAATTAAGATCATTTTGGGTAGAGTCTTCGATAGCTATTCATACTGACTCAGCTGGTAACATTCTGCCCTCTGAGTCAGACGGTTGTGGGTTCAAGGCCCACATCGAGACTTTGTGGAGTCCTGTAGCTCAGTGGTTAGAGCACTCGCTTTGCAAGTGAGAGACCTGAGTTCAATTCCAGGCAGGGCGAAACCTTGGGCAAGTTTCCTTACTCCACACGCCAAATAATAATCCCTCCAAAACCAAAAACAATAATTAAATTGGTCATTTTCAATCTACGACTGTTTGTGGGACATTGCTGTGCGCAATTGGCTGCCGCGTTCGCCCACAAATATACAGTCAATTCACTTTACAGTGTGTTCTGTGAAGCGCTTTGGGACGTCCTCCTGACGTGAAAAGCGCTATATCAAATGCAAGGATTATTATTATTATTATTATTATTTGAACTCACTATAGTCTTTGCATGCAATCCTGGATGAGCATGCAGCACAAACCGGGATTCAAACATGCTGAAGTTGAAGATAGCATTATTAATATTAATAATAATAATACTTACATTTGTGATAGCGCCTTATCATGTTGTTAAGACCCCTTAACAGATTACACAATATACCGTAAAGAGTGTGTGCAATTGGTTGCCGCATTTCACCCACAAAATGTAGTCACTACACTTTACAGTGTATCCTGTGAAGCACTTTAAGATGTCTCGAAGACCTGATAAGGCGCTATATCAAATGCAAGGATTATTATACAGTGAATTGACTATATTTTGTGGGCGAAAGCCAATCCCACAAGGCAGTATCCATGTCCCACAAACAGTTGTTGATTGGGTGACCATATTATTAGCTTGTTTTGAAGGGATTATTACCACTGGAAAGTATCCACCAATCAATGAACAAGCGGGTTCCTACTTACTGCTAGGTAAACAGAGGCATGTGAAGTAAGGAAACGTGCCTAAGGTTTTTCCCTGCCTGGGAATCAAACTCGGGCATCTTGCTTGCGAGGCAAGTGCTCTAACTAATACACTACAGGACTCCATTCCAGTAACCCTAACATGATTCAGCTGGAAAGTTGCCATTCATAATAATCACCAGAAGTTACCATCACTCTATGAACATCTACCAAGCGTCACTCACTTGGAGTGACAATTGCTCATTTAGGTTTAAAAATATAACCTATTCTAAGGTCTGTCCTTCTTAAAAATAAATGTGGCTCCATATGCTTATACTCTCTCAAGTGAGATTGAAGTCGACATCACTTTTGTTAATCATATCATCTTAACGTTTCCCTGATGCTGATAGCTTTGTGTATGGTTATCCTCACATTTAACACTGGTGAAGGATGAGACTTGTGCATTGTGTTGCGCAGCTGCTTGAGGTTGAAGGGGTTCAATGTATGTGAGTATGACTGGGGCTCAGTGTATAAGAATCTGTGTGTTTGATAAACTTTTACTCTTAGGTTGCGAATCTAAAACTACAGGAATGTAAGAAAAAGATATATGAAAAGTGCATTTTCGCTTTTCCGGGGGTAATAATTCCTCCAAAAAAAATCACTCAATCCATGACCCTGTATCACAAAATACTGAATCAGGTGTGTTTCTACATTAGGACATTCCTCTATGGACACACCTGTTCCACACAGATGTTGCAGTAGACACCTGTACAAGCAAACTTATTTGCTAAGAAAAGGATTTTCTGTCACTGACATTGTTAGCACTAATACTGATACTAACTCCTGCGGTTTTGGAGTAATTATTGATTTTTCCTTGTCAAAATAATGTTACAATTTGTCACTAATTGCTCAAGGTTCTTTCCCGTTTGATGTGACACACTGTGTTGTCATCTTATTTCAGGAAACTGGTCCATCGATCAGCTTTCACTTCTCAATCTCCGCAGTTTATGAACATTGTTAAACCTTGCCCACTGAGCAGCCTGTGGAGTGGAGATAGCTTTGTCTACCTCTGCATTGTAACTGCCTCACAGAGATAAGATGGATTCCAAATTTAGAATCTCCTGCGTGTATAATTAATGGAACAAATGAGTAGATGTAGCTGAATGCAGGACATTTAATCTCCCAATTAGTGGAAAACAGAACCGAAAGTACAGACAGAATAATACAAGACAGAAAATCTGCTAAGCTTCCTCCCTGGTGAGGTTGTATCTATACAGCTACCAATTTGTCTACTCATAGTTGCAGCTTCTGCTTTGCTTGATTTCCATACAGATGCATAATGCTGTCTGCTTCAACCATAGTTTCTGTCAGTGAGTTCCACATTGTCACCACTGTTTGTGCAATGAAGCTCCACCTAAAATTGTGTTTTAATTTGCTGGTGGCTACCTTATCACAAGATTGGCTTAATTGAAGAACTTTGATCTCATCCCTCCAGAACACTAACCCTACCATTCCCCAACCCTGAGCCCCATCACGCCATCAAGCTTTTTAAATTAATTCGGTGACCTAGCCTCAGTCTCCCTTCCTGGCAACCTGTTCCAGTCGGCATTTACCTTCTGGGTAAAGAAAAACTTCCTGATGTCCATCCTGAAATTACACTTTGCAACTCTAACCCAAACTTTTGGTTATTTTTGCACCCTTGTTTCAGATTCACCAACAAGTGGAAACAGCCTATTTTTTGTTCACCTTATGATGAGTCCAATTATAGTATTTCAACTGCCGTCCCTGCTTAAATCAAACCAAGAACTCATCTGATGACTTTCCCATTGTTTGTATGTAGGTCTTGATGCAAGAGAGCCACAAAAAGTCCTAAGAATTTCTTTAACAGCATTAAAGAAAATCATTGTGAAAAATTTCAATATGTTGCTGCATAAATAGACAACATGTTACTCCATATGCTCTACTTTCCTCTTTCGGTTTTGATCTGCAATTAGAATGAAGCCCAGAGCAAATCACTTGACAATTCCAGCTTCAACTCAGAGGGGAGAAGGCTGAGGAGAAGAGCTAAAAAAAAGTCTTACATTTGAAGTAGCGCCATTCACAATGGGAGGGTGTCTCAAAATGCCTCACAGGATATGCTGTAAAGTAGTGTGATTGTGTATTGGTAGACCTTAACTGAGATAGACCTTAACTGAGGTAAAAATGCAGCAACAATACAGTTAAACTTACCATTACAGCACACTGAAAAAACTAGGATTATGCCATGAAAAAAATTGGTCACTCAATCCACGACTGTTTGTGTGGGACACTGCTGAATGTAATTGGCTGCCGCGTTTCGTCCATACAATATACAGTCAATTCATTTTAAAGTATATTCTGTGACGAGCTTTGAGACATCTCGAAGATGTGATAAAGTACTATATCAAATGCAAGGATTATAATTATGTATTTGCTAAGATTTTTGCGAACAGAATAGCACTCCATAGAATAATAATTATCTTTGAATTTAATAAAGCGACTTTCGTGTCAGGAGTACATCTCAAAGCACTTCACGAGATGTCTTTATGTATTAGGCACAGGTTGGCAAAAGCCAAGTGTATGTGTTGGGGTACTGCAGGAGTGTAACCAGCGAAAACTGCATAGCTTCACAGAATTGAAGAGTGGATAGAGTGACAGGAATATCTGTGCTGCATTTCCTTTTTATTCTCTGGCCATTATCCTTAGGATAAAATATTTTTATACAGGAAATATCATTAGAAAATTCTGTTTGTTAATTATGAGGGTTTTTGGTAGAATCAATAGGGAGAAGTTATTTCCACTGGCCAAGTGAGTCAGTGACTAGACTAGACACCAAAATAGCAGGCAGTAATAAACAATACAATTCAAATCATTTGAGTAATTGTGTCGCTGAAATAGGAAGTTGACCTAATTTACCTTCACATGATTTCTTTATTTCTGTAGTTGCCAACAGTTTGTCAAGGACAATTCTGCTAAACTGGATGTCAGGACTGACAGCCATTTCTTAATACGATAGCTTGTGTGTCAGCCTGGCTCAGTTGGTAGCACTCTCGCCTCTGAGTCCGAATATAGTGGGTTCAAACCCCACTCAGGTCTTTGAACTCATAAAATGTAGGCTCCTGACACTCTAGTGCAGAATTAGGGAGATGCTGCAATTTCAGGACAGACACCAGGAAGTTTTTCTTCATCGGGGGTAATTAGAAACTGGCACGGGATGGTTGAGTCCAGCACACTGGATGCATTTAAACAACAGCTTGATGCTGTGAAATGAGGACGGTAGGGTGAGTACTCCTGAAGTATGAGATCAGATGAGCTGAAGGACCTTGTTCATCAAATTGATCTAGAGATCCTTACGAGGAAGGAAAGGAGCTGTTCAAGGGTATTGATTCCTCCTGCAACTTATATGAGCCTTGACTTGCACAAGGTTAGGATTCTGCAGATTGAAGAAAAGGGTCATTTTAATATCCAGTTAAATAAAGCCAAGCAACTAGGGACTGCAACTGAACTGCTCTTTAGAACTGTGCTTCAGATAAATACTCCATTTTAAAGCAGAATACTAATAGATAGTTCAGTAGGTATTGAAATGGAAGAATATTGAAATATTTTCAGATTAATCATATAATTTTTTTTATATATAGAGCCTTTCAAGTCAAGAGGATGTATCAAGGGCTTCACTGGATTTACTGTAAAGCATAGGTAGGTTTGATCTTATTTTGTATTTGATTTAATGGTTTTCAATGATGGGAGGACATCTTGAAGAAGGACTTACTGTAAAGTGCAGTGCTTTTGTATTCTGTTTATTTTGTGTGTCTCGTCATAATAAGACAAATGGATTAATTTGTTCCTTTATATTATAAAGTCCAAGTGTTAAAATTACCATCAGAGACCTCTATAATTCTGACCTACAGTGTAATCACAGAACAGCACAAAAGTTGTGTTATCGATATTCAATGATTGGCAGCCACTGTGCAGAAACCTGTGCTCTGTGCACTGTGTTCTAAACAGAAAACGTGGCTGCTTGAATCCTGCGTCAGTCAGTGAGACACCAAAAGCTGACTTCCTGATAAAGATGTATGGTTGGAGAACTGAGTGGATGATCAGGCAATATGTGTCTGAAATGTCCATGGTACTGTCTGGATATCAATAATGATCACAAATTGCAATACACCAGAAATGCACTAACACACCAATACACTAGACCAATACACTAAACTGCAAACAAATGGGATCTAAAGTATTGTCTGCCGACACAGTGACCTCACTCGTTTTACAGCCATATTGAGTTCGTTGTAACTCTAATGCACTGTACCCAATGCAGCAACAAAAATCAATAAGATTCATCATAACCTTGCTGTGAAAAATCTGGACAGTCAATACAACAATCATTTGCAGATAATGCTGCATTGCAGGGGAATCGGAAAAAAAAATAATGGTTTAAAATACGATTTGATCACGTTTGAACAGTGAAGAATTAATTCCTGCTGTGTTGGGCTTTTGATTGAATCATTCTGTGCTCCTTTATTACATGAATTTCCCCCTTTCTCGGCAGTGCAGTGCGAAAATACAGTGGGATTTTTTTGGTTGTGTCTTTATAATGGGAAAATCTGAAATGAAAAGATTACTATTTGTAGTGATCAGAGCATGATGGACTGCACTGCCTTCTGTTGGTGCTTTATTTATTGTGCTAAGTTTCTACTCTGATGCATATGTGTTTATGCTGTGATATCAGCTTGCTGGGCAGTGCTTGCAGTGGCTAGCTATGCAGTTTTTGTTGGTTAAACTCCAACGGTACCCCAACACACATTCTGGGTCCTTAAGCTCTGGCTAGCAGTTTTACGACGACAAAGGCAGCTACTGACAGATCAATGTGACAAGATATGGGGGATATTCACAATTTTTTTATTAAAAAAAGAAAGTGACCTTATTATGATGTGGCACACAAAGTAAACACAATTATTTACAGAACACACTGTAAAGTGAATTGACTGTATATTTGTGGGCGAACGCGGCAGCCAATTGCGCACAGCAATGTCCCACAAACAGTCGTAGATTGAAAATGACCAATTTATTATTGTTTTTGGATGAGTGGGATCAAGGGAGGGAGTTTCAAAGATTAACTCAGTCACCAATGGTAGTGCAGGTAGGACAGGTGAGGTGCAGCCAGCCCGATTTAGCTGATTGGAGAAATGGGATGGGAAGAAATCGGAGAGATAGGGAGGTGCTGGGGCCTCAAGGCTGTTCAGCACATAGAGCCCGCTCCACGTTTGCAACTGCACAATCTCATTATGAGCCACTCACCAGCAAAGCCAGTAAGTTTACCGACCAGCGGAAGCCAGCCAGTTTCACATTACATTTGGAATGAGACTACGGCACACGCCTTGGAAGCTTTAATGAACCTGAAATATTCCTAAGGTGTGAATTTCAGTGCTGCATTGTAAATCAGATTCAGAGGATGGAGTATCTTCAGAGCATGGAGGCTTGGTGAGGGCGGAGGATGATGTGTGCGCCTTCACCTCCCCTCTCGACTCTCTACGCCCACCTCGCTCCCTCCCTTCCCCTGACCATTTCCCTCCTGCTTGGGTCCCGACCCAACTGTCCAGCACCTTGGGACGTTCTCCCCACATGAAAGGCGCTCTATAAATACAATCTTGTTGTTGTTGTTGTTGTATATGCTACCATTTCCTGCTGTTAAATTTGAGCTAGAAAACAACAACAACAAATTACATTTATATAGCACCTTTCACATCGGAAGGATGTCCCATGGCGCTGGATACTTAAGGATCTTCACCTGAGCTGGGGGTTGGAATCAAGAGGGTTGGAGGGTAGGGTGTGAGTGTGGCCAAAGACATGGTCAAAGAGGAAGGTTTTGAGACGGGATTTGAAAGAGGCAAGGGAGGGAGGGACTTGGAAAAAGAGTTCCAGAGGGTTGGGGCAGAAAAGCTGAAGGCCCATCTGCCAATGGTGGGGCGAGCAGCACAGGGGACATGGAGCAGGCAAGTGCCTGATGAACAAAGGGAGCAGACAGGTTGGTATGGTGCTAAGAAGTTGCAGAGGTAGGGAGGAGCATGACCGTGAAGGGCAAGGGAGAAGGGGAAGGTGACCATAAAGCATGTTTGAAGCAGTAGATGTTCAGGCGGAATTTAAAGATAGATAAAGAGGGGGCAAGGCAGGGAAGATAGCGGGAGGGAGTTCCAGAGATTAAAATTATTGTTGAAATCACTGCACTTAAGAGATCCTGTGGTAAGGTGTGGCTCATTACCTTGGTGGTATTCTGTCACTAAAAGTGTTGTGTGAATGTCTTTTTATATGTCAACAAAAAGTTTAGAGCCTGCAGGTATTCATTAAGCAAAAAGATAATTCATCGTTTCTGATTTCCTACTAGTGTAATATTTAATTAAATATCCATTTTAAATATCTTGGCACAACATTTTATGTTTCAGTAATAGCTATTCCAGATCATGCTTCACTTCTAATGTGATCGCTCTGCTCTGTCTTTGCAATACTCAAGAGTAGATTATATTGGATGGACTTGATGTGTGGACTGAAATAACTCATACCACTCGACTTTACACCTATAGTTTGTACCTCATATTATTCTGCGTTTCATAAGCTCATAAGCACTAGATCTCATCTTCCAGATCCAGGTTTCAGGCTAGCAAAGTTGGCTTCAGGCTAGAAACACTCTTGTCTCTGAGGCAGAAGTTTGTGGGTTCAAGACCCATGCCAGCACTTTGAGATTTTAGTTCAGGTTGACACTCCAGTGCAGCAGAGAGGGAGCACTGCATTGTCTGAGGTGTCATCCTTTGGATGATGCATTAAACCAAAGTACCTTCTGCCTGTGTTAGTATCATGGTATAGTAGAACAACAACAAGCTATAGCGCCCTTCACGTCGAAAAGACATCCCAGGAGCTTGACAATCTGGGGCTTTAGACCCGAGCTGCAATTTGGGGTCAGATTGGGAGGAGCGGGTTGGCGGTGGGAGTGTGGCCGAAGGCACAGTCGAAGAGGAAGGTCTTCAGACAGGACTTGAAAGAGGAAAACTCCATGATCCCATCTCCCCCATTCTCACCTGACTCCATTGGCTCCCTATCCTTCAGAGATTCCAGTTCAAAATCCTGGTCCTCACCTACAAAGCCCACAATGGTTTCACCCCACCCTATCTCTGTGACCTCCTAATCCCCTACCAACCCGCCCGCCGCCTCTGCTCAGCCGGCTCCGGCCTGTTCCACGTCTCCTGTCCCACCCGCCCCAACATTGGCGGGAGAGCCTTCAGCCACTCTGCCCCAACCTCTGGAACTCCATTCTCCAATCACTCCCCTCGCCCCCTTCTTAGCCTCCTTCAAGTCCCACCTCAAAACCCTCCTCTTCAACCATGCCATTGGTCACCTCCCTTTCCCCCCTGACCCCAACTCGGATCTGAAATGCTGTACACTGTCCAGTGCCTTGGGACATCCTCCCGACATGAAAGGCGCTATACAAATGTAATCTTGGTGTTGTTGTTGTTGTTCTTGAAAGAGGCAAGAGAGGGAGTGAGGCGGAGGGATTGCGAGATAAAGTTCCAGAGTGTGGGGGCAGAGATGCTGAAGTAGGCCCGTATCTCCCAAGCAGAGAGAGTATACAGGCTGATGTGGGGTTACGAGGTCAGAGAGGTAGGGGGCAGCAAGACCATGGAGGGCCTTGAAGGTAAGAACGAGGGTTTTGTACTCGATTCTCTAAGGAATGGAGAGCCAGTGAAGCTGGGTAAGAACAGGGGTGATAGGTTCCCTGACCCTGGTGTGGGAGAGGACACGAACTGCAGAGTTCTGAATAATCTAAAGCTTGTAAAGGGAAGAGTTGGGAAGTCCAGTGAGCAGGCAGTTGGAGTAGTGAAGCTGGGACGTAATGAAAGCATGGATCAGTGTCTCAGTGGCCTGCGGTGAGAGGCAGTGGCGGAGGCAGGCAATGTTGCAGAGATGTGTAAAGGTGAAACGGGTCATGGCATGAATGTGGGGTTTGAAGGATAGCTGAGGGTCAAAAAGGACACCAAGGTTTTGGATTGGCTCGGTGAGGTGAAGAGTGCAGCCATGAATGGTAATAGTGTCAGTGGCTGCAGTGAAGAGGCACTGCCAGGAGTCAAGCCTTTGCCTTGCCAACATTGAGTTGGATCTCGTCCAGGACTTGAAGTCAGACAGACAATTAGCCAGGACATCAACGTTCCTGGAGTTGAGGGTGGAGGTGGCAAGAAAGAGTTGGGTGTCATCTGCATACATGTGGAAATTGACCCCATGCCTGCAGATGACTTTGCTAAGTGGGAGCATGTAAAGAGCGAAGAGGATGGGACCGAGGCCAGAGCCCTAAGGGATGCCACACGTGACAGTGCAGGGGCTAGAGGAGAAGATTTCAACTAAGTTGAATTGTTTACCTGACCATGTTATATGCTGTATTGTACCTCTACTCTTAAGATTTTATTTATATCTTCCAACCCAAAAATGTTCACATTGCAAATGATCAGTTTCAGTGTATCGCAGAATCTAAAACATTCTGATGCTTGATGTTTTTAATAACAACAAATCTGTCCAGAAACAGAGAATTGGCTGGTCTCAGCAGGAGATTGGTAATCAGCAGTAAATTTATCCACAGCAATGTGAACCACATAAATCAATGTCAAAACTAAGAACTACATAGTCAATCTGAGTTCACAGGGTCAGCAAATGTAAAACACAATGTAAGTAAGACCAACATACACGGAAACAGAGTTACTTGCCAATTACCTTCAGCCCCGATGCCTCGGTAGGCTTTTAATCTTCCTATAAGGCCAAAACATTAAAAAGCAATATTGCATCTGTCAAATTGGAATATAGAGTTAGAAAAATTACAATACTTCAGTGAAAAATGGGTATATTGGGTGGTGGTACAGATGAAATCTAATCCATCAGTTACTGGCGCATTAAATACAATTAGTTGAGACGTTACTTCACTAAACATCTGTATCTGTAATTTTGATATCACATTGGAACTAACTAACTAAGTAATATTCTACCTTAAATTGAAGGATAGATGCCAAACTCCCTGTTGAAGCCTCATTGACTAGATTCAATTGATTATGGTAAAAGGCTAGAGTGCAGATGATGTAAAACAAGTTTTCATTGACTGTTGGTGTAGTGCTGGCTTCACAGGGAATACAATGCAACATCAGGCTCAGGAATTTGGGCTACACTGTGAAATGGAAAACAGCTGTTCGCTGTTTTTTTTTCCTGACTCACTCCCTCCCTCACATCATTCAAGGACTATCTAAAGACCTACCTCTTTGACCGCACTTTTGGGAGTCCTTGCCCTCCCACTCGGCTCCCACCCCCAGCTATCCCAAGCCAAGTTTGTTAAGCACCTTGGGATCCCTCGCACCACTATATAATGTCAATTTGCATTGTATTTTATTATTACCAGTTCACACAAACACTGTGCTTTTTGTTCCAGAATCCTGCTAGATTGTGACGTAAAGCACCAGTGGCTGAAAGCATAACCATAGTCAAATGATGGTTTTACTCTCGCTTTTGCCTAAAATACATTGATTGAAATTGCCAAATGTGGGTAAAATAGTAACAAAATATATGCAGGATATGGAGGTGGCCCCAAAAGCTATCAATCCTTACTCATTGATCCTGAAATACTTGGGAATCGATTAGGTTATTGAAGAGTTTTACAAGTCCCAGGTCTGCCACAACAACAACAAATTGCTCTTGGCAATACATGCTCATCAGTGACCATCATGTCACCAGGCGTGCCTACCTACATGCAAAGCGCTTTGAGACGGCTTCTCAACATGAAAGGCGTTGTACATTGTTGTTCACAATTATTTACAATCCATTTTCTATACTTCAGTCAACATTTGCTGTCATGGTTGGCTCACACTCTCCAGCCTCAATTGATAGATTTGCCATTACATTGCAGTTCAGTCCCTCAATTCAGTCTTTTCTCGTCGATGTTCATATTATCAATCAGCTTCTTCATAGCAAACTTTAAGGTCTGATTTGCTGAAAACACAAGGTCAAAAAGCAAAATGGACCACCTGCTTTGTATTTTTTGCTGCAAAAAAAAAGCTCTGTACAAATCCTCTGCAAATATTCCAACAAAAGATTCCTAAATAAGTGCCAGTTGCCCATTGCTCAGAAATTCAACCAGTGGGTCAATGCACCAAACAGAATTGAAAATCAGAAGTGAGACAAATTGGGCAATTTCAGCTTCACTCTCAAAATACGTGAGATTGTTCCAATTTGTTCTGCTCTCCGTTTGTATATGCTTTACCCCTCCCCCCTTCTTTTTTCAAGAGACGAAATGTCAGCCTGACTGTACAGAGGATTGAAGCTTTGATGCCTAACAATTGTAGTGCACAGGTAGGTGATCCCTTTGCAACTACCGTACACTTATCGTCATCATTAGAATCTGATCTTTGCAGCAGTTATAAGAAAAATGGAGGCATTTTGCTTGGTGATTACCTGTAATGGGGTGTCTGATTTCTGCTGGTTTCGAAGAAGATGGGAGTACTGGTAAGGTAGAGGTTTGGTTACAAATCTGGTTTTGCTTCTAAATATATTGTGTTCAAGAAACGAGGAGCAGATTCAATCCCTCCAGCTCACTGCAATGTTCCCATCCTTTTTTCAATACTGAATCGTATCATTGTTTGCCACTTGCCTTAATCACTAACCTTCAATGAATCAGGAAATGTCCCAAATCCCTTTAGCTTCATCCGAGTCTACATTTATTGTAAGGAGTAAGGAGTCCATTCAGTTACACTCAAGACATAATTTTCTATGCTAAGTTCAGCAGCGTAAGTGCAAAATCGTGCTGTTTAATTCTTCTGACCTGCAGATATGGTTCAACAGGGATCTTGCCTTGACCCATGGGCTAGGCTTGACAGAGAGTGTTGGCAGGCTGTTTGACTGGGGAAGGATGCCACAGCTGACCCTGATCATTCCTCAGTTTATGTTCACCGACGCACACCTCCAACAGGGCTCGCTGGATAGGGATCAGGAGCAAACTGAATACGTAGCCAAGCTTCGTGAAATTAAATTTCACATGTAACCAAGTCTATTCAGACCAATGCATCCAGCTTCTCATCCAATGCAGAGATCCTCAGGTTCCAATTGCTTTTCCTTTATATTCTTAATTGAGCTCATAGTCTAGGCTTGCACTCCGGTTCACTTCGGGGTGTTTATGTTGTCAGAAGCATTGTTAATGAGGCTTTTTATCTCTTTGGGTTTTACCAGTTGTACATTTTAGATCAGTTCAGCTGGATTTTGGTTAGTGAATCCTCTCTCTGAAAAGTACAGATGGTTCCATGCTGATCTTCCTGTGTCAACACTGAACTTGTAGAAAGAATGCCTTCTGTTAAAATAAAAAGTTTATCTTTAAAATGTTACTCATCAAACACGAGTTAAGGAGAAGGCAAAAAGGTTCATCAAATGTCACATTGAATCCTCCTAATGCCCAAACACAAGAAGGAGAAAAGAAAGCAGGTTTCAAATGTAATTATTCTGAGTGAGTTTAAACTGTGCATTCAACTGTGCGCCTTTACAGGGGGGATAAAAGTGACTCAAAGAGTCAATCTGTTGAGCAATTTCAGCTTGCTTGCAAATGTCGCTCACCTTATCCTGGTAAGTGAACACTTTAAAGGACTCAGTTGAGAGCAATAAATCACTGGTGATACCTGTCTTAAGCAGGAGACTATTGCATGTGTATTTTCGCAGACAATAGAGCAGGCGCAGTCTGGGAATTCCTTGGCAATTGTTTGCGAGCAACACTTATAACACGCAGGGTGTTCTTCTTGTCTCTAGTGTTACAAGAGTGAGAGAGACCTGGTATTCTTCCAGGACGTTTCAATCTCTCACGTTCGGCTTTCGCTCTGCTAACAACCATCCGTTTTATGAAATAAACACTTTTCCTTTTGGTTCTCTCGTTCCCAGTGGTCCAATTTTTCGCTTTCAGAATAACCGCAGGGCACCTGAGATTGACGTTTACAAAGCCAATACTCGCAGTCACTATTTTTCAGTCACAATTACTGGATGACAGAAAGATCTGAACCTAAATGCACATCCCTGGCACAGAAACCCAGTTTACCTAAGGGAAAATGAGATTGATACACAGAGCCACGTGTATACTGCAGAGACCACAATGTATCATGAAGATATGACATTTCCTAATGGAATTGCATTGAATCAGTTATTAAACATAGTTCGTCCATTTCAGTCAGCTAACACAAGGCCTGCTGCGGGTCCCCTAATTCCTCTGTGCCAACATCAGTGGCCAAGCCTTCAGCCATCATACCCCTAATCTTTGGAATTCTCTGCCTCATTCCCTCTGTCTCAGATTCTCTTTATTTAACTTTTAATTGCATCTGAAAACCTACCTTTCTAACCGTGCCTATGGTCACTTCTCCCTCTCCATTCTCCTTTGCTCAGCTTTCTTTCCTGCCACTGCACAATGTTCTGAGACCTTATCCTATGTGAAAGGACACAATATAAATGCAGATTGTTGTGGTTGCATATCACTCCTTTTCATCTTATTTAAATAACACTTTCAGATGTCCCTTTACATAAAAATACACATAGATGAAGAGAAATTATGCTTACATTATTGCCAATCTATATTTAAAAGTTGTACAACCCTAAAACACAGTGCTTCTTTCTATGGTGTACAATGAAATAACACTGAAAGCTTCTACAGTCTTTATGGTGCTCACCTTCATATTGAAGATATTGCCATTTTCATGTAAAGGTCACTCTTTACGCATAAACCTACACAGTGAGCGAAGGCAATTTATTCAAATATGACAGGCCATTGGTCTTCTTCACTATGTTACCCATTGCCCTGAGAGCTCTAGTGAATTCTCAGTGTGCGCAGAGATGAAGAACAAAATGAAAATGTTAATCTTTCACCTTACAGCTTCGTGCCAAAATAACTGAGTTGTATATGTGCCTATGGGCTTAATTCTGTGATGTTTCACATTGACTTGTGTGTCAGCCTGGCTCAGTAGGTAACACTCTTATCTCTGAGTCTGCAGGTTGTAGGTTCAAGGCCCCTTGTTGGGAGTTTGAACTCACATAGCATCTAGACTGACACTCCAGTGTCCAGTTCAGCACTGCATTGTTGTTAAACCAAGGTCCCATCTGCCTGTTCAGGTGGATGTTGAGGGCACTGTTCAAAAAAGTGTATGGAGTTTCTCCTGGTGTCCTGGCCTACAGTCCTCAAAATAAAATTTGTCCAGCAAATTGCGGGATCAAGCCTCAGGTCAGGACTCTCAACTCACAGAATAGGCTGACACTCCAATGCAGTGCTGGCAATTCATTGCATTTTCAGAGGTGCCATCCGTTGGATGAGATGTTAAACCAACAGGCCTCACCTGCCTATTTAGGTGGAAGTTAAAGATCCTATGGCACTATGCAACTTCTCCTGGTGTGCTGGCCAACAACCCCACCAAATAAAATCAGTGATTTTTTTCATGACTGTTTGTGGGTAGCTTGCTCTGAGTAAATTGGATGCTGCTCTGAGGCGCTACCCTGGGTGGAGGGTGCTATGTAAGTGCAAGTTGTTGTTGCGTTCGCCGAGAGAATACACATCATTGCACTTAAAATGAGTAAAATACAGTAAAATACACTTAAATACAGTAAAATCTTGAGAGGTGCTTTATTACATCTGGATGACGTGGTAAGGCGCTATATCCAATCCAAGAATTATAATTATTATCCAAGAATTATGATCAGTTCCATGCATATATCAGTGTGTCCTGTTCATTTACTAAAATCCCATCTCTCCTTGTTGATTTCACGCTGTGCGAATCTCCTGAAAACTCCTTCACAGCTAAATTTTCCAACAGTTTCCAGCCATTTAGTAGGGCGCTAAATGCAATGGAAGTTAGGCTTGCGATCCGTGTAAAGGATGTGGTCGCTCCTGACCTGCCAAAATCCTTTCTTTGCGGAATAAAGATCTGGCATCATTATCAGGTCTGACATGCTTTGCTGCAAAAGAGGACAATGGTGCCTTTATGTTTCAGTGATAGGAAAGGCACGCAATGCCTTTGTTTTCCATTTTAATGTCTACAGTGCATCCAGCCTCTTTAATCCGTGCTGTGGTTCTAACTCATTTATGATGCTTGAAAACCCCAAATTCTACATCTATTTACATATATTTGCAGCACTTCAATAAACATAATGAGCAACCCATTAAAGTTGAAGGATCATTTATTCGGTCGAAATAAGCCATCATTTATTCCTATAAACATTATCCTCCATTGTTGTTGTGCATTCGACGCTGTGTCTGTAGTCCCAGAAGTTAAGCTGCTCTCCCTGCTCAGAGTATAATTACCTGCTTTATGTATCCACCCCCCCCCCCCCACCATTTTGGAATGCCAGCTTAATCTTTGAGCTCAAAGTCTTGACATGGGGCTTGAATCCACAGTATTTCTGACTTGGAGGCAAGAGTGACTGTACCAGACTGATACAACGAGTGAGCAGATTTCTGTCCAGCAGGCTGAACTGAATTCTTGGCTAAAGTCATTAATAAGAACTGCAAAATTCCTGAATGTATTCTAACTTGTCTCTGTAATACATCAGAGGATTAATATTATGTCTGCGCTTGACCATCCTTCCAGGAGTACGCACTGATTATTCAGAAGCTATTCTTTTAATAGCTTCTGTATATGGTCGAATAAGATTGAAGCAAATCCTTTCCCTGAAACTGACAGCAATGTAATTCCCACATAGTTAGCACTGCAAGTCTCATCTTTCTTCCTAAACATAGCTGCAATAATTCTCCTCCTCCAGTTGCCTGGTACTGCTGCAGTTTCAGACAAGCAAGATTTGCGCAGCCAATTTGTATCAGATTGTCCACCAGCCTTTAACAGTTAAACTGTGAAGCACTGGCTGCAGGAGCATTTTTGATAACTATCTTTAAGGTCAGTGGGATACATTGAGTCAAAGGATTTGCTCACATTTCAAGTAGTTTAATATACTCAGATCATTAATAAAGTGTCTGGAAATGAATCCACTACATGCAATTCCAGTGCAATACAAACTCAGTCGTCCACATGTATACAATCTGCCAGAGAATGGAATTTGCAAATAAAATAAATTCTGCTTTTGTTCTTTTGTTGCCTTGGCTCCCACTCTCCAGAAATGCATCCCAGAGTTCCTCCCACTCCCTCGTTCCCTCACCTCTTTCAAGGCCCATTTCAACACCTTCCTCTTTGACTGCGCCACCTTTCTCTCCGCACTCTCCTTGCCTCCTACCCCCAGCTTAGGTACCAAGCCATAACTATCAATGTGCCTTGGGATGTCTTCCCAATGTAAAAGGCATTATATAAATGTAACTTTTTTATTTTAATGTATTAAGCAATTCTGCACAATGTCATTGAATATTATTCCAGATATTATTCCACAAAGGCCAATTTTTTTAAAATAGATTGTCAGAAATATGGGGCTGAAACTAAATATTTAAATCTACATATTTAATCTTTTATTGCGTTGCATGTTTTATGCTGATATTGCTTCATAAATATCTTATTGTTTCACCAGAGACATTCCAACTGTGTTCCCTCAACAGACAGCAGGCTTCATCCAGTGTAAAAGCAAAGCTTATCAGGAGCAGAAAGTGCATTCAGCAACATCAAAGTGAAGAACAAAAAGAAAAAAGGAACTTGGGCAACTTTAAGTGCTTTATGGTTTGTCTAATTGAGTTCCAATGAGGTCAAATTGATCAATGAAGTTCAGGTGTGGACTGCTTCAGCCAATGAATCCAATTCAATAGAATTGAAGCATGTGGCCAAAGCTAGTTGGTACCGGGTTAGGTCAAGGGCTGACATTCTCTAATTCACATCATCTTTGGTTCAGTCTGTGATCAGAAGCAAGAAAAGGAGCATTCAGAATAAGTCCTTCGGTGAAGGGAAAAAACAATCTCTTTGATAAACTTGTGTAATTCAAACTCTGGAGCTAAACTCATCTGGAGATCCAGGTAATTTGTCACAAAGCTTGGGTTAATTTAGCTAAATTGTACTGATTGGATGATCTCAAGGGTAGATAGAGCAACTTTGAGTTTTGTGTGGCACAAATGAAATTTGATGCTTTCTATTGCTCCAAGGAGGTAATGTTCCAATGGGTGTTAAATGTACTTCAATCCATTTTGACAAGTAATTTTTGAGCTTATCTTGTTCTGTGTGTATACTGCTTGTTAATTGGAAGTTAGGTACTATTAAGACTCATGGTTTGGGGAAGAAAAGGATTAACCATTGAACATTTGCCTTTTGCATTGAGGTAGCTGCACAGGCTGAATGAGCATTAACTGTGTTGTGCTGTAGACAAGGTGTGCAGAGTGGAAAAGTGAGGTGCTGTGTTTTTTTAGGCAAAGCAGTATTTGAAGTGTCTGAACTGACTGAGAAGGCTGATGCCTACCTAAATATACAGTTTAAAAGCAAAACCAAATCTGTTCAGTGACATCTGTATTTCAGTATTGACACAGCCCTGTTATTGTTTCCAGACATTAGCTTGCTCAGCTTTTGCATTCAAAGCAATGTTCAGCTGGCTCAGTTGGAAGCACTCTCATAGAATTGGAGGATAAAGGCATTTGCCTTGTCCATGCCTGTGATGCTTTGTGAAAAACTACCCATTTAGTCCCACTCCTTGTACCCTCCATTTTTTTCCCCTTTCAAGTACTTGTCCAATTGTCTTTTTTTAAAAAAAAACTTGTGGATTCTACACTGATCAATGTTGGGTCAGAAGGTGATAGTTTCTGCCTGAGGTCTTTAATTCATAATCTTGCACAATGCTCCCCGCTTATTTATAATAATATAATCCTTGCATTTGATAAAGCGCTTTTCACATCTTCTTGACGTCTCAAAGCGCTTCACAGAATAAACTGTAAAGTGAATTGACTGTATATTTGTGAGCGAAATGCGGCAGCCAATTGCGCACAGCAGTGTCCCACAAACAGTCGTAGATTGAAAATGACCAATTCATTATTATTTTTTGTTTTGGAGGGATTATTATTAGGCATATGGAGCAAGGAAACTTGCTCAAGGTTTTGTCCTGCTTGGAATTGAACCCAGGTGTCTCGCTTTCAAGGCGAGTGCTCTAACCACTGAGCTACAGGACTCCACGAATATAAATATTTAGTATTTACCTAAATTAATGTTGTTACTAAAATCTTTACATCCTGTGTGTGTTAATATGTCTATTGTAACTTGTATGAATAATCTGTTTGGATAGCTTCTGATCAGATTAATGCCCATTAGGAATGCAGATTCACATTCTGTGTCAGCCTACTTATGTGCAGCATTTACAAGCATCTGTTGCAGACCAGTTGATAGACCGCAGATCTCTCAATGCAACGTCATGCAGTGAGAAGATAAATTTGCAACAGTGGTTCTGAATAAATTATAAAATGGACACATTGAAGCTAACTTTGACTAAGTATAGTCCACTTAAAGCTGTAAGCAATGCTGTGTACAGACTTTCATTAGCCCTATAGGTTGTAAGAATCAATGCCAGTTCTTTGACTCATCTGCAGCGCATTAACTGAGGTTAAAGAAAGTTGTAAACAGCTGATGTATTGCGTACATGGTGTATAAGTACTTGTCTAAATAGCTCAAACCAACAGGGAACAATGAAAGATAATGCTCTTAACAGATCATGAACAAAAGCAGCAGGCCACTACCAGAATAACTTCAGTGCGACACTTTTCCATCATACAATGCACGTTGTGTCCAGGTTTTCAATCACTGGAATGGGAATAATTTAGATACCGTCCATTTGGACAAGTGCCAATCTTTAGTGAGGCTTAAGCTGCTTCTGCAAAATAGTGGAAGAGCAAATCATTGACTGCATCTGACCTGATGGTTCAGATAGCATAGCTCATTGGGTTTATAAGAGGTGTAATGTCCTGCAATCTTAAGAGTCTGTAACTACTGACTTTTTTTGGGGGGTGGGTGTGTGGGGGAGGAGAGGGAAAATAAGCACAGAAGTAATTTTCCCTGCTTCATGTATTTGAGGTCTGTGATGCACGGATTGCTTTTATATAAAATAAAGCAATTTTTTTGCGCACTTGAGTGGGGAAGTTCCAGTTCTGATTGCTGTTTTTATTGAACGGCTTGATGTAGACCCATCCCCATTGTGTTGTCAAGCTGAGCGCGAAGACATTTCCATCTGAGATTAAACCACACAGTCGTGTGTAAATTGCTGTACTTATCGGCTGCATTGTGGATCTGCAAGATGGTGGCATAAAGCGAGGATGTATTTGCTCGTGATGTAAAAGTAGGCTCCGGCATATTGCACCTGAATGGTGTGTTCAAGGCATGGATGTGCAGCCTGGTTTTTCTTTGTTGTATAGTAAATGTTTTTTATTTGCAATTCTATTGTGCTTAGTTTGACATAAATAAAAGGGAGAAGGTTTGCAATGATATATGGGGATTGTCGGGTCAGTCGATCTTGCTCTACAATTAGATTTAAGTGAAGATGTTGCCTGCACAAGATGGGTCATGTTGCTCATAGTTGTAAATTCAGTGGCGGGGGAAAAAAAGGCTGATGATTGTTACCAAATTAGAACGGTCTGATAACTCACGCCAACTGCTTCTTTTCCTTTCTATTTTCTGCCGACCAGTATTTAGTAGACATTGTGTCTCTTACATCCCAAGTTATTCTGTCTCCCCTCTTGCCTTTCTATCATCCATTCCCGCTTGAAAATCTGCATCTTGAGCCAAGCCTATGCTCACCTCCTTTTTTTTCTCTCCACCCCCCCACCAGCTCAGTGTCTTCCCTACCATTACAAAGCACTTCAAAATGTTCTACGTGAAGGGTGCTATATAGATGCCAGTTATCACTTAAATTTTATTATTAAATTAAACATTGTGTAGCATTTTTCTACACAGAAATTCCCATTACTAAAGTACAATGGGAAGATTGCTTCATTTAGCTATCAGAGTATGATAGACCCAATTCTTCCACTAATTAGGAGTATCTGAGGAGATATTAGTACTAAACCACTTAAATCTCTCATGCTCGATTCGTTTTATCAAGTGTTGAATAGTGATGACTGTGAATATGTCTACAGTAGTCTACCACACATATTGGAGTTAACCATCCCACACTAAGTGGGTTCATTCGCCTCTGTGATAGATTCAACAAGCCTACATATTGTAGCATCTATATCAGTATTCTGCTTCAAGAAGGGAAAGTGAACCAATTAAGAAAGCTTGTGGATCCTACTTCAAGTGACCCAAAATAATAACCCCAACAACAGGCAGAAGGTTTTTAGATTGTGCAAGAAAGTAAATGTAATTCCTTTAATTGATAGTTTAATTTAACAATTTTTAAGTAAGAAACCTTTAAAGCAATTGAATTCATCAGTGAGCGATCAGTGCTTATTCATTTGATGAGTACTTAAGATAATTAACGTTGGGATCATTAAAGGTGTTCTTGAAATGCATGTTCTGAAATGTCAGTTGTAACTTGTGCTAAACATGTGTAAAGAGGGAATTGCCATTCCTTGTTCTAAAAAAGTAATTATATTGATTGAATTAATTACATGATGTGCTTAGCATGTGCAATTAACTGTGTAAAGGGGAAAAGTCATCTGTTTCTCCTTAACATTCATAGTTACATATTGGTTACATAACCTGCAAATTAAACTCCCAATAACAGAATGAACTAAAGTATTGAGGACTTCAGGTTTATTTTATATACTCTACTTTTTGGGTTGGGTTGATGCAGGCAAAGAAATATCTTGAAGCCGATATAAACCCTGTTTTGAAATGGCAGTGATTACCTTGTGCCAATTACTGTTTAACTTTAAATTTTGTTCTCCTTGGATGAGGTCCTGAAAAGCAACATTCGCCCTCAGATGGTTGAAGGTTGCTGTTCATTAAGTAACCTTCCACCAGTATGCTTCATGACCAGGACGTTAAAGATCCCATCTGCTATTCAGAGAGGAGATGGAGTTTATCCCGGATGGAGTCCTGGCCAATAATCCTCCAGATAAGTTTGCTTCATGCATGTTTGTCTCTTCACATCTGCCTTTTTTAAAAAAAAAATTCACAATACTTCACGGGCAGAGTTTGCAGTACAGATTAACATTGTTCAGCCAATCAAGTCTGCTCTCGGACAAGATGATCTATTCAATCGCACTTCCCCGCCTTACACCCATACCCCTTCATTCTCTATTATTCTAACAATAACATGTTTGATGTGATGGGGAGCTCTAACATTAATAATCATTGCATTTGATATAGGACCTTATCATATTTTCAAGATGTCTCAAAACGCTTCATGGAATTATACTGTAAAATGAATTGACTATATTTTGTGGGTGATGTGTGGCAACCAATTGCACACAGCAGTGTCCCACAAACAGTCATGGATTGAGTAAGGTGGGGGGTTTTCATGCAATGGCCAGACCAGGCTTTTGTTTCTGATATAAAAATACCTCGGGAATCTTGTGAAGTTTTTAATTTAAGCTATAAATGATGGCTAAGAACTGAGCTGAACTTTTGAGCTGTGGGTAGCCTTGTTCTATATCATAGCTTTAAAAGAGTTACAGTTCTGGTGCTTCAATGCCCATAAAATTGCATTCTATGTTGATTGTGATATGGAGACGATGGCAGGTATTGATGTGGTTGTGGGATGCGCTTTAGTGCTCCTCGTCAGAGGCAGCAGCGCATGCTGGGATGATCGGGAGAGGTCTGTAAGGAAAATGGGTGAAATCATCTGCAATGTTTTGTTTTGCATCTTGGTGTGTGTTTACATCAAATAAGCCCGCTGTGCTGTACTCTGTCAATAATAAAAAGTGGGAGCAGACATTGGATTTATTACAAGAGCTCCAGCTTCACAAGCCATCTAATTTCCGCACAGTCATTCACTGCAGTGACTTAATGTCTATGGTATGTCACTCGGTGGGGTTCCAGATTGTCAAGTACATTCTCTGTTTGTCAAACGTCTCATTTTTCAATAATTTATTCATCTAAAATGACTGGAATTACGCTCTTGTCTGCCTCCGATTGCTGATCACAGCTTCTCGACGCTCAACAAAACTCAATCCACTTCATAACGTGCAGTGGACTGGTTCGAATTTCTGCCTTCTTCAAACCACTGTAAATATGATTTATATATTTAAAAACCGCTGTTTCAAGTGGCATTCACTCAGTCCATATCACTGCTTAGCAAGACAGTTGCACACCAATACCATTAAATTGTTTCTACTCCAATGTGTAGAGGGCTCAATGAGTTATTGAGCTAGTAGTTGATACTAGCTCAATGCCACGCACTACAGAAAGGATTAAGCCTCTCGTACTCATAACTTTTCATCTTTAACCCAAGTTAATGGGAATTTCACAACTGGTTACAGTGCAAAGACATAGGAAGTATATTACTTGCAATTACCACCTAAAATAAAATCAGTTAGTTCTATACTGGTTATGTTTGTTATATTTATGTATCAACAATTAAACAAATGCAGTTACCAGCTAGAGTTACCTGTTTAGGTTAATTTCATATCATCTCAACGACAACCACTTACATCAGTTTACAGTCCTTCAACCCTTCTAGAAATTGGGCTTAAATCCAACCCTCGGTGATGATGTGGAAGCCTCTCTCTAGGCAGTTGTAGGTTCCACGTCAAATATTTGCTTCTCAGACAGTCACCACTGAGTGTGATTCTGATGCAAGGGAAAGAAGATGATCTGAGATGGGAGATCAGGCACCATCCTTGAGAAAACTTTTGTTATAATCCTTGCATTTGATAAACTAGGCCTCATCACATTGTCAATGTCTCAAAGCTCAATGTCTTGTGTAGTGACTGTATTTTTAGGCAAAGCAGGCAGCCAGTTAGCACACCGCCATATCCCACAAACATGAAGCGAATGATCAGTTTTTAATCTGGGGGATTGTTAAACTGGACACGAGGTGAAACTCCCTTTTTTCAAGTAGAGCTGCAGGTTCTTTGACATCCGTCTGAATGAACCACATACAGATGTAGACGTTTAACGCAGTACCTCCAGCAATACAGCTCTCCCCCAGCACAGGACTAATGGGTCTGTTAAGCCTTTAATCCTTTCCTGATGAGTGTAATTTTCATTGAAACAAATAAAAGGTAACTGCGTGTAGAAACGGTGCAACTGCGAGGGAGGGGAGGACCATGCTTAAATTACATCCAATACTTTTTCATCTGTTTCCTATTCCAGGTTAAAACCCATTGGAACAGTTATTATAACGCCATTAAAATGATGCATGTTTCTATCATTGGTTCATTGACATATGCTAATTGGAATGATTCCGATCTAAATGGAAAAATTAAGAATTTAAGCAAAACAAATAGCGCTTTACAAGAAAATTTATATCTGATCTATTTTGTTAGCAGAACTCTTCTTAAATCCACCCTGAAAATGATCTTGGTATTTATCATTGCTGGCCACTATTTGCATAGAATAGTGTGATTTTATTTTCAAATCGAGTTGTGTGTTTTAATCCATAACCCACTTTGTATGTTAATGGAATGTGTTCTTAATTTTTATTGAAAAATCACTTGTGTTTTCTGTGTAAAAATATGTTATGAAATTTCACTCATGACAAAGCACGGCAGTATTATTAATGTGCTGGCTTGTTTCTGCTTGAACAATAAGTTCACTTGGTATTAATGAGAATTACACCCGGCCCGTCTGGTTGGTAGAGCCTGGTTGGGGAAAAAGAGTAGAGCTGCTGTCTGGCAAGTGTATTTGACAAAATGCTATCGGAATGAATAACCCGAAGATGCCCCAATGTCAAATAAATTATTTCTCTCTATATAATTTATTGCTCAACTGAAAGCATGCTCAGTTATTTCCTGGATAAGGTTATTGCCACGAACCATTTATCTTTATTTGCTGATCTTGAATGATCACTAGCCAGTTGATCAATATTATAATTGTAGTGGCTTATGAATGACTGGAGAATAAATCATATCTTAATTGTTGCCCAATGACGCCACTGCCATTCTGCCTCTATCTTGTGCCACTGTACATATTTTTTCTACTCTCTTTATGTGCTGGTAGAATTGTGCTGCTTCTGCGGATCTGCCATTGCATATCCATTCCTTGGCTGATTTCAGGGGAAAGGTGACAGCAGATGGCAGGAGAGAAAGCAGATGGACAGATAATTCCTGATATTCAAATCCCAGATACTGAATGCATCAAACTGTGTTGGTTCACTTGACCCTGCCAGAGTGGAGGGTTTGGCCCTATTCTTTCTCCTTGTTTTTCTCCCCCCTACCCCCACCAAAAAAGCAACATATCCAGGCTTATCTGAAGCAAACCCTATTTGAAACAAATCACAAACAAGTGGTATGTGATTTATTTCCATCTCCTGGGGGTGAAATGCAATTATCGCATAGAATCGTCCTCAAACTTGTAATATTTGTGAATTCTGTTTTTGAGATCTAACTTTTTTTAAATCTGGAGACAATTTAATATCAGCCATGGGTGTTTATCAAGTTAATGCATTGAGATGACTTTGTTCCATCGTAAAGTTAAATCAGTACCTGTCAGCCTATCTTGAGGTGGCTTTACAGCCATTCGCTCAGACTATGTAACATTTAGGTGATACCCTTCACAGGGAATTATCTCAGAGCTCTTTGCAGAGACATTCCACCAAGCAGTGGAGGTAGAGGAGCAGGATCACCGATAGATAACACAGCGATTGTGCACACTTGTAGATATACCAACATAGTGGATTTTTTAATACTTTAATTGAACAGTTTTAGATCATGCATTTGCTACCAATTAACATTATTTCTCATTTGTTTTTGTTCCCTTGGTAACCTGGGCATCCGACATGCTTCGAAACCCATCGCCATGCTTGATTGTATCCAAAGCAGATAATTACACACGTGTATAAAGGACTTGTTAATGTGGAGTGCGCTCCCTCTTTCCCCAGAGGGATGCACCCTCCTTGTCTAATTGCATGAGGTATTAGGCGCAGGTTGGTGAGAGCCAGACCTTGCGGACCCCAGAATGTGTGTCCTCGTACTGTTGGAGTTTACCAGCTAAAACTGCACAGCTTCACTGGATTGTAGAGTGGATAGGGTGACAGGTTTTGTGTGCCCGGATTCCTTCTTTATTCTCTGGCCATCAGCTTTATTCACTTGGAGAATATGAAATGATAGTTATTGAACCGGTGGCTTTGGATTTCTTTTACCCAATGTAATTTTGCAATAATGTAAGTCGCTTCTTTCCCTGATGCAGTCTCCTGCTTAGAAATATATTTTTCCCCAATTCTCTCAGTGGAATAACTTACAAACCACCTGTGTATTTAACCTCCAAAGCAAGCTGATATAAGAGCTGAGCTGAAACCCCATTGGAAAAATTCTCCAACTCTGAATTCTGCATTCACATGATCAAGATGGAAGAAATTGAGGCCATTCGACCCAGCAAGACTGATTCAATTTATTAAATCACAGCGGATCTTTTAAATCTATTTACTAGCTGGGCCAGAGGAGTGTCAGCATTGGTCTGTAGAAATCTACTATAAACCCAACCTGAGAATGTCTGCTCCTCTTACTGTTCTCCAGCAACATCCATTTTTCCCGACAGGGCGAAACCTTAGGCAAGTTTCTTTAATCTACACGCCTCTGATTCCCTAGCGGTAAGTAGGAACCCGGTTGTTAGTCGATTGGCAGATCGCTTTCCAGGGGTAATAATCTCTCTTTTTAAAAAAAAAAAGTAATGTGGTCACTCAATCCATGACTGATTGTGGGACACTGCTGTGCTCGATTGTCCCACAAAATATATAGTCAATTCACATTACAGCGTGTTCAGTGAAGCGCTTTGAGATGTCTCGACGAAGTGATAAGGCGCTATATCAAATGCAAGTATTATTATTTTTTTGCCACACATAAGCATTCCAAACTTGTTGGTTGCTCCTGCTTCTAAACTGCCTTGATTTTTAAAAAATTTTAAATCAATGCAAAATTATTATGTAAATTTCCAGTAGAAGAGAGGTGAGCTTGGCAAAGAATCAGTTTAACTACAACAATGTGAACTAGTTCCTTATCAGATGCTGATTGCTGCAAATAAGAATCAGAATCTTTTCCAATTTATATTAATATGTGCACTGCATGATTCCACATTCACAAATCATTCTCAGCAGACTGGAATAACTTCATCTCTGAGGTCCCAGCAGAAGTGAAAATTAGAGTTTAATATTAGCTTCCCTTCTATTTTTTTCCTCTACACCTTCATATTTCATTAATGTACATTGATACTGAGCAGTGTTTGAGAATGAGTAAGATTTGGTTGAGACCTTAAGACTTGGTTCAAAGAACTGAACCTTTCAATTCCACAGCGGAGCGAAGGGATTGATTTAATATAATAATCCTTGCTTTTGATCTTGTGCCTTATCAAGTTGACATCTCAAACCACTTCACAGGATTTACTGTAAAGTGTAGTGACTGAATTTTGTAGGTGAATGTGGCAAACAACTTGCACGCAGCAGTATCCCACAAAAAGCCAATGTGCTTTTTTTGGTGCATCAACGTTTGAAATCACAAAATCCTTGACTCTCAGGTAAAGGCGTGTTTGTATTCATAACGGAAACCACATTTTGAAAAATGGGTCTAATCTGGGATGAGACCAATGCACACATTATAAAATGCTGAAATATATTTGATGCAGCCCCTTAACCACATCTCTGAAACATTTCAAAGCACTTTGCTGGATTTTCCTGTGAGGTGCGGTGACTATAATGTAGAAATATTGCATATAGTACATTCTGAACCCTATTTGTGCGCTCTTCTGATATGTTTACAATTGGTTTTGCATTATGGACTTCAGTTCACAAAATGTGATTGAAAAATTGCTCAAAGTTTATTTTTTTAGAGTGGTGCGGTTCACAAAATAAACGTGGGAATTGTGAATGAGTTTGCCAGACATGCCATCTATCTTCAGCTCTTGAAGGTCCTTAGCCCTAATTAAACAAGTGTATTGCACAATTGACTGTCTTTGATCATATCTCAAACAATTAGTATTTTAATGAAAACTATAATTCTTTGCAGAAAATGTGGAGCTGGTGTCGGCTGGCCTATGATTTTTGGTTAAAATTCCAATTCTGCATGAATTAGATCTGTGCATTTGCCAAGTGACGCAGGGAATCTGTATTCTAAACATGTTGGAAAAACACAGGTGGCTCATTACATTTCAATCTTAAATTCTGGGCTCGGGTTCCACCTCTGTGAGCACTGCTCATGAGTCTGGGAGTTGAGATGTCTGGGGAAGGCAGATTGCTTACATGAAATAAGTACCTGTTTGTCAGTAGTTAAGCCTGTGGCTTAGATTGTGAGGGACCACAGTCTTGGCTGGCTCTTGTGTTACCAGCTAACATGATTTCCATACAGTAAAATTACAATATAAATGAACATAAGAATTTGTTAGGCAAAAGAAGGCCAAGGTCCATCTAGTTCGCCTTCCACCATCCTGGCAGTTGCTTGACATATCGTGTCCCAAGCTATGTACTGTATCCTGAGATATTCATTTCTAGCAGAAATCTAATTTGTTCTTGAAACAAATGACATTTTTTGCTTCCACTGTCGCTTTAGGGAGCCTGTTCCATAACTTTACTACTTGCTCACTGAAGTAGTGTTTCCGCAGATTTGTTCTGAATTTACCCCCCTTTTAATCATTCATATATATATATATATATATATATAGAGAGAGAGGATGCCTTTCATGTCCAGAGGATGTCCCAAGGCACTGAACAGTCTATGGTTTGCACCCAAGCTGGATGGGTGAGGGTTGGGGGAAGGAAAAGATGGCTAAAAGGGAGGTCGAAGAGGAAGGTCTTGAAGCAGTGAGTCGAAGAGATTCCAATCTGGAGTTCCAGAAGGTGTGGGCAGATACGCTGAAAGCCTGATGGCTGAGGGTGGGGTGGAGGGTGTGAAGCAAGCAGGTGCTCACTGACCAGAGGGAGCGACCAGGTTTCTAGGGTTTAAAGAGGTCATGTAATTCCTTTAGTATTTAGTGATTTGTTTTTAACATAAAAGGTAAGACATGTAGAATGCTTAAGCAGTCTTCAGATCGAGGCTTGCAATTTATTCAAAAAAATGTAACCATATAAAATTCAGTTACGACCAATTGTGATTTAAAAACTGATACCTATCAGTTCTGTTACACCAAGGGTTCCTACAATGATGAGCACAAATTTATTGTTCTGTTAATTCACTTAACAGTCTGAAGGACAAAAAAATCCTTTCCTTTTTGGACATGTCTTTTTTTAAACATAGTGGTGCAGTGGAAAACTAAGCACTTCTTCGTAAAGTGACAGAACAACAAGATTACATTTGTATAGCGCCTTTCATGTCGGGAGGACGTCCCATACATTCCAGTAATATGAATTAAGTGTATAAACTGTCCATAATAGTGTGGTACATTACCCAAAAAAAAGCATCTGATGCAGCTTATCAAGTTGAGATATCTGTGTCTTTTATACAATAAGTAACTTGAGACGTAAAGAGCAGCAAATCTATGCCAGGAATGTCCTAGAAATATGTTTGAACCATGATTGGAGGTGGGAGGGATATTGACTACATCCTTGCATGGACTCTTAATAGTCACTGGAAAAGGTAGATAAGACCTCAGTTTAATATCTCACCAACGAGTATCTATCCAGGTATTATCTTTCGGCTGAGACATTAAACCGAGGTCCCTTCTGCCTGTCAAATAGAAATTTAAAGTTCCTTTGGCACTACTCAAAGGAAAGGGAATTTCTCCTGGTGTCCTGGCCAACAATTCCGCAAATAAAATTGATCAATCACTTCATTGCTGTTTGCAGGACTTTGCTGCGTGCAATTTGGCTGCTACGTTCACCTACAAAACCATCACAACACTTTACAGTATGTTCCGTGAAGCCCTTTGAGACACTTCAATGTGAAATTTAAGGATTATTGTCTATATTTACTGCACTGGAATTCAACTCAGACGTAGGTGGGTTTTCAGCCTACAACTTTCTGACCTTGGGTAAGAGTATTGTCAACTTGAAAGAAATGTTCAAACTGAGTTGCCCTAGAATTTTATTGTGTTCTGCTGATTTGGAAGTGCGAGGGATATTGACCATGTCAGGGTCGATCATTTTTATTCATTAGAATGATCTAGCATTGGGCATTGCTGCACAAAGCATGAAATGTAAAATCCTCACAGCAAATCCCATAGAGTCGAAATACAGTACTGCACAACAGCTGGCAATTAAATAGCGTCCATCATACAAAAGAGATGTCTTTGGAGAATGCAAGAAAGAAGTAAGGCCATGATCTGTTTTATTACCTTGGTGGAAATCTACTTGCAACAGAATATCTAATTGAAGATCTGCGTACCTTAGATTGTAACTAATTGTTAAGCTCCCTCCTCATGATTAACTTTATATAGCACAGTGACACATTTGGAAGTAACTGAGTCTTTTGGAGTGTCAATCTGTTGATAAAAGTCCCGAACAACAGGCAAAAAAGTCTTGCATCAATGAACAGTCTCTTGATTCAGGCCCAAAACCTCTTACTTGGGTATATTGATCACAAAGTCAAAATTGAATCTTTAATAATGGACAGCTGACCTGTGCACTTTATTCACCATGTAACATTGTAATTCTTCTTGGCAGTTGTTATACGTTGTTATTCTTCTCCTCCCCTTCCCCTTAAAATGATTTCAGACGTTCTGGCATTTCTGCAGTTTCCTTCTTCCTGAAATTGCTGGAGTTAGCGAAAACTGATGAAATGATGGGTTAGGCTAAGTCTGGTGGATTTTAACCCTGAAGGCAACACATTTGCTTCACCACTTCATATCGTCACATAAAAGATGGCTCTGGTGTGGACAGCACCTGATATCCTAAGTCAAGTCAACAATTGGCTGTTGCCAATCGGTTGATTTATTAGAATGATCTAGCATTGTTTTGCATTCCTGTGCAATGTGCCACAGAGCTGCACCTGTAACTTTGCTCGTGTATTAAAATGGACCTTTTATAGGTGCTGCATCAACTGCTGTCAATGGGAATATTATAAAACAAATAAATACTTGCATTTGATATAATACCTTTTTATGTCAGAACAATGTCCCAAAGCACAGGATAAATATGCAGTACTGTGTAGAAACTGCAAAAGCCGAGTATTGTTGGCCAGGACACTGCGAGAAACTGCCTTCTCTCTTGGAATTGTGCAGCGAGATCTTTAACGTCCATCTGAAGAGGCAGATGGGACATCGGTTTAACGTTCTTGTGTGCAGGGTGGCCCCTCCAACACAGCAGCACTCAGCCAGCACTGCATTTGAGTGTCAGCCTAGAATATGCTCAGCCTAGACAGTCCCACAATGTGGAGCTTGAATCCACAACTTTCCAATATTTTGTGTTTCCCAAAACATAGCAACATTTACACAGCACGTTTTTCATGTTGGAAGGACATCTTGACACTGTTGGCTGGGCACCTGAGCTGGGGGTGGGAGCCGAGAGAGGTGGGTTGGGGAGGAGGGGAAAACGTGACCAAAAGCGTTCTTAAAGAGTTGAGTCTGGACCTGCCTTGAAAGAGGCACACTCTGCAGCAGCAGGAACCGGCAGTTACTCAGGATAGGGTTGTTAAAAGACGGGCTTGCCTTCCTGACAGACTGCAGCAATGGCCGATATTATTTCCACTCTCCATGCAGCATTTGCCCAACCGCCAGCTCCTGCCACTAACACAGGAGGACGTTCACCAGGGAAGGAGCAAAAGTTGGAATGTTGGGAATGATCTCAGGCCGGATAAAATCACCCGCCGGGACGGACGCAGCCCGCGGGCCTTCAGTTGGACCATGCTAGTTTAAGTGGCAAGCTGAAACATTTCAAGATGCTGTTCTTGATGTAACAATCTCTTGAGTTTACAAACTTGCACTAAAACGCTCGTGCAGGCAAGAACAACACGTCTGAGTTATAATTTTTCAGTGGCATTGATAGGAATCCCAACGTCAGCCAATTCTGCAGAATCTGGCACATACCCGAGCAAGGCTGTTAACAAAGGGACTGAGTTGCCGAGTCTTCCGTTTATGCCAAGATTGACACTAATCAAGATTTATAGCACAGTGCTGTTTTACACATCTCTTGTTTGGTTCACCTCAAAATCGCACAGTCACTGCACTTTACAATCAATCTTGAGAAACATTTTGAGGTGCGAAAAGAGTTGTATCATGTGTAAGGATTATTTGTAAGCATAGTGCTAAATTATGAACACATTTTTATAACGTAAGTGTTCATCCTGATGCTTTGTCCCTCCTAGGATGTGAGAGAGAAAAGAAAAGTCCACCCGAATAGGCAGACAGACCCTCAGTTTAAGGTCTCAAATGAAGGACGGTACCTCCAATAAAGCAGCACTTCCCCGGCATTGCATTAAAGTATCGGCGTGAACTATGAGCTCAAAGTCCCAACGTGGGGCTTGACCCACAACCTTCTCTTGACCCACAACATTTATTTAAATGTTCTTAATTTTTTTTTCTCCCTATTTTTTTTTAAAATGATCACAATCCAGTACATTAAGGTGTGAAGGGATGTTTTATTGTGAAGTGGCAAATAAATGTAAGTACCTTGAAGATTAATGCCCATGTTTTCACACTAACTTCTAAGATTGTGCACAGATTTCTAAAAAACCTCAGGCAATCCTATGATACATCTGCAAATTCAAGAATTTGTGTAAAGCATGCCAATGGGGAGGGGGTTAAATAACTGTCAACCTCTATGTTAGCAAGCAGAAAAGATCTGTTGCCTAGCAGCATGTACAGGAAATTACTTTTTTTTATTCCTCTAATGGAAGACTAAATTATGCAAAAAATGTAAACTAACAAGTAAATCGCAGGGGGAATTTTTTTTTACTTTGCCGACCATCATGATGATAAACCATGGAAAAGATTACCTTGATAGCAATTGAAAGATGTAAAATCAAAGCTTCTATTAAATGCACCGAAACAAATTGGGTCTAATTGGTAGACAGAATTTGTTTAATAAAAGACGATTTATTTTTACTAAAAACGTAAAACAATTTCTGCTGCGAATTCCATCTGAAGAGGTTTCATTTTGCTCCACGTATGGGCTGAATGAAGTGCTTTGGAGCTAGAAATTAGATACAGTGCTCCAGATTTCAATTACACTTGCATAATTCTCGATACCTCCTCCTGATTATCTCATGCAGTTATCAGACTAGATGTCACATCACTGTAATGCCTTGCGCACTGATGCTGTTCATATGGATAAATGAACCATAACCCATTCCCATAGTTACTCAGCGAAATGGCTGTTAAGCAAAAAAAAAACAGAATTCCTGGAACGCCTTGAATTTTTGGTTTTAAATTGGTTTTGCTTTAAAGTAGTGTAAGATGAGCATTATCATTTGGCTTTATCACTCCCATTTTGCTATATTTTAAAAAGCAAGGCTTCAGTAAGTGTTATCCTCTCTGGGTTAAGTGAAGGGCATCAATCCTGGGAAATGAAACAATTGGTTTGAATTTTCGTAAAATACTTGCATGTGGTATGGTATAGCACCTTTCATGTTGGGGACGGCCCCATACGCTTCACAAAATTTACTGTAAATTGTTATGATTGTCAATTCTGGAGGGGAACACAGCAGCCTATTTGTACACTGCAATGTCCCACAACAGCCATGAGGTGAGTGATCAATCTTTATCTGGGCAATTATCAGACAGGACATTTCAACTCATCGAATTGTACCACAGGGTTTTGGGAGATCTGACATTCCATCCAGTTTTATTCCAATGTTGAGTCGAGTTTTCTGCAGTGCTTAGGGAATTGGCTTCCAATTTAAGACTAAATTTTTCCAAGCAATCAAACCTTGAGAAAAAAACGGTCTTGCGGCCTAAGACGAGGTGGAATTGAATGTAAAAGATTATTGTTAACATCTTAAGAGTGCTTTACAGTGGGAGTGATGGACACTAAGCAGGGGCGTGGGGAGCAGAGGGAAGGAGGAGGTGACATTAGATGTGGTTGAAGAAGTAGGCTTTAAGGCAAGGCCACAAAGAGGGGATGGTGTAGAGGCTGTTCCACCGGTTAGGGATGTAGAATCGGAAAGTTTGGCCATGGCGCTGGCTAGGAACAAATCATATTGCCATGTTCCTGCTCGATTTGGTAAAGTTGTCCTAAGTGTAACCAGCTCTGGGCTGTTTTACAAAAAAAACCTTCAGGCAGTCGACTGCTTTTATTCTGACCCCTCCCCCCCTCCGTTGATCAAATTTAATTGGTGCTCTTGTGGCATGTTCACAGAGCAGTGTCTGACATCCCCAATCCCAGATGGGAGCTGGTATACCTGCCCAATTGACTGTCATAACATTGCTGCTGCTGCTGCTGCAAAACACTGGAAGCTTTGCTGAAACTTAGAATATTTTTCTCCTCCTCTCCCTTCCCAATGACTTGCAAGTGTTTGCATTAATAAAGTTCTTGGAGTAAAGATGATGTAAAGGTTTTCATTTACCTTGCCTAAATAAAATTGAATGGGGGACAATATAGTTGAAGACTATCTGTAATGTTTGAAGCCTCCTATACAATTGTTGCTAATTATAATGCACCCACTCAAACTCATTCTACAGGAAGTAAGAGAATTTTTAAAACCCCAAATTGGAACCAGGCCAACACGATAATTGCACTACAAGGAATGAGATAAAGAAATACAGATTCATAGCTTGAGGGTAAAACACACCATTACCATGTTGTAGATTGCTTGCTTTTTTAAGAAAAAGATCCAGCAAGAAAAAGAGACAAAGCCAAGGCTGGAAGCAGCCAAATCTCTGCAAAATACAAGCAGTTTTCAGATCCATGGTTAGCTGTGTCCTTGCACCACTCAAATCACTGAGGAGCTGTGGTGTACAGTGCTTCTTGGAATACTGGCTTTTAAGTCTGAAAGATTAAAAAAATGTGTAATGTTCTTTAATTGACAAGGTGAAAGTGACTCGAACAAAAGTTTATCCAATTATCTCCCAATGACTGTATCAAGCATGGATGGTTGCATCTTCAGTCATTCTACCCCACTCTCTGATCTCCATCCTGGAGCCCTACTGCTTTGCATAAAGATCAGTCACGAATCTGCTTGATGGAGTGGTGCATGAACATTCAGGTTGAACTTTATGAGGAGGATAACATTGATAATATGAGGGGAATATTAAAGGTGGGGGTTTGTGGGGTATAAACATCAACATAGACTAGTTGGACCAAATGGCCAGGTCCTGTGCTGTATCATGTATCCTTGTTCAGTACTAAGTTATAAAAATTGGCTCTACAAAAGCTTTCAATTCAGGAACTTGCTTGTGTGAAACAATCAAGTTCTCAGCCTAATGTTGTCTAAATATAACTAAAAGTTAAACACAAACTATTGGGCACTACACTGATATCCTGGGTTTCTTCTAGATGTCTTGGCCAATATTTTTCTTACAACAAAGGAATTGAACATTGGCACCAATGTGGGTTTTCAAGAGCCTTTATTCAACGCATTATAATTTAAATATGTGGTGTGTGTGTGTTACTAAAGTCTTTAGCTTGAAGCCAAGATAGAAAGGTCTTGGCAGTAAATCTAATACCTTATTCCTCATACTTTTGATTGCCAAGTGAAGCAGCTTCCTTCTAAATATTAAGAAGCCTAAAGCCGTTTGAATGGATCGGTGTAGCTTGATGTAGAAAGAGACATTATGAAACTGAGCAAGTACTTCAAATAGTTGTAGCAACTGATTCAACTCCACTAAGGTTCAGCCTTGTTACACAGGTACAACTTTAGAACTAAGTTCAAAATGCAAATGTTTTTGGCTTTACAAGTGAGTCTCGTGAAACCTTTTGATATTTATCTAAATAGATTTACATTGCTCTCTGGCCATTTTGTCTCAGTGCAGAGTACTTTTTCCAACTGGAATTTCCTTTAATAAAAGAGTGATGGGCAACAGCAACAAACCCACCAGCATAGGAACTGATAATGGTTCAGAAGTGATCTGGACATGTTCCTTGGAAACTAAAAGGACTCTGAATTATTATAGAGAGTGTGTGTGTGAAATGTTTATTGTTGAAAGAGCTGTCCTTCAGATAAGATGTTATGTTGTCTGACTGCTCAGGTGGATGTTAAAGATCTAGTGGCCCTACTTGAAGAGTAGGCAATTTCTCCTGGTGTCCTGGTCAATAATCCTCCCAATAAAATTGATCTTTGCTGTATACAAATTGGCTGTCATGTTCACCTACAATTTACAGTCACTAGACTATACAGTAAATCCCATAAAGCACTTTGAGACGTCCTCCTGATGTGAAATGCCTAATATTTAATACAGGGGTTATTTATTAAAACAGATACTGTCTTCAGTTTAATGTTGAGCAGTTGATGAGAACTGATCAATAACTTGGGAATGGGTGAACCCCTTAAAATCCTGTGGCTCGATTTAGTACTGCATTAAAGGGTGAAGATCAAAATGAATACTGAAGACAAGCACCTTTGTAACTTCAGAGTCTGGAGCTATAGAAAGAGCTCTGGAGAGAATTAAGTGGGTCACTGAACTAGAAACTAAAATGTAAGATAAAAGTAAAATCTATCAAGTATAAAAAGGAAAGCAAATGAACTTGATGTGGAATCCTGTAGCTCGGTGGTTAGAGCACTCACCTTGCATGCAAGAGACTTGGGTTTGATTCCCAGCAGGGCGAAACCTTGGGCAAGTTTCCTTACTCAACAAGCCTGATAATAATCCCTCAAGAGAAAAAAGTAATAATTTGGTCAATTAATCCACGACTGATTGTGGGACACTGTGCACAATTGGCTGTGCACAATTGGCTGCCAAGTTTCACACACAAATATGCAGTCAATTCACTTTTCAGTATATTCTGTGAAGCGCTTTGAGACGTCTAGAAGACGTGAAAAGCACTATATCAAATTCAAGGATTAGTCTTATAAGAATGAATATAAGAATTTATAAGAATGAACCATTATAAAATATTGTAAGGAAGCAAAGTGTGCACTTGGATTTTTTTGTTGTTGTTGGTGTCTGACACATGTGGAAACTCATCACCGTGCTTAAGAGTATCCAAACCAAACTGAGAATTCCATGTATCCCACTCTGCATGGAAAGTCTAGAGAGGTCTTGGAGAGATAGCTAAGAGAGGAAGTAAGAGACCATATAAAAACTAATAGCAGCAGAATCCAAATCATTGGTCCTGATGTGTTAGCATCAGACGGCTTGTTTAAAGAACATATAAATCCTATCAGTTAGGAAGATTTATTATACAAGATCAGGAGGTTGCAGATGTGTTGAATTTTTTCTGACAAGTGAAAGCTGTGGTCAAATTCCAGATCCAGTCTTTTTCATTCACGAAGCTTCAACAGGAAGAGATAGCACTGGAGCATGTGTTGCAAAGAAACTTAAAGAATGAGATGCCTGCAAGGCAACCACGCCAGCATACACTGAGGATCCTTAAGGAGATTAGAGAGGAAATAGGTCAAATTCCACTTAATATTTTAGGAGGTCCTAAACACTGGAGCTGTACCAGAGGACTGGAGGGGAGCAAATGTTATTCAAAGATACAATGCTGCAAATTATGTTTGAGGATAACGAATGATGCCATCAATGCTCACTTAAAGAGCACAAACGCTGAATATTGTAGTCAACATGCAACTTAGAATAATTGGGTCATGCCTTATGAATGAATTTGTGTGTAGGCTATTCAGAGGATTTTTTAAAATAAAAATAATAATCCTTAGCATTCAATGTAACATCTTTCACATCAGGCAGACATCGCAAAAGATATAATGTAAAGCGTAGTGACTGTATTTTATGGGTGGATGCAGGAGCTGACTTTCACACATTAATATCCCACGAACATCCATGCAGTGAATAGCGAATTTTATCTGGGAATTGTTGCCCAGGACACCAAAAGAAGCTCCTTTCTTTTTTTTAAATAGTGCAACAGGATCTTTAATATCCACCTGAACGACGTGATAAGGCCCTGTATCAAATGGAAGATTTTTATTTTTTAAAATTTATCCAGTATCCTTTTGGGAACAGTGATGCAAAATAATAGGAATGGGTACAACAACAACGACTTGTTGTCTCAGAGTGCTTCACAGTAACTGGTCCCGGGGGAGGGGGAGGAAGATCTTCAGCCGAGACCTGAAAATAGGAAGAGAGGGGGTGAGGCGAAGGGAGTGAGGAAGGGAGCTCCAGAGCCTCGGGGCATAGTGGCTGAAAGCACGGCTGCTGAGGGTGGAGCGGAGGACTCGGGGGACGAGGAGGAGGCCAGACCTGGTGGAATGAAGGCAATGGGTATTGTTGTGAGGAGAGAGGAGGTCAGAGAGGTAGGGGGATGCAGAGGAGTGGAGGGATTTGAAGACAAGGGTAAGGATCTTGAAGTTGACTGATAGAAGTACAGACTGATAAACAAATCATCGTTGTGCTCCCTTTCCTGCATAAGTTTGCGTGGAAGTAGTGTGATGGACTGAAAGGGTCTTACGCCTCCCACTGCCCATTCCTGCAATATTATGTGCAAGTCCCGAAGCATTTTTGCTCCTAGAAAGGGAAGTATAGTGTACAAGGCAAACTAAGCGAAGGCCCTAAGGGGCTCATTTATTGTAGAAACTTAGCTACTATCCATTATGAAGGAAATGGAAAGGGCATATCTGGATTATTTGTAGGGAACTCCAGCTCATCCTATATTAGTTGGATCCCATGGGCCTTCACTAGAGGACCTGTCAGTTTGATTGCTCAGTGCTACATTAGCTCATTGGTCTGTTTAGGTGAAGCAACTCTTCGGTCGCTTTGACTTTTGCATTTGCTAACCTCTTGTTAAACCAGCCAACATAATTGCTGTACGAGCTATGCATAAGGGTTTCTTCTTATTAGCAATGGTTCATTAATGCATTCACACTTCTCTTTATCACTGAGTGTGCAGCAGTGTGAGCAATGTGGTTCCTGCTGTAGACAATTAACATTTTTTTGCATATGACCAAAGATGAATAAAGCAGCACTTGATTGTACCAGTATGTAAAGAATACATTAACGCCACAAATTATTTGTCAAAAATTCCATGCGCTTTTGAAGGGCTTTTGCTTGCAATAAGTAAAGCAGCTCAACTTATTTCAGTCCGAAGCACAAAATTCAAAGCTGGACTATCCCCAGCACCCCCACCCCCCAAAAAAAACACTAAGCTTTTTTCATGATTTTCATGTATAACATGTAGAGAAATATTTGCATTATTCAGATAGTGTATATATAACATGTCGGGGTTTTTTTAAAAAGAAAAAATGTACTCATTCACAGGTCTTGCAGTAGAGTACGCGGAAACACTTGTAATCTTTAACACCCCTCTACCGGTTCCATCATTCAAATCTGTTGGGTAGTGTTCCGCCACACAACACATTTGTCACTCCACTTTGCATCAGATCTGTGAAGTACTTTGGGATGTCCTCCCAATGTGAAAGGCTCTATACCAAATAAGTAGTAATTCCACTTGGATCTACATTGACTCTGTTGACATTGCAAGTTAGTCATCCAGAATTTGGCAAATTGTTGAATTGAGTCTTAACTTTGAAACCTATTTTCTGCAGCTTCTTAAAAGTACTTTACAGGCTTCAATATTAAAAAACTGTATTTAAGAATCTGACAAGTTCTGTTAGCTCTGATGGAAGATGGAATAAATCGAGATCCAGGTGAAATTTCTACCCACTCAGTTCCAGCATCATTTTAATTAATGGCTTTATTTCAAACGCTCCCACTTATTCACTGGATTTCATTAAGAGGTAGAAATGTTCACAGAACCTTTTTGAAACATTAGGTGGGTGTGAGGAGCAATTTGCAATTATACAGTGTTGGTATTTAGGAAATCCAGCAGGTACCTGAAGATATCTCAGGTCCAGCCTCCAGTACTCTGCTCAGCACCAATATATCACGTATTATTAACCACAATCCAGTTTTATACAACAACAACAACTTGCAGGTGTATAGCGCCATCCATGCAGGGTAGCATCTCAGAACATTTGGAAGAGAGAAATAAGATCATCTATAGAGCACACTTCCATCAGTTAGCCTGCAAAGTATTTGGGTAGCTGCAGGTTTTTGCGAATGTCTTTTGTTTCAAATTTCCAAGACTATTTATTGAACTCCACACTTGTCCCATTTTCTGCTCCAGTGGTGGGAAAGGATTCATGCACCTACTCCGTAGTACTCTGGGCAGCTAAGTGTCAGCCTCTGAAAAGTGGGAGCAGCTGTTATTGGAGACAACAGTAGATGGTGGAATTGGGCCGAGCCATAGGACTGAATATTGACAAAATGCAATTAATATAGAGCCACTTCTTTCTGCTCTATGAAGAATGTAATGCTTCATTCTCGAGTGCTGAGTGACATTGTTATTCATGAACTGCCAAGTAACCGTGGCTGAGTAATGGATTTAATTTAAGAAAAAGAACCAATTCTAGAATTGCATGAAAAGTTATCCTTATAGTGCAGTGGTGAAGACTTGCACATAGAGTCAGCTTGTGCACACCAATTTGGGATGAGCATTTGGAATGATATGGAATACAATTAAGAAGCTCCTCGAATCTTGACTCCCTACCTGATCAAAGACACCAACCAGTGTCAGCAACTGAGACAGTTGCATGCTTATCGCATTTTTTTGGTTTGTTTGAAGGAATATTTGCTTCCTGTGTAGAAAGTGCTATACCTGTACAATAAAATTGGCCATTCACTTAGTGGCTGTTTTTGTGGGATGACGCAGTGCACAAATTGGTTGCAACGTTCGCCTACAACAACAAAAATTTACATTTGTAAAGCTCCTTTCACATCAGGAGGATGTCCCAATGCGCCTACAAAATACAGGTACTACACTTTACAGTAAACCCTGTGAACCGCTTTGAGATGTCTCTGACATAATAATAATCCTTGGATTTGATATAGAGCTTTTCACATCTTCTAGATGTCTCAAAGCGCTTCACAGAATATACTGTAAAGTGAATTGACTGTATATTTGTGGGCAAATCGTGGCAGCCAATTGCGCACAGCAGTGTCACACAAAAAGTCGTGGGTTGAAGTGACCAATTTATTTATTTTTCTTGAGGGATTATTATCAGGCTTGTGAAGTTAGGAAACTTGCCCAAGATTTCACGCTGCTGGGAATCGAATCCAGATCTCTCGCTTGTGAGGCAAGTGCTCCAACCATTGAGCTAGAGGACTCCATGCCACAGGACATAAGGCAAATATCAAATCCAAGGATTATTATTACCTGCTTTGATTTTAGATTTGAGAGTTGTTAACAGACTACTTGTGGACAATTCTGGACTTTCTTTTTGTTATAAATTCAGTCCTGGCAATTGGGCTGCCACATTTGCCTACAAATACACACAGTCACTTCACTTCACAATAAATCCTGTGAAGCATTTTAAGATGTCCTGACATGAAAGGTGCAAAACCAAAGGATTATTATTATAACTGTCATTATTCTCTTATTGCTTCTTCAGGCACACAGTTAGGTTTTTTAATCAAAATTCTTGATGAAGGAAACTTAATTTAAGTGAAGTCATTAAATTACAATTGCATTTTCCATTCAATTTAGTGAGTGTGATCTAGACTGGGATGGAGAGAGAGAGAGAGAGAGAGGTGAACCTCAGTCCTTCCAACTGATGAAACCATCGCCCACTGGGTAGGCATGGGTTTGTGAGCCCTGGGCAGTGGAATGGGTACTGCTGATTCATGCTGGTCACCGGAAGGGTCAAACCTGCACTAGGTGAATGTCAATCAACTCATGAATGACCATTTTTTATTATCTGGAGGAATGTTGGCTCGGGCACCAGGAGAAACTGGCTTCTCTTTTTGAATAGCGCCAATGGATTGCTAACATCCACCTTGACAGGCAATCGGAACCTCAGTTCAATGTCTCGTCAGAAGGATTGCATCACCAAAATGCATCACAGTGTCAGACTAGACTGAGTTTGAGACGTGTTGACATGAGGGCTTAAATCCATAGCCTTCTATCTAATAGGAGTGAGCATTATCAACCTGAGCCACTCAGCCTGATGCATTAGAGCACAGAGTACTTAAACCAGTTGTTCCAAATGGAGAAGAGTCGCATATTCATGGCATCCTGCAATATGAGTCAAGTATGGTTTATGGCAATGCAAACCCTTACACTCTGTGTTGAACACTTTGTATAATTGCTTAAATCTGTCAACATTGGGTTTTTCCTATGTTTAGTCTTGTATCCATCAAACATTGATTGCTATGCAAGCAGAAGATTATTATTACAAGGCAAGCTTGACATTTTGGCAAAGATAAGCATGAAATATATTCCACGTGATCCACATTGCTGAGCACTTTGTGCCCCACTTGGAAATAATTTTATTCGTTCAAATTTATCTGATGCTTAGGACTATGGTATTTACCATTTGAAGAAGCACAATTAAACTTTCCATTGCAATCTGCAGCGAGCGGTAATCAGATTCCAACTTCTACCGTTCCACTTAAATGTGGTGCTAAATTAAGAAGCACAGAAATAATCCACAGCCGCAAAGATTGCACATTATATCCTGTACTCAAGTGTTCATGCTCACATGAATGTCAATGGGAAAACCGAATGATTCAATTGCTTTACACTTTGCTATCAAACTGAATCGATTTTTCTCCCTCGACAGACCTTTGACCCATCTGTGTGTCAGATCTGCACACAAAAGGGAATTCACTCCATTCATTTTTCTGTTCCAATCGACATCCACTGCAGTACACCAACTCCATTCAGCTTAAGCCAGATTCAAAACTGTCTCACTGAATTTCTTTTTCCTGCACAGAAAGAAATCTGGGTGAGGAAAGGGCAGTGAACCTTTTTAAAAAATATTTTACAGTCCTTTGTAAGTAAAATGGCTTAAAGCACTTTTAGAGCAAAGTGTTGTGACTGCTTAATTGTGGACAATATCCTGCAAATGGCCAATTATTGTGGAGAATCATTGGTCACGCTACCATGAGAAACAATCTCTAATGGCATTAACTGAAGGACAGGCAGATGGGACCTTGGTTTTAATGTCTCTTTAGGAAAGAATCTCTGTCAATGCTGTGCTCCCCCAGTACTGCACTGGAGTATCAGCATGGGCTATGAGCTCAAGCTCACACGGAGCTTGAAAACACAACGTTTTGACACCAAAAGTAACTGTGCTACCAACTCAGCCAATCTGAACCATTCTGCTCGACAAATTGTGCTCGCATATAGACAAATTGAGGTTCTATTTTTGAACACTGTCTTAAAGTGTCATCTTGACTCAAGTAGTAGCACAATCGCTTCAGATTCAAGCCCCACATCGGAACTCAGTCTAGGAAGACATTCAAATATAGTACTGAGGGTGCGCTGCATTGCTGCAGGTTCTGTCCTTCAGATGAAATGTTAAACTGAGAAAAGAGAGTTTCTCCTGGTGTTCTGGCAAACTATTCACTTTCGTTCTTGCCCCCCCCCACCCCCCCCACCTCACCAGAGGAAAAAAAAGTTCATTCACTTTATGGCTGTTTGCCACCACTACCCCCGGCTTGGGTCCATAAATCCTATGAAGTGATGATATGATGAGATGCAATGTCAAATACAAGGATCATTTATTATTATTATTAATCTTGCGGTTGCAAATTATTCATCAGGTTATCTTGGAAGGAATATTGCTGGTGAAAGTGTTGGTCTGCATAATTAAAATTTTCCCCCATGTCCACAGACTTGGCTTCATAATCCGATAATAAAATTATCATCTCACCCCTGTTTTTAAGACAGCATGCTCACCCAACATTAGAGCCTAATCTGTTGCATTAATCACTAAATTCACAAAGAATTACAAGAACAATTACCTGTAAACCTCCATATAATCGATACACAAAGGAAAAACAAATGGATCTCTTTTCTCCACACAGTACAATTTCCTTGTGTGTAATAACCTTTGAACAGACCAAAGTGCTCTCAAAGTATTTTGGTTAGTGGTCCACACATTATTTAACATTGCTTTAAAAAGCCTTGCATGGCCTGTTGATTGTATTATACTGGGATACAGCAGTTTCTTTACACCTACCGTGCATCTGAAATGCAACCATATTAGCACTTTGACATATTGTGTTTGGAATATTCATCTGTAAAATGGTATTACTACCATTTGCCCACAAAATAGTCACTACACCTTACAGTATATCCTGTGCAGTGCTTTGAGATATCTTGACAATGTGATAAGGTACTGTAGCAAATGTGATGGTTATTTTCATATTATACCAGGAAAAATAATTTTCAAGGAAAGTAGTTTTTTTTTTGGTTCTATCTTGTAAACACAGGGTTTGCTTCCTTCCTGTTTTCTTAAACTAAAGGACACTCAACAATATTATAATCTGCCTTTTTTACATATCATTGGCTCACATGCTATATGAATGTGGTGTAGAGAGGATGGGGAAGAGATGTGGGAGTCATAAACTCAGAATAATAATAGTTATAATAATAATATCCTTGTACTTGATGTAGTATCCTGCATCAAATACAATATCCTTTGTGTTTCATGTCTTCGCTACAGATTATACTGTAAATTGACTATTTTGTGGGTGAAACGCGGTAGCCAATTGCACACATCAGAATAGCTAATCAGGATAAGATAGAACCAGCTACTTCCAGAAATATAGCACACAAGCCTTTTTTTAAAACAAGGACATGAAGAGAGTCACAATATTCTTGACCATGTTGGCAAACAGCACAGGGCTATATGTTGCAAATTAGCAGTCACCCCAAGCAGTAAAATGCGATTTTCCTGAGGCTGAGCATTTCACAGCAAAAATGCACCAGGCTTCCTCTTCTGTGTGATACTGAACCTAATCTGCCGTGCTTGCGTCTCATGGGGCAGACGCTAGCTAACGATTCAATATTTCTGATCCTCTACCCAAGAAAAACACCCTATTTATAATCAAATACCAACGGCACAGCTTAGTAACTCTCATGGAGGAGCCATTGAATTTCCAGTTAAAGTGCCATTCCCAGTCTTTTGTTGTTATTGAATATCTATTCCAAACAATAGGGATGTTCATGAGCTCACCCAGGTCTTCAGATGGAGCGCTGTGTGATTTATAGGAATGGTCTTTCTCAGGTGGGAGATAAAAGTAGCAAGTCCTGTCCTGCCTGATGGTGACTGACTGCCCTGGGAAGATAACAGTGAAAGTGGGAAGAGAATGCAACCACAGAATTATTCCCAAAGAAAACCAGGCTTTTCAGTTGTCTAACCGTATACAAGATTGTGTGAATGTGGGACTCGTTGCCAGAAGCTGTAGTTAAAGCAAAAAGTATTAATGGACTTGAGAGGAAACTTGATGCACGCATGAGAGAGAAGGTAGAGAGGATTGTGAAGGGTGGAGGCTTGTGTGGAGTGTAAGCAGTGACTCGGATATTCATTTTCATTGAGTAATTTGGCTCTGAAGAAGTATAGTTTGGGCGCACTTTGTGACATCTGTTAATCAGTTCCTTTGTGATGGGATTGTTTTTCTAAAGTGCTGCAAATTTCACTCCTAGCTTGCAATGTTTGCACACTGAAGCCTGCGCAGAGTTGGAAGAAATTAGTATAAGGGAAGCGTTCTTTTCTCACAGGTGGAGTGCAGTATCTACTGAACAAGGGAAGGCCCCACTCCTAGGCGAGAAAGAAAATATTGAGAATAAACATGATCTTTAGTCTGGAATGTGTCTAATGGACCATATTTCATTGCGACATTTAAAATGTTTAGTCACAGTATTAACTACTTCATCAATGTCACTGAGTGGCATCAAATCTATTGCAGGGAATTTATCAGCAGATAAAGGCTCGATGTGTATTACCAATCACTCAACCAGTGCAGGTGGGTAAAGAAAGCTTATAATCAATGGTAGTAGTTGAGGTGCCAATTAAAATGGTAATTTTCATTTAGAAATCTTTCTTTCTCTCACTCTCGCCCAGATTTGCTGCTGTTCCTCCCTGAAAACATTCCTATTTATAATCACATTGCAAAATAAAATACATGAGGTGAAAGGCAATTGCTCACGACTATAGAGACTGCGGTCTGTAAATCTGGGACAGCATTTGCCTTGCGGATGGCAAAAAAGAGCACTAGGCAAGGAATTTGATACTTCTTTGCAGTAAATGCCATCGAACTGATGGAGTGAGAAACCAATACTCCTCAGTGCAGAGAAACTGAATCAGGTAAGTGGATTCCCAAGAGAATAGAAACTGCAAAGCACAGCACCTAAAGCCATTCCGAAATGAATCTAAACCAAGGACTTTGGTTGCAGTTCAGTCTCACAGTCTCTTCTCGCTCTTAGCTGCAAACACTCAAATAAGGAACACAAAGTGCAGGTTGTTAATGGGTTGTAGTAAAACAGTAAAACACTTGATTTCCTTTATTTTTTTGTTCGCCTACAAAATAGTCAATTCATTTTACAATGTATTCTGTGGACCGCTTTGAGACGTCTCAACAGGGGGTGTGATAAGATGCTATCAAATGTAAGGATTTCTTTTATTATTTTTTAAAAACAAGTGAAACATGAATAGCACAACTTCCTCACATGACTTCTTGGCACAGAACATAAGGATTTTACTTGTAACGCACCAAATATTTCATGCTGAATGTAAGATAAGGGAAGCAAAGCAATGAATAAAATACTTAATAGTGGACTTAATTTACATATGCACTTTTTGTTTTGAAGAATTTGTAGCTAGATACTTGGATTAGCAGTACACCAGAACCATATATTTTCCCAAAAGAGATCTTGCATTATCGATCGATCTAAGAATAAAAAAAATACAAGTTTACATCTGGATTGCTACAGGGAAGCTTCCTAAGGATCAATTTGAACTTTACAGAGACTATGTTGATCTTAAGTAGGATTTGGTTGTCAGAAATGTGGTGTAATGTTAAGCTGAAAGAGGAATCTTTCTGATAACTGGGAGAATGAAACTGATTGCAAAGCAGTGGCTGCTGTTAAGCTCTCCCACAGTTCAATCTGTGGCGCCACAGTACTGCCCGTTGCCTTGTTTCACATTTCATGTTCTGCTGTAAATATTGAGCAGAAAATGTAGTTGATTGAAGTTGCATTTGGTACAGTGCCTTTCACATTAATAATATAATAATACATTGTGCCTTGCAGTGCTTTATAGGATATATTATAAATAGTAGTGAGTTCATGTTTTGTAAGCAGACAACTTGCACACAGCAATGTCCCATAAACAGACATGAAATGAACGACCAAATTTATGTAGGGATTATTGGCCAGGACACTGGGGGTAAACTCACTTCCTTCTTCAAATCATGCCACTTGAACATGCAGTTTACTTTAGTTTAGCATCTCATCTGGAGGAACAGCATCTCCAATACAATGCTGGGGATGCGCTAGATTGTTGAAGTGTCAGCCTAGGTTATATTGATGTCTCATCGGTATGGTAGTGATTTAAATCAAATCCAAGAATTGTTTGTTAGTCGCAGGAAATTCATGAATTGCTTGTCATTTATCCATTAGCCTTTTCCAAAACCCAACTAAGCAATTGGTGATTTTTTAAAAATCCTCGTATATTGTTTGCCTGCAAATATAGTCACTACACTTTGAGACTTCCTCAACGTGAAAGACACCGTATCTAAAGCAAGGATTATTGTCTGTGGCATTGTTGCCCTGGCAACACTGATGTTGAGTTTGTAGAAGGTGAAGACATTGCACACGAACTTTTCATGACAGTAAATTTTAATGAGTTGTCAGTTTCAATCAGTGTCAAGTTGCACTCGCAACAAAATATCACCTTTTATCACCAGGGTAGTTCACCCCCATTATCAATGGCAGGATTTGGAGGGACAGACCAGTTCCTGGGAGCAGGGACTCTTCTCACTCAGCTACTGTTCACCCCGCAAGCCAAAGCTTCAAGCATTGGGAAAGCTTACCAGACTGAGCTTTCAATAACGTAGTGTGGTTTTTAACTGGTTAATACTCCAGCAGCACTCCACACACACTCTGGGGTCCCCAAAACTTTCGGCCATACCAACCTGTGCCTGATACTCTGTGGAATTGGCTAAGCAGTGTGCACCCTTCTAGGGAGAGACATGGAGACCTAGTTCTATGGTAATACTGAAAAAAAACATTTGTTGGGCTCAGCAATGACATTTGTTTTCCGCCTTCAGTTTTTATGACAGAAATTAAGTTACATTCAGTTGCCCCTTCTAAACTCAACTAACTACCACGATTGTATTCTTTTTCAATGTAAACATAACTCTCGAGAACATGAAACCCCAATTTAAAAAAAAAAGGCATTTAAAAAAAAAATCTTTCCAGTGATCCTCCTGCCTCTTCCCTCTCCATGTGCTGACCAACAATCCCCCAGATTTTAAAAAAGGTCATTTGTATGCTTAATGGCCACTTGTGGGACATTGCTGTGTCCAAATTGGCTGCCGCGTTGGTCTACAAGTAGTCATTGCACAGTAAGTCTCACATAAGGTGCCATACAAAAAGCAAGGAGTATTATTATTGTAAATATTATTCTCGGAATGTCTTGTATATGTGGCATATGTTGTGCCTAGAGAGAGTATTGATCAGAAGGAATCGCTGTCCCATTGTACCTGTTTCTACACTATCCACTGAGTAAAGAATACGTTGGTTTCTTTCATAATGCAAGCCTTGCACTCTCAGGTTAAAATCCATTTGTGCTGTTACGCATGAGTAATGATATTGGTCCGATCTCTACTTTAAACACAGACACAAATTAGTATTTTTTACACAAATCATTGACCTTATTTTTGAGGTTGACTGAATTGATGGAATGCTACCTTTACCCTCCAAAACAAAGATAACCTTGTGCCGAGAGCAGTACAAACTAAAAACAATATTGCACTGTGAAAAATGGATTAGCTTTGCTGGAGCATAGCAGTCGGTGGTGTATCTTTGCCTGGTTATTTGTCCATAGCCAGTGTTTTGTGCCCAATTCTTAACTTGTACTTGTCAATCACTGGAGATGAGTGAAGTTTATTTTGATGTGAAGCAAGTTCCTCAATAAAACATATTAAATTGACCCCTTCCTCTGTTGGGAAAACCAGATGAGATCCTGTGCATCTTTCATGTTATTGCATACTGTGGGCATCTAAATTGTAGTCTTCACAGGTTGTGTGCCAGTTGCCTTACTGATTGTGACCTGTGGAATGATACAGGATCTAGCAACAACGGTGCAGGAAAAAAGTCACGATCTCCAATGCCAGCGAGTGCGGTTTTGTGGTCGGATACAGATGGTACTGTAAAGTGGAGTAACTGATTTGTGGATGAACTGTTATAATTATGAATTATATCATTAGAAGCGTGGAACTGAAAATGCCCTGAATTTATAAAATAAGATTAATTGTCATTCTATCTATAATGAAGTCTAACTTCATTAAGTTTCTCTCAGCCGCCCAGATCAGATGGGTGAATGCTTTGCTCAGCTGCAATAATCTCCCCTCACAGTACCTCACAAGTGGCAAGCACTCTTTCACTGGTGCCCAATGATTCGTCAATTTTCCACCAACACAAATTAATACAAACTGCACACCATGAGATTGCAATAATGTGCATCCTCCTGTTTTTTGCAAAAGCTATTTAAAGAAAGAAATGCAATTAAATTGCTGATGAAAGTATAAATCCTTAAATACTACAATAGTATTAAAATGAATTAAGATTTTACTGGGAAACTGGATTAAAGTACATTCAGATGTAATGAAGAAATTAGTGAATATGTGTAATGTGAAACCTAGTATATTATGTTCCCATTGTGGTGTTAAAAAGTACACTTATTATCCATTTCATACATAATTAACAATGCATGTCTGCAGTTCATTTAGTTACCATTTATAGTTTTAATTGATATCCATATCATTCCAAGTAAGTTAAGGAAATTTGCTTAAATATATGAAATGCGCAAATAGGGATGAAATTTGTGATGCATTATGAGAATCTATTTGATTAGCCCTGTGTGTAAAGAAATGCCACCTGGTGTCTGTCTGTCCTACAATTGTCCTTCACAATACCAAACATCTGCCTTCTTGTCCCGTTGACTTGATGTTTATCTGAAAGTACAGCATGGGTTTGCTTTCCCCATTACCACTGAGTAAACCTCAGCATGGTCCTTTGATAAGATGTCCCTCTTCAAGATTGAAAAACCATAAGCTTATGCAATCATTCCACATCACTGAACCTTGTAAGACCAGTGATCAGTCTTGTAATGCTTACCTAATAAAGATGGATATAAATTTTGGGGTGGGTCTATATTGTCTATCTCATCAGAATTCAGAATAGACATGGTCTCAAGTGGTTGGAAAATATTTTAAATTGTTCTTGTTGAGAAGGATGAAATCCAGGTTGATAAATAACATCAAGAAGAGAATCATTAATATGAGATGGGAAATGAATATAAGTTAGAGCGTAAGAATCAATAAATGAATAATTGCTTCTGGGGAATCATGATATTGATGCATTAAATTGTTTATAACTTGAGGTACCATGAACAGTATTGAGGCTTGGATGTTGTATATGGAATAATAATCAGTTCAATGGAGACTGAGACAGTGATTGAGTGGGCAGATGCCTCATCTTATGGGGAATGGAATCCTTAAAGGCTCATATGAGGAGGCTGTTACTCATCCACTGGAGATATCTACTCAAATCCCTCTTTTCCTGTATCCTTTTATAGGGTTCCTCATGAAATATTTGTCAGGCTGGTTCAATTGGTTCAATTCACTCTCGTCTCTGAAGCAGAAGGTTGTGGGTTCACAACAGGCCCCATGTCAGATAGGAAACCTCAACAATCCAGCGTTTATGCCCAAAGTTAACAAATTACCTGTTAGCCGGAAAAATATATTCCCAATTATCCCATCAAAGCCTTTCAGAATTGTAAATGCAACATCAGGAATTGTTGCGCTGCTGATATGTGAGGTGATGTTTATTCTTTCAATAATTGGATCATGAGGTATAATCCGAGTCAACTTTGTGGTCTGTATGGCACCAAAGGAACAAGCTATCCAGCAGGTTAGATAGGGGGGATCCAGTAGATGTAGTATATTTAGATTTTAAAAAGGCATTTGACAAAGTGCTACACAAAAGGCTATTGCACAAGGTTAAAGCCCACGGGATTAATGGCAACATATTAGCATGGATTGAAGAGTGGCTAACGGGTAGAAAACAGAGAGTAGGGATAAACGGGTCATTCTCGAATTGGCAGGATGTGACTAGTGGAGTGCCACAAGGATCAGTGCTTGGGCCTCAGCTATTTACAGTTTACATCAGTGATCTAGACGAGGACATTGAATGTAACGTATCTAAATTTGCGGATGACACTAAACTAGGTGGGAGAGTAAGCTCTGAGGATGATGCAAAAAGATTGCAATGGGATATAGATAGGCTAGGGGTGTGGGCGAGTAAGTGGCAGATGGAATTTAATGTGGGGAAGTGTGAAGTTATTCACCTAGGCACCTAGGTAAAATAGAAAAACAGATTATTTTCTAGAGGGGAAGAGATTAGATAGTGTTAGTGTTCAGAGGGATTTGGGTGTCCTTGTACACCAGTCTCAAAAAGTTAGTTTGCAGGTGCAGCAAGCAACTAAGAAGGCAAACGGCATGTTAGCATTCATTGCAAAAGGTTTAGAGTACAAGAGTAGGGAAGTCTTGCTGCAACTGTATAGGGCCTTGGTGAGACCGCACCTAGAGTATTGTGTGCAGTTTTGGTCTCCTTATTTAAAAAAGGACATACTTGCCCTAGAGGGGTTGCAACGTAGATTCACTCGGTTAGTTCCTGGGATGAGGGGACTGACCTATGAGGATAGGCTGAATAAACTAGGGCTGTATTCTCTAGAGTATAGAAGAATTAGGGGAGATCTTATTGAAACATATACGATTCTAAAGGACTGGATAAAATAGACACTGAGGGACTGTTTCCCCTGGTAGGAGAATCTATAACCAGGGGTCATAATCTTAAAATTAAGGGTCAGCCTTTTAGATTAGAGTTGAGGAAACATTTCTTCACTCAGAGAGTGGTGAATTTATGGAAGTTATTCACTACCCGAGAAGGCTGTAGATGCTCAGTCCTTGAACATCTTCAAGGCTGAGACTGATAGATTTTTTAAAAATAGAGGGATTAGGGGATATGGGGATAGGGCAGATAATTAGAGTTAGTTAGGTCTGAAGATCAGCCATGATCTTATCTGGCGGGGCAGGCTCGAGGGGCCGAATGGCCTACTCCTCCTAATTCTTATGTTCTTATGTTAACTGCCATAGTAATCCTTATTATAGAGCTACCGGAACGAACGTATGCATTTATGTGGAGCAAGAACATTACTCGTTATGTCAATTAACTCCTTCAAAAAGACCTAAGCATTCCTGCCCTGGATATGACTTGCTGTGAGCTTGATACGGTGAAGAAAACTGTGGATTACTGCAAAGTGTTGGGTCCGAGTGATAAGATAATGGATTTGGTTTCACATTCGGTGGAATCTGAGCCTTTTCTTTGATGTAAGCGATGGGGCACTTTAAGTCCTTGCTGATATACGAGTGTGATATGTTTTTCCCCTTTCATTTACTAGAATCCTAGTTGCAAATAAATCAGCTTAACAAGTTGGAAATTAGACAGTAGATGTAGTAGATAATCCTGCTATTAAGCTCTGAAATGAAAGAGGAAACAAAATGCTTTACTGAGTGTCGATTTATCGGCTAACTTAGGAGGGTGGGAGAGCAAGAAGAGGTCTTATAACAGTGTGAAGCCTATCTGAAGCTTGCAGCCATCCATCTATATGTTTCAGGCACGGTGTCAATATTGCATCACTAGATACGCCATGGGGAGGTAAAGAACTTTCAATTCAATGTGAATATTGGAGAAATACAGGCTGAATTCCACACGGTTTCAGCAAGCTGAGTAATATGGACTGTGGCCTGAAGATTTGTGGCCTTGGATTTGATCAGATGTGCCCTAAATGGGAAAGGATTATGAAGAAGGTCAAAGGTGAGGATAGAGCAATGCACAGGTCGAGCTGACTTGAAATATTGCAACAGGCAGACATTAAGTGTGTATCTGTTTGAATTGTACACTCATTGATTATCTGCTGATGCATGCTCCATTTGTCCACATGTCAATGAGTGGGAATGAATATGCATTGGCCTCTCTGTCTCACAAAGGTAAGTAGGAGCAGCCATGAGCTTGCAGTTGAGCAAAGCACTAGACCCTGACGAGCAGAGCACTGGACCCACTTTTCAAAGGTTCAGCCTTAAATCGGCATCAGTGATTTAAATCGCTTCCAAAAGAATGCTGTCATGTCCTTTCTTCATCATAATAGCAGCTTGCATTTATATACTGCCCTTTGCATATGAGAACCATTTCAGTGGTAAACAATGTACATGTAGATAATATTTCAAGATGTTGACCAAAGTAACAGTCAGTCTTTAGGAGGTTTTGAAGATTGGGAGAGATATCAGGAGGTCAAGTAGCTTTGGAAGAGGCTTTCAGAGGGCAGGAGCAGGGTGGCTAAAGGCTTTGCTACCCATGGTGAAGCAACAGGGATGTGGAGAGAGCAACAAAGCCAAGTCAGGAGAACTGAGAATGCAGGCTTAAGAAAATTTCATAGGTCGGATGTAGCAATGAAAAATCCTTTGCAATGTGCTTCATTTGTCACCACACCCAAGCTCGTTATTTATACATGTGGTTATAAGTCTGTTTGTAAGCCACAGTCCCATTCCAGCAATACTGTATTGTAAAGGTCAAAGATGTTGGACAGAAACTTTCAGTGAAACATCTTGGAGTGAGTTTGAGATGATGAGAGAATTCTGTCACATAAACACAAGAGAAATAAAGATCAAAGAAAACCTGGAAGATTGGCTAGGCTCTGACAAAGTGGAGATGATGAGATATCCATTTTAAAGCACAATAGAAGATCAAACCACAAGGGTTTTGAATCAAATGGCACACAGAGGCTGATTTAACACTGCTGCCTGTTAATCAAGGAATTAAATCAAAACTTTCATGAATATTATTAAGTATAAATAAGGATCTCTTCACATACGACAACAACATTTTGCTGTAGCTGATGGAACACCGTGATATGGGATTGAAATGTACGAAAGCAACTAGCTTTTACCAACATGCTGAGAACCAAGAGGTCATTTTGAAATTCTGGAGATACCTCAATATGCAAAGAAACATTTTTATTCCATAATATAAAACACACATGTATATACATTCTTTGCACACCATAATAGATTCATTTCAAGTCTTCTGTCTCTACAGAAACTAAGATTGAAAAGAGAAATCTCTGGGATAGAAGCTTTTTGAAGTAATGTTTTGGTCTTTGCAGTTACTCAGAATTGCTCCATTTAACACAAACCATGCATGAACTGAGTTCTGCCGCAAAGATGCCGACACTAACTCCAGCATCGCTTGGGTATTTGTTAACAGGCACAAATTGTACTTCATTGCCATTTAGAAATGTTTGAAGAAAGAACTGCACATGCCTGAAAGCTTGGATAAATAGGGTTGAGAATCAGGCCTTGACAAAACAGACTAATCTTGTCCTGTCAAATCCCCATGATCTACAAGTTCAGAGGCAAAATTAAAACAGGTACTCCAAGTGTTAAATAGAGCATCGTACCTAGGGTTGATATGTGTGTGCTGTTCTGTGATTGCTCAGTATGTTTCAGGTTCTTCATCAAATTCCTAAGTCCTTACTGCATAAAAGGTCTCTATGCCCAAGGACTTCACTGGATTTACTGCAAAATGGAGGGACTGGATTCTGTGGATAAATGTGACAGCCAGTTTTGGACACATCAATGTCCCACAAACTGGCTAACTTTATTCGGGGGGATTATTGGGCAGGACACGAGAAGATACTCACTTCCCAGTGCCATGGGATCTTTAACGTCCACATGAGCAGACAGACAGTACCTCATGTTCACATCTCATCTGAAGGATGACACCTCCAACAATGCAATGCTACCCCAACACTGCACTGGAGCATCATCTATTTGAGTCCAAGTCCTGACGTAGGTCAACCACAACCTTCTGACCCAGAGGTGGGAGTGCTACCAACTGAGCCATATTGACACCTTTTCGCAATAATGTCTCTTCGGGTATTGAGGTGGCCACCAAAACCTCCAGTTGCTCCATGACTACAGTCATCTTGTTGCTCTTCTGATCTGATCTCATTGCTACTCAAGTTCTTATACACACCATTCAATACAGTTCTGGTGAATATTGCAGCCATGGACAAAAGTGAATTTTTTTTTCATTTTACTTCAGAATTCACTGGCAACCAAACTCCAAACGGTTAAATAATTAATCCAGGTTTTTCTACAAAAGCTCGTATTAGGCCCCATGGAGTGAAAGGGAATTAAACTTTTCAGCATGAATTGCCTCATTCCAGGAACAAAAATAGATGAAAGTGGTTTAAAATACAGTTTTATCAAACTGATACTTTTAGCCCTTTAGAAGTGAACACTGGCAAAGAAATAGTTTAAGAATTTTAGGGAAAATAAACTGAGGATTTGTAGGCGAAGATTTTCTTTTTAATTTCACCTAGAGACTTGGAACCAAGGTCAAAGGGATCTGAAATGTGTTAAGCTTGAATTCCAAAGTAAATTACAATAACTTGCATTTATATAGCACCCTTCACGCAGGGCACCCTCTCGGAGGGTTTAACTCTGAGATGCTGGCCTACATATATATGTCAACCTGGCTCAGTTGGTAGCACGCTCGCCTCTGAGTCAGAAGGTTGTGGGTTCAAGTCCCACATCAGGATGTGAATAGACCACTGAAATAGGCCATGTATTAAGCTGTCCATAAAATAGATAAACTGAGATCATCAAAAAGTATTAACAAGCATGCAGGATCCAAAGAGCTGTTTTGGATGTTCTCAATTTATAGCTTGGACACTGACTGCTGCATTATTCACTCAGTGCAAACACAATTCATTTATTTTGGGAGAGTTTGGTGTGGAACTCAAACTGTTTCTGGTTTTTAGAAAAAACAAAACATGATTTGAATGTTTTTCCGTCTAAATTGTTTGTATGTAACACCAGCGCAGTGAATTGCCAGGTGAATGAAGAGTCGTTCTGGAATCCGCATTTTAAATTGGAAAACGAGATGAGTAGTTTTAGCAGTATGAATGCTTGCTGCACGTTTCAAGGTCATTAAATCTCCTGGAAACCTGCGGATGAAAAAAGAGGCAAAAGAGAGATTCTGACTGAATGCTTTTTGTACGAACTCGCCTCTGGGTCAGAAGATCATGGATTCAAACCCCTCCATCATGACTTTGAGCTCAATCGCAGCTGACGCTCCAGTGTAATGCTAGGGGACTGCTGCATTGTTAGAGGTTCTGTCCTTCAGATTTGACTTTAAACCAAGGTCCTGTCTACCTATTCAGGTGGACATTAAAGTGCCTGCAACATTATTTGGAAAGAAAAGGGAGTTTTCTCCTGGTGTGCTGTACTGTAGATGTTTAAAAAAAGGCATTCATGGCTGGCTGTGGGCCATTGCTGTGTGCAAATTGGCTGCCACGTCCACCTGCAAAAACACCCAGGCACTACACTTTATATAAAATAGTGTGAAGCTCTCTGAGACATTTTGACAATATAGGTATTAAAACAAATGCAAGGATTATGGTTTCTTCTGAGGAACAACAAGCAGCAGAACCAAGTCAAATGCTATGCCTGATATGGCAGGCAGCTCTGTGCAGTTTGTCTCAGCATGGATGAGTAGTGCAATTTGTACTAGAGGTTACACATGAACTATTTATAATTATCATCCAGCCACATTGATCTTTTCCTCCCCCTCCCCCCTCATATAGTGCTATTGCTGTAGTCAATGTTTCCTGTTACAGATATTCAGTACATCACATGACTGCAGATGTTCTATTAACACAGTTCTGAGCCCTGTTGCATACATAGGTTACCTACACTTTAGATACTTGTCTACAAGTTGGTCGCTGTACAGCAATTCCTGTGGAGCACTCTGAGACATCCTCCCAATGTGAAAGGTACTAGATCTCCCTTCCAGGTTGGGCTCTCACTTTCTTCGTAAAGTGCTTTGAGGTGTTCTCCCTACGTGAAAGGCTTTGTATAAGTGGAAATAGATTTTTTTTGCTCCAAATTTCTAAAAGCAGAGATCTAACAGCTAGGGGGGAAAACATACACACACACTGGGGTTTAAATGAGTTTCACAATGCTTTGCCATTTCATGGCATTTCACAACAGGGTTCCGTATAGCAGCTCAAAGTAAGCAGTATTGGGTCAGGGCTGACTTGTGGTGAACTGGTCTGAAGTGGCAAGAGGTAGATCACAGACAGGGGCACTCAGCAGTGCCAGGGTCCCATGCAGTTGCTGAGGTGCTATTAGCAAATCTCATTGTCAAACATTGCTTTTCCAACTCCCACCAACCACCCCCCCACCCCCCACCACCACCCATAACTCATTTTGAGGAGTGTAATCGTGGTAAATGCAGCAAATGCTTAAATGCATTAGATTTGCTAATAGAACCCCTCTCAATGTGCAGTGCAAAACAGTTTAGAATAAAGAGAAAATACAATAAATTTTATATTTATGTTGTGTCTATCATGCAAATGCATGGATTAATCGGAAAGAAAAACTCTACAAGTTCATGTAATGAAATCAGCTGCAAGGCTCATGTAAACAGAGTCCTTATTATAATGCAAAGCCCGATTGACTTCAGCACAAAGATGTTCCTGAATGTGCGAGTGGTCCAGTATCCACACTAGCTAGGCTGGTGTCCAGGATCCCAATGCCCATGGGGTGATCTATACTATCTCCAATACAGAATTTAGCCTAATGAACACATGTCCAATGCCAAGAGCATCAGAGGCAAAAATTACTGTTTTGTTTCTTTGGCCAGACCTCTGCAGGCAAACCATTTCACAAGCTGACTTACTTATGGCTCGCAACCAAGTGCGTGTGATTTGGCCCAGTTTCCATCAGCATCCTTCTCTCCAGAGCTGTTCATCACACAGAAGAAAGATGCTGCCAACAACTATGTCTATTGTCACTGGATAATTGGGAAAGCTATAAATTTGTACTGTTTGGGGTGGAATCAATAAACTGACAGACTAATGCGAACATTTTCAAGATATCCTTGTCCTCTATCGCACTTTCCCTTAGATCGCTTTTACAACTTGATTGTAACACCATATTGTGCACCAGGCAATGTTCAAAAGTATTCTAAAAGTTGAGCCTTTATCTTGTCAGTGTTTGCTTCTTCCAGAAATACTTTGGTAATGGGTGACATTGGTCCACAAAACAGTCGCTATGCTTCAGAGTAAAATCCTGTGAAGCTCTGCAAGATGCTTCAATGATGAGGCCCCAGACAAAATGCTATTTTATTATTCAAGCTCCATTATCTGTTTTTATTATTACTAATAATAAATCATAATGCTTACAAAGTCTTTCATATTTAGAGAAATCTTAAATTGCTTTACAGGATATACTGTAAATTGGAGTGGCAGGTTTTTTGTGTGTGGGTACAACAATTCTTTGTAAATGGTGCAATTATGATCCCAATGTTCTCTCCTGACCCTTTGCTGTACATCTGAGCAAGTGGTAAGAGATGTAGGAATGTTGGATTTAGTCGAATCAATTATCTTCACAGCAATGCATGGCAAGTGTTAATACGGTAGAACCATAAAACATTACACCAGGGAATCGGGCCATTCGAGAAACTGTCGGTGCATACACGGTGTATATGGCGTGCTTACAAGCAGAACCTTGTCACAAATTAAAATTGGAGCACAAACTAAAGCTGGTAGAGCCAATAACAACAACAAATTACATTTCACGTCGGGGTGAAATAAGACTAAAACTGAAAATTGTTGCCATGCAAGCTTTATATTAGACAAACATGCATTTGGCCTTTCTGAATGAGGCCAGTGCTAGAACGAGATTCAAATACAGTGATCAGATAACATCACAGCATGACTCGCAACCTTACTGAGAGAGCCAGTGAGAACACCAACAGAGCATTGAGGAGACGTCGTATTTAAGGTGTTCACCACCACAACAATACACTGCGCCACAGCCACTTACATTCACAGAGAAAATGAAAGCAAGAGAAGCAAGTGATCCTCAACATGGTATATGTTTGTAGAGGGACATTTCTGCTCAGAGTTTCAATGCGATGGATGAAATGACTAATATACCCACACCTTGCATCGAGCAAAGATTTGTTTATCTTCAGTCACTGCTTTCAGGGCCTCTGCGATAGTTTGAATACAAAATGTAATCAGAACTGACGAGAGCGTTCTTTTCATCTACTAACATGGACTTCAACCCATAGATTGGTTGTCAAGGCAATCCTGCCATTAATTGTACTCTGCATTCATATGAGGAAAGTCTCAATGCAGCTAATGCTGCTGTGGTCTTAAACTCGGTGGTTAGTTAGTCAGTTTATCTACTTGATCTGAGAGAGTGAATTTAAAACCTGATTCATCCAATTTACTGTGAATTGTGGTAATTATTTTGTAGGTGAATGCAGCAGCTAATTTTGCAAACAGCAGTGTCCCCCATTACAGCCATGAAGTGAACGAGTGGTAGGAGCGACCAGCTTAGTTGGTCACAGGGTGGTATGAGGCCAATGGAAGCATTTGATAGTGAAGACAAGGATCTTGAATTTAATCTGCTGGCAACTGAGGATAGTCTAGTGAAAATGCACTTGGTTTTTAAAAAAAAGATATTATTTTGTTCCCTTGTTGATTGACGTATGCAATAACAATAATAATCATCCTTGCATTTGATATAGCGCCTTATCATGTTTTCAAGCCATCTCAAGTGCTTCATGAATATATTGAAAAATTAATTGACTATATACTTTGTGGGTGAGACTCGGCAACTAATTGCACACAGCAGTGTCCCACAAACAGTTGTGGATTGAGTAAGTGGGGGGAGGGGAGTTCATGCAATGGACAGACCAGGCTTTTGTTTCTGATATAACAATACCTCGGGAATCTTGTGAAGTTTTTAATTTAAGCTATAAATGATGGATAAGAACTGCTTCCAGACTTTTGAGCTGTGGGTAGCCTTGTTCTATATCATAGCTTTAAGAGAGTGACAGCTCTGGTGCTTCAATGCCCATAAAATTGCATTCTATGTTGATTGTGATATGGAGACGATGGCAGTTGATGTGGTTGTGGGATGCGCTTCAGTGCTCCTCGTCAGAGTTGGCAGTGCCCGCTGGTATGTTCGGGAGAGGTCTGTAAGTAAAACGGGTGAAATTTTTTTTAAAAAAAGGAATTATTACCCTGGAAAATCGCCAATTGACTAACCACCAGGTTCCTACTTACTGCTTGGTAAACAGAGGTATGTGGAGTAAGGAAATGTTCCCAATGTTTTGCCCTGTCTGGGAATCAAACCCAGATCCTCTCACTTGTGAGGCGAGTGCTCCAACCACTGAGTTACAGGACTTGACGTATGACTCGCTGTAATAGATGCAGGAAATTGACTGCTGGTGGCAGTTTACTCTGAATGGCGCTAATCTGAACGTCATTGATAAGCTTGTCCTTCCAACAAAGTAACACAGCAGACGGGCAGAAGGCTGCAGATAGCTGGTGCAATGTTTAATTGGCTATTAGTCTTGAGAAAAGCCAGCTGATGCCAGACACAAACCATGTACCCTTGGCAAGGAACAATATCTTAAATTTTATCTCAGACTGATCATAACTCATGCTAGAATACAACAGAAAGACAGACAGGAAAATTAGCAAGGATCCAAAGTCCTTTGGAACTCAATTCAATCATGGATGAGAGAGGAGGGAATGGAGGGGCGTGAGGGAGGAGAAATGGACAGTGGGAGAATGGAGGAGTGGAGGCTCATGTGGAGCTAGTTGGAGGTTTAACAATATTATCGCAGGAAAATTCTAATCGATGCAGTAGCTGTGAAGTGTAGTGGTGCGCCAAACTGTTCAGGAGAAGTGATGTCTGCACTGAATACAACAACAACAATAAGATTCCATTTATAGAGCGCCTTTCACGTCGGGAGGACGTCCCAAAGTGCTGGACAGTTGGGTCAGGACCTGAGCAGGGGGGAAATGGTCAGGGTGAATAGAAAGCAAGCACTGAATACAATGGGTATGAAATGCACTACAATTTTTTTTTGCGTTAAAATGCCCTTTTAAAAGTTGCTGCAATTTTGCCATCAAGGTGAACAATATCATTGCTGGAGACCTGATGCATTTCAATCTTTCTTTCTCGCAGGACAGATTAACTCTGTTAGTTGTTATGAAAACCTCCCTTTCCTCTGCGTAACACTGGTTTGTAATCCTCACAAAAGATTGTGAATCCTGTATGTGTCGCGACTGGAACGCTCACCACCAATTATTTTTTATATATAATAAAATAATAATCCTTGCATTTGATTCCCGGGCGGGTTGAAACCTTAGGCACATTTCCTTACTCCACACGCCTCTGTTTACCTAGCAGTAAGTAAGAATGGGGTTGTTAGTCGATCAGCAGATCACTTTACAGGAGTAATAATCCCGCAAAAAATAATTGGCAATAGGCTGCTGTGTTTCACCCTCAAGATACACAATCAATCCATTTACAATATATTCTGTTAAGCACTTTAAGACAGCTCAACGATGTTATAAGCAGTTATATCAAATGCAAGGTTTATTATTATATAGTGTCTTATCACATTGTCAACATGTATCCAAGCACTTCACATGATTTACTGTAAAGTCTCTTTTGTAGGAGAACGTGGAAACCAATTTGCACACAGCAATGTCCCAGTTTAACGTCTCATCTGAAGGATTCCCTCAGCACTGCATTGTAGACTTGACTTGGATTGTAAGACAGTTGGAACTGAGTTCAGCAACAGAGTGGATCTCCAGAGCATCAGCCACGATGCAACTGGAATCCACAATTTACAATTCCCTTTGGGCAGCTTTTCCATTTTCTACAAAAGTTGCTTAGGGTTCTCTGTCGATATATGACTTGTCCCAGGTAATTTGTGCTCTGGACGTCTCCTCATTAAAAGTTCGCTAAGGCTGCTGAATCTCAGGCACTTATTCCTACAGGCAGCTCAGATATTTGACATTTAGCTGATCAGTCTAGTCTACGTTCAAATCAACATCCTGGAGGTTAAATGACCATATGCTAAGCTATTCTGATACCCAATTTACTGTCTGCAAACTAGCACCAGAAAGCATGGCAACAGGTAAGAGTAAATGCCACGATAGCTGAAGGAATGGCACTTGGAGGGCAGGATGAGATGGGATTGATATGATCACAAAAGGCACTCATTAAGAGAAAACAGTAATGCATATTGCAATGCTTGTACTGGATCTACATGTCAAATATTCACACAGTGAATGTTGGCATTGATGTTGATTCAGCAAATTCCTTCATGGCTATCAAATCTCCCTTTTTCCCCTCTAGGATCTCAGAAATTTCTTTCATGCTAGATTTGACTTTATGCTAACTGATGTTATGCACAGGCAAGGCTTAAACTACTTTGTTGCTAAAAGATGACTATTTGACATTTGTGTTGGGTATTGTACTTAATGATTTTAAGGGTAAATCAGAAGGGCTGAGCTCTTTTACTCACTGCATTGTGGCTGATCTCTTATGCTTGGGCAATAAAGTAATTGGTTGCTGTTGTATGGAGATAATAGCATTGTTCTGGTCTCAAGCAGTTCTGGGTATATTTTGTTAGAATAATGAGCCCATCTATTTCAAACTCCTCTAGGACAATGTCAGACAAACCAACATATTTTATTCTCGTGGCAATCTTTAGGACTAAGGGAGCAGGAGTGCATAAGTGAACACCATTAAACCTACAGAAGAGATCAAGGAATGGATCATGGTTGACATTCATTCTAGCCTAAAACACTGAAGATTTTCTCAATTTGCAGATATTTATTCCAACAATGTTTTATTTGATAAACAAACAGTTACATCCAAAACAACCCACCAGTCCTTGCTGGTATTTATAATCCTTGCATTTTTTTTGATATAGCGCCTTATCATGTCTTCGAGATGTCTCAAAGAGCTTCACAGAATATACTGTAACGTGAATTACCTGTATAGTTTGTGGGTGAAATGCGACAGCCAATTGTGCACAGCAGTGTCCCACAAACAGTCGTGGATTGAGTGACCAATTTTTTTTTTTGAAGGAATTGTTATCCCCAGAAAAGCAATCCGCAATCAACTAACATCCAGGTTTTTACTAACTACTAGATAAACAGAGGCGTCTGGAGTAAGAAACTTATCTATCGTTTCGACCTGCTAGGAATCGAACCCAGGTCTCTCGCTTGTGAGCCGAGTGCTCTTACCACTGAGCTACAGGACTCCACACTCCATTCAAACCTACTCCTGTATCTCTATTTATTCCCTCTCATGAATGCATTGTTACCCTTTTAAATAGATTGATACTTTTGATTTCAACCACAGCTTCTAGTAGTGAGTTCCACATTCATATCACCCTCTACATGAAGAAGTTCCTCCTGAACTCCCTGTTAGATCTACTGTCGTATATTTACGCCCTCGAGTTTTCGACTTGCCAAGAAGTGAAATCAGCCCATAAACACTCATAAATCAAATCTCTGTTTAATTTCATGTGAGGAAATCAAAGCTACAGCAAGTGAGCATAAACAAATGATGATGACGCTAATTGTTGCACTTGTTATAGCCCTTTATCAATCAAGATGTCTCAAAGTGCTTCACAGGATTTAATGTAAAGTGCAGTGACTGTATTTGGTAGCCAATTTGAACATAGCAAAATCCCACACAGGGCAATGAAGTGAATGATCAATTTTACCTGGGGATTGCGGACAGGACACTTGTTCCGCCTCACCGTGGGTTATTTATACCTGATAGAAACTGTTCTTGATGTTGGATGCATGAATCTTGGCTTCCTGCAGAGTTTACAACTTGTAATTTGATTGTAAGAAGCCTTTTCTGTAGTTCTCTGTGCATATGGATCAGCAGACAGGATAAATACTTCCATGGGTTGCAATGTCAATATTTCATTAGCAGCAACTCTTGCCGTCATGGGAGCCTCTGCACAACATAATTACACTGTTTTGTTTGAATGATTCTCTCCTCCCCTTGGATCTGAAATGGCATTAATTTTAAGACACACGAGACCCCTTAGTTTACCTAGAACTTGCTCTGAATTTCAACTAGGTTTCGCAGCCAACCCCCATCACTGCCAGTAACTTCCACCATTCTAATCTACTAATGGAACAGGTCTATAAACTGTTAGTTTTGTTCTTGGACTTGATTCCTACCTGAGTAAATGACCATCTTCCTAAGAGCACTGAACAGAGACACTGCATGTCACTGTATAGGGAATGCTCATGCACATCTGCTACTGCTAAATGACAAAAGTCCTGTGATATGAATCATAAGGGAAGGAAAAAATCCTGCACTTGATATACACCCTTTGCACAGGAAAGAGAGAGAGAGAAACCAGGAGCCTCCCTTCACATCAGGGAAAAAGTCCTGTACCATTCCAGACGCACACAAATTCCCACATATAGGTGGCATGCCATGTGGAACTCTGTCTGGTTTGGATATTCTTAAGTATAGTGATGGGCTTCCGCAAGTGTCAGGGCACCAGACTGACTCCACCCGAAAAAAAAACTTTGCACAATAAGTGTACTGGGGGCTGAGGTATGACTTGTTATCGATGGATTCCCTATAGCGAAAGCATAATAAAGTCAGTTGTACATAACTATAAACTTCAATTTGACAGGGCACCTTATCTGATCAAAATGTCTTAAGTGCATTTGAATTGGTTTAAATTGGATGAATTAGTTTGAAGTGTAGTAACTGAAAGCTACTGCTTCCTGTGTTAACTTACGAATCTTATTGTGCATTCTTGATTCGCTTAGTAGAACTTCTTGCCTCTGGATCAGAAGATCGTGGGATCAAGCCTCACTTTGAGACTCGATCTCCAAGTCCAGGCCAACAACTCTCCAGAGATGTGCATCATTTGCCTCACATGTTTGCGAGACATTGCTGTGCCTACAAATCGTCAGTACACTGTGAAGAAGAAACTTGATGCATGCGTGATGGAAAAGGGAATAGAGAGGTATAGGTGAGAGGAACAAGTAGAAAATATATACTAGCATGGACTAGTTGGGTCAAATGGCTTGTTTTGGTGCCCTCATTCTATGTAATTTTTATATGTAACCCTTTGAGATATAATGACATTATCCTATCATAATCCAATCTTTGCATTTGAAAACGTGCCTTACACATCGTTAAAATGCTTCACAAGATTTTTACTGTGAAGTGTAGTGACTCGGCGAGCAAGAACATAGACATTCTTTCCCATTTTAATTTGTTCTTGGCTTTGCTCCGCTCTGACAAACCTCAAATAGTTGGTCATTCTTAAGCATGTTAAAAAAAAGACTTGTAGTTTTGTTTATTTGTTTCTCTAGTGGTGAAATTCCCTAAATAAATAAATGTTATGTAAGCTTTGTTTAATGCAGGGTTGCTGCTAGTCCTAAACCTCTAGAGGTTTTATGTTCCCACTGGTGCTGTCCATCATATTAAGTGTAGCAAAACGTGATGATAATTCACACCTCCCCCCCTCTCCCATGTGGGTTAGTTAATGAACAAGCCTCAGCTCTTCTGAAGTAGCTCCATATTTAAAGGCGAAACAGCTTCAGGTTCCAAATGTTCACTGAGGAGTAGAGTTCCCTGAAGTTGCTTACTTGCACAGTATAAATATAAAATGTCATAACAGGATTGTTTCTGTTAAGACTGCACTGTACATTCTGTTAACATTTTAATGACGTGGGTGTTTTTTGTAATTCCGTTTCTATGAATTGCTCAACCTATTACATTATTAATTTAGTGACTGGCTCTTATCGGGCTATGTGCCTTTTAGCTGAATTTAATGAACCTTCCTTTCTTTCTTCCGACTTGTTAATTTCAGTTACTCTGGAACAGAATGCATCCCACTTTCATCCAGCAACCCAGTGGGTTTAACGGTTTGTTTATATTGGTTTCTAGATTAATAATGGTCCCTGCATTCAATGAGGCACCTGAAAAGTTTCCAAGCCTCAAAGCACTTCACAGGCAGATTGACTGCTGTTTGTAAGCAAATGTGGCAGTCGTTTGTCCCATGGCAAGAATCCTCAAACAGCCATGAAATGAATGACCAGTCAATCTGGAGGATTGTCAGCCAGGCTGCCAGAAGACACTCATTAATAGAGTAGACCGGAGGCTTATCATTTTATCTACTACATTGCTGACCTTTATAACTCATGCAGGTCCCATGCTGTCTTCAATGCTGGGAGCAAAGCCATGTCACACTCAGTAATGGAGTGAATGGTAACTGGCAGCTTGATTTGTGCTTTTCTGCTCTTCAATGCATCAGAGAATGTTTCAATGAAAAAATAATGGTCAATTTCAATGTTCTGCACACACTTACCTATATATTTTTAATGGTATTAAAGATCTGGTCATACTTCACATTAGCAGAAGGTCCTTTGAAAGTTCTTGGGATGAACATTTGTCCACTTCAATGGGACATAGTTGGGTTTGAGTGAAGAATTAGAGGCTGGACTCAAAGCCCAGTATAATTTACGTCCATACTGTTATCTTTCAGTGGGTGTGAATTTCACTGCTCTCTTGAAAGCACAGGGTAATGTAAGGGGTGAAAGAGGGATGGGGAGAGAGAGGAGGGGATTTGTTCCTTTTGAGTTCTCAACAAAGAATTCTCTAATCAAACTCTCCATTGTATTTTTTTTAGCAGAACTACATTTGAGCAAGTTGCTGTATGAAAACAAACATTGTGCTTATGTGAATGTTAATTATTGACTCATTTAAAAATGCAATAGGGTAACAAATGACTAATAAAGTGTTTTAATTTCTATGAATTTCAATAATCCAAACTTCAAAGGGTAAGATCCCTTTAAGAATGCTGCATTCTACTACAAGTAGCACATTTCCCCAAATTGTTTTAGTTTCAGAGTTTTACTTTATGTTTATCTAGGACATGTATCAAGAAATTTTTTTTGGTTGTTGTTGACTACTAGGGAAATCAGCTTTTGGAACGGGTTACCAGAAAATGTGGAAGAGTCCAAAATGCTGGATGCATTTAAGAAACTGCTTGCTGGTGTAATGGGAAGAAGGTTAGGTCTGTATTCTGGAAGCGTGATCAAATGGGCCAAAGGACCCTCAGGAAAGAGGTACCAACAATGGCAAGTTTAATATATAATAATATCAGAGGCCACCAGGAACAATGGTTGACTGGTGGTTTGGCACACGCAAATCAAAAGAGATTGGAAGAGCATTGTCTCAGGAAAGGAAAGATCAGTTCCATTAATGCTGAGCCATAGACAGCTGTGAGAAAGAAGGTCCAAATATTATGAGATTGTGTTCCACCTTGCTGGCCTAATTTAGCAATAAGATGCAGCACCATTAAAACAATTTGTGCAGCATAGAACATCCCAAATACCAAGCAGCCCATTGTTACTGGCCAACACTAAGAATCATAGACATTTAAAGAACAGGAGGAGGAGGCCACTCAGCCCAGTAGAGCAAGCTGCTCGTTCAATCCCATTGCCCTAATTTATCCCCATAACCTCTACCTGTCTACGTCCTTCTTGAAACCCACAACGTTCTCTGCCTTTGCAGTCAATGGTTTATTTAAAAACTAGGGTTAGGGTTTGGTTTGCAAATCCAAAAATAAATAACTCTGAATGATTATTGATTGGATTAAGGAGTCTACAATAAATTGGTGCATATTGATGTTCTCTCCCATTCAACTCTGGGCTTGTTCCCTCAAGTTTAGTCAAGCCATCTGTCAAACAGCCCCCAGGAACTTTGAAGGGTACATTGTCAATATTTCTAAGAACTGGTTGTGTAAATGCCTTGAGTGTTAAATAATAAAGTCGCTCCTAATTTCTTTCGGTATCACAGTACAAGATGAAACTTTTCATTTCCTTAAGGCCCAAGGAGATAACTTTACTGAAAGTCTAATGTTCTAAATTGAGTTATTTGTTCCATTACCAATGTCGCTTGGTCAACATCTGTTTCCCTGTCTTTTGCTTCAGTGCGTCTGCCCACATAGTATTGTGTGAGCAACATCATGAAGTGCACAGAGAGTGTATCAAACTCAGCACTTCCCTTTTCCTGATATAGCTGAATGTTATGAAATCATAGATGTGAACAAACTAGTGACAATTCTACAGTATAAAACATGGTGACAAAAGGCGTCTGAAAGCAGGGACAACCACAAAGGCATCTCCTTTAAAATAACTAGCATCACTCAATTTAGCTGAGTGCGATTCCTATTGAATTACATTTGAATTACTTTTGTCCTTTAAATTCAACATTTCTGATGATTGTCCCTTTTTTATGTGGCACTGTAGCCTTTCATGTATTCCAAAATATGGACGTCTGTTGCCACCTTTTGAGACGTTGCTGTGGATCAGAGATCAGGTTTCTCATACAGCTGAGATCTTTCGTTTTTTAATAAACAAACCTAATGATAGTTGTTCAAAACATGCAAGTACCTTAGTTTAAGCAGAAGAAGTGAAAAGAGAGGTGCATCTGAAAAGTCGTGCACAAGGCATGAGCCTAGAGAATCAATGAGATCTTAAGTAACTGTTTCATGAAGACATCAGTGTATCCTTGGGTCATGCAATTTACCGAGTTCACCCTTAATTCTTGTTTCCCCCCATATGTACACACGTACGTGCATGCATACGTTTTCAGTATTCACCCCCTGTGTGCGGTGTGCTTGAGAGTGAAAAGTCACAGATGCAGGTGAAAAGCATTCATTACATTTCTCACAGCCATCATTATAGCTGTGCACCTCAGCCATCAAAAAAAACAGTGAAGCAGCACTGAGGTCTTTAATTGACATCACAGCCAAAGGCAGATGCACTGCAGTTTACAGTTGCTGCATACATGGAATACAAAGAGTCCATGTCTTTGTATCTTTTAGAACTGCTCGTTTCAGATGCTGAGGAGGGAAAAAAAATGGTTGGAATTTAGGAACAAATACTGTTTACAAATTGTAAGATGTTTATCATTTTTGCTGGGAAAATTTCACAAACTCTGCAGTTAGGCAGTAGTTTGTTGCCTTATGTTTAACCTCTTGAGCACCTCTGTTAATCATGTTCCTGTTGAATGTGTTAAACACGCAACAGATTAGCTAAACCAGCTGCGTGTACCCTCTGCCCTCTCCACAACACCATATACAGTCAAGCCTTAATAATAATAATTAGTAATAATAATAAATAAATAACTAAATAAATCCTTACATTTGGTCATTTTATGTCAGGAGGGTGTCTCAAAGCACTTCACAGGATATACCATAAAGTGTAGTGATTATATTCTGTAGGTGAATGGGAAAGGCAATTTGTGCACAGCAATGCCCCACAATTAACCATGAAACAAATGACCAATTTTGTTTGATGGATTGGATATCAAATCTGCCATTGTGAAGCGCTTTGAGGCATCATCCTACCTGAAGGGCGCTATATAAACACAAGCTGTTGTTTGAAGATGATTCAGTAAAGCAATCTTCAGAAAGGATCACCAGCAAATTTCTATTTTCACTGTGCAGCCCCACATTCATTTGTTCTGAAATTTCCACTCCGTGCTGTGCCCAGATGCAAATTGCTCCTGAAGGAAATTTTATTTCTTTGTTGAATCAGTACTTGTACAGCAAACCATTCACTCTTTACATTAAGCATTTACTTTCACATTGTGGCTGCAGACTGCTACAGCTATGTACACTCTAAGGCATTCGCTGTTCTTTTTATCTCTCTCCCCTTACATTTACATGCAAAGTTGTCAGCTTCTGCGCCCTGTGAACATTTCAGTATAAGACAATTTACATTTATACAGCACCTTTCATTTGGGGGGATGCCCCAAAGAGCATTCATGGTGCTGGGGCACCCAAGCTGGGGGGGAAAATTAAACCTTAACAGAATCAAATCTGAAGATGAGATGTATTTCATCAATAAAAACTTCAGATACAATCCAGTGCATCAGGTTGGCTATAAAGTGCAAATCAATGGCCTGTAGCAGAATTGGAGCTGCATTATCTATGTTGTGGTCTTCCAGTTGAAACATTGGCTGATGCCTGAATTCTTCTTTTTGCAAAACAATCCTTGTATTTGTCAACAGCGCCTTGTGTAAAAAAAATCTCTCCAAGTGCTTCACAGCGAGATGCTGACTCTGTGCATTAGTAGGCGAACGTGGCCTCCAATTTGCACACAGCAATGTCCCAAATATGAAGTGACAACTTTTTTTTCCAATTGTGGGCTTTTTGGCCAAAACCTTGGGAGAAACTCCTCTGTTTCCAATACTGTCACTGTACTCTGCAATAACCATTCTTGCAATAGTGCTGTGCACTGGGCTGACTGTTTGGACTACCAGTTTAGTTGAAAGCCACGTTAAACTGAAAGTTTCCAGTGGTAAGTCTATGAATATGTGCAAGTTTTTGTGATTCATTGCAGGACTAATTCTCATCAGGTTGTAGACTCAACTAAAACGAGTCTTAACAATGCTATAAAATGAAATGGCACACCAGCATTACACCTTAACAATGGACAATGATGGGGAAATGTCCTTCAATCAGAATTATAGGCCGTGCATGAATTACCTGAATTACTTGGAGGCAATGACTCTGATGCTTTTGGTTACAGCAGATCAGTTCTGACTGATGGAACCCGTGATTTGCAAATTGAGTTACGAGGATTAGGTGGACATCAGTCAGGTTTACCATGTTGAAATGCAGACATGGAGTGACAGCTGTGTTTGGCTAAGAGAGCCAAGAGAGCATATAGCTTCTGAGAATGCAGTAGTCTGTAAGCAATCGCTGCATGTTATCTTCTTATTGAATGTAGGACTGCATCCAACCTTATGTAGATAATATTTTGGTCTACAGTGCACTATTAGCAAGCTAGAAGTCTTTGTTTTTGGACCTTTTTGCTTCCGAAAAGCATCAAAATCATTTTTCAGGCTGATATATGGCTCAATAGCAGAATGACAATTACAAACCTTTTTCTTACTGAAGTTGGAAGTGAATTACATAATTTCAGACTTAAAGAGGACGTTGCAACCAGTGGGGTGACTTCAAGTCCACAAATTCTTCTTTTTCAACTGAGTTGTTGAAAATCTGTAGTGAATTATTGTTACCTTCCTGCTGTAGTGGTTCTGTCCTGAGCCCCCAAATGGAGATAGTCTGGCTCAATTTGAGTAGAAGATTGTGGGTTCTGAGCTCACAGTCCAGTCTGGCACTTCAATACAAGGCTGGGGGAGCACTGCATTATCAGAGGTGCCATCATTCAGATAAAGCGTTAAATCTTATAACTCAGCCTGCGTGTTCAAAGAGAAGGGAGTTTCTCCTGGTGTTCTGGCCTACAAATCCCGCCCCCCACCCCCAACAAAATTGATCATTCACCTCATGTCCTCTTATGGGACATTTGTGTGCAAACTAGCTGCCACAATCGCCTACAAAATACTGCACTTTACAGTAAAATCCTCTGAAGCACTTTGAGACATGTTCCATGATGTGTTAAGGCCCCACGTCAAATGTGAGGATTATAATTATTAAATGCTGAAAGGCATGTATCAACAGTTCCCTACAGACTTACATTCACTTATTTTAAACGTGCTCTGTTCACCCTACTTTTTTCAATTGAAAAATTGCACCACTTTTAGATGCACTATCTATTAAATTAGCTCCCGTAGAAAGACCAAGCTATGTCTGAAGGTATCTTTCCATTATACATTTTAATGGACCTGGCATTGATCTTTATAAGGCAATTAATGCTTTAAAATGCTACTTTCTTTATAGATTTCCTTCAATAGTGGTGCTTCCTACTTTTGCTCCCAGGATTTAACAGCTCAGTAGCTGTAGACAATTCAGCTTGTAGAAAGCTTTTCTCCCACCTGCCATTACATCTAGCTTTGTTCACCTTTATTAACAGAATACCAGTCATTCCTTTTACCTCTGGCCTTGTTTGTCCCCGATGCCCTGTGCAAACAGAGTTTTATAAGCCTTGCGTGGTCAGCTCTACGAATAAATCCATCTTAGTTTATCCAGAGCTCTGCAAAAACACTTGTCAGCGTTATGCAAGCGCTCAATAACTCGGCAGGGGGGAAAAAAAACATAAGCAAAGCTGTGCTGCTGACACCTAGTGAAAAATCTATCATTTAGATGGTGTTTTTTGTCGCAGTCCAGGAATGCTTAGGCCGATTGTGATGGCCTGACCTGCTCTGCTATTGCAAACTCAACACAGCCCAGGGATTGAGCCAGGGATCTTATAATTATGATAGATTTTTTACAATAAATTCTGCAAAGCTCTTTGAAACATCCTCCCATTGTGAAAGGCACTAGGTCAAATGCAAAGTGTAGTGACTGTTTGCAGGTAGATTTATGATTGGCATACCTTTCACTCAATTTTCAACTCACCATAGTTAGGTCAATGAATAACAACAACTGACATTTATGTAGTACCCTTCATATAGGAATACATCTCGGAACTCTTCAAAACCGTGGGGTTGGATAGCAAGCAAGGGAAAAGGGGGAGGTGTCCATTGCAATAAAATAGATAGGCTGTAACTAACTATTGCTCTCAAATCAATGGATGTCTTTTTTCAGAAGCAGCAACAACTTTATCTTGCAGCTTTGATTACTGCCTTAGATTTGGCAACACAGATCAATTAAATGCAACAGAATCTTGTTATAGGAAACAGATTGGACAGAAATAAAAAGTAGCTTACAGTAACAAAAAAATTGTTCTACCAGGATTTGCAAAGCCCCAGTTACAAAGCTTTCACTGATCTTGCTGTTTCTTTGCACCAATTAACATTTCTGACAAAATTGTAGAAACTGAATTTTAAGCAGATTACCAAACTGAGTTTTGACACAACAGACCCAGGTAGATCAAAATACACAAACTATCAGAGACAGACCACAAAATAGACTGAGAAGTGATGATCCTTGCATTTGGTATTGAGCCTTATCAAGTTGGAATTTTTCAAAACACTTCACAGTAATTCTTGTGCAGTGTAGTGTCTATCTGTAAATCATTTAACAGTTTTGGAGGGAATGGCAAATTTACCTGGAGGATTGTTGGCCAGGAGAAATTTGAATATGGATCTTTAATGTCCACCTAAACAGGCAGAAGAGACCTTGGTTTAACATCTCATCCAAAGGATATCACTTATAGCAATGCAGTACATGTCCCAGTACCACATTTGGAGTGCTAGCCTAGACTGTGAGCTACAAGTCCCCAGCATAAGACGTCAACCTACAATCTTCAGACCCAGAGGCAACAGTGTAACCAAATGAGAGAAATTTTCAATGAGTGATAGCTAGAGGTAGCAGAAGTAACAAGTAAAATGTTACCTGTGGATGGAATAAAAATCTAAGATAATAAGTTAGATTTGCTCTGGGGTGCTTGGGTGGGGTGGGGAGGGGGGTGGGTGGGCAAAGATAATTTTGGGAACTGAGAGTTTTTAAAGGATGATGTGCAAACACCATCACAATGCTGTCTGGCGCAGCAAGACATTTTCAACTAATTTAATGGTGTTTCACACCTGAAATGGTTCTGGCTGGTTGTACAAATGAACCTCAAGCGAATGGCAAAAGTGGCTAAATATAGCAGCCAGCTGGCAGGAGCAGCGAATTAATGATGAAAATGTTGATTCCAACGCCAAGCCTGGTGACAAAGGGACGGAGCTGATTTTTCAAGTGGATTTTTGCATCTGAGAATGACGAGAGGCAGGTTTTACAGACTGAAGAGGAACGTCGTGGAAAGTGGGAAAGACATGGAATTTCTTTTTCTGCCCCACTTGCCTGACTGCAATCTGTATCCTGACCACAAATCCTGTATCCTGTCACTACACTTCATTGTAAAATCTATGAAGCTCATTGAGATGTTCCAACAATATGGGGGGGATAACTTTGCAGGGCTATGGGGAGAGAGTGGGGGAGTGGGATTCATTTGGATAGCTCTTTTAAAAGAGCTGGTACAGACACGATGGGCCGAAAGGCTTCCTTCTGTGCTGTATAACCCTATGCTTCTATGATAGTGATAGTGATCCATTGCAATGCAATTAATGATATTGCATTGTATCAAATTTAAGGACAATTAGAATCAAGGCTTTGACTCTTCCCCCCCACCACCACACGCACATACACGCACACACAGGAGCTAAGTTTATTCTAATATTTGACAGAGCCTCACCAATCCAGGAAGAAATCCTATTACTTTGGACATTTTTGCTTCACTTTCATATTAACAGATTTCAGTTAATTTATCAAAAGGTGTCCACAGTTTCATTCTCACCTGCAGCTTCACCTAACGTGCTCCAGAAGTAAACACAAATTCTCCATGAATGCATTCCCCTGATAGCACTGTTCATTCAGAAAAAAATCTCATTTATATAATGTCACAGGTGAAGTGCTTCTCAATTTTTTTTATTAGAAGTTTTTTACTCAAACAGAGTCTCATCTTTTATTGTGTTTTTGTGACAACATCTCCTTCTGGACACCAATGATAAACAATTGCTGAGTGCTGTGAGTATGAGTATGCAAATAAATTAATATTTTCTCAGATGCTGAATAATGATAATAATAACCCTTGCATTTGATATAGCGCCTGTCACAGTAGGAGGATTTTCAAAGTGCTTTACAGGATTAGTTATAAAGTGTCGTGACTGTATTTTGTAAAAGTGAATGTGGCAGCATATTTGTACACATCAATGTCTTACAAACGACCACAAATTGAATTAACAATTTTATATGGGGGTTTGTTAGCTAGAACATAGGGATGGCAGGGTGGGGGAAAACTCCCTTCTCTTTTCGAATAGACGTCCACCTGAGAAGACAGATGGGACCTCATTTGAACGTCAGCACCTCCAACAATGCAGCAATCCCCAATACCGCAATGGAGTGTCAGCCAAGACAGTTCAAAGTCTCAAAATAGGGCTTGAACCCACAACCTTCTAATTCTAAGGCAAGTGTGCTACCGATTGAGCCAGGTTGGCACCTAAGATAATGATTTACACAGGAGAAGAGAATCCATTTCTCATCACTTCATCACTGAGGTGCACCAGTCAATCAGAAGCTGGGAGAATCATTCTCTGTTGAACATTTTATAGCTGAAGTATGTGTGTGTATGTGCAAGTGTAGCTTTTTTTTAAAAAAAATGACTTCTGTTATGAAACTACTTCAGTTCGAAGCTTAATCTTGCCTAAAGCCATCCCTTCTATTTCTGCTTCAATTTTTATTCAGTTTCATCAACTTGTACTTTACAGTTTAGATTCGCACAGCTTTTCCGAACTCTGAGTCATGATTTTTTATAATGTTATCTCTCTAAGTGCTGCAGACTGGTGTATTTTGTAGGTGTCGTCTGTATGGTTTGCAAGGCTTGTCTAGGTGCTGACATGTTGGAAGCAGATGTACGCAGGGGATCCACTTATTTTCTTGACTGTTCGTGTATGAGTGTTCATGTGTTCCAGTCTGCAGCTTGGTGAGCAGCTGGGACTGTGGATCTCAGAGCAAACCGTGCAAATGGGTTCACTCAATTAGAATCTAAGCAGGATGGAACTTTGCCATCAGATATCAAACACATTTCTCATTCATATGTAGGACTATCAGTGCTGGCACAGTACAGCTATGGTAATGATCACTGGTACGAACCACGCTGCTCTTTGCAGGTGCTATTTCCAGCATTCCATCGAGGACCGATTTGTAAATGAAAACAGTGATGAGATCTTCAGGTAAACTGTTCTCTGTGTCCCTAGGGGTCACCTGCTGCATTCCACGCTTTAACTCACTCTACCATTCCTGCTATAGGTGCTGACTACTTTATATCGGTACTGCTCTCTGTTCCTCTCATCACTTACATAACAATCTGTTTATGTTAATACAGTGCCTTTCAAGTCAGGATGATGTTTCAAAGTGCTTCACACTTGCTAAAACTGCAAAACTGCATAGCTTGCCATTGAAAGCACTGCCTGGTAAGCTTCCTGTTACTTGTCCAGATAGGATCATTTTACTTGTTGGGGCTTTGGCTTTGCGGGATCAATGAGAGCTGAGTGAGAAATATCCCTGGCCCCTCCTCCCCTCCAGTGACCAGTCTACCCCTCCAAGTCCTACTGATGAGTCACGTTGGCTGATCTGTAAATAGCAGTGCCCAAATAACAAATCCTGAATAACAAATTCCTATTTCTTTATGAGTTTTTGGTTGTATTGAGTAGTTCCTTTCACATAACAAAAACGTAGCATTTGAAATGCTGCCAAAATATCAATTGTCATCAGTGATGGTAAAATTCCCTCCAAGGATCGGGGAGTTGCTTTGACTCTGAGGCACGTCAATAATGTTGTCATGTCTTTCAGAACGTAATCAGTGTGAATTTGATTTTTATTGATCAAGGAGGAGACGTGCATGCCTTGCAAAGCATTGGATTCAAAGCGCTATTTGCCAGCCGAGAGTGTGCGACAAATGTAGATCTTGAAAGGGGAAAATCTTGAAATCTTTGCACTCAGCCATTGATTGCTTAATGATTTGTGTGTCTGTGTGGATGGATCATAGCAACTCACAGTACTATTTTTTTAAATTCATCTCTTTCTCCATCACCCCAAACATTTTCTACGTAGGTAATTGTCACGTTGACCGCTTGATATAGCCAATTTCAATTCTTTCTGTCTAATCTCCAAGGCTTTGGAGTGACGGGTATGATAGGCTGTTGTCTCGAATGAGGTCTGGCTGCAGGTGGATAGGAATTCACAGCTGCTTTGTGCTTGGCCTGTCCTTGTACAGAAAGGATGAGCCTGTCACCCCACTTTACAATAAATCCTATGAAGCGCTTTGAAAACATCCTTCCGACGTGAAAGACATTATATTAAATGCAAAGATTATTGTTATTAGAAGGGAGAATTATTCTCTGTTGAACGTTTAGATTATTATTAGAAGGACCATTTAAAGTTTTTATTCACAAAATGTATCTATTTCCCTTGCAGTCTTCTACTCCGGTTGTTAAACAGAAGAAAATGAGGGAGGAGGAAAGATAATCTAACCTATTCCCCCCCCCCCACCACCCCCGTGACAATCAGGACTTGTTTAGTTTGTAAAATCCACTGAACAGCACAGTGTGAATGGCGTATGTTCTGTACTGCATAATAATAATCCTTGCATTTGATATAGTGCTTTTTGGAGTCTTCTCGACATCTCAAAGTGCTTCACAGAATATACTGTAAAGCCTGTGTATTTTGTGGGTGGGAGAATGGAGTTTTGAGAAGCGTACACACCAACACGGACCTGGAACACTGCTGCTGCACTGTTGGGGTCTCATAAGCTAATGGTCAGTGGAATGTTGTACAGCAGAGCTGGTGAACACCCACACACCACATACACACGCACACAGAGTGATAGCAACTAGCTGGCCAGGCAACGCAGGCTAGCAATGATTTTGCCTTTGAATCAGACATATGCCAACTGGAGTATTCCATAAGAGAATTTTATAATTCTCAAAGCTTTGAAAAGAATTGTGCTTGCAAATAAAGTTTTAAAATGTGCCATAAGATATAACCCCCAACAATCGGGTGGCACTGACACTTTGTCGAGGGTGATCTAAAGAAATCTGATGCAGTCTCAAGCAAAAGGGTTTCATGTGACTGATGTCACTCTAAGTATCAGTTCTAACCTGCTTATACAACAGGATGACTTCAGCCTCTAAAGCTAATGCAAGAAACCTCAGTGTTAGAAAGTCATGTTAATAACACTGCTTTCATTACCCGGCTGCATATCTATCAAACCTATTAAAGCTGTCCTTCAAAGTTCCTTTTTTATTAGCATTTATACAGCACCAACTATTCTTTATCGTATCAAACCATCAGAAGATGACAACAAGGTTTGTTGAAGGGTTGAATATGAATTGGTTGGTTGTGAATTGCTTATTTTGCTTTTTAGAATAGGGGGAAAAACAGCAACTCTGTTGTAAGAATAGACTTGGAGATATTTCGGAGGTTACAACACCAGCCTCGACTCTGAACAATTTGTTCCTCGATGTAAGTGGCCAAGAGTTTTCTTATACTGGCAATATATAGCAGGAATCTTCTATTTCTCTCCTGGATAACAACCCCTCAATTGGTCATTCATTTCATTGCTGTTTTGTGGGACAATGTTGTGTGCAAATTGGCCACCAGTTTCACTTTCAAATACAGTCAGTTCCTGGGGAAATGCTTTGAGACATCTCGATGACATAAGGTGCAATGTCAAATTGTAACTATTAGTATAGTAGGTGAAAAGGTTTACTGGAGAAACTTGCACATTACTTTGTGTAACGAGATAACATTAATATGAAAAGACTTGCCTTTTGGTGCAATGAGAAACTGAAATTCTTGAGCGGACCGGACTAGTTGGGCTGAATGGCCTGTTTCTGTGCCTTATCATTCTATGTAAATGTGGACCCAACAATATCCAGGAAATTCTCTTTCTCTCACACACTACATATACTGCAGGATACTCAACGCAAAGGCTGAAGAAAAGAGAAAAAGTCTGACTTTATTTATGATTTTGAGGGCAATTGCCAGCCAGAGCTAGGTTGCATTTTCAGTTTGTTGATGAGGTATTCTCCTTGCATTTTTTTTCTCACTTTTGCATTGTGTGCATTGTCCTTTTTTGCACTTGAGTTGGGAGGAAATCAGACATTGAATGCTGCAGTTCAGGACGTTAATATTACATGTATAACCTTAAAGAGAGAGGTTATTGTTCCCTCATGAAAATGTGTTCCAATGTACCATAGGAAATCCATAACGGAATTTTTGAAAAGAATGCTATCTTTGTAACAATTGATTGTTTTTGGAAATGCACTTTAGAGAGTGCGCGACTAGCGTATCATCTTCAGTTAATAGCAAAGGTCTGGACAAGGCGCTGGTATAAGTCTCTCAATACAGATTCAAACCCTGGGTAGAACAAACAGTGCAACAAAAAATTCTTGCTAACAAAGGGCATCAGCCTAGCCATGGAAGACAACCACATGCTGCACCTCAGGAGTTTAAAGGAAAGGAAAGCCTTTACTTCCTAATGAAAAGTTGCAGCTGTAATTATTAAACCTCATCCTTTGAGAACCACAGGAATCAACAATATCGTTGGACGAAAATTTTATTCCTGCTTGCTCCCAAGAATTCTAAAATCCAGGGACTATCCTGTTTTCTGGATATTTGTCTGATTTAATAACCTCATAAATATACAGCAAATCACCTTGACTGCAAAAATATTCTATTTTTGATGACTTAAAAAATATATCTACTTTTTCGCGTTTGTTGAAGTACCTTTCATGTCGGGGAACATCTCAAAGCACTTCATAGGATTTACTGTCAAGTGCAATTACTGCATGTTTTTGTACATGCACTTTCATTTTTGCTAATGACCTTATGTGCAGACGTTTATCAAATGTCTCTGAAAGTACATGTAGGCAACATCCATTGACACTCTTATCTATCATGTACGTGACCGCCTCAAAAATTTCAATTAGGTTTGTCAGACCTACCCTTCACAAATCCATGCTAATCCTTTGATGAGCTCATACTTATCCAAGGGCTCAGTTACTCTGTCCCAGGTGAGAGATTACATTAACTTCCCCACAATTGAAGTTAAGATGACAGGTCTGAAGTTACCTGGTTTATCCCTCCCTCCCTTCTTAAATAATGGAGTGACATTTGCAATTTTCCAATCCAAGAGTACAATTCCCGAATATAGACAAACGATGAACTTTATGGTATTTCCTGTGAAATGTTTTGAAGGCATCTGCCCAACACACTACATTAAATGTATATTATTGCAGCATTTTAAGAATGAAAAAAAACATTATGCAATTATAATTGCTGGTCAGGACACCGGGAGAAACTCCCTTCTCTTTTCAAGTAGTGCCATGGGGCCTTTAAAGTCCACCTTGGTTTAACATCTCATCTGGAGGACGGAAAATAACGTGTGTATGTTGACGGCAGACTGAGAGGCTGCAAAATTCTTTGCTGAACAACTGTAAACATAGTATGGGTTTAGGAGCAATGTTTTCAAGCCTTGCTGTTTTCCCACTGGTATAAATTAAGGGGGCGGATCGATAGCTGTAAGTTACTTTAAGTGACAAACTGGTTTCAAGTTCTACTCACCTATTTTAACAAAAGCGAACAGATTGCACAGAAATCCATAATTGTCCTGCAGCCCCCTGGCCAAGCTGACTCCAGCACTTTTAGTACCTAAAGCAGTATTCATCTCTGTTTCACTGCTCCCTGGCAGAATCGATCAAACTGCTGTTCATCCTTGATGGATGCTGAGGAGTATTTACTCTCTTGTTTTCACATACTGTATTTTAACCCCTGTCCCTTCCTGTAAAAGGTTTCTTTAGAGTGAATCACTTCCTGGGGGAGAACAAAAGTCTCCTATTGGGGTTGAAGGGAAATATAAAACTGCCTCAAAAAGGGATTTTGACATGATCTAATTGCATGTTTGACTCCAGAGACTGGTGTTGACTGAGTGTTTGTCTGCCCCCCAAAAAGGGCATTTGGGTATTTAATTATCTTCTTGATAAGTTTGCCACTTTTGTAACTTTGCTTTTATCGGGCAGTCTAAGAAGAGAAAATAATTTGCAAAACATAAATGCGAAAGGTCCAGGAGTGTTATTTTCTTTTGTGAAATTAAGATTAATACAGTCACATCAAAGGCTGGCATTCTTAATGGTCTTGTCATCTCTGGAAAGGAAAATTATTTTGCTGCATGAAAAACTAGCTGTCTCAGTCACTGTTGATTCTTGTGACACTTCAGCCATGCTTTTCTTTTGTTACTCTGCTCTGGGTGATGAGAATGGTCTCCTTCCTGCATTGTAACCACTTGTCATAAGCTTTTGTCAACAGCATTCTAGACACAAAGTCTGATTTCCTGTCACAACTTATTACATGGTCAACCCCCACATCTGCTGATTAATCTCATTCAATTATTTTAAGTGCTCCGAGACGCTTTCCCGCATGAAGGGTGCTGTATAAATGCAGACTATTGTGTTTGTCATCGTAGAAGTCCATTGACAGGTTTAGTGGTTGAGGCCTATTCACTTCCAAAGTAAACGAACTAAGCATCAGGTTGGCTCAGCTGGTAGCAATCTCGCCTCTGAGTCAAAAGGCTGTGGGTTCAAGCCCCACATTGATGCTTGGAGTCAGTCTAGGCTGAAACTCCAATACAGTGAGAAAGAGAGTGCAACATTATTGGAGGTGCCAGCCTTCATTTGAGACAATAAATCAAGTGTGCCTTTTCAAGTGGAAGTTAAAGATCTGATGGCGTTATCCGAAAAGAAAAGGGAGTTTTTCCTGGTGTCCTGGCCCAGATAAAATTGATCATTCACTTCATAGCTGTTTGTGGGACATCGCTATGCACAAATTGGCTACTGGGCTCATCTACAAAACACAGTCACTACATTTCACAGTAAAATTCTGTGAAGCATAAGTGCTCTGAGATGGTGCCCCATGTGAATATATAAATGCAAGTGTTGTTATGAAGTGCTTTGAGATATCATCACGACATAAGGTGCTATGTGAAATGCAAGGCTTATTCTGAGCATGTTTGTTGTCATTTATACACAGCTGCTTCCCTAAAATCTAGAATTGCACACGACACGGAGGTTACATGATTATTTAAGCAACATAGAGCAAGAAGCAAATAATTTTGTGGGGACACTTTAATGGGTTTCTATTCAAGGCCAACTAATGGACTCTGCTGTTAGACTGCAGACAGACAGAAAAAGCAATTAGCTGCTCCTTATGAGAAGTTCTGAGCCAAAGTGAAAATAATGAGAGCATCCCTTGAAAATTGGCAGCGTCTTAGACGAGTGAATGCATTTCCCTAACCAATCAATCAATTCCACTTGGCCAGAACAATGGCAGTGATGCTTCTGTTCCATATGATAGTTCATCAGATGGTTCGCAGAGTAAGGTGCACTGGTGTAAGCTGTTCATCAGCCCAGTGAGCATGCGGTGGTGTTCTGGTGTCTGTGGATTGGTTACGACCTGGTTAACTAGCATGTCCAGGGGATGTCCAAGCCCAACCTTCAGTTTGCCCAGCATTGCAATTGTGTCAGCCAGGCTCAGTCAGTAATATTCTCACCTGAGAATCAGAAGATCGTGGGTTCAACCTCCATGTCAAGAATTTAAATTTGCAATCCAGGCTGGCAGTGCAGTGCTGCATTGTCAAAGGTGCCGTCTTTCAGATGAGATGTTAAACTAAGGTTCTGTTTACCTGTTCAAGTGGTGTTTAAGATTCCAGAAGAGATGTTTCCATTCCCGCTCATCAAATTGGCCATTCACTTTATTATAACAAAAACAATTTACATTTATATAGCGCAACTCACGCAAGGTAGCATCTCCGAGTGCTTGACAGTAGCGGAGCACGAGGCCGAGCCGGGGGAAGGGGGAGGTGACCATAGGTACAGTCGAAGAGGAAGGTCTTTAGGTGCGATCTGAACATGGGGAAGGAAGGGGTAAGGCAGAGAGATAGAGGATGGACTCGGGTGGATGCTTATTCCAACTTCAGAAAAAGATGGTGGAGGGCTTGGAAGAGGGGAGGGGGAAGCGTGAGCAGCGGAAGATGAGAAAATGGTCTAAGATGGTCTTGTCTGTGATGGACAGATCGGAGATGTCAAGGCTGTAAGTGATAACATGGTCGAGGGGGTGGCACAGTTGGGTCTGGGAGTTTATGTGGAGGGTGAGATTTAGTGTGGAGAGGAGGGCAGTGAAGTCAGAGGAGATGGGGCAAGAGGAGTTTAGGTGGAGATTGAAATAATCCATTATGAACAGATGTTCAGTGCAGAGGCCGAGGGATGAGAGGAGGGAGAAGAGGAGGAGGGTCACCCCGCTGTTGTGTCAATTTGGGCAGAGGGGTGTGTGTGTGTGTGTGGTGAAAGATGTTGCAGGGGGTGAGGGGTCGGGAGAAGGCTTCCATCAGAGGGACAGGTTCCCTGGGGGAGAGCCAGGTTTTAGTGAGCGCAAGAATGTCGATCAAAAACTGACTGTTTGTGGGACATAATACAACTTTGGAGCCCAAATTTCAAAGCTTCAAAAATGATGCTCAATGAATGATGCAGCGAAAGAACTCCTCTATATGAGAAACGATCTGTGCAAAATATTTCAGAAAACACCACTCTAAGAGCATTCTTTGCTCATTTGGAATACTATTGTGTCTTCTATTTGTGTGTTTTCTGTCTCTGTGCCCCACCCCTCCCCCAAAGCAAGACGCCCCTGAGCTTGTAATCTATCTTTTAATGAAGTTAGATTTTCTTGCTCATTTTTGCAATGGTTTTTCCCCAAGCTCCTAGCAGAAACTCTGCTCTCTTGTTTTTCTACATGCTGACAAGCCTGCCATGTGGGAAATCGGAGGTGTGATGGCGAGCAAAGAAGTGCGTAGGTGAGAGTGCTGGAAGCATCTGTTACCTGCTGCTTCGTATTAGCCATATTAAGAGAGATCTGATTCGGCTGCTGATTTTTTTTTACTGTCAGAGCTAACAAAGCAGTTATTCCTTCTAAGCTATTTGGAGTACTGTGTCGGCAAGGCTGGAAATGCCAGTTATAATTGTTGTTATGTGATTGCCCCATGTGGGCTCAGCAAGTTTATCCAGTGAGTTATTGAACCATACAGACCAAGGAGGTTACAGGTTTGATTCACAACCTATGTTGAGTTTCGTGATCTCAACTGGTGTGGCAACAATAACAACTTGCATTTATATAGCGCCCTTCACATGTCTCGTGTCTCAGAGCACTTAAAGGGATCATTCCAACTTGAGATGGTTGTACCCCATTTGGAGTTGCCAGAAATAAAGCCAGGAACTCATCATGCCACTGTGCTACATCCCCACATAAGCAGTAGGGGCACTAAAATTGTCTCTGCTGACACTCCAGTGTGAGCCTGGTGGAGCACTCCCTTCTTCAGATGTAATGTTAACCTGAGGTCCAGTCTGTCTGTTCAGGCGGATGTTAAAGATCCCATGGTACTATTACTAAAATTGGTCATTCAGCCAGTCTACCCCTATTTTCTGGAATTCTATGCCAGAGTCCCTCCAATTTGCTCCTCCAATCCTTAAGAGCGCTCTCAAAATGTACCTCTTTGACCACACTTTTGGTCATCTTTCCCCTCAGCTCGGGTGCCCAGCCAGCACTGTGAATGAGGTTTGAGATGTCCGCTTGACATGAATGATGCTTTATAAATTTATAAACTGTATTAACAACTGTTTGTGGGACATCACTGTGCATGAATTGGCTGCCACGTTCACCTACAAAATACTCAGCCCCTACAAGTTACAACTCCTGTGAAACACTTTAAGACGGTCCTCCCAATGTGAAAGCCGTTATATTGAATGTAATGATTGGTGGAAGCAGACACACACACAGTAACTGCAAACACTGTTTCACCATTTCCTCAAATCTTTCTGACAAGCTGTGGAAGGCTCTGAATTTCCTTCAAATTTCCCAGTGTTGTACATATTTGTTAAAATAAATGCCGACTGTTTCATAACCACTTCTGGAAACACTTAAGGCCTCATAGGCTCAAAAGTATTATGAGAACCGACTTGCTTCTTTTCATGAAGTAGAGGTGACTAAAAGCACAATCAAAAAGGAAGTTCTTAAGTTTACAATTTTTTTTGCTACTATCAGCGTTCCTTCAGTATTCAGAACCGCAGCGAGCTGTGCTGATGTTATGTGACTGCAAGCAAGTTCCATTTGACAGCTGCTGAGCTATTTTGGTCTCAGTGTTACTTACACATGGCCACAGAGAAATCTGCAGCTGACGAGAGCAAAACAATATCTTTGTGCATATTTCAGAATTTTCAGCTCCCCACCTCCAACCTACTCCCAACTAGTACCTGGATATGAGGAGGTGGATGGGGTGAGGATGGGGTCAGACCAAGGTGGATTGGCACAAGACTATTTGGTATACCATCTGTTTCTCTCAAATTTGGGATTTAATACAAGAAGCCCCAAATTGTTCCTAACCTGGAAAACCATATTGTCTTAAACTTCAAGATCGTGCAGAATTATGGACAATTCTTCAATTCAGCCTTAATTCAGAGGCTGGTGTTCTGCAGTTCTTCAGAAGAACTAGCTTTCAATTCAGATTAAATGTCAGAATTTTCTGCACATATGAAAGTTAAGCGAAGGAGTTTTACATACTAAGCCGAGATGGAATTTCTGACCTAAAATGTATATGCTAATATTTATCTACTTGTTTGTGGTATCTATTTTCCCCCGAATTTCATTTGATTTTGCCTTTCCGATAAAAGGTACTATATCAAATGCAAGGATTATTGTGATTTCATTATTTATCTTGCCCTCTCATCTACTTTCTGTAACCTTGCTGATAGTTTGACACTATGGCCGCAGTCTCTTAATGTGGTGTCCCAGTTTAAAGCCTAAGAACTACACAAACCTTTGACACTTTAAATTTCTCTTTTGATCCAGCACTGGCGCTGGCTGGAGGTGAGTTAGAAACAGGATTTAACTTGTTAAGCACGATCTGGTGGTTTGTTGTGTTATATATAGGGAATTAAATCAATAGTCTCGCATTTCAAAATCTCATTAAAGGCAACAACTATTGATTCCAAAATTTGGAAAGCCTGCAAGATCCAAGTTCTGCACTTGTCACATGTAAAACTGTTTATATAGTTCAGTGCTGACTGCAGTATTACTGGGACAATTAAAAACACATTTCATTAAATATTTATAAATGTCCCCATATGGATAAATGCCATACACCGACGTAGGATAAGATGTGCACAGGGAAGGGGGATTCAATCAGGTGGCTCAGGGAGGAAAACAGATGAGATGAATGATGATGGCATTCTATGATCCTGTAATTCAAGCATCAGCCTGCCCAGTTTGGTTTGGATATTCTTAAGCATGCTCGTGGATGTTTGCAGAATGTCAGACACCCATCTCACCCCCAAAAAAATCAGTCAGTAGCACTCTTACACATGAGTCAGAAGGTTGTAGTTCATGCTCTACATTGGGACTTTGATCTCAGGGGCTTGGCTGGCACTCCAGTGCAGTGCTGGGGGACTGCTGCATTGTTGGAATCGCCATCTTTCGAATGAGAGATTGTGAAGTGCCTTCGATCCTAGTAAAAGAGCTAACTTTACAAAGTTTCATTTGGTTAATGAATCTGCATTTCCTCGAACAAAGGATTAAACTGCATCAAGTTTTTAAGCCCTTCACACCAGGGAGTTGTCACAGTATCAAGTTACATTTTGTTATCAATATTGTGATACAGCAGCCTGGGTTGCCTTTCCTTGGATGCCCAATTTGTGTCAGTAATGAAAGATTGTAGAAAAGTGGAACAAATAAAAGTGTGTAAATCAAGCAATTTGGGCAATTGGTCCATTACTGAGCTTTTGAAGCAATGCTCCCTCTGGACAATGTGTCAATCTCTCTCTTGCCTGCTGCACCTGTACTGCACAATTTGGAGCGATTCATTGATATTAATTTAATTGATTCAATTCATTGCATTGAATTGATGAAACTTTGGCTGCCTGTATCTGCGGTGTCATGTACAAAGTCCCTGATTCAGTCGAGTGCTATAACTTGGAGAGATAGTGTCTAGCCACTCAAGGTTTTGCACCCTGTAACCTAACTCCAGACAGAGCACAGTGTTCTATCAGCATTTGTTGTGATTAAGGAAATCTGTGCAAAGTATTTTTTTTAAAAAGTGCTGGAATAATTCAGAAAGAAGCTTCTGATAAATTTGAATTCAGCCATTTTGATCAATAGCAACTTGAAGATTTTGTACATTGTTCATGGTACATTGATCCATATTGTGTCAACCTGGTTTAGTTGGTAGCACTCTCGTCTCTGAGTCAGAAAGTTTTGGATTCAAGCTCTATGTCGGGACTTGGAATTCCCTATAGTGTATATTGACACTTCAATGTAGTGCTGAAAGAGGTGCTGCAGAAGTGTCATCCTTCAGATGAGCTGTTAAACCGATATCCCCATCCAGGTGGATGTTAAGATCCCATATCCCATATATTCTGGGAAGCGCTAAGAGACATTTTGACACAGCTATAATCAAATGCAATGCTAAAGCGCTCTATCAAATGCAAGGATTACATATTGCATTGCGAAGCAAGCTCTTAAGCCAGTGATAACATTGAAAAGTTCCTGTAAGCTCCAACAGATCATCCTTAAGGATTTTGGTGGTGGTTTAAAGTAACAACCTATATTCAGTGCTGGATAGCAGAGCTCTGAGCATGTTTAGATTTGGGGAGGGGCAGTGAGTCCAGAAACCAAGCAATGCATATCCAGCAAAATAATTGCAGTGCATTGTCTCTTATCACTCCACTACAGGCATTATGTCAAATAAGATCCTGTGCTATAACTGGCCATTTACCTTCCATTAACTTCATTTCTTTCCCTGCCAATTTTCTCTTCTCCTCCTCCGTTGATGCACTAATTCCCTTGCTGGAGTACATGCCCCAGGTCTTGATGTATGAGTCTGGACACGGAATGCAGTCAGACTGATCAACTGCTGAGGTAGAACACGCAATGTCCAGAGGCCCACATGTCCCTACATACAGGTTAGGAATGGGCTGTCTTTTGATTTCTTTCTCTTTTCTCTGTCCTCTTCCCCAGCAAAGTCGCTACCCCAGATCAAATCCACTAACTCACCATAACCCGAATGATGGATACTTTTCTGTTCTGCGCAATTTAACACAACACTGGACATTGCCATTTACCCACTAGGTCCATTCATTCCATTTCACAAGATGTAAGATCGGGTTATACCGCTCCACAACCCATCGCTGGTTGGGCTTGTCACTTTATGAATTACTTTTGCACTTTTTCCGACACTGCAATTTTTAATCATTTTGGGGAGATTTCCCTTTTGCCAGCCCATTCTTCTGTCTCACAGACCCATTCTCTCCCTCGGCATTCCTTTCACAACCAATTTTCATATTATTACTTGGCTTCTGTCACATGTTGCAGACAAATGAACATCCACTTTCCTTCCGCTGTTCATGTTACTTAACAGTCTCATTACCATAGTTATGATAGCTTTTTTTCTTCATTCAAGTATCTCCATTTTTTTCTTTTAATTTCTTTCTATCCTCCTCCAAACGTCCCCTCTAAATTTTCTCTGTTTTCCAGTCTCTCTTCATTTGCATAGTTCGGACAAACCTCTCCATTATAATTCCAAAAAGTCACTACTTTTACTCATTAAACCTTTTTATTTTTGTAGAGGCATACTCCCTGGATAAATCCAACAAACACTCAGATATTTGGAATAGTCAATCTTTGAGCTCTTTCACTGCCTACTTTCTGCATCTCTCCTTTAAACATCCTGAGCTCTGTTGTCTTCCATGTTCACTTATTTCCTCCTCGATAGCTCTATGAAGAATACTGTCTGTAAGTTGCCAAAGCTTTTTCCCTCTATCTGTCCCTTTTGGCCTCAGCAGAACTGTCTGCCTCACTTTCCTCTGCTTTTGATTTCTGCTATGATATAATAATAATCCTTGCATTTGATATAGCGCCTTATCATGTCTTTGAGATATCTCAAAGCGCTTCACAGAATATACTGCAAAGTGAATTGACTGTATGTTTTGTGGACAAAATGGCACTTTTCACTTTGTGAAGACATCTCAAAGTGCTTCACAGGATATCTCACAGGATCGTTTCGGATGAAGAAGGCCCTTCGGCCCATCTGATCTCATCCCTCCAGAATACCCACCATATTGTCCTACCATCACAGCATCAGGCTGTTTTTCAAATGAATCCAGTGTCCTGTTCTTAATCACCTTTCCTGGAAACCAGCCATTAAATACCGTCTGAGTAAAGAAAACTTCTCAGAGTCTGTCCAGAATTTGGGAATAAAATTCCAGTCCGTGTACAGTTCAATTTACATTCATGCCCTAGACTCCACAGAGCAGCACTATTTAGCGACAGCATAATCATAACAAAAACTTGCTTGTATGTCCTTCACAATCTGAGACGATGCAATACGGTTCCATTCTGTCTCTTCCAATTTTTCTTTAAATAACTTACAATTTTTGTGATCGCTGCACTGAAACCACTCACAGCCTTGAGTTTAAGTACCATAAAATCTAACACATTATATTTGCGTGCTCCATAAGGTTTTTTTTCACCAATTTTGTTTTCTCTGCCCATCCTCTCTTCCAGAAAATTGTTACTTTTACTTATTCATCCTTTTTTGCTTCTGTAGATATATGTGTGGATATTTGGAATCCTTCAAGATGCCAGCCTGGCTCAGTTGGTAGCTCTCTCACTGAGTCAGAAGGTTGTGGGTTCAATAAAAGGTTGTGGATTCAATAAAATTGTAAATCGGATTTAAAAAAGTAAACCCAGCCACTTTCATTTCATAAGCTCCAAGGCTGTAAACAAAAAGATGTAGGTTTAGAGTGTTAAGGGGTAGATTCAAGAATGATGCCAGGAGTTTTTTTCATTATCTGGAGTGTAATTAACAACTGGAACAGAGATAATAATAATAATCCTTGCATTTGATATAATGCCTCATTATGTCTTCAAGACATCTCAAAGCGCTTCAGAGAATATACTGGAAAGTGAATTGACTGTGTATTTTCTGGGCTAGATGCCAGGAAGGGTGGTTGAAGTCAGGACACTGGATTTGTTCAATAGCAGCTTGATACTGTGATAAAGAGGATGGTAGGGTTAGTGTTATGAGGGGATCAAATCAGATGGGCAGACAGGTCATCCAAAACGATCTTCTGTGTGATCTTATGATCTTGCACGTGATCTTCAGAAGGGAATTGCTCTTTCCCGCAATCTGCTTCTGTTTATTTATCTCAGCACTGTGATGAATTTCATGTGTATAAAATGCTTTGAAGCCTCTTTTGGAGGTGTATTTAAGTATCACTGAACACCATTTGTAATGTTGATTGTGCTCTGCTTTTATGCTCTTTTCAAACCACTATAATGTAATATCTGTTTACAACAACAACAAGATTCCATTTACTTCTTTGCACCATTCACTTTAAATGTCTGTCAATTCTTCCCACTTGTAGACAGCCAGTCCTTACCCTCCAAGCCAAGTAACTCTTCAAATCCAATTTCTGCTGAAGTTTAGCCAGTGTTTATCACATTATAAAATGTAATTACATTTTGGTAGCTCGTCTCTCAATTAATGTTCACTGAGCACATCGTGCCTCAACTCAAACAAGACCCATAGGCTCTGGAGGTCTGTACAATAGTTGCCTCCTTCCACCATGCATAACATCGCACAAATCCTTGGCCCTTATTTAATTTGTACATGAATCCAATTCTACCAACCAAGTTGTCTTTTTTGCATACAATGTGCAGTCATCCTGTGCAGAGGAAAAACAAATATTATGCCATCTCTCTCAAACCATTCACTCTACACCCATTGGAAAGTAATCGGATCTCCATAAATGTTGCCATCTTCTGACCATTAATTTTTATGCCCTCACTTGAGCAAAAAGTAGTCTCCTCACGCAATACACATCCGATTATCATGGAAATGAGCTTTTTTAAGGGGATATTCACAATTCCAATAAATGTCACACCAAACCCAAACAAAACTCATACATCTGTATTTCAAGCTAAACCAAGTTGAGAAACATATATTACGAAAATTTACAGCACAGAAGAAAGTCATTTAGCCCATTGAGTCCACACCAGTTCTCAGAGCAACAACAACAAGATTCCATTTATAGAGTGGCTTTCACGTCGGGAGGACGTCCCAAGGCACAAGATATTCATTCAATCTCATTGCCGTGCGTCATCTCGATACCCCTTCAAGCCTCCAGTTTGCATGTAGCTGCCTACTTCCCTCTTGAAACCCACAATGGACTAAATCTACTGAATGGATAACATATTTGAAATGTAATTACATAATAGGTGATCTTGTAACTTTAAATCATTTGTTGTTCCTATAGAGGACCAAAGGATAAAAGGCAGTAATCCAATTGAGAGATTTAGAAAGGCAAAAATGTTACAGGGTTTCATTATCAGATGAACTTTAGTCTGGATTACTGCTTCTAATCCCAAGGGATACCTTGAATTGTATACATTACAAGAAGATTTTAAGAATGATTCCGCTGCTTTTTCCTCTGACAGGAAATCATTGCCTCTAAGTTTATTTTGAAAGATAAATATGGGTAAAATTACAATTGAATGTTGAACATTTGTATAACCTTTTCTAAAGACTGGGTGGATAGATATAATTACTCCACTATTGCTGCCTTCATCTCCATAACATGGTCTTTTATAACCCATTAGCTATTATCCTAATTCACAGATCTGATAGTAACCAAAGCAACTACAGATCTTTTCAATAGTTAATATATTAATATTCTGTATAATTCCTAGGGATATAAAAAGATCCCTAGTTATGCAGCTGGCATTCTTGAAGATTTTGCCAGCGTTATATTTTTGGGCGAACTAAGGATCAAATCCAGCTTCACAGTTCTGTGTTTTACACTGTGCCATCAGCTGTTTAAACTGGAATCTTTCTGGTTTAATAGGCTATTCAATAATGACACATGAACGACAAACTGAACCTTCCCAATGGCCTTGTGCTTAAAGGCAAGAGTTCCAGCACTAGGTGGAGATCACAAGAACGCATCTCCGGTCTGTGCTGAGTTAACCAATCTGTTAGTACAGCAGCTGAGGTGCTAAAATTGACTTCCGTGGTCTTATGTGCTGGAGCAGAAAACGCAGCCGCAGTCTTCTCCTGTTGAATGTCATCCAGTGGAAGTTGCATTTGTGTGGGTGTTTGATCAGACTTGGCTGTCGTATCTCCCCACATTCGAATTGGCTGCGATCACATGCTATCTTGACTCGTGTATATTAGGTATGGAAGCTTGGGCAAGGTTACCAGAGGGCTGAGAGACCCCTAGAGCAGTACCCAGAGAAAATCAGAACCTTTACCACAACAACAACAACAGAGTGCATTTATCTAAACCCCTTTCATGTTAGCAGTTTGGAGCACAGTAAAATCACAGGATCAGACACCAAGCAGGGGAGAGGGGGAGGGGAAGTGGGAGGTATGCATAGGTGCATTTAAAGAGGTAAGTTTTATGGGGGACTTAAAGACAGAAAGGTGGGAGACGGAAGGGAGTTCCAGAGGTTAGGGTGTAGAATCTCAAGACTTGGCCACCAGCAATGGTAGGGAACATGTAACAAACCCTAGTTTTAAAAGCAAAGAGGGGCAAACAGAAGAATGGGGTAGGAAAATATCTGAGAGATTAGCAGGAATACTAAGGCAGCAAGAGATTTATAGTGAGGATGAAAGTCCTGAAATTGTTCTGCTGATAGACAGTGGAGTAAGGACTGAGGTGATGGACATGCAGAGTTTGGTGAAAGGGGCAAAAAGGGGAGAAAAGTAGTAAAGGAAAGTCATAGAATCCAATTGCTAATTTATAACTGCCTCAGTGTTTCAGATTACCAACGGCACTTCTACATTGAATGCACATGCACAAATATTCTTATCTTTCGCATCATTAAATACAGCTCAACGCTATTAGTTGCAGCACATTGTGTTCCAAGATACTGCGCCGCCTTACATTTCAGGACCCGTATCAGTATCGTTCAAAGATACTGAGCGCAACCAAGCTGCAAATATACATCTTTTCCAGGGTCACTTTATTTCCTTTATCTTTATCTTCCACTTGCCTATAGCTGACCACCTCTGTGTTGGAGGGCATGACAGTCTGTGATCTGTGCCTTCATATTAAAGGCTTGACTGTGAGAAGCCCGATAGAGCTACACTTCAAGAGAGAGAGGTTCCTCCCAGCAAATCCTGATGGAAGATCCTCCTTTCACCTAGCAAGTGTTGTCAAGGAGATCAGAGTGACAGGCAGCAGTGTGATGGATGTACACCTGCAGAGCTCTCTTTAGAAGGGAAACCAGCCATCATGTGCAGAACCAGGGTTCACCTACACGTCGCTAATGATCAAACCTCCAATACCTTTCAGCACCGCACAATGTTTTGGAAATACCACTGTGCTTTTACTGATGGATAGCGGATAGCTGGCAGCACAGATGCAGTACAGTGTGAGATGAGGCTCCGTGCCCTTCACAACATGCTGAGGTCCAACAGTCTCAAACCAATTAAAGAACACAATTCAAAACCTCCCAATAAATGAAACGATACTCCTCCAAAAATCATTCAGCCACTAGATTCTGGCTGAGATCGTTCAGTTCAACTGGATATTTAAGAGCTAAATGTCACTCAATAATAATAATAATAATAATCCTTGCATTTGATATAGCGCTTTTCACGTCGGGAGGACGTCCCAAAGTGCTTCACAGAACACACTCAAGTTAATTAAACGTGGGTTGGAGGTTTATGGACTAGTTTCATACCCCAAATTTCCTGTCAAGAGGTGCATGGAAAGTTTCATTTGTGCAATGATGGGTTCCATCAGATAATCGGAACTTTAATGCAATTTCCAGTGAGCTGACAATGATTGACAAATGAAGTAAAGGTTCCACCACTGAGCCAACAATGCCCATATGATGTGCAGACAGAACAGCCTTAACATCTCAGATTTTTAATGTGATGCATTCCTTGTTCAAACGTTAAAACATCAGATTGAGTGAAGGAGGGTTGTAACGGTTTAAAAATTAGCAAAGTAGAAAGTGAAAGTAGCGATTTATGGGGAGAAATTCCATGTTATGTAACATTAGAGCATCCAGAAGTGGGTAAGCTTTTGAATTCAGTCTGAACTGTAGTTTGGCGTTTTTTTGTGTATTTTAAAGAACATACAGGAAAAAAAGGCTTCAAAATTAAAGCTGTGTTTACGAATTTGCCAAATTCTGGACAATCTGGAAATGCTACGTTAAGAGTAAATCGTGACTCTGGCATAAATGCCCTTATTGGTCGGACACGTGTTTCGCCCACAAAATATTCAGTCAATTCACTTTACTGTATATTCTGTGAAGCGTTTGAGACGTCTTGAAGACATGATAAGGCGCTATATAGCTCCTTAGCCTCCTTCAAGTCCCGCCTCAAACCTTCCTTTTCGACCATTCCATCGGTCACCCCCTTTCCCCTCCCATCCCTTCTCCCCCCCGTGACCCCAGCTCAGGTCTGAAATGCTGTACTCTGTCCAGCGCCTTGGGACATCCTCCCAACGTGAAAGACGCGATTCAAATGTAATCTTGTTGTAGTTATTGTATATGAAATGCAAGGATTATTATTATTGCTCCTTTGTTGGTTTAGGTAGATAAAGGCAGTGTGCTTCAGTACCTCCTCGGGCTAGTCAGACAGGGTTCTTGCTGCTAAACTCTGTTGAGTAATGATTGGACAGACTTGGCTGTTATTCTGAATAATAATTATATCAACTTTTGTATCAAAAGCTTACAGTGTTAGATCTGTAAGAAAGTTATTTTACTACTGAGAGTAAATCCTGTGAAGTGCTTTGAGAATGTCCTCCCAATGTTAAAGGCAATATATCAAATGTAAGGATCATTATTATATTCTATCTATACATTATATACTAATAAAACAGCAATCTGTCTGCACTTCAAGAAGGATCTCAATAATCGATTGACATAGAAATATGATTTACACCTCATTGGAAAGGTCTTGCTTCTAGGAATGGCATGGGCATATTTGTTTTTCGCTGTAGTTACACCTGGTGGCCGGCAAGTCAAAGTGGCACTGTGGCCTCGTGCGTCACAGAACATCCCTACAAATGTACACACACACTGCAGTTATGCCTGGTGGCCACGCTGGCTGACCGTGACACTGTGGCATCGTGCGTGACAGAAGCACACGCAATCAAGCTTTGGGAACAAAATAAAACATACAAAGCTAAGACGCGACAACCACAACAAAATTACATTTTAAAATGCCGAGTCCTCCCAAAAGGAGTCCTCCCAGATGAGTGTAGATAAAGATGAAATGTCTATCTGTGTGTCAATCTACATTCCATATTGAATCCTTTGGTTGCAAGCATAGCTACAACGGGGTACAGCTAGTTACAAGTGCTTTGCGACGTCTAAAAGACGTGAAAAGTGCTATATCAAAGGCAAGGATTATTATTATTAATAACGTGCCAGGGGAAGCTTTGCTTTTCTCTCACTTTCTATGGCTCTGGTACCTGGTTGTTTGATAAACCAATCCCATGGTGTGTATAATTTCCACATGGTGTAACAAAAGAACCGATTTTAAAAATGCCCAACTCCAACCATTCAGTCCTAATGGAATGCCTCGTCATGTATACGAATACCACACAACATAACAAAACAGTGCTGTAGCAAGGCATCTCCACATGACCAGCAGCCGATGACAAAACCTATTGTGTTGCACTGCTAAAGAGTACAGCACATCCTGAATTGCGTGAAATTGCTGTGCATTCTCATTCCCTTTAAAATAGCATACCTTGTTGCCCCTTAGCCTGCATCAAAACGCTACCATGGTGCAATACGCTCAACAAATGCATTCAATGACACTCAGTAAATTTCAAGAAGTGCACTTTAAGGTGGATTTCTGAACAATCAGCTTGCTATCAGCCCTTAAGGAGACTGCCTGCAATTTTCCTTACAACTATCCATGATTAGCTTGGCCCTGTGTCATGCTAAGTACACTGAAACCCATATACGCCAAAATATCCTTGATTTCTGTTACTTATGGTCCTACATTAAGCTTCCTAGCACCCACTTCTATCATTCCAGTGTTTTTTAAAAAAAGATGCATTTAAAGTTGGTCGGACCTGCGTTCAATTTACAAAACCCGAGTAAAAGTGTCGGTATTAACTGCTGGCAAGCAACGACTTAACTGGCTTGGTAAGGCTAGGAGGCAGAAAAAAAGATCAGGCAAGGTTCTTGCTTCCAATCTTTTATCTAGTCACTAAGAAGTGTGTGCACACATACAAACTACAGATAAGGACAGAATAGCAGTATGGTGGGATAAACTCTGGAATACTCTACCCAGCTGATCTGTTTTCTGCCTTCCGTTCAGTCACTCACGTTGCTTGAAGTTGCACAATAATCCTTTTATACTCTAGACCTCGCTCTGTCTCAACTCCTCGCTATCTATCTTCAAATCCAGCCTTAAAACCTACCTCATCATTCACGCACATGGTCCTATGGTCTCTTTACCCCGCCTCCCCTTCCCTTGCTCAGCGTCCGACCCCCATCTTTATAACGCTTTCCAAGAAGCTATTCCTACATCAAGGGTGCAAAATCAATGCACATTGTTGTGGTTGTTGCTCTCAATCTATAACTATTCAGTAGGAAGAATGCACACACAAGCAAACATCTGCATGATATAAGTAAGGACAGAATGAGGGCTCAGCTCTAGTTCAATGACATGGTTCAATGACAGGTTGTCTAAGTCCACTACCACATTAAAAATTACTGTTTGGGAAGGTAACAGTAACAATAATATAAAATAAGTTAGTGGAGTATGGTTTTACAGAGTACCTATAAAACCATACACCAATCTGGATCACCACCTCAAAGAGAAAAGTACAGATAATTGACGGGAAGATAGAAAGGTTATTTCACATCCTTGTTAATTAATACATGGAGCCCATCAGGACCTTCGAATCTTTGAGGCATTAAGTGGAAACCTTGCTGATGGATTTTCGGGGCTCTGGCCTCTAGAGGGAGTTAGTGGGAAGGAGACGGGTGGTTAGTCAGTTGAAATGTCGAGTTCAACTCATCTGTTAACTCACAGAACACCTGCTCCAATTTTCCTTCACCAAAGATTGATCAGTAAACATCCAAGGCATAAATAAGATACGTTTCCACTAATGTGCATTACTTTGAAAGTAGTTTATCATTAGAACCCTTTTGGGGTTTTTGATCAATTGTGGAGTCCTCAGTAGTTACAGCACTCGCCCAATAAGCAAGAGACCTAGGTTTGATTCCCAGCAAGGCGAAACATTGGGCAAGTTTCCTTATTTCACATACCTCTGTTTACCTAGTAGTAAGTAGGAACCTGGATATTTGTCAATTGGCAGATCGCTTTTCCGGGGATAATAATACTTTCAAAAAAAAAAAAAATTGGTCACTCAATGGTTTGTGGGACACTGCTGTGCGTAATTGGCTTCCACGTTTCGCCTCAAAAATATATACAGTCAATTCACTTTACAGTTTATTCTGTGAAGCGCTTTGAGACGTCTTGAAGATGTGATAAGGTGCTATATCAAATGCAAGGATTATTATAATTACAGTATGGATTGAAGAGTAAAATGTGGCAACTGAAAATCATGATTAAGTACAGCCATGACTTGTATTTACAAAGGACCTTCATGTAGGATGAGGTCTTGACTCGCTTTACAGTGGCGGATTTAGATGCCGAGCAAGGGAGAAGGAGAAGGGGTAGGAAGAGGTGACTTCAAAGAGATTGGTTTTAAGGTGGAATTTGAAGGTAGATATAGAAGGGTGGAGGATATAAAGGTGGAGGAGTAGAAGGAGGGAGCTCCAGAGATTAGGATCTTAGTGATTGAAGGCTCGGCCATTGAATGTGACACTGAGGAGGAAGGGAACGCACAGCAGACCCAAGCAGCCAGTTGCGTAGATGGAATGGCGTAGATCAGAACTATGGAGAGGTGGTAGAGCTTGAAGATATTTATATAAGTCAGGTTTGGATTCACACACCCTGGGGTCATAGGTTGATGGAGACATAACATTATGAGTTACCAAAAGTTTTGACTCTGATTCCAAATCGCTGCATATTAGGTCCCCTCTTTGTTTAAGTCGTGTTTGTACACTTGATTTTACTTGTGTTGTGTAAGCTGAAGTACAATTGTCAGGATCTACTTTTACTGCAACTCTCAATACTTACCTGCCGTGGTCTTTTCACTGCCTAGGGTGTACATCCAAGGAGAAAAGGAATATCTTTGCTATCGCCTTGGACAAAGGCAATGATTCAGGTAGCTTTATTGCAACACTTTACGATATTTTGTAATCAAATGAATAATTGAATCTCCAACTAACACTGTGCACAACATGTACATATATCAACAAGCCTGCAGCAATCTCGGGGTAAAACATCTAGTGCATTAAATGGACAGAACATGTATCACAGCAACACAAAGATGTTATTCACAGTGCGACCAAAACGTCTCTGCTTCATTGTAGGCTAATTATATTGTTCAAGCTTTACTTTGTACTGTGAGATGAGTGTTGCTGAAGCACATGACATTCTCATTAAGAGCTTTGTTGCAACACTAGCTATTTGGTTTGCCTTTGTATTCAGTGATGTTTTTTCAGTATTTGCATTATTGTCTTTGGGCTAAATTAGTGCAAGTTGAGTGGCCAACTTTTTCCTCAAGCTGAAGGGTATATTAAGACTGAGTTCTGATGCTCTTCTTATTACTTGTGCATAAATTCTCCCAGGAGCCTAATTAGCTCTGTCACCGCAAGTGTCTTATCCATTCAAGCTTGACGACTTGTCCCTTCAAAGATTCCAATACAATGTGATAAGTCTCTCCCTCTCTCTCACACGCACATGCACACACACAGTTTGCGTCAAGTAATTTTTATTTGAATGTTTAATCCAATTTGCATTGTTTTATTGCTCAAGGGCAATCCCCAAAATATACCCACGGACGTCTTCAATACAATGAATGGGAATGTGTGCTAACTCCATCCACTCATGCCTACCGGGATTGCAAAGCGAAAGGCTTTTCCAGCCAGAATAACCGTTTTATTTGTTTAACTAATAAGCAAAAGACTTTCCAGCAAAGGAACCCCTTAAGCTGTCACAGTGACATGTATCGGATTTGTCGATTAGATTATCCTGACCTTTTGGAGGATCAAAGGCAGCAGGAAGCATCTGGATTTACCAGGCCTCCTGCAGTCTCAATGAATTCATAATTGCTTTGTGTATTTTGTTTCGATTGCCTAGATTAATTGATCAAAATAAGCAGCGCAGCTTTGGTCCCAGATGCTACATTTTATCTGCAGTACAGTGACGTTTTTTAAAACCAGTGCCAAAGATAATGCTACAGTTCTATACCCTCAATTGTTATCTGCTGGAACATATGCAAGGCACTTTCTTCTTAAAGTCCACCCGCTAAAGCCTCTGTCAAACTGCCCTGGCTGTGTGCGAGTTATTGCCGTTGCTTGCATTTTATTCCAAAAGCATAATGTTGATTTCTGTACACAGTGAAGGGAGTTTCTACCTAGTCTCTTGGTCAGCAATCCACCAAATAAAATGAGTCATTCTGGCTAGTTGTGGGCTGCCACATTCGCCTACAAATAGAGTCACTGCAGTTTATAGTAAATCCTGTGAAGTGTTTTGCGACATCCTCTTGACATGAGAGGTGCTAACCAAATGCAAGTGTGATTATTATTAATATTAAAAATAATTCAAAGAACATGCAGAACATTTTATTGTCTTACATACTCCCAGAGAAAGTTGAAGGCTCCAATGCAATTTTGAGCACATTATATTAAAAATGTAGCTGCTGCCTTGAAAGGCCCTCAAACAAAGAGACAGCTACAATTTCTGCAAAGTTATTGTTGGTGCAATATTGTTCTCTCCTCCCTTACGTGCACACCTGGGAGATTTATAAGATGAAATATTTCCTCTATAAAAGTGTTGAATTTTGCAGAAGTCAATGTAATACTCCCGAATCCCTGACCCTACACATTACAATTAACTATTCATTTAACACAGCCTGTTAGACATTAGCGGTGAAGTTTTCTGGCTGAATAATGATCAAAGCTCGCATTCCCTGGTTCAGCGCAGAATTATGAACAGTTGATTAATCAATCTCCTGCAGAGGCTTTTGCACTATCAACTCTTCGAGTTTCCCTTTTTAATTACACAGAACCTTGCAGCATGGAAACAGGCTATCCAGCTCATCTAGTCCGTGCTGGTATTTATAATCCACATGAGCCTCCAACCTCTTGCTCCCCTCTCCTATTGATTTCCCTTATGCAATTTTGTACTATCTGAAATTTTGAAGCAAAACAGTCCTGCAGGCTAAGACTCAGTGGGGTTTGGGGGCCTTAAAAGAGCACAAATGCTATTAAAAGCTGCAAGATTCCCATATACTCCTAAATTGAACATTCTACGTGTGACCCCTGAGAGCATATCTCAAAGAGAACAAAATTGCACCTTCTCTCCAATGACCAAGTATCTACAGGAGCCAAGAGGTGTATTGGACAGGGGGAATGGCCCAGCACTTGTGAGGCACATTTCAAGTGATCCAATGAGGTGGGACAAAGTCTTTGCTCTTTATGACTGCCGCTGTGAAATCAATTTGGTCAGTTTCCATCCAGTTCTTGCCTGAACAGTTGCGTAAATGTGGTCCAATTTGCCTTAATCTGGAAATTTAATACAGATAGCAGACATTCACTGTAGCAAGGTAGAGTCCAGCTTTGTGCCTGGTCCATTAATTCAATGCCTTGGAATATCTATTGTTATCGCAGGGTGTGAAGTGGTGAAATGTTTCAGTGCTCCTTGGCCCTGGCACCTCTCATCATCAAGAGCACATATACTAAAAGCAACAAAAAATGCACCTGTTTCCATGCCAGCTCACTCTATGAAACTCCATGCACATGGTGCATAATATTAATCGTGTACTGTAATACCTCTTTAGGGCAGTCAGGACAAAAGCAGATTGAGTCTAACATATTTGCTTTCGTCTATAGAACAATGAGAAGCTCCACATCCTGACGTCCATCTTCCTCAGTGCAAAGTGCTGCTTCTTGCTCATTCAGAATTATTCCTTCAATGTTATTTTAGTGGGTGTTTGTGAGTGTAATATGTAACAAATACACAGCAAAAGAGCAAGAGAAAGAGATCTTGCATTTTTATAGATGCCCTATCACATTAAAAATTCCTCATAGATCCATTGGGTATAAGTTGCAATGAGCAGGTGGTGCTTTGTATTAAAACTGAGCTGATTTTATTTTTCGTCTCGCTCCGTTTGCTTATTTTTGCTATTGATTTTCACTCATCCTAGCCACCCCATTGATTTTTGAACCACTTCTCATTTTCTCATTTCCTACTATCTATACACTGAACTTATTCAGGGAGTTCTGTCAATAAAATCACATTGCAGCCACCGAGCATTGAAAAAACAGAAACTCACATCATTCACTTAGACCTCCCGTTCTTACAGATCTGGAACAAGGGGTGTAAGTTCAAAGGCTTTTTTTTAACAACAAAGAATCCTCCAACACTAAATTTACTTTAACTTTCACAAACTGCATTTGCGTCAGTTATTGGAATCGGCACCTTTTAGTCGCAGAACAAGTTTTAAACCTAATAAAAATGTATATGTGCAAATAGCAGCAGTGCAATTGGATTGACACCGTACATGAACCTGATTTGCACCCCAGGCCAGATAGCACTCAGAGAATCTTGTTTAGCTGTCACTGAATCAGGAAGCACTGTTTTAACACAGAAAAAACATGCCAGGAGGTGTTTCCTGCAATGACTGAATGACTTCCTCACATATGGTAGAATGTCATTATGCAGAGCCAATCCTGTGACAGTCGGGTCTGAAATATTACATGACACTGCTGATGGCTAACCAGTCAGCCTGATTCCTCACAGGACTTGAAGGAGCAGACCCATCACGAGGAGTCGGGATTCTTCCTACTCATCTGCTATTAACCCTGCAAAACAAAACTTAATGGGTAAGCTTGATAAGTGGGAAGCTTGCCAGACAGTGCTTTTAATGCCAAGCTATTTGTTTTAGGATAGTAAAACTCCAGCAGTATCCCAATGCACACTCTGTGGTCCCTAAACTCTGGCTCTTGCTAATACTTTCTGGAATTAGGTAAGAGTAGTGCATTTTTCCAGGGAGAGAATTCGTGTTCCATTCCAGACACAAAGATGTTTCCATGTGCAGGTGGCGTAAGTATGTGGAACACTGTTTGGTGATGGGCTAACGCTTTAGCATATTTTTTGTTTTTTACAAGTGTCAAACATCCAGCTGAGCCCCCCAAAATAATAAGCCTTGACAGCTAGGCACCTTTGTAGCAGCCCAAGGATAATTCAGGGTCCGATTTTACAGAACCACTGTGTTACAATGCGGGCCAGGTGGATATTGCAACAGCTGACAGAAAGTGAGGCATAAATAATGGGAACGTGATGACAATATTCATTTGTTCCAACATGGTGTAGGTAAGTAAATGATTAATTTCTCAAAAGAGAACATGGTCATGACTTAACATAGGGCAAGGCAGCTTTGCTTTCCCACTCACCCATGCCCAGGACTCAAGCCAACTCAAGCAGGTACAGCTGGAGCGCATGACTTCATCTGCTGCAACATCTGTCCAGAAGTGCTGCTGGGTCACCTGTGCACTTTTGCCTTGACAGGAATTGTAATTGTAGGTATGATGTCGGAATTTGCTATCTGAATCCATATTGAGTCTTACATGGAAAATATTACATTTTCTCAAGAGTGACAATTGATGTTAGTCCAAATTCCACACTCTTTAGCTGATGGCTCAAAATTACAACCTTCTTGTTGGCTCCTTGTAATGAAACAGTATACCGCATTACAGGAACTGGACTAGGTACTATATAGTCAGTGAATGCAATAAACATCAACTTCAATCTTGTTCATCAGCCTCCCCCGGTGCTGACAGACTCCCAATAACTGGGTTCACAGCCCCTGCAATCCAAACTCTTATCCATTGTAACCTTTCCAAATATGCATTAAACGGGTGTTCCCCAAGACTTGAATTTTACTGGAGTCTAACTTGTAGGTTGGGTTAACAACCCATGTGTGAAATGTGCAAGTTGGGTTCACCATCTGCAAAAATGTGTGTACAGTTGACTAACTGTTTAAATAACAGTCAATACAATGCAATTTACATTTACACAGTGCCTTTCATGCATTCACAGAGCTGGGGTTTCGAGAAGTGTGTGTGAAAGGATGCACAAAAATAGGATTACAGGTTATGTACATGCTTGCACATTATTAACACAACCTGACAATCTTGTACATGGGTTAACCCCACGTGTGTATAAGATGCCAATAAGTCTTCATATGGTTATTGTTTTTTTTCGGTATCTAAAAGAGCTTTAATGTCTGTCTCCTTAACAGCAGAGTGGCTTCCTTACTGTAAGAGGCTGCATCTACTTTCATATTCGCCCACAAAATACAGTCAATCTACTTTACGGGATATCCCGTGAAGTGCTTTGACACTTCTTGATGACGTGATAAGGTACTATTATCAAATGCAAAGATTATTGTTATTATATTTTCAATATAATTTGCTGAATTCAAACTAGAAATGAAGGAAACTGCAAGTAGGAATTATCGAAGTACAGCTTCAGTACAGTTTATTTCCAAAGACATCAAGTACAATTAATATTTAAACGTGCAGAGCATGAACTAATTAAAATGTGTCACAATGTGCAAATGTTATTTGCTTCAGATGTTATCTCAATAGTTAATTAGTGCAGTTATGGATCTGCCCATCATTTCTCCATCACAGCTCCCCTACTTGCTATGAAACAGCCCTTGAATAATTTAAACCAGTCACATTTTTATACTGTTGAATAATACAGCTATATTGTTATACCTGAATATGTTCACTGAAAGACAATAAATCAGTATTACTCTGCAATAAAAAGTGCAGAATATGAAGGGAAACAGCCAATTTCAGTCTTACTACTCAATGCCAGATGACATTTATACAGCGGAGGATTGAACCCAGCTCTGCAATAATATTGTCATGCCTTTCATTCTCTTCCACATTTTAACCTACATTTTAGATTATTTCCACTGTCAAACCAGGTTGAAGGGTATTTAATTTTACCAGAAACACAAAGCAATCGGTTTCATTCTCCAATTGTTTTCATTGGGAAGAAATAGTTGGTTTATTATATTGAAAGCAACTTGAAACTCCCAAGTGGGAATCTGCAATAGGAGGCAATATATTATTATTAATAATAATAATAATCCTTACATTTAGTATAATGATATGTACATTTAGTATATACTATTTGAAAAATACAAGGGAATTTCTCCCGGTTTCCTGGTCATCGGAACCCCAAATATAAGTGGTTACTTGTTTCATGGCTGTTTGTGGAACATTGCTGTTCACAAATTGGTGTGGTATGCTTGCCTACAAATACATAGTCGTGTGAAACACTTTGAGGTGTCTTCCTGACATGAAAGGCACTGTACTAAATCCAAGGATTATCATTACTATTATATACTATCAAGTGGAGTGACCGGAATAGGTGGCCAATACTGAAAAGGGTGAATTTATTAATGCAATGAATGTACCTGTATGTAAAAGGCCATGGTGAATGGTTAAACCTATAATCTATGATCATTGTGACTGGAAGACGATTGAAAACCAAGTGCTGGAAAAAGAATCCCGGTCCCCCAATCAATCAGATTTTAATAAAAGCTGCCACCTCAATGCCTTCTTACTGACTGAAGGGTCATTTTATGAATGCATAAAGTTTTTGTGTTTCTGAGGTTATTTCTGTTAATACATATCTTAGCTGAACCTTGAAGTGCAAAAGGAAAGTGTCAGATCTGTTACCACTGATCTGCCATCAAGTGCATTCTCATCCATTTAACTTGGTAATTAAAATAGACTAATCCCATTGATTGTCACTCACGACTTTTTTCCATGAGAAACTGGCCAGAACATCAAATGTTGTGAAGTTTATCCAGTCACACCCAGAGGTCAACAGTAAACACTGTTTACTGCTCACATGCTAATCTACTGAGCGTTTAATGTGGTTCACTACATCTAGGAGTTTAACAGCACCACTCAGCACAGCAACTAGTGACATTGACTTAGTGGTCCTCGCTCACCCAAAAATTCCCTCCATGCTCAGGAGATCTCTATCACTCTGATCTGCGTGCACCCCACTTCCCTGCTTGTCCTGAGCTAACAGGGCTGAGCTGAGTTTTCCGCCCCCTCTGGGCTACAATCAGTGGCTGAGCCTTCAGTCACGATGCTCCTAACTCCCTGCCTCTATCACTCTGCCTCCACCCCTCTCGATCTATCTATCAATCCACCCTAAAACCTGTCTCTTTATTCATGCTTATGATCAATTCCCCCATCTTACTTTTCGCAATCCAACTCTGCCACCGTGAAGAAACTGCAGTATAGTTTTAGTACTATCCACTTACAAGAGCACCAGACCATGTGACTTCATTGATCCCTCGGTTTGATTCCACTTTACATTTTCACCAAAATATCAGTCAGCTTTTGCCACTGTGAGATTTTCGATCAAAGTGCCAACTTTAATACTGCCTAGATTTGCTTGTGTTGTGTTAAGTGGTAGGCTCTCTCTGGGCACAATTAAAACTAATGAAAATATGCATGTACACCTGCTCTGTATAAAACGAGTAGCATTTGTTTATTCACATATGAAAAGCAGAACATATATATAAATATACTTAATAAATGAACCTCCTGTGTAAGTGGCATAGAATTAAAATATTGAATGTGTGTCAGTCTGGCTCCACTGTAGCACTCTCACCTCTGAGCTTGGAAGATTTGGGGTTCAGGACTTTGAGCTCATAGTCCAGGCTGACACTCCAGTGCAGTGCTGGAAGTGCATTGCATTGTCAGAGGTGCTGTCCTTCAAATGAGGTGTTAAATTGAGAACCACCCTTCTACCTGTTTATGTGGGTGTTCGTGTCACTATTCAAAAAGAGAAGGAAGTTTCTCCCAGTATCCTGGCCAACAATTCCCCAGACAAACTTGATCATTCACTTCATGGCTGCTTGTGTTGACTGCCATATCCCCCTCAAAATACACAGTCACTACACTACAGTGCATCTGTGAAAAAAAACTGTCTCCCAAAATGAGAGGCAATATATTAAATGTAAGAGTTATTATTTTATTAGTAGTATTCATTAAGTTACTACCAAAGACAAAATGCACTTACTTTTTTCAAAAATAATCATTACATTCCTGAAAATGATGAGGGTTTTGGAAATCACCCAAAACAAGCGCATTCCAAGTAAAATTTCAAAATGAATTTTCAAATACTACATTACCTAAATTACGTTTATGGCAGCTATCGATTACAATTACAGCCTGCGCCATAATTCACCATTTGAAATGTTCTTCATACGTGACTGTCTCATCGAAAACACAAGAGTGCCTGAAAATTAAAATATTGACTGGAAGCAGTCTGCTACAAAATCGATAATTCCTATTTCAGCAAGTAACCTTTCAAGAGGCGAAGGAGTTTGATTTGTACTCTTCTGAAAATGGTTAATGATCCCTTATGAAATATACATTGTGGATAGTAGTGTGTAACCAAGAGCAAAACATAGAATATTTGTGATCCAGAATATAGCTAGAGTATGCATTTCTGCTGTTGAGGTGTAATAAGCAGTGTTTTTTTTTAAAGGAATCTTTATAAAGACTGGGGTCCTCCTGCCAATCCGTGATGACTCTTTACTTTGAGACCTCTTCCCAACATGAAAGACAGACACTATGTGAAATGCAAGGATTATTATAGCATTAGTATTATTACTTTTAAGACCTGTGAAAAAGTGGCTTCCAATTTGTCTGAATTCTAGATTGTTCTAAAATTCTCAATGATCTTAAAAATTAACACAGTCTAAGGGCTGAGACTATGCAGTCCTTCAGGTCTCAAGGCTTCAAAGCCTCGTTGCACATCATGAGTGCACAGGTCTGTTGTGCTATTGCCGTGTGTTACTTTGAGTGTCACAGCAAGCTGCAACTCCTAACTATACTGATCCTGTCCTCTGGCTGGTACAGTACAGCTCAGGAGTCTGGGCTCAAGCTTGCAAATTAGATACAAAGAAGGCACATTGAGATGTATCAGTGTAGTGTAGACTTTACAATTGAATACTCATGAAGCAACGACTGAGCGCAGCTGCCTTGTTTTTACTCCTGGGAAGCTTGACAGGCACATCTTGTAGTTTCTCCTTGTGTGTGCTGCCGACCAGTTACACATAAGCATCAAATGTTACATGACTTCAGTGTATCCTGTGCATCCTTATTTTTTTAAATAGTTCAGAGAATATTGTAGCACCAAGCGACCCAGAAGAGGAATGTACAGGGTTGGCACTGACACAATTGTTCTTTGATTTTAATTTTTTTCCGGTCAGTCAGGTGAGCTGAGCAGAAACCCATCACCATGCTTAAAAGTGTGCAAACCAGACCCCGTATGTATTCCCCCTGTGACTGGAATGGAATGGACACTCTCTCTCTGGAGAGAGACACACACCCTGCTTACCTAATTCCGGAGAGTATTAGGTGCAGTTTGGGAAGAGCCAAGGTTTGGCGACCCTAGACAGTGTGTTGAGGTACTGCTGGAGTCTAACCAATTAAAACTACATAGTTTGCCGTTGAGAATAATGTCAGGAAAACTTCCTGCTGCCTGTCCAGTTAGTATGGCTCTACACATAAGGCTTTGGCTTGTAGCTGAGTAGAAAGATTCCTACCCCCTGTGTTTTCCAGTCTATCAGTAGAGTCCACTACTTTGCCTGTGTGAGAGAATCCTGAGATCTACCCACCAGTAACGTGCTGGTAGAGTGAAAGCCATTTGCCATGACAAATGCTGGCATTGCAGTGTTACATTAAAATGTACTCATTTTATTGTATTGCATGGCATGTTGTTATTTCAAGTCATAATCCAAGTTAATTCCATTCTGAAATTGCCCAGAATTGGTCTCCCTGCTTGTGCAGAGTGTCAAATTGAGAGCTAGGATCAGATAATGAACGACTGGAACAGGATGCCAGGAAGTGAGTTTGAGGCCAGGACATTGTGATACTTGTTACTGTGATGGGAGGACAGTGAGTGGGTATTTTGGAGGGCTGAAGTCTTTCTTCACCTGAACCAATTCTGTGATCCTGTGAAGGCAATTTCAAAAGCTAGCTGACTATTGATTGTTTAAAATTCTATCTGCCTCCTGCTTTTCTTTGACTTCTATTATTGCACATTAAATTAGCTTCTGCCCAACACTCCATTCAACTTTAAGAACTTCTTACATACTTCACAAGCACTCGGCGAGTTATTATATTACCTGCTGCCACATACCTCGGGAGTCTGATTCAAGCAATGACACTGCTTCTTTACCCAGGTTTTGGTCTTGGGCTGGAATTTACCATTGCTATGCCTGAGGAGTCTAAACAGTGATGTTATTAATTTATTTACAGGGCTGAGTTCATCAAAACTCATTTCAGGTTACCCTCAGGCACTGCTAGTTGCAAAGCTGTTTGCAAACATCGCATTTGCATTTTAACCCCCCCAAACCCTCAACCCCAACCCACTCCATCCAATTCAGGTTTCCTTTCCTATGGACTTGAGGTTCACCCACAAGGATGCACGTTTGCCCACAAGGGACCCAGTCACTCCACCTTACAGTAAATCCCGTAAAGCACTTTGAGACATCCTCCTAACAATCAAGTCCAAGTTGTAGTTGTAGCATCTAGCGTGCCCTCACCCTTAGTGGCCACGAGTCTATCAAATCGCACAACCTTTATCCTTTACTGAATTGCAGCAGAAGCGTGTGACTGTGGTAGGCAATTTATGCTGGTTCCACTTTGACATTCAGATTGATAAAAAGAGCACTTGGATACAAGTCAATTTCAAGACAAAGTTGACTCCTGTTTGTTTAGCTTTGCAGATACTGAATGAGCTTTCCAGCGGGAACCAGATAAGATGAGCTGATACGTAAAACGTATATCAAGCATATTCCATTCCTTCCCTCAGCCCATCAAACTCAGACTATGGAGAAAAGTGCACAAATCTCGGGAAAAAAAACTAACCAACCGCTGCTTTCTCAAGCAGAACAATAGCATTCTTCATACATTACAGTCAATTTTAAATATTATGGATCAAACAGTTCAGACAGCTGGCATCAAATAACCTCTTCTCTCTAACTCAAAGCGCTACCTGATTTTCATTTAGTAATGCATATCCAGTGGTGTTTTCTATTGTGCTGTTGGTTTTCATTGATCTGCTTGTAAACCCACAAACCTAAGGTACCAGTTCTATAGAACCACAAAAATCTACAACACATTAGGAAACCTCAGTTAATAATCCTAAATCAGTATTCCATTGAGAGAGACACCCTTCTCTTTTTGAACAGTGCCATGGGATCTTTAACACCCCCCTGAGTAGGCAGATGGAACCTTGGCTAAATATCTCATATGATGGACAGAACCTCTGACAATGCGGTGCTTCCTGTATTGTATTCCACTGTGTTGGAATGTCAGCTAGACTGTGAGCTCAACATGAACCCACAACCTAGTCATGACTTGGAGATGAGAGTGCTACCAACTGAGTCAGGTTGACACCCTAAACAGTTTAGTTTAACAAAACGTACTGAGATACTTAATGTAATTCACTCTACTTTGAAAGGTATGTTTCCATCGTATCGTTCCTCTTGTATATATCCCACTGATATCCATACTGCTGCACTCATTGAAATATTTTCCGTGAGTGGAGGCCTGGTAAGGCAACAATTCCCCGTTAATCGAAAACATTAGAGTCACTACCAGCATTTGCCAGTTGTACCATTTGCTATGATTTATGATAAATCATCTCATTTTTCTGATATCAATATTTGGTAAAATCCAAGCATACATCATCCCACGTATGATAGGCTTGTCCTTAAGTGTCATGTGCAGTTAGTTTCGTGCCACGTCTAACATTCATCCTGACCTTTAGCAGATCCCTGCAGGATTTGGACGATTTTGAACAATATTTAAGATTTACCACTCTAAACTGATAAAGTAAGACAAGTAATGACTTCAGATGGGCAACAACAACAAATTGCATTTCTATAGCACCTTTCACGTCGGGAAGATGTCCCAAGGTGTTGGACAGTGAATGGTTTGCACCAGAACTGGGGGTCGGAATCGAGAACGGTGGAGGGCAAGGGGGTGAGGTGGGAAAATGATGGAAGGCACAGAAGGTCTTAACAGGCCTTATAAATTAAATTGTTGTGATAAATGCCTCTTTATTGCCCATAATAATGTAGTAGCTAATATTCAAAGGCAATTCAATGTTTTGATGAAAGAACCTGGATCTATTTCTTTGGGCCCAACTATTCTGAACCAGTCTTGACACCCATCGTGAGCCACTACCCCTCTTTTTCCCCTCTCCTATATCCCTTTGTTTGCCTTAATCAGAGCTTCTGGCTATTCTTATTTATTATTATTAATTATTATTTTCTGAATCTCTAGGTACCGAGTGTATCAATGAAATAACAGCAACACTTGGTCAACAGTGACCAACTACAAGTGATTTGCTTAAGCTCCTTATATAAAAGTCTTTATATAAAATTTCTACATGACTGTACATATGGTACACAGGTCATGTACAAATTATGGATACCTCAGTTACAAATGGTGCAAAGAAGTTGGGCATCAACGATCCATGTACTGGACTGGTGCTCTCTTTCACCTCCTGTGTACTTCAATGCAGAATTTGTAAGATCTACATTGTATATTCTTCTCAACATGAAGTGCAGGTAACAATCGAGAATGAGAGAACTGAGTTGTGAGGGTTCACAGCTGAGCACATTAAGCATGTTCACGTATTCATGTATTCTGATTTTATTCATGCAACTGGAAACTGGACAGTTGGTCTCCTTCACATAATGATCTTGCCCTTGAATCTGAAACCCAGAGCCCTTACAACTATTAATGCGAATGTTATTCTGAATAATGAAATGGTGATAAGCAATTATCTCTCGTCCTGTTTCTAATTAGTCAAACCTTTTATTCTGCTCATTTAGCCACAATTAATTTGCAGATAAAAGCATTGGGTCATGGTTCAAGAACTGGTGAAATACAGTAGCTAATTCTAACATTTTCGTGGCAGCATTATGCAATATTTGTCACATCCTACCGTAAATTTGCACAGAAGTGAAACATGACATGACCTTTCATCCTGGTAGTGTTTTTCCATTATGTTTCGCTGATCTTTGACCGCTCATTGACTAATTATTTCCACAGGGTACAGTTTATCTCGACCACTAAACTTTTTTTTTGATGCTGTGTTAATATCTCATAAAAAATCCATTCACTGATCTTTTATTTGTCTCTCGAGTATTGAGACTGAATTTACTAAATTTAAGAATGTGTCCACAGTTCTGTTCAATATTCAATTCTTTAGATTTTGTTTTGGTCGGTCATTGTCTGACACACATGGAGACTCATCACCGTGCTTAACACAGAACTCTGGCCATCTTCCCAACCCTTCCCGCCCTCTTGATTCCAACCCCCAGATTGGGTGCAAATCCTTAACTGTCCAGCCCCTTTGGATATCCTCATGATGTGAAAGGCGCTACATAAATGCAAGTTGTTGTTGGCTATTATGCAAGAATCCCAACCCCTTTCAAGTTTCAGCCTGCCATCATTTCTCTCAGTTTCTCTTGTGAGAAGGGGACCCCATAGCAATTCCTTAACCAGAGAATTCCAATTGAAATGTCCACATTTTCAACCTCACTGCCACAATCCAAAGGGAGTTCTTTCCCACCTGAGCTACCATCCGGCAACTTGGCTGTGACAAACTACACTTCCTGGTAGAGGAAGCAAATTGAGGAAATCACTCACGTTACTGTTTAAATTGACTGAGAGGATCACTGTGGAGTCGTGCAGATGAAAGATTAATTGTAAATTTGTAACTTGAAAAATGGGTCTGACTCAGAAATGGGACTGACAGAAGCTTAATATCTGCAGTGGGGGGGGTTGACAATGAGTTACTCCAAGGCAAATCACTTTATAATGATTATAAATGAACAAAAAAACAGCTTAATTTATTGTTTGTCGCAAGATTTCAGTAATTTTCCAGTGATACCATGTTAAAGCTTGTTTAATCAACTCTGAGTAAAATTAAGGAAATCTAATATCTAGTCAAGTCTTTCCAATATAATTTTCGTGTATGATAATAATAATCCTTGCATTTGATCTAGCGTCTTATCATGTCTTTGAGACGTCTCAAAGCACTTCACAGAATATACTGTAAAGTGAATTTACTGTATATATTTTGTGGGTGAAACACAGCAGCCAATTGTGCACAGCAGTGTCCCACAAACAGTCATTGATTGAAGTAACCAATTTATTATTTTTTTTGTAAGAATTATTAACTGGAAAAGCGATTCGCCAATCTAATAACAACCGGGTTCCTATTTACTGCTAGGTAACCAGAGGCGTGTGGAGTAAGGAAACATGCCTAAGGACTCCACAATATTACAAATATCCTTGGAGATATCAGCCATTAATAGGATTTCCTCCATTATAAATTTGGATAAAGGCACAATCTGTGACTATGACCCAAGTTACAGCTCACTAATGTTTGAGAATTTCTATCATATTTGTGCTTTCCCTATAGTGAAGCTCCTTTAGAGTAATGTTTAGCCAGTCCTGTTATGGTTACTTGGTGCTTCTGTGCAACTTTGGTTTTGGTTGACCTCTGCATGTTTACAGGATTATGTTTATTTCTTGTGTTACATTCATATAACACAATAAAACTTGGAGTCACAGCAGTAACATCAAATTTGGATAGAATTAAAGAGGGGAAGGAGAGAAATTGGGTTATCAGGAAGGTGAGTTGAGGCCAGGACGTTGGAATAATTTAACAGCTTGACGTTGGGAGTGAAAAGGCGCTATGTAATGTAACTTTTTATTGTATTATAATTTAAAGGTGGGTATTCTGGAAGGAAGAGATCAAGTTGGCCCAATGGCTTTCTTCTTTCGAATTTCTCTTGTGATCTATCTTTCTACACAAAGGCATTTGAAGGTATACTTCAAAGGGAACACGGTTGCCGTTTTGCAGAGCCTAGGGTCAGGTCCTATCTATGGTTTGTGTACAATGAAATCATGCATCAAAAAAAAACATTTATTGATGTTGTGTTGCCTGTTTGCTAACAGATGGGGAAATGATTCTAACGGTGGCAACAAATCCCCCATCCAAACTCATTGGCTCATGCAAACGCATTGCACAAGTGTGTGTGGATAAGTCAATCAGCCTTGTGCTTAGCTGAGATTTAAAATGCAAAGAACAATTCTGGATTGCATCAGCAGAAAGGCAAACCAAAGATATTGTTGTTACATAAGGTCCTGGTCAGATCCCATGTTGATTAAACTGCAATAATAATAATCCTTGCATTTGATATTGCGCCTTATCATGTCGGTGAGACATCTCAAAGAGCTTCACAGGATATACTGTAAAGTGGATTGACTGTGCATTTTGTGGGCGAAATGCGGCAGCCAATTTTGTGCACAGCAGTTTCCTGCAACAGCCATGGAGAAAGTGACCAATTTTACTTCGGAGATTCTTGGCCAAGATATCGGGAGAAACTCCTTTCTCTGATTGAATAGTGCCATGGTATCTTTAACATCCAACTGAACAGGCAGATGGGCCCTTAGATTAACATCTCATCCGAAGCACCTCTGACAATGCAACACACCTCCAGCACTGCATTGAAGTGTCAGCTTAGACAGTATGATTCCAAATCCTGACTTGGGGCTTAAACCCACAATCTTCTGATTCAGAGACGAACGTGCAACCAACTGAGCCAGGCGGACACGCTTGGCATCTCAGACTAAGAATATTTCTGCCCTGAGGGAGTCTTACACAACCAAGATGATCCCTGATATACTAACTATGAGGAAAGGTTAGGCAGTTGGAACTATCTGTTACATAAACATTGTACAATCCTATCATCTTTGCATTTGATATAGCACCTTTTATGTCAGGAGGACACCTCAAAGCGCTTCACAGGATTTACAGTAAAGTGTAGTGACGGTGTGATTTGTGGGCGAAATAGAGGAGACTTTGTGGTGATCAAATTGAAACATGGAGGATTAGGAATGGGATTTATATAATTAATGCAGTAAGAATTGCTCGCCATTGTATGAGTCACTTCTCCAGGTCTGAGATGAAGTCACTTGCCCACTCCCTGCTGCAGAACCTGGGTACGTCATGCGAGAAAGCCATAGGAGAGAGAGACAATGAAGGCAACCGGAATCTGTGGAACCATTCCCAAAGCGTGAAGAAAGGAGTCAAACAATTGGCATGATCACAAGAAAAATACGGATAAAGCCGGCCCTTCGGCCAGAATACCCACCATATTATATTGGGTCGGGAGTTGGGAGAAATCAAGATAAGCCAAAATAAATTCTACTGATGTATATTTTCCCACATTGAATTGCAATGGCCTGTTAAGCAGTTCACCAAATCAGAAAAACAAAGCAGCTTTGAAGTTAGCTACCACACACTAACATACGCTGCCATTAATACTCCGATAGATCGTTTGTTCATTTTTATCACTCTGACCTCTATTGACTTCCACTGAGAATTACAGTAAGCTTTGTTTATCCATTTGCCTAGAGATTTGCTAAATACGCTAAATAATGGTCTGCAGGATGATTTGCAGACTACAAACATACAAATAAATTGTCAGTCGATTAACTTACAAAGACCCAGTTTCAATGAAGAGTGGAATCAGAAATGAATTGTATTTCTAACCCAGCTTATGGGATCCCAGATCTTGGAGGATCCTTCACTTGTTGGTGAACCCACAAGCTTCTGACTCGGAGGTGAGAGTGTTATCAGGCTCAAAAGATGGGCATTAGTAATCTGTTTCCAAAACAAGGAGGCATAAATATAGAATAGCCACTTGCAGATCTAAAAGAGAGTTTAGGAGGAAAGTCTTTACACAAAGGGTTGGCGACAGTATGGAACTCACTGCTGGAAGCAAAAAGCATTGAAGAGGAAACTTAATGTATATATGAGGGAAAGGGGAATAGAGGAGTAAATGAACAGGGATTAGGAGAGAGGAAGCTTATGTAGAGTATAATCAGCGGCATGGTTTAGTTGGGCAGAACAGCCTGTTTTGGTGCTGTGGTTTATGTCATTCTATGTAATAATCAACAATGCTTCGTGGATTGCACAGGATGTATCTGCACATGGAAAGTCTGCAGCAGCTCTGGTGAACAGATTGGCATGCTAAGAAATGACCAAGTTAATCCTGATGGTGGACATAAGGCACAGCCATAATTTGTTCTCAATTTCCAAACCACAGCCATGCAATCTGCTGCTAATTGGGAGTCATTATGTGCTGTGTAGAATAAAAGATTTCAGATCGCGAAGAAATTGAACAGGGCACATGATAACACCTGACGATAAGAAGTCAGATTGTTTTATGCTCCATTTGGTACATGAAAGGAAGGGGTGCACCCAACATTTTCTGTTCACCTGTCCCAGCACTTGGCAACTTGTGCTTTTAATGAGCGCACTGCTGTCTCTTTCATTTTCTTCTTCAATCTTTTACAACACCAATACCCCGAGAAGTTATGGATGGGCCAAAGGGTGATCACGTTAATAGCTTGAAATAGGCACCTGCGTTATGAGGGGAGGCTACAGACACTGGGAGTGTTCGCACTACAAGAAAGAGTTATTTTGTAATGGTAAAGGACATGGATAAACTGAACCCCGAGAATATATTTGCAGTGATCAAACAACCTGGAACAAAAGGTGATAGCCTCGGTCTTAGACGAGGGATGATGAACCACTTTCATGTTATATATAAGCCAGGGAGCACAAGACTACCTCATTGGTTTGCAGTGCGTAGAGCGTAGCTGCCACTACCTCTGACAGACAGCAGGGACCCCTCAAAGATGCAACAGAAACCTCTTGCTTTGGAGCATGTTTCTCGGAGCACCTGATTGTCTCCTTCTGAGTTTAACTTTCTCAGTCACGGTGCGTGCCGGCACATTGTACTATCTGAACCACCGGGGAAACCAGCCACCAACAGCTCTGAGGAGAGTACATCCGAACGTTACCTGCATTTCCCATTAAGTGTCATTTATATCAAGTGCCAAAGATGACCGCTTAAAGCCAAGCTTCGTTACAAATATTATTCATTGTATGAACTCATACTCTTAAAAGGTGAGAGCCTGGGAATAATATCAGAGGCACGGATACACAACATCTCAATATCAATTCAATGTTACCGATTTATTAGAAATATGATTGTGGATGCATTTAATAATACAAACAATTTTCCAGAGCTATTACTGATTTAGCAGCAGTTGAAGTTCAGTCAGAATGGTGTGACTGATCTGCATTTCATTACTACTGCAACGATGGTTAGTATTCAGTGAAATAGTTTAACACTCTGGCCTTTCCTCACTGCAAATGATAAGCTCTCCTGCATCATGCTGTGATGCCACAGGTTATTTACCATGGATCAGCTACATGGCTATGCAATAATTGTGTGTTCCTTTAGCAAGAATCTCTTGCCTGTTTCTCCAATCTGCAAGTAACGATTAATATCTAGCACATTATGCTGCAGGGCAAGAGCACAGATATTAATCTAGATTTGTACACTGGCAAGCAAAGATTTTCCCATGCTACTTGATTTGTGATGGATGAAGTGCATTTGGTATGCTTTATTCATTATTAATAACCTAGGCACTGAAAAATAATTATTTCAGATGGCAATATCCAAATGACACATCCCTTCATTTTATAGTTCTTAACTCGTGAGAGACATTTGCTTGTACACAGTACATTGGGCACAGTGCTAGGGGGAGCACTGCATTGTCGGAGATGTCGTCATGTGGATGAGACATTAAACCGAGGTCCCGTCTGACTGATCAAGGAGATGTTAAAGATCCCATGGTACTATTCGGAAAGAGAACGTTGTTTCTCCCGGTGTCAGGGCTAGCAACCTAAAGATAAAATTAATCATTCCCTTCATAATAACAATAATAATCCTTGCATTTGATTTAGCGCCTTGTCACGTCTTCATGACGTCTCAAAGCGCTTCACAGAGTATACTGTAAAACAAATGGACTGTATATTTTGTGGGTGAAACGCAGTAGCCAATTGCGCACAGTAGGGACCCACAAACAGTTGTGGATTGAAAATGACCAATTTATTACTGTTTTCTTTTTTGGATGGATTATTAATAGGCATGTGGAGTAAGGAAACTTGCCCAAGGTTTCGCCCTGCCTGGAATTGAACCCAGGTGTCTCGCTTGCAAGGCGAGTGCTCTAACCACTGAGCTATAGGACTCCATCGTTATAGCATTGCATTTAAGCAACAATCAACTTGGAGCGGGTTAGTCACTTAAAAGGTATAACTGAGGGCCTGAACCTAATTTTTCAGTGCATTTTGTACACCTACAGCCAAGTTCCCTTTTATTTACAGCCTCACCAGGAGGACAAAACCTTATTGAAATCAACGTTTTCAATTCCCTTCACAGATGAAAATACAATAATGTTCAAACTGATGGATGATTGTGTTGGTCGGTACTTGTTATGAGGCCATGATAAAAGATGTCAAGAGAGTGCTGAAGAAATTGAATATGCAAGTTGGGTTGCAAATCAAAAGAAGCTTAAACTTTGGCCCTTTCCCATGCACGGCAGTCAAAGATCTGGGCTAGTTAAATGGGCATCCACTCCTGATGTCATTGATTTGACCCAGAAAAGTGAGGTCAAAGCGTAGTGTATGAGGCATGCACAGGCCCAACAACAAATTACATTTGTATAGTGCCTTTCATGTCCGTAGGACATCCCAGGTACTGGACAGTCAAGGATTTGGACCTGAGGTGGGGGCTGGGATCAGGAGAGGTGAGGGCAGGGAGCGTTAGGGGTAGGAGGGTAACTGAAGGCCCCGTTGAAGAGGAGAATCTTGAGATGGGCCTTGATGCAAGCAAGGGAGGGGGTAAGTCGAAGGGACTGTGGCATGAAGTTCCAAAGTGGGGGGGGTGGTCAGAGAGATTGAAAGCTTGACTGCCGATTGTGGGATGGGCCAGGCGGGGGACATGGAACACACCGGGGTCCGATGAGCGGAGAGCGCGGACAAGTCTTTATGGAGTTAGCAGGTCACAGAGGTAGGGAGGAACAAGGCCCAGTCAAAGAGAAGGAACATCACCAGAGGTAAATATTTAATGAACTGTTTAAATCTCTGAAAAATTAATAAATAAAGTGTAACATTAACCAAGCTACAGATCTACCCAAAAGGCAGTGTCATGCATGCGTCCGCGAGGAAAGCGGAGAAGAAAACACTGACGCTTTCTGCTAAAGAGACATCTGATTCCACAAAAGTCAGTGAGAGGACTGAAATCACTTCCTGATGAAACACTCTGGTAGAAGAAGTAGAATCCATACCAGCTGTTAAAAGAGAATTGGACAAAAGAAGAACATAAAAGCATTATGGGGAAGGGCAGATACTGGATGGAGACTAAATGAATCTCTCTTTTAGAGAGATGGCACAGACCCAATACCCGACTGGTCTTTTTCTGTTCTGTAAAATTTTATGGACACTGTAAAATTTATTACATGAGAAAGCAACAGTAAACCTCAATGAAATCAGAAGCAAATGTGTCTGAGCCAGAAAGGGCAGTTTTTTAGCACACAGTAGAAATCATTGTAATATAAAAAATTAGATGTTTCCTAATGGTTTGCATGTGTATGAAAGACAGAGACATGACCAGAATTATTCGCTTGCAGAGCTGAATTTGCAGAGAGAAATGATTGAGGCTTTTAACAGATTGAGGACCATGGACTGTGCAGTAGTGAGCAGGATTTTGAAGTTAAGATAGTGATCAGACAACGAGAGACCATGGACACAAAGTGCCTGAAACCTCCTCTCCACGCAATCCCAGCCAACAGTTGATTTGTGGAATTGCTACCTGGTAAAATTAGTTAACATTATTGATAAATGTCTTCAAAAATTAAGTGGCTGGATAGATGCAATACAACTTACATTTATACAGCGCCTTGCACAATGGGGGGACATAATAATAATAATCCTTGTATTTGATATAGCACCTTATCAAGTTATTGAGACGTCTCAACGTGCTTCACAGGATATACTGTGAAGTGGATTGACTGTGTATTTTGTGGCGATACATCTCAAAATGCTTCAAACTACTAGCTGGGCACCGGAGCTGGAGTGTGGGAGGCGAAAGATATGTCTGGTTACGAATGGGATTATAGGGTTACAAGGGTAAGAGCAGATAGTCAAACAGCCTGCAGAGCTCACTGGTTTATGAAATGAGGAACAAAATGTATAAAGTGCAAAGGTCAGAGTTGAATTGTACCAATTCCAGAACTCGGTTAATAACCTGGACTTTTGCTCGATTATTTTAATGAATCGCGGAGAAATTTCAGCAGGCTTTATCGTCTTGGAGTGCGGTCACATCCCTGGAAAGTGAGTGAGGTTAGAGGTTGCCACAACAAGGCAAACATCAAGCCTGCTCCGACCTTAAAGTGAGCAGGTTTGGTAGATTCACGGCCCTCTCGTCACTCATTTTGGGAACTCACTGTAATGTTACGCACCTCAGATCCTGTGGAAATCAATCAGGTCAGCAGGCAGAGCGGAACAGTCAGTGAACAGAATGAAAACTCAATACACAGTCAGCTCACAGCAGAAGTAATGCAGAAGTTTAAAACAGAAATGGCTCTGAATTAATCCACCGCTTTGTCCATCTGTTTTGGAAAAATCCATACTTAAGTTTGCATTGGTTGGGAATTGAGTTTGTGGGGGTGAGCATTGCAATGTAAATCTGGGTAAATCTGTTGGGAAACATTGGATTGTTCTTTCATAGGGCATTGCTTGGCGAACGGACGTGATACCGTCTGCTTACCCATATTACATCAGGGCATCATTTCTAGGCTTATGTTTGAGCATCCCACTGCTTGTCCAGCTAGCCCCAACCAAACTCCATAGCCCCATCGCCACAGTTCTTCCCAGGCTCCACTGACTCCCTATTACAAAACAGATCGCTTTCATGATTCTCATGCTCATGTACAAGTCACTTCATGCCCTGGCAACAACAACAACAACTTGGATTTATATCTCAGAGCGCTTAGTGCACTGGCTATCTCTCTGAGCTTGCTTACTCTGAGAAGCGTGGAAAATATCCCGTCTTCTAACTGGTAATATTTTCTCAAACTTATTAAAAGCCCAGCTCCTTTTCTAGAAGATGATTATGGGGGAGGATGACAATAATGTTCAACAATAACTTGCATTTATATTGCGCTCTCCACACCGGGCGGCATCCCACAGAGCTTAACAATGACGGAGCCTGATTCCGAGCCAGGGTGCAATTGCAGGTTAACAGGTTAACATGATTAGTACAATACAATTTCACATTTATGTAGGGCCTTTCGCAAGGGGAGGATGTCGCAAGGTCCTCAACAATCCTGGCTTGGATTAAGGAAAGTATTCTAGGAGATATTGTTTTATCGAACCTTTGCCACATAAAATCCACTGGTATTTCAATGAACTCTTTTGTCAGCTTTGCTCAAGACACATTTGACTGCTCCCATCTTTCTACAGGAGCCCCACTGACTCCAGGCTGTGAAGGTTGCCTGGAGGCAGGTATCTCTTGGTTCAACAAGCAAATCTCATTAAACCCTGAAGATTATAGGCTTAAGAGACTGTTTTGTAGCTGTATATATTTTGTTCATTGAACCAACACCTAGTGCAAATGTGCTGTACTCAGTGGCTATTTGGGGGGCGCCTTTCTGACATATTATACACACAGCAAAATTTGATAAGAGTTTCTGGCTATTTATTCCTTCTTCTTCTGATAAAAAACAAAATCCCATGTATCCCCCTCCATGCATTATTGTGTGAGGCGCTAGTCTTTCAAACCCATGTCAAAGTTCCATACATAAATTTGGAAACCTCACACCAAAGGACACCCGAGGTCAAATGCGTTTAAAAAGAACACATTCCTTTAGCACCACTGTGAGTCCCAGTTACTAGTCAGAGTGTTCTGTCTCCTCACTTCTAATTGGGTCCTGTAGCTTAGTGGCTGGAGCACTCGCCTCGCAAGCAAGAGGATCTGGGTTCGATTTGAGGCCAGAGCGAAAAATTGGGAAAGCTTCCTTGCTCAACCAAAATGTTTGAGGGAATGGAAGGACTGGACTCTGAGGAGCGACTAATAGACTAATAGATCATGACAAGCTGTTTCAACTTGTCCAGAATAGTAAAACCAGAGGACACGAGGAGGAATCTACGCAACACTATTTCAGTGAGCGAATAGTGAACCTGTGGAACAGGCTCCCTAGGGAAACGGTTGAAGCAGGAAGTCTTGATTCTTTCAAACACAGATTAGAGAGTTTTAAGACCAAAAGTCCATAAGACGTAGGAGCAGGAGTAGGCCATTCGGCCGCTTGAGCCTGCCCCGCCATTTAATAAGATCATGGCTGATCTTCTAACCTAATTCCATTTACCCGCCCTGTCCCCATATCCCTTAATCCCTGTTTCCTCAACTCATTTCGAAAAGGCTGACTCTTAATCTTGAGACTATGACCCCTAGTTTTAGATTCTCCAACCAGGGGAAACGGTCTCACGGCATCTACCCTGTCAAGACCCTCAAGAATTTTATAGGTTTCTATAAGATCACCTTTAATTCTTCTATATTCTATTCTATTTAAGTTCCTCACTAACATTAGCCTCCAGGTTCCACTCAATTTTCGGTAAATTTTCAGTGTCCTCTAATGTGAAGACAGAAGCAAAATATTTGTTTAATGACTCTGCCATTTCTTTATTCCCCATTATAATTTCTCCCATCTCTGCCTGCAATGGACCCACATTCACTTTTGATAGTCTTTTCTCTTTATGTACTTGCAAAAATTCTTACAATCTGTCTTTATGTTCCTAGCCAGTTTACTCTCATATTCCATTTTCTTTCAGCAAATAACATTATGGGATATAGTACATAGGTAGTTTGAGACATATGTGCATGTGACCGCCAGGAAGGTGGAAGGCAAACTAGATGGACTTTGGTCTTTTTGCGTCTAGCATTTCTTATGTAACTCCACACAACTCTGTTTACCTAGCAGCAAATGGGAACCCGGTTGTTAGTCGATTGGTGGATGGTTTCTTTTCCAGGGGTAATAATTCCTAATTAAATAAATAAATAATAACAATAATTTGGTCACTCATTCCACGACTGTTTGTGCATCACTGCTGTGCGAGGATGGGGGGGTTTCAAAGAGTTTCAATAGATATACTGTAAAATGGAGTAATTGTATATTTTGTAGGTAAATGCAGCAAACCAAGGTGTCCCACAGATGGCTATTTATTTGTGTGTCTTGTTCCCCAGGACAATGGGAGAAACACACTTTTCTTTTCAAGTAGTCTTTTTGAGAGTAGCTACATTGAGTAGATGTAAAAATATCCCAATAGCAGAACCATCCATATTCTTTTTTAAGAAACATCAAATGGAGTCTAAGGACAGTTGCAATCAGGAATGTTCTTTTGGCACCATATGTCGAAACTTCCGTTGGCACTGACATTAACACGTCCACTGAAGCAGAAGCTGTACATCTGCACAGCGTCTTATTTTTATTGACTAAAAATGGCAATAAAATAAAAAGATCATTGGATCCCCACTATAAGTCTACGACTGTGCACAAGACCTGCACCAGTTGGCCTTTAGAGTGAAGTTTCCCTCAGTTCCTTTCTGCTACATTGCATTACATTATGAGGCAAATTAAAGTTGGTGAGGAACATCTTCCTGAATAATTCATTCGCAGACCAAGAAATATCGTGTTTGTGTGTAAACAAACGTTCATCACTTCAGCTAATGGTTAATAATAAGACAGCATAACAGAATCATGAAAGCAGTACACATGGTCTGAAATTAAAGCAATAAATCTGTGCAGCATGAGAATTTTAATCCCCTCAACCTACCCCATCTTCCACCACATGCACCACATGCACACACATGCACACACACACAAAAAGAGACACACGCATATATAGACACACGTAAACAACAACAACTTGCACTTATATAGCGCCCTCCACGCAGGGCAGCATCTCAGAGCACTTAACAATGGCGGAGCCTGACTCTGAGATGCGGCGGGTGGGGGGGAAGCGGGGGGAGGTGACCGTAAGCATGGTCGAGAAGGAAGATTTTAAGGTGGAACTTGAAAAAGGGGAGCGAGGGGGCAAGGCGGAGGGATTGAGGGAGAGTGTTCCAAAGTTTTGGAGCGTAGTGGTTGAAAGCACGACCTCCAAAAATGGAGCGGAGATGCGAGGGACAAGCAGGAGGCCGATGGCAGGCGAGCGGAGGCGCCGGGTGGTGGATTAGGGAGTGAGGAGGTCAGGGAGGTTGCCAGGGAGTGAAGCGATTTGAACACGAGTGTGAGGATCTTGAAGTCGATCCATTCGGTGATGGGGAGCCAGCGGAGCCTGGCCAGAACTGGTGAGATGAGGATACGGATTTTGGTCCAGGTAAGAATGTGGGCAGCAGAGTTCTGAATGAGCTGGATTTTTTTGAATAGTGGAGCTGGGGGGACTGGCTTGGAGCGCACACACATACAAACACGCAGATAGACAGACAACACACTGACAGACACGCAACACGTACATACACACACATGGACACACAACGCACCCAAATGAGCGCAGACACAGTGACACGCACAGATACACAACACACACACAGATGCACAACACGCACTGACACACAACATACAGCGTAAGGATTATTATCATCATTATATTATTTAACTTATATTTATCCTGTTCCTAAGTTCCCAAACTGCTATTGGTTCCGAAGCTCAGAGATTCAAAAAATTGGCGTGTGTGGGGTGGGACGGGACAGCGGGGGGGGGATTGAGGGAGGGGAAGCAGGTTTCTATAACCTGGAGTCCTGTAGCTCAGTGGTTAGAGCACTCGCTTTGCAAGCGAGAGACCTGAGTTCAATTCCAGGCAGGGCGAAACCTTGGGCAAGTTTCCTTACTCCACACGCCTAATAATAATCCCTCCAAAAAAACAAAACAATAATAAATTGGTCATTTTCAATCCATGACTGTTTGTGGGACATTGCTGTGCGCAATTGGCTGCCGCGTTCGCCCACAAATATACAGTCAATTCACTTTACAGTGTGTTCTGTGAAGCGCTTTGGGACGTCCTCCCGACGTGAAAAGCGCTATATCAAATGCAAGGATTATTATTATTATTATTATAACATGCTTCTTGACATACCAAAATTTTGCTGGAACAAAAGATCACAGACTCGAACATGAAAGTCACCGGCCATTGACCCAGAAGCTCTTGTACTACCCCTCAGCGTCAAGTGGCAGGGTGAAATCAGGCAAATCAGCCACAAACGGAATCAGGCCTCTGCTCGTGACAGAATTCATGAGGAGTTGTGTGAAACAGAGGAGACAACAGCAACGGTTGAAGACTGATAAATCATGCTTAGCTGAAGTACTCTGGATCCTATTGAAAGTTACGAGATAAAAAAATTACAACCTAAGGGTTTTAGCATTACCTATAATGTGCACATTTGTATAGCTGCAAAGGAATTAAGGTCCCAAAAAGGATTTTTATTCTCTGACATGCAGAGCGGCACCATCTGTTGCATATGCGAATGAGGGATATTAAAATCTATAGAGAGGGAATTCTACTTAATAAATAGCGGCTATTAAAGTATTTGATCCGCTTCACTCCAACCAAGCTGGTCCATTCCAGAATGTGGCAGTAATGCTCCTACTGTGCCAGGACTCTAACAAGTTAGTATTTTAAACAGCTGACTCCCTTCAGTACCTCATTCCCTTTCAAATATGTTCATTGTCTCTAGCTAAATGCGTTTAAAAGATCTGGGCTTACAGTATATCCCCATAGTCTGCCACTGTCAAGCACTCTGGGACCCTACCCTGCATTAGGGGCACCATATGCAAATGCAAATTGGTGTTGTTATCCTGCGAAAGGTTTTGAGATTTCTTAACGAAACAATGAGGCACTTTTTCAAATACAAGGATTATTATTATTATTATTCAGTATCTGAGTAATTTGTACTGTTTCAAGGTTTCTTTTTGTGTGTCTGTAGATATGTTTATGTATTTGTTTTTGTCTGTGAGTGTGTTTGTGTCTGTATGTGCATGTGTGTCTGCGAGTGTCTGCGTGCTTGTGTATGTATGTCTTTGTGTCAGTCTGTGCATGTGAGAAATCATAATAATAATAATAATCCTTGCATTTGATATAGCGCTTTTCACGTCGGGAGGACGTCCCAAAGCACTTCACAGAACACACTGTAAAGTGAATTGACTGTATATTTGTGGGCGAACGCAGCAGCCAATTGCGCACAGCAATGTCCCACAAACAGTCTTAGATTTAAAATGACCAATTTATTATTATTTTTTGTGGTTTTAGAGGGATTATTATTAGGCGTGTGGAGTAAGGAAACTTGCCCAAGGTTTCGTCCTGCCTGGAATTGAACTTTCAAAGTCTCTCACTTTCAAAGCGAGTGCTCTAACCACTGAGCTACAGGACTCCACAAAGCAATAGCATGACAAGCTAGGGCTCTTCAGTCTTGAGAAAAGATGACTCAGAGGGATCTCATAGAAGTGTACAAAATTTTGATTGGGATTGAAAAAGTAAACCCAGATCATTACTTTAGGATGTGTCATGACAGTAGAACAAGAGGGCACAGGTTTAGAGTTGCAAAGGGCAATTTCAGGACAGATATCATCAAGTTGGTGGCTGAGTCCAGTCCCCTTTCATTTAAATAACAACAGTTTGATGCTGTGATGGGAGGATGCGATACTAGGTATTCTGGAAGAAAGAGATCAAATGAGCTAAAAGGCCTTCTTCACCAAACAGATCTTAGACCTTGAGATGTATGAGGTGTTAATCCTTTCTCAAATTGGCACTTGCAAAGGTCAGAATGACACCATAAATCTTCTTCTTGAAGGGCCATTGTTGCTCTGGTAAAAGCCGAGTAACACAATGTACTGCGTGCATCACAAGATGCGATGATGTTTTAGGTCACTTTTTAAAAAAAAATTAACTCAATGAAGGCAGAAGGCAAATGGCAAATCCTGCAGGTTATATGGAGTTAGATACACTAGGAGCTTCCTAGGGTGGGAACACCGCAGTGGAGCTTTGAGCTGAGTTACAGGAAGCTGTATTCCTACATAACTCCTCAGGTCCTGGCTTGGTCTCATACCAACTGGTCCCAGAAAGGTCTTGCCGTTTGGTACGTTTCTTCGATTCCATTTTCAGAACATTTACCACAAGATATTTTCAGAGTCAATTTTGCAGCAGTCACAAGATCACAAGAGAGGTCTGGAAGAAGGCCAACCATCCTACCACCCCCCCCAATCACTACATTAAGCTGCTTTTTAAATGAGTCCAGTGTCCTTGCCTCTACCACCTTTACTGACAACCTACAACAACAACAAAATTAAATTTATGGAGCGCCTTTCACATCGGGAGGACATCACAAGGCGAGAACCTGTCCTCCTGTTGCACTGTCTTGGTGTATCCAAAAGTATTTACTCTCTCAATCCCACTTAAAATTTTATATATGATCCCTTGTAAGATATTTGCTTTCAAGACTCAGATGAATTTCAAGTCTAATTTGTACCACACAATGTAGATTTATTTTGCACCTTTCACAGGAGGACCTCTCAAAGCACTTCATGGGACGTCTGGACATCCGTCCTACCACTAATCACATGTCTTACAGCTTCCCTAATATTCAAACTGAATTCAGAGGGCTTTTTTTGCCTGTCTCATATGCAAGAAATTTAAAATGATTATTTTTGGAGTCCTGTAGCACAATGGTTACTGTGCTTACCTCGCAAGCGAGAAGATTTGGGTTCGATGGCCAAGCAAGGTGAAATCTTAGGCAAATTTCCTTACTCCTCACACCACTGTTTACCCTAGCAGTAAGCAGGAACCCAGTTGTTAGTCGATTTGGCAGATCACTTTCCAGGGTAAGAATCCCTCCGAAACTAACTCAATAAATAAATACATTTGGTCACTCAATCCACAACTGCTTGCGGGACGCTGCTGCTCCCAATTGGCTGCAATATTTCATTCACAAAATACACAGTCAATCCAGTTTACAATATATTCTATGAAGCGCTTCGAGACGTCTCAATAATGTGATAAGGCGCTATATCAAATGCAAAGGATTAGTATTATAAATAAAGGGGTCACATGAGGATTAGAATAGAATTGTTCACAACTGCAAGATATGCACCTGAGAGCACATCTACATCCCTTATGTTGCACTGAGTGTCTTTATATTGTTCCGTACACTGCAAAAAAACAAGATTTAACTTAATAAAAATCCATTTGACAGCACAAGACATATATCCTTTGCTACTTTGAAGCATAATGCTTTCCAGAGCCCTAATTTAACATCGCCTCCTTGTCACATCTTCACTCGAATAAAAGATGCTCCAGGTATCTTTTCCTTCTAACTCTTTATGATCGAGTTTTTCTATGAAAAGCGTTATATCTTTTTTGGCCCTATCTCTCGAATGAAATATAGCGAAACGCTATCAACCACAACTATTTTTTTCATTCCAAAGAAACCTTATTTATTAACCTCTGGCGAGTGAAAAGGTAAAGCTATATTTTATGAGGTGATTAATCGTGTACAAACTGATAAAACATTCCTTTGCATTACCTGATCTACAGTCCTAGCTGACACCTGCTGTGTTGAAATCCCATACAGGAATACAGAGGTAAAATAAATGAACAGTTCATATCAGCAGCTGAAACAGACAATTATTTTGTTAATCCATAAATCTTCTCCTATCTGGACAGTGCAGTTCCTGCACTTGAATAATGAAAGCCAGTCATGTTCAGCTCATAGTTTGCTTTACAGTATTTGTACATCTTTTATCTCTTGTGTTAGTATCTCTGGCCCTCTGCTGTTTCATCACACTATTCTTAAACTCCACCTGTTGAGAGTCATTGAGCAGCATACCAGCTCTGTACCTGTATTCTAAACTACTCTTAACAATTATTCAGTACTCCGTCACTGTATCCTGCATGAAGGGCGCTACAGAAATGCAAGTTGTTATATGGTCTGATCCTTCTAATCAGTTTAGGTCCTAAGCATTTTTAAATCTTAACAGCACATCTCAAGAGTGCTGGTAATGTCTCTGTAGTGCGGGAGACTGATTCCTTAATGTTAATGTCATAACATTAAGGAATCAATCGTTTTCTATGCCTTCGCCTTAATAAAATGATCAAGGATGGCAGTGAAACCTGCCCATCAGAAATAACCCAAGGAGTAGTGCTCTGAGACGCTATCCTGGGTAAAATGCTCTATATAAATGCAAGTTGTTGTTTGTTGAGTAAAGCAGGAAGATGTCATCCTGGCTCACTTTGTAGCTACTCTGTATGTTCCAAAATGCTTCATACAGTATCATTACACTGTGTTTAGACTTCACCTATTGAGCGCTTTGAGACTTCCTCCTGATGTGCGATGTGTGTGTGAGAGAGAGATAACATCTTCTTTTTATTTCTTGCCTCCATCCAATGTTTGCTGGTGATTTCCTTCAATAAGAGAATGGAATTCTTTGACTGCAAAACAGTTAATTAAAATCAATTCTCCTTTCTATCTGGCACAAAATACAGCTCCAAACCCCATATTTTATACTTTAATTAGTAAGGCAACAAACATTCAACACAGTGGTATCACTTGCCATCAAGAGTCTGCTTCAATCAGGCAGAAACTGGTTCAGTCGAACTCATCATTTTCCAGTAATTGCAGTGACTGATATTTCAATTTTCTGCTAAATAGCCTATTCATCTCACAAAGAAAGATAGAATTAAAGCTCTTTTAGTCTTAATATTATATGGTTTGGAAGAGAATGGAATGCCCGATCTTATTAAACTCCAAGGCTTATCAGAACTGGAAAATAACAAATCTCGTGTCATGAAACAGTCAGTGAGCACAGAGCAGTGTGGCTGTTCAGCTCCTCGCAAACTGAGGCACAGAGAATTGTGGTGAGTGATCGCCAGAACAGAATGCAGCTATTGGTGAGTTGGGGTATTGTTTCTTCTTAAGCTTTGTATCCACACCCAGCACTGATGGAATATAAATTACAATTTGAAACCGCATTGAAAATGCCAATACCTTGGACCACACCTAGACAGTAGAACAAGAGGTCGCTGGTTTAGAATTGCAAAGGACAATTTCAGGACAGGCACTAGGAAGTGTTTTTTTACCCATTAATTAACAATGAAAACAGGTTGAGGCCAGGACACTGGACTTGTTTAAAAAAGCAAAACATGATGCTGTGATTTGTGGGTGTTCAAACTTTTGATCTTGTAAGTTTCTTCAATAATAATAATCCTTACATTTGATACAGCGGATTATCACATCATTGAGAAAACTCAAAGCGCTTCACAGGATATATTGTAAAGTGGATTGACTGTGTATTTTGTGGGCGAACACAAGCGATGCTAGTGGTGCTCTTAGATTGGCTTCTGTCCCAGTTTTGCGGTTCTAACTTCACAAATTGTCTTATACTGAAAGTTAAATTCTCAAGCCCTCTACTGACTGATCCAAGATACATTTCTCAAAAAAATGGGTGACTGCATCAATTTTTAAACTCACAGTTGATCCACATGCGGATGACAGCCAACTCTACCTTGACTCCAGGACTCCGGCAGAATGTCTGTCAGACATCAAGTCCTGGATGAGAGCTAACTTTCTTCACTTGAACGTCAACAAGACCAAGGCTCTCCTGATTGGTTCCTGTCAGCGCCTCCTCACCGCAGGCGCTGACAGCATCACTATCCATGGTTGCACACTCCACCTCACTGAGCCAGTCCGGAACCTTGGGGTCTTGTTTGACACTCAACTATCCTTCTTACCCCACATCTGTGCCATGACCTGCTCTGCCTTCCCCCACCTCCACAACGTCACCCGGCTCCAACACCGCAGGCCGCCAAAGCCCTCATACACACCTTCATTACATCAAGGCCCGACTATGCAAACTCACTGCTTGTCGGCCTCCCCAACTCCTCCCTCCACAGGCTGCAGATCATCCAGAGCCCTGCGGCCCATGTCCTCTCCTGCACTAGGCTCTGCGACACTATCACTCCCATCCTTGCCCAACGCCACTAGCTTCCCATCACACAGAGGATACAGTTCAAGATCCTGGTCCTCACCTTCAAAGCCCTCCACGGTCTTGCTCCTCCCCTACCTCTCCAACCTCCTAACCCCCTACCACCCTGTTAGCTCCATCTGCTCAGTAGGCTCCGACCTGCTTCATGTAGTGGGCCACTCTGCCCCCACCCTCTGTCACTCCATCCCGCATTCCCTCCGTCTTGCCCCCTCCCTCGGCACCTTCAAGACCCACCTCAAGACTCTCATCTTCGACCGTGCTTTCGATCTCCCGGCTTTCCCCCCCCCTGCCCTCCACCCCCCACCCTGACCCTCAGGTCGGGTCCGTAACTCTGTTTGTCCAGCGCCTTGGGACGTCCTCCCGACGTGAAAGGCTCTATACAAATTTAATTTCGTTGTTGTTGATCAATTTACATCACATTTTACCAACTTGTGAGACTTTAATGCAACCTGTCATCTCTTTGTGGAGTTGTAGCTTCCGACAATCATAATGAACCAACTATCTGTGAATCATTCCTAACAGAGTAGGCCGTGAATAAGGTTGTTTCCAATCCCTGATTATTATATGCTATGGCAGGTCTGTGCCACAGATGGGGGTAGACTACACACAAAGTTTACATTGGCAACTCGTTGCAGGCAAGACTTAAGCACCTTTGAAGTTCTTTAGCCTGAAATTATCCGAAATTAGTTCCTTCTAGGCAACAATTTACCAGTCAGCATCTGCTGATGGTTTTTGATTTCACTGGTCTGTCAAATACCGACCACAGAATTCAGCCACTTGCTCTTAAACTACCCATTCTTCTGATAGTTGACTTCAAATCCTATGTTCTCACTGCAAATATTGGCTGGCACGTTACAGGTGTAATATATAATTTCCATCATATTTACAACCCAGTCCCGATGGTATATTCTCTAGCTAATGAAGATCACTAATTTGACTTTGCATTGATTGGACTCCCTTCATCCTTCGAAATCTTTCCACAAAGTCCTTTCATATTTGGTCTTTGGGTCTGGTGGTCAGATTTTTTTTCACTCCACTGGCAGAGGCCTCCTGTGCATCCCCTGCCCCTCCACAGCTCCATTGACAGCCATGCTTTCAGCAACTAAGCCCCTAACCTCTGCAACCAACTCCCAGTCTCAATATCTCCTCCTTGTTTCCTTTATCTTGAGGTAAGTTTAAGACTTACCTCTTCGGCCACACCTATGATCATCTCTCCCTCCCAAAGTCACCTCTCCCTCCCTTGCTCAGAGTCTAACCCAGCAATGTACAGTGCTCCGAGACGCTATCCTGTGTGAAGGGCTCTGTATAAATGTAAGTCTTTGTTGTCATCGTAAGCAAGGTTTAGATGAAGAAAGCCCTTCGTCCCATTTGATCTCATGCTTACTGGTATCTGTGCTGAATTTTTCCTTTGTAACCATCACCATCACCACCAACCACCATCACCACCAACAAGTCCACTTGTTCTGCTGTCTCGGTGCATTTGAAAGTATTGCTCTGAGTTTACTTTCTCACTCCCCTTCAACAATGCATATTCCAGAAGATATAGCCCTTTCCTTTTAGCACCACTGTCTGGTTTCTGTTGTCAAGGCAAGTTAACAGTCCAGTGATTCGCTTTGTCACTAATTCATTAAAGCTTTACTTGCTGAACCAGGGATGTTAGAGCACACCCTAGCTGGCCTACGTGAAAATGTGACTTTCGTCTTGTACAGAGAGACCAAATTCCTCAAAGCCTTTCGCTCACTGGGATTAAATTTGTAACGGGTCCATCTTTATTTCAAGCAATTCCTGTCTACATCTGCACAAAAATGTAACATACAATTTTGTACTTTTCTCCCTATTTTTTGAAGGATGCAAACGAAACTTGTACTGAAAGTGTTCCAAGTCAATAAAATTCAATCCCCGCAGTCTATCACCTCTCTCATTTGGAGTTGATATCATTCAACGGCCCAGTAGCAATCATCCTTTACCTGCCAAGACGTCATTCCAAATTGTCGGGTGCAATCACTGAACTGAAAGGACAAATTACCCACTGGAACACTCCAGAGATGAGCCAACATGCTCACTCGGTCCGGGTGGGGCTGTGATTTCCACCATCACTCTGGCTTTTACCTGTAAGCAAACTGTGGCGATGTCTTTGATTCAATCTTGAGCATTCTGTTCTGACTAGATGCTCTCGCCATGAACAATTACTTGTATTCTTGTTAGATGCAAATGTACAAATGCAGAAAGGGTGAGAGAATTTTGCTTTCAATGCATACACACGTTTGCTTTCAAAAAGAATGTGAATGGGCAGTGTCCTTGTATTTCTTCCCTGAAATTTACCCCTGGAATGCTGGAAGTTAAGCAAATGCTTACCTCGTTTGTCAAAGCATTTATTAATTTTCAGCTTATGAAAGTGACATTGAAATAACCGTTAAGATTACAGTAATGAAAGCATCCAACAGTTTTATAATAAAGAATTGCTTTATTACTACAACAATGACTCTACTAACATGTATGCCAGCTGATGGGTTTCAATATTAAAAAAAAGAACATTGTTTTTTTAGCTGAAGTGCAGCTCACTTCAACAAAGGAAACACTGATGTGCAGCAGTATCGTGTGAATATTCTGACTGTGCTAGGAATCTGTTTTACTGAAACTCCCAAAGCTTTAGCTGACAAAAGCAGGTTGTAGTGGGATAAAGTATACTTCACCCATATGAAGCATGTAATGAGCTAGTTGAGTGATATAGAAAAGAGAGTGTGGTCGAGGCCAGGACACTGGAGTCAATTAAAAAGCAGCTTGATGCTGTGATAAAAGCAGGGCATTTTAACATCCCCACCAGCCCCGAGAAATTCCCCTGCAGTAATTTTGTGGGCAGTTGTCAAGCGGTCACCATTTAGCCAGCTTTGACAGAATCTTAGGAACATTTTGCAGAATATTATTAGATAATTAAAGACATTGTATGATTATTACTTATTAGATTCGTGTTTTCATATGTTAATCATTCTAAGGTTGCCAACAAATACACAAAGCATTGCTTCATCTCCAGCAATCTACTTTTAAGCATTTCTGGATGTGGGATAAAGGTGAGTTCAGTCCCCACCAGAGATAATTTCTTAAAAAATGCCTTAGATGATAGGACACTAAAGGTGGGTGTTCTGAAAAGATGGGATGGGCCGAAGGATCTCCTTCAAGTGATCTTTTAAAGAACAGAGGGCTGTGTGACTCTCTGGCACTGGGCTCCAAGGTCACAGTGCCTGATCTGCTGCCAGTGGCTGAGGAATGATCTGCCAGGAAATACTGTGCTTCAATTACTCCCTTCATCTGATGAGAGACATTTGAGATCTGCCTGAACGAAATGAAATTATATTGACCACGACCTTAGCAAAAATAGCAACGTTAAATTAGCTGCAAAGTGTTCCTGATTCGCAGATTCCTCTTGGTGCTATTTCGACATTGTTAAACTCAATCTCTCCAGTGTACCCTGCTGTTAGTAGCTCATTCTCTGGGCCCCTTCTCTCTGTAATACTGCAGAAGCCTTTGCTGTCCTTTAACCGGATTCTAACAGATTTAAGCAGTCTTTATCTTGCTCTTCTTAATAGATGATACTACGGTTAGTTTTTGGTACCTGGTAACACTGAGGGCAGTTCTGAACAAAGGCAGATGTTATAATAATAATCCTTGCATTTGATATAGCGCCTCATCAGGTTGTTGAGACCTTGTCAAAGCGCTTTACAATATATTGTAAAGTAAATGGACTGTGCATTTTGTGGGCAAAGCATAGCATCCAATTGTGCACATTGAGTAATCACATTTTTTGGGTGGGAGGGGTGGGGGGGCTGGGAGGAGAGAGGGATTATTATCCCTGGAAAGCGATCCGTAAATCGATTAACAACCAGGTTCCAACTTACCGCTAGGTAAACAGAGGCATGTGGAGTACGTAAGGATCTTTAATTCGAGGATCTTTAATTCGAGCCACTGAGTGGGTGGGGAAGCTCATGGAGCCAAGCAAGAATGGAGGGAGGGTGGGGGAGTTACGGACTTAAGGATCCTGGCACTGGAGGGGTCACAGCTGCGGAGTTCTGGACGGTCTACAGCTTGTTAAATAAACAGGAACTTCAGAGGTTTGGAGTTGTCACACTCTTAGAAGCGTAAATTCCTCGGCCAAGTGTTTTCTATACAGCTCTTGTGATGTGATGATGGGAGGATGTTAACTTTGCTCTGCAGGATCCTGTTGTCGTGGCCTTTGTCCATGTTGCCTTGTCAACACCAACAGCCTTTACAGCTGTCACTTTGGCCTGGGCTTCGTGCAGCTCTGCTGTTGTGCGATATAAACTGCTGCAGTGAACTCCTGACAAACCTTCCGGCTAGGACCGTAATAAAATGCTGGGTTTAGCATGCGATTGGGATTGACAAGATTTTAAATCTGAGGAGAAACAGCAGGGCTCAAAAGGCTTACATGTTCGCCAGCATTGAATGCCTTTGACCTTTACAGCAGGACGAGAAAAACTGAAGGACTGGGGCAGCAGACTGGAGCTGCCATCCCTCAGTAATACTGCGGTAAAATGTGCTTTTCACACTCACATGCAGTTTCTCCATTTGATTGTTGATATCTGTGTCAGTCGGGCTCAGTAAATAGCATCCTCTGAGTCAGAAGGCTGTGGGTTGAAGCCCTACATCAAAACTTGGAACTCATACAGTGTACGCTGACACTCCAACTCAGTGATGTGGGGAGTGATATATTGCTGGAGTAGCCGTCCTTCTGTTGAAATGTTAAACCGAGGCCCCATCTGTGCTTGTTCATGTGAACGGTAAAGATCACACGGTACTAATCAAAAAGGGAAGGGAGTTTATTCTAGTGTCCTGGCCAAAAACCATGTATTTTGTGAGATATTCCTGTGCCACAAGTGGGGCAGCAGCATTGGTCGCAAAACACAGTCACTACGCTTTACCTGTGAAGCACTTTGAGATAGTGCTGTGCCAAATGTTAGGATTATTATATTTGTGTTTGTTCTGTTGAAGGAAAAATCTAATATATTGACTGATGTGGGTTTCCTTTGCCTATGTTTCTTTTCCAGAGTCACTCAACTGGATTAGTAAACCGAAAGTGTCTTTTGATGTTCCATGCTTATCTTCAAATGTTTCTTTTTTTGTGTGCTCAGAGAGGAGTTTAAACATGCTGTGCTATTGCAGTGCACCCCCAGCACTGCCTTGGAATGTCAGCCTAGATTACCTGACAGTATATAGTCACCAATACACAATATGATCAAAGCATTGTACAAAAGCAGGCATAATTTAGCTTTCAGTCATTCTGCCCAGCTCTCAGAAATTTCTTCCTGGAGTCCTTTCGACTTTCTTCTCCACCCACCGCCTCTACCCAATTTAAAAGTCACCTCAAGACTTTGACCCCACATTCTGTCATCTTTCCCCTCCTCACCCCCTTCAGGTTCCAGTGTGCCCAGGGTGCAATTTGAAACGTTCTCCTCAATATGAAAGGCGCTGTATGATTGTAATTGGTATTGTATATTTCGAGTACATTAAACAGTCAACTATCATACTCAATGTGGTGATGGGCCAAACCACCCAAGTAATGTGAAATTTGGACATCATGTAAAGGGCACATTCGCAGCAATTTTCTTAATCTATTGCTAAAAGCACTTATATAATTTAGGAGTCAGATTTTAGGAATAAGCTCACAGAACAATGGGATATGCTTGTCAAGAGGGCAAGCAAGCAAACATCAGAGAAACCTGGCGTTCAATTTGGCACAGAGGGGAATAGATTTCAAATAGCTTTAATGAAGTACATGGTATGAACTGTGAAGTAATTGCAAACACAAGGCATGGTTTACTCGTAAATGTAGTAATCTGTTGCGCAACAGCACTTCAGTGCTGCATATCGTACACACACACACACACACACACACAATACATACAAAAAGGGACACTTTCAGAGCAGAAGGAGCCATTTGGGAATTCTAAATTGACAACAGAAACATATACCATTTAAGTACTTGCCAAACAAGCCATTAGAAGAGTCCCAGCTCCAGTATGGACAAGTCAATAACACCACCAGTATCACTAATACAACAATATTTCTTCTCTCAGAAATATGATTGTACATGTGCCAGACACATTTCATACAGTAATTTTTACAGAGTGCCACTTTTCACTCAGTGCATAACACAAATATATTTTCCAGTTATCTTCAATATGTTTTGTCTAATCCCTTAACCCTCTGTAATGCATAAAATCACTCTTCCAACCAAACCCGCTTGGGAATGTTGCACTCGCTCATCATTGTTCTGTGCTTCCTTGGTCACGTGCTCCAAGTTTCACACTACATTGTGAACGTTTCCTGTGTCAGAAACCCAAGCTGTCTGCATCGAAGTGGATGTGTAGAGCTACACAGCATCACTACCCCTGTTTTTCCATCTTCTTGTTTAATCTCCCTGTATGACCTACTCCTGAACTGTACCATTATCAATAGGGCAGGCACAAAATAATAAGAAAAATCATTCTTGTGTTTTAATATTGCAACTTTCACATCAAAAGAGGTCTCCAAAGCGCTACACGAGATTTACTGTAAAGTGTAGTGATTGTCCTTTTAAATGCGAATCTCCACCTCTTACTTCCCCTCCACCACATGATCAAATTCTAGGGACTCAGGCCTCAACAACATCAACATCAACTTACATTTATATATTGCCCTTCACTCGGGATAGTGTCCCGAAGCACTTAACAATGGCATAGCTTGACGCTGAGCTGAGGAAGTAATCAAGGTTGCTTCGAGATGTTATCCCATGTGAAGGTGTTATGTAAATGCAAGTTGTTGTTATTCTAGGTAAGATTGAAGAGGAAAGTCTTGAGGTGAGAATCTGAAGATGGACAAAGAGGGTTAAAGGAGATGAACTTTTAGAAACAAACGCCTCATCAAATGGTCCAAACAACAGTTTTCTTATCTTCTTAACTCCGAACATTGTAATACCAAAGAAAATTTAATTCATTTGCCAAGCCATTTGTTCTAGATTTAGAACGAAGGCAATGACATTGCACGTCATGGTTTCACTAAAGATTTTCAGTGTTCCAGTCCTGTAACTCTTCAAACCTGACAATTATACATCAATTTGGATCCTTCCATGCAGCTTTAGCTTCTTAAAACCAATTCTCATACTTTCTGTTGAAGAATTTAGGGCATGTCAAATCTCCTGAGAATGTTGATTTTATTGCTTTGCTTTGTGTCTCTGCTCTGAAAAACAGATGACAAAAGTAAAGTATTGTAAAATGTGCTGTCAGGTTTCCATTGACATAAAATTAAAAGATTGCACCCGTGGTCTTGGGGTGTGCTTGTGAAGCAAGAGAGAAATCATTCAAGCCCCACATTGGGATTTGGATCATAGTGTAGGCTGACACTCCAGTCCAGGAACGGGGGAGCACTGCATTATCAGTGGTACCATTAAATTGGTTCTGGCCTCCCCAGAATTAATTGGACGTACTAAATTTATTTAAAATTGACAATACTTGATGTAAAGTAAATTGTAAAGTGAATGGGGTTTGAGCAATGATAAGCTGCCAGAAAAAAAACGCAATTATTCTTTCTTTCTGCACTAGATTTTATAGTACATCAGTTCTTCACTTATGGAGCTGCCAAACTATCTGTTTTTTCACTTCTATTTCCTTTCCTCTATTTCTGTCGTGCGTGAAAGGTTCCCTGGAGCTAAAATATTCCTTTAGCAGAACAGGCCAGAACCAAGCTGAGAGTTAGTCCCCATCAAGTGATTTTCCTTCCTGTTTGCCTTCCTTCCTTCCTTTTGCCAGCATAACAAGTGGCGTATGAAGCTTGTGAAGGTCAGACCTATAAACTACAGAAGGATCTGAATTGTGACACTTGTCACAGCTGTCAACCTGGCTCAGTTAATAATAATAATAATAATAATAATCCTTGCATTTGATATAGCGCTTTTCACGTTGGGAGGACGTCCCAAAGCGCTTCACAGAACACACTGTAAAGTGAATTGACTGTATATTTGTGGGCGAACGCGGCAGCCAATTGCGCACAGCAATGTCCCACAAACAGTCGTAGATTGAAAATGACCAATTTATTATTGTTTTTGGTTTTGGAGGGATTATTATAAGGCGTGTGGAGTAAGGAAACTTGCCCAAGGTTTCGCCCTGCCTGGAATTGAACTCAGGTCTCTCGCTTGCAAAGCGAGTGCTCTAACCACTAAGCTACAGGACTCCACGGTTGGTAGCACTCGTGCCTTTGAGTCAGAATGTTGGGGTGCTAGCCCCTCGTCAGGACTCTGACCTTACCCAGTCCAGGTTGACACTCCAGTAAGGTGCTGAGGGAGCACTTTGTTGTTGGAGGAGCCATACTTTGAATGAGACATTAAAGGGAGGTCCCGCCTACCTGTTCAGGTAGATGTTAAAGATCCTACGGTACAACTCGAAAAGAGAAGAGATTTTTCCCATCTGATATTATCCATCCAAAATAACCATCCTAATGTCCTCCCAGTACATCATCGAGCTGTTTAATAAATTAGTCCAGTATCCCAGGATATGTACAGCATAAGATAATCTGGATACATTGCCTTTAATGTGTGTTTATAAACTGACAACATACATATCACAATAACATTAGCCATTGTTTTCCTATCGTGTCACAACATTATGTGGAGCAAATGGCCTTTGTTGTAATGGGAAAGAAATGATTTGACAATATGACAATAAGAGCGGAGGCTGGCATCTGCTTGCATGGGCAATGTAAAGAGTAATGGAGATCAGAACCAGGCACATGACCAGAATCAAATAAACCTGCTCACTTTCACTTGAAATCTTAGCAGTCGCAGAGTTCAAAATGAGTCTGCAGAAAATTCATAAAGATACATTATTCCACAAGGGCTGGAGATTCATGCCCGCAGATCTCACCTGACTTTTGTTTTAACCTTACACTTAGCAACGTTATTTAAACCATGTTTAATACGGACAACTCACCTGTTATAATGGTAATTCAATTGCAGTAAGCAGTCATTTGAATAGCAAAGCCAACTCAGTAATGAATATTGCAGCTACTGGAATAATTTATGCTCCTGTAGCAGTAGAGGAAGGACAGGTACATTATTATACTTTTATTTTAATATCATTAGTTTTCAGAATTAGCACGCTAAGAAAATTAGTGGTACAGCTACCCTACATGCAATAATCCTGAATTAATGCTATTTAAAATAATCATCTGCATATTGATATAGTTTATGTCATGTAGTGATCAGTCGCAGGCAGGGACGAGGAAAGTATTTCAGATATGCATGTCCCTTGATGTTGGAGCAAGAACTATAATATAATAATCCTTGATTTGATATCGTGCTTTATCATGTCAGTGAGATGTCTCAAAGCGCTTCACAGGATTTACTGTAGAGTGTTATGATTGTGTATTTTGTCAGCAAACGTGGCAGCCAATTTGCACACAGCAATGTCAATCCCCCAAACATCCATAAAGTGAATGACCAATTTTTACCTGGGGGATTGTTGGTCAGGATACCGGGAGAAACTCCCTTCTCTTTTCAAGTATTGCTATGGGATCTTTAATGTAACCTGAGCAGGAAAACAGGACCTCAGTTTAACGCCCCACCCGAGGGACGGCACCTCCGACAATGCAGAAGCTCTGTAAACACAAACAAAAGCTTCCTTTGTACACAAAGAGACGCAGTTGAACTTTCACAACATTGCCACTTTGATGCCACATTTTAATGTAGGTCATTGGCGCAAAGCAAGGACCTTTCTTTTGAGAATAATAAAAATAATAATCCTTGCATTTGATATAGCGCCTTATCATGTCATGACGACGTCTCAAAGCACTTCACAAGATATACTGTAAAGTGGACTGACTGTATTTTGTGGGTGAAAAATTCAACTGCTTGCAAAACTATCTCTCATCGTTAACCAAAAAACAATTTCTTATCAGAATGAAAATAGTCTATTGTGAAGCTCGGACCTCTCTGTTACCAGAAATGCAGGAGGTCACTTGCCTTTAAGGAGACAGTTTCTTATCAATTATAAATAAGTTGTCAAACAGAAAGGGCTGGCAGATTCAAGGCTTCCAGCTTGCAATAATCTGACAATTTGCCTAATCATTTTTCTAGATAAAAGATCATGAAAAATTGCTTGGTCAGGATAATACGGAAGCTCCCTATCTAATCCCTTGCTTTCTTCAGGCACCAAATTCACCCACACTGAGAATCCAGCACACATGAAGCAGAACACCAGTTCCAGCTTATCAATTTGCCATCACTGTAGGAACTTGTACAACCAGATAAAAGGCTGCAATACTAAAGAAACAGCAAAAACACATTGAGCTTTGTGTGTCAGCCTGGCTCTTACCTCCAAGTCAGAAGGTTGTTTCAAGCCCCACATTGGGACTTTGTGAGAGTCCTGTATCTTAGTGGTTTGAGCACTTGCCTCACAAGCGAGAGGACCTGGGTTCAATTCCCGGGCAAGGCAAAATGTTGGGCAAGTTTCCTTACTCCATGTTCCTCTGTTTGCCTAGCAGTAAGTAGGAACATGGTTGTTAGTCGATTAGCAGCGCGTTTTCCCTGGTTAATAATAATAAGTAATAATTTGTTCACTTAGTCCACAACCGTTTTTGGGACACTGCTGTGCGCAATTGGCTGCTGTATTTCGCCAACAAAATATACAGTCAATTCACTCTACAGCATATTCTGTGAACAGCTTTGAGACATCTCGACGACATGATAAGGTGCTATATTCTTATTATTAAGAGTGCTTTCAGTTAGAAATCGGAAATTACAGACTGCACCCAAACAAGTTTATCAGTAGCCACTCTGGTATTGCAGGTAACGCCACCTTCCAGTAACCTGATGCACCCTATTATAATGATCCTTTTAACAATGCTTGCATTTGTTACAGCGCCTTATCATGTCAGGGGAATGTCTCAAAGCACTTCAAAAGGTTTTACTGTGAAGCATAGCCACTGTATATTTGCGAATGCAACAGCCAATTTGAGCTGAGCAACGTCCCACAAACAGCCATGAAGTCACTCTGACTGTGTAGATGACACGATTCCAAATGCCAATATTGAGTCTCCATTTGCCATTTGTCATGGTTATTAATGACTCCTGAAACACCGCAATTTAAATCCCAATAAACGCTTTTCAGACCAGAGTCCATTGCTCATCGATTTTCGTTAACATGGGTGAAATTTGAAATGAGGCAGTAAATATTATCCTTAATATTTTCTTTAAAATAAGCTTTCACTACCTTGAGTAGAAATTTGCTCTGAGCCTCCTTGACACACTGTGACCAGCATGGGCAGGCAGCATTCAAGAGGCGCCTAATGCTTTTGTTAAATGAAGCAGGTTTGATGCCTGCGAGCCCTGAACGATCATCTAGGAACAAATCTCTGTGGATCTATGTGGTCCACTTGGTTCGATAAGTACTCATGCAGGAAATATCATCCACTTGGCCTGAGATCAAAGCTTCTAACCACCCTATTTCGCATAAGATCTCTCCATAATCAGCTAAGTTTAGTCTGGCTCTGGCTCTGGAACTCCATCCCCCAGTGCCTTCGCCTTGCTTCCTCCCTTTCCTTCTTCAAGGCCGGTTTCAAGACCTTTCTCTTTGACCGTGCTTTCAGCTCCCCTCTCGACTCTACTCCCTCCTTGCTCCCTCCCTTCCCTCCCCTCACCCTGACCATTTTCCCCCTGCTCAGGTCCTGACCCAACTGTCCAGCGCCTTGGGACGTCCTCCCGATGTGAAAGGCGCTCCATAAATGAAATCTTGTTGTTGTTAGTCATCTGTATGGAAAACACGTTCCGTACAGTAACGTGAATGTCGGTTTGATTTCACAACTGAGAGTCAGTTTAAGCACAAACCAGATGCCTGGTTACCTGTGCTATACTTCCTTCTGGTCTTTTTCTTTAGTTTTCAGAGAGAACGCTGCATTTGAACCTGACCATTGCAAAATTCCTGAGGGGAATATATTGAGATAAAATGTTTCAATGTTCGTACGTTTTGGAATCTGATTCTTAATAATATGCATACATTTGATTCAGCGCCTTTCACATCAAGAGGACGTCTCAAAGCACCTCACAGCATCTACAGTAAGTGTAGTGATTGCGTATTTTGTAGGGAAATGAAAAAAAATCCTCTTTGTCTCTGTGTCTTTCTCTATCTTTATTTCTTTCTGCCTCCATCTCTATCTCCCTGTGTTTCTCTCTCAACAACAAATGACAATTATATAGCGTTTTTCACATCGGAAGGAATTCCCAAGGCACTTTTTATCAGTGACTCTTTCTCTCTCTTTGTTCACCCACTCCAGAAAGCTTAACCTTTCAGGATCGTTCTTCCATTCGTGCTATTGCTTCTACCGAGCAGTGAATATTTGGTTGAATGCAGTTGCGTGCTGGTGTAATCCTATCCTGCTCAATATGAGTGAGATAGCTAACTAATGATAGAGAGGTCTGCCTCCCAATGTTCAGTTAGCTCCTCCAGGGAGAAACAGGAGTGGCTGAAGAAAGCATGCATACAGCAATAGGTAATGTGATTTGAGCTCATAGTCTAGGCTGACGCCATAGTGCAGTACTGAGGGAGCATTGCATTTTCGGAGGTGTCATACTTTGGACAAGAATTTAACAGAGGTCCCACCTGTTTAGGTGGATGTTGAAGATGCCATAACACAATTATATGGGTAAATGACTACTGTGCTTACAAAGAACAGACACTATGCACGACAGTAACTAGCTGTGAAGCCCTTTGAGTCAGTTTGTCATGATAAAGCAATATAAAAATCGGGTGACTTTCTTTCATTCTTTGTAGAGAAATTTGTTAACGCTTACTAGAGTTAACCTGTTTTAATCTACATTCCCAGTTATACCTTGAAGCACGTTCTTTGCGGAACTAAGTTGGCTCAAAGGTTGCGAGGGGACCTATAGAGGTGTTTAAGGTTACGCAATGATTCAATAAGGTGGATATTGAAAGGCTAATAGGAAGTTTAGGGAGTTTATGAGAAACTTCTTCATTCAGAGAGTGGTGAGAATGTGGAAGGTGTGGCTGAAGCAAAAATCATCAATCAGTTTAAGATAAACCTTGGTGTGTACATCAAGGAGAAGGGAATAGAGGGGTATAGGAGAGAGGAATAGAAGGGGTGGATGCTTGTTTCGAGTATAAACACCAACACACTTCAATTGAGCTGGATGGCCTGTTTCTGTACAGTATCATTCCATGTTTATTTAACTTTTAACTTTAAGATGTGACAAGGTGTTTGATGGACAAAAGCAGCTTCTAAGTTTCTTCCTAAAAATTGAGGCAACATTTATATTCCAGTTGTTATATTTGATTAGGAGCAACACAATAAGCAGCAGTATGCAGGGTTCCTCACCTTTGTGTATTGAAGTGGGATGAAATTAGTCCTGAGAGAAATTGGGTTTCCCATTCTAATTTCCTAGGAAATCACATTTTAGCAAATCACATCACAAAGTACTTCTGACATTGCAAAGAAATACGAAAAGCTTTATCCTAAAATCGTGACTTGGGCATATGATAAATATAATCTGCTCTGCATTTTCAAAAAGGGAGTTTTGTTAGAAGATGCTTTATCTCTGGAATGTCTGGAATCTGTGTTCATTTTATGTGCGAAATGCAGCAGCCAATTGCACACAGCAGTGTCCCACACACAGTCATGGATTGAACAAATGCATTTTTTTAGGGGATTATTACCCCCAGAAAGCAATCTGCCAATTAACTAACAACCAGGTTCCTACGTACTGCTGGATAAACAGGCATGTGGAGTAAGGAAACTTGCCTAAGGTTTTGCCCTGCCCGGAAATCAAACTCGATCCTCTTGCTTGCGAGGCAACTGCTTTAACCAATATGCTACAGGACTCTTTAGATCTAAATTTAAAACTGTAAATAATAATAATAAGCCTTGCATTAGATACAGCACCTTGACACGTCTTCATGATGTCTCAAAGCGCTTCACAGAATATACTGTAAAGTGAATTGACTGTATATTTGTGGACAAAACGCACTGTATTGCAAAATCTATTGCAAGATCAACATGTTGTATCACAGGATGTTGAGATACAGGTTCAATTCCCACCCCCACCATCATTGGTGGTGAAGGGGAGGGTGAGGGCAGGGGAGATTTCCAGCCAACTTCTGACTCTTACCCACAGGGAAAGAATAGAACAATTGCAGGAAGATTTGGGAATGTTCCTCAGTGGCAACAAGGTGTCTGGGAGATGTTCCCTGGCTAGTGATTCTCGTCTAAGGAGGAGGACAGGGTGTAGAGTGCAAGGAGAGAGAAATGTTCAAGGTTAAAATATGTTCGTAATAATTCTAACACAACAGTTGTGTGAATAAATGAATGGAGGTAAAATTTATCCTTTCCATGAGTGCTTCCAATTATCAGTCCTAAGTGGTATCTTTTCAAGGTGCCACTCTGTCCCACCGTCAAGAGCAATGACGACAACAACAAAATTACATTTGTAGAACATCTTTCACGTCGGAGGACGTACCAAGAAGCTGGACAGTCAGGGGTCAGGACCCTAGCATGGGGGAGGGGAGGGTAGGGGTGAAGGAAGGCAGAGAGGTGGGAGGGCGACCGAAGGCACGATCGAAGAGGAGGGTCTTGAGACCAGCCTTGAAGGAGGCAAGGGAGGAAGTGAGGCGAAGGGAGTGTGGGATGGAGTTCCATAGTGTGGGGGCAGAGAGGCTGAAAGCCCGGCCTCCAATGGTAGGGCGGGTAGGGCAGGAGACATGAAGCAGGTCGGAGCCCATTGAACGGAGGGAGTGAGCAAGTTGGTAAGGAGTTAGCAGGTCAGAATGGTAGGAGGGGGCAAGGCCATGGATGACCTTGAAAGTGAGGACGAAGATCTTGAATTCGATCCTCTGAGGGATGGGGAGCCAGTGGAGTTGGGCGAGGGTGGGAGTGATGGGGTCACGGAGCCTGGTGTGCAAGAGTACATGAGCTGCAGAGTTTGGGAATGATCTGCAGCTTGTGAAGGGAAGAGTTGGGAAGGCCGATGAGGAGGGAGTTCCCATAATCGAAGCTTGATGTGACGAATGCATGGGTGAGGGTTTTGGCAGCCTGAGGGGTGAGGCAGTGGTGGAGTCTGGCAACATTGCAGAGGTGGTGGTAGGCAGTGCCGGTCATGGCGCAGATGAGGGGGGAAAAGGACAGTTCAGGGTCAAACAAGACACCCAGGTTCTAATAATAATAATAATATTAATAATCTAGTGAGGGATCAGTCTTAGATGATTGCAGGTCAGTTATTCCTGCAGGGCAGCAATCCAACAACTGAAGACAGATACAAGACACAAACAATTGCCAATTGTCAGAACAAAACCTAGGTATCCACAAGTATTTTAAAAATTACTTTATTTCCTAATAATAATTCTTGACAGAATAATAGCACTTGACAGATACAAGTGTCGCTGATTGATGCAAACACACAACAAATGTCACAGATTGATGAGGTGCACTTGGCTACTGTATTTCGCTCACTTTGACAGGGATAAAATTCTAGGATCTAATCACCAGTGTTCGAAGTCATCTCTATGTTTTGCCTCCAGCAGAACATTTTCCTCTCAAGTCATCTATTGCAATGTCAGGTGAATCATAATGTCATTTTGAACTGTACTTGGACACACAATCAATTGCTGGGACACTACAAACAAAATCTTGAATTCTGAAGCTTTCACAGAGTTCATTACAATGCATGTCTCATTTTCTGATCAGGGGAAAATAAGAGTTTGCAGAGAGCAGTCCTATCATCTTTGAAATTTGTCACACAAAGTACAGTTCCTTTCATGGTTTATATAACCTGGGAAAATAAGATTGCAAAAGATATTTTTCAACGGACTTTATTGCACGTTGACAGCGATAAGATTTAACCCCCCACACAGGCTGCGGGAATTTTCTGTATTAAAAAAAATCGTGACAAAAAAATCCTTCATACTTTTATACCCTGTTTTATCCACATTATCCAATTTACAGTATATTCTGTAAAGCGCCTTGGGATGTCTCAATGACGTGATAAAGGGCTATATCAAATGCAAGAATTATGATTATTATTAGGAAAGAAAGTAATTTTTAAAATACTTGTGGGCATCTAGGTTTTGTTTAGACAATTGGCAATTGTTTGTGTCTTGTATCTGTCTTCAGTTGTTAGATTGCTGCCCTGCAGGAATAACTGACCTGGAATCACTTAAGACTGTTCCCACACTAGATTATTATTATTATTATTTTATCTACGTTTCAATCCACTTCCAGGCCTCTGCCGCATTCCCCTTCCAAATTACTCAGCGGTCATAAAAAAAAGGTTGCGCAAAAGTTAAACATGTTGTAGTATTTTTATTCAAAAAAACTTCCAAAGCAATGAAATTGCCTTTGGTCTGAACATTGCTTTCAGATTCACGAAGGCGGCAGAGCATTGGTTCAAAGTTGTGAAGGGTAATTTTACGTCAGACACCAGGAAATACTTCTTTATTCTGAGAACGGTCAGCTTGAAAGGGAAGGGAGAATGAGACTTGTTTAAGAAACAGCTCGATAGTAGGGTAAACATTCTGGAGGGATGAGATCAAATGGTCCAAAGAACCATCTTCAACCAAACCTCTTGTGATATTCCAAATGCTCTCATACAGCTTTGCATGCTACCAATAATCACTATCACGCAAATTGAGTCCAAGAACTGTGAAACATTTTCATATCTCACAACACTTTGAACGCAAAATTAAATTGCTCAAATCTTTCAGGTGACTTCCTGGGGCTTTGTTCTACAAACGATCCTTTGCTTGAAATACCAGTCCATCCATTGTCATTTCTGTTAATCGTGTTTACAGCGACGGACAAAGCAACATTATTAGGAACATCGATTGAAATTACTTCACGCAATATAATTTGGTTATAGTGCATGATTGAGTAGGCAATACACTGGAATAAGAGCGGAAAGCCCTGCACTGAGTGTTTTAATCAGTTCCAAGTCCCTTCTTACACACTGCTGCCTACTCAATCATACATGGGAACATTTATTAGATAGTCTGGCGCAATCATATTCATATTTGCTTTGATGAAACACAATTTGTTTTTTTTTCTATTGAGAGCTACGGATTTGTATTTTGCCCTTCAAGTACAGTTTGTTATTGTAAATGTTTTAAAACTGTAATCTTTGGTCGAAGAATTTGCCAGGCAGAAAAGAGGAGATAATAGTTTTTCAGACACGTTGTGGGGAAATGTGGGGATTTTCATCAACCCACCTGCTCCTGACCCACAGTGAGGAGATTTGCTTTTTCGAGAGCTCTTAAAATTCAGATACCGCATGAATCCAAACTTCAATCCAGATAAAGCAAGTCAGTGCATAATTCTCTCCTGATCAGCTACAGAGAATGGATGCGTCCAGAAGGAGACACATTTGTTGCATTCTCCAAATGTTCTCCTTCAATTTTGTCCCCTACTTCAAGCTCCTTGACTGTGAGATACAGCTTCCTAGCTGATCAAATTTACCTCACCCAGGCCATCATTCATGTCTGAGCCTCAACTGACACTGACATTGACACACAAATCTTCTATCCAGAGGCTGCTGCCCTAGCCCAGTTCAGTTGACTCTGTACGGCTGCTATGGAGCTGTTAGTAGGCTCTTATAGTACTGCTGTCATTTGCATTTGTTTGCCAGATATTTCTTTGGAGGTCACACTGTCTGTGGGGCGTTGCTGTGCGCAATTGGCTGCCGCGTTCTCCCACAAATATACAGTCAATTCACTTTACAGTGTGTTCTGTGAAGCGCTTTGGGACGTCCTCCCGACGTGAAAAGCGCTATATCAAATGCAAGGATTATTATTATTATTATTGGGACATCCTCCTGACGTGAAAGACATTATACAAAGTAATTTTGTTGTGGTTGTTTTTTGTGAAGCGCTTTGAAACATCCTCCCGATGTGAAAGATGTTATGTCAAATGCAAGCATTATTATTATTCAAATTATTATTATTAGCAAGGAAGCTATCTGGGCACATTTCTAACTGTAAATATGATGTGAAAGACATTATATGAAATACAAGGATTATTATTATTTATTATTATTGTTCTTTCCCTATACCTGTAGAAGAATCAACTGTTCCTACAGTATCATTATCATATATGATTTCAATTGCAGCATCCAAAAAAAGGTTCACTGGATACACATTTTAATCAAATCAATCTTCACATTGTGCTTTTACTCATTCTTTCTTATTTTTATAATATTTCAAGAGAAAGAAAATCAACCTTGCAGCTGTACCTAAATTTAAAAACATAATAGCTTTTGTTGTGCTTGTGTCATTAATACCATTGTTTCCGGAGATATTACTGAACAGTAACATCTTCATTGAAAATGTTAAAGCCTCACCTCGGATAAATCACTTTCTAGTCATATTGTTCTTGCCCTGTTTTAATAACAATAGGAGGGCAACCGAAGGCACGATCGAAGAGGAGGGTCTTGAGACCAGCCTTGAAGGAGGCAAGGGAGGAAGTGAGGCGAAGGGAGTGTGGGATGGAGTTCCAGAGTGTGGGGCAGAGAGGCTGAAAGCCCGGCCACCAATGGTAGGGCAGGCCGGGCGGGAGACATGGAGCAGGCTGGAGCCCGATGAACAGAGGGAGCGGGCAGTTTGGTAGGGAGTCAACAGGTCAGAGAGGTAGGAGGGGGCAATAATAATAATAATAATAATCCTTGCATTTGATATAGCGCTTTTCACGTCGGGAGGACGTCCCAAAGCGCTTCACAGAATAGACTGTAAAGTGAATTGACTGTATATTTGTGGGCGAACGCGGCAGCCAATTGCGCACAGCAATGTCCCACAAACAGTCGTAGATTGAAAATGACCAATTTATTATTGTTTTGTTTTGGAGGGATTATTATTAGGCGTGTGGAGTAAGGAAACTTGCCCAAGGTTTCGCCCTGCCTGGAATTGAACTCAGATCTCTCGCTTGCAAAGCAAGAGCTCTAACCACTGAGCTACAGGACTCCACAAGGCAAGGCCATGGATGGCCTTAAAGGTGAGGACGAGGATCTTGAACTCAATCCTCTGGGGGATGGGGAGCCAGTGGAGTCGGGCGATGGTGGGAGTGATGGTGTCGCGGAGCCTGATGCATGAGAGTACACAAGCTGCAGAGTTTTGGCTGATCTGCAGCTTGTGAAGGGAAGAGTTGGGAAGGCCAATGAGGAGGGAGTTCCCGTAATCGAGCCTTGAGGTGACGAATGCATGGGTGATGGTTTCGGCAGCCTGAGGGGTGAGGTAGTGGCCGAGTCTGGCAATGCTGCAGAGGTGGTGGTAGGCAGTGCCAGTCATGGCGCGGATGTGGAGGAGAAAGGACAGTTCAGGGTCGAACAAGGTACCCAGGTTCCTGACTGGCTTAGTGAGGTTGAGTGTGCAGCCATGGAGGCTGATGCTGTCAGCGCCTGAGGTGCGGAGGCACTGGCGCGAGCCAATCAGGAGGGCCTCAGTCTTGCTGAAGTTGAGTTGGAGAAAGGTGGCTCTCGCCCAGGACTTGATGTCGGACAGGCAGTCGGTCAGGATACCAGTAGTCCTGGAGTTGAGGGCGGAGGCAGAGAGGTAGAGTTGGGTGTCATCCGCATACATGTGGAAATTTACCCCATGTCTGCGGATGATGTCACCAAGGGGGAGCATGTAGAGGGTGAAGAGGAGGGGACAGAGGACAGAGCCCTGAGGAATACTGCACAAGACAGTGCGGGGGCTGGAGGAGAAGCCGTTTGCCGCAAAGAAGTGGAGGCAGTGTGAAAGGTAGGACCTGACCAGTCAAGGACAGAATCTTGAAGGTTGAGGTGGGAGGAGAGGCGGTGGAGGAGGATTTAGTGGTCCACAGTGTCAAAGGTGGCGGAGAGGACGAGGAGGACGAGGAGGCAGAGGGAGCTCTGGTCACACATGGTCAGGATGTCGTTTGTAACCTTGACCAGAGCAGTTTCCGTGTTGTAGGCAGCACGGAAACCCGATTGGAGGGGTTCATGGAGGGAGTGAGAGGAGAGGAAAGAGCGAAGCTGGGAGGCAACGGCTCTCTCAAGGATCTTGGATAGGAAAGGGAGGTTTGAGATGGGCTGGTAGCTGGATAACTGTGACGAGTCGAGGGAAGGTTTTTTTAAGGTGGGGGTGATAATGGCTGTTTTGAGGGGAGAAGGGACAATACCAGATGACTGGGAGAGGTTAATGATGTCGGTGAGTAGTGGAGCAAGGAGGTGGAGCTGGGATTTAAGGAGAGGGGTAGGGATGGGGTCGAGGGAGCAGGTGGTGGACTTCATGGAGGTTACAGTGTTGAAGACAGAGGAGGGGGTGGCAGGTTCAAAGATGTGGAAGGAGGGATGGGTAATTGTCAGATGGGAAATTGTGTGGGGTGGTGGGGGTGGGGAAGGGGTGGAGGTTGGGAGGGCAGTGGCAGCAGCATAATATTCCTTGCATTTGATATAGCATGTTATCACGCTGTCGAGATGCCTCAAAGAGCTTCACAGAATATACTGTAAAGTAGATTGACTGTACATTTTGTGAGTGAAAGCGTCATCCAATTGCGCACAGCAGTGTTCCAACTCACACTAGTATTCAAATCCCTTCATTCCCTGGCACCTCCCTACCTTTCTGACCTCCTCACTCCTCAATCCACCACACAGCACCTCCACTCGACTGGCTCCGGCCTCCTGCTCGTCCCTCGCACCCTCCACTCCACCATTGGAGGTCGTGCTTTCAGCCACTTTACGGCCACCTTTCCTCCCCCGGCTCGGAGTCACGCTCCACCACTGTTAAGCGCTCTGAGACACTATCCTGCGTGGAGGGCGATACATAAGTGCAAGTTGTTGTTGTAGCAGAAGTGTCGCAAAAAACAGTCGTGGATTGACTGACAAAATAATTATTCTTATAATTTATTGTGGTATTGAGTCCAATAACTCTACCCCACAAGTCCTGGTTTTACATACTAATGAAACTATATTGAATGAATCGAGGTTGGTGGGGGAATCCTTTAGTAGCATTTAGCTTTAAAATGCAGGTCATCAGACTGCCGCCCACCTCTTCAGCTTCTCAGTTCTGACAGTTTTGACGTTTGGCAGAGTGTGACGTATTGTGATCCACGATTTAATCTACAACAAGAGCAGAAAAGGTATTTGTTACTTTACTTGATAAATTATCTAAAATTTTTCAGTTCCACCGCCTTTGTAACAGCGATTGCTGTAAAATCAGCCCCACAGGCAGTCTTTCGTGTAAGTCATAAATTATACATCACCATCAATTAGATTTATTTGTCGTCCTCTCAAACTGTTTCAGGTGTATTTGCTTGTATGTACACAAAGTCAATTCATATTTCCCCAGTCTGGTGTGTGTTTTAAACATTGTCTGGAGCTGCACATTTCAGCTGTGACTGATCCTTGCATGTAAACAACCACACAGTTGTCGCTGATTAAATTGGTGACTGGTTCAATTCTGACATTCTGTTGCCAGGCATGTCACCTTGGAGCTGAACCACCTCCAAGGAGACCCCGTTTACCTCCAACCCAAGTAGGATAATAATAATAATATCAATAATCCTTGCATTTGATATAGTGCTTTTCACATCTTCTAGATGTCTCAAAGTGCTTCACAGAATATACTGCAAAGTGAATTGACTGTATATTTGTGGGCAAAACGCAGCAGCCAATTGCACACAGCAGTGTCCCACAAACAGTTGTGGATTAAGTATAATTTTTTTAAGAGATTAGTACCCCCGGAAAAGCAATCAACTGATCAATCAATCGACTAACAACCAAGTTCCCACAAACTGCTAAGCAAACAGAGGCATATGGAGAAAGGAAACTTGCTCAACGTTATCCTGCCCAGGAATCAAACCCAGATCGAGGCAAGTGTTCTTTTCCCTTGCTCCTCCCCATCCCACCCGCCCCCCTCCAGCACTGCACTGGAGCATCAGTGATATTAAGAGAAGTTGTAGTTTTCTGATAAAAGATTCACAAAACATCCCTGAGCATTCTCAGTTGCTGGCTGCTACCTTGAGCTCAACTTCACCTTGAATCTATATATAATATGATTGATAATCGACTTACATTCAGCACATGGCAATATTTACTCAGGTTACAGAGATTACAGGAATGAAACAATATTAGATGGATATTTGAAACTAAACAGAGGAAAGGTTGCTTGATCTCTTTGTCTCACACTTCAGACCATTACGCAGTGTCGCTTAGGGTTTCACACGATCTGATGTAAAATGTAGTGACTGTATTTTGTAGGAAAATTAAATGTTAATTGTGCCAGCCTGACTCAGTTGGTAGCACTCACGATTCTGAGTCAGAAGGTTGTTGGTTTAAGGCTCGCCTCGAGACTTTGAGCTCACAGTCAAGTCTGAAACACAACAGTGTTGAGTGTTGCGTTGTGGGAAGTGGCTTCCTCAAGATGCGTTAAATCAAGATCCCATCTGGCTGTTCAGGTGGACGTTAAAATTCCACGGCACTATTTGAAAAGAAATGGAGGTTTTCCCGGTGTCCGTGATCCCACCCCACTCCCCCCCCAAAATATTGGTCACTCATCTATGGCTGTTTGTGGATATTATTGTGTGTAAACTACAGCATTTCACCTATAAAATACACAGGCATTTCACTTTACAATATATCCTATGAAGCTCTTTTAGACATCCTCCTGACACTATTAAAATATAAAGATTATTATAATAAAATAGTACCATTGACTATTTGTGTGCTTCGCCCTGGGTTTGTCTGTCAGAGCCTTTTCCCCCCCTAGTTTACCAACAAACCCAGAGAGTAACAGGCAGCTTGGAGTTCAACACTACATCACAAACACAACCAAGGGATTTTGCTTATATTATAAACCATGAAACCGAGGACTGATGCAGTCCTATCAACAGGGGAAACCTGAGATTGTGTTACAGCCCAAAATACACTCCCAGCCATTTGTTGTTCTCTACCATCTCCACAAGATGCTGAACGATTCTGACATCGAACAGATTTCATCCAATCTTTCTTCCAGCTGTCAGACTGCACTGCACAGATTTTGGTCTGGTGCACTCTCAAAATTTTGACACTTTGGGGTCAAATTGACCTGATTTAGATACCAGTTTTTTTTTAACTCAGTGTAGCCTCGGTGTAGGCAGCAGCCCCAGCACAAGCATTTTCATGCCAGATGGCCGAATAGCACAGCTTACTCCGAATTTAATGCTTTCTGCCGCTGATTAGATTCCAATGTTCTCTTCCACCCCCTGTCTTCTTCTTCTTCCCCCACTCCTGATGTTCATATTGCTCTGAAGTTTTTATTCTCTTTCTAGCAACCCCCAACCATGTGAGTCACACTTCCTAACCCCCTCCCGCTGTGTATTTCTGGATCTTTCCTGTCCGATTTGCTTCTCCGCTTTAAAAATCTTAAACAATCCTCCAACTTTATGATGGTTAAATTCACTAGTTTAATTCCCTTGGGATGTTGAATCAAGGTCTTGTCCGCCTGTTTAAGTGGATGTTAAAGATCCCAAGAATCCCTATTTGAAACGTTTTTCCCTGTATCCTGGCCAACAATAAAATTGGTCATTGATGCCATGGCTGTTTGTGAAGGACTTTGAGATTCCACCCCAATGTGAAAAATTACTGTATCAAATGTAAGGTGTAAAAGCCATGTCACCTGTAAGTGGAACCCCCGTGTAATTGCAGCCATCTTTGCATTTTGTAAGAGAGATAATCTCATCCACTTTCTTTGGCTGGAAGCTAAAATGTTAGATTTGAACACAATTGTATCGTAACTGCCTGGTAATTTGTTATGTTGTGTTGAAATATCCCCTGACAAGACATTTATGTTTTGTGACATGAATCCTACAGGATTTGACTTGACTTCGATTTACGGGTTAGCATTTAACTGGTGCTGACGTGTTAAGTGCTGACTGTGAGGATCTTAAGAGTTAGGTTAGTGCATCTGTGCAGCAAAGAGCCATAAAGGGACAGTGACTCCATTGGGCCTGGCTTTCCAAATGCATAAGTCCAAGAGGATTGCAGAAATGGCACGGGCATTCTCTTCCAAAGTTTGGATACTGCCGTTATCCAGTATACAAACTGTAGTCCTGCAGCTTAATGGTTAGAGCAAGTGAGAGGACCTGGGTTTGATTCCCAGGCATGGTGAAACATTAAGCAAGTTTCCTTACTCCACATGCCTCTGTTTACCCAGCAGTAAATAGGAACCTGGTTATAATCCCTTCAAAAAAAAAAGTTGGTCACTCAATCCACGAATGTTTGTGGGACACTGCTGTGCGCAATTAGCTGCCACGTTTCACCCACAAAATATACAGTCCATTCACTTTACAGTAAATTCTGTGAAGCACTTTGAGACCTCTCAACAATGTGATAAGGTACCATATCAAACCAAGGATTATTATTATTCAGAAGCCGGAGTTGGATGTATTTCAAAGCACATTTTAACAACATCCCGTCACTTAGGAATGGAACACTGCAATTGTAAGCCTGAAATGTCCAGGGAGAGTGTAGCAGAACTGCACGGGTGTCAGCCAAAGACGGACGCAAGGGGAAAGTCCAAATTTTTTTTCATCCAGCAACCTAATGCTTCTGCATACAGACTGACATGTTGTTAACAATGGCCTTGTTGTTAACAATGGCCTCTTCACCGTGAACTCCAGCACTACTGGTGTCCTGACCGACTGCCTGTCTGACATCAAGTCCTGGACAAGGGCCAACTTTCTCCAACTCAACATCAGCAAGACCGAGACCCTGATTGGCTCGCTCCAGCGTCTCCGCACCTCAGGCGCTGACAGCATCGGCCTCCATGGCTGCACACTCAACCTCACTAAGCCAGTCAGGAACCTGGGTACCTTGTTCGACCCTGAACTGTCCTTTCTCCTCCACATCCGCGCCATAACTGGCACTGCCTACCACCACCTCTGCAGCATTGCCAGACTCCACCACTGCCTCACCCCTCAAGCTGCCGAAACCCTCACTCACGCATTCGTCACCTCAAGGCTCAACTACGGGAACTCCCTCCTCATCGGCCTTCCCTACTCATCCCTTCACAAGCTGCAGATCATCCAAAACTCTGAAGCTCATGTACTCTCGTGCACAGGCTCCGTGACCCCATCACTCCCACCCTCGCTCGACTTCACTGGCTCCCCATCCCCCAGAGGATCGAATTCAAGATTCTCGTCCTCACCTTCAAAGCCACCCAAGGCCTTGCCCCCTCCTACCTCTCTGACCTCCTGACTCCCTACCAACCTACCCGCTCCCTCCGTTCAGCTCCATGTCTCCTGCCGGACCCGCCCTACCATCGGTGGCCGGGCTTTCAGCCTCTTTGCCCTCACACTCTGGAACTCCATCCCATGGTCTCTTCGCCTCGCTTCCTCCCTTGCCTCCTTCAAGGCCGGTCTCAAGACACTTCTCTTCGATCGCCCTCCCATCACTCTGCCTTCCTTTTTGTTGTTGTTGTTGTGGGTCTATTTAAGAATTCCACATTCTCATTACCCTCTGCATGACGTAGTTCCTCCTAACTTCTCTCTTAGATCCCCTAGTCACTGTCTTATGCTCGTGTTCTGGTTTACAGACTCCCTAGAAGTAGAAGCAGCCTATTTATGCTCACCTTCTCAAACCCTCTTGTATTTTTAAATGCCTTTATCAGGTTCCTCTTAAACCTCTCTTCTCCAGTGATAAAACAAGGCCAAACCTATCCAATCTATCCTGATAGCAGTAACCTGCCGGCCCTGGTATCATTCCTAGTAAACCAATGCAATGCTCTTCCATCGCTGCTCGGCGTTCCATGTAATTCCTATGTTACGTGCTGCACAAGGTGGGTGGGGTTAGGGGTTGCTCCTCAGTGGCTTGGATTAAGATTTGCTTTGCTGCAAATGAACATAAATATGGTCCAATAGCTCCTGTGACCGGTTTCGCTGCTGACGTCACTCCCTGACTAACAAAATAACAGGCTGCTATTTCAGAGCTGAAGATGTACTGTCTTTGCTATAAGACTCTGCTCTTCCTGTCAGTGACGCACTAACATCCTGCCCTGGTGTTAATGGTTCGCTAATTCAATTGCATGTCACTGCCGCTGAGGACACACAGATCTTTTGTAACATTTGCTGAGTCCAGAGACCTTGAAACAGGACCCTTGGCTGCTTCAGCTGAGAATGGTGCTTTTGTGTGTCACACCAGCACCAGAGAAATTAGCTGGTTAAACTCCAGCAGTTCCCCAACACACACCCTGGGGTCCAGCCTGAGTTCCCCTTCGCTGCACGGATGCTACATATGTTGACAATGTTCTTGCCTTCAAGTCAGAAGGTTGTGGGTTCAAGACCCACAACAGATGCTGATCTTAGACTGACTACAATATATAGCATGTTCATAAAGTCCTGTTACCCCCATGTTTTTCATCTAGAGTGCACTGACAAACAACTGAAACATATGGAAGAATGATGATAATTGTATTTAGACGCACTGTATTTCATTGTATTCAGTGTTTAACTGTATTTAGACGTCCAGAGGAACAGTGTGTGTGTGGGCGTCATAATTTTCATGGCAGATAATGATCCGTCGCCATTTTCGGTGCAACATCTTCCATAACAGGACGGAGCTACGAGGAAGTTACTGGTACCAAGTTATTGTTTAAATCGATTCATGTGCAACAGAGAATAAAAATGAATTGAAAGAAAAAAAGGGGTAACAGGACTTTGTGAACTGTAGTTCGCAAACTGTAATGCTGAGGGTGCGGAGGTACGGACTCCAACTCAGAATGGGGATGGTGAACAGATTGCCAGGTTCAACCACTCTACGCTGAGTGTAATGAATATGTAGAATGAATTACCCCAGGGAGGGCAATTGAGTCAGCAATTTAAGAGAGAATTTGGTGGCTCTCTGGCAAACAAATCAAATGAAGGGGATGCGTGATGGGTAAGATTATTGTATTTTTTTCCTTGGGGCCAGTCAGATTGTCTGCAAAAACAGACATTTCTCAGTCATGTATATTCCACCCTCTCCTAGCACTGCTATATTAGGCACAACATGAAATGATGGGAAGCATTATTAATTAATGTGGAACATCTCGGATGTTACATTACACCTTTCTGACATGTGAAATTGAAGGCTGGTAATTTTCGCTACATGTGCATTTCAGCGCTGATCATTAAACAAACTGCAAAAACTTCCTCTGGAAAGATGAGAGAAAACACATGCATTGATCACTTGAAAGTAATCCTTTAACCAGGCTTCCTGCTATTTCTGATTTGTGATCCCTTCATACTTTTGGAAAGCTGCACAGTTAGGTTTAAAGATATGAACCAAGTCTCGAGGTGGAACACAAGTGAAGTGGACAAGCACATGAACAATAGCAACACCTTGCATTTATATAGACCCCTCATGCAGGGTAGCGTCCCAGAGCGCTTGGAATATAGAAGGTAGAAGCTTGAGGGGATGTGGGGACAGCATAGTGCTGGGCAGTGGGAATGAAAGAATAGTTTGTTCTAAGAACCAGTGTAGACCCGAAGAGTCAAATTGCCTCCCTCTGAGCTATAAATATCTATAATAACAATGTGATCAATGCTCTGAAATTTGTAACACAGGTTACTGGTTGTAGTGCAGCCCGGCCTTTCTCTCCACCCTCTCTCTTGTAGCTGCATCACTGTCGGAATCGAACGACAGCGGAGGAAGCCCCAGGCAATACCAGGGCACATGGGATATGAAGGTAGCAGCACTCACAGTTTGAACGTTGATTCTCATTCTGTCGCCAGCCTCCTCATTCAGACAGTGGCAGGCTTGCAGATGACCTTTTGTTGGGGAGAGGCAACTGCAGCAAAGGGATTCTTGAAGAATGTTGGCTCACTCGTACAGCTGGAGTGAAAATAATTAGAGATGATTTGTCATTTACTGAGAATGCATGACAAAGATTACTGAGGCGATACAACTGCACTTCTCATCTTTTATTTTAAATAAAAAACACCTGAGGCTGCCAGCAGCATTTTAAAAGGTTGTTTCTTTTCAGTTTCCCCATCAGGGACATGTAAAATCGATGTTCCCTCATTTATTATTTCGGCTATACTGATTTCAAGCTGTAGATCTTGCAAGCAGTAAATGCTTCAGCTGTTTTTACAGGATCTTTATATTGTGTCTCATGTATGTGTACTTCAGGCCTCTTCCACCACCAATATCTGACAAAAGTTGTGAGGAGTCCCGTAGCGTATTGGTTAGCACTCACCTGACAAGCGAGAGGACTTGAGTTCAATTCCCAGGCGGGGCGAAACCTTAGGCACGTTTCCTTACTCTGCACACCTATATTTACCTTGCAGTAAGTAAGAACCCAGTTGTTAGAAGATTGGTGACTAAATATAGTTGGTCACTCAATCCATGACTGTTTGTGGGACACTGCTGTGTGCAATTGGCTGCCAAGCTTCGCCCACAAAATGCAGTTAATCCACTTTTTAATATATTCTGTGAAGCGCTTTTGAGACATTTCAACAACGGGATAAGGCGCTGTATCAAATGCAAGGATTATTATAATAGGAGTCACTTCCCATAAGTGGCCACAGATGTCCTCTAAATGTCACTGATCTTTCCGCTGGGTTGCCTGCAACCGATTTCAAAAAAGCAACAACTTGACATGACTGTAGTGCTCGGCCCTTATTCCGAGGCCTTAAATGTCAAGTGCTCGCAGTTTCAATTAATTCCATTAAGAGAGTGAATGTCAAGAAACTTTTATTTAGGGAGAAAGCCACACTGAGCAAGTTGAGAGATGATTAAGCTGCAATATCTAATTGTACTTCAATTGCATGAGCTGTGAAATTACCCTTTCATTGTAACGCACGCAGCCAGTTTAAACAGGTCAATCTCCGTTTGTATCTCTCAAAAATTGAAAATTAACACTAAACGTTAGCAAATTCTGCGACATTGCAAACCCTCAATTATTATCCGTTCTCATGATGCACAATTATTATGAATGAATCCACCTCGCTTCCATTAGGAGTGCATGTTGATGTAAAAATGTGATGTATTCTGCTGCAATCTGGATGATAGTTTGGGTTGGAGAATAGGTGAGATCCCCACATCATATACAATAAGTCAATGTGAGTCAATCTGACTCAGTTGGTAGCACTCTTGCCTCTGAATCCTAAGGCTGTGGAATCAAGTCCCACGTCAGGACTTGGACTCATCATATCTGCGCTGACATTCCAAATCAGTGCTGGAAGTGTGCTGCACAGTTGCAAGTGCCGTGCTTCAGATAAGACATCAAACCGAGGTCCTGTCTGCCTGTTGAAGTAGGCATTAAAGATCTCCTGACACTATTCGAAAAGACAAAGGATTTTTTCCTGGTATTCTGGCCATCAATCTCCCAGATAAATTTGGTCACTCGCTTCATGACTGTTTAATAATAATAATAGTAATCCTTGCATTTGATATAGCGCTTTTCACGTCAGGAGGACGTCCCAAAGCGCTTCACAGAACACACTGTAAAGTGAATTGACTGTATATTTGTGGGCGAACGCGGCAGCCAATTGCACACAGCAATGTCCCACAAACAGTCATAGATTGAAAATGACCAATTTATTATTGTTTTGGGTTTTGGAGGGATTATTATTAGGCGTGTGGAGTAAGGAAACTTGCCCAAGGTTTCGCCCTCTGCCTGGAATTGAACTCAGGTCTCTCGCTTACAAAGCGAGAGCTCTAACCACTGAGCTCCAGGACTCCACGAGATTTGTGGGATACTGAAGTGTGCAAATTGATTGCATTTGCCAACAATATACACAGTAACTACAGTTTAATATCCCTGGGCTCTCCCTCAGATTCACCGAACCAGTGCACAATCTAGGCATCCAGTTCAACCCCCAGTAGTCCTTCCTCCCCAACATCATGTCCCTGATCAGGACTGCATTCCTCCGCCTCCACCAGATTACCCGCCTCCGATCGTACCTTACCCCAAATGCAGCTGAAACCTTCATGCATGCGTTTGTCACATTCCGCCTGGATTACTCAAACGCACTCCTGGCTGGTCTCCCCAGCTCCACTATTTAAAAAATCCAGCTCATTCAGAATTCTGCTGCCTGCATACTTACCCGGAACAAAGTTCCTTACCCCCATCTTACCAGTTCTGGCCAGGCTCAACTTCAAGATCCTCACACCCATGTTCAAATCCATTCACTCCCGGCACCTCCTTATGTCTCTGACCTCCTCACACCCCAATCCACCATCCGGCACCTCCACTCAACTGACACCAGCCTCCTGCTTATCCCTCGTACCCTCCACTCCACCTTCCACTTTCAGCCTCTAATCCCAAAACTCTGGAACGCTCTCCCTCAATCCCTCCGCCTTGCACCCTCTCTCCCCTTCTTCAAGACCCGCCTGAAAACTTTCCTTTTCGATTGTGCTTACAGTCACCTCCCCCACCGCCTGGCTCGGAGTCAGGCTCCGCCACTGTTCAGCGTTCTGACACGCTACTCTGGTAACAGTAAGCTACAGTAAGCACTTTGAGGCATCTCAATGATGGGATAAGACTCCATATCAAGTGCTAGGATTAATATCTAAGCATTCTCACAAGAGTTCCAGGCTCCTGTCACAGTGACTGAAATGTCTGTTCCAGTAACAGGCACAAGGCTGTAAATTGGTTTTATTTCTCTTCCTGTTTGTTTGAATTTTTTTGCTGCTGTTATATCACTGACAAATGCATCTACTAATAGACATGTCATGTTACAAAAGTCTATTATGCTTCTATTATAGCCTTGGGCGGGTTTGTAGAAATCACTATTAGCCGAGCATGTTGACTACTATAGTTTCATAACAATTTTAAAAGCTGGAACACGTCTTCATTGCAATGCCGATTTTGTTTCAGGACAGTTACTAAGATTTGGTAACCCAGAAACTTGTAAACTCATATCAGTTTAACAAAGTATTCCCCATTGTGCACGTGTAGTACTGTTTTGCAGATGGTAAAATGGTTGTGATATTTCCCCCCAAAACCTAGAACAATAGAAATTTACAGCCAATCAAATCTTTGCTGACTTTTTGAATGAGCAATCCATTCAACAACAACAACAACAACAAAATGACATTTGTATAATACCTTTCACGTTGGGTTTCACCAATCAGGGTTTTCAACTGAAGGCCCACCCATCAATGATAGGGCGGGCGAGGCGGAGGACATAAAGCAGGCCGGAGCCCGCTGAGCGGGGGGAGCAGGCAGGTTGGTAGGGGGTTAGGAGGTCACAGAGGTAGGGGGGAGCAAGGCCATGGAAGGCTTTGAAGGTGAGGACCAGAATCTTGAACTCTATACTCTGTGTGATGGGAAGACAGTGGAGTCGGGCGAGGATGGAGGTGATAGGGTCGGGGAGCCTGGTGCAGGAGAGGACACGGGCTGCAGCATTCTAGATAATCTGCAGCCTATGGAGGGAGTTTATGTAATTGAGCCTGGATGTTATGAATGCATGTGTGAAGGCATGTATGGCCTGCAGTGTGAGACAGTGGTGGAGCCGAGCGATGTTGTGGAGGTGGGGAAAGGCGGAGCAGGTCATGGAATGGATGTGGGGTGTGAAGGGCAGATGAAGGTCGAACAGGAGCCAAGGTTCCATATTGGCTCCACGAAATGTAGAGTGCATTCATGGAAAGAGATACTGTCAGTGCCCAAGGAATGGAGGCAATGACAGGAGCCAAGCAGGAGAGTCTCGGTCTTGTTGACATTCAACTGTAGGAAGTTAGCTCTCATCCAGGACTTCATATCCGACAGGCAGTCTGTGAGGACAGTTGTGGTTCTGGAATTGAGGGTGGAGGCAGAGAGGTAGAGTTAGATGTCATCCGCATACATGTAGAAGTCCCATTTACCCACCTTCCACGCTCCCTTTTTTAGATATCTAATTAGTTCCTTCTTGAAAATTATTATCGATTCCACTTTGCCCCATGTCTTTTGACAGGGCATTCCAGATCCTAACAATTGTGTGTAAAAACAAATCTTCCTAATCTCCCTTTCTCATTTCCAGCTAAGTACCACGATGTCCGCTGAAGCAGGTGACTGTGTGAAACTGCACCCTGGATAAAACATCCAAACCCCAGTATTTGAATTAGAAGAATTAAAAGGTGACGTTTCTGCTGTCGAAGGCAACACAACATCCTATGCGCTCTGTCCTAAATCCAGACTGTGGTGGTCGTCACAACAAGGAGACAGATGTATTTCAGGTGAGACCTCTCCATTTGTTTTTTTTTGCATTGGTTTCAGTTAAACAGTTCTGGACAAGAGCATCAGTCCTTACGAAGATCTGAACTTTCATGACGTTTATCATTATTGGCCAAACTGAAGAAAATCCTCCAAATTGTGTTGGTTCATCCTATTGCGCTCAAGTCTGGTGTCAAATTGAAATGATATTCATTCTCTTTGAAACTCCAGGGAAGCATTTTGACTACAGTTAATAAGACAATTATGGAAATTAACATCGGAAGTGTGGCCAATCTTTCTTGTCTTCTGACACCCTTTTTCTCTTTCTAAAATGGCTTCCTTTATATTATATGCAAATGAAAGTGGAAACCATTTATTATGGGTTTCTTCCAGCATTGTTTTATTTAAAGTCATTATAGTCCAATTACTGAAAACCAAATACCTATTTACCTATCAATCCCCCTTTATGTGAGTCTGCAAACTGACCAATGTTTTAATGTGAGACAGTAAAACCAATGTTATCCTTTGATTCCGCAATTGTAAATACATTAACTGGAAAATAAAGCCAATGCTAGCTGTCCCCACTGAACAAAAGCAGGGCTACCTTCACACAGAAGTCTTTATCATCTCTCAGGTGACCGCGTTGCTGTTGCTCTTCAACGCAGAGGGAAAATGCTTTTAAATTCTACATCTGAAGCCAAAGCTGAGAATACCAAGACATTCTCTGCTGTGTGTGGCACAATGAGAAAATCGTTAAATGCCTCCGCTTGGTTGTTCACAACGTCTTAAAATATTAATGACAATAATTTATGTGGAGTAATTTTTTGCATTCGTAATAATTGCATTCGAAACCTATTGATTGCAGTGGAAACCGGACTTTTCGTCCCATGACTCAATACAAATATATAATTCAAATGTAGTTCTCAAGCCTTTCACACCAGATGGTACTCAAGGACACTTGACTTCTTTTAAAAATAAGCCATGCATTATAGTTGGACTGCTTCATCCCAATCTTGTTTTAAAGAGTTATTACTTGGATAGATCAGACAAAAAGGCTTTATTCATGTCACACTAGACAACTGGGCACAAACCCACTCGCTCGCCCTTTAATATTCATCTATATCGAGTATCTATCTTATTCCATTCCACTTTCAAACAAACCTCTGTAAAGATTTTTTCTAACCTCTTCTTTAATTCATTTCGATGGGTATTCTTTACTTCATCTGGTTAAACTTGCATTGAATGAAGTCTTAACCATTGACGCGTTAAAGAACCGGAAAGATTACCAACTGTAACCGGTGTGAGTGCATTAACGGTTTAATAACTTCACAGCACACAAAATACAATTTGCACAAAAGGATTGGGATTGTATTGCGGGAAAGCTCTCCCTACAATTCGTTTTTCACCTGCACGCTTCACCTTGTGGACTGCTTTAATCCTTCGCCTTGAGCCATGTTCCGATGGAGGACAGGGCACGATGGGAATACAAATGCAAGCAGTTGATTTGAAACACAAGGCAAGTAGGTTATTTTCTTCCCATCCAACATGTGTTGCACTGACAATCTTTCAGATTTCCCATGTTATGCTTAGGTTTAATGCACATTCTCGGGCTAGTCTGTCTCATGAGGGCCCAAACACAGTTCGTAACCTGTCTGTCTTACTCAGACCTATTCAAAATGGCTAAACTATTTCTCAGCTTTACCTTCACCCACAATCTCAACCTTGACTGAAGGAGGATTGGGGAATAAGTCAGTGTGCTCAGCAATAGGGAAACAGAAATAGCAGCATTATCACTTAGCAGGATGGGATCTGACCAGGTTCTTCAATGCACTGAGGAAGAATTGACAGTATAATCAATAGACAGACTCTTAGTGGCCTTGAGAGTGTATTCATGAGCACTACAGGAAAGATGGGCAACTCCCCTGTAGAGCCCCTGAATCTATATGCACGGCTGTGATTTAATATAAAAGTCATTGTGGATTTTCATTCCCCATCAAAGCGCATTGCTCTTGCAACATGAAGTTCTGCAAGTCAGCGAGGTGCTGAAGATGAAATATTTTCCTCAAGGCACATTGAGGGCGAGAGCAATACACCAACTGCCAGCAACGAACAGCAATTCTTGATGAAAGCAAAAGGAAGGGAAGTGAAGTGTGAAGGAGGCACAAATGACTTGTCTTTTGTGTGCAGCTCAAGCGTAGGCAGGGACAATTTCATAATTAACTTGGGATCTGCATATGCCAGCTGCAAATGAGTTGTGGGGAAATTAAATTTTTGCAGCAGGAAAACATTATGTTGAAATAATTAAGTAAAATGATTAAAACAAATGGAAATTATTTCCACAACAACCAAAGCTGCGTTTAAAATCGTTCACTGTTACGGGAGCCCGAAAAGCATGTTATAAAGAGGAGAATATTTAAAGGGCTGACTAACATGCTTTTTCACATTGATCATGATGAATCATTGGAGAAACACGAGAGGCTACTGCATTTGTAAAAGAATGTTGGTTTTCGTCTTTGCAGTACACTAGTGGGTAAATTTAAGTCGTATAACAGGTTCGAGTGAATTTACCCCCATACCATTACAATGTTCATCCCCATCGCGCTTTCAGCCACTACACCACGAAACTCTGGAACACTCTCACTCAATCCCTCCACCTTTCACGACCTCTCCCCTTTTTCAAGTCCCTTTCCACCAACCCCCCTCCAGCTCCTCCACTGTTAAGCACTCTGAGACTCTACCCTGTGTGGAGGGTGCTATATATTTGCAAGTTGTTGTGTTCAGTCCCCCCACTCATTCAAACACACACACACACACTGTTGCAATGTTCAACATCCTTACATTGCTCCCGTCCCAGCTCAGATGTAAAGAGCCACACCAGTGTTGTGTGGAAATCATCATTACCTATAAACAGAGTTTACTCATCTTGGCTATGTTTCAAATACATATCCATGTATTAGATTTTTTTTCTTGGTGTGTGATGGAAAAGCGAAGCGAGGATCTAATGCTGGGAAATTACTTTTCCGTTATGTCTGCTGCGCCTTGTGGCGAACGTGTTTTGATTTAACTGCACAATCAGCAAGGTCTGTGTCGGAGCAATGAGGCGTGAAAGGTTGCATGTTATCTTTTGCAATACTCAAAACCAGTCCATCTGCAAAGAAAGTAATTACCCATAAGTTTACTTAATGCTCGATGTGTCAAAAGTTAATGAACTTTCTGATTAAGAAGGATAACGTGTGTCTCGGAGTCTTGTTTCAGTTCACTTCCACCTCTGGACTTTCTTGACTGAATCTGTTTTTTTCGGAAACCTGATTGGAAAATCAATACTGAGCTCAATGTTCAGTGATGTTTGTCACTTACGTGACCTCCCATACCAACCAGAGCTGTTAAACCCACCCAATTGTCTGCACTCACAATGAGAATAATTGATGCAGCCACATTAACTGTGCTCTGATTGTGCCCAAGGTACACACAGCAAACAAAAAGCCTAAGACAATCCGACAGCGACTCAATTGCTGCTGGCCAGCTATAAGAACAGTAGAACTAATGAAGACTTTTTTACCTTGGTTTGCCTTCTCTCATCTGCTTATTGAGTGTGGGGAGCCAAACCAGCCTTTGAAAGAAAAACTAATTGTGAATGGATCAATCTGTTTGAAAGCACAAATAACTTGCTGCACATTGATCTGAGCAGGGCACTGCTCTGCTGTTAAACACAATAAGTACACTACGGAATACTTTCCCTTCCAACCCCCCCTCCACCCCTCCCCATGAGCAAAAAAACACAATCCAGCCTATAAATTTCAGAATCAAACTAGTTTTCTCTGCGCTCTGATTTATTAATGGATCCTCCCGGCAATGCAGATTGCAAAGTTTAAAGGGGAAATGAAGTGGCAGAGCAGAAAGAATTCCCTGCAATTTAAATTTGAGATGATAGAACGTTTTGAACTCATCTCTAATAATAGCAATAATAATCCATGCATTATGTTCACATTGGTACGATTTCTCAAAGCAACTCACAGGATTTTACTGTAAAGTGCAGTGACTGTGTATTTCGTAGACGAACGTGGCAGCCAATTTGCGCCCAGCAATTTCCCACAAACAGCCGGGAAACAAAGACCAATTTTATTTGGGGGATTGTTGGCCAGAATCCCGGGAGAAACTCCTCCTTTTGAATATTGTCGTGAGATTTTTAACCTTTAGAAGGAAAGAAGACACTGAGGTGTACATTTGTAGGGTTGAAGGTGACATTAATGTCCAAATCTTGCCCCCTTTCTAAATCTAGCCTTTAATTGAGAGAATCATATTAGACTTTGAGCAAAGCAAGGAAAAGCTTTTTGGTAAGATTGATCGTGCAGTTAAACTGCAGGCATTGATGGAATGCAATGCCTGTGGTAGGTGACGCAGACATGTAAGTTGAGTTGCACTGGCTTAGTGCAGCACAAAGAGCTCCGTTAACCAGCACTAAATGCCAGAGGGAAAGGAGCAACAGCAACAACGTATTCAAACGCCTTTCACGTTGGGAGGATGTCTCATGGTGCTGGACAGTCAGGGATTTAGACCTGACCTGAGGGTTGAGATCAGGAGGGGTGGAGGGTAGGGCCTTGAACTCCTAGACTGTAAGCCTGAGAGGTTGCTTGGCTCTGCCTGTAGTCATACTGATCTACCAAACCAGTCTTTACAAAGCCAATGTGGCTTGAGTCTGCTTCCTTTGAGTGGTCTTGCACCACTTCCCTAAATTGGGTACCAGGCCTTAATGCCAGTTGTATTGCAGACATTTGGGCTGAAATTCCTTGGTCCATATGCAATTTATAATGGGGGAAATTCCATTGGTGTACATCACTGCCAGAAGGTGCTGTGTATCACACCAGCCACAATTTCAACCAATGGTGCGGATCTAAGCTCCCATCTAATCACCTCAAACACTATTCAAAAAGAGAGGAGAGTTTTTCCCAGCCAACAATCTCCCAGATAAAAATTGGTCATTCACTTCAGGGCTGTTTCTGGGGCTTTCCTGTGTGCAAATTGACTGCCACATTCACCCGCAAAATACACACTCACTACATTTTACTGTAAAATCCTATGAAAGGCGTTGAGGTGTCCTCCCATTAAAATAAGATGCTGTATCAAATTCAAGGATTTTTACTATCCCTTCCCTAACCTCTAATTAATAATTAGTTGGGAAAAAATATGATGAGTTCATTAGCTTCTCATTGTAAGTCTATTTAGGGCTGTATGGGAGGATCCACTATTTTGCAGGATAGCACGATTATTGTTGTTGCTAAGTGGATAATAAGTCCAGATATGCCTTGTATTTCTACTACAGTACAAAAATAGAAAATATTAACAATCGTGTCAAAAGTATCCAGAATCGGCTTCTGTTAAATATGTTTGAAGGAGTTGCCAGATGGCTATAAGTTGCCTGGATATACACCGGACAAGGTCCCAAAACGCACGGTTGTTTTGCTCCCTGAGATTGACTCTGTGTGTGCTGAACCAGGCTGCACAAGGTCACTGACCCCATCTTTAGGAGGTCAATGCTGGTAACAGATTGCACTTTATTTGAGCAATGCTGTAACTCTGAAACCCTGTAAGTTTTCACGGTGTTTCGTATCAGCCTCCAAATAACCTAGAAAAAAAAGGTCTCGGTTCTAAATGTTGTTGTTGGTGGATTTAATGTGTTTCCATTACTTTTCCTTGGGTCATGAAGTAGAAATATAATACATATTTTCTGGGGCTCATTATCGTGGTGAGGGAAACACTCTGTAAAACCTACACATTTGTTAGAAACAATCTCTGGCATATGAAAAGTGTTTCATGGGGCTTGGAAAATGAAACTGTAATGGATTTTTCGACTACTGCACAAATTCCATTTAGCTTGTATTTTACTGATGTGTGCCATGTGTTGTCCTCTAACAACTCAAGATGGTCTTTTGCCAACAAAATTTTCTGCAAAGTCAGTGGGGAAATTCAGAAACATTATCCTAAACTTAGCTTGCAAATGGAGCACCGTCAAATTGCGAAAACTGGAATAATGCCACTATGCATTTTAGTCAACCACAGAGCTGTAAACAATTTGCGACATACAGCAACAACAAGTTATTTCATGTATCAGAGAAGCAGAATTTTTTTTAAAAAGTATAAACAAAAATTGTAAGATGTAAATTACAATTTAATGAACAGAAAAGGTATAATGCGCACTGCATACTGCAGAACTAACCACTGAAAGGTATGAGAGAACAGCAAGTAATTTACAATAGACGTGTAACAATGTAGATAATGCTAAACTGTTGCTGAAATCTTTTGAGTGTAGATCCAGAAAGCATTCTGTAAGGAATATAAAATGGTGGTGTCACTGTATTCAATAACTGGCATCAATTGGTTTGGATTGAATCCCAAATTAAATAGACTTGAGTGGTACAGTATTAACCCAATTTCAATTACACCAAAGAGATATGCCATTCTGGTTTGGTTGGTAGCACTCTTGCCTCTGAGTCAGAATGTTGTGGGTTAAAGCCACACATCGGGACTTTGAGCTCATAGTCTAGGCTCACACTGCTGTACAGTGCCATCCTTCAAATTGAACGTTAAAACAGGGTTCGCTCTGCATGTTCAGGTGGAAATTAAAGATCCATGGCAGTATTCGATAATACTTATCTTCTGATGTCCTGGCCAACAATCTCCCCAAATAAAATATGCTAATTACTTCATGGCTAGTTGTGTGCAAATTGGCAGTCACGTTCTCCTACAACTACACAATCACAGCACTTGGCAGTAAGTCCTGTGTCCTGCTTTGAGATGTTGTGATGACATGATAAAGTACCATATCTGTCATTATTATTATTACATGCTCTTGAATTAGCACTAAATTAGTAGTCTTGAGTAAACTACAAAAACAGATAAGTGTTTTGGCTTAGCTCAAAAAAACAAATTTTTTATGCACAAGTAAACCTTAGAAAATTAGCTCAAAACAAATGCAACTCCAAACAAATGCAAATCCAACCTCAATGCCTCTATAACACATTGAATATTTGTAAGTTGTCAGTGGTACACAGGATCAAGTATGTTTTATGTAATATAATGTTTAAGAATGGCAGATTGAAGGGGAGGAGGAAGAGGCCAAAAAAGTCACTTACAAATCACCAAATGGGTGGCCCTCGGCTTTAATCAACTTATGTCATGTCACACGTGGATCTCTTGTTAAAAAAGGGAAGATTTATCTGTTCTTCAGGTAACCAGCAGCTGACAACAAGGTTGGGCCCTTGGTTGTGGCTGAGGAATCTCAGTTCTTCTGATGTTGCTTTGAGTTCAATGGTCTGGTGTCAGCTAGGGTCTATCAGTCGGAATAAAAAGCCTGAATTGAGGTCAGTTGGATAACGTCTAGTATTCAGAATAGCTGAGGAGCACAAGGAAGAATACCAAGGAGGTACAGATGGGAATAAGTGGTCCAAGACGCTACCCCGCGTGAAGGGCGCTATATAAATGCAAGTTGTTGTTGTTGTTGTTGGGAATACTGAGGAGATACAGGCGGGAAAACTGAGGAGTTACAAAGGGCAATACTGCAGAGTTACAATAATAATCTGTGCATTTGATATAGTTGTAGAGATATCTCAAAGTGCTTCACAGGATAATAATAACAATAATCCTTGCATTTGATATAGCACCTTATCACGTCATCGAGACGTCTCAAAGCACTTCATACCATATATTGTAAAATGTAGTGACTGTAATTTAATTAAACCTAGGATATAGTGTAAAGTGGATTAATTGTGTCTTTTGTATATGCAAGGGGGAATACAGAGGAGATACAAGCAGGGATTCTCTCAGTGACACTTCTGACTGAGAGAGTAACATCTTGTATGCCATGGAGGTACAATACTGAATACGGGGCTACGGACTACCGAGCCAATGTCATTATCAGTGCAGGAACATAAAAGCGTTTGAGCATTGCCAATGGAGATTAGACTTATTTGAAAGTGGCTTTATCTCGTCCTGCAATACGAAAACTCTTAATAGAACAAACACAACAGAACTATTGGGCATAAGCACTGCCAACCTGCTGGCTTGTAAACAAAAACATGTAGTTGCTGGTAATGTCCCATCAGAGATTGGATGATTTAAGGAATTGCTTACTGCCAGCTTTGATGTGTCGTGCTATTAACTGGGCTCAATGTGTGATAACTGTTGATGCTCACTATTGTTTCTTATCCTCTTCCACAACATCTCAAACCCATAACACATTTATTTTTCGTGAGTATCTCTGTGTTTAGTGCATAGTTTGCCCATTGCTTACTACAAATCAAATAATTCATATATTTGTGCTTGTAGGTTGTAAGCAGCCTATTTGCATCAAGCAATGTTCCCAAAACAGCCATGAAGTGAATGACCAATTTTATCTTGGGGATTGTTGGCCAGAACACCAGGAGAATCTCCCTTCTCTTTACGCATAGTGCCATGGGACCTTTAATGTCCACGTGACCAGGGACTTTGTTTAAAGTCTCATTTGGAGGACGACAACTCCAACAATACAGCACACCCCCAGCAATGCATTGGAGTGTCAACCTAAACAATGTGAGTTCAAAATCCTGGTGTTGGGGTTTGAACCCACAACCTTCAGACTCAGAGGCGAAAGGCTGACCAACTGAGCCAAGCTGTCACAATATTGATGATTGGTCTTTCCTGATCTCTGTCAGTGGGTACAGATTAGGTTCTAGTATGTTGAGTTTTGAAGCTCTTGTATATCGTAGACTTCATCTTCTGTTCTGCATCACCAACAATTGTCACCAACCAAAAAGAGCATATCTTCATCCTGTTTTCAAAAGGAAACATCACCCAAGCTTCTACGGCATTTGGATCTTTCTCCTTTTACAAACCTGCAATGTACACTGTACATTCCTGTACCGTGCATAATCTGTCTTCCCCATCTGTCTTCCTAGCTGTACAAAGAATATCCCATTTCTGTCATCCAAATCTCCCTCGTCAGCTATGAACAGATAGAGTGGATTTCTAAAAGCCCACTTCTCAGCTAAGCATTCACCGACCTGATTCCTGCCTTTTTAATAACTTCCCTTCCAGCTACACACTTCCTCATCCAAAAGTCATATCCCCAGCTGCAAACTAACTGATGGAACTGATTACTCTCTTTTAAAAATCTCACTTTACTGACCTTATACATTCAAAGACCCCATTTTTCTGTTTCAAAATTTCAACGCCCTAACTACATGCTGACAGACCGATTCCTTCCCATCAGAAACCTCATTCTCTCCAGCTATGAACTGACAGATCTGATTTATCTTTCATGATGTTAATTCCCCATTGATCCTAACAAACCCTCCCCCGTCCCCTTCTATTTCTTTCTCACAAACCTCACTTCCCAGATGCTTATTTCGAGATTCCAGGGCCCTGGTGATGACAGCACAGCGAGCCTAACTCACTGGTAGGACTTGGAAGGGCAGACCAGCTATTGGAGGCAGGGAGTCATCCCATTCAACTCCTGTGAACCCTGTAAGCCAAAGACCTAAAGGGTAGTGTGGTCCTAGCTGGGCAAGCAGTGAGAAAGCTTGTCAGACAGCAGTATCAATGACAACTTATGCCGTTTTAGCTGGTTAGACTCCAACTCATACTTTGGGTTCCCCAGGTCTTGGCTCTTGCCAACCTGTGACTAATGCTTTCCGGAATTAGGTAGGCAGGATGTGTTCCTCCAGGAAGAGAGTGCACATCTCATTCAAACAATCTATCTCCGGTATTTCCATGTGAGGTGGGATGCATGGAAATCTCAAGCATGGTGATGGATTTCTGCACATGTCAGACACCCGGCTGACCAAAGAGAATGCTTGTTTCGCCCTTTCGCTATATTTCTCAGGACTGTTAAGGCGTAACTTATTATTTGCTCAAAATACAACAACAACAAAATTACATTTGTATAGCGCCTTTCATGTCGGGAGGACATCCCAAGCCGTTTATCAGCAGTTCCACCTGAATGGATGGATGCATTTTGCAGCCAATTGTTGCTGTTCTAAATTTCTCTCCTACACTCCTCCTTTCCTGAAAATATTTCCTTTTTCTTTCTTCCGGTTACAATTTCTCACCTCTCCCCATGATCCTAGTGGCCATGATTCATAAGGTCATGAGAGACTTGAATGAAGAAGGGCCTTCAGCCTATTTGGTCTTATCCTTCCAAAATACCGACCCTACCGTCCTCCCATCAAACCATCAAATTGTTTCTTAAATGAGTGTAGTGTACTGGCCTCAATGACCCTTCTTGATAACCCATTCCAATTGTTAAGTACCATCTCAGTAAATAAATACTTCCTGGTGTCTGTCCTGAAATTGGCATTGGCAACACTGAATCTGTGTCTTCTTTTTCCGCTGCCTTTGCAATTCCATGTATAGCCCTGAGACAAATTAACCGAGCACACACTAAAATAAAAAATAAGGAAGTGTTAACAGAAATTCACAGTAAAATATCAGTCAAGTCTTTTGTTCTGCAATTACTTTCATTGTGCTATTGGTTTTAACTTGGGGTCGTTTACTCGCTATTTAAATAGCAGCTGTCATATAGTGCGATATACAAAGGGTAATTCATTACTGAGATAAAATATTTAACACATTCAATAACATTTTTGCTCAAGTTAGAAACAAGAACGATTTAGATAATGGGAGTAATTATAATGAGTTCAGGCAGAAAATGGTTTGGGATGTTCAATTTCTCTTGCTTTAGAATAAATAAACATTTTGAAGGCATCCTCTTAAACATCGTTTAAATTCATTCAGATAGCCATTTATCAATCTCCTACTTAAGATTAGACTCTTTAACTAAATTTGATCTTTCCTAAATGCTTGTCACACTTGGAGCTATCCCGTCACTGCTCCAGGAATGTGCATGCATGTGGACATCTGGTGAGGGCAGATTTGTGATACGAACAGTAGATTAACCTGCAAGACCTTATTCCAAGGCTTACACATGAATTGCCAAGGCAGCAAAACAAGAAGAAACACAGATTCAAGGTTGTGGAGGACAATTTCAGGACACCAGGAAGTATTTCTTTACCAAGATGGTAATTAACAACTGGAATGGGTTACCAAAAGGGGTCATTAGGATTGTAATCCTAAATAGTTTAAGATGTTTATCCAAGTATTGAAACAAAGCGAGACATATTGTGGCAGAGTGCAGGAAAAGCTTGGAGCTTCAGGAAGCAGTGTAGGATTTATACCTTTGACTTCTCACTGAGCAGAGGTGAGATGTTTCTTAACCGAGGTAAAGGAACAGGTATAAAGAAGCCCCTCACACTCCTGCTAGCAAAAAATGTGAAGTGCTTTGAGATATCCTCCCGACATGAAAGGCGTTATATCAGATGCAAGGATTTTCTTATTTCGTGTTAAATACAGAAAGTTAACGAAGTGCTATTCCAATGTTGAACTTTGCCTGCGAGAGTCAGTCAGAAAACCACCCTGTGTTGGACTTGCAAAGTTTGCTAAGGTTTAAACTGCTATAATAGGCCATAACCTATTCCTCTGGAGCAGACCCATGTCAGATTGATGGAGCATCTACACATTATGCTCTAACCTACTTTAAACGTATTGTTTGATACCGAGGCAAATCTTAAGCAGAAAGGATTAGAGGCAGCACTTACGTCAATGCACCTCAGGCTTTGAAACCTTGCTTGCCCTTGCTTCTGCAATAGGCTGCACATCACAGACCTCCAACCACAAAATCTGATTAGATCCGCGGGAGATTTGCGATGGTGATGAAATGACAGAATTGCAAGACATAGGTGAAAAATATTCAATCTTGCCTCTAATGGACCAGTGACCCTATAACCAGTGTACAAGACATTATCATGCAAAAGCTGTCTGAACCAAAGATTTAAGAGGTAGCCGTGTAACATAAAGGCTACCACACTATTGATATTTTGAACAATGACAGACTGTCAGATTTTTTGGGGAAGAGAGAAAATATGAAGTAAATCTACAGTATATCAAGTTTATTTATATCCTTGATTAGTTTCCTAATAATACAACCCCTTTTCTGGGAATCTAATTCCATTCTCCAGCCCCTTCAACACCTAAATTGCTTAGATCGCCTTTCTAATCATTCACCGAGCACTTGCACGTTGACCTTGCACCAAACCAAGCCACTGCTTATTCACATATGTATTGAATCATTGGTATAATACATATGGTCTTGGCCCCAGTTATTTATAATTGCAGTAAAATACGGAATTATTTGCAGTTTCTAAACACAGTTTTGTGATGGATCTCAGTAACTTCAGCCGCTAGGGTGGCCTGTCACTGAAAAGAACATTTAGCTATCAGAAATAAGGCGAGTGCTTTATTCCTCTGCCAGAGTGCTAAAATGAAGACTTTAGATGTGCTGTTTTATCCGTGGATTCATCTAATCAATTACCAGGTGAATTGGTGTCCCCCAAGCAGTCTTTAATGGCTATGAACAGCCCAACTCTCTGCTTATCAGCACTCATGGCATTAAGGTACATTTGCCAGAAAATAAAGCACAGCTTAGATTTGTGATTTGTGCTTCTATTATTCTTGTAACAAATTGCCAGCACATTGATCCCCATCCTATTCAGAATCACACGTATATACACCACCACAGAAACTTGTGTGACATCCTATTAATTTCACTTTAGGAATTCATCTTGAGTGTGCGTTTTTAATGCATCTCAGAAGTAATTACTTTCAAGTGTAGTGACTGTTTTTGGTAGACAAACATGGTAGCCATTTGCACCAGCAAGCCTCCCAAAATAGGGTTGACTAATTAAGCTGGAGGATTGTTGGCCAGTGCACCGGGAGAAACTCCCTACACTTTTTGCATAGTGTCAAGATATCTCTACTGGCTGCTTGAAAAAAAACCTAGGTTAAACATTTCATTCGAAAGACAGCTCCTCTGATAATGTGGCACTCCCCAGTCCTGCATTAACGCATCAGCCTAGTCGCGACGTGGGGCTTGAATGTTGGGAAGTGAGAGCCAAAGGGCAAGAACCACATCTGATGGCTTCATGATGGGTCAAGTCATTGCAAATGCCTCCTAGTGCTAAGTGGAAGACTTGGAAAGTGGCATCTAAGAACCTCCAGCACTGCGGTGACACTGTGAAAGCAGCAGCGACACAAGGGACACACACCACACAATGGATCTGCTGCTGGCTCCTTAAGGGAAAGACTAATTGGTGTCACTGCAGTGTAGTTTCTGGCGGTGAATATCTGATATTATTGTGCCCACAAAATAGCTCAATGTTCGAAGCCTCTACTAAACACTCAGCTTGTGTTCAGGTCTTTAAATCAGTCAGGTTTTGTTGCATGTCAGAGTCAATACCTTTAACTAGTTGTCAACTGAACAAAGGAGTAAATATCCCCAACATCTGCAATCCGGTAATTCAATTACATTAACCTTTTATCCCTCGGCAGGAATAATGCTGCCATTAAGTACCTCGGAGACGTCCCCCAGTGCTTGCAAGCCATCAAACAAATAAGGGGTGACAGGATCTAAACTTAGGAAGAGGCCGATATTTCTTGATAGAATTGTACCATTAAAGAAGGAGCACACTTTACAATTGCCATGGGAACTCCACTCTGGAAGCACATCACGTCGGAGGGGAGTTCCTGCCAGTTGGCATTGCGTACTTCTAGTTACCGGAAATAAGTCCCTCCCCCCACCATTTGCATGACTCAGACTCCTTATTGAGGAATTCCATTAAGAATTGTGCAGATTCAACCCAAAGCACTTCACAGAATTCACTGTAAAGTGTACTGACTGAATTTTGGAGGCAAATGCTGCAGCCAATTTGACCAGAGCAATGTTCCACAAACCTCCAACAAATTAATGCCTAATTTTATCTGGGGGATTTTTCACCATGACACCAGAAGAAACTACCTTCTCTTCTCAATGGCATCTTTAACGTCTACCCGAAAAGGCAGACGGGACCTCAGTTTAACATCACAACCAAAGGATGGCATCGCCCACAAAGAAATGCATCCCAGCACTATGTTGGTGTGTCAGCCCAGATTATGTGAGTTTAAAGTCCTGACGTGGGGCTTGAACTCACACCTTCTGACTCAGAGATGTGTGTGCTCCCAACTGAGCTAGGCTGACACCTGATGAACTTTGGGCCCTAAGCATTGACATGCCCTTTGCTCTCAAATGTTTTTCTGTTCATATCTCAGACTTCTAGTTTCTGCCTTACTTTTGCTTTTATGTAGTCACATGTTTCTTCCACAATATACAAGAAACTGATCGGATTCATAAAGAAATGTAAATTAAACTTGCCAAAACTGATTGCAACCACAATCATTACTGCAGAGTAGCTAACAAGCATCACTGTGTCCTCGTCCCCACTGCTCTCAAGGGCAGGACAATTTGTGTCACAAGGTTCACACCCAATAGCTCGGCACAGTGGGACGTTTAAACACAGCTAGTAGGCTATCACTCAATCAAGCTAGCTCCAGTCTGATAAATCATGCTGGAGGTAATCTTGACCATATGTAGAAATCAGACATGCCACCACAGGCTCTGCACTCCACACAATTAAGTAAGATAATTTGAAATGAATGACTAGTGTGATACTGACGGATTACAGGAGCTCAGGACTACACAGTGCTCAGCCATTTGCTCACTGGCCCATAGCCAGGGAGTCGAGCACAAGTGGAGGCTGCTGAAAGCGTGAGCAATAAATCCCGGTAGCATCTATCTAGCTGAAGGAGAAAGGAAGTGGCTGAATGTGAAACTGAAGCCTCCATTCCACTTGGGTTTCTCCCCTAAGTCTGCAGTGCAGGTTGTCAATCAAACTATCTGAGCAGAATTTTGTTCTTTATATTTCCAAAGAGTATTGCCATGGTAATTGGGGCAGGATGGAGCTCAGGAACAGAAGTGCCCACTTCTCTTGGGCATCTCAGTACCTTTTCAGATGTCATTCTGGCTTGAAAGAAACTATATCAAATGCAAGGATTTATTGACTTCTCCCTTGAATCAGCTTTGGCAAAAATCTGTTTTCTTTTTGTCCTAGCGTTGTTGTTGGTGTGGATGTTTGTGAGTACTGTATAATAGAAGCCACGTCAATTGCCAGCCATCCCGATGATTTTCATATATAATATTTAACATGGTATCGGCCTGGCTCAGTTGACAGCACTCTCGCCTTCAAGTCAGAAGGTTCTGGGTTCAAACCCCATGGCAGTACTTTGAACTCTCACTACCAAGGCTGATACTCCAATGCAGTGTTGGGAGTATACAGTCCTTCAAATGAGACGTTAAACTGAGATAGTGTCACGGGATCTTTAACATCAACCTGAACAGACAGACGGGACTTAGCATCTCATCCGAAAGACTGTACCTCCAGCAATGTAGTACTCCCCCTTGACTGCGCTGGAGTGTCAGTCTAGTCTTTGAGTTTAAATATCCTGACATGGGGCTTGAAACCACAAGCTTCAGACTCAGAGGCGAGAGTGCTACCAACTGAGCCAGCCAGATACCATGTTTCATACAGTACATACAGTATATTCTATGTAGTGCTTTTCAGATGTCATTCTAACTTGAAATGAACTATATCAAATGCAAGCATTATTAAGGATTATTTTTATTGTACCTACCTAAATCCATTAATACATTCTCTCTCATCCCGCTGCCTCACTGAGTTCTGCGGTTCCACCACCACGTCGCAGCCTATAGGGAGAACTTGAATTCAGATGCAAGAGCTGCTGTCTCTCCTCGTGCAGTTACATTTCTAGCGTCTGCCAATGGTGGCAGCTCTGGACTCCTTGACAAAGTAACAGTGTAAACATGGAGCACACCACTGTGAGAAGCTGGGACTTGTCATGGCAACAGAGATGCAAAGTCAGCTGTTGGAAGTGTTTAATGTGGGCACCAGGAGGGTGAGTGGCTGAAGGGCTCAGAGACTACCCTCAAGCCCAGCAGAACTGCAACTTTAAATCCAGGCATCCACTCCCACCCACCATGAACCCTAAGGTCTCTACTGCAAATCCACTACAGGATGAGTTTCTGCTTTAAATGTATGTGCGGTGTTTAAAGGCAACAAGAGTAGAGCAGGTGCTGAACATGCTCTGAGAAAGGAATTATTTAGTGCAGTGTTCCTCAAGATCGCAAGATTGGATCAAATGAAGAAGACCCATCGACCCAATTGATCTCATCCTTCCAGAATACCCGAATGTCTTGTTCTAAGTTTTTCTATTCAATTCCATTTAAAATTGTATACACCTTTATAAGGTCTCCTCTGAGACATCTCCTTTCAACATTGAAATGTATAATAGTTGGCTTGGCTTGTACAATAGTTGCCCAAGTCTGTGATAACTTTACTGTCAGTCCATATCAATATTTTATTTTTTAGAATGCATCTGAGACTGAAAGATCTTGTCACCTTGTGATTGTCGCCTCAGCATTTATTATTATATGGTGCTTGATGTAGTCAACCTAAATAATTCTTGCATTGAATATGGCATCTTTCTCATCGAGAATACGGCTCAAAGCACTTCACAGGATTTACTGTAGAGTGTAGTGCTTATGTATTTTGCAGGTGAATATGGCAATCTGTGTTCAGGTCCTTAACGTACACCTGAACAGAAATATAGAACCTCAGTTTAACATCCCATCTGAAGGCCAGCATCTCCAGTGTTGCCTCCGCACTGCATTGGAGTGTCAGTTTAGACTCAGTAATTTAAAAGTCTCAACATGGGCTTGAACCCACACCATTGTTACTCAAGAAGCGAGAGTGTTATCAACTGTGGAAAACTGTGCGTTTCTCTGGGGTACATTAAGGTGAAGTTCTGCCCCATGTTCCAAACCCATTGTCATGGATCTGCCATTAAGGATACTTGTGCAGAGTTAGAGTCTCCAGTTCATTTGTGACAGTGTGTTGCTACAACAACAACAAGATTGCATTTATAGAGCGCCTTTCACGTCGGGAGGACGTCTCAAGGCGCTGGACAGTTGGGTCGGGACCCGAGCAAGGGGGAAATGGTCAGGGTGACGGGAGGGAAGGGAGGGATCGAGGAGGGGGTAGAGAGTCGAGAGGGGAGCTGAAGGCACGGTCAAAGAGAAAGGTCTTGAGACCGGCCTTGAAGGAGGAAAGGGAGGAGGCAAGGCGAAGGCACTGGGGGATAGAGTTCCAGAGCCTAGGGGCTGAGAGGCTGAAGGCCCGGCCACCGATGGTAGGGCGGTTGGGGCGGGGGATGTGGAGCAGACCGGAGCCAGAGGAACGGAGGGTACGGGCAGGTAGGTAGGGGGATAGTAGGTCGGAGAGGTAGGAGGGAGCAAGGTCGTGAATGGCCTTGTAGGTGAGGATGAGGATCTTGAATTCGATCCTCTGGGGGATGGGGAGCCAGTGGAGGCGAGCGAGGGTGAAGGGTTTGCTAAGGATTTGCTGTTCAGTAATTTTCTATAACACATGGCTGAAAGGAAAAATTGCTGCTTTTAACATTCACTAGCTTCTCTTCAACTCATCCAGGCCAACAACCTTCCAGATTAATTGGCCATTCACCTTATGGCTCTTTGTGGGACCGTGTTGGTGCATAAAGCTGTCATATTTACCTTACTACCCCATCACCTGTGAAGTGCTCAGAGGTGTTTTTTGATGTGATGGAAGCGTTTTAAACATGTAAATTCTTCTTTTACCCTAGCAAATAGTTCCCATAACAGCCTACACAAGCAGCTATATCCTGGATATAAAATTGATTATAGTCACAGATGATAATGGAATAAGGAACTTTTCCGCTATAAAAAGATATTTCCATCATAAACTCAGTTAGTTTGCGTCATCCACAAACACAGTCTTGAACAAAATGCCAATTAAAATAGAACGAAATTTCTAAAGTGAATATAATCACATTGGCCTTAAAAAACTAAAGATATTCAAGGTAACATTTGGAATATTGTGTATAAATTTGTACATAGTTTCCTTCATTGCTTTCCATTATGGCAGATAATTGAGGTTCCGCTGAATTTAATCTATTATAGTATCAGTCTGCTCTTCATCTTCTGTTGAGAAATAGTCCCTTATTAACTATATCAAGTTGCCTTCACTTTCATCCTCTGCATTTGGTTGATAACATTTGCCTGGCTCAGTTCATAGTACACTCACCACTGAGTTAGACGGTTGTGGGTTAATATTTTTGCCACTGCATTCCAATTCCCGGGGTTTGCTCCTAATGCTCTTTAAATTCATGTACAAGCATTTACACTTAAATCAGTCAACATCTTCTATCCCTACTTGATCTTTTATCATATTTATACTCCCCTCTTTGGCCTGAATAATAATACTTCCTCCCACCTCCAGCCGCATAGCAAACTCCAGTGCAGTCAGTACTTCAGGGCACTGTTGATGACAGACCAGACAGCCTGGCTCATTGACAGGACTTGGTAGGGCAGACTGGGAGCAAGGATTCTTCCCACTCAGCTCCTGTTAATACTGCAAGCCAAAGTCTTAATGAGCAGGATGATCCAAGCAAGACAAGCAGCGAGATGCTTGCCAGACAGTGCTCTCAATGGTACTTATGCATTTCCAGCATGTTTTTATTTTGAATTGCTTTAAATGTATGTGCGTTTGAGGTCTATGATATAGCATTAGTGATCTTATATTTGAGTAGTTCTATAACTTACCTGTAATAGTACTTTTTTATGCATTGTAACCATGTGTGACCTAAAAATGTATGGAAGCTGGAAGCCGAGAGACATTTGTCTAAGGGTTTAATTATTCCTATTTATGTTTTGCACCCGCAACTGGGAAGCACTCGAAGGTGCTTCCCAGTTATCTACCAATTCAGTTCCGTACTTTGCTTATCATTCAAAGAGATGCTTATTGAAATCAATTTCCCTCGTCTTTTTTTTCAACTCCACAGATACCAACTTAAATAAAAGCCCCCTTGTCCGCCATACAATGGCACCACAAATATGGTTTGATTTTCACTGAGAGCAAAACCTCAGAAATGAGAGAAATTTCACTTTTCTTTCTTCCTTATCTCATTTATTTTTGCTTCTTTCATTTTTCTCGCACTTGTTGTCACTCGGTTTAATTTCATTCCTCCCCCTCTTTGCAGTGTAAGTATCTCTACATCATTCTTTGATACTCCGCTCCGTTTTGCTCTATGCCTGAGACAAAGGGCTAAAAAGAAACAGTGCTGGTGGGAGCAATAAAACCACGTTGCTAATAGAAGGTGTCACGACACAGCCGTCGACACTTGCTACAAATAGAACGTGTCTAACAGAAATCATATTCTCTGCAAAGGTTTATCAAACAATATGGAGTTCCTCAATCTCTGTAATTATCAGCAGTAGAACCATTTCACAGCATTGTGAACTGTGCTGGGGTTTGCCAGATGATTTACGTTGCCTACACTTCCACAAGAAATATTTACAGAGGGACCCACTGCAATGCACTGCAACCAGAGACTGATGGAAATGCATCTGATAGACTCAACATATAGACTTTTTGCCAGCCAGTACCGTTAATAATAATAATATTAATCCTTGCATTGGATTTATCATCTTTCATGTCAGGAGGATGTCTTAAAGCTCCTTGCAGTATTTACTGTAAAGTGTAGTGACTGTGTATTTTATTGTCAAATACAGCAGCCAGTCTTGCGCACATTAATCTCCCACAAACTGCCGTGAAATAAATGACAGCACTTCCAGCAAAGCAATACCACCCTCAACCCGCACACCCCACCCCCGCCCCATCCATCCCACCACTGCACTGGAGTATTAGCCCAAACTATTTTGAGCTTGAAGTGGGTTCAAGCATGATTTGGGGTTTCAATCCACAGAGGCAAGAATCCAATCCAGACTGTGACAACTCAAGCCTCAATATCAGAATTTTCTTGTGATTCAGAGATCTTTCTACTTCTTTTTTCGAATTTTTCAATGTAACGTACAACTGACAGTCTGCTCTATGAATTAACAACAAGCATGACATATTTTATGCTTGTACAAACATTAACTGCCAACCTTATTATTATCATAATATGTGTCTATTTAGAAATACCAGCTCATACTTCGACCTGGACTTGGTATCCCCACTTAATATGCTCTTCTCACTGCTGCAGCTTATAGAGTGATTTTCAGATCTTCTGTGGGAGTAGGTTTCGCTGTGCAGCCTTTGAAATGACTTCAGTTGAATTGCACTCCACACTATCCATGAAGTGCACAGTTTTCATTTCAACATGAATCAGAATATGTTTCACAGCTAATCATGGCTTGTGACGAAGGCGTTGGTGTATGCCTGAGCTTACACGATCCTTTGATTAAAAAAAGCTGGTTAACCCCTCAATTGCTAAGCCAGAGCATGTTTCTTTTCCCTGCCTGAATTTCTCCAGTGATACAGCCCTTCAACATGGCAAGCAAAAACATAAGCATGTTTAAGTTGGAGCATCTCACATTACAGCACTTCATGCTTCTAAAATTTAAATCCAAGGTAATGCGATAAAAAGATACAATTATTGCATGGAAACCAGATTTATTTAGCATTTAATAACTAACAGCAGCAGCTCCTGTTGCTGCTGCATAGTTATCAATATGATTGGCAGGCCAAATTTGGCAAATCTTTGTGGAGCCACTGAAATGAAAGTCAAACTGGCTTTGACAAGCTTGAAATCTTATTATTTATTGCTGTGCATTCTGTCTCCAGACTCAGCGCGCATTGCACTCATTTGCACTCAGATCCACAGTCAAGACAATGAGCAGCACATGCGTGGACGACTGTGCAAACTGTAAATTTAAGCCTTATCAATGCTGCCAGATTTTTGCTTCATTCCGACTGCCTTCGGGGATGTACTTTGGTCATTACACGTTCAGATGACAGGTGACCACAGAGCTACTTCCAATGTATGTGGTGCTTCCAGCAGCCCTGAGACTATCAGCGCTGTTAGACCTGCGAGCGCTGTTTGCTTAGTGGTTAGAACACTCGCCTCACAAGTAAGAGGACCCAGGTTCAATTCCCGGGCAGGACGAAACCTCAGTCAAGTTTCCTTACTCCGCATACCTCTGTTTACCGAGTCATAGGTAGGAGCTGGTTGTTAGTCGATTAGCGGATTGCTTTCCGGTTGTTAAAAAAATGGTAACTCAATCCACGACTATTTGTGAGACACTGCTGTGTGCAATTGGCTGCAGCATTTTCATCCACAAAATTCACATTCAATTCACTTTACAATCTTGTGCGAAGCCTTTTGAAGCTTCTCAATGACATGATAAGGCGCTATATAAAATGCAAGAATTATTATTATTACTGTATTAGTTGCTCCGAGGCTTTATCCTGGTGAAGGGCGCAATATAAAATAAATTTGTTGTTGTTGAGGTTGTTTCAGCTCCTCTCTCTCTCTGAGGTATTTACATTAATTCCTTCACAAGTCAGATAGCTGCAGCTCGTGCCTACACGGCTAATGGCAGCTTACAATGTGAACTGCACATAAGATCATATGAACACAGGCAAGATTTGCATACAGTTGCACTCTGCAATCATGTGCGAAAGGTATCATCTATAATCTTTTCATCAACTGTCATCTTTTGATGGAGATTCATAACCAGCCAGCAATGCATCAAGCTACAAATCAACCCCTCAGGTCACTGAAACTCAGCTGAATGCATCACATTTGTAATAACACCAGCTCTAGAAAGTTAAAGCAATCAGGAAGGATCTTTCAAATAGTTTACGTAATATCAGGCAAGTGGCCAAGATTTCCTGATCTAACAGCACACAGGCCTTCGTGCCTCCCACAAGAGCATCCATTGAGCAGCAGCAGCAACAGATCAAAATAGCTTGTAATGACAGGAATCAAAAGAGCTCTTAACAACAACAATGGACAAAATAGGAGCATCCTGGGTATCTTGTTTGACCCTGAACTGTCCTTTCTCCCCCACATCCGCGCCATGACCGGCACTGCATACCACCACCTCCGCAACATTGCCAGACTTCGCCACTGCCTCACCCCTCAGGCTACCAAAACCCTCACCTACACATTCGTCATATCAAAGCTCGACTACGGGAACTCCCTTTTCATCGGCCTTCCCAACTCTTCCCTTCACAAGCTGCAGATCATCCAAACCTCTGCAGCTCGTGTACTCTCGCGCACCAGGCTCCCTGACCCCATCACTCCCACCCTCACCCGACTCCACTGGCTTCCAATCCCCCAGAGGATCGAGTTCAAGATCCTCGTCCTTACTTTTAAGGTCATCCATGGCCTTGGCCCCTCCTACCTCTCTGACCTGCTGACTCCCTACCAACCTGCCCGCTCCCTCCGTTCATCGGGCTCCGGCCTGCTCCATGTCTCCTGCCCGACCCGCCCTACCATCGGGATTTCAGCCTCTCTGCCCCCACACTCTGGAACTCCATCCCACGGTCCCTTCGCCTCACTTCCTCCCTTGTCTCCTTCAAGGCCGGTCTCAAGACCCTTCTCTTCAACTGTGCCTTTGGTCATCCTCCCACCTCTCTGCCTTCCCTCACCCCTACACCACCCCTCCCCTATGCTCGGGCCCCGACACCTAACTGTTCAGCGCTTTATGAATGTAATTTTGTTGTTATTATTCTTATTGCATGGTAAGGGTGAGGCTGAATTAGATCAATGCAGAGTGAACAATGAAATTGGTCATTTGTTTTCAGTGCTGTTATCGAGCAAGATATCAGCTGAAATCCCAACCCTTTGTTGAGAGCTGGCAGCAGTGACCTGATGGTGTTGACAGGGGCTGAGCAAAAGGTGCCAGTGAGACAGCTGGCAATGCATGCAGCAGAACAAATGAGTAAATCACTCAAATAGATTTGTCATGTATTTGCATTGTTTGAAGTACTTTGAAACTGGTTTTCATCTGGCAGTGGATCAAGGTCATCCAACAAGGCAAAATGGGCCGTTCTCTTTGTGGTCACGGTGTGATGCAATAATAACCCTTGCATTTGATATAGCGCCTTATCACGTCTTCGAGATGTCTCAAAGCGCCTCACAGAATACACTGCAATGTGAATCGACTGCCGCGTTTCGTACTTTGTGGGCGAAACACAACAGCCAAGTGCACACAGCAGTGTCCCACAAAACGTTGTTTATGTAATACAGGTTTAGTGTGACCTGATGAGGAATGATGACCTGAGTTAGTCATCATGTTGGAGAGATGTTAACATAGCTTCCATGCCAAGACACCAGAGCTACTTAGGGTGTCAGCTTGGCGTAGTTGGTCACACTCTCGCCTTTGAGTGAGAAGGTTGTGGGTTCAAGCTCTACGTGGAGACTTTGAACTCACAATCTAGGCTGACACAATGCAGTGTTAAGGAGCACTGGAGGTGCTGTCCTTCAAACAAAACCGAAGCCCCATCTGCCTGGTTAGGTGGGCGTTAAAGTTTCCCACGGCACTATTGAAAAAAGAGAAGGGAGGTTTTCCCAGTGTCACGGCCAATAAATAATCCCTCAGATAAAATTGATCATTCACATTACGGTTGTTTCTGGGGCACGAACTAATTGGCTGCTCCCTTTGCCCACAAAAACACAGTTACTGCACTTTACACTAAAATCCTGTGAAGGTCTTTGAGACATATCAACAAAGTGATAAGGCGGTATATCAAATGCAAGGTGTGTTATTTCATGGCTCTGGGGCATTTGGAGAAATAAATTGATTTGCTGCAGTGCTGCTCTAATACATTGCCCTGAGGTACTAAGTATCCCTTGCTCATCTGACTGCAGAATTCTCACTAGCATCAGTTTTAGGTGAAGAATAGCTTTTAATGGCCATTAGTGGCATTTGTGTTGCCTTTTCAGGTTTTATGTGTTTTGTTCCTTAGGGAATCTTTTGCTGTTAATGTCAATAGCTCTGACGGCTCTGCATCTACAATCACTTGATGCTTTGACCCCAGGATTCAGTGTGGTTGTTTATTAAGCATGTGATAGAATTCAAATTTTAGCAGAGTTTAAGTAAATTCATGGTCATAAATACCTAAGGAGATATAGATTAAAACAACCAACATGTTTATCATTTGCTCAACCCCACTTAACTCACTATTTCACCAGTTATGAGTTGGAGCACTTCTTCCATCAGCAGAACAGACCTTAAAAGTAACAATAATATAATAATAATATATAATAATATAAGCCCATTAACACATTGTTTATATACAGTATCTCAAAGCGCTTCACAGGATTTTTACTGTGAAGTGTAATAACTAGGTGAACACAACAGTCAATTTGCGCACAATAATGACCAGAGACACCAGGAGAAACTCCCTTCCTGTTGAGTATAGGCTCGGGACCTTTAATGTCTACCTGAACAGGCAGATGAGACCTTGCTTTAACATCTCATCTGAAGGATGGCACCTTCAACAATGCAATGCTCCCCCAGTACTGCATTGCAGTCTAATCTCAACACGAGGGCTTGAAACCATAACCTTCTGACTTAGAAGCAAGGCTGACACAGCAAAAACATCCAATGTACAACCTTAGAGTACAATCAGATTTATTGAGACTCTGTGGACAGACCAGTTCTATTTTTTTAAGCTCACACAGTGATGCAGAAAAAATATCATTATTACAGTGAGATAGTGCTAGGATATGTTTGCTTCTAATCTTCCTCATGTCTCTACTATCTTTTATTTTAACTTTTTTTATGCTTTATAATATACAAACTTACAGTGCTATAGTGCTTGTCACATAGGATGAACACCTGCATGCCTTTCATTTCCTGTTTCCATAGCTCCCCGTCATCAGCTATCTCAAAGTATGTTATCCCAAATCCTGTTGGATGGAAGCCAGTAAAACTAAAGTATATAATAAGGTTTATATGTCATGCTTTGAATAATTAAAGGGGAACATGAAACATTATTAAAGGTGAAATTGTTATAAAGCAAGATAAAATATTCCGAAGTAGGAAACTTTTCCTACTGCTATTTTTCCAAGATGTAAAATGTACATCCTTATAAAACAAAACAGTGTGAATCCTGAATCAACAGAGGAATGTTTTACATATTGGTATACAATACACCAATTTATGATATACAGTCTGTGAGTGGATTATAAAGGCTATATCAGGCAGGGCTGTCAGATCTGAATTTGTGATTTATGAATATTTTTTGGATAAGGAACAAATTCTTTAAAATGATTAGGAAACACTGAATACTTGTGAGTTTTTTGGATGATTTACTCTTGCGCCTAAATGTCCCAATAAATATTTCAATCCTGTGTTTGATGTTCTCCAATGCAACTGCTCTATGTTTGTTGTGCTCGTAGTGTTCAATATCAGAATCAGCATCTGTCTACTCCCAACTGCAAAGCAACCTCTCTAATTCAATTCAGTTTGATGACAAAATGACAAACCAGTTTGAAAACGCTTTTAAAGTAGCCTTTTTTTTTTACCTCAACACATTTTCACTGTTTATTGATCAGCCTGTCTGTCTCATGGCTGTTCACTTCTGTTGTATCATTCACTTCAGCAGCCTAAAACCCTTGATGCATTAACAGTCGATTGCATCCTGAATGGTACATATATTCAGTTTCCTTTGTATTACTAGGCGTAAAGGCTGCTGCCACTGTTTAGGAAAATCTAGATTTTGTGTGTAGGGTCTTCGTACAACTTTTAAAAATAACCATTGATAAACAAAGCAACCCTGTTAATCTCTTGGTTTCAGTCTTGCCTTATCTAGATTTTTACTGCAGCTATATAAACCTTTAATACCAACACATAATTTTTCTATTTTCCTTCCTTGCCCCTGTCAGAAGTCCGTTGATCAAAGCTCCCCTTTTACTCTCATGTTTTGTGCATCTCAAACTATAGTAACCCCGTTCCATTCAGAACCCATCTCACTTTTCATCTCGCTATAATTTGATTAAGACCAGGAAAGGGATCTGGCCCAAGACTTGCACTGACTCAGGGTGACTTAAATTACTTAGTGAGCTCAGTTGGAATAGACCTCCAGAACTTGGTGAGCTATTGGTTCTGAAGTAAGAAGCATGTCATCCACTGCTGCCACAATTTTGTGCAATTCCTCTGTTGAGTGTACCCGATAAAGGGATGTGCTATCCTTTGGAGGAAGCTAGCTTTGGACTGGAATTGGAGCCTTCAAAGGGAATCTGCAAGCCAGGTGTAAGGATTTGAACTAAATTAAAAATAAAAATAAGGTGTTCAAAATTATTGAGGGCTTTTGACAGGATAAGGAGGGGAATCGGTGACTAAGGGACCATTAAATATACAAGAAGATAGTCACAAGAAGAGTGAAAGGAGTCTTTAGGATATTTTTTTCACTCAGAGTTGTTGGGAATTGTAATGCCCTGCAAAGCATAGTGATGGGGGCAGAATCTATTGTGGGTTTCAAGAGAGAACTAGACAGGTATATAAAGTATAGAGGTTTGAAGGCGTATGGGGATAAAGCAGTGGGATTGAATGAACACCTTGCTCTGTGAGCCAATGCAGACTTGATGGGCTGAATAGCCCCATTCTGTGCTGTAAATTCCTATGATTTTAAGAATCCCTGCATTTGGCAATAAGCACCTTTAAGGCCAGCAGGATGTCTCAAAGTGCTTCAGTGCATTTACTGTGAAGTGTGGTGCCCTTGTATTTTGTAGGCAGACTAACAAAGTCAGAGATGCAAAATCCATAGCACAACATTAATAGATAGAGCTGAGGACCAAGTAGGTTTTTACAGCTTGTGTAAGATTAGGGTGCTGAGATGGACTGTAAAACGAATCATGGAGTTCTACAATTTAGAGTCCATTTGATACATTACAGAAAGTCCTAGTTTTGATATTGACTTTTTTGATAGCTGAACCACCTCCCCCCATGCCCACAAAAAACAACCAATTTTAACACTGTAGACAGTATGAGGAAGTGGAAGACAGAACAAGGTAAGAAGTTCACAATCTTAAGGTACCTGAAAGAAAAGAGCAACAACTTGTATTTATATATTGCTTTTCATATGTATCTTGGAGCACTGTGTAAAATGTGTGTAGAATGGTTTATTACAAATCTCGGAGGAACAAAGGTGAAGAGTTAAAACGAGATATGACCATCAGTGCGGTGATAAAATAGAGAAAGGTTGCGAGCAAGATATAAAGGCACAACGATAAAGTTAGAAATAGCAAAACCCCAAAGAAACTACAGAGTAGAGAATGTAGAATCTAATTAAACCACATATTGCTGTGAATCCTAAGTACATAGATAAGGAATGCAATATATATCCCACTAGGCTCAATGGATTATGAAAAATACACAAAGCTAACTCTGTGCTACTATTCATAGATTCCACCATAGTGAACAATTATATTTCAGTATCGAAGAAACTCATTGAAACTCTCATACGCGCACACACACACATAAAACCACTAACATATTAAGACTCAAAGGATCTTCTTAGTCTTTGTGTAGTCTTTGAGCTGGAAACAAAGATGAAACTGGAGTTTTTGTTTGAAGTTCGCCTCTCTCTGTATCGACTAACCAAACATACCATTGAAGCAGCCATGAGTTTCATAAAAGAGTGATAACCTTTAACCCAATAATTCTGAGCACCAGTGGATGACTTGTCCAACTTAGTAGGAGGTTTTGCTCCAAGAAGAAGCTGCCTCCGAAGCAGAATTCCCGCAGATCATAGTGACGCACTTCAAGTTAAAGTAAAGAAGGAGCCCTCATTTGTGATTCAGATTTATTCTGAAGGAATCTGCTAAGAAACCACTTCAGTTTAGATCCCAATACTGTGTTTAGATATATAATACTGAGGAAATATCCCAGTTATAATGTAAAACGGTCGACCACTCTATCCTCCTCCACCGCTTGTCCTCCCACCTCAACCTTCAAGGCCCTGTCCTTGAGTGGTTTAGGTCCTACCTCTCCCACCATCTTCATTTTGTCTTCGCTAAAGGCTTTTCCTCCAGCCCCCGCACTGTCTAGTGCAGTGTCCCTCAGGGCTGTGTCCTCGGTCCCCTCCTCTTCACCCTCTATATGCTCCCCTTTGGTGACATCATCCGCAGACATGGGGTTAACTTCCACATGTATGCGGATGACACCCAACTCTACCTTTCCTCTTCTACCCTCAACTCCATGACCACCGATGTCCTGACAGCCTGCCTGTCTGACATCGAGTCCAGGATGAGAGACAACTTTCTTCAGCTCAACGTGCGCAAGGCCGAGGCCCTCCTGATTGGCTCGCGTCAGCGCCTCCGCACCTCAGGCGCTGACAGCATCAGCATCCAAGGCTGCACTCTCCACCTCTCAAAGCCAGTCAGGAAACTCGGTGTTCTGTTCGACCCTGAGCTGTCCTTTCTTCCCCACATCCGCGCCACAACTGGCACCGCCTTCCACCACCTCCGGAACATCGCCAGACTACGGCATTACCTCACCCCTCACGCTGCTAAAACTCTGGTCCACGCCTTTATCACCTCAAGGCTGGACTATGGGAACTCTCTCCTCGCCGGCCTTCCCGGCACCTCCCTCCACAAGCTGCAGGTCATTCAGAACTCTGCAGCTCATGTACTGTCCCGCACCAGGCTTTGGGACCACATCACTCCCACCCTCGCTCGCCTCCACTCCCCATCCCCCAGAGGATCGAATTCAAGATCCTCATCCTCACCTACAAAGCCATTCACGGCCTTGCTCCCTCCTACCTCTCCAACCTACTATCCCCCTACTTACCTGCCCGTACCCTCCATTCCTCTGGCTCCGGTCTGCTCCACATCCCATGCCCTAACCGTCCTACCATTGGTGGCCGGGCTTTCAGCCTCTCAGCCCCTAGGCTCTGGCACTCCATCCCCCAGTGCCTTCGCCGCCTCCTCCGTTTCCTCCTTCAAGGCCGGTCTCAAGACCTTTCTCTTCAACTTTGCCTTACCCTCCCCTCTCGACTCTCTTCCCCCTCCTCGCTCCCTCCTTTCCCTCCCCTCACCATGACCATTTCCCTCCTGCTCGGGTCCCGACCCAAAGGCGCTCTATAAATGCAATCTTGTTGTTGTTGTAAATTTGCAGATAAGCATAATCTGACCAGTCAGAAAACAACTTTGTTTAAACCAACAGAATCCATCCCACAGTATGAATCACACACAGAATAAGAACAAACAAGAGGCAGTCTTTATCCCTTAAATAATCCTATAGTGCAATTTAGACACCAATATAGAGAAATCCAGCAACATGGATCAATATTGATTCCTGCATCCATTATAAATAAAAACCTCAATAGTAAAGAGCTCTGTGATCAAAGCAGTTAAACATTATTCTACTGAACTGGAAAGATTACAGAAAGTCCTGGTAAAAGGCACCTTAAAGCCCTCAGAAACTGAACTTCATAAAGCTACAGGAATCTGTATCAACAATACATCTACAAACTGTCTTCAGAATAAGAAAAACGTACATTTGTGTAGCAAATAACTCCTTATTTTGCCAAAAAATTATACAGTCACTACAATTGACATTATATCATGTAAAGCGCCTTGGCACGTCCTCCCAACATGAAAGGTATTATATAAATGCAATTTGTTGTTTGATGTACTTTTAAGTATGATAACAACTTTTAAGAGAGAAGTAGATAATTATTCAGGGAGTACAAGTTTCCAGGGCTATGGGAAGAGAACGGGGGAGTGGGATTGAATTGGATAGCTCTTTTCAAAGAGCTGGTACAGACACGATGGGCCGAATGGCCTCCTTCTGTGCTGTATAATTCTATGATTCTAAGATTGTAATATGCCTTTAAAAGATTATAAAAGAACACGTCTACAGATCATCCAAACCCAAAGGAAACTGCTCTAATTCAATTTCAAGCTAATTGCAAGAGGGGAACATCCAAAATATTGCAGCTTTGCATTCACAAAGTCATGCATCTACATATGGTTGTGACACCCAATAAAATGACTAGGCATATCCAGCTGTAGCTCAGAAAGGATGGCTGCAATTTTTTGCAAAGCTAAATTTTTCACTTTAAATAAGGAGAAAATTAGCTGAGATTTAATTTGTTGCACACTCCTGGAGCTGGTGCAGACTTGATGGGCCAAATGGCCTCCTGCGCTGTAGATTTCTGTGTTTATACAACCATTGCTTATAGTGCCAGTGAAAAGCAAACCACAATAATTATACAGTTACACCATCAAACATTGATGGTACTTTGTCTTTTTCACATGGGGCACTTCTACATTGAGGTTAAAGCAAAACTGAAGATCATAAACTATTTAAAGTTCAATCTTTACTCCTTGGAATGCTATTATATTGGTCAGAAGTTTCCTGAAGCCAATAATAATATCGAAAATGTGGGACACAAAAACAAGTTTTATACAGTCACTCCTCATCAGTCACATATTGATGAATCTACTTTCAGATAGAATCCAAGCAATGTAAATTTATATAGCGCCTTTCACATCGGGATCACTTCTCCAAATGTGTAAAACTGCAAGGAAAGAAAGTAAGAGAAATCAAGTTGCTTTTTAAATGAGTCCAGTGTCCTGGTCTTCCCAGCAATATGTTCCCTTAATTACCCTCTGAGTAAAAAAAACCTCCTGTTGTCTGTCCTGAAATTGCCTTTGGAGACTCTAAATCTATGGCCTCTTGTGCTGCTGTCTTGGTGTTAATGAAGTAGGAAGATGATGGGGTGGGTAGAGTAGAAAGATGAGACTGAATGGGTCAAACCTCTCTTGTGAACTAAAATCTCACTGTTTTATATCATTTGAAACAGAGTTGTGAATTTGATGTAGCATTGCTGCTATCTTCATTGTCACTTGCAACGCACGGATGATATTGTTATGCACAAACATTCAGTCTGATAAACCCCAGATTCAATTTGAAGTGAAACTCACCGACATGCTCAAGACCAGAGACTTTTAGCATCTTAGCAAGATATCCTACTGGCATTTTCTGGGATTCATTCCAAAATGATCAGAATATTGCCTACTATATTGCTTTTGCTGAGGAACTTGCAACCCAAAGAACCAATACTCTACACGGAGTAGGCATTCTAAGTTTCTGTTCCCTCTGCTAAGATGCTGATTTCCATTTTGTTTTTTTCCCATAAATGATTGTAATTTTAGATGTCACACATTGAAGCTGCTTTCACATTCTCTTATTCGCTTTGATACTTGCAAGATATGAATCACAAATGTCTGTGTTGTATCACTGTTTCTGAGTCCAGAATTCATTTGTACTAATATAGCTCCCTTCCCGGGCTCTGTAAGATACTTTGCAGACTATATGAATATGGTAAATAGAGTACAATGTAATGTCTTCCTACCATCAGGTTCATGTACAGAAATGGATGCCCACTGTGACAATGCAGGAAATATTCCCATTCCCTCCCTCCCTCCCTCCCCATGTTTGTTTGTGTTAAAATGGGTTCATTATCATTCTCAATGCAGTAGCCATTATAGATAGTTAAGTAAGTCCCACTGGGAACTGGATCCTTCAATCCTTCGAAAGGAATTTGGATGTCATTACACTCTGAGAAGTGTCCTGTGTGGATTTCCTCCTGCAATTTTTTTATGTATATGAAATAACTTGGCTTTTTCACTACAACAACAACAACAACAACAAGATTCCATTTATAGAGCGCCTTTCACGTCAGGAGGACGTCCCAAGGCGCTGCACAGTTGGGTCATGACCCGAGCAGGGGGGAAATGGTCAGGGTGAGGGGAGGGAAGGGAGGGAGAGAGGAGGGGGAAATGGTCAGGGTGAGGGGAGGGAAGGGAGGGAGCGAGGAGGAGGAAGAGAGTCGAGAGGGGAGCTGAAGGCACGGTCAAAGAGAAAGGTTTTGAGACCGGCCTTGAAGGAGGAAAGGGAGGAAGCAAGGCGAAGGCACTGGGGGATGGAGTTCCAGAGCCTCGGGGCTGAGAGGCTGAAGGCCCGACCACCGATAGTAGGGCGGTTGGGGCGGGGGACGTGGAGCAGACCGGAGCCAGAGGAACGGAGGGTACGGGCAGGTAGGTAGGGGGATAGTAGGTTGGAGAGGTAGGAGGGAGCAAGGCCGTGAATGGCCTTGTAGGTGAGGATGAGGATCTTGAAATCAATCCTCTGGGGGATGGGGAGCCAGTGGAGGCGAGCGAGGGTGGGAGTGATGTGGTCCCGAAGCCTGGTGCGGGACAGTACACGAGCTGCAGAGTTCTGAATGACCTGCAGCTTGTGGAGGGAGGTGGCGGGAAGGCCGGCGAGGAGAGAGTTCCCATAGTCCAGCCTTGAGGTGACAAAGGCGTGAACCAGGGTTTCAGCAGCGTGAGGGGTGAGGTAGTGCCGTAATCTGGCGATATTCCGGAGGTGATGGAAGGCGGTGCCAGTTGTGGTGCGGATGTGAGGGAGAAAGGACAGCTCAGGGTCGAACAAAACGCCGAGGTTCCTGACTGGCTTTGAGAGGTGGAGAGTGCAGCCTTGGATGCTGATGGTGTCAGCGCCTGAGGTGCGGAGGCGCTGACGTGAGCCAATCAGGAGGGCCTCGGTTTTTTGCACGTTGAGCTGAAGAAAGTTGTCTCTCGTCCAGGACTCGATGTCGGACAGGCAGGCTGTCAGGACATCGGTGGTCGTGGAGTTGAGAGTAGAGGAGGAAAGGTAGAGTTGGGTGTCATCCGCATACATGTGGAAGTTAACCCCATGTTTGCGGATGATGTCACCAAGGGGGAGCATATAGAGGGTGAAGAGGAGGGGACCGAGGACAGAGCCCTGAGGGACACCACATGAGACAGTAGGGGGGTGGAGGAGAAGCCATTCGTTGAGACGAAGTGAAGACGGTGAGAAAGGTACGACCTAAACCATTCAAGGACAGTGCCTTGAAAGTTGAGGTGGGAGGACAAGCGGTGGAGTAGGATAGTGTGGTCGACCGTATCGAATGCTGCCGATAGGTCGAGGAGGACGAGGAGACAGAGGGAGCCCTGGTCACAGATGGTCAGGATGTCACTAGGAGGAATGCAATGTGTCCTGTATCCTACCTGCTAGGACAGTCAGAAGTCAGATCAGAAAACATTTCTTTGTGCAGAGTGTTGTATTTTAACTGCCTCTTTCTCCTTGGAATTCCCTCCCTCTAGCGCTCTGCCTCCCCCCCCACTTGTCATACTAACTACGCCATCAGAAATTGATAAGTCACAAGTGAGGGTCAAGGCATTTTCTGAGAAAAATTACTATCGTTCGTTCAATCCCGAGTCAGTGCTGATCAGCTACCACAGGTACCGCACTGTGCCAGCGCAGGGGAGACGTGTGCGACTGTAGGTGTGTGTGCAGATATGTGTTTGGGTGTATGTGTGTGTCTGTGTGTGGGTATATATGTATGCATGTGGCTGTGTGAGTTAGGGAGAAGGGAGGTGACCATAAGTGCTATCAAAGAACTAAGTCTTGAATAAAGAGGTGGAATAAAATGAGGAAGAGGCAGAGGGATTGAAGCAGTGAGTTCCAGAGGTTAGGGGCATAATGGCTGAAGGCACATCTGCCAATGACACGGAGGGGTTGTGGGGTGCACAGCAAGCCTGTACCATCTGAGCCAAGGCGCAGGCAAAGGAGTCAGGAGGTGACTGGCCATCCAAGAGCCAAACAGCCAAAGAGCTAACACTGTCTATGGTCATACCAATATTAGACAAACAGATATAAAGCTCAGCATCTTCAGGAGAGCAGGGCTGAAAATGAGCAAAAAGAGGACAAATGTTAATTAAATAACAAGCAAATGTCCAGCTGACCAACAGTTTAATCCAGTAACAACAATAGCTCCTCTATTCTGTGCCATTCATCGCCTGCTTGCTTTACAGCTCTATTTAAAGTTGCAAAAAAATACATTTTACATTAAAAATGTGGAATATTCAATCATAAGATTAACATCATTTTTTCACATGAGATTACACTACCTGCAGATTTGAAAACCTGGCAAAGAAAATAAAAACCCAAGATAAGAGGAAGCTATTAATTCAATTCCCCCTTGTTACTATCCTTTCATGTATCTGATTCATCACGTGTTTCCTTCTGAACACTGCAGTTCACAGGGATCTGTTTAAATAATCTTGGTCATCCAATTATTGCATTTGCCACAGCTGGAACAATGGCAGGAATGAGCAATTTTAAATCACTTTCCATCAACCCGACACACCGTGACAGTAATTTCAGGAATGTTATTGCATATTTTATGCACTTCACCCACCTCCCCTCCTCATGAAAGTGCTGTCAGGCTGCCTTTCCAGGTCCACTGTAAAAGATGTCCCCTGAGGAGACATGAGATGACAAGAAGTGCAAAGCTGGGCTTTTACGCACTGCTCTTTTCTGCAAACACATTTCATCTCTGTTAATTTGTACCGAGCTCACCTCGGATTCTCTTTGAAGAACATCAGTTGACAGCCTGACTCAGTCGGTAGCACTCTCACCTCTCAGTCAGAAGGTTGTGGGTTAATTCAAGCCACACGTTGTCACATTGAGGCTGAATCTCCTGTGCAGTGCTGGGGATGCAGAGAGGTGCTTTGTTAGAGGTGTCGTCCTTCGGATGAGATGTTACACCAAGGCCCCGCCTACCTGCTCATGGCAGAAAATCCATGGCAGTAATGGAAAAGAGAAGGGTTTCTCCTCGTGTCCTGGCCAACAATCCTTCAGATAAAAATTGGTCATACACTTTGTGGCTGTTTGTGGGACATCGCTGTGTGCCTTTCTCCTGAGGTGAAATGCACTAAACCAAACGAAATAGTACAGGGTGACCAAAAAGTTGTGATATCCACCCTATTATCTAAAAAAAATCATAATTTCTTTAAGACTTATTAGACATTGTAATGGTATCACGACTTATTGGTCACCCTGTATTATCTAACTTTACTATTTCTTAAAGCCAGTTTGGAAACAGCAAGGCTGACAATTTAAGAACATTGAATTTTCCTCAATAATATCTGCTGAAGTGACAAGCATTTGGAACTAACAAAAATAACCAGCAAAATGGAAATAGCTGCGGTGCAGTTTGTGGCATGCAGACTCATGTCAGATCTGGTCCTCTGGCTTAGTTCCTTGAATTCCTTCAGGAGAAATGTGCATTTAAAATAAAATCTGTGTTTTATTCAAGGTGAAATGGCGTAACAGTACAAACGGAGCAACATCAGGCGCCAAAACTCAGTGGTTCAAGGATAGAGAAGCTCAGGGGACTCTGTAAGTGAATGCTCTGCTTTCCTTACAGCAACATATGCACTGAGGCTAATTGTAGGACATGGACTATTTTGAAAGGTAGTATTTCGAGAGTTTCAATGCACGCTGTCTAAGTGGGATAAGTAAGAACATTTGGGCAGCATCAGCTTCAGTCAACGCTTGTGCTGCTTTCCTTAACTGGTTCATCAATATCACTGTTGGATTTATATTATAATAATAAGTGTGACAGAAATATTGTTTGTGGGATATTGGTATGCGCAAATTGGCCTGCTGTATTTGCCTACAAAATACAATCACTCCAGTCCATGAAGCATTTTGAGTCATCCTCCTGACATGAAAGGAATGATATGAAATGTAAGGATTACTAGTTATTATTATATAAAACAGTGAAGCTTCACTTACAACAATTTGGGGAAAGAATTTTTAAAAATTAGTCCTTTTCGGTCTCTGTTTCATCCCTCAATACTACTTCAGAATAAATGAAAGCTACTTTAGAGTCAATGGGAATGACAGTCAAACAGAATTTTGCCATTTTCCAGGTACTGAATATTTTAGTGGCATAAAACTGTTACACTGCAGTCATTTACAATATAATTTACACTTGTACAGCACCTTTCCCATCTGGAAGACATCTCAAAGAGCCTAACAGTGTGGGCTAGACACCTGAGCTGAGAGTAGGAGCCGGGGGAGGGGAGAAGGAAAATTTGCTCTTGTTGTAGGTTGTCTTGTGAACCTAATCAAATAATGGTCTATGTCCTCATTCTAGATTGTTAAACAATTAAACAAGGTCCCAATAATTCAAAGACAGGACTTATTTTTTAAGTTAGATATTTTAAGCCAAAGCTCTAATAGGTAGGGTGGTCCTCACTGGACAAGAAGCAGACAAGCTTGCCATACCGTGTATTCAATGGCAAACTTTGCAAACTTTGCAGCTGGTGCCCCAACACACAATCTGAGGGCCCCAAGCCTTGGCTCTTGCCAAACTGCACTTTCCGGAATTAGGGAGGCAGGATGGGTCCCTCCAGAGAGAGAGAGAGTGTGCATTCCATTCCAATAAATATCTCAAGAATCCCCGTGTGTTGGTAGAATGTCTCAGTTTAGTTTGTATTCCCTTAAGCACAGCGATGGGTTTCTTCATGTATCAGACACCTGGCTGAACAAAACAAAGTCATATCTCAGAAGAGTTGCTGCTAAAACTCTCCATTCATTGGCCTGCAATAGTTACAAGTAATTTGTGTATTAACTAAACGTCTTGGGGGGTTATGTCAAGGGAAGGCAGTTGAAAATACACTTTAGTAATGGCTGAAACATGTATAAATAGTCCTAAACAGTTGTGTGAGCATTAATAGCTCTAGTCGTGATGTTACAACAGGTGCTGCATTGACGAGCTTGCCCTCTAGGTGGCAGGAATGGAGTCAGGCAGTGAGCAGAACGAAGGTAGGTGACTGGAGGCACAGGAACAGAAAGAAAATCAGACAGAGAGAAACAGGGATAGAACTCAAGAACAGTTCGGATGAAAGAAGGTTCTTCGGTCCGGTTGATCTCAGAACAATCCTCCAGAATACAAAGCAGAGGCTTATTTAAGTAAATAGAATGGATAAATAATGATAAAAAGGCAAATGAAACAATAAAACAGAAAAAATAAAAGGGAAATAATAATCCTGTAATGCAATAATAATCCTTCATTTGATTTCACACCAAGAGGTCGTCTCAAATCACTTCGTAGGATATACTTTGTGTATTTGGTAGGTGACTGCAACAGTTCACTTTGCACGCAACAATGTCCCACAATCAGCCATGAAGTGAATGACCATTTTTATCTGGGGGGGATTGTTGACCAGGACACTGGGAGAAAACTCTTTTCGAATAGTGCCATTGGACTTTTAACATCCGCCTGAACAGGCAGAAGGGATCTCAGTTTAAAGTCTCATCTGAAGGACGGCACCTCCAATAATGCAGCACACGCTAGGCACTGCTTTGCAGTGTCAGGCTAGACTATATAGCTCTAAGTCCTGACACAGAGCTTCAACTTATGGAGCAAAGCAGTGAGGAGAAAAAGTCACGATTGGCGACTCACAGTTCATGTGCAAACCACCATTTCCCCCCAACATCAAATTCTTAATTGATAGTCAGGCCACGACGACCAGAACCATGTGAATGAAGTCTCATATGAAACCCATGCAGGGATAAGGTGTGCATGGCAATCAACTCGGTGAGCACAAAATAAATGCTCTGAGCTCAGCAACGGAAACATCATTCAACGCATTCAAGTGTAGAGAAGCGAGACTTATGTAGTGAATGGAATCACCACCATTCTGGCTTCTAGGGTCTGTGTCTCCTTTTCACCTGACACTTCACTGGATTTCACTAAATTCCTTCAAAAAAATAATAATAAATAATAATTTGGTCACAATCCACAACTGTTTGTGGGACACTGCTGTGCACAATTGGCTGCCGCATGTCACCCACAAAATATGCAGTCAATTTCACTTTACAGTATACTCTGAAGCACTTTGAGATGTCTGAAATGATATGATAAGGTACTGTATCAAATGCAAGTATTATTATTATTTATTTGGTGTATTCCAGTTATCCAGACTGCTATCTGGTATTATTCAAAACCAGGCAGGGAGTCATGGACAACTCAGAGGGGAATGAATTTAGGGCTCACTAAAAATAAATAGCACAATAAGAAGCAAACAGGCCAATTCTTTGGCTTTGCGCTTCAAGAGCCATGTACCTCTTGAATTAAATAAGAATTTAAATTAGGACAGCAAATTAAAACTTACCAATTGAGACCAGGTAAATGCAGCCAGCACTTGTCTAGGCTTTCTGGTCTGTTAACCAGCAAATAGCACTTTGCAGAGAAAATGTTCCCACCAGATTATCCCATCATCAGGCTGGTACTCGTTTCCACACCACTGGCCTGGCTCTTATTTTTATCTTTCAAAATGAATTGATTTGCGAGACTCTGTGATCCACATGGAAAAATATTAATTTGCAACAACAGAAAAAAAAGCCCCATTAAAACACCAGTGTTCAGGGTCGAGAGTTCATATCATTTCAAAGTGCGAGCAGAGGAAAATTGATTTGTTTCACATTGTGAGTGGAGTTTGGTGCTTAACAGACCTTAAAATTAGCAGGGAGTGGTGAAGCCAGAACAAAGGGAGGTGAGTGGCTGTGAGAATCACAGGCAATTGAAATTGCTGAAACTCTCTGAGAATTAGATCTAAGACTCCTATAGTTTTTTGTTTATCTTGAATAAAATGAACAATTCAAAGACTACCCTTAATACCAACAAGCCTGTGCTTATTCTTCCAAGGCCCATGTCTAGAAATGCTTGTTAAAAGACTATTATAAAATAACCTTCAAATCCAAATTATAACACATATAAGTGGTTAGAGCACTCGCTTTGCAAGTGAGAGACCTGAGTTCAATTCCAGGCAGGGCGAAACCTTGGGCAAGTTTCCTTACTCCACACGCCTAATAATAATCCCTCCAAAACCCAAAACAATAATAAATTGGTCATTTTAAATCTACGACTGTTTGTGGGACATTGCTGTGCGCAATTGGCTGCCACGTTTGCCCACAAATATACAGTCAATTCACTTTACAGTGTGTTCTGTGAAGCGCTTTGGGACATCCTCCCGACGTGAAAAGCGCTATATCAAATGCAAGGATTATTATTATTATTATTATTCACACAGGGTAGTGTCCCAGAGCACTTCACAGTGGCGGAGTCTGACTCCGAGCAAGGGGGAGAGGGAGAGGTGACCATAACCACAATCAAATAGGAAGGTCTTTAGCGAGACTTGAAAGTTGGGAGGAAGAGGGAAAGGCAGAAGGATTGAGCGTTCCAGAGTTTCAGGGCGTAGTGACTGAAAGCACGGCCGTCGATTGTGGTGCGGAGGGGACGAGGGACGATGAGGAGGCCTGAGCTGGACGAGTGGAGGAAGCAGGTGGTGGAGTGGGGGGTGAGCAAATCGGATAGGCAGGGAGGTGCCAGGGCATGAAGGGATTTGAAAATGAGTGAGAGGATCTTGAAGTCTATCCGGTCAGTAATTGGGAGCCAGTGCAGCCTGACAAGGACTGGTGTGATGGGGGTAGGGAGTTTGTACGTGTTAATATGCAGGCGGCGGAATTCTGAATTAATTACATTTTGTGTATGTGGACGAGGGTTTCGGCTGCTGTGGGTGTGAGGTACAGGGGATTGTTTGCCAACAAGGTTATTCCACAGTCACCATATCATTTCAGCCAGACTATTTAATTGGTGAATGTGAACCTCTCTTTACGTTTAAAATGCAATGCCAGAAATAGTAAAAACAAATTGTGAATGAAAAATCAGTTCACCTCAAGGATACTGTGAAGAAACAGTCCCTCTTTGTATGCTTATTATTAATATCTAAACTTCCACCACCTGCATTATTACCTGCATCAAGCTCTGCAGCCCACCACCCACCCCACCCATCGCCAGACCCCACTGTCAACCTGTCTCCCAACAGACTAATTTCATGATCCTCACCCTCGCCTATAAATCCCTTCATACCCAAACATTTCCTTAGCTCTTGATTTCCTTCTACCCAACTCCTCTGTTTGTCCCTTCTGCTTGTGTAACTCGAATCCATCCAGTTCGGCTTCCACCATCCTGGCATTCGCTTGCGCATGTCATATCCGAAACCATGTACTGTATCCCAAGATATTAGTTCTTAAAAGCAATCTATCTAATTTACTTTTGAAAGAATCAACACTTTCTGCTTCCACCAACTCCCTAGGGAGCCTGTTCCATACATTTACTACACACTCACTGAAATAGTGTTTCTACAGATTTGTTTTGAATTTACCTCCCTTCAATCACAGGCCATGTCCTCTGGTTCCACTGTATCTGGATAAGATAAAACAGCTTACCATGGTCTACTACATTATCCAGACTCTTTAGAATCTTAGAAACTGCAATTACATTGCCTCTCAACCTATTTTCTAACCTTTGGACCTCCCTCTACCCCTCCTTGCCCCCCACCCTCCTCTATTTGTCTTTAAGACCGTGTCTATGGTCACCTTTCCTCTTCTGCCCTCTCTCCTGCTCAGTGTCTGAGCCTGTCTTTGTAAAGCACTTTGAGATGTTAACCTACTTGAAGGGCACCATATAAAAACAAGTTGTTGTGGATGTGGTCAAAAACAACAAACCTCAGCATGCATTTATGTCGCGGCCTTCACACAGGATAGCGTCTCGGAGCGCTGCACAGTGGCAGGGATGTACACCGAGCAAGAGACTATTTAAACATGAAGATCATTTAGGCCTGACTTCACTTAAACCAAAAAAAGTAATAAAGTATAAGAATAATAATCCTTTCATTTGATACAGCACCTTATTAGGTCATCAAGACGTCTGAAAGTGCTTTACAGAATATACTGCAAAGTGTTTATGACTGTGTATTTTGTGGGCAAAACGCGAAAGTTAAAGGAAATTAAAAAGCACTTAAAGGATTCAGTTCACTTGACAAGCTACGTTCTGAGTAAGATCAGGTTTACATCATCTGGTCAGAAACAAAGTAAAAAAAAAACAAATGATCCTAAACTTCTGTGTCGCTCATACCTCTCACTCCACTTAATTCATGACTGCAAAGCAATCAAATTCCCTTTTGAATTTGCTGACACAATCTGCCTTCCTAGCACAATGCTGAGTTAAGTCAGTATTCCCTGAACCGGCAATAATATTGTTAGTGAAATTTTACTGACGTAGATCGGAATCTGCGGTTGGCAACATAACAGCGTTCCATAAAATATAGAATTTCATTATTTTTTCCAGATCATCATCATCCCATTTTAGATTGTGTCATTCACTTGAAGCCTTGTCTGCCTTGTGATTTATGTGAACATAAAGGGACAGTCCTACCGTCGGTATTTTAAAAGAAAATTGGAGTCTGTCTCCTCTTTCTATTGGTTTATATTCTCCTTTGAATCCACATTTATCCCCAAATTAAAACTAGCTGCTCATATTATTCAGCAAGAACAACAACTTGCAATTATGCAACGCGTTTCACATGGGGTAACGTTTCAGACAACATTCTGGGCCAACACAGCTCAGCTGCTGTTGTTTGCCTGTATGACGACATTCACTTAATTTCTGCTCAGCTCTGTATTTTTAAAGTGCTTTGGGATGGGGTTCTCAATGAAGGCATTGTATGAACGCAAGTTCTCTATCATTATTGCTTATAATTACAGGATGGTCATTATTTCATCTCAAAGATATGCAATTCTGTTTCTAATCACTGTTGATTCTTTCCATCTGAAGCAGATTCATAACATATTTCCCTTTCGCCTGAAGTGTTCACAAGAAGACTGAAGACACATCCAGAATTAAACTCGAAGTTGAAACAGTGCCTGGTTTTAAACCTGTCAGTTTGCACATTGCTCTGTCCTTTTATATTTTGCTGGTCTTAATTTATTTCTAACCCTTGTTTACTCACATGAGAGAATTCCTTAACTGGATTTCGGAGAAGTGCCCAGTATGATCTATGTTACCAAAGTAGAGCCTTAACATCTGTTTAATGCGCTGACATACAGAGTTACCTGAGACACAGCGACATTCCACGGCACAAAGGTGCAAATCCAGCTCTAGCCAAACGCATCTCGCTGCAATGAAGCATAATCTGCAGCCTCTCTGCTCTACAAAAACAAATATTGTACACAAGTTTTCTTCTTGGCAATTTTCTCTGTTTCCTGTTTTTTCGCATAAAATTGCATAGAATGTTACAGCACAGTAACAAGCCAATTGAACCTTCCCAGGCAAACCAAGCAAACGTAACACAGACCAGGATTCGAGTCAGCGATCTCCTGGTCCATAAGGTGCAGCTCTATGCGGTTTTGCTGGTCAGGCTCCAGCAGTACCCAAACGCATACTCTGCAGTCCAATGTCTTGGCTCTCGCCAACCTGCGCCTAATACTTTCCAGAATTAGGTAAGCAGGATGCGTTCCTCTGGAATTTTCTATGTGTAGGTGGGATGCATGGATTCTCAGTTTAGTTTGGATACTCTTAAAAATGGTGATGGGTTTCCGCACGTGTCAGAAACCCGGCTGACTAAAAAAAAATTGGGACGAACACTACTCACACACTTTCAATGGGGAAGGGGATTGTAGGATTGTTATCTGGAACAGTAACAGTGGCTTATTTTCCCTCCTCTCCCAACTTAAAGACACTGAGGTCAATTGTAACTCAACACGGGCCGCAAATCAAACCTGTCTGCATGACCCAGTAACATTTATTGACTGGACCATCAGGGAAGCTCTTCTGAAGCTCTTCGGCGCTTTGGAACGTTCCCCAGGCATGAAAGGCGCTCTATAAATGTAATTTTGTTGTTGATATACATTTTAATAACCATAAAAATAGATTGGTAATATCTGTTAATTAATAGTTACCATGGGTCTCGCCTTAGGCCTCAACCTCCGTAAATCTGCAAAGCCACCCTCACCCTCGCCAGGCTCTGATGGGGAAACAGGATGGCAACACTAGCCTAGATTACTCTCTGCACCCTACTTTTGCGATCTCCCTTCGCTCAGCATACACTGGCCTGCCTCACATCCTCCCAATGTGAAAGGCTCTGTATAAGTGTAAATTTGTTGTTGGCATTGTTGCTTCATGTTTCCTGCTCTCTGGAACTCCATTCCAGCCTACTCAGTTGGTTGCATTCTCATCTCATAAGGTTGTGGGTTCAAGTCTCACGTCGGGACTTTGAACCAATTAAACTCTTTGAGACAGCCTTCTGATGTGAAAGGTGTGATATTAAATGTAAGGAATGTTACTTTATTTGAATAGCTGTTTCAATGCTGTTGATTCCATGTAATTATATGCCATTGTATGTCCTATACTGGGAATACAGAACACGGTGGAGCGATATGCACTTATTTTCTATGCAAATTGACAATGTGAACTTGATTTCTTTTCAAAGATCAATGCTTGGATTACACATGGGTGAGTTAAAATTAGGTTATAATTCAAAAGGGATAATTTTAAATTATAATGGATGCACAACACGTCAGTGAAATCTGTTCAAGTCCGTGTCTGAAAGTGCGTGTCAGACTCATCAACATTGTTGTAACGCACATGTGCAGCAACACTTCAGGTAATTACACCGGTTCAAGTTCAGTCTTTGCACAGACGCATCTATGGGTTTTTGTAACAACTAGAATTTCTCCTGATTTAGCTTTGACATTTACCTGGACATTTACCAAATCTTTTGTTTTGATTTGCTAAACATCTTCCCACATGAAGGACAAGCGTAACTGTGAAGCTGCTCTTAGTATACACTGGAACAATCACAAGATTCATCCAGGTGAAGAAAGCCCTTCATTCCACCTGATCTCATCCTTTCAGAATACCTGCCCTGTTGTCTTCCTGTCACAGCATCAAGCTTTTTTTTGAAAAAATGAGTCCAGCATCCTTGCTTCAAACACCCTTCCTGGTAACCTGGACCACCTGAAATTGTTCATTTCTCTTTGGGTGAAGAAAATCATCTGTCATGAAATTGCCCTTTGCAGCTGTAAACATGTGACTTCTTGTCTTGATGCATCCAAATGTTATTGTTCTGGGTTTACTTTCTCAATCCCATTAACAATGTTAACAATATAAAGTCTTCTCTGAGCATAATGAAGTGTAACTCTTCCTTAGGCTTAATTCCTTTATTTTTCAAAAAAATCTCTTTATAATAATTAAATGCAGTATGAATTTGCCGCAAGACTGGAATTCAGACTCCATTTATTTTTCTCAGAGTAACATGTAATATATCTTCAAGAAAGATTCCAAATGTGTTCAAACTACTGGAAGCCTTGAATTATTGGATGATTTAGTTCATGAGGTTATCTTGGGTCAAATAGGTACAAGTGCTCATAATTACATAATTCACCATCAATTATTGTATATAATAGTGTACACAACTGCATGCCTTTAAACTTAGTTAGCCCATGAGATTTTAGCCCTAGCTACATTTCCCTAATGTAGAAATAATCTTATCCTGTCACAACACAATGTTGAGATTTTATAGTAGCATTTGCAATGTAAACTTCCTCTAGTGGCCGACATGTCAGCCTTATAGCTGAGGTTTCAGAACAGCCAATGCCTGGCCAAGAAGTCCCCACTGAGGCAATAATGCCAGTTTTAATGGTTTTAGGAAATCAGGTTTGTTTTGCGGAAATTGAAGGCTCAGCATTAGAGGGGAAACAGTTAGCCCTTCACTAATCTGCTTTGCAGCTACGGATGCACTCCAAGATGGGTGGTGATGGTCAGACATGAACTGAGCTGAGGTCAATCTGCAGGAGACCTAACCCATACCACAAGAAGATGTTCATGGAGACTGGGTTAAACATGCACAGAGTAAAAGATCTCCCCAGAACACTCCAGTTGTTTTAGTCTTATTTCTATCCTTTTTTTCACAGTTACAATTCAATGCTGTTAATGTGTTGAAACAAATCGACTTCACCCAGGGAATTGCTTTGTAAATTTGTTAGCATTTCAAAGCCATAAAGTTTAACCTTTACAAAGATAAAGATTTCCTCAGCCTTTAATCAATATGACGTTTGATTGCTTATTTGTTTACCAAAGAGCCTCGGCTGCTTGTGAAAGAGGCACAGCCCAGATCTTGCTAATCCATGGCACCTACATCAACTTGCAGGGCATCGTGCCACTTTACAAGCTTGTTAGTGAAGCATGCAGCTTGTTATGAAGTATCCAATGCAATTACGTGCACACATGATTTGTTTAATCTGTTCCAAACAAAAACACAGAAAAGCAGGGGATTGCTAATGTAAAGTCAATCACCTAACACCCCCCTTTCCTATTTTAGAGAAGCCCTTGGTTATTTCAGGCTCAATCCAAATTAGACTCACCAGCATTGTTCACAAGGTGCCTTTTCAATTTTTTATAATAATAATAATCCTTGCATTTGATATAGCGCTTTTCACGTCGGGAGGATGTCCCAAAGCGCTTCACAGAACACACTGTAGAAGTGAATTGACTGTATATTTGTGGGCGAACGCGGCAGCCAATTGCGCACAGCAATGTCCCACAAACAGTCGTAGATTGAAAATGACCAATTTATTATTGTTTTTGGTTTTGGAGGGATTATTATTAGGCGTGTGGAGTAAGGAAACTTGCCCAAGGTTTCGCCCTGCATGAAATTGAACTCAGGTCTCTCACTTGCAAAGCGAGTGCTTTAACCACTGAGCTACAGGACTCCACCGGGGAGTCAACCGGGGATCTGACACCTGCTTAAATGCATCACTGTGCTTAAGAGTATCCAAACCAAACTGAGAATTCCATGCATCCCACCTACACATGGAAATTCCAGAAATAGATTGTTGGAACGGAATACGCACTCTCTCCCTAGAGAGATGAATCCTGCTTACCTAATTCCGGAAAGCATTAGGTGCAGGTCAGCAAGAGCCTTGGGAGCCCCAGAATGTGCGTTGGGGTACTGCAAGAGTCTAACCAGTTGGAACCACATAGCTTGCAATTGATATTGCTGTCCGGCAAGCTTTCCTGCTGCATGTCCAGCTACCACCTTTCCCGTTAGGGCCTTGGCTTGCAGGGTTATCAGGAGCTGAGTGGGATGACTCCCTGCCCCCAGTGACTGGTCTGCCCTTCCAGATCCTGCTGATGAGCCAGGCTGGCTTGCTGCCATCAGCAATGCCCTGGAATACTGCGGACCCATCTGGCTTCGGAACCGGACTACCGAGACCACCACAGACGGTTGGCTTGATTTCGACAATCCATTGCCAGGCTTGTCACCTTGGCTAGTTCAGCTCCAAGGAGACGCTGTTTATCTCCCTCCACTCCTCCCCTACCCCACCCCACCGGAGGATAGTTCTTCTTCAAACTGAATCCATGTTTCTTTTTCTATTAAAGGAATCAATGCAGAAACAAGTTCAAATCCTGCTGGAGTTCAGATTCTGCTGCAGTGGTTGGGGGTACGGGGAAAGAATGGTTATGGTGGTATACCACAATAATAATCCCTGCATTCCACTATAGTGCCTGTATTGATTCAAAACGCTCAAGAGATTTTCTCTCTAATGTAGAGATTGTATATTCTGTAGTCAGTGTATTTTTGTTGGTGAACAGTCAATTTGCACACAGCAACATCCGACAAACAGCCGTGAAGTGAATGATCAATTTTACTTAGAGAATTGTTGGCCAAGACACTGGGAGAAACGTCCATTTTTCAAATGCCTTAGTCTCATGGGATCTTTAATGTCCAACTGAACAAGCAGGTGGGACCTTGGTCAATTCTAAAAGGCACCACATCTGACAATGCATCTGACAATGCACATCTGACCCTGTACAGCAAACCTTTGAAATAGTATAGACAAGGACGAGGATTCTCTCTATGAGTGATAGACAGTAATTCAGCAACAACATTCGTATTCAACTGAGCTTGATGGTGAAGGTTTTATTATAATGCAGTGATGTACATATCTGGGAGTGATGGACTCCATATTCAAAGATTTTTGGTGAAAAGTGCAATTTCTTAACATTTTTCAGTTATTATTAAATCTGTTTTGAGCTATTATTGAATCTGTTACAAAACATCACAATTTTCTCCCCAAATTTTCCAACTACAGTGACAGATAAAGCATACATTTATTCCTGATATCTCTCAGTAGCTCCTTCAGTAATACATAAGGGCATCAATGTTCAGAAAAATATGGGAAGCACCAGCACAAGAAAGAAACTGATTGAATCCTATTGCACTTTGATTGCTCTTCTAACACAGCAGCATGTCTTCTTTTCCTCCATGTCTCTCCCCCGCAATTGGGAAAGAGAGGAAAAAAAATACCTTGGTAAATAATTTATTCTCTTGACACTTCAAGCGAGGCTTTCTCACTAATGTTGGAAACCAAACCAGAAGGTAACTGTTCTAATCCAAGCCAGCTGCCTGATAAGCAAATCAGAAGTAAATCTATCTAAATCCCAACTTTTCGGTTCCTCAGGGACCTCAAAGAAAAACAAAATATTGCGGTGGGATCGCTTGTCAAGTTATCAATTAAATGCAAAGCCTTCTCAAAGCAATAAAACTGCCACTCATTTGATTTGCATTAAACCTCAAAGACTCGTGCTCATCAGGGAACTGGCAAAATCTATGCACAAGCAGCGTTCGTATTCTTTGCTTTATTTATTTTAGTTATTCTTTGCTTAAATCCCCATGATGCAGACTACACATGCAGCACACATATCAGACCAGTCAAAAGATGAAAGCAGCACAGGAAGATGCTCTAAGAGTATAGGAACAGCCATTGCATTTAAGTGGCATTGCACTGTCTGTACTGCAAAGGTACTAACTTTATTGGGAGGAAGATAAGCAGGATCTCCTTGGTGCTGAGTTTGGCAATGAAATGTCAGACTCCAGTCTATTTCCTGGGGCGATCCCAGTAATGCCCTTTCAGAGCCGGGTGGGTCCACAGTATTTAATGGACCTAGTCTATGAGGTCTATGTCCCGACATGGGGCTTGAACACACTACCTTTAAGCACCTTCTGAAATAACCCCAGCTCTCCAGTGAGTCAAGGTAGAGTATCTAGTGAAAGACAGCTTTCCAAAGGGATCCCGCATTTGCCCACAGAAATAGCTACTTCCCAACCATTACTTGGGAAACACTCCGAGACGCGATCTGTTCGGTGATAGGGAGCTAGTGGAGCCTGGCTAGAACTGGTATGATGGGGGTACGGAGTTTAGTGCGGGCGAGTATGCGGGCAGCAGAGTTTTGGTTTAGTTGGATCTTGTGCATAGTGGAGCTGGGTTGGGAGATGACGAGCGCATGAATGTTTCGGCTGCGTCTGGGGTAAGGATTCAGCTCGATTTTCTAAGCTTCCCTTTTGTTATTACATTTGCTGCATTTCATTGTCTCAGCAAAGCCCACTATAGAATTTGATGATCACTTGAGTGTCTACATGACACTCTGAAAGGAATTTATTATTTCAAAAGGAGACTCTTAGGGTTTTCAAGGGAAAATAAAACAATGCATAACAATAAAAAACAATATGTAATAGATTAGTCTTATAAAAGATAGCCACTGAAAATGTCCACATGACTGATGCAAAGCATTTCATAGGATTTACTGTAGAATGTTGTGACTGTTTATTATGTAGGTAAACATATTTGTACTATGTCGAAGCACAACAACTGTCACTCTGAAGGGAGTTTTTCTCGGTGTCCTAGACAACCCCAAAGTAAAATTGGTAATTTGTTTCATATCTACCTGGGGGACATTGCTGTGCACAAATTGGCTGTCGTGTTCACCTGCAAACTATAAAGTCACTGCACTCCACAAAAATCTAATAGTTTGCTTTCACTAGCAGTCTAATTTATGTTGCAGGCAGGCATACCATTCATTAGTTGTCAGACATCTCATTGCTAAGAGCAGATCGATTCTCTGAGCTTCCCTTTTGTTATTACATTTGCTGTATTTCACGTCTCAGTGAAGCCCACTGTAAGAGTTTGATGATCAACAGCTTATTTCCATACCAAGCTCTGCGCACAATTCACATTTAAACGTTTCCTCTTTTTAAAGCCTTGCCTTTGAAGCACAGTTCCTTCAACCCATTACACAAGCACTACACTGTTCCCCTAACATGACCAATGTGGCATTTTGCAGACACTTGTGTCACATAGCAGGTCACAAAAGAAGCCTCCATCACTTAGGCAATTCTAGCCAGAAGTCGAGTAACAAATCATATGGAATAACCAAACCCAGCTATAATTAACTGGTTCAATCGTGGAGCTGAAATATTAAATAGATTTTGATCTATCTCATAACTATGTTAAACAAGGCACTAACATAAAATTCATTACAATGTGAAGATCTCGCTGTTAAATTAAATAATCGCTGTTCATTGTAATGACTTGTGAGTGGTTGCAAATCGCCCTCTCGGCCTCATATTGAAAATTGCAGACGTGCAGCCTGGTGCTGAGAAGTTTTCAGGCAATGTAATCCTTTTACCGTAAGCACAAGTTTCAAATTTGAGAAAATTCCAGGTTCAAATACAGTGCCTCAAATGGAACTTGACACCTCAGCTTTCACAGGAGAACTGGATAGACATCTAGACAGGAGTCATTTACAAGTTAACAATAGCGAACAAGATACAGAAATTAATAAAAGAAGCAAGTCAAGAATATATAGCAGGCTCCCATCTAATAAAATAGTGCAAAGTTCCCATGTAAGAAATGACAGCAGCGTTCCATGTAATATAATGTAAAGTTAATAATATAATACAAAATCCTTCCATTTGATATAGCAGTTTACACATCTATGCGACGTCTTAAAGCGCTTCACAGAATATACTGTAAAGTGAATCGACTGTATAATTTGAGGGTGAAACGCTGCAGCCAATTGCGCACAGAAGTGTCCCACAAACATTCATGATTGACCAATTTATTATTATTACCCCCGGAAAAGCCATCCGCCAATCGACTAACAACCGGGTTCCAACTTACTGCTACGTAAACAGAGGCATGTGGAGTAAGGAAACTTGCCCAACATTTCACTCTCCCGGGAATCGAACCCAGGTCTCTTGCATGACGATTACTCTAACTACTGAGTTACTGGACTCCCTATGTAAGTTCCCATGTAATATAACGATATAATAATGCAACTGGCTGCCGCATTTCATCCACAAAAATACACAGTCAATCCACTTTACAGTATATCCTGCAAAACGCTTTGAAACCTCACAGTGATGTGATAAGGAACTATTTCAAATGCAAATTTTAGTATTAATAAATGGCAGTAGAGTTCCCATGTAATAAAAGAGAGTAGAATTCTTGAAAGGAAAGCAGCATTGATGAAACCTGTTGATTTATTTTTGAGAAGTTGATGTTCGTGGATAATGCCAGTCTGGTTTAGATTGCATATCTGTTTTTTCCACTTGACAAACTTGCTTACAAATGCCTGAGATGCTACCCTGTGTGGAGGGCGCTATATTAGTGCAAGTTGTTGTTGTTATTGCAGCAGGAGTGGTGAAGGCTCGTGGAGTAAAAGTGCAAACCAAAACTTAATACAATAAAATTGAGTTGACAGCAGTGATAAATAGGAATAGTTCAACTAGGCAGGATAACCAGTCGATTCCTAACAAATGATCAACCTTAGATGTCTTGTTGTTGGCAATATTTATTATCTTGATTCAATTTTAAGCAGAAATCAGTCCAGTATGAAGTATTGGATTGCGTCTTTCGTGTGCTTAGTTGGACTGATACCTAAGTCGAGGTGCCATCGCTTGTATACTCAACCTATTGGTGCAGGTTTGCATTCAGCACTAACAATTTGTGTGCTGCTTCATTCTTGATCATGTCAGACTGAAAAGTAAGCTGCTTTCTGTGTGCCATTATAGAGGATAATAATGATAATAATCCTTGCATTTGATATAGCGGCTTATCACGTCTTCAAGATGTCTCAAAGGATAGTTTACAAAGGAAGAAGACCCGCCTGGTCCTCCAAGTGACTTAGCGGCATGAAGTTCAGAATAAGACTGCAATCTGACAAATCAGGGCTGAGTATTCCATCACCTGGTGAACAGAGACTTTGCAGTGCAGTGAAACTACTAACTGCATTGCACCCACAAAATGCACAGTCAATTCATTTTACAGTATATCCTGTGAAGCGTTTTGAGACGTCAAGGATTAATGCAAAGATTATTATTATTATTAACTGTGAAGACTACTCTGGGGCTGTCTTGAGAATTGCAACTCCACCAAAAACAATTCCATCTGCGTTTGTCAATCCAGGCAATTTTAAGTGTGATATTTGGCAGCCTGCATGCACACATTAAAATAGTGCTAATAGATCTAATTTTCACATGTGCAAATGGCAATTTGGTCTTTGATCATCCAAAGAAGTCAGTTTAGCACCGACATCATTCAATAATATAGTCAGTCAGTATGTCTAGGTTACTTGTCCTTTCCTAAACTGTTGCATTGCTGTCAGGCTTTCCTCAATTAGGTTTAATGCTGCAGTGTATGCTGTAAATCACGACGTAGTGTTTGATTGAAGACCAATGTTTACCAGTACAAGCTGAAGGTCTCAAATAGAGGTGAACCACTCCAGAGCCAATCTGACATTAAATCGAGTGCACAATCTCAATATCATTGACTGAATATTCTGCTGCTCATTAACCTGCAGGCTTTGCAACATCGGGCTCAAATGCTGCTTCTACCAATGCTGCAGGCAGTGTGGATGTTGCAAGCAATTCTTAGCTTCCTGGGTAAAAGAAGAAGAGATTACACTTTCAGAAAATGGGATAATTTAGACACATTTTATCATGTATATCGAGGCTGTCTGGAAGACTTTAGCCTGGCTCAGTTGGTATCAACAACAACAACTTACACTTATATAGCGTCCTCCAAGCAGGGTAGCGTCTCAGAGCCTGACTCCAAGCCAGTGGGAGAGGGGAATTAAAAGGTTGTTTAGCAATCTGAATTAGAAGGTTGTGGGAGATCTGCATTGTCAGAGGTGCTATCCTTCAGATAAGAAGCTAAACCGAGACCCTATCTGCCTGGTCAGGTGGTTGTTAAAGATCCCGCGGCAATGTTCTGCCAGATAAAATTGCTTATTCACTTCCATGGCTGATTGTGGGTCATTTCAGTATGCACATTGACTGCTGTACTTCCTATAGATGCACAAATTTATATTAAATACTATGAAGTGTATTAGGCACTATTACAAATACAAAGAATGTTATCACGGTCTTAAAATTTCCTCAAGCATAAATGCTCTTTGTTGCAGTTACTGGGTTAACGTTACTGGAATGTGCTACAAACAACTCATTCATTCAATCCACTCAGGTTATTACACCTGCAGTCAGTGGATTTCGTGTATTTAGGAAGAAAAGTACTGAGACTTAATAGTGGTTAAGTGCACTTCTGCCTAATTGAAAAAAATGAACTGAAAACAAGCTCATTAAGTTGGCTACAATGGGTTAGACTGAAATGCAGCAGGATGGATATAGGGCTTGCGTGAGTATTAAACATAAGCATAGATTAGTTGGGCAGAACTGTATGTTTCAGTATTATCCAGTCAATGTTAATTGTGAAACTCTATTGACACGCAATATTTCCATGAAGGAAGGCTTTAGCATTTTCTCAGCCAATTTATGTTCATTTAGCAGATACTAAATATCAAAATATTCTCACTTTATCCATATATCAATGCTTTCTGCACAGTCTCACCCCGTGGAGAGATGCTGGAATTGGAGCTAATAACAGAGGAGCACAAACCTTTACTTACTGACATTTTAGTGTGAATCACTTCTTGTCCCACTTATTTTCTCCATTGGGTACACTTTACTTTCTGCAACCTTTTGCACTCCTCATAAACTGGTGAAATTGAGCTATCCTGCCCTTTAAGCATTTTAAATAAATAATAAGCTTTATAAATATGTTTTCCCCAAGGGAATAACATTTATTGATATATTCATGCAATTAGAAGCCTTGAAGTTTAATACTAGAGAGCTGATTATGGCGTTCACAGTATAATTCCAAGCATAACTTGGGACATACTTTGATACATATTTAAATTGAAATAATATAATAGCATTATACATGTTCCCCAATTTACTGTGATAACACAGGTATTGGATTAGGTGACAACAGGAAGTGTGCCTGAACTCCATGCAGACCCAGTTTGTGTGGGAATTGAAATGTGAAAGCAATTTTAAAAAAATGACATTCTTTTTCTCCCGACTTTCGAACGTAGGTTAATACACACATAAAGGGCGCAGTCAGTGTTGATACAATGTAATTCAAATATTAATTCAGTTAGGGTTAATCCATACAATTCCCAGCGCAGTGAACGAGTGAAGTGTTCTGTCTGCAAATATACAATTGGTTTTCATACAGGTTAATCAGTTGCCCTTTTAACAGCTTGTTTCATTTCTGTGACTCAAAACCTACCTGCTGTGTTTTACACTCGGGTGAGGTCTCAACACATAATTATATTTTTTCCCCAAACGCTTTTGTTTCATCATGTGTTTTATTCAGCATTTTAAGATAATGCCTACAGTCCTCCTACCCACGTCCAAATTTAGCCTGTCAGTACTGCTTTTCTAGATGTCCAAAGGTTCTAACATAGTTATAAACCTTTCAAAGCTGTTTTTTGTCAGCGAGTGTGTGATGTATTAAGCAATGTTGAGATAGGCTAGATTGTAATTGCTACACACAATTGGACCTGGCTCAACTGATGGCATTCTGACCTCCGAATCAGAAGATTGTGGGTTCATGTCCCATGTTGCTAGGGGGAGTGCTCCAATACAACGCTAGGGGGAGTTCTCCATTGTTAGAATGCCATCTTTTGAATGAGACGTTAAACCGAGTACCCTTCTGCGACGTCCTCCTGCCGTGAAAGGTGCTATACAAATGTCATTTTGTTGTTGTCGCCTGTTCAATTGGGCGCCGAAGATCCCACGCACAATTTGAAAAAGGAAGGAAGTTTCTTCCGGTGTCCTGGCCAACAATCCCCCAGATAAAAATGATCATTCACTTCATGGCCATTCAGACATCCTTTCCTAATGTTTTAGATTCCTATATTAAAAATGACTTGTTTTTCGTCCATGTTCTTTAGTTTAATGTATTTTGGTTTGACATTTGAGAAGCAGTCCAGAATTTCTCTCTTTTTTGCACTGAGTTCAATTGAACATGCACTGAGCTTGTCTGCACCATTTGTTTGGAGCTGCTAAAACAGCTGCAGACCCTCTACTGTTTATTTTCTTCAATATTTCCAGAGGAAACGTTGGCTTATCGGCATAGAAAAAGGTTGAAAATAAATCTCTCCCGCCTGATCATAACCGATGGACGTATGACCCAAATTCCTGATGGTTTTCCAAGCACTCGAGGTCCTAAAAAAAGTCACCTTACATAGAATTATATAGAATTACACAGCACAGAAACAGGTCACTCAGCCCAACTATTCCATGCTAGAATTTATACTCCACACGAGTCTCCACCCCTCCTTTACCCCTCGACTATACCCCTTCTGTACCCCTCTGTTCCCTTCTCCCTAGTGGATACATCAAGTTTTCTTTTTTAAATACTTTGATGCTTTTTCCTTCAATCACAGCTTCCAAAGTAAGTTCCCCGTTATAATAATGATAGTAATAATAATCCTTGAATTTGATATAGCGCCTTATCACATTGTTGAGATGTCAAAGTCCTTCACAGAATATACTGTACAGTAGATTGACCGTGTATTGCACCTCCTGGCATTCATTCAACAACAACAAATTATCCTTGCAAAGCGCCCATCACGTCGGAAAGGTGTCCCAGGGCGCTGGACAGTCAGGGTATTTTAGACCAGAACTGGGAGTTGGGATCTGGAGGGGTGGAGGGCAGGAGTTTGGGGGTGGGAGGTTGGCCGAAAGCACAGTTGAAGAGGAAGGTCTTTAGACAGGAGGAGGCAAGAGAGGGGGTGAGGCAGAGGGATTGTGGGATAGAGTTCAAGAGTGTTGGGCCAGAGATGCTGAATGCCCGACCGCCAATAGTGGGGCAGGAAATGCAGTGGAGCTGAAGCAGGCCGGTGTCTGCCAGCAGAGAGCACGGACAGGCTGATATGGCATCAGGAGATCAGAGAGGTAGAGGGGAGCAATTCCATGGAGGGCTGTGAAGATGAGAACTCAAGGATTTTGTACTCAAGGGTTTCAGACTAGATAGTAACCTTCTCTGTCCAACATTATTAGTTGCTAACTGCTTTTTTTAATCCCGTAAAAAATTTGCTGACTGGTTATCTTGCCAGAGCAGAAATACCATCATTTCAAAGAATCATTACTGTGAATCAAACTTAAACATTTTTTTCACAAAACCACCGTAGTAATTATAGGTCTGAGGTTTGAGTATTTTAAATCACTGAACAGAAAGGATTCCATGCAGACAACCAAGTAATTCCTGCGCTGAAGCAGTCGAGTGGATGACATTGGCATTATCCAGATCAGGCTGTGTCAGTAATTCATGCCAGTTACGGTAACTGCAAATTAATTCAGACATAACAAATTCAGATCCAAGATAGCGGGGAAAAACACCCACATTTATATTGTAAATGTGTGCGAAGAAAAAGCTTGTGACTTCTCTTTTTCGTGGTAAAAGGGACACAGGACTTTGCACCAATATATGTCCAATCAATAAAAGAAACCCAATGACTACAGTTGTGTTATCTGACATTAATAATAACAATCCTTGCATTTTTGGGCCTTATCACATCGTTGAGACTTCTCAAAGTGCTTCACAGAATATATTGTAAAGTGAATTGACTATGTTTTGTGGGCAAAATGCAGCAGCTAATTGCGAATAGCAGTGTCCCACAAACAGTCTTGGATTGAGTGACCATTATTATTANTTTTTTTGAAGGGATTATTACCTATCTTTAAATCCCACCTGAAGACCTAACTCTTTGACCGCACCTATGGTCTCCTCCACCAACCCCTTCTCTCTTGATCGGTGTCCAACCCTACCACTACACAGTGCTCCAAGACTCTATCCTGCCTACAGGGAGCTATGCACAAATACAAGTTGTTGTTGTTGTTGAAATTCGGTGACTGCTGCGTATTGAATTGCAGGTGCTGATCTATGCTGCTAATGCTCTGCAAACCGGATATTGAAAGAAACATTTCTCTCAGGAATCCAATAACTGTCACAGTGGCCTCTGGCACATGATTTGGCAGTGGCCTACTTTAGAGAGGACAGTCAAGTCGTCCACAATAGCTTCTCGGCAGCCTATATGTCTGGGTTATAGCTTCGCCAGCACACCTCTGTCTCTTACATATAAAACTAGAGTCTCAAGAACCAAAACCAGTTAGAAATGTAAGTAATGAAGCAGAAGATGCAGATAATCCACATAGGTACAATGGTTCCTCAAGAGCCCAAAACAGCATCTGCAATGCGTTCTTTCCAATCGCATGCAGCCTCCTTGGAATTTTCTTCCAGACTGTTTGTTGTGGCTGAGGAAGCCAGTTTGATGTTTAGGCCTTGCAGGGAGGACAGAGAAAGTCAGGCATCACACAGCATGCCTCCTAAGGATGTAACAGGCGAGATTCTGCACTAATTAGACCGAGCGAAACACACTTACTTGTTAGCTATAATTGCTGGGATTCTGCTTGTCTCCCGTGGTAAGAGCCATTGCAATTATAGCATAGCAAAAGGAACCAAGGTTTGCGCTGGCAAAACAATAGCAAATAAAAGAATGCCATCTCCTTTGGATGAAACATTAAACCGAGCTGGCGTCTGCCTGCTCATGTTAAAAATCCCACAACACTATTTGGAAAAAAAAGGGGGCTTTTCCTGGTGTCATGACCAACAGTCCCCCTCCCCCCAAAAAATTGGTCATTCACTCAATGGATGTTTGTGGGACTTGTTTTGTGCACGAATTGGCTGCCGAGTTCTATTGCAAAATATAGTCACAATGCTTTACAGTAAATCCCGTGAAGCAGTTTCGGACAACTTCCCGACGCTATAGCAAAAGTAAGGATTAATATTGACAGTTAATGCTGGGAAGCTGTTTGAGGCGTTTTGACCCGTGACACATAGATTATTATTGTTACTATTATAATAGGGTCAGTAACAGGACCACTGCCAGGAGACGATTTGTAGCACAGATTTAAGAAAAGCATCTCCCGCGGCAAACAAAGGATTAAGATTGCAAACTTCAAACTGAATGCAGTAAAGGGCCAACAAATACTTTCATTGTCAGGCTTGAAGCGCTCCAGGACGCTAACTCGCATGAAGGGCACGATATAAATGTAAGTTGCTGGTGTTGTTGATAATCCTTGGTGTATGTAATGGATTTTTTCAGTCAGTCGCATGCGGAACAGATGCAGAGACCCAGCACCATACTTAAGAGCATCCAAATTGGACAAAGTTCCACGAGTGCCACAATACACATGGTAATTCCCATGACTCGAATGCACGTCATGAACAAAATTTATTGGTACAGTGCCATTCAACCTCCCTCCCCCTCCTACAGTCCTGTAGGAGTCCTGTAGCTCAGTGGTTAGAGCACTCGCTTTGCAAGTGAGAGACCTGAGTTCAATTCCAGGCAGAGCGAAACCTTGGGCAAGTTTCCTTACTCCACACACCTAATAATAATCCCGCCAAAAAAACAAAACAATAATAAATTGATAATTTTCAACCCATGACTGTTTGTGGGACATTGCTGTGCGCAATTGGCTGCCGCGTTCGCCCACAAATATACAGTCAATTCACTTTACAGTATATTCTGTGAAGAGATTTGGGACGTCTAGAAGACGTGAAAAGCGCTATATCAAATGCAAGGATTATTATTATTATTATTACAGCCCCTGGTTACAGTGAAAACCATGTTACCAAAGTGAATTCTATCATCTGTAGTACTATCTAACCCTGTCTGAGTCCTGTGCCTGGCAATACTGTGACAGACCTGCTTTGATTTAATGCATTGGATGCGCTTTCAAGGACTCAGCCCTCAGATTTAATTTCTTCCATCTTAGGACAATTAAAATCAAAATGACACTTTAGTAATGAGATTTTCACTTTAGCCAGCATGCTTGATAAGTCCATTACTTTTGGAGTCGATGCCCATTATTTGACAGCAAGTACCTTTTTTCTTAAAATGTTACAGATGTTCACGCAAACTCATATCATCATTGGAATGTTTCCTCCAGTTGGCTAACGATGGCTTTGTGTGTGAGATCCTAACTGTTAAAGTTATGCTTGGAAAATCTTTACTTTCACAACTAATAACAGCAACAGCATTTATATAGCACCCTTCGCACAGGGTAGTGTCTCAGTATCCTGAAATAAACAAATGATAATAATCCTTGAATTTGATGTAGCAGCTTTCACATCAGAAGGACTTCACATTAAAAGCGCTTCACAGGATTTTCTGTAAAGTGTAGTGACTGTGTATTTTCAGGACAGAAGTACTCAACATGTGAGTTGTGAACAGCAAATTCTGGGGAGACACCAGGAAGTTTTTCTATGCACAAGAGCTAAAAGTAGCTGTGACAAGTTAACGAGAACAACGGTAGAGGTCAGGACACTGAAGTCGTAGAAGTAACAGCTTGTTGCTTTAAAGGTTTGACAGTAGAGTGAGTGGGTATTCTGGAAGGATGAAATCAAATGAGCCTAAATTACTTCTTCATGCGACTGTCTCAAAGCATTTCACAGGATTTTACTGTAAAGTATAGTGACTGCATTTTGTAGGCAAACGCGGTAGCTAATTTGCACATCTGCCATTTGCACGTGGTTGTCCATCTGACAAAAAGTCTTAAAGTGGATAACCAATAAATAGTCATGCTTGCTTTTAATATAGCTCCTCATCATGTCAAAACATCTCAAAGCACTGTGCAGATATATTCTGCGATGTGTGGTAACTGTATTTATAGACATGCAATTTGCACTAAGCATTGTCCCACAAACAGTCGTGAACAAAGAAACTAGCAGACAGGTTTGGTATAAATAAAAATGAGTTTATGGCAGTGAGTAATTGCATATTCAAATGTAATTACTGGCTGCGACACTTGTTAATTGCAGTATATTGTTCCTGTTCACAAAGTAGCGCAGAGGAATGATACTTACCTGTGATCCTAAATAAGAATACTTTGGAACGTCATCCCAATGTGAAAGACACTAAAGTATATAAATTGAATTTGTTGTTGCTGTTGTTGTTTCTGGTGAAAGTGCTTTATCCTCCCCAAGTCCTATTTGTCACAAACATGCCTGAATGATACCAAATTATCCGCACACAAAGAACCAAAAAGGCTATTTTTTGGAACTAAGTGCAAATTTACATTTAATTCACATTTCTAGTGCAAAATGGACTTTAAATTATTGATTGCAAAAATTCAGGCTGTGGTCTTAATTATCACTAAACCAGACATCTCTTTGTACATGTGAAACACACAATTGCCAGACTATTGATTCGATCTTAGTTTACAGTCATTGTTTCTGTGTAATATGTCTCCCGCTCCTTCCAGTCTGCTCTTGAACCACTGCTGAATGACTCTTGGAGTGTTATAACAATATTAATAATAATAATCCTTGAATTTGATATAACATCTTTGAGATGTCTCAAAGCGCTTCACAGAATATACTGTAAAGTGAATTGACTGTATACTTTGGGGGCGAAACGCGGCAGCCAATTGCGCACAGCAGCATCCCACAAACAGTCGTGGATTGAGTGACCAATAATTTTTTGGGGGTAGGATGGGAATTGTCAGCCAGCAGGCCGGGAGAAACCCCCTTCTCTTGGAAGTAACAAATTGTGTGAATGGTATCCATGCAATCTCATTCAAGAGCCTTACTCAGTCATTTCCAATGTGAAGTTATTACCGTATACACAATGCACAGTTTCAGTGCCCATCTGAGCAAAGAAAACAGTTTTAACCAAATGCCTTCAGAAAGACAATAGTGCCCTCTGTTACTGCAACAACAACGTGCATTTATATAGCATCCGTCACATAGGATAACGTCTCGGAGCTCTGACAAAGATGAGTTTGGACATCAAGCAAGGGAGAAAAGAGGGGAGGGTGAAAACAAGGGAGAAGGAGGCTGACGGAGAGGGAGCTGGACTTTAACAGTATCAGTCATTTCAGGCTGCAATGATATTGCTCTAGAAATTTCAGAATCGTGCAAACAGTCCAGTTTTGTTGCAAATTTTAATGAGTGACTGGTAATGTACTGTGGGCTAATGCAGTCAAGTTGATAGCCCAAAAATAAACTCTTTGGTGGCTTAGAAGTCACTCTGCCAGAGTTGATTTGAAGCTGATAAACTGCTCTAGTTCAGATCTTGAGCTTTTTGGTGACATCTCCTCCCATCAGCATGTAAGACGTGGCATTCTTCATGTTTGCCGCATCTCCATGTGGTTAATTGTATGACCGTATTGGGTCACTGCAACAACCTGCGATGATGGGACGAATGACTGATTAGAAGGTCCTTCAATAATTTCTTCAAAAAAAATGTAAATAATAATTTAGTCACTCAATCCACGACTGTTTGTGAGACACTGCTGTGCGCAATTGGCTGCCGCGTTTTGCCCACAAAATATACAGTCAATTTACTTTACGGTATATTCTGTGAAACGCTTTGAGACGTCTTAAAAACATGATGAGGCGCTATATCATAACTGAAAACATGGCATGCTATGGGCTCAGTGCTTGGAACTCACAGGGAAATGACAGGGGCTGCCACTCACTACAAAAGCTGTTCGCAACAGATTCAAGAGACCATCAAAGAGGAAAGTGGTTGGATGTTGTGAGAGAATCGGCGTATATAACATCAGGGCTGATACAACCCACCTGTGCAGCGATCTTAAGGCATAGACTGAACTGGTCTCTGACCTCCAGAGTGTAAAAAGGAACCCAATACTTTTTTCTGTGCTGTAGACCGTATACTTTATTGTTTTACTTTGGTTGCTTTCTGTGGACAGGTGAAGGAAGTAAATCACATTGATAACAATTTGATAACAAGCAGGACTGCAGTGGAATAGAGATACGCTTCCTTTGGACAGTATTTTGTTTTACTACTGCAGGATCTCTGATGAATTAGACAAAGTGACTGCTTAGAATTATTGTTGCAATCGACCATGCAACAATTTTTATCGAATTAAACTGCCCCCCAAAAAATATTCCAAAGTCAACAAGGGAGGAGACAAGACAAGGGAGCAAGACAAGGGAGTCGAGCACAACCTCATAGGATGCAAGTCGTTCTGCCTTTATGTTGGTATGAGCCTGGTGCAGTTGGTAGAACTGTCACTTGTGAGCCTCTGTTTGTGGGTTCAACCCACAATGTTAGTCCCTTGAGCTCACATAGTCTACGACAGTTTTGATCAACCAACAAAATAAATTTTCTTAATTGAATATTTCTTGATTTATGTCCATATATTTATGCCTGAAAAAACACTACCGATTGAATAGACTAACTTAGACCGGCACGAATATTCCGCGGTGGAGGGAGGAGCGCTTTTTGATGGCAACACGGGCCACTTCCGGCCCCCAGGCAGCGGGTTGGACACCGCTTGTCTAGGCTGACTGTCCAATGCAGTGCTGGGGGGTACTGTGTTGTCTGAGGTGCTCTGGGACGTGAAGGGCGCTATATAAATGTACTTTGTTGTTGTTGATGTTGATGTGCCAGCTTCGGATGAGCTGTTAACCCAATAAAAATAATAATAATCATAATCATCCTTGCGCTTGATATCGCAACTTTCACAGCTATCCTGTGACACGCAGTCACTGTGTACTTTGTAGGCGAATGCATGGTTGGAACAAAGTAATGTTGGACAGAGTCAAGTCCCCGGACACCTTCTCTCCTTTTTTAATAATAATCCTTAAATTTGGTATTGCATCTATGACACCAAAACATAGCAAAGCATTTCACAAGTACATATTTGCCGTTGAGTGTAGCTGCTGCGTATTCATAGGCAAATACAGCAGCCAATTGGCACGCAACAAGGTTTCACATGCAGTGAACGATCAATTTTATCTGGAGGCTTGTTGGCCAGGACACCAGTAGCAACTCCCTTCTCGTTTTGATCTTTAAGGTCCAAACAAGCAGATAAACGGGACCTCAGTTTGACACCTCATCCGAAGGACTGCACCTCTTACAAGGGTGCGGAAGTTTTAACAGGTTGGAGGCACCAGGGGAGACAAAGTGATAATAATAATAATAAACCTTGTGTTTGAAATGGGGTCTTATCACGTCATTGAGACATCTCAAAGCAAGATTATTTTTCAAAAAGAAAAATATTCGGCAAAATGTCTTAGTAATTAGCAATATAAAAAGGTGTTGCTTCAAGTTCAAACTGAAGAAAGCTGAAATGTTGATCTATGCTTCCAATTCAAAGCCAAGATTTCTCCCTTACTGCCAGTGGATGGCATCAGGCTATTTAAAAACACATTATGAAGGCTCAATCATCGGGCGTGAGCCTTTTTCCAAGAAAAGAGCATTATATTAAACATGCAGCATAACCCAGATAAGTCATGAATGTTATTAATTCTGTGGCAGCGCGCATTTTCCGTGACAAGTAAGTGATTAAAATCACTGTGGAATCCACCAAACACCTTGTGTGGTTACACTTAAAAATAAAATAAAACAGACTTTGCTTTGGCCTACATACCAGGCGGCACTGGCTGCATCTTAAACAGTTTGCAGCAGATCTCTTTAGACAAAGGACCATTTTTAGCGCTTAGACAAGTCAGCAGCAAACGTGCCAAAGTCAAAAGCCTAAAGCGTGGTATACCCAGGTCAAAGGGAATCTATCATTTTCATAAAGTTACATCAAGTGATACTACACAAACTGGAAAGAGGGTCATCTTTAACACATCAGGGAATGTTAATATGTTCAGGTATTAGATCAGGACATTAACAGGCTCCGCTGTGATTTCTCCATGGTTGAATAGTGAAGTGACACTCCCATCCAGGCTCACACAGGCAGCATCACCTTATAGCATCACAGGCAAAGCTTTAACAAAAAGCCAGCTTGTTACTTCAATACCTACTGCAGTCACTTAGGTTTCCCTTGACTACAAACAATCCGCTGAAGAAAGCAGCTGAGGCAGGCCATACATTGCAGTGTAATGCAGGGTAACAATAAAGGCGAAAGCAATTTCAGAGATGGTATTTTCTTTTATTTCTCCAAACAAAATTTCTGTTAAAAATCCCGGCAGGTGAGAAAAAGGTAGCATTTAAATTGCAGCTGGTAATTCAAGCTTCATCTTTCCTCTGCTTGCTTTCCCTTCTAGTGGCATTTCTGTTAAAAACAGCGGAATTTCTTGCAAGAAAATGTTGTACCTTGCAAGCTTCAAAAGGCAGCCAATCTGTTTGGAGAATACACCAATCTCCAAACGCTGCTTTTATCCCTTTGACTGAACAGCAGTCGAGCCAATTTGGGGAATGAAGGCAACCTGAAATTGCACTCTGTGACAAACACTACAATGGCATCGCCGCAACGGGCACTGATGAATCAATGTTACGCGGGTGGCCCGGTTAGACAAGTGGTGAATTAACAAAGTGAGAAGTGCAGGGATCAGGGAGCAACGTGCAACAAGTATAATGATCTGAGAAAACTTAATAAGTTTATTTGTGTGTTTGCAGCTTATGAATTTTGAATAATCAGTTCCAGCATATTCTTACTGAAATGCAAGACAAGACTGTGAAGGTTGAGAATATAATAAAAACAATCCGTGTATTTAATATAGTGCCTTTCACATCGGGAGGATGTCTCAAAATGTTTCACAGGATATACTGTAAATGATGGTTTTGTTTAAGTAAACACAGGAGCCAATTTGCTCACATCAATGTGTCCGTTGGAAGTCATGAAGGGAATGACCAATTTTATCTACGGGATTGTTGGCCAGGATACTAGGACCAACTCCCTTCTCTTTTCTAACAGTGCCATGGGATGTTTATAGTCCACCTGAACAGGTAGACCAGGATTTTGGTTTACGTCTCATCCAAAGGACAGCATTTGTGTATAGAATTTTAAATGGGATTGAAAAAGTAAACCCAGAACAATACTTTAGGATGCACAAGACAATAGAACAAGAGGGTGTAAGTTTAGAGTTTCAAAAGGCAATTTCAGGATAAACACTACCAACTTTTTCTTACCCAGAGGGTAATTAACGACTAGAACAGGTTGCCAGGAAGGTTGGTTGAGGCCAGGACACCAGAATCATTTAAAAAGCAGCTTGATGTTGTGGATTCTATGGAGGGATGAAATCATGGGATGAAGGGCTTTCTTGATTCACCTTTTCCAGCCACTTCATACCTCCACAAAATGGATCTTTTGATGCAAAATGACACCATTTTAATTGCCCGTGTTTCAAGCAGAAAAAAATATGAACTGGACCTCTGCCTTTCGAGGCTTAGTGTCAGAACGCAATGAGGGAGAATTGGCAGGGAAAACAATAATGAGAACAAGTCAGGTCAAGAAAAAAGCTAATACAGGCAAAAAAGGGCTCAATACAGAGACCTCTTTCTTCACACGCTATCTGTTGTAGTTGGAGCTTTAGCAGATCTGACAGTTCATTAATTAAATGCCAAGCTAAGAAACTGAAATACACTGAACGTGTAACAGGTTTCATCTTTCCTGTCGCTTTCCTCTCAGTATCCTGGGCCGGATCGCTGGAGCCAATGCCAGGTCCTTTTAAAATAAATGTTCATATTTGTTTATCTGAAGTTCGGTTACATCCAGAGGCAGAATAGAACATGACAAGGGAAATTGCCAACAGCTTCCAGAGTGGTGAAGGCAGGGCGAGGAATTGGTTTAACCCTGTGCGTGATGAGAAAATCATTTTGTTGGTCTCAACAGCAGTGAATAGGCCCAGTTCAATGCTGGGTACATTGTGGAGTCGGGAAAGCAGATACTATCAGTCATTAACTGCCTGCAATGGGAAATTGTTCCGATTTATTGTCCCAAAGCGCTCTCTCCCTCTCCCTGTAGCTTTCTGATATTAATAAACTATATTTGGCACAATGCTTATCATTTCCAAACAGCTCAAAGCATTTTGTAGGTAATTGCTGTCAAATAATAATAGTGCTTGAATTTCATACAGCGCTTCACTAGATTTTACTATGAAGTATGGTGCCTGTGTGTTTGTAGGTGAACTACGACAGACAATTAGCACACAGCAATGTCCCACAATCAGCCATGAAGTGAGTGACCAGTTTTATTTGAGGAATTATTGGCCAGGACACTAGGAGAAACTCCTTTCTCTTTTCGAATAGTGTCATGGAATCTTTATTTCCACCTGAACAGGCAGACGAGATCTGGTGTAACGTCTCATCTGAAGGACGGAACCTCCAACAGTGCAGCCCTCCCTCAGTGCCTGTTTTGGAGTATCTACGTAGACTGTGAGCTCAAAGTTGTGACATAGATCTTGAAGCCAAAACGTTGAAATAAAATAAAATAATCCTTTCATGTCTCAAAGCGCTTTGCAGGGTATACTGTAAAGTGCAGTCTAAGGTGCATTTTGCAGGCAAAATAACTTCTGACCCAGACACAAGAGTGCCACCAACTGAGCCAGGCTGACGCCCTTCTGCTCCCCTCTCTCCCCCTCCAGCCCACCACAAAATATCCTCTGCTGATAAAATGTCTAGCAGTTGGAGTCTTGATTAACCAGCGCTCGTGTCGATCATTGATCACAGCCTGCTACCTTGGAATAGCACCAGTCCTCTGCCTCATTACTGGAGCTTGTCATGCCTGCGACACTTCATTCTGCTCTGGCGAAGATGAGCATAGGTGGCTCATTAAAACCTACAGCTCACCGAGCCTTTCAATCCTGCGTTTTGTCACTAAAATCTGAATCAAGTACTGACGCAAACAAGCCCTCCGATCAGATATTTAATTCAGTGACGGTGCAGTCACTTACTGCAGGATGAAGTTAATTGAGATGTAACTGTGTTCAGTTCACTGCCTCACCCTCTCCATGTCTGAGATCAACAGTGATGAATGTTATCTCATTACCGAGCAATGATAAATACTACTAATTGCTCAACAATTTAATTGCTGTACTTCCTCCCAACACCATATGCTTGTCTTTATCTCAGATAAGATGTACAAAACTCACATTTCCTCCACCTTTATTGGTAGTCACTGCACAACGGGACATATGGGGAAAGAGACTAATGTTCCACATAAGGACTGTTAGTCATTTTCCTATCTGCTCCCCCAAAAATGTTTCCTCTTTTCCCACCGTTGCCTCCAAAATACACAGTCACTACACTTACAGTATACGCTGTGAAGTATTTTAAGATATCCTCCTGATATTATAGGCACCAGCTCAAACAGAAAGATGTTCAAGATGTCTATCACACGGCCACACGCTGAGATCTAAACTCATTACATTTAAGTCCAATCCTTGACCATTTGTGACAGAAGGTCCATCCATTCATGATATAATGTCTCCTAACCACTGTATTTTGCAAGATATAGAGGAATGCTGGAGGTAGTGCCTCCCCAGAGGATATGTTTATAATATTTATTATTCTAATTATTATTATATTATTGTTATAATCTCACATACAGAATCAAGGACATCATCTCTGGTAGAAAACTTGTTCATTTTTACAGTGACAAATCACTCAATCCGCCGAGGTCAGTAACTGGACGGAGTAGAGAGGGTGCATGTTCGGAATGCTGAAACCATAAGATCACAAGATCAATTTGGATGAAGAAATCCCTTGAGCCCATTGTTCTTATCCTTCCACTACACCCATCTCACCATCCTCCCATCGAAAAGCAAGCTTCTTTTAAAATGATTGCAGTTTTCCAGTCTCAACCATCCTTCCTGGCAACCTGTTCCAGTCATTAATTACCATTTGTGTAAAGAAAAACTTCCGGGTATCTGTCTTGAAATTGTTTTTTGCAATTCTACACCAATATCCTCTTGTACTACTGTCTTGATGCATCCTAAAGTATTGTTTGGCCAGCGGAGGCCAGAGCCAGAAACTTTATTTTTAATGATTTAGCGGCCGCCTTTTCTATTGGCCCAGGTTATCGGGCTTTGAATGCCAGCCTAGCTCCTTTTGATCAGTTCAGGACCGCACATTAATGATCAGAAGTAGTGAATGCCTTTCAATCCAAGCACAAAGATTACTTTTCTGCTGCAATAATGTCCATGTTTGCAGGAACCTTGTGAGTTATGAGTTCTCAGTGGAACAATCCTCAAATAACATTCCATGGCTCCTTGCATGACATTGCTAGGTGCAAACTGGCTCCAGCATTCACCTACAAAATACACAGTCACTAAACTTTACAGTAAATCCAGTGCATTTGCTTAACATGAAAAGGAGCTATAACAACTGTAGGATATATAACTTTGAGTTTGGATTTTAAATCTATTTTGGGTCTCATTACTACTAAGTTACATGCTGTGCTGTAAATTAATAATGACATAATAATATTTCTTACATTTGGTATAGCGCCATTCACAGTAATCACTAGTGGGCAAATGTTACTATCCAAGTAGAAAATCACCAATTAAAACAACAATTAAGGGTTGAATGGCCTTCAATAAACTAAGTAATGTTCCTTCAAAGTACGAACACAAACTTGAAATTAGGTTTAATTTTCTCTTCTAGCTGTGAGGAAAACCCTCACGTCTTAAATCTAATGTATATATTCTGCTCCATGTGAAATTGTCATAATTTTTAGAACCGCCATAATTCATTGATGACAATTCCATTGTTGCCAGAGAAGCTTAGACTGTTTTTCCTTCTAATGATGAAAGTGCATTGTAATAAAGCTAAGGATTGAGTATGGAATTTTAGCACATCCGGCTCCATTTGGCTTCTCACCCAAAGTTTGGGCTGATCTGCGGAAACCGATTACACATGAACACCTTTGCGTTCATTGCAGTCTATTTATGTCCAAATTAATCCAGGTTATTATTAACCTGTTTTGAATATCAAATGCGATTGTGAACGTCCATTCTAGAAAATAGGAATGTCAAAGAATTTCAAACCCACTTCCTCAGGTTGTCAGCTTGCAAAGCTTGGACAATAAAAAAGGTTGTCAATCAAAATGAACACAATAAGCAGCTGTTGGAAATGTGCGACCATCTGCAGCAAAGAGATACCCACAAAACATCTTTCTTCTTCTTTTAACAGGCTTTACATTTCACAGCACAATTGGTAATACTGTGCCACTAGGGAGGAGGAGGAGGTGGAGGGAGAGCGCGGAGGAAATAAACAATACAATATTCTTATGTGCAATTTAGCCTTAAGAGGAAAAATCTACTTTCTTGTGGAAATGTAGAACATCCGAGAGATTGTGGTAAGTTTTGAATTTTTTTTTAGATTCCGCAAGATTGATCATTACAGGGTTAAGCAGCTGCCGTCGCAAGACTTTCTCTCAAAGCAACTTTGTTCCAGTGTTCCGTACTCGAGTTCAGTTTGCGTTTTAATGGCATGATTGATCGCTCTCGTCACTCCCTCGCAAACATTCGGCACTCAATCTTGCTCAGTCATTTATGAGCACAATCACTGATCTAATAGGGCTACTTCTTCTTAGCAAGAATACTTTGCCCCGGTATTCATTCAGATTGACTGTTTCACTAAACGTATCAGTCTCTGTGCACTGAGAATATGCATGTCAATATTTCCCAAGAGGGCTTTCTGAAAATGCATCCAGCATTTTCTAGTCAATAAACTCTGAAAGAGCCACTATTCTAATTCATTCTCTATTGAAGCGATATTATCTGTACTACTTGCTACTTATCCTGTTAGTATTCATGCTGGATCCTTCGCTCACCCTTCCCTGCCGCCCGCCCCACCCCCCAACCCCGCATCCCTGCAAAATTACCCTAAGAACCAGCAAGGTGCATTAAATAACAGTTCATGAATCACACCATTCGGTTTCACTGCTTGTATACAGTAAGGTGTGTTGCCATGCTTCAAAGCTAAAGTACCCTCGCTGTCCATTTCATCAGTGGCTGCACAAGAACAATCACGTTCCATGTTTCAATGGATGGCAGAGCACCCAGTGTGTGAAGTCACATACATACATACCTAATGGTGCGTCGCACAATTGCCCTGAGGGGTTAGATGAACATTTGATCGTGAGGCGTTACGTCTGTTCCACTTGTTAAACTAGAGCCGATGTGACATAATCTATTGAACCACCACCTTGAGTGCATCACAGTGAAGCCACAGCAGTCAGAGCACCCACTGGTTTCAGCGGCTCAGTCCTGGGATTTCCATGCCAAAGCATTCATGTGCCATTCAAAACTAATAAGCCTAACAAACAGAAATATTATAGCTATCGAAGAGCTTCTCAGATAAGAATGCGATAAGATAAAAGTATTTTCTCCTTGTAGTCTTTTGAGACCCTAAGCGACTTGTTTGAGTTTGAATCAACACAGTTTTTCCTGGGAGTGAGCCCAAAGCACTAATTGTCCAAGCTCTCTGGGATGTTACCCTGCTTGAGGGGTGCTATATAAATGCAAGCGGTTGTTGTTGTTGTAATTGGCACAAGTTGGCGCAATTGGCTGCCGCGTTCGCCCACAAATATACAGTCAATTCACTTTACAGTTTATTCTGTGAAGCGCTTTGGGACGTCCTCCCAACGTGAAAAGCGCTATATCAAATGCAAGGATTATTATTATTATTATTTGTAGACTGTGTATTTGTGAACTCATATAGCAAAAGCTGACACTCCAGTCCAATTCGGAAGGTGCATTGCATTCTCACAGGTGCTGTCCTTCGCTCTTGCACACTCTGAGATGTTACCGTGAGTGAAGGGTGCTATTCAAATTTAAGCTGTTGCATATTTCCATTACCCAGCCTTCCCACATCACTGACATACTGATTTAGAGCAGCCCAAGACTGGCATCCTGCATAGCTCATCGAGCCAGAAATACTGGAATCTAATAATATTATTTTATATAGCTACACAGAAACTATATCAATTTGATAGTTGTAAAACATTGACTACTTTGAAGCATTTATTCGTATGCCACATTCTACCCTGCCACCGGAGATGAGATTAATTCCGTTTGGTGCCGAATCAATTATAGAACTACAACAAAATACAAATGGGGAAAAAAATGGTATGTCACTAGTCAATCATTCTTGTGAAAGTAGGCACATAGTGAAAACAGAAGATAGGTGGCCATGGGAAAAAAAACCAGTGGACAGATTATTGAGTGATTCAGTTGTGCAATAATGCATGTTACAGTCATGCACTGTGATGCCATCAGCTGAATTTCAAATGGAGCATTTGTAAAGCAAGCAATAGCCCAACTGCTTACTAGCACAATGGCATGATTCACTGCTTAGCCTCCATTGTGGGATTGGAGACCTCAAGCTAACGTCAGTGTTTTTCAATGCTTTTAACGCTACGATGCTCTATCATTGAATGTAGAGGCCGTTAACATTTTAAGTGGGATTGAAAAAGTAAGCCCAGAACAATACTTTAAATTGCACCAAGACAGAAGAACAAGAGGATGCAGGTTTAGAGTTGCAAAGGGCAACCAAGAAATTTCTCTTCACTCAGTTTGTAATTAACGATTGTAAGAGATTGCCAGGATGAGTGGTTGAGACCAGGACACTGGATTCATTTATAAAGCATGCTTGATGCTGTGATGAAAGGATAGTAGGGTGGGTGTTCCAGAGGGCTGAAATCAAATGGCGTGAAAGACTTCCTTCAACCGAACTAACCTTGTGATCTTGTGAATTATCGTGCATTGCTCAACTCAATCAATTTTCTGTTTTCTTTCCTGGGACTGATATCAATGCCTGGTTTGGCATGGTTTATGAAGCACTAAACTTTATCTGTGCCAACAGATAAACAGCACTGTTGCCAGGCACTGTGGCATATCCATCCATTGCTAGCCACATAACTGAAAGGGGTTAAAACTATAATGTTTCTTAGGCAATCCCATGGCTATAAAGTGGAATGAAATTGTTAACAGCTCGCTCGGAAACCAGTGGCTGTTGACATTCTACATTTAACAAGTGAAATGATAGAAACCTGGGACAGTCAATTGGAGAGCGCGGAGCTCGGTACCCAGAAAGCAGCACAGAGAAATCATAAGTTATGACTGGAGGCAAACACCACTGGTTGAAATGTGTAGCAGAGCACAGGAGCTCTGTAATAAGTGAGATATACTTCAGAATGCTTCCGGCCATAACTATAACTGGACAGCAGAGTCTTTTAAGGACATTCCTGAAAAGGTGAAGTGCTAGTTGTGATGAGAAGTTCTCAAAATGGCTGCTCACATAGGTGGCAATCTGAAAGTACCTATTCTGCTCTCTAGATTACTTTAGTTGCTCCAGTAAATGTACTAAAAACCTGGTTGGAAACACGTAACTCAGCGATACACAGTGAAAGTCTGGGATTTGTTTTTAACAGTTCTGTAGTTTCAAACATCATTATAGCGTAACATTTTAATTACATGCTAAGCACTACTACAGCCAGGCGATAGCAAGCGTGGCAAGGGGTCACTATGGTGTGAGGTTCTGCCAAACAAATTGATCCTAGCAGAGGCATAAATCCAGCAATTGAATATCTCCATTAACTCCAACTCTGAAGTCATGGCATCATAGCACATTGTTGACTCGCTGCATGACGCTGATGGCTCTCTGGGTGACGTGGATGCATCTGTAAGTAGATTATATCGGTTTGGTGCAGTGGGTCACACTAAAGACATAGTAAAGCAGTGGAGTTTAATATGATTCACTTGTACCTTTCTGTTATCAATGCCTGAGAAACAACCATTCATTCTGCACCAATGAGTTGTTTTAAGGCTTTACAAACACAAATGGTTTATTCATAATAATAGTAATACCATAATCCTTATATTTGATATAGCGTCTTATCATTTCATCAAAATGTCATCAAAGCACTTCATATAATTTACTGAAAGTGTAGTGACTGGGTGTTTTGTAGGCAAAAGCGGCAGACGGTTTTGCACACAGCAAATAGCCATGATGTGAATGATCGATTGTATTTGGGGGATTGTTGGCCTGAGAGAAACTCCATTCCCTTTACGGATAGTGCTATCTTTAAATTCCATCTTGATAATTCTGCTACTTAAGCGGCTGAGAGAAAAAATCTCGGAGATTGTTTCCAGCCAATTAGATGGCAACCCCAGTCCACCCAGCCTCTGATAAACGTAAAGTGAAAATGAGCAGGAGCAGAAGTGCTTAAAATGTTCTATTTTCATTGCCTTTTAAGTGTTAATATTCAGTTCTATGGAGCGAATATAACAGAAATATAGTCGCTCTTGATATTTGAATAATTTCGTAAATGCAATATAAATGTCACTGTCACAGTAAGTGAGCTGAACACATTAAAGAAAATAAGGATGGCTGGATGATCTCAGGACCCAGGTCCAAGGATTTAAATAGAAGGGTTAGTTAATGTGAGTTTTCATAAGTAATACTATCTCCTACAAAAATATACAGCCACTACACTATGCAGTATATACCATGAAGGGCTCAGAGACATCCTCTTGAGGTGAAAGGCACTATATAAGATGCAAGGAATATTATTATAACTCACATTATTATAATACAGCACTCCGAGATGCTCTCAGCCACTTAACTGGCAATAGACAACAACACCAAATTACATTTGTATAGCGCCTTTCATGTCAGGAGGACATCCCAAGACGCTGGTCAGTCAGGAATCTGCACCCGAGCTGGTGGTTGGGATCAGGAGGGGTGGAGGGCAGGGACGCTAGCGGTAGAAGGGTGACTGAAGGTACGGTCGAAGAGTCATTGTCATTGAGTGTTTTCTTAGGTTGTGATGTGTAGCCAGCAAACAGCTCATAAAAACAGCTGTTTTATCCCTTTGTGTTTGGGGTCAGGCTGCCCAAACAGACCTTTAAAGTTAGACACAGAATTTCACTAAGTGCGCAACATGCAGGTTTCGTGTTCACATTTTTTAAAAGATAAATTTAGTGTTTGACAGGCACTGGTTGCCTTCTGGTGACCCTCCCAATTGGTCATTGTTCGTGCGTGGGTCTTGCTAGTGATTGTCATCAAGCCTGTCGAACCTGACCTCTCCCCACCTGGCTAACACACCCATGCACAACCAGTAGAGGGTGCTGTGGAGGTACCAGGAGCAGGAAACCTCACTGTTTTCCCTCTCCCTAATCCTGGGACACTTGAACCAATTTAATCTCCCTATACAGCCAGGATTTGAACAGTGAGCTCCCTGCCCTGAAGATGCAGCTCTAACCACTACACCATTGGGACTGCTCCCTTTGTATTCACTTTAAACTTAATAGATGGGAGATAGGGGTAGAAATCAGGTCTCAATTATCTTGTCTTAATGGGAAATTGTTCAAATATTACATTTATTACAATGTTCACTGTTTTTTTTATTGTGTCCGATAAGTGACAGAACAAAAACAAACAAAAAAAGAAGATTGGTTTGTCACTGTGTCTACATTCTCAGATCATGCCGGGATAATGGGATTTGCAAGAATAACAAAATTCCATTGAATTGTACTAGAAATATGTAGGAAGAAAATCGCATATTTACAGATAATGTGCGCACTGTGATATCTGAGGAGATTAGTCTGTCAATTTAAATAATACAAAAGCGTGTCTCAAGCTGTAAAGTATTGCAGAGGTAATTGAGAGATGCTGGTGGCCAGCTCCAGTTCTGCTGCATCTTCAGTTTGACTCAATAATTAAAACAATGTGTTATTCTCCGAATACCAGGNAAAAAATCAGGTGCAAGTGTAAGACGTGTAACTTTTGTCATCATATCTAAAACTTGCCTTTCAGCAATATCAATAGCAACCTATGCGGTTTTAGCTGCATAGATTCCAGCAGTAACCCAACGCACACTCTGGGGAACCCAACCCTTGCCAACCTACTTCTAATCCTTTGCGGAATTAGATAAGCAGGATACGTCCCTCCAGGGAGAAAGTGCACATTCCATTCCAACAATCTATCGCTGGGATTTCCATGTAGGTCAGATGCATGGAAATCTCAGTTTGTTTGGATACTCTTAAGGTATGGTGATAGGTTTCCGCATGGGTCAAACACCTAGCTAACCAAAAACAAATATCTAAACCCAGTTCTTACATCATCTATGCACAATCCCTCACTGATTTCCTACTTCCTTCACTTACTTATTATGCCCCTCCGATTGACCACCGTAATAAAATACAAATCAAATTCCAAGCAGGGCGAAACCTTGGGCAAGTTTCCTTACTCCACACGCCTAATAATAATCCCTCCAAAACAAAACAAAAATAAATTGTTCATTTTCATTCCATGACTGTTTGTGGGACACTGCTGTGTGCAATTGGCTGCCGCGTTTTGCCCACAAATATACGGTCAATTCACTTTACAGTCTATTCTGTGAAGCGCTTTGAGACGGCGAGAAAACATGAGAAACGCTATATCAAATGCAAGGATTATTATTATTATAAATGTAAAGATTATATTTACAAAAGGGGTGTGAGACCATATTCTCAAATCACTTTGGCTCAGTCACAGTTACAGCCATAACTCTTATATTCGATATAGCACCTTATTAGGCCATTGAGATATCTCAAAGTTCGTCATAGGATTTACTGTGAAGTATAGTGACTGTATTTTTTAGGAAAATGTCCCATGAAGTGAATGACCATTTTTTGTTATCTGGGGATTGTTGGCCAGAACACCAGGAGAAAATCACTTCTTTGATATGATGATATTAATAATAATAATAATAAATTAAATTGTTATTATAGTGTATATAGATCACATTGCATGGCTCACCATACAAACTGGCTTAATTTGCTTTATTTAAACTTCTAAGGCAGGAATCACACCATTTGAAAATGGAATCATCTTCAGATTGTAAAATCTTGCATCTTCCTTTGTGTTCCAAGTATTTGCCTTATGATGTGTAAAATGTGGAGATGCAAGTCAGTGAATTGAAGCATCTGGAAGAGAAAGTTTATGATATGATTAGTTTCTAAAACGGTTTTGCACAAGAAACCTATTTTACTAAAAATCAGGGCCTAACAATTTGGAACCACGAGACTTTTCTCAACCATTACATTAATACAAACAAATATTTCTATGTGTAAGAATTGAAAACCATATCAAACTCAGAATATAAGTTCCAGAATGTAATCCGAATATACTTCTACATGCAATTTGTAAGTTTCAGAAGCAACTTGCATTGAATATTAAAAAGACCTGACATTTCGCTCAGTATTACCCTGTAAAGCCTTTTATTTTACGATATAAGACGGCACAGAAATGCGAAAACTTGTTAAATTAAATCTTAATTTCGAAGCCAGTTTTGCACAGTTCTTAAAAAGAAACCAGCTGCCAAATTCAGGCACTATTGTCTGAAATGTTTTTATTGTGTGATTTTGTAAATAGTACAGATCCATTATAAATTCTGGGATGGATCTCAATAATGTGCTTGCTTCCACCATCCAATATGCAATAGGAACAACACTGATAAAGCAATTATCCGTTGCCTCCAGTATTTGAGCACTGGAAGCAAGGATGAAAAAGAAAGCTCGGGATCAGTCACGTCAGTTTCACTCCATAATTAAGAGCTCACACGTGCAGTCATGTGCATCTCTATTGTCTCTAGCCAAATGTGTTGTCTGCTAAATAGAAGATTCTGCTCCTTTAGCATTAAACTGCTATCAGCCTTTAGGCTTTGGGGCAGAGCGAAATGACAGCAGGGAGGAGGTGGGCTGGGGAACACAGTAGGACAATGAATAAGAAAGCACGGAAGGAGCAGCACACAAGAGGCAGGTCAACAAAAGAGGAATTGGAATGGAAGCTGGAATCATTATGATTGCAGATTTGCATTCTTAATTTTCCACCTACAATCCTGCCAACGAATTATTGCTTGATCGTGAGTACTTCTCCATTACCAGCTGCCAATCATAAGCTGGTTCCTCTTCAGGAGAGACATGCCTTCAGTATTCTATCTCTTCCATGAGCTGAGAATTACATCACCATCCCTTATTGTCCAAATCAATCTCACTCCATGTTCAGCTGCATGGACACCTACACATTTGTCCTTATTTCCTTCTACCTGACCCTGCCAGAATGAGAAATCAGCTTTAACATTTCCCTTCTCTTTGCAGCTTGTTAAGACTTGATGTGTGTACCTCTTCATTAATGGCTGGCAGGATATGCTTCACATTTCGCCTCCCATTTCCTGCGCCTTTCCTGAACCTTGATAAGATTTATGACCTCTTGACTTTGTCACTACCTGATCCTTCTCTAGTTGTTACAGAAATGATTTGCTTGCCTTTTTTGAAATAAGTCAAGTGTAACTCCCTGTCATGGACTGGGCCATAGGAAACCACAGTAGAACTGTATCTTTCACAGAATGACTTTCTCTCTCTGGAACAGATCCAAGTTCTCCAACCATGTAACTTCACTCAACTTGATGTGAATACTCCTTGTTCATACTCTCTAAGAGCTTAGACTTAGACTTCATACTATATATTTCATTCCATTTTAACGCTTAATGATCTAGTGATAAACGAGAAGTTAAAAAGTTCAGCAAATCAACGTTTCAATCTCATGGTGGAAATTAAGTCAAATAGTCAGATAAGTTACTAGTCGAGTAGATCTTCTGTACTCACATGTACTGAAAGAATTGTGGTGCTCTAAAATGCAGTATTTCTTAACAAGACTCTTTAATAAAGATTCCCAACTCAAGCCCCGCAACTCCACTTTGAACGTAGATAATAATATAATAATCCTTTAATTTTATATAGCACCTGACCACATCGTTGAGACGTCTCAAAGTGCTTTACAGGAATATACTGTAAAATGCATTGACTGAATATTTTGTGGACGAAATGTAGATCACTTTGCAGTGGAGTTGCCATGGGTTAATGTGAATTAATAACAATAATAATAATCCTTGCATTTGATATAGCGCTTTTCACGTCTTCTAGATGTCTCAAAGCGCTTCATAGAATGTACTGTAATGTGAATTTATTGTATATTTGTGGGCGAAACTCTTTAAACGAAATGACCAGTTATCTGAAATCCTCATTTGCTCAATTGAATTCTTCTTTAAATAATCCAGTCAGACAACCAAGAAATTAGATATATACATCTCCAGTCAGACCAATGGAAAAAGTACTGCTGGAATTCATGTTCTGGCAACCTTGCCTTTTAGAAAATGAATTTTGACAGATTTGGCTTTGGTCAGATGTTCAGAAACTTAGAAACACATTTGCAAATGTAATGTAGCATATATAATCTTCCAAAATCCTAAAATCATTTCATTGTACATGCTAAATCCTATGAGCACAGGGAAAGCACCAAATTCTCTTTGAACACATTATGTTTCTGATTTATGCAGAACATAATTAGGAAGCAAGCAGGCAGTTTATTAGTGTGAAATAGGAAGCATGGGCAATTCAACTTTATTGTTTGCATGACGACAAACAACTGAGAAGGAAATGGACCTTGAACTTTCTCAATTATGTGGAGTGCTTTCCTTGCCAGTGCCCAAACATACTTCAGATATGAGAAATCGATTGCAAAAGGAATATCTACACGTAGGTAGCATGCATTGGAACTGTCAGTTTGATTTGGATACTCTTAAGAATGGTGATGGGTTTCCGCAAGTGCCAAACACCCGGCCGACCAAAGAAAAAAAGATTGCATTTTGCAGAGGTGGTGTTGCATATGAAATACAGTTCATGTTATCATAGTGGATTCTGAAATCATGACTGTAAACTGAATGCTAGAAGGTTTGAACAGACAAATGGTTTGGCATCACTGATTTCTGATCTGCAAGATCTTCTCCCATCGCACACATTCATCTTAAAGATGACTGAAACCACAATAGGATGAGATAAGGTGATCTTATCTGCCTGCAGTTCAGACAGTGCTACCTTGTACGTATCCTGTCTATTTTGTTTTTCGGGCCTAACATGAAGTGCATCACTGGTATATAGCTGAGTGGCAAAACAATGTTAATCAAGAATTATATCACATATTAAATAGTCAGTCAAACATAATCAACTGTCCAACATGTACACGTTTAGTTTCCCTATATAATAATAATAATCCTTGCATGTGGAGTCCTGTAGCTCAGTGGTTAGAGCACTCGCCTTGCAAGCGAGACACCTGGATTCAATTCCAGGCAGGGCGAAACCTTGGGCAAGTTTCCTTATTCCACAGGTCTAATAATAATCCCTCCAAAACAAAACAATAATAAATTGGATTTTCAATCCACAACTGTTTGTGGGACACTGCTGTGCGCAATTGGCTGCCGCATTTCGCCCACAAATATATAGTCAGTTCACTTTACAGTGTATTCTGTGAAGCACTTTGAGACATCTAGAAGACATGAAAAGCGCTATATCAAATGCAAGGATTATTATTATTATTATTGATATAGCGCCTCATCACATTTTCGAGACGTCTCAAAGCGCTTCACAGAATATACTGTAAAGTGAATTGATTGTATAGTATGTGGATGAAACGCGGCAGCCAATTGCTCACAATAGTGTCCCACAGACAGCAGTGGATTAAAGTGACCAATTTTTTTTGAAAGTATTATTATCCCCGGAAAAGCAATCCACCAATCAACTAACAACCAGGTTCCTACTTACTGCTAGGTAAACAGAGGTGTGTGGAGTAAGGAAACTTACCCAACATTTTGCCTGCCAGGAATCGAACCCAGGTTGTGAGGCGAAAGCATTAACCACTAAGCTACAGGACTCCACGAGAATATAAATGAGAGCAACAATTGCTGTAATTTTGCTTGTGTTGCCTAAACCATGGGGACAGCTGCTTCAGTCAGGCATGTCTGCATCTAGATGCCTTGAATAGTCAGTGATCTGAGTTGAAACTCAATGGGGTTGTAACTGAAACTCAGAGAATGCAAGACACTTTAACATCAGAGATTGCAAATTTGTGTCCAAATGGAATATCCTAGAAGCTTGAGAGAAGTGACCGCTAATGGATATTAAAAGCCGTTTGATCCAATTCCATTCATTATTCATGTTTGTCTGAGGGTCAAAAGCCTTGAACTTCTGCTTAGCCTCCTTCTGCACGTCCCACAGAAATGGTGCAAGGTCGCATTCTTAATGACTGGGGGCAGGTTTTTTTTGCCTCGTGAAGTCCTGAGCAAAGCAGAATTTATATCAAACAAGATTGTACAGGACCCTGAAGCAAATTACATTAATGAAAAGGTCATTGATTGAGATTTACACTGACCACACAAAAAAATGCGGCAGTTCACTGTTTGTCCTGAACTGCAATGGTCTACAGCTGCTTTCAGTTATTTGAAAAGTAATACCAAGAATCAATTTGCTTTGCGTTTTCTTTTCCTCTTCCCCCACCCCTCCCACCACTCCCTCCACACGCATACGTTATAACTCGACCCTGTGCTCAGAGTCCTAATGACGGTTGCTATGGGAATTTTAGCAAAGAAATTTTAATAAAGCTTTGACTTAGTGTTATTCTTCTACAGGTTCTGGGTTGAATTAAACATGAGGCTGAGACTTATGCCGACAGCATATCGACTGACAGCACTGCTGCTCTGCAGAACTTATTAAAATATTGGTGTGACATTTTCCACACAGATTTACAGTTATCCTTCATTACTTCTTTCAACAGTTTCACAAAGGCCCTTTTCATTCCATTCTCACTGCCTTCCCTCGGTGTTAATACTACTGCACTCAATACTAAAACAGTATCTTGCACCCTTTGATTTTCATTCATCTGCAAAAATGCAGTGATTAAGATTATACGGTGGGAGTTTTGTGTTACCACATTGTCTGTCTGCACAGAGCTTGCTACAAGTTGCCAAATTAATAATTTTATGAAACACAGCTTAGTGTAGAGAGTTAGTTACATAGAATTACAGTGGAAGCCAGTTAAGCTGGACACATCAGGCCCCTGTAACTGGTTAAGTGGCGTCCAGTTAAAGTGGCTTCTACTGTACATGGAATGATAACAGCCTGGAAACAGGCCACTAGGCCCAACTAGCCCATGCCAGTGTTTATACTCCAAAGAAGACTCCACCTCTGCTAAGCCCTTCACTTATACTCCACTGTTCCCTTCTCCCTCAAGTATGTTTCAGGTTTCTTAAATTGATATTCAATCATAGCTTTGGCCATTAAGTTTCACACTTTCACCACCATCTGTGTTAAATTCCTTCTAAACTCCCTTCTGCTACTGGCTATCTTCTATTTCTCCCCCCTTAATTCCCCCCTCAGTCTTGAGAGAAGAGTTCTCAGGCAGGACCTAATGATGTTGTAGGGTGGGTGTTCTGGAAGGATGGGATCAGATTGGTTCAGATGAAGAAGGTCCAAAGGGCCTTTTTCATCTGAACCAATCTTCTGATCGTGTAACTCACCAACAAATGGAGCCAGACACGCAGTTAATGATATGAGCTGCAGAGACACTAGGTTGCCAATCAAAAAGCTAGCTTAATAACAATTTATCATGGACCTAGTTTAAATTTCTAACTGCACGGCTCATCACCACTGTAAATATTTGAATAATATGAATATATTGCAAGACATGAACACTTTAATTCTGGGTCGAAGGCTGTCTTCAATACAGAATAAGCACATTTTCCCTATCACCACTTGCTAGAGATTTAAACAGTTAATGGATATATATATTCATATAATGTACATATATATTTGCAGTTGCAATGAGTAACAAATAATGCTCCAATGTCAAATGATTGACATTTACCCAAAAAGAGTTGGGCGTTTCTTCCAGTGTCCAGGCCAAGAATCCTCCAGATAAAATTGGTTATTCACTGAAAGTCTGTTTGAGAGACATTGCTGTGTGCTTAGAATATAAACTAGATTTTGAGTGAGATTATGTCTAATGAGACATAATTAGAGATTAGTTCACCCACAAACACATAGTCCCATCACTTCACGGTATATCCTATGAAGTGCTCTGGGACATCCTCCCAATGTGAAAGTCTCCATACCAAATGAAAGTGTTTTTATTATTACTGTTATTAATGCATCGCTGAATATAGAAATAGGCATACAATAGGTGCAGAAATCATAGTGCGGTTGTACATGCGGTACGTTTTGTGTGTGTCTATTGATTCAAGCTCCATGTCAGGAATGCAGTCTAAGATGATCTTCCAGCACAGTGTTGGGGGGACACTGCATTCTTGAAGGGTCCAACCTCAGGTGAAGTGTCTTCTGGGGCCAATTCTTCAGCCGCCACATTGAAACAGAGTGTGAAAATTGGCCAACTTTTGAGTTATCAGATCTGCACTAACATCACCTTAGACCATAAGACCATAAGATGTAGGAGCAGGAGTAGGCCATTCGGCCCTTCGAGCCTGCCCTGCCGTTAGAAGATCATGGCTGATCTTCTAACCTAATTCCATTTACCCAGTCTATCCCCATATCCCTTAATCCCTCTATCCTTTAATTCCTCTATCCTTCCTCAACTTCCTGCGCATTGTATCAGCGGCGACCTGACAACCTGAAAATCGGCCATATTTATAGCGCAGGAAGCCTATTGATCCACTTGGAAACCAGAAATGTAAAACCAGGTTCCAGCAAGGCACATAGTAATGAGGTTGACTGTAGATTGGCCTTTGTAAGACATTGTGTGTACCAACTGGTTGCCACATTTGATTACAAATGTACAGTCACTACATTTACCAGTAATTGCTGTGAAGCACTTTGAGATTGTTTAAGCTTATCAGAGTTATGTCAAATGCAAGGTCTGTTATTACTATACGTGCGTGTTTTCTTTTAGGAGAATAAACACTGCTAGACGGGCAGGAATCCTAAATTCCCTGAAGAGATCAGTGGGAACCTTTTTTTTTAGCTCCACTCACATCTCAGAGTACACATCACATAGTCAGAGTACAGTATATTAATAAAACTCTGCACTCTACATCAGACAACAACAACAAGATTACATATGTATAGTGCCTTTCACGTCGGGAGGATGTCCCAACAGCATTTCAGACTTGAGGCGGAGTGATTGGGGGATGGAATTCCGGAGGTTGGGGGCAGAGTGCTGAAGGCTCTCCCGCCAATGGTGGGGTGGGTGGGTCAGGAGATGTGGGGCAGGCCAGAGCCGGCTGAGCGGAAGGAGTGAGGGGGTTTTAAGGGGGATAGGAGGTCACAGAAGTAGGGTGGAGTGAGGCCATGGAGGGCTTTGTTGGTGAAGACCAGGATCTTGAACTGGATCCTCTGAAGGATAGGGAGCCAGTGGAGTCGGGCGAGAATGGAGGAGATGGGGTCACAGAGTTTGGTGCAGGAGAGGACACGGGGGGGCTGCAGAGTTTTGGATTATCTGCAGCCTGTGGAGGGAAGAGTTGGGAAGGC